>NC_133860.1:29870149-31070982 GCF_047830755.1 Zonotrichia albicollis | reverse complement strand
TGTGAGGTTTCTTCTTTTCTCCGCAAAACAATGACACTAAATGAAATTATCCATTTCAAAGGCTGAGATTGACTCTCTTTTAAAATAAACATTTTTACAGCATTATGATTGAGATGACAGCAAAAAAAAAAAGCATCCATAAGAATAACTTTCAGTAAAGAGGATAATTCAAAGGAACAATTGTAGGCATAATTCCAATTGTTTTTGCCAATACTAACATTACAGTGTAGGAGAAACTGAGCACATAGGCCAGTGGTAGCCTACAAGTTTATTTCTTGTGCACTGCAATACTAGTAAAGATAAGGGCACGGGTATTCACATTTACAAGTTCTGAACTATCATTGTTAAATATCCCTTTAGGCAGAAAACCCTTGCTAAAATCAAGAGTGTAGTGGTAAAAGCATAAATACCAGAAACACAAATTGTCATGAATGTATTCACTAGTACCCACGCTACATGTAGCTTTTTGTTGTAATCTTGAAATGTTAAGGTTTACTGCATTTTTTAGCTAATTTAGCTAATTTAATTCTACAGTATGGCAAAACAAAATATAGCAAAATTCATTCATATCTTTATTTCTAAATTTAATGCAGTCAGCTAAGTTTATTTTTCTTTTAGAAAAGCCTATATGGGAGATACATTTCTGGTCTTCCTGATTCTACTGAATATCTTAGAGACATCAGAAATCTTTTGGCCTACTCACTCAGACAGCATGAACAAACATAGAATGAAGATAAGACTAAAATAGGCCCTGAAAAATATGGTCCCTGAAGAAACATTACCCTGGAGGATGGAAAACAGAACAGGCATGTTCCTGCAATCCCTCCTGTGAAGAGGGGAAGAGATAACTCTGCTCATAGAAGGCATCTAGTACTCCCACACAGGGTCTCCTTCATGTGACATCTGTAATGACAAGTAGAAATGAAAATAACACTCATTTCAGGTTTAGGTTTTACTCTGCTACATATATGAGAGGATATATTTAATATTTTATGATTATTTTTAATTGACAGACATTTTATCGCTGGCCAGAAAACCTTAGCATCATCAAAAGGTCTTCTAACTTTCTAACTTTCTACGAACCGCCTTTTGTAGATGTGCAGAAATATAGTCAGAACAGCATTGGGCATTTCTTTGTACAAACACTTGCTAGATGTGAATTTCTCAACAGCCATCAAATTAATTTTTTTCAATGGGACAAAAGCTCTCGAAACCCCTGTAAATCCCTTTGCTACTTACAGAGTTATGACAAAATATTTGTCAACCTCAATTCCTTAACAGTATGTACTTGCATTCTTACAAGAGGGAAATCAGTATCTCCCTCATGCATTGAATGAAAGCAAAAAGAGATAAAATGGAACATGGGGTTTAGAGTGTAGATCCTTCATTTCAGAGTACTCACCCTAAATCTTCTGCGTAAAACCAAAAAATAGGACAGCTCCAATCCTCAGCCAGTGAGATGTGTACTTATAATGATAACCAATTTCATTTCTTCAGTTCAGGAGGTGGTCACCTCCTTCCATTCTTTTATCTTGATTACCTGCTGACTTTTGCAGTAAAGCAGCATTTTTAGCTGCAGAGACACATGCTTATCAAAAGGCAAACATGAAACAGTATTGTCTTGGCAGCAGTGGCCAAAATTTGGCAAATATACTTGTCAAACAAATGGAAAGGTAAATGTCTCACTCCACACATGATGATAAGAGTTTTTGATTAATCTAAAATGTAAATATTAAATTCTCATTCAAAAATATTTGTGCTTCTTAAAGTACAGGGGAGAAAAATGAATGTCCAAAATTGGATTAAGTATTGCTGCAAATTTCTTCAAGATGGCCAGTTTACCATAATCTAAAAAGGGACTCCACCTTACAAATAATTCCTAAAGCCCAAGGTGGTCTCATTTAGCAGAGACAAATGATGACAATCACACGAGTTGATTTCCTTCTGTTGGAAAAAATCACATGCATTATGTAGTTTGCACTCTTTTTAAACTTTTTCTAATAACATTGATGTCAGATATGTGCAGGCATTCTGACTTGTCAGTGAGATCTTCCAGCTAGGCAGAATCTGGCTGAGAGCCTGACATTAAAATGTCTAGGGCCTTCTCCAGACTTCATCAGCATTTATTTGGCACTATCTGTACTTTATAAAGTAATTTCAGGTTTACATCTCATAGTAGGTGACTTCATACAATAGTTTAATGAGTACAAAAGCCAGTAAGAAAAATCACATTGTAGTCAACACCTGATAGATGCCAGGCACATATTAACTGGGTTTACCTGGCTGGTACTGTATGTTTGACTTATTCTTTCAATCACCTACATTTAGTTCTGTGAAATGCAGGAAAAGAGTAAGCATTGCATAAGTTTTGTGGAAATTGATGAGCTATTGTATGTTCTTACTACCTAGAACATCCCAGTAGGTGCCATATCTCACTCCCTGCTGATATTGCCATAAGAGACATCCAAACAGTGCTAGTAAGAGGATTAAGAAGCTGAAGAAGAGATTCGTGAGGGGAAGGGGGTCTGGACATCCTCAGTGAGGCAGCAGGAAAATAACCAGCAATTGCTGACTCAGCTGTTTAACTAGAGAGGGGTGGGGAGTCTGGCTGGTGGCTCTGTGCAGCCATGCGTAGGTAACATGGGCAGTTTGGCTGAACAAAGGTCAGCTATCCCAAAATTGGTTTGGGCAGATGGTTCTTTATTACTGAGCAGAACATCTGTCTAGAGGCTTATGTACAATCTGTCTAGTCAGTGGAAATGTCACACCTGAGTAAGACGTTTGTTTCCAGTTGTAGTAATTCTATGGCTTTAACAGTGTTTAACGATGCTGCTGGCAAACAGAAGATGCTGGGCAATCTTTCAGCAGTCTAGACTGGACTAACTTCAGTGATGATAGAGCCAGACTGTTCTCAGTGATGCCCAGCTACTGGACAACAAGGAATGGGCATGAACAGAGTCACCCAAAACTCTGTTTAAAAAGAAACTTTTCATTTTTATGGTAAGACAAGTGAAGTACAGGAAATGGTTGCCCAGAGAAGCTATGAAGAGAAAGAAACCCAACTGGAGGGACCTCTGATCAACCTGCTCTAGGTGGCCCTCCTGGAAGCAGCAAACTGGACCAGTTATCTCCAGAGCTGCCTTCCAGCCCCAGCCAACCTGCGATTCTGTGGTGCCCGGGATTTGGTTTTGTCCTTTTGCAAATTTTGCAACTCTTCATTCTCATAACAATTTCTACAAAAAAATGGCTTTAAACAGAATCAGCTTGTCTTGTAAAGGCTGATTATATTTCAGGAATTGGAGTACTATCCAGTGAATTTTCAACAGCCGAAAAGTTCAGTGAGATTATGCAAAGCATAACTGGTGCCAAAGAACGACCATGTGCATGGTTATATTGCAGTGCTGTAGCATCAGCCACTCAGCTGATATGATTTATTTTGATTGTAATAGGATTTGGGATACACACAACCGAGCAAACCTTTACAAGTAGATGACAATTAGTTCTGTAGATACCATGGAAAGTGGAAATTATGGGAGCAAGTTTTCTCATTTTAGGACTCTATCCAAGGGTGTTTTGATACGCGCACTTGAAAGAAAAGTGCACAGACTCTTAGGGAAGAAAAAATATTCTTTTTTTATTCTAGTCACCACCTGTTAGCATCCTCTCCCTGTCCTAGCAGATATTGCTATTTTTATTAGTATTTCTAATCAATAATACTTACAATTAATCCAAACAGAGTGATTCTTAACTACTGTTAGAATAATTTCAGCAGAGTGAAAGATACTATGATACCATGTATTTTTCCTACCAAAGAAATACAATATACATTTGATGCCAGACAATGTTTGACTAAGACTTCATCAACTGATTTTCAGAGAGTCACTTTAGCAGTTAAAAAAAGTTTAATTTATGTGGCCTTCTAAATATTGCCATGCACAAATATTTTGTAAATTTGATACAAGATCTTGAATGTGTCCAATATATATATAATACTGTAGAAAATAACACAAATGTGTTAATGCTGTTACATAAGTAAAAAAGTAAAATGCAGTAAATAAATGGTCAACAACAATGGGAAGATAAGGAAAGTGAAATAACAGCATAGTGTCTGCTTCATTCTTACTTGAGAAATGATAAAAATGGAACTAAATTAATATTCAGTGTATAAAATAGTGAATAGTGAATAGTCAGCGTATATTTGCTCAAAATTAGAAACCTAAAGTGTAAAATTACCTGCTGTAGATCAATAATAAAAATAACAGCAGATTATTAAATGCATTAACATGGCACAGAGACAGCCTGCAGGGCAATTTATGTAATCTTTTTCCAAATTTTTGTTTTTGATGAAAATCCATTTCAGATCTGGATGATATGGGGTTTTTTTAGACTGTCCACTTGAAATTATTTTCATCTTTAATGACTATTGCAAAATCATGTCTGGTCTTGCTTTAAAGAAACACTTTTTTTTTTTTTTCAATTAATGAGGAAGCCCTCTTTTCAAATGCATATGTTCTAAAAAATCAAGTCAACAGAAACATCACAATATTCAGCTTTTGTTTTTGTTCAGATTTTGAACTGTGTGCATGTCTACATAAATGAAAAAACCCCACAAAAATGCACCAAAAATATCTACACATATGTACACATGCACACACACATGTATTTCGATATATCTAAAGACTATATATATTACTATATCTAAATACTATATAAATATTATACATATTACTATATCTAAATACTATATAAATCCCAGATTAAATTCAATAGTGGCTTCTGATACAAATAGACTTTAAAGCTATTTCCAATGTTATTGAAATTACATAGCATTATTCCTTCTATAATTCTTCTCCTTTTGAGGATTATTGTTATTATTATCCTAAATCCAGAGATATACATACCTTATCCATTATTGCCATATCCAGTTGCCTTCTGATTATAAGTCACATATTCTACAATATCCTAATGTCATTTATATTCTATATCACATTTCATCCTGTACTTACAGGTACTGCTTTTCAATTCTGCCAGCTTTTTTCAGTCTAAGTAAGGAATGTGTGGATTGTGTTTTCCAGTACATATATAATTAAGTATGGGTGCCTATCAGGAGCCAGAATCACTTCTGAAATGTACCACCAACTAACCCAAACTCAGTAGAAACATTTTTTAATGTCAGAGCTTAAATCCTGTATTTATTTTCTTCATTTGAACAATGCACTAGGAAACATTTTTAGTACATTTGAACAGTGATAGGAAATAAGTATGTTGCATTATGTTCTAAATTATACTAAAAATGTACATGTTTCATATTTGGCACCAAAGTCTTTGTTAGTTTCATTAATGAAAATCACAAGGAAAATAAAGATTAATATGGGCCTGTGACCATGCATAATGGTCAGAGGATTTTGCTCATCTGACAGAATTTCCCTCTATTTATAGTTCAACACTAAATAGATAGCACAAAATACGTAGTCTAGAACATAAAGAGGCATGTCTAGATTTTTGACTGTCTTCATGGATGGTAGATATTTACTCTATTGTCATGTTTAATAGTATTTTGATGCCTTAGGAAACAAATACAATTCATACTATCCTATGTATACATGGTATGAGAACAGTACATTAAGAGCAGAAAAAATATTTTTTAAAAAAAGGCTTTTTTCTAACTGGCCTCCAGCATCAGTTTATACATAAAAAAAATCTAAAGATAATATTATTCCTATTATTACTGCTACATTACTATTAATAGAAAGTCCTCTTATTCATCTGTTTTCCTCTAGACTCAGTTTGCTTTACTAATCAATATGGGTTGTTACTAGAAGATAATAAGCTAACTCACATATAATCTCAGTGTTTTTGTACAATAAAGAACAGTACTTTTAATGGTTTCTTATTTCAAAGAGTGTATAGATATCCACATACTTCAGAGATCAGGTTTTTTCACAAAGAGCAAAAATTAAGATCAGAGATGTAATTTTGATATTTTTCTCTGTTTTAGTTGGGAAACACTTAAAATTTCACTAACAGCAACAAAAATCATGCCCATGGTCAGTTTGGGTTATCACAGGGTTTTCCACTAGTTTTGAAACTTTACATGTTGTTTATAATAGTTTATGTTATAAAATAACAACATTATTTCAAGCTGCTTTTGTCTTAAAGGCTTTAGAAAAGCTTTTTTAAACTGTTTCAAACCACTTTTTAATTTTTTTTTCCCATAAAAATACATTTTGGAAAGGTGAAACAAACTGAAATCAATGAATTCTGAAAGGAAGATTCGATTTTGGTGAATCTGTATGTTCCAAATAAAAAAAAAAAACAAAACAAAACAAAAAAAACCAAAACAAAACAAAAAAAAAACCCAAAAAACACAACCAGTTTTAGCTAGTCAAAAATACCATTCCATCAGCTTCCCACTAAATCTGTTGGAGGTCTGGCATTCATGTTTTATATCAACATTGGCAGTGACTAGTGCTGCAGTGAAGTTCCTTGCCATAATTTTTATATTTCTACTTAACAAAGAATGAAGGTTTTGTTTTTCTTGGTCTTCAAAGCCTAGGTAAATCATAGAATTCACCCTGAATTAAAAAGTTTCAGTGTTATCTGGAAATATCAATGGTTAAATTATCAATAAAGTAGTCAGAGGTCCAAAAATAATCTTTCATTTGCTAGATAGCTGAGCTCTAAAGCTTCATTAGGTTCTCTACAGTTTTCATTTAAAAATAATAATCTCAGAAGTGAGAGCAGTAGTCTGTGAGGATGTAACTGAACAGATTTCCACATCAAAGTGTCACCAGTTAAGATACTTTATCTGAAATATTAATATTGTGAGATATGCAATCGCTTACAAGTCACATGGCACTACTCTTGCTATGAGCTAAAGCCTTATTGCAAAAATAGTCTTTCTGAGATTAATTTATCAATATAGGTTTTATATTCATATGTCAAATCAACATTTTATTGAATTTATCAATACAAGCACCTGGGTCAGACTTTCATAGATTAAGGCTGCCATGGCCCCTTGATTCAGATGAGTTGCACAAATTAATTGGTTTACAGATACTTGCTTGTAAACTGACTGGAAAATGATGGAGTAATATAATGCAGAGAAAAGAAGCAAATCTTTCAGGTTAACAGACTGATTCAAGAGGGGTGGGTTTACACTGATCATGGGAAAACTGAAGATAAATGTTAGATGCCAATAGGTACAAAATGAGTGGTAAATGAAGGAATTTATCCTATCATTTTTGAATGGTAGGAGATACTTTTTAAGTACAGATTATGACAGAGATGGTAGATATAAAGAGGTCAAAGTCTCACCAAATTTAAAGACAACAATGAAGAAATAAATGGCAAGATTCTACATTCCCCTGTCTAGTCTACTAAAACTTCTTGTCTAAAAAAATATACAATTATCTGTTCTCCACAAACCATGTAACAATGTCCAATACTGGAACTGGACTGAGGTTTCTTACAGGAAGGGGGTTTGGGTATGGCACGTTCATTAATCAGAACATTTCAGACAATGAGTCATTGGGAGCTCTAAGAAGCAGCATCATCAGCAAAATCATTTACTGCATTGCTGCTGGGAAGGGTGCATTAATGACACTGATAATGTTGAGAAACACAGTGTAAAGATTACTTTAGAATAAAAAGTACTCTGAAGAAAGTAGGTCACATAGAAGTTGCTCACATCCATGATATGGCCACCCTCATCCTTAATTTTAAATTATGTTGCCTGTTATGGGGCAGTTTGGTTTAGCTTTTTTTTTCTTTGATAACCTGAGAGGAATGCTTGAATTTTTTTCAACACAGTAATGAATTCTGCTACAGCAAATATACTGTAGTTGATAAAAGCAAAATATTTGACAAACTGTCAAAGACGCATATACAGAATGACAGCTACCCCCTTTAGTGTTGTTGGAATAACAGACTTGAAAATTAAAACCAGCTATAATTAACTTTTACAAATATTGGGATGCAGAGTAGAGTCCCCAGGCAATCATTTCTAGGATGTTCAAGGCTCAGACTTGACTCTCAATTCTCTCTAATTTGAAGATAAACCTACTACTTAGCAGTCTAATGGCAATAATTCACAAAGGAACGTAATGGAAGAACAAGAGGAGTAAGGACATGGGAAGTCCAGCCCAAAATGATGTGATTCCTCAGGAGTACGTCAGTGAAAAGTTGTGTCAAATGGAACCCCTATTCTTTGCTAGATTCTTTCTTCTTTGAAGTGCAGACAACGAGAAAACACAGTTAAAGGAAGAAACATTTACTTTATGTGCCCTCATCTCCTGCATCAGTGAATGTGGGAAGGTCTACTTCCAACCTCATGAACCAAGATACAGAGGAAAGAAGTGAAGCATAGCCCTCATGTCACCGTTGAAATCCCCATGCAATGGTTTCTCTGAATATCACTCCAGGAATTCTAAAACTTAACTGAAAACTGGCAGACTTTTTACAGGCTCTTAAACCCTCTATTACACTCTCTATTCTGGAATAGCCTACTTGGGAAAGTAATAGAAGATGAAAGTGCTGGAAAGCAGTAGGAATTCTCTTCCAGTGGCTGAATAGGCTCGAATCTACTTCTTACATGTTTCCTCAAAAGACCTTACAAAATCAGGGCAAAGTAACATTGCATCTCCTTCCTGTACAGATCCTGGATCAGGCTCTTCTTTTATTTCAGTGACACAGTTCTACTGTTGAAGACCTCTCTCAGGACACAGAGAAATCGTTTGGGCTTGTCCCTTAATACTCTGTTTAGGAAAATGACTCTTATGAGGGAACAATTGCGTAAGAGGCGTGTATCATAGGTTTTCAAGATTTATTCCAACCTGTTTTCTTTGACATAAGTGTAGAGGCTTATGAGACATAGAATGTTATTCCATACTCAAAAAACCTGACCTATGCAAAGATATATCCAAAGCTGCTCTATCAGGATGCTAACTCTCACAATGTCTGAGAGATGATTTTTTTCCTAGCCTATCAATATTACCTATGAATGGTACAGGACCAAATGTATTATAATTTGGTTGTAAAAGAGGCAAATCCTGAAAGCATTTGAACCTCACAAACAATATAATTTCACTGGTGTTACTTCAGGTTTTCACTAGTCCAGAGCAGAATCTGGCCAAGCCTATTGAGAGACTTGACAGTTGATGATACAATGAGATATGCCCCAAGACACTGAGCAAAAAGTCACCATAACAGATGCATTGCAGAAAATCAATTTCATTGTACTTCAAAAAGAAAATGCAGCTTCCTTAGTTTCAGAGGAAATTTTCTGTCATTGTGGAAAGTGGATTCAAATACAAAAGGTGGTGAACCTACATGTTCAGGTAGGAAATTTCTGTCCTTTTCTCAGAAGAAATCATTACATATTCAATCACTGGTTTTTTCAATGCTCTGTTCAGCCATTTTAAGGTGATGTTCTGCTGGGATGGTGATGGGTATTCTTAATTTACCACAACAATACAGTAAATAAAAAGTAGATCAAACTTTAGCAACCTCAGCTGAAATGGAAGAAAGAAAAAATAATATGGAATAATAAAGCAGAAACATAGGGAGTGATATTTAATTAATTACCAGCATTAATAAATTAAAACCATACTTCAAGATCACCTCAAATAAAGCCATTTCTATAGATATGTACAATCCACCTGTGTACATCCCATCCTAATAATTGATTTTTGCCTCCTTGAGATGGCAAAAGTAATTGCAGGATTGTGTCAAGTGTTTAATCTACAGGAAGAAGATAAAAAGGTGTAAATTACTCATAGTGAGACTCATGGGTGGCAGTAGATATGTGCAAGAGAAAGAACAGATACAGGAGAAACTTTAAAGAGGAAACCAATTCATATGCCCAGCTCTAACTGTTTTGGAAGTTCTTGTCTGCCTGATCCCACACAAGAGGAATTCTTCACATTGCCATGGCCCTTCTGCCCAGAGTCTTCATGAACAAAATCTTTTTGTGATTCACCTAGATCTAAGTCTGGAAAGGATGTTTCCCGTTGCTAAAAAACCACAATATTAGCAAACAGTCTTTCTGTGGCAGTTCTTAAGTGAATTTGTCTATAATTTGCTAAGAATATGTCCCAGGTAATCCTACTCCCAAACAGAAGGGTTGTCATGCTTTGGAGGTATCTGATGTGTATATCACAGATATACAAATACAAAAAAATATTATTTATACCAGTTTGCAACTGACAAAATGAATTCAATTAGATAATTTGTAGTAATTTGGTTTATGCTTCACTAATAGCTTTCCTAATTGCAGACAAGCAACAGGCCTGTAATTCAACACACTTACTGAAGATTCACAGAGAACTGAAAACACATTTGCAAGATTTGTCTTGGGGATGAAATGAACAGAAGCTGATTTTTTGGTTTTTTTCTCTGTGATTGAAACCAGTAAACCTATGAATCCAAATTCCTAAGGATAAAGTCAAGTAATTCAAACTAGTAAATAACACACAGACAGAAATGTGGTTTGTTCCTAGCTCAGCAAAAGTAGAGTGTTAATGTCTGGCAAAAGTCTTATACAGATTTCTGTCTTTATGATTGCTAGGGGGGGAAGCACAATACAAATGATTTAGGGGCTCCATCTGAACAAGTGCAAGACCTTTCACTGAGTTTACTGATGGTGGAATTGCAGGGAAGAAAATGAATGGGAAAATAGACAAGTACTTCTTGCACAGCATCAGTGTCTCTTGGGTTCTGCTGAGCAGCCACCAGTACCATCACACCTTCCCTCCAACAGACCTTGCTCTGGCAAATACTGCAGCAGTGTCATGAGCTGTGATTTCTGCTGATATGCTTTCAGATTGCTTTGTGTTTCATCTTCAATAGAAAAGTGTGGTAACCCAGCTTTCCTACAAATGACTGTGGACATAAAGTGGGCTCAGACTGCATCTCTGCACATGGTTAAGCCTGCCACGTGGCTTACTAGTACTAAAATCATTATGCCCATCCTACCTCATCCCATTCCTTTCTCCTTCTTCACTCCCCCAGTCCCCATATTCATTCCAGGCAATATTGTCTCTTGAGACAGCTAAGGGTCTGACTGAACTCTTCTGCAGTAGAAGAAATAGAACCCACCTCAGCAGAAGACTACACTGTATTTTTCTAGATTATTTTTCTGCCAAATCTGTGAGAAGCCATTGGGGGGATGAGTGTGCACTAGGCAGTTATGAGTGGCTGCAGCACATGACGGAAATGGGAATAAAATCTATGGGGAGAAGGATAGAGAAACAAGAAAGCTATGGACATGATGGGATGCATTCACAAGTGCTGAGAAAGTTGGTAGGTATAACAGGGCTGCTCATGATTATATTTGCAGGGTTGTGAAGGTCAGGAGCAGAGCCTGAGAACTGGAAGAAAGAAAATATCACCTCACTTTTTAAAAAGTGCAAGGAGGACCCAGGGAACTATAGTCTCAACTTCCTTGGAGAGGAGATGGAGTCCCTCATCATAGAGGACCCCTGTCACCCCTTATGGAGGATGCACAACACAAGAAGGTGATCACGAATAGTCAGTGTTAAAGATAAATCATGTCTGACCAACTTGATTGCCTTGTGTGATGAAACAACTATCTCAATGAATGAGGGGAGAGCAGTGGATATTGTCTCTCTTCACTTCAGCAAGGCTTTTGACACTGCCTTCATCACAATATCTTCATGGGAAAACAGGAAGAGTGGACTGGATGAGAGGGCAGTGAGATGTATTGACAACTGACTGAATGGCAATCCCAGAACACTGCAATCAGTGGCACAGGATCTAGTTGGAGGCCTGTTACTGGGGTGCCCCCAGGGGTCAATACAGGACTCAGTATTGTTCAACTTTTCATCAATTGCTTGGAGGAAGGGCAGATGGCTCCTCAGCACATTTGCTGATGACACAAAGCTGGGAGGGGTGGCCAATACCCCAGAGAGCTCTGCAGTCCTTCAGAGGCACCTTGGCAGGCTCGAGAGATGGGCAGAGAAAAACAATCTGAAATTCAGCACAGGAAAATCCAGGGTCCTGCACCTGAGGAGGAATGATCCCACGCACTGTACAGGCCAGGGGCTGGCCTGCTGGGAAGCAGCTCAGAGGAGAAGGCCGGGGAGTCCTGGTGTCCATGAACAAGCAGTGTTTCCTTGGGGCCAAGAAGAGCAATGGTGTCCTGGGGTGCGTCAGGAAGAGCAGTGCCAGCAGGGAGACGGAGGTGATTCTGCCCTCTTCTCAGCCCTGGTGAGGCACATGTGGAGAGCAGTGCACGGTTCTGCGGTTTTCAGTACAACCAAGACAAGGAACCCCTGCAGCAGGTCCAGTGGGCAGCAATAAGATCAAGAGATTGGAGTATCTCTCTAATGAGAGAATTGTGCCTGTTCAGCCTGGAGAACAGACAGCTGAGAGGGGACCTCATCAGTGTCTGTCAGTGTCTGCAGGGAGAGATCAGAGCAGGGACTGGGCTCTCCTCCATGGTGATGAACAGGACAAGAGACAAGGGGCAGAAACTGATGCACAGGAAATTACACCTGAACATGAAGAAGAAATTCTTTACTGTGTGCGTGACAATGGACTGGAATAGATGGCCCAAAAATATTGTGGAGTTGCCCGCACTGGACATTTTCAAGAAACATCTGGACACAATCCTGTGCCTTGTGTGCTCTGGGATGGCCCTGCCTGAGCAGGGAGGCTGGGCCCCTCCAACCTGACTCATTCTGTGAAGAGATGTGCTTAACATTACAGTGACCTTTCAGACTAGCTTTCCATGTCTTAGCATGATAACTTGGAAATTTGTCTGAAAACCTCACTTTGGAAATCATCCTCTTTTTCTCTTCCAACCATCTGCCATTTTTTTACCTGTGTTCACCCTTTCCATGACCTGTTTGTTCTCTCATTTCCTCTCCTCTCTCTTCCAGCATTTCAGCTCTCACATTGATTCTTGTTTCCCTTGCCACATCCTCATTTTCCCCTAATTTTTTAAATTTGCTTTAAAAAAATTTAGAAGCCCCAAAAATCAATAGCCATTTTAATCTGCTGCATAGTAAATATATTCTCTGTAATGTGTTAATGCCTCAAATCAAACTTTCATACTAACAAGTGACATGACAATAGAGATGACAGCTGTATGCTAAATTCTAATAATTGAGATTTCAGACTATGTTGACCTTTCTCTCACCCACCATTTTAAGATCTGTGTCTCATTTCATCCAGTTCCTACCAAAATGTTTTTAGAAGATGCTTTTGAAAGAATTAGAGCTGCCCATGCACCTTAGCAACCAGAAAGACACTAATCTAATCTAAGCACAAATCTCTGACATGTCCCATGTAGTGAGTGCTTATGAGTGTGAAGGAAGCAGATCTTGATGAACCAACACAGCTCAGCCTTCACACAGACTTATCACAACAGATGAGGAATCTCAATTTCTGCCCTGCAAGCCCTCCTCTCAGTGGGAGGGTTTTCAGCATCACTGGGGACACAAAGCTCCCCCAAATCCTGCACAAAGGAACAACTGGATGTAGGAACCAGTCCTGCTTCAGTATCCAGCAAAGACAAGCAGGATAATTTTACACACACTTCAACAGAAGTGAGGAGTGAAATACACACGTGTCTGTACTGTCAGATGCATGGTGACCCTGGGTGATATGGAGAATCAGCACAGGGAAGGGAGTGAGTGATATGGAAGAATTAGCACAGAGAAAGGAGTGAGCGATAGATACTGAGAGAAGAAGACAGCAACCAAGCTGGGAGCTAATCTGGGTCTGCTCTGTTTCTAGGTCATTTTACTGAGGAAGTCAAATGCTGCCTTTTACTGGAGATAGACTGTGAGATGCAGTTCCAGCACAGTGATAGCTGAGTCTTCAAAACGAGCTTCAGTCAGATTAGATATTTCCTCTATTTCCTTAGAAAGGGGAGAAAGCAGCCAGATGTATCATTAAAGTCAATATTCCAATAGCACAACTAACTAATCAGACTTTGTGTTTTTCACATTTGACAGCCTTGATTGTGTACGGTATTTCCTATTTTCTGAAGTGTCAGAGGGTCTCAAATTGTATTTTCTGAAACTGGATCTTGACCTCTGAAACTTGAAGACAAACTGTTTGAGGTTTTGATTAAATATTGATTCTTGCATTCAACGCTGTTTGTAAATGTCTGTTATAGAACATGAAACAAACAGATCTCTTTATCACAGATATAGATGTTTCATTTTGCAGCTAGTATATTTGACCGGATTAAATTGTTTCCCAAAAGTATGTTATATATTTTGATAATTATGCCACAACTATATGGAGTTAAATAACTCTCTTATTTATGACTAAATACCTCTCTTATTTATGACTATTTTCATTTTGGTTATCTGTATCAACAGGCTATTTTTGAAGTGTACACTTTCCGCTCTCATTGCCAAAACTATACTCTGAGCCCTTTGTAACAGCACAGTGAGCAGATTTTTTCCTTCCAACTATGTTTGAAGGATATTAAATCCATTACTTTTTTCCCCCTTATATTTTCATAAGCTTCTTTTAAATGACATGATTTTTTCTTGCTACCATAGGATCTTCTCAGCTCCCAATTACTCAGCTCCCACTTAACAAGCTGTCAAGTGACTACTCAAGCAGCAAAAGGCATGCATCTATAGAATTGTGAATTATTTATCGCTTATAGGTAGCTGAAAATCTGCCTAACCAGTCCTATGAAAAAGAAAAATAAAAAATAACTTCATAATTAGTTGGAGTGCTTGGCAACACTAAACAGAAAGTTGCAAGGCACTATGAGGACAAAAATGTAATTGTAGAGATGCTATTCCTGATCTTATTTGCCTGCTTTGAGAATTCACAGATATCTGCTCCTTACCTGACTTCCCTAACCCTGTCATGCCTGCACGGTCAACAGCTTTTTGTATCCAGTCTGTTCTGATAGGAAGTATGACATTTCAGTTTCTGTGCACTGATTCCATCCTTGAGGAGAGGGACTCTCAGTAGAGGGAGGAAATGGGAACGATGGGCGTGCAGCTTCCAGCCTGGGAGTGCAGAATCATCTCCACATGACTGCAGGTTCCTTGTGTGACAGTACCCTTAATGACTTCACAGTGGTGTTCTGACCTTCTTCAGAGATCCTACCAGACCTATTAGTGGAATCCAACAAATTTTGCCTTTCGAGCAAACATTTCTTATTCCCCATTCACCGCTGCATAATATTTTGGTTTATTTTTAAAAAAAAGGACACTACTGTGGACCTAAGCAAGTATGATAAAGTGTGCTACTCATGTGATGCTCTTTTTAAAGTAGTATGTCAAAAAGGCAAATTTAGTTCCCTCTTCAGCCTAACAAATGCACACCTACTATAATGAATCTTTAAATGCAAACTTCAAGACTTCTGTTTAATTTGGGCCAGTGAACAGCAGCAAATGAAACCATTTGGAAGTAGCACAAGCACAAAGCAACAAAGGTACAAGGGCTCATTCAGACTGAAACTTTTGGACAAATATTTTAATCCAATGACTAATACACTTAAACAATATGGAGTGAAACTATTCTCTGATGCATGACTACTTACTATCTAGACTTTTTCTTCTCTTCTTTTTTCCTCCCTTTGTCAGACTGGCAACCATTCACTCAAATTTGGCAATGTTAGAAACCAAGTCTCCCTATGAAATTGGCCAGCCTATCTTTTGGAGAAAAGCCAATTCACTTCCCACCTGGTGGCCTGGACCCATGCCCATGTATTGTTTAGGTGAGAATTGAGGGTCATAGGGGGAAAAGGCTAGAAGCAGCAGGGGAAGAGGGAGGAAAAGCAGTTTCTGCTGGCTCTCTTGCCTTAACACTTGTAACTACTCCATATGTCTGGAGTCATTGCTTTTTCATTTCTTGCTTTACATTGCTTTGGCTTCAAAAAAACCCCAAAAACGTAAATGGAAAGTGATTTCCAATTAGAAAAACTGACAAAATGTTGAACAAATGTGTGTCTGGACAAAACAAAAGTTGTGTGATGGTCTTTAGCAGATCAGCAAAAAGGTAGAAAAATAATTACACTTAACACACTCAATTCCATTTTAAAAGCTGAAGACTGTCACTATTAGAAATGATTGCATTCTGTAGAGCAAATGAGGCTCAATAGGACTTTAGAGGCCGCCCGTGACTGATCATCTCCCATTATGCACACGTCAAAAAGCGGAAAAGAGTATTAGTTTATCTAGACACTACTGTAAGTATTGAAAAAAACACAGCTCTTACCTCAATTACTTCCCTTGTCACAATATTCCCTCATATATACGATTTCATTCAAGTATTTTAAACAAATTGGAAATTTTATTTTCTTCATTTTTTGAAATAAGGCTCTCATACACTTTTGTCAAGATTTCCTAGGCTACAGATTCAGTTTTATCTCCTCTGACTCAAACAAAGTCGAGTTCTACTTATCCCCTTCAAGAGTGAAAATGGATGAAAGTGTCAAATTAAGTAACAGTTTTCACCCAGCAGATATTAAGGGTATGGGAGGACACTGGAAGTTATGGACTGTAACCCTGACTTGCATAGTTCATTTTAAGAAGTACTGTCAGCTCTTTATTCTGATAAGATTTATCTGTGAAACACCCAGACTGACAGCAGTAGATAACAATTTTAATGGAACAATATTTATAGCTGTTTTAGAATGAACTGTAATGGATCATCACAAAGAAATGCCTAGCTGGCTTGAGTTCTCTCTGACAAATATTCCCACAAGTGTAATCGTATTAGGGAAGGTTTGCATTAATTTTAAAAGAAAACTATGTTTTATGCTTAGAATGGCAAAGATGGCCGCATTATTCCATGATTTTCATAACACTTTCACTAGAATGACAATATCTGCTCTGAATTAGCAATACCCAGATATGATACATCTAAAGAGCCAGATGAAAATATCTCTGTACCATTTTAGAAATGTCTGTATAGAATTAAAAGAATATAGAATTGTAGAACTTTACATTTAAAATCCTTTTCCATTTAACAATGGAAGAGGAACAGTCTTCCTGGAAGGTTCTGGAGTATGCTGGAACATGGGAATCCCAGAATCACTGCGCAAGTCATGAAACACAGAAAGAGGGCAAGCAATCCATCATCTTGTCATCTCTCCCCAGCACCTTCTACCATTGTCCATGAACTTGAAGGGAAAACCACTTAGAATGAAATTGTCTTGCAATCTTTATTTTTTGTCTGCATCTTCAAGCCACCATTCTTCTCTGCGGTGATAGCTTAAGACCACCTATGATTTTCACTGGATTATCTGCTTTTCTTTGCAATAGGATTAAGTAAATCACTTGATGGGTTATAGATTTCAGAAGCAGAAATCTTTTCACTCCCCACATCTAATTGCTTGGGTACCAGAGTGTCTGCCAAACTTCCCTATGACAGAAGTCCCAGACCAATGAAACACTCCCAAGCCCCTGACTACCTCTTGTGCTGGATACCTCAAGAAACAAATCAACTACACCTGTAATAAGATCTTACAACATAAAAGAAATGAAACCCCCAAGATGTGTGCAATACAATTATGCAGGAGGTGACGGATTAGAGCTTCAGGAGGAAAGAGCAGAGAATGGGGTTTCAGTACAGACTTAGTAGACTTCTGCATTTGATATTGGCAAACTTTTACTAGGGTATTACACATTCAACATTCAGTTTCAAATGCATGCAGTTTGATATTGCAAAACTGCACAGCACATGAAGGATGACATTGTCTGTATTTTGCCGTTATGAGAAGAGGAATAAACAGGTTCTAGCACTGAAAGAAGCTACACTAAGCATTGATTCTACCAGTGCCTGTATAGGCATCTCTGTGTGGTCTGCAATGTGAAATGGGCATTAGTCTAGCCTTAGACTGACATTTCATAATGGCAGAATCTATTAGTCCTGTGACAAACATCAAGACAAGAGCAAAATACGCACATGACAAAACTATATTTGCCAAAAAAAAACCCTACAGCAATCAATTAAAATAAAACAGAAAAAAAATTAGAGTTTTGTTCAACTGATCTGTTATAACCATCTAAATTAGAAATAACACTAGTTATAAACAGTGAAATACACTGCATCATACCTTATTAAAACTAATTTGATTTCCATCACGTAAGTAAGAAGTCATGCACTTACAAAGGCACTCCCATGAATAATAAAAAACAGAAGGATAATTTTATGGGATTAAATTGAAATTAAGGATGATCTTATGCAATTCATAGAAAAATTCTATGAAATTTGCATTTCATTTTCTAGAATTTCATAGATGCATGAAATTTGCATCTATGAAATTCTAGAAAACTGCAAATTCTGTGGCATAGGAAAGTTATTAATATTCCTTCTAGTTTACATCACCATTAACTACAACAGCAGATGAAATGTTCAAGAGCTTTTATGTGAGATTTTGAACATCAAAAGTTTAAATTACACAGTAAATTGAAGTCATTAAAAATGACCTTTGAAAAGGGTTGCAACTAGCTCATACCATGAGCCACAAAAGAAACACAAAAATTATTCCACATTAATTCGTGCTTTCAAAGCCCAGCAAAGACTTAAGAGAAAACCTTAATTTATAAAACCATAAGTGTGCAAATTAATTTAAAAATTAAATGTTGTAGCATCTCTGCTGGATAAACTTCTATGTTTAATGAACAGACGGGTGAACTCAGCCACAAAGGAGTTCAGCAACATGTTTAAAACCACATAGGAAATTACTGGTAAAATTCAGGACTGAATTTCAAAATACTGCTCCCCAGTGACCTGCTCTGTCCCTTGTATCACACTTTTTAATCAGAATCTTCTCTCTCCCAAACTGTTACTAATGAGTTAATCATCAATTTCTACTGCTTAATTCATTTTAAAAAATTCTGCAGGGAAAAAAAAATGTTGTAATAGGAGAATTTTGGAAGAGCACAGCTAAGTAGTCAGCTTCCACAGAAAGGCTGAGGAGGAAAAAACATAACTGTGGAGGAAAAGAATTAGGGAACTGATAGTGATTCCATCTATTTAAACACACAAAAGGAAGAGCTCTCTTGATTACAGCACATCCAGGGGCTACTGAATAATTACAAGCGAACTTATGTTGACTTCTTCAGAAACCTTCTGAAAATTTCCTTTGGGGAAAAAAATCTGTACACAGGAGGTTTCTTTTTCTTTTCAAGCATAAGTACCCATAACCCACATGACACCATTCTGTGTTATGAAATAACTGAAGAAAAACAGATCCTTGTCTTATAAGAAATGCTCATCACTGGCATTTCAGCTAGGCTAATGCAACGCTGTGACAGACTATGTGTAAGAATCTGGGACATTAAAAACCCCTCATCCTTTGAGCAACTCATTTTTCTATAACTATTCTCTCCATTTTGAGCCCATTTGAATGATCATGAAGAATTTTTTGTTTAGTTTCAGCAAATATATGTAAAAATGATGCTTGATTCCAAGTTTTAGAGGAACCAGTGCATTTATGATAATGAAATGGTGCATGTATTTGCACATCCCATCTTGTATTTGATGGGATTGCACAGGATGTGAATGAGTGGGGAATTTGTTGTGTCATGACTTTTCCTCCTCTCAGGAAGAACAGATTTCATTTCTGTGAGCATGAACACTTTTAAATTTAACTTTTCCTCTTCCTTTTTCTTGCCTTCAGCTCCCAACACCATCTGGAGAAAGGGATGGAAGCCCCTGGCAGCTCCTTACGGAAGACAGAGGGTGACTAGAGGCTATGCAAGAAGGGAAAATGCTGCATTAAATTAAAAATGCATCTTCTTATGCAACAGGGAGATCTTGTTCAAGATCTGGCATATGTAGATTTAGCTAAGGAACATTCAAAATACCACCATTTTTCATTCCCAGTGCAAGGCTTGTATTTTGACCTTGTCATTTCCAGTGCAAGCACGTGTCAGTATCCTACATATGAAAATTCAGAAACATAACACTCCACTGCACACACTTCTTCCCCTGGGGAGACAGTGAGCGAACAAACACATGCCAGATGGTAGTTGCATTGCTCAGTGCACTACTGGAAGGCACTCAGATATTGCAGAGACAAACACAGCACACGCTGAAAGCAGAAGGTCTCCCCCTTTTTGGTGCTGTGTGTTCATACAGCCCCTAGCACAAAGGATTCCTGGTCCACAGCAAGGTCCATGCATATTTGCAAACAAAGGACAGTGGCATATCCTAGATTTTGTGTGGTGGATATAACGGCTGACAGGTGCAGTAAAAGCCCCTTGAATAAGAAAAAAGCTCTGGATTCAAGTCAGACATTTAATCCTATTAAAACATAATGCTAGGGAGAAGATCACAAACATACAAATAAATATCGTAACACTTCTAAGAAGTTAAAAATATTATGATGTTCAAAGGCTGATACTGCCAGCCCTCAGTTTATGGAATATCAAATGAAACTTGCAAATCTGGATACTATTTTCTCAATTCAGGCAAAAGTATTCATCATCTCTTTTTTTTAAGGGAGAATTTGTAACATTTAAAACAGTTGATAAATTTCACTGCAGAGGGTACTTTTCACTGCAGTAGCAAAATTTACTTTGAGAATTGTACTGAAGGCCAGTGGGTGTGCCATCCTTTAAAAATCAGCAGTAGGAAATAGTCAGGCGGTAACATGTTATTTAAATTTATGCTATGCAATTTCACTCAAATTTTGCAGGATGATTTGAAGGGAGGGAAAAACAGTGTTTCCCTTCTGCTGCTTGCACTTCTTGAAAGATTTTGCCGAGGTAAGGCAACTGAAAACAGCCACTCAAAATAGCTGAGACAGCTTGAAATAGCTGTGAAGACCAGTGCAGGAGCAGGAAGGCCAGAATGAGCCAGTAAGGCTGTGAGGAACATTCCGCAATTCAAGTGCCAGGTGGGTACTTGGGTTTCAGGAATCATGGCACATTCTGGGTCCACAAGGCCATAATTCTCAACAGTACTTAACTTTAAAATGTGCAATTATTTATTTTCCCTCAGAAAGTCCACACAAATACGAGCAAATTATGTCAAAATAGCGGCAATTTTCTTTGCTATGCCAGTAGAACTCCGCTTGCTTTTGCACAACAGCAGAAACAAATGGTCAGCGAAGGGGGGTATGTTTGGATGGACAATAGTGAAAGGGGAATTTATTTACTTCTGGGAATCTGATTTTTCTATCTAAATAGTTATCTTTTTCTAAGCACCTAATTGTTATTAGCTATTTGTGGGCCACCCTCACAACTGATACAAAAAGAGTTTGTTATTCAGGACTTTACACAGCAATTAATTATAAGCACATTAAGCTTAAAGTGAATTGAAGGACCAGAAAACCAACAGTTGTACCTGTAATTAGAAATTAAACGTTTTCATTAAAGGAGGCTGGGCCTTGACAGCACTAATGAGTGCATGAGCTGAGCAAATTTATAAGAGGACAGGTGCATCCACAGATGCCTATCAGGTGTTTCTCTGCACCTGTGTATTTTCAGTATGGGAAAAAGCACCTTCAAAACTCAAGTTCAGAGGCCTGAACTTAGTACTTATATATTAATACATAAATATTTCCTCCATCTCTAGAATGCATGCATAAATTTAAAAGACATAGAGGATAAAAACCAGCATATTAACAACATATTTTATTATTACTATTATTATAAAATATATATTATAAAGCCGTATATTTTTAAAAAGTGTAGGCATTGGCCCATGAAGCACTGCTTCATTTTTCTGGACAATAGTGCAACAACGATTGCACTAGCATAAAATAGGGCATAGTGCAAGGCATGCAGAAGGTTTTTGTCCTGCTGACGTTCCTTATTCATGTTTTTGGGCATCCATGCATTTCTGCTTGTCATGCTGTAATGGTTTTCTTGCCATCCAAGCTTTTTCTTTTTTTCTGTTTGCTTAAAACTCAGAAACTTTATATATATATATATATATATATATATATTTTACCAAAAGCTTGTGTGTTACAGTTTAAATTGAAGTAAAATAATCTGAACAATAAACACTGCAGCTGAGGCTGACATATCCACTGAAAATGTGGATATTTCATAAGCAATTTCATGAATTCTACAACAAATAACTACATAATCTATTTTAAATGTGTCAGTGAGGTACAGGCCCTTGAAACTAATGAAAATACATGATATCAGAAATGGAGAAGGAAGAAAGTCAGACGAGAGAGAATAAAAAATATCTTTAATTTTTTCCTATTATTCCTTAAGTGTCAGTCAGGTAATAGAAAATCAAACAAGAGTCATAAACTCTATAACAAGAGTCATAAAAATTGGTTACAAAAATAAAATGTTTTTTCATGTTTACATCTCACATATATTGGTCAGATCTTGTTGAATCAAGTTGTCTTTTATTTTCTACAGTCTTTCTTCTACTTTCTCATCTTGTAACTGCACAAACAGCTCACCGAAGAATAATTGCAAAAATAACTCACTGAATTTCCCAAAATTTCTGCTCTTCTTTTCCCCCAAAAAATATGGAACTCCTGACACTCTGTATAGTTTATAAAACAACAACAGCATGCCCAGCCAGTTTTGTTACAAAGAAGAATATCACCAACCTGAGAGATGGATTTTTTTTCAAGTACCATACTAGCTGATGTCACTCTTAGCAAGGTAACTGGGAGTTCAAATTTTAAAAATGCACTAGAATTTATTTCTCAGCAATGCACTTCAAAAGAATTTGTTTATAATGAGCTCCATAGTAGTCTGGAGATGAAAGATGATGACTTATTAGAAGAGATTGTTGATCTGAACGTTCCCACAAACAAATATTTGATGGAAGTGTCAGCTCAGTATTCAGAGATTTACTTTCTTCTCTGGCATGCCAGGAAAACAGAAGACTGTCTACAGGTTTTGTAGCTTTGACAACATGTTGGCTGCTTAGCAGTCTATTGGAGACCTAGAGAGAGAGAGATTAAAGCTTATTTTTAAAATTCATGGCTAGCAATGTATAGAGAGAATGTCTCTGAAATGGCAGACACTTCTGACACACACATTTCAGAGAAATGTTTTTCTGCTCACCCACCTATCTGTTAGAGTCAATGTTAGAATGAGGAAGCTTTATGCAAATACTAGTCAATATTTCCCCCAGAATTTAATAAAACAATTCTAGCTATCTCACTCTGAAATTTTTCCCTTTTTATTATAATAAATAGAGATAAATTTCCATGAGCTTTATTTGAACATGAGTACTTGAAAAAATATTTGCTGTTGATATCTTCATTCAACCCTTTAAAGCTCAGAAAAAAAATAGCATGTCTGATTCAAATGAAATCTACACAAAGGAAAGATTTTTTTTTAATTTTTAGTTCTGCTACATACAGAGAAAAATCTACTTCCTGCAGATCGATTTTGCCTTACTGCCAATATCCAAACTGAGGAATCCTGGGACCATGGATAATTTGAATCAGTTTCTCTCCAGCATTTGTAGGGAGTATCTCCATCCTTACAGTACACTAGCTTTGGCAAGTGTCTGGTGCAGGAGTTTCACTAAGGTATAGAAGCAAGTATCTGTCCTGTGTACAGGAAATTAGCCATATTTAGCCAAAACCTGCCTCAGAGCACCCTGACTGTCTTGCTGACTACACTGAGGCAGAATTACTCCAAGGAAGGATGAAACCACAAACCTGTCAGGTAAAGGAGGCCCAACAAGTGGCCTGTGTCTTCACTGGAAAATATTTAGGAATTCACCAAGGGAAAGGCTGGACACCATGGCTGTGGAAGTGCAGGGTCCAACAGCTGCATTCTCACCCTGCACTGGCAGGACCAGAAGAATCAAGCCTGGAAAGGCACTCAGCAGCCACCCGGACTGCGCTGTGCCCAGAGGCAGGAGTGCCTGTGCACAGACTTCTCCCTCTGCTCACACTCTTTATTACTCCCCGGGGTGGTGGCACTTTAATATTGGTGCTTCTGTATTGTTGGAGATTTCTCCTCTTTGTTTGTATGAAAATATATACAGGGAGGGTTGTCATGTTCTAGAGCTGAGAGGTTTTTGTGAAACCTTATTACTTTTTAGAAAGTTTTAATATATTAAGCAATGTAGATGAAAATTGAGGTATCTTGTGAGTTTTCTCAAAGGGAAGATTATTTCTCCCACCTTAATTCAGAAATAGTGATCTTATATTTTTATGTAAATTAGCTGAATGAAATTGGGTTGTAGAAAGATTATTCCGTATGCTGAAATATTACCTTTTTTTTGTGTGTTCCATGGAATTATGATATTCAGTGATGTACACAAAGAAAAAAACTTTTTTTCCACATTTAAAATGTGGAAACAATGCTTAATTCTTCTCACTGTCCCTTTTTAATAGGGAATAAAATTAAATGCATGTGAAATTAAATGCAAATGTTTCATGCAAATATAAAACATCATGAAAGAAGGTCTTCAAATTCCCTGAATTATCTGTCTTGCTGACTACATTGAGGCAGAACTACCCCAAGGAAGGATAAAAACATAAACCTGTTAGGTAAAGGAGGTCAAACACATGAAAAATATTTCTTACTCTCATCTAAAGTTTAATTAACTCATTTTTATGAAATTATTATTTGTGCTCTGGACAGGAGTCTTTGTGCTGTGGCTAATTTATCCCTGAGAAACTGCATATTTGGGGCATGGGGAAGGGATGTCTTGGGGGAATTCAGTCTATTAAACAACAATTAAAAAAAGAGCAGAACGGAGGCAAGAAGAGAACTCTGCATCCAATGGGGAAGGGACCACAGAGAAGAGGGATGAGAAAACATGTTGATTTCTAAGGTGATCCTGATGGTCAGCTGATGCCTCACAAAAACTGTTGGCTCACTATTAAACCAGTTGATCTTGTGATGTCCCACTCTGGCTGCAATCAATTGCAATTACTGGAGTACTAGTAGTGAATCCTGATCACTCACTCCTGTCCTTCCAGGCTGATTTAGCAATAGGCGTGCTAAATCAGTAGCTCTAATTTATTTGTGGAAAAAGCCTCAAAAAGTCTCTTAATATTGAAATATAAGGAGTTGATGGGATTATTTCTGTGAAATGCTATCATAATCCAAAATGCCCTCTGAAGAAGGATTTTGAAATAGAACCCACTTCATAATTGGCATCACTCTACCAAGCTATTACTCTTGCCCCCTGATAGAGCAGTAAGGTTTTAAACTCTACCTCCCCTTCTGTGAGACTGCCTCTGTAGGTGTGATTGAAACCTTTAATTAGGATTTAAAATTTCCAACCCTTATGTTCTTAAACTACCAGATTATCCTTTGACTGCTAATGTTTGTGATCAGGCAATACCATCTACTTTTCCATTCACTGTAGAAAGTTTTTCTCTACCTCTAGTTCTTTACCCTTTCCTCTCTTTCTTGGGACTCAGTATATTAGAGACAGAATATCCTACCTGATGCTTCAGATAGGAAGCATCAGATCATGCTGATTAATTACCACCCAGAAATATGTGGAAAAAGAAGTGTTCGATATCAATGTTCAATGACAGCTTCATACCTGAAGCTCTCATACCAGAATCTGAAAGGATTCAGGGGAGAAATCCAAGCACTATTAAAGTTTTGGCAAAGTTTTACTGAGGTCAGTGCTACCCACAAAGAAGGTAAGGAAAATGAAAGCAACTTTTTCTCTTAGTTCGTCAGAAAACAAATTTCTGTTTATGAAGAATTTTGCAGCAATTTGAAAAGCTGTATCAAAAACCAAATTTCACTCAAATTTCCAAACAGTTTGAAACACTGTATTAAAATAGAAAATTCATGTCTTTTAAACTGTCATGACTGAGGCCTTCTGTTCTTCCAAAAGAACAATTTTATTATCTCAAATCAAAGCTATCCATAGTCCAGTAACCAACTCCCAGTTTTTCCCAAACCATCTTTTCATGGTCACTTATGAGTCTATGGATCTCTACTTATCATAATTTAAAAAATGTCCTTGTCTGCCTGCCACATATGACTACCCCTCCATAACTTGTTAATCCGTATTGTTCCTTTTAAATTCTTTCTGTCTTCTGTGACAATTTTCTAAGTTGGCAAGATCAGAATTGCATACTTTGTTGAAGGTCCAGACATACTGTGGAATTATACACCAGTAAAAATAGATTTTCTGGGTTTTTTCCTTTTCATTTATAGCATTTTTAGGTGTTGCAGGGTAGTTAAGTCTTACTGGGTAATGAGTTCATGCATCTGCAAAACACCTGTAATTTTAAAAAATATTTCTGAGTACTAATACTCATTCAGTTTCTGTTGTTTTTTTAAGGTGTTATTACAATATTTTCCTTTAATTAATTATTTCTTATTCACGTACATAAAATTTCTACTGTCATCTAATCATTCAGTCAGTCAAAAATGAGAACTTATTTAGAGACTGTAAGAAAAATAAGTAGAAAAAGAGTTTTGCTAAAAAATATTAAGTTTATTCTCATATTAAACCAGAACTTAGAAGGTTCTGCATAGCCAGTGGTGTAGTCATTTTACCTCCTGGGAAAATATCAACACTTGTATGAAATCTAATTTTTTATAATCCAGATAAACAGTGTAGTATGCTACACTGACATGCTGTAGGATATTTGCTTAGAAAATAATTGCTCTGGTTCCTCTACTGGCATGTGATAGAACCTTCATTCACTGGGCTCCCTTTCAAATTAGCTGCCTTTTTCTTCTTTGAGGCCTTATCTAGGGAAAAAACACATACAGATCTGTGTTCCAAGTGAGATAAAACCGCACAGCAAACCCACCACGGCCATGGACAATAAAACCCAGAGAAATTCAGCTGTGGTGGCAGGAAGGCTGTACCAGCTGTGGAGAGCTCAGCTGCTGCAGGCCCCAGCGAGGATGGCATTGCACAGCACCTGTAAGCATTTAGGGAAGCTCTGCTGTGCCAGCTGGAGCTTCACACACCAGCGGTAGCTGGAGCAGACCCCGGAGAATACCATGTGTCACCGTGCAGTGACAACAACGCTGGCGTCACTGAGTAATCTCAGAGATCCTTCTTCTGGGAAGCATATTGAGAAAACATCATCTGCATGCATACAAACACAGAAAATAACAGTGCTTTGCTCAAGTGAGAAAGTCCTTGTGCTGCTTCCAGGACACCTTGCCTGAATGCTTACTTTTAAAATAAGCCATGTCTAAGTTATTAGGCCAAACAATGGATCTGAAAGGCAATAAATATGTGTATAAATACATAAATAAATACATGTCTTATGTATTTGCATCTATACAAAGAAGAGAGAAAAAAACTTGGCTCTGCAGATGTGTAAAGGTTAAAATATGATGTCCACTACCACTGACAGGCTGCAAGACCTACCAACTAAGCCTCCATTAAAACTAGCATAACCAAGGGCTTGGTAGCCATAATGCATTAACAACATGTAGCTGCAGAAAATTTACACATCCATGATCTTCGTGTAAATCAGAAGCATGTAGTAATATTAATGAGAATATTGCAAATGTAAACATTGGAAACATCAAATGCAGCAGAATTGAAAGGAAGTGTAATTTGCTTATTGACTACAGGAAAACATTCAAGTTGCTTAATATTGCCACAGGGCTTGTAAGTCAGCCTTAGTTCTGCAGCCTTGCAGAACAGCATTTCACATATTGTTGAGCCTAGTGATCTGTAGAGCTGAAGAATTTTAAATTAAGGGAGTGCAGAACTGCAATTTTTGTGGCTAACTATCAAGAAATGGTTTAGAAATCATCAAGAAACTGCTATTAATTGCTGACATACTGACACTGAAAGAAAAAAGTAGGTAGCATTAGTTCAAGATGAGAAGATATCTAAACTCAAACTCAAAAGATATCTATTGATGGAAAGTCCTGATTTGCTGAGACTTGAACAACTGCAAAGCCAGTGAAAGAGCTTTGCATTTTTAAAGATCCATATGAGTTTGCTTCATACCCTTTGCAACTGTGATTTTTTTTCTTTATTGAGTGTTAGCACTTTGGCTAATGAAGGAAAGCAATATAAACATGCAAGTGTATAACAGCATATTCTCTAAGCTGTTCTATCAGAGAATTTCTGACTTACACAGTAATTTCATAAAAATTCACCCACACAATAATTAAAATAATTTACTAGTCCCCCCCAGTCAGATATAGCCTCAACCAAGATTCTCATGCACCCTGAGCAGCACAAACTAGGCTACTGCTGAAGCAAAGGGAAAATCAATTTAAGAACTGAGAAATATCTTCTCTTCAGTCTTAAGCTGAAGGATCTTGAAAAAAACTCAATGCAGCCCAAGGCAGGTTCTCCTCACTACAAGTCCAGAACCCAAAGCTGCACCCCAGAGCGCCCAGGCAGAGCAGGGCAGAGAGAGCTTGCCCCTGACTTCTCACCTTGCAGCGCAGAGCGGGTGGAGTTAATCCAGCCCATCTCTGGTCCTTGCTTGATTCATTTTATGCAAAGTCTCTCTGGGAATGATCAGGGATCTAACACACGGTGCTCGGACACTGTTCAGCACCTCCAGCTTGCAGTTAAGCAGTGCTGTCAAAAGGGTTCTGGTGGATATTGCAGGGATGTGTGGAAACCCAGGGCGCCAGGAATATTTCTCTCTCCACTCTGGGGTGTCCTGACCCCCAGGGGAGCACTGACTGACCCTCATTCATGGAGAAAGTTTCCTGGATTCAAGCTAGACTAGAATCCACAAAAGTGTGAAATAGATTATAGAGAGTAGTGTAGGTGTATCACTTGGTGAGAAATTTAGGTTTTGGGATTTTTAATATGTTGTGGTTGGAAGCAAGATGGAGGGCACAGGGTGTCCTCCTGGATTTCTTCGTCATGCTTCTTATTCCTTTTCCTTCTTCATGGGTTTGGGTGGCATTTTGTAATTGGGCAGAAAAGTCTGCATTGTGGGCTCTGTGGGATCAGTTATTGGGTTAAAAGGGAAAATAGTCTAGGTGTCAGTTCTTAATTGGATAGTTTAGTCTTAAAAGACCTTGTAACAATAGATTGTTGGCCATTTTGTGCCTTCTGACAAAAAGCTGCCCAACTCACAGTAGTGAGACTGTTTTATAGATAAGAAATAATAAACACCTGAATCTGAACACGAATTACTGTCTCAAGTGCCTTCAATCCAGACCTAGAGAAACCCACAACTGGTACTACCACAGGGCTGTGCCCACAAATACCTATTGTAAGGGAGATTAAAGAGAGATACATCTTAAGGATAATATGATTAACTAGTATCCAGGAAAGTCTTGCAATTTTTCTTCTGGTGACAAGAAGAAAGGATATGAGTACTTTCTAAAAGTCTCCCTGTATACTTTATAATTTTTATACAAATTATTCAGTTCTTTTCTTTTTTGTTGTGCATCATGGAAAATGCAAAAAACACTCTAGTTACTTTGAAAAGATTTTCAGGAGGCCTCAGGAAATCAGAAAAAGGAGAAAGAAATTAAGAAAACAGATCTTAAAAGGATGACTGTTGGATTTATAGGTGCCCTAAAATGGCTTCTCTTTCCAGCCTGGCATAGATTGCGGGAAGCATGAAGTCACCAACCAAGTCACCACCATGGTCAAGTGAAGACACTCAGACTGTGGAGTACAAACTGTGATTTCTTCCAATATTCAGGTTTTCACCAATCATTTGGATTTGGGCTCTGCATTTCTGTATAGACACTAACAATATAACTAGAGCTCCCATTCATCAGAGGATGCAAATTCAAGTACTTCCTTTGGATGCAACAGGAGCAGCTGCCTACCTGGTCTTTTGGATCAGCTGTCATTCTGGTCTGACATTCAGAGCAGACACAAGTGCACATACCAAAACAACTAATTAAATCAAATGCACACATATGAAATTTACAGCCTCCTACACAATTGAATCTAATAAAAATGTGAGGCCCACAGAAAAATTTTAGGTTAGAAAATTTAAGAATTATATGCTATTTAATATCTTTGTAAAGTAATTACTTAGGTGCTCTAAAAATTATTAGGTAGTTTTAAAACAAACCCCCAAAATTGGACTAGAGGTTGAGAAGACCAAGATTATGTCAGCTGCATACTCAGCGGCTTTCATTGCCACGCAGAATGTTTCATTGCCATGTTTACCTAACATACAGTTTGGCATTGCTTTATTTTTTTAAAAACTCATCTTCTAGGGTTTGGTTTTACAACATTTTCATTAGAGTAAAGAGGCAGACATTTGGTAACAAATGGCATGAACACAGTCCACAGAGTATCTATAAAGCTTTCATCTGATAATAAGGCTGGAAGCAAGGAGGTAGAACATTTTGTTCTATGATTCATAAAGCAAGTCTGCATTGCAGATGACTGAACAGTGAAAACTAGAACAAATGCACCTGAGTGAACTTCCGGCTACCCCAGTCCTGACAGCAAGAGTATTGCATGTGGAACTAGCTCAGATGTCTCTGGGCCACACAGCATTGTGCACTGGGGACCTGCCAGACAAACAAATCACCTTCCTAAAACAAGTATAATATCACCTTTTCACTCACAACAAAGATGGATGCTTCTCAGCCATTGTGGCTCAGAATAAGATAATCTGCAGTGGTGTAAAGAAACCCATGCATTAAAGAGATTATTCTTATTTGCATGTCTTACTTGCAGTTTGGTTTGTTACTGTGGAAAGTTTGCTATTGGTACTTTCCCTATTAAACAGAGAACTTTGTCCTTTTTTTTATTGTTCAGTTTTGCAGTTTTGATCAGTTTTGTACAATCTCCTTCAGATTGTCTCTGAAAGAATCTCTCTCCACCAGATCTGAAAGAAATCTGTCTCTGATAAGCAAGTGGAAGGAAGGAAAGAAAATAAAATTTTAGGAAAAGTAATGAATAAATACTGTTAAATACAATAAAGGCTATGTGCTGAATTATAGTACTGAGTCATGTTTCAGTGTCAGGGCCAAGGTTGCTTTATTGATCTGTTGCTTTTCTACCAGTAAGCAGACTCCAGCTGGGACTTTTCAAAGCCATCTAAACTTGAACATATACTTTTTAATAAACTGGGTGCTCAAATAACTTTTCAAAGCCATCCAAACTTGAACATATACTTTTTAATAAATTGCCCAAATAACTTAGACTGAAAACTGTAGCCTGACTAAACTGACATCATTTCTTGACCTGTTGTCTGAGGAGAAGCTCAGAAAGAATTTGTGAATAGCTAAGGCATTAAGAATCTCTCCATCCACAGGACCAGCTGGTGCATAGGAGGGATGCACAGGTTTAACCTTCCCCCAGCCACTGCACAAATTTCATGGGAGGAGTCTCACTCATGCTCAGAGGAAGGCAAGCTGATTACTGGCAAAGCTGAGAGTCATGTCCCCATACAATTTCATTGCAGAGGGGAATATTTACAGTGAATCTGTTATCCTGGCCCAAGCACATCTTGGGTAATTCAGAATGTACTCATTATAAAGACCTCCTTTAGTGGGCAGGCAATTTTACTTCCCTGTGTGCTGCTTTTCCCCTGCACCATTGTTTATTGTACTCTCTTCTTGATGATACAAATGAGGTTTACTTTTTCTGAGCATTTCTGTTCACTGATAACATTTGCTGTAGAGCCTGAAAAATACCTCTAACAACACAGCTAAGAGAAAGGCAATCAGAGGGGAAGAGAGCTGGAGATGAAAGGAGGAGAGGACTTGGACAAATATGAGCATTCTTTCTCAAAGCCAGCTTTATCACTGCAACCAGGGACATGTTGTAAAATGGCAGCACAGTCACAAAAGGTAAGCAATAGCCAGTGCTCCTCAACTGCATACTGAAAGAGCAGTTGGCTAAAGGGAGTCAGCAAACAGTGGCAGAGAAGGAAATTGAGGTGCCCCTAAAGTAAGTGCTAATTCTTATCATTCCCCTCACAGGTATGGGAAGTCACCTTATCCTTTTCAGGATATAGGTAACACTCAACTATTTAAAAATATTTAAAAACTTGCTGTGAAGAAGAATAAAGAAAGTTACCAGCACTTTAAGAATTAAAACTTACCTAGAGATAGTAAGAAAGAGCAGGAGGAGAAGGAATATACAATGGTAGGGAAAATAATGGAAAATAGGGCAAAATAAGTGCAAAGCTGGACAACATGATGGAGAGGGAGCCTCAGGGCCCACAGAGCACTGGACAAGGCTGGGTTGCCAGGCTGGCAGAGGATGCTGCTGGAAAGCAGCAGGGTCTGTGCCCAAGTGACAGGCTAGGTTAGGGTATTAATCCCACACACTGCCACAGTGATGACAGACAATATAAACATAGCCATAAGGTGCACCTCTGTTTAAGGGGCTAGGCAACAAAAACCTGATTTAGCTTACATATAAAGTCTGTAACTCTCAAAACTTTTCTGAATAGGATGATGAGGTCAGCACTTTCAGGTATAAAAATATTCTTCTTTTTACCAGCCTAGCCTATTGCCCCTTTTATCTTCACTTCCTTATCTATGCACTCATTACCTCTTTTCCACTTTCATTTTTGGCACTTGAATAAAATGAGGGTTACCATATTTCTGTTGAAGACGCACACTCATGGAGGTTCATGCATGATGGATGTTACTTTCTCCACATATGTAGTGCATTTCACCTCACCATTTCAAGCTGTCCTCAGTCTGAAATTACAATTATAGATACTGAATAACCAGCAAAAAAAACCTGTCTACAAAAAATTTCCAAAAGAGGACACTTCCTAGCAAGCCCACAAGTATGACTACTTTACTTAAGGACAGGGAAAGGAGAAGAGAGGAGAGAAAAGAGGAGGAGCAGGGAAGGAAGAGTTCATTTTCCAAATGCAAGATAAAAGAGTGACAGAAAAGTCCAAAATACCAGTCTGATTTTTTGTCATTAGGGCATGCACAAGAACTTTTAGGGCATGAGTTCTCTGATTTAGACATCTACTTTAGGACTGTGCTCTGAATATACCTACTTCTCCCTAATATCTTTCATAGGAGTTTAGAATTATTAGCTCCATGCAGCAAAATGAGTATCCATATGATGGACAGAGCCACAGAACCATGTTTCACAAACACTTTTTGTGTTAGATAAAAAGTAAGTTTCACCTGGGTTTTGACCTACTCACTGTGTAATTTCAGATAAATTGGTTCTGTGTCAGTTCTCCTGTAACACTTTGCATTTTATCTGTCATTCTTACTACTCACAAGAGAAATAGAAATGCACCTGGTTATCACGAAAGCATTTACCTGGTTATCACAAACTTGCTCTGAAAAACAGGAATTAGCTTACCATTGTAATCATCTGCATATATCTTCAAAGTTTTATTCAATCTGTGAGTGAAATAAAATGGGGTTGTTTTTCTCTATGCCTAAGAAAGTCAAGCTGGGCTTTGCCCCTGTTAAGCATTAGGGTCTGCACAAAATATCTGCCAAACAAATAGTCCCTCGAGGGCAGTAGTGCAGCCCTAGTGCCTGCCTCACGATGGACATGACCTCAATAATGAGTTCTGCTAATGGCACTCAGGAGGCACAGAGGCCACAGCTTTATCCTATAGATGTGTCTGTTTAACGAAGTTAAGAGAATTAAACTGAAATGGGAGCACTGCATGAGACAGTTGTTGAAGGTAGATCCAGATGAATGAACAAGAAACTGCAGCAGCTACATAATTTCTCCCGTTAGGACTGAATTAATTAATTTTCCAATACCTCCATCTCCCTGTCCTTTAAAAAGGAGTAGTGCACCTTTCTCTACAACTGCCAGAAGACTTAGAAACATGTTTGGCAAATGTTTGGGTCTTATACACAACATCATCATCATCGTTCTTGAGAAGCAGATAGATTATTTCAAGGTGCAGAAATTTTGCAGCCTGGGAGCAGAGACAATGTTAGTGCTGCAGGCAGAGAGGAAGGCGCTGCTCTGTGCCTTGGAGAGCTGTCCTGTTGCCCTGAGAGCAGTGGAGACTGCCAGGGCTCTGCTTTGGCAAGGGCTGTAGAGCAGACCTGGATGAATTGAGGACACTGCAACAGTCATTTGTGAGAGCATCCATATTGCTCCTTTAAAGATCTTTAAAGTATAAAAACAACCCCTCTGTAACATTGACCTAAATGCATTTGAACTGCAGCAGGGGAGGTGAGATGGCTTTTTATATCACTGTTGGCTGCCTTCTGTGTTAGGAAGGCAGGTTCCCAGAGCGCAGGTGTCTGCCACAGCAGGTAGGACTGGGGGCAATGGCACTTCTGTGAGGCATTTAAAATCTGCAGTTTTACTCTGCCCAAGGGAAATGGCAGAAATATTCACCCCAAACGTGCACCAGGCAGGTTTTCAATAATCACACATATTTCACTTTCCACCCTTTTATGTTTTAATCTTTTCCTAGAGTTTCCTTCAAATGGTGTTTCATATTTTTGAAATTTCCTTTACAATTCTGTAATCATCTTAGGAATTGACACCATCCATCTTTCACTTCACGCAGCAGTAACACCCTTTCTTCTCCACTAAGCCAGGCTGTTCAAGGTTCTGTTTCAAAGCCCAGCAAGGGTTGTTTGTCATATTGTAGCACTACACAGACCTCAGGAATAACTATATGTAGTTGTGTTCAGTACTTTCTATACTAAGTAGTACTGAAGAACAAACAGAATTTTAGGTAAAACTGTATTATGGTAGCTATAATGGGATTTAGTTTATTTATCTTAATGGTAAGTAGTACTTTTAAAAAAACAGTTCTGCATTTACAGTATTCTAATAATCTTCTTTTTCTCCTTGACTTAATTTTGTCAAAGTTTATATTCAGTCTGACACAAAAAATTTCTGATGAACATGATTTAATCACGTTCACTGTGTAAGACTGCAATTTAGCACATATTTTTCATCTCATAATTTCTAGAAATATGAGTGTACTAATGGAAAATAACAATATGCTAGAGACTATATTTTGAAATCAAGAGTGAAGTGAGTGAAAAAAAGTCATTTAAAATGTTATTAATTTTCAATACCAGCAGTAAAATCACAATTGTGATTAGTGACATATATTCAATTACAGCATTGATGAACTACTTGTTCTACAGAAAACATCATTTTGTTGGGAAGTCAATATTACTGAGCAAATTAATTTTGAAGAGAGGAAAACCATCTGAAGAATGAAAGAACTCAAAGGTTTATGAACATGTGAAAATGTTTTCTTTTAACAATTCAGGACAACTTTCACAGGAAATAGTTAACAACCTTCATATGATGACAGAATTTCAACAGCAGAATGAAACCAAGAAGAAATGTTAAGGCAAAAATTATTCAAACTTTATTGAGACATGAGTGAGGCTGGGGAAGAGAAAGTGGCACCTATTTTGTCCATATAATGAATTTGCTTGTAAGAGGAAGATTATGACTGCTCATGGCTCTGGTTTTTCATATCAGGTCACGTCATTACTCCAAGACCTCCTTGTTAGCAAATACCATGTTTAATTTAATTTTTGTATGTGACTTCTTCATACATATACAGTAGCCTATAGTTAGAATTTATGTGTGTCATTTATCCTGACTTTTCACTGCCCCTCAAGGTTACTCCTTGAGGCTGAGCAAGAGATTTGCCCAAAGTCATCAGTATGGTTGGGTGATATCAATCTCTACATAATAATAGTTTTATCCAGCTTTAATACCACTGTTTTAATATAATTGCTTCAATATTGCTTCATATTGCACTACAATAGTTGCTATAGCTCCTATACTCTGTTGCAACTCATTCTGATTAAAATATTTTTGTCTAATCCTTATAATAATGAATGTTGTATAAATTATAAATTTATAAATTAAAAATAGAAATTTATGAGTTCCATATCTGGTTTGCCATCCTTAATTCTGCAGGACAAAGATGTATAAAGGTTCAATTACATCTGTACAATACTTAAGACATAAACGATTGATAAATCCATTTGGTTTTGGTTTGTTTGGGTTTTTTTGCAAAACCCTAATAAATACCCAGATGCCTTGTCCAAGATTTCCTGGAGACCTTACTAACTGTGAGACAGAAAATAGGATAGCAGAAAACATTAATGTTCTTGGCAGGACATATGGAAGACTGTGTCTCCTGAGTCCTTATCAGCTATGCCCTTGGGCCTCTTGCTGAGCAATACCAGCACTACTCAAACAGATAACATGCAGAAGAGGAGATTATAGGTGCTTTCAGGGAGGGGGGAAAGAAGCCTTTCTGTACTCCTGTGGATGAAACTGGACTAATTGAAGGCCAGTTCCTTTCCTTTACACAGGCATCCTTGTATGCTGTCAGCATCCTTGTTTGCTGTCAGCACCCGTGCTTCTGCCTCTGGTGCGGTCAGCGGCTCCCTAAGGATGTTCCACCTGCAGGCCTCCAACTTGTCCCTGACCCTTCTCCTAACTGATGCCTGCAGTCCACAATAATCCATATGACCAAGACTGACTTAACCCACTGCCTGCAAAAAGACTGTCTTCTGAGACTAAGGACAGCCTGAATCAACACCCAACAGCTTTGATAAAGTATCATCTATTCAGATAAAAACATGACAGGGAAAAACACTCAGAAAACAACCTGACTGTCCTCCAAATTCCACAAAGAGGCTCTAGGCCTGAATTATCTCAGACCATCTCTGCAGTGTCTGTGTTGGTCAGTACAGTTCCACTCCCAGAATGATTTAGCAACTCCACTGCTTCAGCTAACGGTGTCTGATCTGACTGAGAGCTACCAAAAGCAATAAAAACAGTAACAGCAGATGCCTCACTTCCCTGTGGGAGTGCAGCTTAAGACCACTCACCTACTTTGCCTCAGCACTCGATTTTTCCATTAAATTAGTGCTTTGTGAGGTGAGCTTGCGATCTGAACCACTGAGGTGCACATATTTACATATTTGTAGAGTCTTTGAATATTCCACATAGCCTTAGTGTCTCCACTAGGCTTCACTCAAAACAACTGTTCTCAGTAGATGAGAAGCCTGTCTCTAGTCTTTGTTTAGAAACAGCAGCAAAGAGATTATAGGACCAAGCTGTTCTTCTAACTGAGGCTGCAACTTTAAGAAGCTTCTCAGTGACAGATGGTAGAGGAATATAGAACTATCACACTCACTATATCCCCAATCTGATCTGAAATTTAAATAACTTGACTCATTAAAGGATAATGCATATGCACTTATACAACATAAAAAAACCCCAAAACAACCTAAACCAACAAACCAGCCTGATTTCAATGCTTATGTTAGTCGGTGGTAGGTCATTAAAGGGTATCAGCTTTGGCAGACGACAAAATTTCTCAGATAAAAATGACAGCAACAGGAGGTTGTCACAGGCACAAGCAATCTCTTCTAAAACACTGAAACTCTATAGCTGCAGCCAGAAATCCTGCCCTCTAAATCATGTAGGAATGATCCAAATGTAAGTTAGTTTTAAAAAAAGCAGGAGTACATACCTGCAAATTCTGTTCTTGACTAATACATTCAGTTAGTTTGGTATCCATGCATTGCAAGACCTAAATCTGAAACTGTCATTTAAAATCTTTCTAGTGCCACACAATTTAATTCCCACTTTTCTTTCCTCCTCTTCTCCTCCTACACAGCATTAGTAAATTATTTTAATGTAATGAGGGCCCAAGGGTGTTTTTATTTACATACACTTTACTGTACCATGGGAGTCAGTAGCATTTGCAATAGATTGAATCTGGATAGCTGACAAAATCTAGATATTAAAACATCTTTTGAGTCAATATGCAATAATATAACGCCAAACACCCCGTTAAGATCAGCAATTGCAGTGTAGGGGAGCCATCTCTCAGAACTGCAGCTCCAGGTGCTGATATTATTTTCTTGTAAGAGCACAGCAAGTTCTTTGTCGTAAAACTGACCTGGCTGACGCTATCCTCTGCAAGGGAAGGGACCATGTGGAGAGGAAGGGACAGAGTATTGATGTGTTGCAGAAAGGTGAAAATACAGGGAGTTAGTCAAACAAATATAACTGCAGGTTAAGGGGAGGCGGCCAGGACCTTTACAAGGCTAAGAACCTGGAGAGGTGAAAGGAGACGACAAGCAATTCCATGCTGTTGTCATATTTACTCAGGTAAATGTATCTGAAGGAGGCAATCAGGGCAGAGACTTTTTCTCAAAGATATAATTTCAAAACTGCTTAGTAAAATTCCAAGCACATAAAAATAATAAGAAGTAACAATCAGCAGTTTGGTTTTTTAAAATCATCCTTCTCAACAGGAAAGGGGTAAACAGATACATCAATAACAGAAAAAAATGGGGATTTTTTAGTCATTTAAAGGTTTTTTTAAATTTTACATCAGCTACTTGACTGATTGTGACACTTTTCCTTGGTTACTGTACCTGATGTTAAATTCCATTTTCCACAGCAGCCTCTAAGTCATGTTTTCTCCTATAGTAAGGACCCTGGTGTTTTTTTCTTCCTTCCTTAGGCTTCCATTAACACAGATTCAAGAGTCTAATCCTATTGAGTATTTAGATCTTTACCACTTTTAGTCAGAGGCATTGTAATTCACGTTATTGCAGCTTCATAGGAAAGCAGCTATTACAAAAGTGTTTTATGGTATAGGATGGAGGAGCTTGTTCCAGCAGTGGAAAGGAAAAAATGCAGGAAGGAGCCTGGAAAACATATTAGGAGTTCAATAAGAATACATTGGGAATAAGGGGGTAGCTACCTATCAGCTGAAAATCCTAAAATAAAGGCCATTTCACTTTTTGCCTGGATTCAGAGTCACCTGAAAAGTAATCATAAATCACTGCTGATAGAAACCAGAAAATTAAATTTGAGGAAACCATGGAGGAGGAAAAAAACTATTTTACTTTGAATTTTTTGAGCAAAGTTGTTGTACTGAAGAGAGGAGTCAGGATAAACCCTGGTGTGCTGCAGCAGACTGCCAGGACACACTGCACACCATGGGGCTGTCTTCTGCTGGGACCCCCTGAGAAACAACTTCCAAACACAGTGGAAAAGCTCCATTCTGCTTAAATAGTTACTCTTTTTTTTTTTTTTTTTTTTTTTTTGCTTGTAATTAAGAAGAAAGCTTCAGTCCAAGATACGTTTTTGCATGTTACCAGATTTATCACTGCTCCCACCCACTTCTGCCGAGCTCACCTTGAAGAGGTGGTAGCGCTGGGGGCTCTGGAGAGTCTAGACAACAACATTCCTTTCTAATCCTTCCTTGAATTACCTACCCAGAAAGGCAAGTCAGGTATTTGATACAGACAGTGGAGAGATAAAGGCACAAGCTGCAAGTGCCAGGTGAGCCAGGCTAGCCTTGGGTTCCCCAGCAACTCCTGCACTCACATCACAGGATGGAGAGGAAATCACTGAGGTCTGTGGGTGCATGCACTTGCTCCTCTCAACAGCACCAAGCAGGATGAGACTGCTAAGTCGAATTTATAAATCAAACTGTAAGCATTCCCTACATCTAAGTGTAGTGTCGAGCATTTAATCCTGAAACAGGGAGAAAAAACCAAACCACCAGTGCATGAATGCTTTGCTTACTTTGGAAAATACGGTAATACTACTCTTTCACTGTTACACAGACTGTCACAGTAATTGCAAGCACAAAAATTGTGTTTCAATTGGTCTTCCAAAAGGCATGTGTCCTTTTGAGGTTTGTGGATAGATTTTTGTTGCTGTTTCCCATCCAAGCTGGCTATGGCAGGGCCTCTGAGCAATCTAGTTTTCAGCTGGCTGTGTGCATATGCATGTGAGGAAAAATGAGTCCCCAACTTAAAAGACCTTTGAAGTGATTCATGGCAAACATATGGCTATTTTGCACCCAGACATGCCCATTTTTCTTCTTCCAAATGTTTAATCAGAGTTATCCCGCTAAGCTTCTAAACAGGGCTGAAAAAAAGAAAATTTAGCTTTTCTTATGCTTGCTTGTAATTTCCCTTCCCTCTGTAGTATCTAAATTCCAGAACTGGCAGGAATGTAATTACATAAAATGATCAGTACCCTTGCTCCAAGTTTTAGAAGGCTATTTCTTAACAGTAGTATATACAAATGGACTTTTAGCTTTATTAATAGTCTACATAAAGGAAAGGAGACATCTTTCAAAAACATTTTTCCAGGAAAATGATGAATAGTGCTGAATTTCATAATATAAAGTCCTTCCTCTCTTTCACAACGTTTGTCAGGAGGAAGAACTGTCACCAATAGTAATATTATTAATCTTTATGATTGCCAGAAATCCTGATTTTGTTTATATTTCTGAATTACAGATATTCAGGGGGCCAACCAAGATAAGTATCTTGTAAACTGCTAAGCAGCATGTAGATGGGCAACTATGAAAAATGCTAAGATGGAAAAAGGGGTGATTTATTTTAATTTCTTTCAGGTGGAGGCTGGATGCTCTTTTGTTTTCTAAATTATCTTCTGCTGGCTAAGGCCATAGTTTTTTTCCTGCAGATTAAGCTATTTGAAAGTGCAAGGTAGCACAAGGAATGGACAATTAGTCCAGCCAAAAAGCAAGATGCAAGACAGCTTATTTGCTTCAAATGAATCTGTGCCAAGCAAACTTTGAGAAAATAGTTTCAGTTATTTTCAGCAGAGAAACAGACATGTATCGCTTCTCTAGATCTCAAATACAATGAAATTTTAAGTATGCCTTATTATTTTATTCATAAATTTTAAGCTTGAATGCTCTTAGGTAAGCATACTACTGAATTGAAAACCATTTAAATTTGTCTAGACAGACATTAAACAGTGAACGTAGAACACAGCCAGATAACAGAAAAAAAAAACCCAAAACCTATGAACAACAAAATTTTCTTTTTGTTTTCTCTGTTTTCACACAGACTTTCAGAATCTAAGTTCATCACAAGGTTATTGAAGTGAACCAGTGGAAGGATATCAAGAAACTAGAAGTCATCTTTTATTTCTGAATATATATTAGAGAATAAATAAAAACCTTGTGTATACAAGTGTTAATATCTTGGTTTTACTTGGTTGAATGTTTACATTCAGCAGCAAGGCTTTTCACCTTATAGGTGCCAGTAGCTCTATAAGGATGTTCAACTGAAAAGACTTTGGTTCACTCAGATCTTCTGTTTTCAGGCAATTGCTGAACCTTCCATGATCCTTCTGTTTTCAGGCAATTGCTGATCCTTCCATGCACAAAGAGTTTGAGTTCAGCCTGACAATTCACTAGAAGAAATTCCAGACTCAACCAAATACAAACCTTTGGATTTCCAGGTTTATTCCTGACCAATTAATGTCTATTAGTTTTTTAAATGAGAAATAATTTTCTTTAAAAGCCCACTCCTTTTCTGTCTTTCAAAGCCTTTTTTTTTTATTTTGCCAAACTGTTAAACTTCAAGTGCTCAAAAGCTTAAATTTGTATAGCTGTAATAAGTGCAAAGTTAAAAAATAGTTATAAAGACAGGATGTTGAGATGAGGATTTTAAGGAAGTCATCAAACAGTGGGCAAAAAGTATTAGATACAGTAAACCAAAAATCACTAAAATTATTTTCAGATTACAATATTGTCAGTATATTAAGAATGCAATGATTTATGGCTTCAGACATGTAACAATTAGCATAGATGGAGTGATCAAAATTAAGCAATTTTTGACATACAAACAACTGAGACATGACTTACCAATGTAACCAGCTGAATGCAAGTGACATGTTTTTATGATAACCTAGGCACATGCACACTAGAAGACTTTTTATATCTGCTGGATTTGCCAGTGTTTCATGACCCCAGAGAATCTGTAAGTAGATTTTCTTTAAAGCAATCTTCTTTTTAATTTCCATAATTTAAAAGAATAGTGAATTTCCTTCAAGAAAAATTTCTTCTTCTACTACATCAGCAACTCCTCTGAACCAACACATTTTATAGAAATAAACATCCCTTTTAAAAAGCAAATTATACAAACAACCACCAAGGCCTGTCTTTAAGTTAAACATACACCTCTAGCTTTTTCACAATGCATTTACAGAGAGAGTTGGATTTCATGGGTGGACTATTAGATGAATAAGAAAATGGTTGAAGGGTCACATCCAGAGGGTAGTGTCAATCAGACCAATCAGACTCCTGATAGACATCAGTGACAAGTGGCGTCCCTCAGGGGTCTGTACTGGGACCAGTGCTGTTTAATAAATTCATTCACAGAGATTGAGATTGAAAGCACTCTCAGTAAATTTGAAGATGACACAAGCTGAGTGGTGCAGCTGACATGCCTGAAGGATGGGATGCCATCCAGAGGGACCTGAACAAGCTTGAGAACGGTGTCCATGGGAATCTCAAGAGGTTCAGCAAAGCCAAATGTAAAGTGCTGCACCCAGGTCACAATAATGGGCCTGGTACCAGCACAGGCAGGGCATGAGCAGCCCCAGAGCAGCCCTGCCCAGAAGGGCTTTGGGTGCTGTGGGTGAGAGGCTGCACATGGCCCAGCCATGGCACTGCCAGCCCAGAGAGCCAAACGTGTCCTGGGCTGCACCCAGAGCCCCGTGGGCAGCAGGGCAGGGAGGGGATTCTGCCCCTCTGCTCTGCTCTGCTGAGACCCCACCTGGAGCACTGCACACAGAGCTGGGCTCCAGCACAGGAGGCACAGGGACCTCTGGAGACAGTCCAGAGGCTACCAAGATGATCAGAGGGATGGAGCACCTCTCCTGCTAGGAAAGGTTTAGGGAACTGAGTTTGTTCAGTTATGAGAAGGCTCCAGGGTGCCCTGATTTGTCCTCCCACTCACTACCTGAAGGAAGGCTTTAAGGAAGATTAAGGGAAACCGCTTCCAAGGGCCTATAGTGAGAAGACAAGGGGAAATGGTTTAAAACTGAAGGAGAAGAGTGTTGTAGTGTGTTTTAAGTTTCTCAGTTTGCTCCCCCATTTTATGCACTGTACCCTCCTTTGTTCATTGTAAATGGTTCCTCTCTCCCCAGTTTTTCCCGCCACTGCCTCCTTGTCAGTTAAGTTGCTTAGTTACCGTGCTATTTTTAGTTGCTAATGTTACAGTTTGTATGACCGCTCCTCCCTCATCCCACCTTATAAGTAGATGTTATCTCCTCCCTGGGCACAGTCAATCACCCCCCACTCCTCCCAGGTTTCGAGAACCTTCTCCTCTCTGGGGGTTGTGGTTGGCTGTGGTCCCGGGGCCCCTCCTTTACTTTGTATTCATTGGTTTCCGGTGTATGTCAGTTATGTTCAGTACCTCCCTTTGAGTTACCCCATTGGATAGCTGGGCTCCCCTCCTCTCTCCTCCCCTTCCCTATAAAACCTTGTCGCTCCCCTTGTTCGGGGCCATTTTGCTGGTTGGTGCCCCTCCTTGTTGGTGCCTCCGGATCACCTAATAAACCAACTGTTCACCCCCAGCAAGTGGTCACCTCCTTTGTCGTCTCGTGTGCGCAACTCCGAGCTCTTCCACCAGCCCAGCCTGAGGCCAAGACGCCGAGGGGGGCTGGCTTCCTATGCGCAGGGGCGTTGGCCTTCTCACCCCTCGAGCTAGCCGGATTTAGGGCCGCATACGCCCTCGCGCAGTGTGGCGCCCAACGCCCCTGCGCATAGGAAGCCAGCCCCCCTCGGCGTCTTGGCCTCAGGCTGGGCTGGTGGAAGAGCTCGGAGTTGCGCACACGAGACGACAAAGGAGGTGACCACTTGCTGGGGGTGAACAGTTGGTTTATTAGGTGATCCGGAGGCACCAACAAGGAGGGGCACCAACCAGCAAAATGGCCCCGAACAAGGGGAGCGACAAGGTTTTATAGGGAAGGGGAGGAGAGAGGAGGGGAGCCCAGCTATCCAATGGGGTAACTCTGCTTGGGGGTGGTCAGAAGGCCCCCAAGCAAGAGTTAAAGTTTTTAATTAAGTGGGTCTTTTCAAAGTTCCCCGAAGTCTCCCCGGAACTTGCCAAGCAGCCACGGTTTTGGGCAGCCGTTTTGGCCAAATTAGAAGAAGCTGTTAATTCCGGGGAGACGAAATTAGCGACCGTGGCATTCTGGGCGGGCAGAGTGCTTGCGGCACTCCGCTCGTCAGGGGAACCTAAGAAAAGGCCCGCAAGTTTTGGTTTATCCCCCCGTTCCCCTCGTTCTGTTGCCCTTACCCCTCAATCCCTTCCCTCTCCCCTTAGGCAGGAGCCCTCGAGGGGGATCTTGAAGGCCGACAAGAGGCAGGGGGTCCATCCCTCCCCTGCTCCCCCTCGACCTGCTCAGCCTCCCCCTTCGAGGAGCCCTGGCCAGGTTCCTCTTCTTTCCTCACCCTCTACCCCAGTTCCCAAATCCCCAGTTGAGAAACCCAAGGTTGTTAGGTTTGTAGATGATCCGCAAAATGGCTCCCTGGGAGCCCAAGATGGCGGCGGCCACGTGGTCGTTCCCGCCAGGGCTCTTTCTTCTTCGGTTAACCCCTTCCTCCCTTGCCCCAACCCCTTCCTTCCTCCAGACCCAACCTCCTTTTCGGTTACCCCTCCCTCATATCCTCCCTCCGCCCCACCCATTCCTCCGTCCTCCGCCCCTCAATCAGCTCCTCCCCAAACTCCTCCCCCAGCTCAGCCCCCCATTCGCTCCTCCCCCGCTCCGCCTTTGTACTTCCCTCCGCCTCCGAGCGTCACCCAGGGGGCGGAGAGGGGTGGTTGGTCACGCCCACTCCCTCACCCTGCGTCATTGCCAGACCCCGCCTCAACCTCCTCCAGTTCCGGTTCCCACGCTCCTCCTTCCGGTTCCCACGCTTTGTGTTCCGGGGGGGGGAGGGTGGATGACTGGAAGCCGGAGCAGGCGCCCTTGTTGGAAGCCGCTCCGGTTACCTACCACCTGAGTGGGGAGGGGACCCCTCAGGCCCAGTGGGTGCCTTTAGCACAGGCCCGGATCAAGGAGCTGTGCAAGGCGCAGAAGGACTACTCCCGGGGGTCAGAGTACTTCCGGGGTATGCTCCGCAATGCCCTTGCACAGGGAGATCTGGTGCCGGCTGACCTGAGGGCCCTCTTCTCCAGCCTTGCTAGGCCCATGGAATTTAGGGTCTGGGTGGGGGAATGGAGGAGGGAGATATTGGAGGTTCTCCCAAATATGTGGGGGAATCCTGCAATGTCTCACGACGCAGACGGTCTGGTAATCACCCAGGAACACCTTTTGGGTGAGGGACAGTGGGCAGAGGGGGCAGCTCAGGCGAAAGCCTTATTCCCCTCCCAGCTTGTGGAGACCGCTCGGGCAGCTGAGCGGGCCTTCTTCAAGCTGGAGGTGGTGACCTCCCAATGGGAGGAGGATGAGGTCCGGCAAGGAGCGCAAGAGCCATACATGGCCTTTATCGAGCGCCTCTACCGATATGTAGAGGCGCAGGCGCTCGGGGATGATGACAGGGAGAGGTTGCTTCAGCGGATGGCATTCAGCAATGCCAACGCTGAGTGCCGCAAGGCTATAAGAACTCTCCCTCGAAGTCCCCGGCCCACGATAGAGGCCATGATTGAGGTCGTGGTGCGCCAGGTCTCTCTGGCACCACGGCCCAAGAGAACATCTGTGGCTCTTGCTGAATGCCCCGAGCCGGACTTCATGGAAGCTGCCCCCGTTGCCGGACCCCCAACACCTGGGTCCGGCAGAAGGTCATCAGCCACCCACCCCTGCCATCTTTGTGGCAAAGTCGGGCATTGGATGCCCCAGTGCCCGATGCGCCACGATTACCTGGAGTACAGGCGGAAGCGGGAAAGGGAAGAGAGCAAGGAGGAAAAAAACTAAGCAAAGAGCGCAGCCCCTCCCTGCGCGACGACAAAAGTACGGCGGGCTTTTCAACAACCTGCGGGGAGGGAGGAGACGAGAGAGGACCGCCGACCTACGTTTTGCCGGATTTGACATATCTTTCTGACGTGACCATATCTACCTGTGGTGCTGTACCTGCAATTAACACCATGTCCTCTGCTTCTCCATACAGGCTGCAGCTGACTAGGGACCTTTACATCCCTAACAGTAACATCCAGCTGGTGTCTGTCGACCTGCAACATCCGGGTCGCTGGAGGAAATTGGGACGTTGCAGGTGGACCGTTGTCGGGGACACCAAGCACACACCGCGAGACATCCACATCGTCCCTGGTCTGGTAACTACCGACCGGGACCGTTTCGCGGTAGGGCTGTACTGTGTCCGACCCCCACTTTTCCTCCCCAAGGGACAGGTCATTGCCCAGGCCATTCTTGTGCCAGAAGAGGATCACCAGACGATTTCGTTGGAGAAGACATCGCCTCCGACCGTGGCCTGGGCACAACTAGTGGGGAGGGAAAAGCCCCGCCTAACCTGTCAACTTTCGTTGGGCGGGGACAAGAAGATAGTGAGAGGTCTTTTGGACACAGGTGCAGATGTGACGATCATTCCCTCTCGGGAGTGGCCGTCACATTGGGGCTTGCAAAGCGCTGCGGGCACGATCTCTGGTGTTGGGGGCCTTCAATTGGCAAACCAATCCAAGAGCATTGTACAAATTAAGGGGCCCGACGGGCAATTGGCCTCAATACGCCCGTTCGTTTTAGATTATACAGAGCCTCTCTGGGGAAGAGACCTACTGGCCCAGTGGGGAGCCAAAATTGACCTCCCGAAGGCTCCCCAGGTTTTTCGGGCAGTGGCCACTGAGGAGCGCCGGACCTGGAAGCTGAATTGGCTTTCTGATGAACCAGTACAGGTCAAGCAGTGGCCACTCAATAAGCAAAAATTAAAGGCGCTCAGCGAGCTCGTTCAGGAGCAGCTACTGAAAGGCAACCTGGAGGAGACCATGTCACCTTGGAACTCCCCAGTGTTTGTCATCAAGAAGCCCAACAAAGACAAGTGGCGACTCCTGACCGACCTCCGCAAAATTAATGAATTAATAATTGACATGGGTCCTCTTCAGCCAGGGATGCCCTCCCCAGCAATGCTCCCCCAAAATTGGAATTTGGCTGTTATTGACATAAAAGATTGCTTTTTCCAAATTCCCCTTCACCCGGACGATGCTCCGCGCTTTGCGTTCACAGTTCCGTCCGTGAACTGTGAGTCCCCAGCCAAGCGCTATCATTGGCGAGTGCTTCCACAGGGCATGAAGAACAGCCCTGTGATCTGCCAATGGTATGTCGCTTCGCTGCTGTCACCCATCCGTACAGCCCTCGGGGATGTCGTCATTGTTCACCATTATATGGACGACATCCTCGTGTGTGCGCCCGACCACAGTCTGCTTGCCCATGCGCTTGACCTGACAACCAATGCGTTGGTTGCTGCAGGGTTTGAGCTCCAGCAGGACAAAATTCAGCGGATGCCACCTTGGAAGTACCTAGGCCTTGAAATTACAAAGCGGACCATTGTTCCGCAAAAATTGGCTATTAGGACAAAAGTCCAGACCCTAGCAGACGTCCATCAACTGTGTGGGTCTTTGAATTGGGTGAGACCCTGGCTAGGCATTTCAACCGAAGACCTAGCCCCCCTTTTCAATTTGTTGAAAGGGGGAGAGGGGCTCAGTTCCCCTAGGGCTCTCACCCCAGAGGCGGAGGTGGCCTTGGAGAGGGTACAAAAAGCTATTTCGACCAGGCAGGCCCATCGTTACCATCCGGGCCTGCCATTCAAATTTATAGTACTGGGAAAATTGCCACACCTTCATGGCATCATCCATCAGTGGGACGACAGTCCGAAGGACCAAGGCTCAGGAGAGAAGCTCTTAATCATAGAGTGGGTCTTCCTGAGCCACCACCGGTCCAAAAGAATGACACGGCCACAGGAGTTGGTAGCCGAACTGATCCTCAAGGCGAGATCGAGGATCAGGGAGCTCGCAGGGTGTGATTTCTCATGCATCCATATTCCAATTGAATTGGAATCGGGCCAATTAAAATTAAAGACCTTTGAAGAACTGCTGCAAACTAATGAATATCTTCAGTTTGCACTAGACAGCTACACTGGGCGCATCGCAGTAGATCGGCCGGCCCACAAATTATTCAATTCGGAGTTCAAATTATCGTTGAAGAAGGTTCAGAGTAGGGAGCCGCTGGATGCTTTGACAGTTTTTACGGACGCGTCTGGAGCATCCCACAAGTCAGTGATGACTTGGAAGGATCCTCAAACTCAGCAGTGGGAGACCGATGTTTCTGTTGTGGAGGGCTCTCCACAGGTTGCTGAGTTGGACGCTGTCGTCAGGGCATTTCAGAGATTCCCTGAACCTTTCAATTTGGTCACAGATTCTGCGTATGTTGCAGGTGTAGTGTCCCGAGCTGAGTCAGCAGTTCTTCAAGAGGTCACGAACAAAAGATTATTTGAATTGTTGAACAGGCTCGTCGAGTTGGTCTCCCACCGCGAGCATCCATTTTATGTCATGCATGTGAGATCACACACAGACCTGCCTGGGTTCATTGCGGAAGGCAACCGTCGTGCCGATTCTTTGGCCGCGGCTGCTGTTTCGCAGGCCCCTCTCCCAGATGTGTTCGGTCAGGCTAAGATCAGCCACCAACTGTTCCATCAAAATGCGCCTGGCCTGGTTCGTCAATTCAATCTGACGCAGGAGCAGGCCAAGGCGATTGTGGCCACATGTCCCCAATGCCAGCATGACCAAATGCCTACCGTGGCCTCGGGGGTTAACCCCCGAGGGCTGGCAAGCTGTGAGGTGTGGCAGATGGACGTAACACACATCCCATCTTTCGGTCGATTGTGTTGCGTCCATGTCTCGGTCGATACCTTCTCCGGGGCTATCTACGCTTCTGCCCACACAGGTGAAAAGGCAGCGGATGTTCAGAAGCATCTGCTTCAAGCATTCGCTGTCTTGGGCATCCCTAGGGTCCTAAAAACAGACAACGGCCCTGCGTACACCTCCAAGGAACTGCGGAGCTTCCTGCAACAATGGGGAATAGTCCATAAAACCGGCATCCCCTATTCCCCGACAGGCCAAGCCATGGTGGAAAGGGCCCACCAGAGCCTCAAAAAGATCCTGTCCCGACAACAACCGGCAATGAAGGTGGAGACCCCCCACGTCCGGCTGTCAAGAGCTCTTTACACCCTCAATTTTCTAAATTGCTCTTTTGACAGCCAAAATCCTCCAGTGGTCCGGCATTTCGGCAGTCACCAGCAGCTGCAGCCCAAAGCCAGGCCGCCGGTTCTTGTAAAAGATCCGGAGACCTGGCGGACGGAGGGCCCCTTTGACCTAGTGACTTGGGGGAGGGGATACGCTTGCGTGTCCACTCCCTCAGGCCCCAAGTGGGTTCCATCTAAGTGGGTCAGACCTTTTGTCCCAAAGCAGAGGACCAAGACAGAGGCAGTACCACAGGTCCGGCAAGCGTGTTGGCGTCGGCGGAGGAAGCAACACCACCAACCATCTTCCTTTTCTCCTGAGCTTCCCCCTGTTTTTGAAGAACCCTCTCCTCCAGCTTCTCCTCCACCCCTTGACCTCTTGTATCACCTCTCCTCCTATTCCCCCCCAGCTCCAACCGTTACCCCTCGCATGTTTTATTTAAATTGGTTGTTTGGAGAGGAACCATTTCTGTGATTTCCATATACTTTTACCGCTCTCTTTTCATTTCAGTTGCATCTCCCCAAATGGCCCCCGCTTTGACAACGCTAGCTCCCAACCCTTGTCTGATGATGATGATGCTGACGACCTGCGGACTCCTTCTACCACCTACGGAGCCGTGGGTCATTCCCCAGCCAAAAGTCAACGTCTGGCGTGCCTTGGCTCAATCGCTAGGACAGGACAGCATCTGCCTGGACACCAGAGCCGCAGAGGACCCGATGTTGTCCTGCCTTGTGGGGATCCCTTTCTCTCCAGGAGAGTTCCCCCCTGCCTTTCAGTCTACCTTTTCCCCTATTTTGGCCCGGAGCCTTACTTTCCTACCTGGTTTTGAACCCAGTAACGCCTGGAGAGACGGAGTGGCGAGGCTGGATCCTGCGCCCTCCGAGCCCACAGAATTACATCTACTCGGTTCCGCCAATTCTACTATTTGTTTTCAGTTTGATTATACTCTTACCCCCATCGAGAAGGGCACTGAGGTGGTCCTGCAAGCAAAGAAAGAATATCAAGCGGACCGGTGGTGTCGGGCCGTTTTGAAGATCATTGGCCCTACCACCACCAAGCGGACCCCTTATGCCCTTCCAAGGGGGGTGTTTTTGATTTGTGGCGACCGAGCGTGGGCAGGCATCCCCTCTGGTCTGGTCGGAGGGCCGTGCACCTTTGGCCGGCTAACGCTGTTTACTCCCAACGTCACACAAATTATTAATTGGAAAAAGACCAACATCACATCCGAATTGGCTAGATCCAAAAGAGATCTTAAAGATCTCACCGAGGACTGTGATGATGAAATTACTCATTGGTCACATTCAAAGTCGGTTGCCTTTACCATCTTGTTGCCTTGGGTATCGGTAGCCAAATCTCTAGGTGAATTGGGCCGCCTAGAGTGTTGGGTGGCTAAACAAGCCAATCTTACTTCAGCCGCGCTATACGACCTCCTTACAGACGAGGAAATAACAAGGCAGGCGACACTCCAGAACAGGGCAGCAATAGACTTTCTATTGCTGCTCCATCACCATCACTGTGAGGAGTTTGAGGGCCTCTGCTGCATGAACCTGTCCTCCAGAGCCGAGGACGCCAGACACTCAATAAAGAGACTCCAAGACCTCGTCCATCAGGTCAAGCAGGAGACATCTGACTGGCTGGGGGACATCTTCAAGGGTTGGGGCCTTAGCGGGTGGGCTAGTTCTGTTTTAAAATCAGTTTCTAAGATTGTTTTGAGTTTGATTGTACTTTTAGTTCTGTTTATGTTGATCCGCGGTTTGGTCCAAAAATTAATAGCCAGAGCCACAACTATGGCTGCCAATCATGCCACAATTCCCCAGGAGGAACCTTTCGAGCTGGAGGACCTCTCCTCAGAGGCCGAAGGAGCTGCAGACGAGGAGGGGTCAACTGAGCCGCCCCAAGAACATCTGTGGGCTGGCGAACTCCAGCTCGAAGAAGGCGAAGATTGGCAGGACCGGCCATGGACATCTTCTTTTTGAGTTATATGGACATTCCTGTTTTCTTTATTTTATTTGTTAAGAAACGGGGAGATGTTGTAGTGTGTTTTAAGTTTCTCAGTTTGCTCCCCCATTTTATGCACTGTACCCTCCTTTGTTCATTGTAAATGGTTCCTCTCTCCCCAGTTTTTCCCGCCACTGCCTCCTTGTCAGTTAAGTTGCTTAGTTACCGTGCTATTTTTAGTTGCTAATGTTACAGTTTGTATGACCGCTCCTCCCTCATCCCACCTTATAAGTAGATGTTATCTCCTCCCTGGGCACAGTCAATCACCCCCCACTCCTCCCAGGTTTCGAGAACCTTCTCCTCTCTGGGGGTTGTGGTTGGCTGTGGTCCCGGGGCCCCTCCTTTACTTTGTATTCATTGGTTTCCGGTGTATGTCAGTTATGTTCAGTACCTCCCTTTGAGTTACCCCATTGGATAGCTGGGCTCCCCTCCTCTCTCCTCCCCTTCCCTATAAAACCTTGTCGCTCCCCTTGTTCGGGGCCATTTTGCTGGTTGGTGCCCCTCCTTGTTGGTGCCTCCGGATCACCTAATAAACCAACTGTTCACCCCCAGCAAGTGGTCACCTCCTTTGTCGTCTCGTGTGCGCAACTCCGAGCTCTTCCACCAGCCCAGCCTGAGGCCAAGACGCCGAGGGGGGCTGGCTTCCTATGCGCAGGGGCGTTGGCCTTCTCACCCCTCGAGCTAGCCGGATTTAGGGCCGCATACGCCCTCGCGCAGAAGAGGTGATATTAAGTAGAAATCCTTTACTGTGAGAGGGGTCAGGCACTGGAGCTGGTTGCCCAGAGCCATTGTGGATGCTGCATCCCTGGAAGTGTTCAATGTCAATTTGGATGGAGGTCTTAGCAACCTGGGATAGTAAAATGTATCCCTGCCCATGGCAGGTGGGTTGGTGGTTTTAAGGTTCCTTCAAACCCAAACCATTCTATGATTCCATAATATAAAGGGAGTAAGTGAATATGCTCAATGTGCTAACTAACCAGCACTTGTCAAAACAGGACAAAGGCTGTTACTGTAATAGTTCTTTGTTTGTATGCAGGAAACTAATTGGGGAATGTATATCGTATTCCATAAAGAAAGTAGAACATCTGTTATTGCAAATCTGATGTAAAATACAAGTTTTTTCCCTAAAAGTTATTTTTCATTTAATAAAAAATGGAAATACGAAGAACATTGTTCAGAGAGAGAAATCAAGGGATGGATTTGTGTTCTGGCTCTTCTGTTTCATCTTATCTTCCACAAAATTGTTCACTAAACATTCATTAAGCCTAGGGTATTGAATGGCATGAAGCTGTGTCAGGGAAGTTTAGGTTGGGTATCAGGAAAAGATTTTTGACCTAGAGGGTGGTTAGGCACTGGAACGGGCTCCCCAGGGAAGTGGTCTCAGCATCAAGCCTGACAGAGTCCAGGTGTGTGGACAATGATCTCAGGAATACACATGGTGGAGTTCTTGCTTCTGTCCTGTGCAGGGGCAGGTGCTGGACTCAATGATCCTTGTGGCTCCCTTCCAACTCAGCATATTCTGTGATTCTATGAATTTTGTCAGTTCCAATGTGCAGTAGAAAGCGCCTAGGTTTTCAATAAAAGTGCATGTTTAAAAATAACAGATAAAGAACAAACTCTGCAAAGGGAAAATCCACCAGTTGCCTCCTTGAATGTCTCTGCTACCTCTAACACCCTTCCTGCATCTCCCACTGAGGAGCTCCACTGAGGAGCTCTCTGGCACAGGAGGGATTTGCTGGTGTCACTGAGGACACGCTACAGAGGTAACAGGATTGCAGGAGTGCAACTGAGGACAGATTTTGGCTCACAGAATCTTTCTTACTGGTCATGTAATGTGTGATGGAAAGATCCCAGGCTGACTCTGACAGACTGCATCGGCTTGTCAAGGCTGGCAGCTAAGGAAATAAAAACCTTGTTTATTGTAACCTGGGAGCATTTGATAAGGATTGATTGAGACACAATACACACAGACTCCTGGAGTATAATACTTAGAATCTCTCTCTGTTCAAATATGTTTCAAAGAAGCATTTGGGTTTATAACCTCCCCTATCTCCCATTCATCCGGAATAAACATTTTAATTTGCATGCCCAGATTTTAATTGGTACAGCATGTGGAATTAATAGAAACCATTATCAGCTAAATCAGCATGACCCTTCTGTGAATTAAAATATGTCGCATATTTAGAACACTAAATGAGAGAACGGAGCTCTCTAACAGCTAAAGCCAACAATTTTCTGTAAACTAGGAGCACACTCAGTACACTGCCACACAGTTTCTGTCTTTGAAGTACGTTCAAAAATTAAGGAAGGAACAAAGGTGCTGGTGGGTGTATACCTAATACTTTCTCAGCCCTTTGCACTGAAAACAGTGCTCAGGAGAAAAGAAAAACTAACTCTTAAGGCCTCTATGTTGAATAGAATTATTAAAGAGTGGTTGAAGATAGAATTGGCAGGAAATAGAAAATATATATAATCAACTGAAAAATCAGAGGGAACAGAAAGGATGAGATTATTTTTGAGTAATAAAATATGCCAAAAATTACGATGATTCCTTTCCACTCAAAGGTGCATTTGAAACGGCATTACTGAGGATCTAGGATGGTTTGAAATGACTGGAAAACAACACAGTTTAAGACCTCATTTGGGAAATTTCCTGCTAGCCTGTCTTATATAACTAATAAGAGGATTATATACTTCAAAGCTGGGTTTTATCATCCTATTGTGCTGACCAGGGCCATCAGTTCACTGGTTTGGCTGATAAACTGGAATTAGATGTCAGAAATGGACCTTTTCATAATAGTAAGTAGTTATATATGCTGAGAAATTTATAATTTAAATAACCAACAGCAGCAATTTGCAAAATATGGTAGTGAAATTCAATAGCTAACTGAACTTTAGACTCCATTAAAAGTGGAAACAGTTTTGACTAAAATTAGAACAATGCCAAGATGATAGAAAAAAAATTGATGGTATTGATGGAAGAAAGCCATTATAATAACCTGCAGTTTCCAGCAGCTGAGTTCCAGATGTAAATGTTACAAGTTCTTGTCTGATGAGTGTCCTATCCCTTAGAAAGTCCTCTTTCCCACTGCATGAAAGATGGATGTATCAATCTCCTCTACCCTTCCAGTTATACTTGCATGAGCACAATTATAAAATACTTTACAGATATGTGAGGATATGATGTTTATCTAGGAGTTAAGAAATCTATTCTCTAAGAACAAACCATCTGATATGTGACAAATTACTTATTATTGTTCTATTAGCTGTGCCCTCACATAGGGAGAGATGACCACATACATAACTGCCATTTAAAAACTAAGGTTTTCCAAATCATGGTTTTGACCACTGGCATTGAACCTAGTCTGCACTAGTGCCCTGACCGTTGTATTGCTCCACAAAGGCTACTCAGATTATTCTGTTTGCAGCTCAGTTTCATGTTTGTGATGCAGCTGCACTCAGCTGGCTCCCTGAGCTTATCTACGAGCAGGTGGATACAGACAGAGTCAACCTGTGTCACTTGGGCCAAGTGTCCCTGTGAAATTGTAGCCGAGAGGGACTGGTGAGGTAGCCCAAATCTCAGCTACCACTTAAAGTAAAGTAGCAAAACTGCTCAGACTGATACTGTTATGTGACTCATTTCCATGTAATGCTGTGATAGAGCTGTTATTGTGTCCTGCTATTCCTGGAGCTCTCCATCTCCTTGGCGCTCTTCTTCCCTGGAGAAGGTGATGAGGCTCCCAGCCAGAAAAATGCTCTGGTCATGGCTCTAAAGGTCAGTTGGGAAATACGGCCATCACCTCCTTTAAAAAAAAAAGTAGTTTTAATTCAATGGAAAGTTAGGTCATTAACCTCCTGTGTTATAATGCTTCTAATGGTTGTTTTTAAAAGTAGTACACACTCACTCTTTGGAATTTGCTAAAGCTAATGATTCTAAGCAACTAATTAGAATCAGGAGATTTTAGACTCATCAGCATGACAGAAGCAGGTTGCCTGCTTCCTTCCTACCCTCATTGTTCCATCTTGCCCTTGGTCAGTCAGATTTGCATGGTGAGTGGCCAAATGTTATCTCATTATTTGACTTAAGGACAACTCTCCCACAAGGAAATGAAATCTTCCAAATGCAGATCCAGGTTAAGCTTATGTCTGAAGGGTTCTGATACTGGCTGATGAGAGCGCACGCACTTTCTCCTTTGCCATTAAACAATACCCTTATTCACTGTTTTTACCATGGAACAACAGGTACCTCAAGAGCAGGCAAAAAGCCTAGTATGCTTTCAACCCAGTGAGCTTCTTAAAATGGCAATTTCCTAGTTTCATGAGGTTTTATCTCTAGTTAGATCATATTCATGCCTTTCCCTGAGGCAAAACCTGATTTTTTTTTTGTAAGAGGAAATCAAGATTTTGAGTGGGTAGTGAGTGATGTGTACAGGAAATCTTATAAATAACTTCTATGTGAGGTAAGTAGGCAGAAGCTCTTCATAGGAAAAGAGATTACTGAGTAGTTATGGTCTAGCTGTCAAACTGCAAATGTCACTGCAAATTAACTGTGAAAAGCAGTTTTCTGCTATGAGATTTTGGGGTTGTGGGTTTTAAATAAAAGGAGATTTTATAATCATTTTCAAGGGTATTATTATTATTACTACTACTACTACTACTCCTATTATACTCATTGCCATGAGATGTCACTGACCATAACAGTACAAATAAGTTCTAGATTTAAAGAAATTCTAGATTTAAAAGGTGTGTTAATTGACTTCAGGAGTTAATGATTACATAAATATAACACAGCTGACACAACCTTCAGGAAGTTTCTTAAAATACTGAGAAAATCGTGAGAGGAAGAGTAATCTACAACTTGTAAAATTACTCACAGTTTTTCCTAACCATCTGCTACTGACCAGTCCAAGAGCAAGGATACTAAGCTGAGTAGACTACCAGTCTGTTCTGCTATTGCATTCTCAGTTTAAAAAAAATATTTAAATGACCTATTAGTTTACCTATACTTCACATATGCATAGTAATGACAACCAATCATAGAAGGAAAAGATACTTATTAACTAAATTGTGGTATTCATATATTCAGGGAAATTATAGTTATCAGGAATATGTGACTACTTGTGCATCACCTGAACCAACAACTTCATACTGGGTACCTGTACCAAATTTTAAAAGAGCTCTGCCAATTATCTCTGGGGGCAAAAAGCAGACATTTTTCTGATCACAAAGAGCAGACAAAGAGCAGAATTTTTGAAGGAGGATTCTGAGCTCTTCTTCCATGCTCAAAACATTATAAAAGTCTGATACTGACCCCAGCTGTATTTCAGATTTCAGTCATCAGAGTTTTGCAGAGGTAAAAGAAATCTTGTGATAGGGCACAAAAACCAAAGCCTCTCACTTGCATCAGTGGAAGAATTGGTGGTGGCCACACTAGAGAAAGGCCACAATGCTAGAGAAAATAGCTTTGTACGACAGAGAAGGAAGAGAAGTGACTACAGCCCCTCAAGCTCACAGGTCTTTGCTAAGTAGAGACACTGACAGCAGATCTCCTTCAACATGACCAGGTTGCCTCTGTTACAGATTTCCACTTTCTGTACAACCTCTCTAAAAACAAACTTATTTGTAGCTTCAATTTTCTGGAGGCCTCTTGTTAAAACGTGGGTAGGATGGGTACGTAGGCTGCAGCACCATGATTTTCCCCACTCCCTTGCTACAAACTCCCAACATATCTGTGAAACAGGGTGCTCCAGGATAGCATCTCTCTTACCTCACATTGATGCTTAGCAAGGCCCAGGTGTTAAAGGTACTAAATTTCCCCTACAAGCCTGTGTCTCTCGTTCATTATTTACTAGTGCTGCTGAAGATAGATATTAAATTCTCCTGCTTGGGGGAGCTTACACTTCACATCCAACACAGCTGCCCAGGCCTGCTGAGCATGTTGTCTGAACGTTGGCATTGCCCCTGTGTCAGTGTGCTGAATAAGATACAGCCCTGCTTTTGGCAGCTTATGTGCCAGACACCTTATCATGGATTACCAAATCACTTGTCTTCACATAAAGAATGAGAAAGAGGAAAGAATCAAAAACTTTGATTTCGGAGACTTCCAACTGGTAATTTACCAGTTACACAGAAATTTACCTTTTTTTTTAGCTGTAGATAGAGTCCTATGAATTATACTTCAGAATCATGGGACAGACCAGTATGGATAAGTTTGGAGCATCACGCAAATATCTAGGTTTTGGCATAAGGCTCATGGGGAAGCACTGAGCAGAATTCCCAGTGAATTCATTTGAAAAGGGGATAGCTTTAGGTATGGCAAAGCAGGCAACTGTCTGTCTATAAAAGCACACTAATGTTGGTTGTAGGAAGATCCTTGAAATGAGCAGCCAGCCTCTCCTGCCTGAGCAGCCAACACTGCTCTGTGCTTGCCTCCACCTTATGCACTCCTGCTTCTTAATCAACTTTGGGAAGCTTCACTGTGAAAATGTGGAGAGACTTGTTGTAAGGGGAGGAGTGGCTTGTAATCCAGACTGCAAACTGGACAGCACTAGTGCTTAATTCTAATAGGGAAATTAAGTTCTGCCTGTATTGTTGGAGAAGTTAAATTGCCACAGAGGGAATTTCCCTTCACGTTAGGTGCACCAAATTAAATTTAAAAAAAAAGGCCATGAGCTAGATGGCCATTTTGTGAGTACATCAGGAAAGAAAAAATTTGATTTAACCAAGTTGTCTTTGCAGAGCTTACAATTAGGGGATTTGGTGTCATTATTATTATGCTTTTTTCATTCTTTCAAACCAGCTATATCTGATGAAGACTTTTTGCCTTCCTTGAAGTCTCACATGGTTTTCATGGAATTACACTTTATCAGTGAAGACACATTAATAATAATTCTAACACATTAATAAAACAGGACTAAATAAATATCTTGCAATGCATTTTTTAAGCATATGCAAGTATACAGTCTGGTTGCAAAGAACTACCAATCTGCAAAGCAATAAAAAGAGTATGGTGCACAGTATTGATTTGTTTTTTCTTTTGTACCACCTACAAAAAAATGGATTATTTCAGCTGAAGTGCTCCATCCAGTTTTAGTCACCATCTATTAGACAAGCTAAAGAGAACACAAGAAAGACTAGCAACAATTAAGAGGCTTGATTTAGAGAACACAAAAAGAAGGATTCAGGTTTCCATAGTTTAGGCAAGACTAGGGAGTGCATAACAATAAAGTTCAAAGATGCAGAAAAGTGAAACAAAGAATTCAACTGTCACCCATATCAACCAAAGGCCAGGCAGAGAGCAAATCCTTTATTTAAAAAAACAGAAGTCTGCACAGGACATAAGAAAAAATTTCCATCCAGAATTATATTTAAGCACTAGGACTGGTCAACTAGGAAAATAGTAGGAACTTTAGTGACTGCTTTCAAAAGATTATAGGATGAACAACAAATGGAGACAATCTAGGTATATTTAATCTTGTCTGGAGCCAAATTTCAGTCTGGAGTGAACAGGGAGAGCATCAACAATGTTGATCCCTGTCTTCCAAGGCTAGGCAGAACCATTTCAGTTATCTCATCTGAATTTCTGCATAAGGGAGGCTGGGAGATTCCAGAAAATGAAGATTTCATTAAACAATGGAATCTAGTTGAACTAGGAGACTAAAAAAAAAAAAAAATTATTACTACAGTTTAGCAAGAAATTAGGAATTTTAGACTCCGTGATTTGTAACTGAGTTCCCAGGGAAAAAAATATAGGAAAAGATCATTTGACAAGAAAAAAGAAAAATGAAAAAAAGGAAAAAAAAAAGAAAGAAAAAAACCTAAAAAACCCACCAATATCTGAATAAATCAAAGCTAAACAAAAATCAGTGTTGCCATCATCCTGGGGTAAAAAAAGGAGCAAACAAATGTATAAATAGGAGTGTTATATACAGGATTGATAAAGTAATCCTTCCAAGTGTGATAAGATATGATTTTAGGGTCCAGCCGTAGGCCACATATTTAAAAAAAGATATTGAGAAAATTGTGATGGAGTCAAGAAAACAACACATATAGAAAAAATAGTAGAAAAAAAGGTTTTCAGTTATAAGTGATAAGTGATGTTTTAGAGAACACATCAGAAAAGTGCAGATGTGCTAGTCTCCAAGTTTATTGAGGACAACATTCAAAAAATAAAAAGTTAACTAGTTTTCTAATATAAATAGGGAATATAATTCTAAGGAAAAGTCTGGAATTTTCACCAGTGGAAGGCTTTGTAAACTTTTTCCAAAATGCTCAATGAACTGGGATAGGAATGCTTAAGAACATCAGAGCATTTTGGGCATTTACAAATCTATCCATATATTTCTGAATGTAAGTTGGTTTTCAGTAGATTTTACATTTTATTTTTATATATTTGCCTGCATTTCTTGCCTGCCAATCTTTTGATAGATAGAGATCTCAGTTCCAATTTAGTTGTGGGTGGAGTGATCCTAAAATCTAAATGAAGTCAGTGGGTACCTTTAGGAAATCATTCTTCACCAGATGACTGAAAAATTGTTGAGAAACCATTTCCTTAAAAGAAGGTAATAAAGGCGGATATTAGGTCATCTACAAGACAATGAGGGCATTTTTTTTTAGTTTCAGAGTTTAACTGAAAATGCAATCGTAGATTGAGCACTGCATAATGTAATTACTATCAAGAACATAAGGAATAAGCCTATATAATTTGCATTAGTCAAGACAAATCACGAATATTTTTATTTAGATTAAAACTTTTTTCAGAAACCCCCTCTCTGAAGAAGCATTTGGTGTTAAACCATGGCTCTCCTGAGCTTCAGCTGATTGTATTGGCCCTCAAGAACCAGCGGCAGCTACTGTGATTTCCTGAACACGTAGTTTCTGACATCTTCCCTTTAATACCACTATTCCATTCTTTATTTGGATACAAGGATACAAAGACCACAGGTAGGAAGCTGGTGACATTGGTTTTCCATCTGTAGCAGTCCCACAAAGAGCCTCAGAATAAATTATATATATATATATATATATATATATATATATATATATATGTATGTATCTAAATTTGGACATAACTAATTCAATATTATTGGAATATGTATCCCAAAATAACCAGTTAGATGGTGCCTAGGCCAGTTCTGACCCTCGCTGCTGGGCCGAAGGCAGCACTGTGGTGTTTTACCCCAGAGATACCTTGGCTGCTGGAGAGTGCAGCGGGGCAAACCCAGGCTGTCAGGACTGCGTTTCCTCAGGAGAGAGCGCTTCTGGCGATGGTGGAGAGAAAGGGAGTCGATTCTGCTAGAAGGTTGCCAGATGTTTATTCCATTGGTACAGAGATGTCTGCACTGGGCCACTGCTGCTAACAGAATGAAGGCCGCATGGTCTCATTAACATTTTAAGCTCAGGACAGGGGAAGGGGAGGGGACAGGTGAGTCACCAACCAGGTGAAGGGGCAGGGTCTCAAGGGACTAGGGACACCTATCACACGACGCCTTGCTGGTATGTTAGCCTGATTGACAGGGCACACTCAGCGAGGGGCGAGGGGGAAGGGAGAAGGTAAAACAGGATATTGCAACACACCACAACATCTCCCCCTAGTTTTGTTTAAAAAGAAGAGGACTGTGTTTATGGTGCAGAATGATTCTACTGAGGCTTCCAGGTCATCCACTGGAGCACTGAGGGCTTCCAAATGGTAGACCTCAGGAGGGGGAGATGAGCTTGAGATTAACTTGAGAACCATGCATCTGATTACTCCAAAAACAATGCTAAAAACTACAATAACTACAACTAAAATAAACAGCACTAAAATTACAGTTTTCAGAATAGATCCCAACCAGCCCGATAGTCCCCAGCCATTGAAAAGTCCATTCAGCTCGTTGTCAGTTTCTCTGTTGATGTCTGAGAACCTTTATCAAGGAAGTCCATATGTGGTTTGGGCTGCAGTACTATGTAGGAGATTGCAGGTGGGATGATCACGAGTAGGACAAGAAGCAGGCTCGGTCTCATGACGTCTCGAGGCTACACACGAACAGTGGGATCTAAACTGGTACAAAAACTTGAGACAAACATATATTACAAACTATTCCAGATAGGAGGCTTAAATGGAATTTCCTCCAGAGAACGCGTGCGGCGTTTTCTTCTCCAGGCAGCGTGAGTAACCTGGGGCGCTTCTGCAGATTTCTCTGAGACTTTGGGAACATAGGGCTTTACCCATTTGGAAGTAACCCACCTTAAACCAGAGGGGGTGGACACACAGGCGTATCCACGTCCCCAAGTAACCAATTTGTAAGGTCCCACCATTTTCCAAGTCTCAGGGTCTTTTACTAAAACCGGAGGTTTTTCTTTTATCAACTTGTGACTGCTCCCCCCAAAGTGGCATAGGATGGGTGGGTTCAGGCTGTCAAAAGAACAATTCAGAAAATTGATTGTGAATAGTGCCCTGGATAACCGGATGTGGGGAGGTTCTACCTTCAGAACCTGTTGTTGCTGGTCCAGGACCCTTTTAATATCACGGTGAGTTCTTTCTACAATGGCTTGACCTGTAGGGGAGTAGGGGATGCCAGTTTTGTGCTCTACTCCCCATTGCTGCAGGAAGCTCCCGAATTCCTTGGATTTATAAGCAGGCCCATTATCAGTTTTCAGCTCCTTGGGGATGCCCATGAAAGAAAAAGCCTGTAAGAGGTGCTTAATAGCATCAATAGATGATTCTCCTGTGTGGGCAGAAGCATAGACCGCTCCAGAAAAGGTATGTACACTAACATGAACATATTTCTGCCGTCCAAAAGCCTGTATGTGTGTTACATCTGTTTGCCACAGTTCACAACTGTTCAGTCCCCTTGGGTTTGCTCCCGTACTCACTGTAGGGAGTGCATGTTGTTGGCAATTTGGGCATGTGGCCACAATCGCTTTGGCCTGTTCTCGAGTGATGTTGAACTGGCGAACCAGGCCAGGTGCATTTTGGTGGAAAAGCTGGTGGCTGATTTTTGCCTGTTCAAAAACATTTGGGAGAGTGGCCATCACTGCAGGTGCAGCAAGAGCATCTGCCCTTCTGTTGCCTTCAGCGATAAACCCTGGCAAGTCAGTGTGTGACCTGACATGCATCACATAAAAGGGTTGCTCTCGGTGAGTGACTAACTTTACCAGTTTGGAAAGCAATTCAAAAAGTGCAATGTTAGATACATCTTGCAGTATTGCTTGATCTGCTCTGGATACTACTCCTGCCACGTATGCAGAGTCTGTAATCAGATTAAATGGTTCTGAGAACCTTTCAAAAGCCCTAACAACCGCAGCCAATTCAGCAACCTCAGGTGAACCTTCCACCTCAGCAATGTCCGTCTCCCACTGCTGGGTTTGAGGATCCTTCCAAGTCATAACGGACTTGTGTGACCTCCCGGACGCATCTGTAAAGACAGTTAGAGCCCTTTTTAAAGGTCTCCTACTTAGAGCAGTTCTTAATTTTAAAGTAAATTGAACATCTTGTTCAAACAATTTGCAAGCGGGCCGTGCTACCGAAAATTGTCCTGAGTAGGAATCCAGAGCAAACTGCAACACTTCATTTTCTTGAAACAATTGTTCCAGTATTTTCATAGTATTTTGACCTGATTTTAACTCAACTGGAATGTGAATGCACTTAAAATCACATCCTGCTAACTCCCTGATCCGGGTCCTTGCTTTCTGGATCAGTTCTGCTATCAGCTCCTGAGGCTTTGTCAGTCTCTTGGACCTTTTGTGACTGAGGAAAACCCATTCTATGATCAAGAGAGAGTCCCTCTGGTCCCGGTCCTTTTTTGGTGTGTCCTTTGCCTTAGGTGCTTGTTTTTCCTCCCACTGGAAAATAATTCCATGGAGGTGTGGCAACTTACCTAGGATGATAAATTTGAATGGCAGATCAGGCCGGCATCGGTGGGCCTGTCTTGTGGACATTGCAATCTGAACCTTTTCTAGAGCTTTCCGTGCCTCTGGGGTAATAGACCTAGGAGCACCTGGGTCCTCTCCCCCTTTCAATAAATTGAAAAGAGGGGCAAGGTCTTCATTAGTCAGACCAAGCCATGGTCTTACCCAATTCAAAGACCCACACAACTTGTGGACATCCGCAAGGGTCTTGATCCTTGGATTGATTTCTAGTTTTTGAGGAACAATGGTCCTATTTCCAATTTCTAAGCCCAAATACTTCCAAGGTGGCATCTTTTGAATTTTCTTTTCCTGGAGCTCAAACCCTGCAACAATCAATGCATCGATCGTTAGGTCAAGCGCATGTGTGAGTAAATCATCATTGGGGGCACACACAAGGATATCATCCATATAATGATAAATGATGGCCTTCTCTGCGGCTGCACGCACTGGGGAAAGCAGGGAAGAGACATACCACTGGCAGATAGCTGGAGATACCTTTAGGCCCTGAGGAAGAACGGTCCAATGGTACCTTTTCATAGGAGCTTCTGAATTGATAGAAGGGACAGAGAATGCCAAACGCGGTGCATCGTCAGGGTGCAATGGGATTTGGAAAAAACAATCTTTAATATCAATAACAGCTAATTTCCAATCTTGGGGAAGCATTGTTGGGGATGGCATACCAGGTTGGGGAGAACCCATATCTTCAATTACATTATTAATTTGTCGGAGGTCACAGAGGAGTCGCCACCTCTTTTTGTCAGCTTTTTGGATGACAAACACTGGAGAGTTCCATGGGGACATGGTCTCCACAATGTGGCCCTTTCTTAGTTGCTCTTGTACTAGTTCTTCAAGCACTTTTATTTTTTGTTTACTGAGTGGCCACTGTTTCACATCAACTGGTTCGTCTGTTTTCCACTTAAGTTTTTGGGTGGGGCGCTGTTGTTCAATGACTGCTGCACAAAAATGCTGTGGAGAGTCTGGAATATTAATTGTGACACCCCACTGGGCCATTAAATCTCTCCCTAACTAAGGTTCTGAATAATCTAACACAAATGGACGGATATTTGCTAATTGTCCGTTTGGACCCTCGAATTGAATAATGCCTTTGGATTGTTTTGCCAATTGCAGACCTCCTACACCTCGAAGGTGACCAGCAACATTTTGTAAAGGCCAGTGTGCTGGCCAGTCTTGTACTGGAATCACTGTGCAGTCTGCACCTGTGTCTACAAGCATCTCAATGCGTTTAGACTCCCCACCCCCACTGACATTGCACCACAATTTGGGTTTATCTGTCCCAATAACTTGGACTCGGGCGACTGTGGGCCCTTGTTTATCGACATTTTCAGGTAAAGATGGCACAGGGATAGCTTGAGCAACAATTTGTCCCTTGGGAAGAAACAGGGGTGGGTGGAAACAGTGCAGGCTGAGAACAAATTGCTTGGGATCTGATGTTGTCATTCCCGGAGCAATTTCGATCTCTTGTGGTGTGTTTTTGTCCCCAGTGATGATGTACTTACAACGAATTTGGTTCCAAGTACCCTTCTGTTCAGGATTTACAGAGACAATATGCCAGTCAGTGTCCTTCAGGTGGAGTGACTCTGTCAGCTGCAACCTGTAAGGCTCATTGACAGAAGATGTGGTTAATACAGAATCACTTAAATCATACCAAAGGTTATTTTGTTTCACTTTCAAGAGTGGACTAGCAGACTTGGTCTTTGAAGCACCTGCTTCACTTACACAAATGTTAATATTATCGCGTGCTTGATTTGTTTTGCTACCCTTATTCTCTTGGCCTGCTCCTTTTATGTCTGCACGCCTGGCAGGCTGGCGCTTTACTTTCAGTTTTTTTGTTGTTGACCCCCAGGGAGGGCTTGTAGTTCTCCTCCCCTGCCATTTCTAAATTCATCAAATTCCTTTTTCAGGGGGCACTGGTTACTCCAGTGCCCTAGCTTATTACAAAGCAGGCATGGTTTAGTGGGCTCAACCATTGCCGGTCTCCGCTGCTGCCCAGGGTACTGCTGTGCTGAGGGAAAAGGTGAAGGGCTGGCAACAGTGACACGCTGGGGTGGTCTTGGCAGCAGCCTTGGTCTGGTGTCTTCAGCCACACTCATCAGAGGCACTTTCCTGTTACAGACTAGAAGCATATCTTTTAGTGTAGGGGAAGGTTCCATAGGAAGGCTCAGGATTGCCGCTCGACACTGTTCATTTGCATTTGTAAACGCTATTTCTTCTAAAATTGCTTCTCTAGCATTTTCTTTTTTAACTTGTATTTCAATGGCTCTAGTTAGCCTTTCTACAAATTTCAAAAAAGGCTCTGATGGTAGTTGTTTGATTTTACTATAGGGCTCAAAAGGCCCCTCAGGTTGGAGGGAAAAGAATGCTTTTTCAGCTGCTTCTTTTACTTTCTCAAGTGTTTCTGCAGGAATTGCAGCAGCTTGGACTGAGGGAGAAGACCATTGACCCTCACCACAGAGGTGCTCCATGGTGATAGGGTTACCATTGTTGTCTTTTGCTGTGTTTGGATCAGCCTGTAAGCTTGGGAGAGCATCTTTTAGCAGTTGTTTCAATGCTGATTCCCATAATTTGAATTCCGTGGATGTCATGAGACATGAAAACAGTTGTTTTAAATCATGTGGAACCACAATAGTCCTACTTAATTCAGAATTTAAAAGGCCACGGAAATATGGACTGTGTGGACCATATTCTTTATGAGATTTACAGATCTCTTTAATCAATTGTCGTCCAAAGGAGCTCCAATTAGCAGTTGGGGCTGCTCCAGCTTGAGCTGCAGGCTGAAACGTAACAGGAGCTAGCGACAACATGGGACTGTGCATTGGGTCTGCTGTCCCCTGCTCTGTATCCCTTGAATCAGAAGCACTGGGATCACAGCTACAGGTTTGGGGACAGGCAGTGGGTGTGTCCCCACCGTGGGAACGCGGGGAGGGGGCGGGGAAAGGGAGCCGGCAAGGGGCGGGGATACCGTGGGAACAGGGGGCGGGGTCACCTGGTGACATCACGTCAGCAGACGCCCCCTGGGAGGAGTAGAGGGGCGGAGCTGAGGGTACTGCAGGAAAGGCGGGGGGAGGGGGGAAGGTGTCACGAGGAACAGGAGGGGAGGGGGATGGGGCAGGAATTTTGGAATGCTTAAGAGGATTTTGGGAAGAAGAAGACCAGGTTTGGGAAGATGCCACGTGGCACCCACCATCTTGTGCACCCCCTGGGGACTGGGGGCCATTTTGGACATCACTGCTCTCCGAAAAGCTAACACGTGCTCTGGGTTTTAGAGGAGGGGATACAGGGGGTTGGGAAAGACACGCAGCCTGGCCAGGGCTTTGTGAACAAAACAACTCAGGTATTCTTGCACACTCTGGGAGCCGACTTCCCAATGAGTTTGCACTCTTTAAAATACCAAGTTTTGGGGAAAGAGGTTTAGGGGTTTTAGGGCAGGGAGGAACAGGGAGAGCAGAGGTACATGGCTTTTTCTCCATTTCCTTTTGTTTGAGCAATGCTGTTCGAATTTGTAAACTCCAGAACACAAATTTAGCTGAGGGTAATTTGCCAGATTGTCCTAAGGTTATCAATTCATTCCCAACTTTATCCCAGAATTGAATATTGTGGATTTCTTCAGGGGAAATGTTTGGGAACTGCAGAAAAAGCCATCTTATAAACTGTTTCAATTTTCCTTTAGAGAATTTCACATTACTCTTGACTAAATGCTAACAATATTATAATACACTCCCCTTTGTACAATGCTAAGTTTGGAACCCATGTTAGATGTAAAAAGCAAAGTACTTAATCCCGCCTGACCAAAAGCAAAGCTAAAATCAGCTACCAATTTCCAAAAAAAAACACAGATAGAAAGCGATAACGAGCAGACAAAAGCTTCACAATGCAGCTGTATATACTGCTTTTAAAATTCCCGGGCAGCGGCAGCAGGGCACGCCCTGCCGAGCCGAGGCAGAAACAAAGCTTCCCCCGCCGTGGAATGCAGCCCCCCCGCGGAGCAGAGGGAGCAGCCACTCCATGTGGCAGCCGAAACCGGGACGCCCCCCCCCCCCCCCCGCCGCCGCGTGTGCAGAGCACTCACGACCCCGCAGGTCCCCCGGCTACGTGGAAAGAGAGCCCCCCCCTCCCCCGCAAAGAGAAAGAGAAAGAGAGTCTCCTAACACGTGTCTGAGCACGCTGCTGAGCCGGGGGGGGGGAAAGGGCAGAGAGCGATCCCGCTCCGGCGCGAATTCTAAAAAACAGTGAAACACGCAGCAGGAAAGCTAACACTAGAACGCTATGAATTCTCGTCTGTGGGGCTGCGCAGCCAAAAATGCAAAGGCAAAAAGGAACAGAACTCGCGGCAGAGTCTGTTTTTGAGCTTCTGCTCTACCGAAAGCAGAGATACTCACGTTAAAAGGAAGCTGTAGGCTGGGTACAGGCAGGCAGGTCTCCACCGGAAAAGAACCTCTCTCTGGGTGCAAGAGAGGCTCCCCTTTTCTTCCTCTTTAAAATCTGCTCACCACAATGAAGCTGGGCTTTCCAGAAGGCACCGAACAGTCCACAAAACTTTTTCTGGGAATATTCTCAAAGTCTCTAGCTGGGAGTCTTGAAGCCAGGCTCCTTTCAGCTGGATGCACGGCTGCCAGAGCTTCTCTGAGGAACTGCGAGTCCATTTTCGGCCTGCAGAGTCGAGCCCACCCACAGGGACGCCAATATATTGGAATATGTATCCCAATATAACCAGTTAGATGGTGCCTAGGCCAGTTCTGACCCTCGCTGCTGGGCCGAAGGCAGCACTGTGGTGTTTTACCCCAGAGATACCTTGGCTGCTGGAGAGTGCAGCGGGGCAAACCCAGGCTGTCAGGACTGCGTTTCCTCAGGAGAGAGCGCTTCTGGCGATGGTGGAGAGAAAGGGAGTCGATTCTGCTAGAAGGTTGCCAGATGTTTATTCCATTGGTACAGAGATGTCTGCACTGGGCCACTGCTGCTAACAGAATGAAGGCCGCATGGTCTCATTAACATTTTAAGCTCAGGACAGGGGAAGGGGAGGGGACAGGTGAGTCACCAACCAGGTGAAGGGGCAGGGTCTCAAGGGACTAGGGACACCTATCACACGACGCCTTGCTGGTATGTTAGCCTGATTGACAGGGCACACTCAGCGAGGGGCGAGGGGGAAGGGAGAAGGTAAAACAGGATATTGCAACACACCACAACACAATATGAAATGCTAAAAAGATCATCCTTTTGCAAAAATTGGAACTTATTCTTGCCTTAGGCTTATAGCAAATTTGAGGCTTTGAGTAAAATCCAAATTTCTCAAAATCTACCAGCATGTCCACATGTGGCTAGCATTCATAATACCAACATGTGTGTTTAAATCCTTCTACATCTTGCACAGGGTTTTCCAACCCATGAATTTCATCTTTTTTAACTAACAGCAATTAACAGTCAGCTTTCAAGCTCATGAATGGAATCCTGGTGACTACCTTCTCAGATATGCAGAAAATATACATTATGGAAGATAGCAGCCTTGTCACCTCAAAAAATCATAAGAAATGGAAGATTATCCTATCACAGAAGAAACATCATCCCAGTTAAAAAGACTAGGTAGAGATACCAACATGCTGATCACTTAGCATGGTAATTCCTTCCTTCTTGTTGGAAAGTTAAGATCCACCTACAACCTATTTGTCCATCTGAAGGGTCTCGTGCAACAAGAATAACAGAAAAACCAACCAACTTTGCATCTTATATATGAAAGTCCTGCTAATTTAGCCCTGTGGACAAAAAACAAAACAAAACAAAACCTCCAACACTTTTTTTTCCCCTGTGTTTCTTCATTCTTCTTTGGCAGAGAATATGTGTATTTACCTTTCCCTTCATAACATCATTGCAATGCAGAATAATTGGAGCAGAGGAAAGCACCTGAATATGATATCATCATTTTTCTTGTTTCTTGGCAGCAAAGGGAATTTTCTTACTATTCCATCTGTCTGGAGAAGGAAAAAAAAAAAAACAACCAAAAACCACCATAATAAATTAACAGTCAGATGAAGTTTATAATGCTGACTTTTTCAAAGTCACATAAGGATGGCCAGATGGAGTCTGCAGGAGTTACTTTAAGGACAACTGACCAGAACAGAAAAGACAAGTATTAACATTCTTTGTCAAGTATTTTATGTAGTGCCCCAGGCCTTAAGTCTCCCAGCGTTGCAACTTATTCTTTCACAAGAACTTGAAAAGATAAAGCTGTACACTATCCAGACTCAATGTACCCTTTTGTAAGCTGAACAAATTCTGCAACATTTCCTATAGCTGCTGCCCGCTCAAGCAAGGTAGAGCACACTGATATAACATTCCTGGAATTTCAGATGTGTATGGGAACAGATGAGCTCCCAGCTTCTCATCAGTTCACCTTATCTGGGGGCACCTTTGACAGGCTCTGTGCTATACCCAGACAAAGTGGCACTGACTTTTGCCTCCATAAACACTGTGATAATGCCAAGCCCTTTCAGTTCTTCATGGTGCAAATGGTTCTGCTGCCTGGACGAGAGTGTGCCAAAAACCTAGGGAAAACGATCAGAGACAGTGTGGAAGGTCTAGGAGGAGATATGTCCCTGCCTCAGCTGAAAAAATCCACATCCCTCTCAGGTTGTCTCATCCTTCATCGATCACACACCACCCTCTGTACCCACAGCTTAAGAAATATCTGTATAGCTTAAGGAATATCTGTATTATAATAGATAATGCTGACAGCACTTAGTTCTGCCATCATAATGTTGTTAGTAACTGTATACACCATTAGCCAGAGTTCCTGTTACTCAGATTTAAAAAAATCCTGACAAGGCTAATGACTGCAAGTGTCTCTGGATAAAAATCCCACCAGTCATTATAATCCATCTTCACTCTGAAAGAAATGCAAACCTTCCTCTTGCTCTGTCCTACAAACTCCCTGACAAATTTCGAGTACAAAGGTATCCTGTAGTAATTTTATTTGAATTTCATCACATAGAACACATACTAGAGTCCTGCATACCACATTCGTAATTTTTCATTGTGACAATTTTTAACACCAATATGAAACTCTAAATAAATTTCTGACATCTGATTTTCAAATATGTATGCATTTTTTAACTTTAACATCCCTATTTCATTTAGACAGTTTCAAGGTTTTATATCATTTCCTCAATTTCATACTAAAATCAAAACATTTCTCTCCACTCCAAACTTACAAACACCTTTTAACTAAATAAAGAGCAGCCCAACTACAAAATGTAAAGCAGAAAGTTATACATGGACTGACAAGGTAGAAGACTAAACAGTTAATTTGCAGCACTTCTACTGTATCTGCTGACTTAACTTTTTATTACAAGAAGAAAAATGTAATCTTTTACAATAAAAGCATTATGCATGCTGCATAACTTACAGAGGAGCAGTCAAGTGTTCCCATTGTACTTTTATCCTCATAAAAACACCACATTGTCAGAACACAAACTTGCTAGCATATGAGCTTTTTTGAGTAGGACTATTTCCCACATTAGAGCCCTAAACAGATACATTTATGTCACTACAACCACTTTTTGCAGTTAACACTTTGTTTTAAAGACTCATTTCAAGTCAAGTATCAAAATCAAGAGAGAGCACTCAGATGAAATTCTCTTCAGATAATTTGGTCCAGGAGCATTTAACTTGTCTCTCCATCCGAGGGAGATGACAGTGCATTTAGGTAATCAAACACAGTCCTTAGGACTGACTCCATAGTTCAGAAAATGGCCTTAGCAATTCACCAATATATCTAAATCAGAAATAAAATTTTCTAGCAGCTACATTTGTACTGAGAGTAGCCCATACCATAGCACCCAGACTCAGGGCTGAGCTAAGAAGTCTGAAGGGAACTGGAATTAAATCCTCACAGATCTTTTTCTCTAGGTCTAATATAGGTCTCTATTTTCTACTGCATATAATCTTGCATTGACACAACTCACATAGAGCCAGTCACTTGAAGTGATAGAGTTCCACCCAGACTTGTAAACAGCAAATGCCGGACGAGGGGCATGGACCTCTTGTCAGCCTTCACCAGCAAAGCACTGGTGTTTCCTGGACTGCCACTTCACTACTCGACTGTATCTAGTTCCTGACATCCTTTCCCAAGCAAGCAAAGAAAAAACCCAGAGGGCGATGCACTCTGCATCTTCTGCCCCAGCTGTACAAGAGTCTGCACTCCCCTGCAGCAAGGGGACCTCCACTTGTGGACTGCAGGATTTCAGGATTTCTTTTTCTTTTTCTTTTTTTTTTTTTTTTCCCCACAAGCTTGAGCTGTATGTTACTCATGAGCAGAAAAGCACATAAAACTCCTGAGCCTAAGGCTGCAGTGCATCTGTCAGAGCAGAGCTAAAATAAGGTTCAATATTTTGGCTTTCCTATACTGTACAAGATTATTTGGCACTGTGCTTTCTGAGTTTCTGAGGTCAGGTCTTCAATGTTGCTCTGTTATTGTGTGGACTTAAGAGGTCAGTTTAAGGTCTTCTGAGCTTTTAATTTTGGAACATTGTTTTGCTATCCATCCACACCCTTCCAAACAAAATGAAAGCAGTGCAACAAATATTCAGTGAGAATCACAGCTCTATATGTGCATGCCACAGGGAGACGAAAATCTCCTTTCAGCTTGAGTATTCATCATGGAGATGCCTGTAAGCTCCAGATATATTTTCCAGGCATTTAAGACTTGCAAATTATAAAACTTTTCTCTGAATCTTTTATACAACTATGACTCTATTAAAACTGCTTCAAAAGCTGCTTTTTTAAACTAAAGATGCAGGAAGTTGCACATATCTTCTTTAGTTGAAACATCTGAGTTGCTGAAGTGCTCTCTTCTTGGGCAGACTGTGTAATGAGTTTTTTACACCTATATAATAAATTAATAATTTAATTTGCTGGTTTAAAACTAGCAGTGTTGGTGTTGTAATGCAAATCATAATCACCTCCAGAGAGCAAATAAATGCCTGTGAGGTTAGAACATGACCTCACACCTCATTCATATGTTATCAAGCTGCAGGGTGAGTCACTAAGCAATTTACTTCTTTGTTTGCCAGGACAAAAGCACTAATGAAAAAAATATCACACTGAAATTCTTTTCTGTTAAGAATACGCCAGCTGCTGGAAGTGGGGCTGTCCATAAGCCTACTGAGCTACTCACTTTATTTAAACTTTTGGCTTTGAATTGCACACCAGTTTCTACCATTTTAGGGAGACTGCATGGCAAAAGTTAAAATTTCTTGCTCACCATAAGAGAAAACTTACACTTTTATTTCAGGGATATTTGGGACACATCTGTATGCTGTTTTCAAGGAAATATCTTGAGTATATTTTATTAAGTAAATAGAACACCTACAGAAACAATAGAATATGTTACTTCTTAAATTTTATGAATATTTTCTTATTCCTTGTTAGTCTGGTTTGCACAGAATTACATCTTTTAACTATCTTCATACGTGTCAAAATATAAAAGAGTGCATAATTTCTATTATGCAGTCACTGAGTTGTACAGTATTTTGGTTAACTACAGGACTTTTTAACATAAAACATATTAAAGACATATGAATCTGTTACTGTGTGAGATTCAAAGCCAGATTTCTGAGGCTTTTGTCTTTTATGCTGTGTTGGCACAAACCTAGGTATTACTCTAACTACAACTCTATTGCAAAACACTTCCAGAGGCAACATCAGTAATATTTTGGATGACAAATGACTTTTCTTAAAATGCCTCTCATTGAGCCAATGACATTAATTCTTAAATCACAAAATCCATTTATTCACAAATGTATGTTTTCTAACACTGCTGTTTTGCCTACAGGTATAGGATTATTATTGAAGTGAACTGGCATGTTTGTTAGCTGACTTCTCATTTACTGAAACAACAGGGCCTTACAAGGCCCTCGGGAAATTTCTGACCCTGAAAAAGCAGAGGCCTTTACAGGTAGCCCTCTCTGGTTGCCTGCTTTCCTGGCTCCAGAAGAGTTGCTCTTTGGGAAGAGATGCTATTTTTAATCAGTTTTCATCGAAGAAGGAACATTTATTTTTTTCTTTTTTTTTTTTTGAGTATGCATTAGTTATGCTAGTTTGTAGCAAAGAGATTAAGCTAGATAAAAAGCAATTTATTGCCAAGTACACTGAGTATTTGGCACCAGCTACCCTAACCAACAAATTTTGTGTTGAGCTGTTAAATAATCTCTTGTCCTACTTCTCCATATGTGAGCCTAGAAATACCTATCTGAGATTATCCTTTTCAGATGTAATCTTCAGTGACCCAAAATAATGAGAGAGAAACATTGTCTTTCTGATTCCTGGGGCCTTTATTCTTCCTTGTCCCGAAATAACATCATCTTGAGTTCATACTTCAGTAACTGTTTCCCAGCAGCCTATAGATTCAAATAATCATAGGATCCTCCTAAACGAAGGAAAGAAAACTGTAGAGGCACAGCACAAAAATTCAACCCTGCACTGTAATTTAAATTCTCTGTGCTATTCTTAGCCTTGAAGTGATATTCTGAACAGCTCTACAGCCTCTAAAGGAAATGCTTCATTATTTCTTTGATGGTTGCCAACTGTCTACTACTGTCTTTACTACCCTGGAGGTAACTACATGCAGAAAAGAAGAAAAAAATCCAAACAACAAACTAGATACAAAATATAGAGAGAGACAACATGACACTCTTGATCAAAGCAGAATGGACATTTTGTGTGCCAGCTTCGTAATGAACAGAGTACTCAGAAGCACTGAAAATTTAAAACTGGTTATATCCTTTTCTTAAAAGCACCACCCCACTAATAAAATACCCATTATACAAGGTTTTAGCAGTATGCTAAAATACAGCTAGAAATAAATACAGTGATAGACAGTACACAAATGAAAAACATTCCTGAAGTAGTATCCACCTAATAACTATATGCTAAATGCATATTTTTTCTTAGTTCTTTTAAATTGTGATTTCCATGCAAACCATAACATGGCACATTTGCTAGTCCTCATATTTTTCTGTCCTTATCTATAGGAGTTCATATACAGAGTTCAAAACCAGAACAGCTCAGTGCTTCACTGTATAATGTTACCTTGCCTGTGCTTTGCACTGGTTCACCGAAGAGTGCTTCATCCCTAGATTATAAATATCCTTCAGTTGAATTATATGGAACAAATTATGTTGCTCTGCATCAGAGTAGGTTGGTCCTCAATGACATGAACTAAGGTTCCCATGCCAAGGTAAGGGAAGTCTTTTCCTGATGGCAGTGGACTCTAATATATTTACTTGCTAAATGAAAATAAAACATGTGGTGGTACTGTCATAAATTAAAGGTAAAGGAAATGTCCCATATTGCTCTGACTGGGAACTGGGAAGCTGCAAGTATTCAGGCTCCCATCTGCAACACATAATGACTGTAAAACAATTCTGCAATTTTTCACAGCAGCTGCAGCCAGCCCTGAAAAAATATTCTCATATTTAACAAGTTTGCAAAATTACAGTTCTCAACCAATTGCTCTTTTTGGCTGCCCCAAATAGGCCATCTGGGTTTGTAGATTAAGTCAAAATCAAATGGTTAGAGTTGATAAAGTTTTCAAAATAAATTTCCAGTGATCAAAAATATTTAGTAACATCACCTTTGTAGTCTCCTTCTGTAATTAACCTCTGCAATGATGCTCCTGGTTGTGAACATATTTTTGGAAAAAAATAGATATTTACTAACCTGAGGTAGAGTTGCCAAAACCTATGAGATCATTTGATCTTGAAATGGAAAACAGAAAAATACTCATATCTCGTGTCATTGATTGGAGAAGAAAATACTTGGTGTGGTCCTAAAAGCTAAATTTAAATTTAAAGCCCCTCCAATTAACATATTTTTTGCATATATTTTTCTCCTAATCACTATTATCATTCAGAAAGTTTCCCCTATTTAGCTGAAGATACTTTCTTTAAATCTTACAAGAGATTAGCTATGTGTGAAATAGCAATGGTTTCTATTTAGCTTTCAGAAATCACTAATAACGTAAGGCAATGGGAAAATCTACAGTGAAGATTCCAAACTCCGATAAAGAAACCAGAGTCTTCCTATGCCAGAGGCAGTCAGAAGATGCACAAGTGCTTCACTGGCCATAGTGGGAGATCCTCCATCAGACATCAATGGCTCGCTGCAATTTTCTGCCTTTAATGGTTATTGACAAATGAATCTTCCTGTTAATGATCTGATAGAAAATAACTTGCAACTGTGTGGAGCATCCCAGTTATCCAGCAACACTAAGGCACCTGGTTCCAGACCATGGAGACAAGTGCTTCCAAGGAGAATCTGTCCCCTTGAATAGGATCTTCTTCACGGATCTGACTGGGTTTGTCCTGTAGGAAGGAATCATACTGTGCTCTTAAAGGCAGCTAGAACTGACACAGATCTTTGTCTTTTAGAAATTTATACTGATCTCAAGCCGTGCCTTTTCACATGGACAGCTTGGAGCAGACCTGGAAACTATAAAAAGCACTTCATAGCCAATGAAAGCCTCACATCCATAATCTTCAAAGACTCATAAAACTGGAGCAAATGATTCATGGTTCCTATTGCTGCATCGTAATCATACAAAACTCACAGTTCTACACGGTTTGGGAGCAAAGTGAAACTTCACAGTTATGAACAAGCTGTCCTTAAAGAGTTTGAATATATTCAAGCCCTAAACTTGTATTTGAGGGTTATAGTTTTGAATGCAAACCAACACTCCCTCAACAAACATAATGAAAGAATTTGCATGACAGCCCCCAAGCCAAACTGAGCTGTTTCAGACTGCCACGGTGTGATATACATGATATACAAGCCTGAGCTTCCTGTTCCTCACAGCAAAAAGTAGAAGGCAGATACAGAAATGATGGTGGTTAACATTCAGCTCTGAACATCTCAGAGGTCATTGTTTGCCAGGCCATCCCAGCTGGTGAATCAAAGTACCTAAGACATCTCTGGCAACTCCCCAGTCTTTTATTACAGAAGGGGTAAGAACCTCTCAGTTTGTTATTTTTCATTCCAGATTAGTTAAAAATAGTTCTGATGAAAAAGGAAACAAAGAGGAGGTAATCTTACCCTAAATTTTGCCTTTCCCTTACTTAAATTTACTGTTTCTTTAGTGGAGATGAAGTATATTAGCCCATCTGAAATTAAAGTATTTGGCATGAAGCCAAGTATTTAATAGCCTGAAATTAAGCCAAATTATTTCCTTCTTTCTTTGCATCTCTCTTCTATCTGCTTTTATCATCTTGGTTGGATCAAAGACAACAAACTAATATTAAAATATTTCCTACTACTACTCAAGATGTAGCTACTCAAGATGTCTATTGGAAAACATCTCCCATGACTGACAGAGCAATATACAACATGGGAATAATATCCTAAACTTCACAGAGGAAAATTAAAAGCATCTTTTTTAAACTGACAAATTATTTTTAGTTTAGAGTCCTACCTTATTTCACAGATGGGGATGATCATAAACTCTGAATAAACACAATAAACAATAGTAATTTTATTTACCTCTCTATTCCTCTGGCTGTGAACTGTGAGTCAGATCATCTGTCTTCCTTTGGACTGCTGAGTGAGTGGAATAACATGAGCTCTGACCAAACACAAATGAATACATAGCATAATTCAAAATAATACAATATCAATATCCAAAGAAAGATGCCAGCTAATGATGTTCTATAATAATACTTACAGTCAAACTGAAACCTCCTTGTATACAAAGCCAGGGAGTATTTATTCCATTGGTGTAAAACCCACATTTTTTGAAATTACCTGATAAAATCAAAGTAAACTTGTACCTGTCACAGCATTAACACATCATCTCAGTTTCAGACCAGAAGGAAGGATTATACAACAGGAGGATGACTTCCCCATCACCCCCTGGGCCCCCACCCCCAAACTTAGTAATTTTCATGCACTAAAATATATTGCTTATTCCCACAAACTCTCTCCAGGACATAAATATAAACCTTAATGAACAATGTACTGATGTATGAGAAGACTAATTAAATGAGTTACTAAACTAAAAGTTTTACACAGCATAATGACACATAATAATGAGAAGTTCCTATGCTTTCAGATACTCTGAAATACAGCATATTCATCTCAATATTTAAATACTGTTTTCTTGCATTTGATTTTAAAATAAAACAAATAAGTTATATTATGTCATTGACTAAAGTTGTTTTGAAATAGGTTTGACAGTTTGCTTATAAGCTACAACTTGCTTTTAAGGTACAACTCTCATTGTCAGAAATAATCAAATTCCTTTAAAATGCTGCTTGTAATTGAGTGACAAAATGTCCATGGAATTTATTTACATCAAGATTATTTGAAGATATGACTAAATAGGCATATTAGTGTCATATAGCTGTCATTCTAAGAACAGCTTCTTTTTGAAGTTGATTGGAAGCCCATATTAAACTCCCTTGTATGGTGTAACTCCCAGTAAATAAAATATTCTCCTTAAGCTATAGATTTCTGCTCTCAATTAAGCATTAACCTTAGACACAGAACCAGTAAATAGATTTTAATATAGTATCACAGTCTTTTCATCTTAAAAAAGAGCTAACTCTAACTCGTAAATGTTCTATCCTAAAATAAATAAGAAGTATGTCATGGCATGTTCTCATCTCAAGAGTTACTAGGGAACTCACAAGCATTGATGCCTGCTTCCCTCATTGTTGATGGATATAGTACTTCTGTTGATAGGAAATTCTTAAAATTTTTTGTACAACTGCACAGCACTTTTAGTGCCTGACAAAGTTTATCTAGTCAAACTTTTTATATGATTCAATCACAGAAGGCAGCCAACCCTTTACCTTACTACATAAACCTACTTACACTCATCTGATATAACCTCACAGTTACCATTTGTCCCCATTACCTTTGCACATCCAAATATTTATCTGCATCACCTCCCTTTATTGCTTAAGATTTGAATTTCTCTAGATTTTGCTATTCATGGACACTGATTTCACTGAAGGATTAAACTAGCCTGATCACTACGTCTCGTAGCACCTTGAGTCAGTAGATGTAAGCATCTTTACAAATGAGCTCTAGACAACATTACCTCACTCAAAGCACCCTTACAAAGGAATTGTAGACAACACTGCCTCTATTGGAATGTCAGATGAGGGCAATATGGGGAACTTGTGACAATAAAACAGGCAACAGACATTGCCAAGGCTGATAACAGCAGGCAAGTCTACTGGAGTCAAGGTAATAAACCGTAGTACTTTCTGATGAAAACCGCAAAAAACATTACCTGGGGATTGGTGACTGTGCTGGTTTTGGCTGGGATAGAGTTAATTTTCTTCCCAATAGCTGGTGCAGATCCAATCTATTGGACCACTGATCCCGAAGGACCACAAGCATATTCCATACTGCATGGCATCATGCTCAGCATATAAACCGGGGGGCAGAGGGCTGAATTCCACTGCTCAGGCATTGGTGTGGCATCAGTGGATTGATGGTGAGCAATTGTTTTAATCTGCATCATTTGCCTTTATTTCCATCTCTTTGCTATTTTCGTTTTCATTACAAACCCTTATTATTATTATTATTATTATTAGTAGTAGTAGTGGTAGTAGTAGTAGTAGTAGTAGTAGTAGTAGTAGTAGTACTACTACTACTACTACTACTACCACCACCACCACCACCACTACTACTACTACTACTACTACTACTACAACTGCTACTACTACTTTAGATTTAATTTCAGGTCATTTAATTCTAGTTATTAAACTGATTTTATTTCTAATGAAAAATTTTCTTACTTTTACCCTTCCAAATCTCTTTCCCTGTTTCCCCAGGGCAGGAGTGAGTAAATAGCTGTAATGGCATCAGTTGCTCTTGTGGATTAAATTGTGACACTGGGCTACAACAATAAATTTAGGAATGTGGGAGAAGTGCATACCTGCAAGTTACTGATGTGAGGGGGGCATGGTTACAACTCATGTGGATTGGTATGAATGTCAGTTCATGGTGCGTGGTTAAACTGAATAATGCCATGAATGAGTAATAATGCGTAGTTCCCTCTTGCAGCAGCAGAGAAGCTGATCCAACATTTCTATCAGATCAATAGAAATCTCATTCATGAAAGAATGCAAAGAGTTAGCCAAGACTAGCTAATCTTGAATAAGCATTCACACTGGATATGTGTGACAACAAACTAATATTAAAATATTTCCAGCTACTTAAGATGTCTATTGGAAAACATCTCCCTTGACTGACAGAACAATATACAATAGGAGAATAATATCCTGAACTTCTGATAGGAAAATAAAAAGTATCTTTTTTAAACTGACAAATTATTTTTAGTTTAGAGTCCTACCTTATTTTCACAGACTGGGGGATGATTATAAACTGTGAATGAAACTGGATGTGTGTCTCAGGGTTAACTTTAGGAATGTGAGGATGGATGTCCACTTACAGTGACCAGCAGCCAAAGGAAGACAACAGCAACACAAAGGTTCTTCACCACTGAATATGCCTTATTAGAGCAAAGTATCTCAATGTATATTGCAGGCACTGACACCAGCCACCAGGCATTTAAACTCCCATTTTGAGGACAATTGGTTTGGAATTGAACACAGTGTTGTTCAGGTCTTGAAGTAAATTTATAATAATTTGATTTGTCTAAAACAATCCCCGTCTTATCTTCTCTTTTCTGAAATGCTCTTCCAGAGCAGGAAGAGATATAACAGAAAATAGGCTGATTTCCTATAACTTTCAATCATCTAAGCTACCTGCCTGGAGCAATAAGGCATTCTTCACAGCTCTCACATATTCATTGTGAATTTCAAGAGATTATATATCTTCTTTCCCTAGGCCCTGTTGCACTGTAGTTCCACAGAAAGATACAATTCTTCTTAATTGCTTGTGAGGGGCACGTGGCATATATGAATGACAAGTCCTATCCAAGCACTGCATGATATGCCCTTTACCCAAAGAAAATAATCAGCCCTAAGAGAATGCAGCTGGTGTATCTTCACTTAGAATATTTCATAGAGGCTGAGACAATCTAATCACTTTTTGTATCAAAATTGTTACAAAACATTAGAGTAAAGCATGAATTCATCATAATTTCAAATTGTTCTTCCAAGATGCTTCAAACCTCAGACCTTACATTGCACAAAAAGAAGCATTTACACATCTTTTCAAAACCACCCCCTTACCCTCATACTGTTTCTATCGGAGAGCATTAAAATCTGAAATATTAAACATGATTCACAGCCCTGGAATAGGAAACCAAACATAATTTTCAGCACTGGCATGCTGAGGTTGCTGCTGTTCTTTCCTTTGTGAATGACTAAATCTTAGTACACAAGTTTCAAGGGTTCTTGAATGTGAACCCAAAGAAATTTGTCAAAATTAACTGAAGCATAAGGACCATTAAAAAAAAAAAAAAAGTAGACATTAAAGGAGAAAATTCCTTTGAAACACATTAAATTTTGGGCAGTGAATGCAGACAGCTAGGGTATGCATTTATATTCTCACTGGAGTATGTAAAACTTGCTCTGTAATTCAGAGCAAAAAATCTCAGGCTGGGAGAGAATCATATTAACAGACATTTACAGGAACCTGCTCAGTTGTAGCCACTCAGGCTACAGGATCTCCTGGTGAGAGGCACTTTATCCTTTCATAGCCATGGAGCCCCTTTATGCAGCCAAGGGGTACATTAAACATAGAGGTAGCTCTTAGAATTGCATAACTGTACTAAACTCTCAGATCTTGATAGTTTCTGTCCATTGCAGGAGAAAAACCACTGAAGTCAATGGACATCTTTTTCTGAATAAAAATGCAAAGGTTTGACTCTCATACCCAGTCTCAAGCCAAACATATTTAAAACCTGAACACTAAGATGGAGGAACAGCCATATTCTGATTGTTGAATCTACCCGTCGTATATGAAAAAAGATGCCCAATTTCCACTTAAGGTGTCACAAAACAAGAAGCAAAGAGGGAAGTGAAAGCAATATACTGCTGTAAATTTATTGTATTCCCTTGGAGTCAGCTTTGCTTGACAGCCTGCACAGCTTTTGAGGATCTTGGGGGAAACCTGCAGGTTGTGGAGAGGTTCTGCAGTGACTCTTGGCAAATTAGACGTCTGTCACTAAACTCAGACTAGTTTGAGAAACTCATTAAAAAATCAAAAGCTTCCTAACATATTTGTTTGTGCTGACAGCCCCGTTCAAATATAGGTGATGTGTTTAAAGAAATTTGCTGTAAATTCTTTCAGTAGAAGAAATGTACTAGCTTCAGTCATCTTACAGCTCCTGTCCCAATGCCATGCATCAGAGCAGTACTGCAAAAAACCCCACACAACCAAAAGCATCAAATAAACATGGTTTGCAACAGCAGAACCATATCAAATATCCACAGACTGTTAACATTCTGAGTGAAATGTTCTGTCTCACACATAGTTTCTTTGTATAGCACCAACTGCTTTCAGCTTTATACAGGCTCATAAGCAACATTTTGGAAGTAGAACCACATGCATGCTCCTGCACTCAGGGCACAGGGAAGAGATCCTGCCTACCTTTGTGGAAAACAAGGCAGCATTCAGAAGAATGCTGAAGAAGCATTCTTCTTTAAAGACTTTCTTTACCACAGCTTGTTTCAAAATACAAGATAGCTGCAGAGGGAAACTTATACTACTTTAGCTTCTTGGACAGCCAGAAAATGATTTTTTAATAAGAAATAATTCCCAGAGCCAGAACAGCCTTGTATTTTCTACTCTGCATTTTAATATCTTCAAAATGAAGACTTCAGCAATAATCTGACTTGATTTCCTGAGTCTGAATCAACATTAGTGACCATTGCATCTCTACTGTGGAGCTCACAGAAGCATGGGCATGAAATGAACCCAACCTTATGAAATAATAACATAGTAATAACATATATGCATATGTGTACATAAGAGCACTATCTACTCTTGGCAGCTAATGCTGTATTTAATTAGGCTAAATTCTATATCATGTAAATGATGCAAGATATAAAAGCAGGCTCAAGATTAATCAGTACCTCCATTTTTCAGAAAAAGAAAAAAAAAAAGGCAAAGTTTTTGAAGGGAAAGGATTACAGACCAAGCTAGACAGATATTCACCTCCAGATGAATGCAGATAATAAGCCAAGGAGAGAAATAATGAGAATAGACAATAATTAGCATCCTGGAGACAAGAATATTTAAGGGAAAGTGAGAAGTCCCAGCAGTCAATCTGAGTAAAATCTAGCAGAAAGAAAATTAAGAAAAACAGGAGGTGTATCAACAACAAGCACCAAAGAAAACAGCTTTGTCTTAAGCTTATGCCAAGCAGTGCAAAGAACAGCATTCCGGCTATTATCCAAAAAGGAAAATATTTTATCTTAAACGGAATTGGGTTCCTAGGAGAAAGCAATTAGGAGGTCAATTAAAATTCTGAGACAATGTGTGATTGGCTTCTGAAAGGTATCCTGGCTGGCTGCAGTAGTAGAAAACAAACTCAATGACCTACAAACCCCCCCTCAGTTCCATGTTTCTTGATAAACAGGTATTTTATAACAACTGAATGCCACACTAAACCCAAGAAGAGTTAAATGTGTTGTTCTGAGGCACTGCTCTTGCCTCTACACAAGAAGAACCTGAGAAACAAAATAGGACCTTCCTGATTTCCACATGAACCCAGTCCAACAGTACAGCGCTTATCAGGACTTGAGACATGGATAACATCGGTGTCCTTGCAGCCTTACACAGAGATCTAAGACTCTGAGCTTGCACTCAAGTGATGACTTAGTATTACCTGAACAATGCAGATTAAGAAATTTATGTAAATTTTAAATATGCTGAAGATATTTAAAGAGGATACATATAATTTTAAAATATATTTTTAAGGTCATTAGCATGTCCTCTTTTTCTACAACCATGGTCTTCATCACAACATTCCCCAAACGATGGCCACAGAGGTCTGTCAGTCAGACGGGGAGATCCACAGCTCCTTCTGCATCTGAGAGAGGGTAACTGTTCTTGACCCCAATAGAGCATTCCCATTGCAATGCCAATCTTCTTCTCTCTCTTCACAAACTTTAAAATGAGCCTCTCACAAGATATATTTAATTTAATGAACTGCCCTATTTCCATTTTCTGAGTCTCTCCAGCTCCTTGCTTTCCATGTGTCCTTCCTTTTGCACGACTGTAACCTAGTTGTGGTGACTGCTGGAGTTAACAGTAAAGGTTTCTAAAGAAAAAGCTCATCTCAGGCAGCAAGAGAATCAGCTCAGGCAGCCAGGCACCATTTTCTCAGGGTGTTTGCAGGGCCTATGATCCTTCCCCAGCCTGTTGTATTTCAATGCAAAATATACGTTGCAAAACAGAATTAAAGATTTAGAACATGGGCAGTTATACGGATTGAGTAAAGAGACATTAATAACCTATATCCACAAAAACTTCTCACACCAGCACTTTCAGCAGATTCTCACACAGGATTCCTGGATGGCTGACACCACCTTCCCCCTTTCTTCCTGCCCTCCTTCCACTCCCCCTGCAAATTTTCATATAAAATAATACAATTTCACAATTCAGTCAAGTAAGAAAAATATTCAGATGGAAAAGACCTGTTCCCAAAAATGCAGCTTGTAAGACAACACTGTTTCCAAGGGGAATTCAAAGTGCGCTGCCACTGCTGACTCATTTCATCTCCTGCACCTGCAAAATAAAAAGTTCCTTTATTCTGATGTCTTTCAGCATCAGAGGTTATGGTGCAGCCCACTATGGGCATATTTTGTTTACTTTAAATTATAGTGTTCAAATATCAGTGTAGCTTGCAATGGGAGGCTGGAGCTCAGTGCAAACTGACAGCTTGGGTGTTTGTTTTACTTCCCAGCTGAACTCTGCAGCCCTGCCAAGCTCCTGTCCTGCTCACACTGCTGATGTACCACAGGTCAAAGCCAGCTCAGGTACCTCTATTCCTTCACATCTCTTCAACTGCAAGTGATTACAAACTTCCAAATTATTGTACCCAAAGAATGCAGAAAGGTGTTTTCATGAAAAGCAACAGTTTTCAAAGTAAAGAGTGATATGCATATATGGGTTTATTTACCTGAAGAGACTGAATTTAAAGGAGAAACTCTCTCAGAAGTTGCTCACAAGATGAAAAAAAATTAGTTTTGATATGAACTGCACCATTTGAAAACATTCAAGTATATGGAGTACACTCCATATAACCCCTGTATATTAGTCCTACAAATTTAAGTCAGATTACAATTTTCTTGTATGTTTTTTTTTCTGTGAAGTTTACCAAATGCCATGTATTTTGCTTGCTAAAACTATTTTTCAGATCAGTCATTTATTATATTCATTCATGTCTTCATGTTTAATTTCTAAATGGGCTTTTGATATTTTCAACATATGCTACAAAACTTTTTAAGAATTAAGTAATAAAATTTTAAAGTATTTCTTAGTACAGAATACACTAAAACTTCTTAGCACACATACACAAAAATTAGCAAGAATATTGCCCAGAATTCCTTCCCATTTTTTCCCTTTACACAGAAAATAATATTGTGATTATGCACTAAAAGTATTTCTAGGATAGGAAGGATGGCCCAGTGTTTTCACCATTTGACAGTATCAGCTTAAAGCAATCCTATAGTTGCCTGAAACTAATTACTTGAGTGTGCCACTAAAACAAAGAAGGAAGTATAGGAATAGATAGTCAGATACTGAGCTAAGTAACAACATGTCTCCCATGAAAGGATTCACTGAAAAGCTTTACTGCATGTTGTGCACACAACTAAAATACTTTAAAAAGTCCAAGTGCATCATAAATACGTATTGCACCAGAGATAAGCGGTTTTGGAGATGACAACATCTCCAAAATACTATTAAAAGGTGTGCCTGTAGAGCCGGGGAGGTCTTTCTTTGGATTTCTGCTTTTGGCTTTTTTATGTTGTTTTTTAACAGTGCACAGCATTATGACTGTAAAACACATTTTGTGGTTTATGTGACTGAGAATGTCTTCCAATTTTCCCACCTCACAGACTTTGCTACATTTCCAGACACCTGGAAAATTGCGACCAGTTAAATGAACTTCCGCAAAAAAAAAAAAAAAAAAAACAAACAAAAACCAAAACCACAAAAAAATCCATAAAAAATCCCAAAAAAACCCTGTAGCAATTTCCTGATAGCAGGCATGTAAATCAATGGATTTCTTCTATGGATCTAGAAAAGAAAATTCTTTAAATTTTGTTGACTGTTGAGTCCCTGTTTCCTGGACTCACCTCTATATACCCTTGTATATTTTTTTCAATACTAAAAATATAATAATCTAGCCTTCTGTTCAATGAAAGCAACAGTGACTAAATATATATGAAAGAGAACTCTGTTTAGTAAAAAGACACTCTCTAATCAAGTCAAAATATTCAGGTAAAGCAATCCTTTCAAGAAAAAAACCCCACTTTTGCAGCCTGCAGGGGAGTGCTGACCCTGAGCGTGTCTCAATCAGCACATGAGTTCTGTATGGAATGTGAGATTCCACGGGGAATTCTGGTTCTCTGACATAATGGAGTCAGCCACAGAATTTCAGTAGGTTTATGAAATATTCAGTGTCTGCAAACACGAGTTTTCATTTTGTAAAATTGAGGGTTAATCTAATAATGTAACCCAAATAAGCACATATACACATATGTATGTGTATTGGCCCTGTAGCCACACAGCATAAATGTAAGCACTGGGTTAACTATTTCAAGAGTTGGGCCATAAATAATTAGATTTCTTTCCCCTGTAACCAGAAGACTAAGGAAGACAACCATTACAATAATATACGATGAAGTTCCAGGAGCTCTCTACTAAAAGATTGTGAGGTGCTTAAACAGATGTAATAGTATGAAATAATAATTTATCCAAAATAATTTCATTAGAAGCATCAAGGTTACAACATATATCATAAGGTTGTTAGCAGCCCAAAAAAACGTAAAGAAACAGCAGCATCTGCTACTGCAATTCCTTCCAGCTACTTATTTGCAAGCGAGACTTGTTAAAGGACAGAATCAACCAGCAGGTAACTGTTGTAAAAGTTAGGTTTAGCCCAGCCTCTTTTCACCTCTTCTTCTGTAAGTACGTGTGCAAAAATGTTAGAAATTTTTGCTATTGTTTATACATGGCAGAAAGCAGCAAATATTTCATTCTACTACTACATTTACATCATACCACAATTACAGATTTCTCCCAAATGCACTCTATTCTGGATTTCAATTTCCTTTCACACAGGAGAAAATACATGTTTTTCTGCAAGAAGATACTGTTCCAGAACTCAGTCTTCTTTACCTAAGAAGTCTGAAAGAGATTTTCATCTAAACAGTGCACACAAAAAAGAGAATTTCTCTACTTCAAACATTAGTAGTCAGATGTACAATTACTTGAAGACAGATACCACAATCAAACAAAAACATCAGAAAATACTTCAAATGAGTGAAAAAATATTTAGTACAAATTAAATTTTTTATAAATTTTTAGATCTGAAAGGACACAGAAATATGTTATTCTCAGGATTAGCTTGACAGTAACCTTTTTCTGGTTAAAGGTATCTTCAAGTCTATTTTTCTGTTAACATATTGAGGTATTGAAGATCTAAGCAGCTAATATTTGTGACTCTACCACACACAAAAGTCTAGATCAATTTCAGATTTGCAACATGAGTACTAATATGCAATGTATTCTGGGGCCGCTCACAAACAGACATGGTTTTAATGATGAAATCACTGGGACTAATGAGTGACAGTAGATGACAATGAAATCAATAGCCTCAGTATGATGAAATGCAGATACACATTTTTTCACATTTATAGTTCTTTTGACTTTTATATTTGTGTAAACCATTAGATTTTTTGTGATTTGTTTTTATAATCCATGCCAGATCCTCATTCAGTCAAGCTTTGCAGTATTTCTGCACAGATCTTTTATTCAGAAGTCTCAGAGCACTTACTAAATAATGTACCTTATGCTGGTATTAATGATGATTAAATATCCATAATTTTTAGGTACATTTATCTTTCAATAGCTTTTTTCCCTGTGTAAACAAGACTTAATATCATGTCTTTTTCTTTCCGGGATTCCAGTTCCCTTCCTTCCCACATGAGACGTGCAATCTTTTGACAGTTCCACCTGAACTTTATAGAGGCAGTGAGGTCTCAAGATTACTTAAGGCCTTGTAATCTTTGTAAAACACAGAAATATGGACATACATTTTAAAAAAAATTTTTTTAGGTCTACTGCTTCAGTCAAAACCAGCGACACACATATGACTGATGGGGACTGCCCTTGAAGAGAAATTAGTAGATAAATATAAGTTCAACACAAAATCATACTATAATTCAGTTAAGAAGACAGTGAATGGATGGACACCACATGAAAGCCTTCTTTAGTTGTGGTGTTCACAGATCTACTTTTTTAATATCTGAATCAGTAATAAAAAGCCCATGATCCTAGGCAATGTTTTGCATTGGATCCATTCAGGCCAGCATCCAGGAATGCATTTAACAGAATGCATGCAAGTCCATATCCTTCCTCTTCAGTACAAAAACAGCCCAGTTCTCAAGTTACTGTAATCAGCTGCCTGAGCATAAATGTATCATCACCCTCTGCTGGAAAGAGTTTAATCTACAGTTAGAGACAGCTACAAATGCTAGATACAGAACAAAATTTGAGGCACACACAAATCCAAGGTTGCAAAACATCATTTTATAGATCATTATCACCTATAAAGGTGAAGATAATTGCACCAGACATTTCCAGGATTAGACTGCATCCTTTAGATATCACATGAGTACTGGTTAAAGTGAAAATTCCATTAATTAAATATTAATTATAAGTAATTTTTTACCAATATCTTCTTACCTCAACAAACAATTAAGAAAAATTTTCAGTCCTTAAAGCATATGTACAGTATTTCCACATTTTCAGAATTAAAATATTTGAACTCCTACTCCTTTCTTTGAATATGTTACTGTTAATTTTAGTGTAAGTTGAGCTGTTTGCTCTGTTTGTGCTATTAAAGAGCCATGGTAAGCAGAGAGCTCTTGATGGCTGTAACACAGACAGAAAAAAATTTAAAAACTCACTGAAAACATGAGACAAATAGGAAAAGCCAGCTGCTCACATACCAAGGCTGAGAGAACTAAATGTGTAACAGATGGTCTAGACTACCTTTGGCCATCAAAATCATGCCCAAACAATATACTACCCAGCTGTGCAAAAGAGTGGAAAACCACATAGATTCAAGTGAAGGGAAACACATAATGGCTTGAGGGTTCTAGCAATGAACGTATTTTCGTGAAGCAATGTTAATGGACCACCAACTCCCTCTTTGAATCTCTTTTGATTCAGACCTGCAAGCAATAAAAACTGTCCACTCTCTGGAAAAATGTGAGATGAAACGGGATTGAAAACTAGTTGCATTTCTGCTGTTAAAATAATGGTATATATAAACTGATTTTTTGTTTCCATGTGGGAAAATGTATGATGTTCTACTCTCTCTGTCTCAGAAAGAATTAGTTGCTACAGATATAGCTGCAGATGTGAGATGGAAACATACCAACAGCATAAGCATAAGGGCATACTGGAAGGAAGATGAGCATTTTTATATTTTACAGCAACATTTCACTTAATTTTCAGCAAATCTTGTCAATGTACTGGCATTGCTTGTTCCCAAATATAACAGCCCAGCTTGACAAAAAAAGGTTTAGGTATCTCACTGAATGGCACAGGCATTTATGGAGAACATGGTAGATTATATGGTAGTTCAGTGAACCCTCTCTCAGGTTCCAGTGAGCATCAGCTGGAAACAGCAGAGGACAAGTTCAAAACAAGTATGGCAAGGTGGTTTGCACACAGTGAGAAACTAATGGTGAAAATCCTTTCCACAGCATGCTACGGACATTATAAATTTTCAATGTCTCTAAAGAAACCCCAACTGGACAAATTTATTGAGGAATAACACAATAAAGATGATTAATTACAAAGACACTCATGACTGGCTTGATGAAAACACGTGTGACTGCACATTCTTATACTCTTCCCCAGGCTTCCCTTACCATGAAATATCACAGAATGTATTCTTTAGACTTGTTTTCCTTGATCTGGTACAGTCTGGCACAGACAGGCTCACCCCATGCTCAGATTCTATATAGTTCTTACAATGCTTAAAATAACCCACTGTTTTTGTGGAGTACCCTGCATATCTAAATGTCTTCTGAATATACACAGGTGTGCAACTCACCTCTCTCCCTCTGTTCTGAATCTCAGAATCATAGACTTCTCTAGGTTGGATAACACCTCCAAGACCATCAAGTCTTTCACTGAAAAGCACCTTGCCATCTAGACCGTGGCACTAAGTGCCATGCCAGGTGTTTCTTGAGCATCTCCAGGGATGGTAACTCCACTACTTCCCTGGCCAGCCTGTTCCATTCCTTAATCAACCCTGTCAGTGAAGAAATTCTTTGTGAATCGGAGAGCGCTCTCTCAAAGCTCACCACAGAGACAACAGATACATGCAGCTGAGGGTGCCTCAGCCCTTCTTCCTCATCTCACATACTCTCTTAGCCTTTCAATAGTCCAGTGGCTAGAGCAGTCATGAAGACACGAAAAACTGGATACATTCCTTCTTGGCCTTCTAAAGGAAGGGTTAAAACATAACCAATAGATGGAGCATGAAGTACAGTGTTTGCCCAAGTGCCCAAACAGTTCATTATTGGCCCAAGCAAAGATCTATTTCTCTATCCATAACATAGTTTAAGAATAAATCACATTCTGTCTGCTGATCAGGGCAAAGCAAGAAATGGGGGCCTGAATCTCTTAAATCAGAGGAGAATTGAGTGTAGGACCCTCACACATGGGAGAGCTCTTCAGCTGCCGAGCTGTGAAATACACAGAACAGATTGCCAGGTTTTTACCACAGTTTGAAAGAAGAGATCATCTCCTTCATTCAACTTCTTGCACAGACAAATCTTACACATCTAGCTTCAAAAGAAAATCCCGTGTTGCAAGCACCACAGAGAGAGAAGTGTGGTGCTGGAGTGTGAAACAAAGAGCTGTCTGACATCTTTAGGACTCTCCCTTTCTGGAGAGTTCCTTAGCAAAGCTTTGAATCCTCTCTTTCAGTTCCTTTTTCTAGACTGTGGATCCCATTTGTGTCTTTCTATTTCTTCCTCTTAAAAGAAATTTACACCTAAATTTCTTCATAACAAGTAATTAATAAATAAAATCGAAGCCATTACACATATCTTACCATAAGAGTGAACAAAAGAAATAAAAGAAAAACTTTGTCCTCATATGATGCTGATGCAGTTTAACACAAAGATTGCTACTAGCTACAGTTAACACTCCCAGACAAATCCTTCTAGCCTGGCACTGACCTCTGAAAGATGCTAAAGACCAGCCTAGCATCAACAGGAAACATTCATGTGATTTTTCCTCAACACAGTTCCATCAAAATAAACTTGAAATTCACTTTTTTAAAAATATCCTGGTTCATTCTGACTGGGACTAAATGATTTGTTCTAAAAGTCCTGAGATACTGGACGTGGGAAAGACAAATGCTTTCAGCAAAGAGGTGGTTTGGGAACAGATAACAGTAATTTCTTCAAGTCAGCACAAATGCAGCTGAAAAAGGACACATGCCACAGTCTAAATCAACAAAGAAATAACTAAACTACCAGCTAAGATGAAGAACAGAGCAACACTGATAATCTTAAAAAAACCTCCAAAGATAGTTCACTTTCAGAATATTGGGTTTGAACTGAGAACAGCACATCGGGGAAGACAGGCTGAAATGTGAAACTAAATTGAGAGAGACAGAATGAGGTGAAGAGGAAAGCTTGGGAATTGCCTGCAAAGAGAAGCTAGCAAAAGCTTTCACAGTGCTTTATATCATTCAAACATTAAAAATAAGGAGGGATGCTGAGGGGAACGTATGTGGCCCGAAGTTTAGAATCCGACTAGCCGAGGGCGAAAGGCCGACGCCCCTCTGCAATTCCTGGCCAGCACCCTGCGGCGTCTGATGGCCTCAGGCTGTGCTGGCTGCAGACTGGCGTACCTCGCTGGTATATGAGAGGAACGGAGCTGACCATTTCCCGGGGGTTAAACATCGGTTTATTGCAGGTGATGCCAGATCCAAAAACACCGGGGAAACCAGCCGGGAAAAAGGTTTTTTTTTTCATAGGGGGTGAAAACAGGATTATAAAGGAGGGAGGTGGGTACAGACAGAGCCAATCAGGAAAGGTGAGGGGATGAACTTCACAGAACTGACACTCCATGGAGACCAATAATCAAAAGGTAAAGGAGGTGTCCTGGGGCCCCAGCCAACCACCATCTCTAGAGAGGAGAAGGTTCTCGAAACCTGGGAGGAGGAAGGGAGTGATTGACTCGACAGGGAGGAAACTACTTTCACTTATAAGGGAAACCAAGGGGAGGAGCAATTACATATCGGCAACTATGAATAGCAGTTGCTATAGCAACTTAGCTGACAGGCTAGCAGTGGCGGGAAAAACTGGGGGAACGAAACCATTTTACACATAATAGGGGAGAACAATACATAAATTGGGGGAATAACACAAGAAACTTAACAACACACTACCACAGAGGGAGAAGAGAGGGAAAGCAGGACCCATGGATAAATGTGAAAGAATTCAAATATGGAAGAAGAGATGATAAAGGAGATTCTTAAGCAGCTGACAGAGGATTAAGGGGAAACTAAGAGAACAGAAAGAATATAGATTTATCATAAAATGAAAAAGTGGAATGGTATAGGAAAATGACAGGATTATCCATGTCAAAAGAAGTGAGCTGAATAAATAAATAAATATATCTAAGATGCGCTTGGAAGTGGCATTAAAGATGAATATTAGAAAGATAAATATAACAATTATACAAAGCCCTGGAAAAGACTTACACTTTCAGAAGAAAGGATTACTAAAACATTTTTATTTATTTTGGTGTCTTTCAGAAGTTTCTACAGCTCAAACATGTCCATATATACTCAGGCTTGCTATTTGATTATAAGACCACAGAGTACTTTATTGCCTCTCAAATAATAATACTTTGACTATGCCAAATTTTAGCTATTATTTAATCACACATTTCCAATTTCCATATTTCTGTTCCATAAAAATTTCCTAAAAACCATGCTTATATAAATAAGGTCATTAACCTTAACAAATTAGCAGCTGTTATGCCACTATTAGTCACTGAGAAACTGAGGCTGTTCCCTCATTCAATTATGATGCTGCCAATTCCATTTCCTGGCCTTTGTCTTTCTGGCCAATACATGCAGCTTGGGGAAATTCACTTCTGCTGCACCGCTAGACTTTTACCCTAGAAAATGCTGAATGGTCACTGATCAAAAACATGGACACATTTTGGGGTGAAGGCAGAGAAGAAAATTATGTTAACATTAAATTGAGGAGGAATACTTGTTATAGCTCAGCCATATAATATAGCAATGTTAATCTGTCAAAAGTCATGCTGCTTTAAGCTACATCTTTTATTTGTATGTTTAGTCTTATGTAAGCTCATGTAGGAACTATACTTCTGTGCTTAAATGACAGAGACAGCTAAAAGTAACAGTATTCTGTAGTAACCTAATACTCAATTCCTGTCTGAAAGCCATCTTTGTTACTTGAATTCACTGGCTGTTCTGGTCAGAAGCACAAGCTTAGTGAACACAGACAAAACAACAGCAGCATCTCTATGAAATTTGGAAAACATTTTGAATTCTTGACTACTCTGGGCAAAGCACATAATTTTTATTTCCAGTTCCAGAATGCTTTTTCAAGTGTAAAATCTTTCAATCTTTTCTGTAATTTGTGTAGTGTAACTATTTGCCTTTGTTTTGACAATTTAAACAAAATCCTTCAGTTTCTCCTGCACTTGTTCCAGGCTGGGATGATGCTTTGCAAATACAGGTGACTCAACAGCAGTCTTCCAAAGTACTATCAGTGGCTTGGGCACTGCTGTTAATAATCTCTAATACTCTCCCTTGAAGTATATGTAAAGACACCACGCTACATGTTTTGCACTCACATGCTTTTTTTGATGTTGTTTTCTCCCTACAAAAGCAACAGGCAACTGCTGATTTACAGTCAGTATGTGACTGACAAACAGATGGGATTGTTTTCCTTTACAGCTATGATCCCCCAGTTTAGGGCATCAATTACATGTGAAATGTTGCAAGCTACATTAATAATATTTATCTTATTTCTCGAACTTCAGTATTCAAATACACTAAATATTTCCCATGGGACTGTTTTTTCCTTTATAGTTATGAGCCCCCAGTTTCTGGCATCAACTATGTGTGAAATGTTGCAAGCTACATTAACAATATTTATCTTATTTCTCGAACTTCAGTATTCAAATACACTAAGTATTTCCCATGTCAGGTACTGGTTTCTCTGATGATTTTCCCCCATTTTGTCTAAAAAAAATCCCTAGAATTCTTCTGCCCTTCAATGCTAATCATTAATAACTGACCATAAGAGAAAGAGAAAAATTGATTCTTTCCTACCAAACATCCATTTCAGAGATGCTATCAGCACACATCCATTTCAGAGATCTTATCAACACCCAAGGCTCTTTTTTAACAATGTTAACCTAAGCCTCCTTCTTACAGTTCCTCACTAACCTCCTCCTTCTCTAGCACAATTATTATCATAACTGTTACTATGTCAATCACTGAATGAAATGTAGGCAGGCTTCTTGTTTTCAGTGAACCATTTCAAGCTTAAAAGCACTAAGTGAAAAGTAACCTGTCTTTTGGTAAAGAGAAAATGGAATCAATTAGGATCTCTTTGTATTCATTCTTATCTTCTGCAATATTTTTATCAAAAGCTATTGAAATATTATAACAACTAAGTAAAATACCTGAATCACTTCTCTACCCTTTACTTTAATCTGGATGTTGGGGTCCTAAACAACAATAGTGCTGCTGGAAACAACCCAATATCCCTCACTTTTTTGGGATAGAGCTAATCAGGTTCCCTTCTTCTTCCCAGCCAGTCAAAACCCTGATTTTCCTCACATATAGGTAAAATGCATGCCCCTTTACTTGTCCACCTTCACCCTAACATTTGCTTTCATTTTTGAAAAAAAAAGATATTGAATAAATTTTGCTGTCTAGAGTGTATTTAGTCATGGCCCACCCTTGCTTCCCAATACACTGCCTTGTTTTTATGTTGCTGTCTTTGCAAGTAGCTAGGAGGAAAAAAAAATTTAAAAAAAACCCCAGCAAACCAAAATAAAACCAAACAAGCAAAAACAAACAAACAAACAAAAATCCACCCCACACAAACAAACAAACAAACAAAACCCCCCAAACATGCAAACATGCAAACAACCCCAAAAACCCTCAAACAACAACAAAAAAATCCCACATGCAAAATACTTGCTTTGGGTTCATTTTTAGGGCTAAACTTAGCTTCACTTCACTCAAGTCTCATTTTACTATTACGCTTTCTTACTTCCAAGGTATACTTTTCTTTTCTAACCAGATTATTTTCCCCTTTCCATATTTGGTTCTTCTTTGGACACAATTCAGTCAAGGAAGTTGGACTTGCCTGGCTTCCTACAGGCAGCACCCAGCATTTTACAAGATCCTATCCTGCAACGGAATAAATCTGCATGAACTAACTGTGCATAAGTTAAGTCTCAGAATGAAAACAAGGTTCTTCATCGACCAAAGAAATATGGTCTGAAACCATTTCCTAACAGAAGGAGGACCTGAAAAGAATTTCAGGAATAAGACTTCCTCACTCTGTGGAAGAAAACTATATTGTCAATATCTTGCCTTTATTCAGTTTTTCCTTATTGAAAACCAAAATGTCTGTTCTTGAGCAATGGACATCTGAAGCTGGCTACAATCACTTATCAGCACTTTTATAATGAGAGAATAAGCAATTAATCGGCACATCAATCCTCAGAGAAAGAACTGCAGTGCCAAGGATGCCAAGTTTTATTGGGCTGTAGTGGCTACATACTGGTGTTTAGGATTTGTCTACCTTCACACCTGATGAGGCTACAGCAGGTTCTTGAACTTAAATCTATATTGATAAAGGATGACAAAATTATTATTACCTTTTATTCAGGCAAAGCTGAAGAATTCACTGAGATTCTGAACTATCCATGCTTAATTAATTACAGATTATGCTTTGTATATAATTTTGGCATCCCATTAAAGAATGGGGTTATTACTAAGGCTGATCTTTCCTATAAATAAGCTAGTTCTGAAAATTTTTATTCTGCTCTTGCACTTCTAGTGTCTGTGTTTTATGGAATTGCTGTTTTCAAAGAAGTGGAACAAACTTGTCTTCCTTTTTCTTTCATATCTGTTTTATCTGAACACACGTTCTGACCACAATTACCTAGTTACTTGAGGCTAAAGTAGGGAAAAACCAGCGCATTTCAGAAAATATTCCTTCCTTCCTCCACCCAGCAGCTAACTCTTTCAGAGCAAAGAACAGAAAGAAAGATGGGACCTGCTTCAGCTAAGTTTTTTGAAATATTCATTGGCTTTGTGTGTCTTATTTTTAACTACATGATTATAAAGTTAAGAGTTTCTATCACGTCAGATACATTGAAAACTTGACCCTCTGCAGCTTTCTTTTTAATTTATTCTTTTTCTATACAGATGTGAATAGTTTTTGGAATTTTATTATCCAAATTTTAGCATATCATTTACTTACTGGTTTTGCTGCTGTCTATAATAAAAATCATCACCAAAAAAGACACCAGGAGCCAGATTGTTTTCAGCAGTATTAGTTCAGGCAAGAAAAATGAATATTTTACTTACAGAATGCCAGTCACATACAATTAAAAGTCATTGTAAATTTTGAGGCTTTCAGAAAACTCTTAGCTGTCACAGCTGTCTAAAAATATCTGTCATAGGGAAAATGTTGGGTTTTGACTGTTACCAATAAGTCTTTTAAGGACAGACTCTGTAGATTTGCTCAGAAGACACATTTGCACAACGTGGCTCTGGTATTTGTGGTATTTGTGAGATTTTGTTTACCTTATCAGAGACAGACTTGGGTTTTGCTGGGCTCAGCAACCTAAGGAATGGACTTACTCTTCACATGTTCTTATTACTTTTTGGTATGTTCTACGAACTACTTAGTATTACTTAGTAGTACTAGGTATTTCATAGAACTACTTACTTACTACTTAGTTGTATTAACTGTTTGGTAAGTTCTATTAAAGTTGTTAACTGTTCACTACATCAAGCAAAATTTTTTTCTTGCTTTTTCTTTTAAAAAATAAATATCTGTGGGTACCACACATTTCAAAGCTCTCAGTATACAGTACTAAATTAAGTGTTTTATCCCATCATCGATGGGATAAAATACACTGACAGTATTTTCATGAACAGCCTGGGCTGTGAGGAACCCTGCCCAAACTTGCATTGAAAAATATTCCTAAAAATTTCAGCTACAGTATGACAGCTTGCTTGACTTTTCTCTTTATCAAGGACTACATCCAATCCAAAATGTGCCAGTTCTATAGCTGGAAGCTGATGCTTCCTCCAAGGCTTTCATTACAGTAGTAGCAACCCATGTAAGTGGCATATAAAAGTTTCCAAATTCCAAAAATCAGATAGTAGAACTGTTGCCCTGTGATGGCATCACAGCCGCACTTGAAGCCAATGATTTTCAGAAGTGCTGGCTTAGAACAGAATTTCTCCAGGAAAATCAAAACCAAGAGCCCTAATGGGAACAGGGGCAGCTGTGCCCTGTGCCCAGACATGCTCTAACATCCCTTAGGGAGCAGAGGGAACGCTGGCTGAAGACAGCCACATAAGGGAAGGTTATTGTCCAGCTTGCATTTCTTTCCTAGAAGTTCCCACTTCTACAAAGTGGCATTTATTTGGCTTTAAAAGGAGTCAAGCAGAGACTTGGGAGACAGGTAAAGAGGTTGTTCTCATCTGTAACACAACTGGAGCCTGGAATCTGAGCCCAGACGACTTGAAGTCATCTACACTAGCCAGGAGTGAAACACTTAGAAGAGGTATGGGACAATATTACTTACAAGGATGATGGCCACAAGGAGCTCCCTCTGTTACATCGTCTGTGTTAATCAGTCTCCTCAATCCTGAAAATTAGGTATTCACCTTCCTCATCACTATTAAATGATTAACAGTCTACGTGATCTGAGTTCAGACCGGAGCAATCCAGGTCGGTTTCTATCTATGATGAACTCTGCCAGTACGAAAGGATAGGAAAAGTGAGGCCAGTACCACAAGGAAGCCTTTGGCTTGAGTAATGAAGACAACTAAATTACAAAAGGCTATCACACCACACCACGTCCAAGAAAAGCACCAGCAACTCTCCTCTTTTTCACATCACCAAGCAAAGCAGCATCAAGGCTCCATCCCTTTTTCCTTCCTTCTTACTCTAATAAATTCTCAGTAATACCCCATCATATTCATAGCCAAACTAATGACCATTTTCAGCACAAAGACCAAAAATGGAAAGCAGAATCATAACATTCCCTTGTTCCTTCCCTGTTCCTTTTTCATTCTTTAAAAATGAAAAAAATCAAAATCTGAGTCTTCATTTATGAAAAAAAGGAATCACTTGCAAGTTATAACCAACACATCTTTACATGAGCAAACACTTTCTTTCAACTGAAATATTGACTTTATTCAGATGAGCTTAAAAGACCTGCAGTATCACTGGGAATTTATTTCATAACAAACACAATTGTATCTTTTTTGCATTATTATATTGTAAAAGATCACCACATGCTAATACAAAGCCAATGAAAATGGAAGAACCTAGTTTTGAAAATTAATTACTTTGCCAGAAATGTTTTCCCTTCCTTAAGCATGAAGGAAAGGTATAAAGGGTGCATGAGAGATATATTTGCCCCACAGTATTCAAAAAGGCAGATCCAAAATACCAGGCCATGCATCCTAGCCCAGAGAGGGGACTCCAGGTGAAGGCCATAAAAATCTCCTCTGAGAGCTGGGCTCTGCACTGTGAGTGCTGCAGGAAGGTCTGGCCTGGGAGAACCTCCTCCACCTCTGTCCTGGCCCTCACTGCTGTCCACAGCATCCCTCAGTAACCAACTGAGGGAATACAAATTTTTTCTTGCCAAAATATCTGCTCTGGTTACATGTGTTCAAGAGATAATCAGAATGTCTTGTTAACTCATCACTATTAAAATCTCTGTAATATCAAGCAGGGGAGTAGAAAACGACTCATCCAGTCAGAGATGAAAAGCAAGCAGAGCTGTTTCAATTTTCCAGCAGCAACTCTGACAGGCACAGATTCTGTCTCAGACAAAAAAATGACTTGAAGCACTTGAGTAAATTACTTCCAACTACTTCTGTCAGCAGTGGCTGTATGATACACCTCTCATTTTCAGCCACTGAAAAAATATCTGTAATATGTTCTTTGAAGACCTCTGGTGGCAAAGACTGAGCACTAACCTTGCCTCTAATTTGGATAAAAACATGAAGTCTGCACCAGAGAGGCTCATGCAGTGATTTTGAATAGAAATCCTATGCACCTTCAAACAGGTTGCACAGTGACTGACTGCAGTTTTGCTTTAAGACACAATTCCTGGAACTAATATATCACTGTCCTCGTAATACCCAGCACCATGAACAATTGCTTAACTAGAGCTGAGCAAATAATTATTTTAGCTTCTTTTGATGCTGCATAGAATTATCTATAAATTGCAAGTACTGTAGACATAATATTAGATGAAAAAAATAACATTTATCCAAATAGCTAATAATTATTCCATCTTTTTTCTTTTGCCTTCCTCCTTTGTGAACCATAGGATTAAGGCCAGAAGGGATCAATGCTTAGGGCATATTCCCTCTTCTTCACTTCAAGAAAAAAAATCCATTTTCCTTTGGTTTTCTTTTAGGAGTTTTTTTGTTGTTCAAGAAATTAAAATTATCCAAGCCACTCAGTATAACACAGATTGTGGCTGTATATAATTTTGAACACTATATGCTAACTAATAATAAAATTCTGCTTTCTAAGATGTAAAATCATCTCTCTGAATGGCCCAATTCTATCTAGGTTTTGTTTAATAAATGAGCTTGTTGTCAACCTATCCAAAAAGCTTTACTGCTTGCTCTTTTCCTTTTATCAGAATAACATCTACAAAATCACAATAATATAAGTGTTGTGAAAGGTTAAATTTTCCTCCTAGTATTTTTAGGTACTTATAGGAAGCTTTAGTATATCTATTTTCTCCCTGATAGCAATAACCATTTATTATCAAGAAAAATGCGTCAGGAGTAAAATGAAAGATTCTCTCAATTTGAAGCTTGATTTCACAAGAAAGGAGAAATTAGAACTCTATTCTTCAAAAAAGGCAAAAATGCCCTATTTCATCCACAGATTTCTTACATATAGCAAACATCCAAAGAGATGCTCTCTCTTCTCTAATACCATCACTAAAAAGCACCTCTGTGCAAGAGGATGTTTTAGCATTTGAAAAACCTAAATCTTTGATGAATCCAAGTCTCTGCAGGACACATATTCTTTTCCATGCTGAGCACTTTAGCCTCACAAACTATTTTTTTTCCTTTATTTAATGTTGTCATATAACTTCATCAAGCTCTAAGATAAAACCAAAGTGTTCTGATGCAGTTTAATTCCCCCAAGGTCTTAGCACAAGCCTGAACTTAAATATCAGATCCAAAGGGTTCATTACAGAGGAAAAAGACCTCATTCTTCATATTATAAATGAGAAACAACAGTGACAAGGCTGATGCATGTAGATATCTTTACATATTTTTAAATAAAACATATTTAGAGGGGATTTCCCCATTTGCTTTTTTACTGCTAATCACATAATAGTTTAAACTATACCATCCCAGTAATTCCTTGGCTAAACTACTGTGGAAACAGCAGCTGAAATCAAATATGTCAATTCCACTTATTTTGCAACTAATCTTTCAACAGCTGCAAAAAATCCAGATGTAATATATCAATGTTTCCAAGTCTCATGGCTTCACTGTCTTATAGAATTATTTCTGTTTTAAACCATCCTATAAGGTCTTCACAGTCAAAAGTCACAGCTTGATTTCAAAATCTGATGTACTTCATGTGCAACTTTAACAAGTATCTTGTAGCTCCTGTGTGAACAAGTTATGCTGAGGGGGAAACTACAGGAAAAAGAGCAAGTCAGAAGGATAATGAATGCTATGCAAGATATGCAGGGGAGAACAGCAGCAAAACCCGAACTTGTTTCATAGTATCACACCACCACCATACAGGTGTGACTGAAACAAACATCAAAACCATTCAAGTACCATTCATTCCTGATAAAGCATTACTGATACCTTTGGACTCTCTTCATCTTCCTCACAGCTGGACAAAAGACATCAGGCTGGCACAGGACTGTTACTTTGATTGCAAAATGGGTGGTTTCAAAGGCTTGAGATGTGCACAAGGAAGACATTTAAATATAAAGGAAGAAAAGAATACCAACAGCTCATCTTTATTTCAGTGATTTTATAGAAGCCCTCAAGAAAAGCAGTGAAGGCCAGTAGCACATCTGATTCAGTGGAAAGATTACAATAACATCAAAACATGAAAATGTTTAAACAAGGGAGTTTCAACACTTTCAACACTATTCCATTGTCCCCAATTTGCAGAGCCAAAACTCATCTCACAGAGAAAACAGAAAGATAAAGAGGAACAAAATGAACACCCAACAGGTGAATCTTCATAAGGTTCAGTTATCTGTACAAGCACAGTTTGTTCAGAATATTGTTATGGATTTTTCTAGAAGTTGTCTCCTACCATTTTATCCTATAGCTGTCTCATAGAAAAGAAGCTGGCAAAGGTAGCCTCAACTTTGCCTTGAGCCAACAGGATCATAAATTATTTTTGTTGTTGCCCTTAACAGCACAGTATGTCCCTTATCTTTAGTATGCACAACCAAAAAGAACTTGTGCCAAATTCTAATATCAGGTACTTGAACACAAAATAGGAAAATTGACTGAATCAAGCTTTATTTATAGCTTTTAATGTTCAAGTATAATACTTGGTATCAGCAGACAGAAATTAAAATATTGCCGGCAGGGGGCTATTTACAAATCACAAACAGGACAGGGCTGCTGTGGAACGTGGCTCGAGCTGTTTTATTTTTCAGCATCAGTCTCATTACATGATTATGACAATGGGAAGATGCTAGCAGCTCACATCCAACAAAATATGGATTAGTTCTATATCGAAAAGTTGTATAAAGACATGAAAGCTAACAGTATAAAGTGTCATTGTTAACATCCTTCTAGTGACTTCATTTTATACACATCTGCAAAATATATATGATTTAGGATACAGACACCCACAAAACACTGAACAAGTTAGCTAAAATACTAGTTGTAATAACTCTCCAACTTCATGAAAATCAGTCTAAGTTCATTCACATTGATTTTTCTAGGACTAAAGTGCAGAGAATATCACAGCTATTAATATAATCTCCATTGCTTGAAAAAATTATTATTATTATTATTATTATTATTATTATTATTATTATTATTATTATTATTATTATTATTATTATTATTAATAATAATAATAATAATAATAATAATAATAATAATAATAATAATAATAATAATAATAATAATAATAATAATAATAATAAACATAAAAATTAAAATTCAAATAATAAAAATAAAATTAAAAAATAATGTTGCACCCAGGGTGGTGCAAGAATGTAAGCAGATCAAGTTTGTAGATATGTAGTATTTTTTTGAGAGATAAAAAATAAAATTAGCCTGAATAAAATTAGACAAGCTTCTGAACACTTCTTCCAATCTGCAATGTTGTCTGAATTAAATTTCCCTCAAACAATTGTGGAGATATAATTTGAAGCCTAAAGCTCATGGGAACTTGCTATAAGAAGTTGTTTGGTCAACATGGTTCTAAAGCCAGTTCCCATTAGTGCATACTTACTTATGTTTTCCTCTTGTTAAATTGCCAAATTTCAGCTGTGATGAGTGAAAAACAGTGTTCTGTGATAGATACAAAGAACATTTCAAAAGTAAATAGGTAAATAATTCACTAGACTGTCAATGAACAGAAATTAAAACTTGAGCTATAACTCCCTCCAGCACTGAGCACAATTTTCTTGACTCTTTCAATCTTGTAAAACCAGATTTATCAACTGCATGTTTCATACTCTGCAGATCTAAGGAATAGTTTAATATTCAGTATTTGACATTTACACTAGAGATGGTCTCAGGAAACACAATACAGTTGTCTCAGGTTCTAAAACCAAGATTCTCAGTTTTCATGAAAGTTGGAAAGTGGAGATTTTGTTAGTTGATTGCTTCCAATTCAAAAGGTGTGTTCAGATGTACAGCTTCCATCTAACTTCAGCAAAACCAGGAATCTGAGCCCAGATGACTTGAAGTCATCTACACTAGCCAGGAGTGAAACAATTAGGAGACGTGTGGGATGGTGTTACTTAGGAAGATGATAGCCACAAGGAGATCCCTCTGTTACATCGTCTGTGTTAATCAGTCTCTTCAATCCTGAAAATTAGGTACTCACCTTCCTAAAATAAGAAATGAAGTAATTAGAATTATCTATCCACTCAGAGAGTAGGATAGATAATTGCAATTAGACCATGGCAAGACTGTCTTCATTTCAATATCTGGTATACTTACTCCAAACTGGTGCTTTGAATATCCACTCGAGGTGAGCCTTCTTGACACTGCTTCATTTTTCCCAAAAGATATCACTCAAGTTTCTCTTCTGAAGTTACATAACATATAACTGGGCAAAACTCAAAATCAATGTTTCAATGGTTAAGAACCTCTCCAGATTCTGGAAAATAGAGATTTAAAACTCACCTGCAAACCCAGGTCAGCACAATTTTCAGCAATGGCCTTCTGCATTCTCAGTAAACTCCTTAGTCATGAGTAAAGTAATTGAAATTCTAGTTCATCTTCTGCCTCAGAAAAGGCCACTTCTATTTTATTGCATCTCTCCAGGACTGTCTTCACATGCACAATAGACCAGGGAATGCCTTTGAATATGACAATTGCTGAGGGTGGCCTCTAAGTCTCTGCTTTTAGATATGGCTCTCAAGTGGCCTGCATGGACTTCAGTCCTTAATTATCTCTGTACTACTTGAATGGCTGATACCCCAGTGACATCAACTGAGCTGAGAATTTAGGGTTCTAATGACATACACCTAGTCACTTAGGTATTGAAAGATGACTAAAACCATAGGTATCTAACTGAAGTCCAAACCAATTCCTACTACTCATTCCACATGCCTGAATGGAACAAACCATCTGCTCAATTCTAATGCTTTGCTTTTTAAGACAGTTTGTATTGATTCTTGCAAATGGAGAAGCCTAAGAGGACCTCTAAATTCTCTTTTATAGATATTTTCTCTTGCTTAGGGATTGAAGAATAGATTATATTGAGACAGAGTATGAAATGAGAAAACTTAAAAAAGATGGCTGCAATAATTCAAAAAAGAAAGTGCAAGTGCACTTTCTGAAATTTTATTTTATTGAGTGCATAATATAAAAATTAACTTCATCTATCCTGTTTCCAGGAAAATATGAAAATTTTAAATGGAAAATACTAAGCACAATGTCAAAAAATTCTCCACAGAGCTCTTATTCCAAGACAGCTTGTGACTGCAGCAGTAAAATGGGAAGCTCCACTGATGACAGAGGAAGGCCAGTTATCCTGGGGCATTGCCATGGCGGGCCTTTTACAAGGACAGAAAATAAGCCTATCTGCAAAAGTGACATTTGCCCAGAACTCAAGATGGATAATGAATGGCATAATCCATATAACAATGGGGAGCAAAATAACTGCTCTGTAATCATCCTTTGTGATCCTTCAGCAGTTTCGTAAAAATTGCATCATGGCAGTAATACTTTTAAAGTTTTTTCTAATGACTAAGCTTTTTACAAATGACTTTTATTCATTAGTAATTACAAATGCTATTCATCAATATCGTTTTGGATTCATGAAATGCTTTCAGTATTCTGTAACACGTATTCTGCATAACTACTGTATGTTTCATTTTCAATCGTTTATACAATATATGCACATAGTTTGTTACTATGACAGCATACTAAAAATACAATGAAGAGTTCACGTTATAATCCCAAGCATTGTCTTAGGCCTCTTTTTGGTGATTTTGTCACAAAAAGTATGCAAAACAAGTGCATTGCCCTGTGACTTGCAATATTCCCTCTATAGAAAAGTAAATGCTGCATTTTTCTCTGTTTGTTTGACTCACTGTTTTGATTCTATATTTGCCTTTTGTGTTTTGTTACTTGATTAGTGAAAATAAGCCTCAAACCACTTCAAGATGATGTTTCTTCTGCCCATTTCACCCTCGCTGTTTTTGAAAGAACTGGAGCCCTAAATGCATTATCTAAGGAAACACGAGTTAGACAAGCAACTGGTTCCAATTGCAGGTCATAATCTCCCTGGCCCATCTACCTCATCTTGCTAAATCCTCCTAAATCCCCTAGCTTCTGCTCCTCTAATCATGAGGGTTAGAAGCTGCAAGGGCTGCTTTTCGCTTCATTAAAATTTCCTTTTAATCTTTTATAATCTGTCAGCACAGTACATAAACACCCATCAGAAGCTTATTCCTTCTAATTTCACAAAAGGGGATAATTTTACTATACATTCCATATTTGCAAAGTTAAGCTGCATTTCACACCACCATAAACCTTGGTCAGAAGGATGAATAGTTAAGCAGTTGAGCAAATGGCATTTATGGCTACAGCTGGGTGCATTATTCATTGTGAAGCATTTATTTGGTGAAGTTAAACCTTGGTTTTGCTTATGAAACATCCAAAAGCTGATCCCAAATTATTTTAGTACATGGGGCTCTTTTCAGAAAGTACATTTGAACTGTGTTGTTGCCCGTGTGCCCCTTGCGTGACCGGCTGCCTAAATCAAAGAGATTAGTTTTCCTTCCTGACAGGGTGACTAAAATTTCTTTTAGAGAGCAACAACTAGTTACCCAAGCAGACACTGAAGAGGTCATCCATCCTCTGCTACAAATTTTCAAAACTTCAGTGAGCAAATGAGCTATTATCTAAACATTCAATCCCAATTATTAACAATGTATATTTCCCCTAAAAATACTGCTAGCATTGTATAAAGTCTACATAACTTACATAACTTTACAGTTCTGCTGCAGAAAGGCTTCAAATACATAATCTAGGAAACCACACTATACAAACATTCTCTGAGAGGTAACAGAAGAGAGGTCTCACTCATGGGAGCAGTGATTTGCCCTCACTTTCCCTCTCCTTCCCTTTGTAAAAGTACAGATGGATGTAAATAGGAAGGGACCACTGGAGGCAATCTAGTCCAACCTCCTACTCAAAGCCAGGCTAAATTCAAAGCTTTATTGCACTCTGTTCTCACTCTAACCTTTCCTTATAAGCACCTCATGACAGAATACGTTAATGCTCAAGAAAAAGGGATGCGGAAATTTTTAATTTTTTAACTGATGTTGGCTATATATGATTTATTACTCTTTTCTTCAGGTTCGTTTCTTCTGGTTTGTGTTTGGTTTTGTTATTGTTGTGGGGTTTTCCTAAACACAAAGCATTGAGCTCCCCTGGTTTTTAGAAATAAGAAACAAACATGAATAACATGACTATTACCAATTTATTTCTCATACTACTGTAATCAGAAGACATCTATAAGCATAAACATAGGTTTAGAGCAAACCCATTTGGAAATACTACAAATTCCATTCTGTTAGCTGCAACAGAAACTTTTCAGAATTTCTTCCTGGAAGTGACAATGAAATAAAGAACATAAGGCTGCTCTAACTGCAAATGATCTCCTTGATTGTATCTACAGTACTATAAACATTTTCCTATTCCAATTTTTTATTTTTCTTTTTTCCTCAGAGGACAGTGAAATGAGTGCGTGGTTATTTGAAGGAAAAATTACCCATTTGTCCAGGGGAGAGGCCTTCCTTCCATTAGGTTCTCATCTGAAAGCCATTTTGCAAACACTTCTTCCATTCTAATATTTATATAGAATAAAGGAAAACACCTGAATTTATAAAAAATTATAAATTCGCAAATTTATTTATAGTAATTAATAATTTACTCAATTTTTGCTGATGCTACACATAATGAAGAATCTGCATCAGATCCAAACAATAGGAAGATTTTTTTGAACAGTATGCAATACCATGAAAAACTGTTATGAAGTAGTAACTAATAATTAAAATTTAGCAGTAAAAGCTCCAAGGAAATATTGTCAGCCTCTTTTAAATCTTCTGTCACTGATGTCAACATGCATCCCTCTAGACTTCAGCTCCAGCCCGTACACCATTTATATGCTCTCTCTCATCCTATGACGATTTATCCTCTTCTGCCAAACAGATTATATACCATAACAACTATTCTACTCTCCACAGGAAACAATAACTGCAACATTAAAGGATTTTGAAACTGCTTACCTCAAAATGGGTTTGAAATTAAATATCCTATTTTTGTAGACTGGAACTGAGCACATTTATTTTAAAGTATTGGATGTAGCTAAAAATTCCCTTGACTTTCCCTAATGTAATTCTGTAACCTTCCCAAGCATGATAGCTTTCAAGCTTTCAGTATGCCACAGTCCCACTCCTTCAAATATTGCTGAAGACTGCCAAGCAAAGAAAATAAATAAAAAAAAAAGCAAAGGAGTGCCAAGGAAAAAAAGAAAAAAAAAAAAACAAAAAAAAAAGTCAAAGAAAAACAGAGTCAAGCCCTAGACACAAAACTGAAACAAACAGAACTAAAAAATCCAAAAGACAACACTTGAAAGTCTATTTCTTCTCCTGGCTGAGACCAAGCCAAAAAAAGTTAATCAGATGCTATTATGATCCGTTATAAATAATTAATATTTCTCCTGCTTACAACAATGCCTTATGTTCTGAAGGACACAGAAATGTCTGCATGAATGCCTGGGGAAAGCCAGCTTGAGTACCCAGTCCAGTTCTCCTTTTGAAGCAGTTCAAAAGGACTGGGATAACCAGCTCAGAAGGACACAAAGTATCTATTTCCCATGCTATCATGTCTTAAGCATTACAGAACACTTACAATAAACTAAGACCTATAGGAAAGAAAGAATCAAAGCTACAATCACTGGATGAAAGAAGAAAATTGAATGTTCGAACAAGCAGCGGCAGACACATTAAATTTCAGGACTCACTTTTTCTTCAGAGGGGCTTCTTCCTCCACAGACTCCAAAAGGAGTGAAACTACTACATATGAGACATCTATGCTTGATTTAACGTTCTTTCATTAGGTAAGATACATCTCTGGTTCTCTATTGAATATTTCAAAAGTCTGCTTTAGCAACCATATTTTTTACCTAAACTTCAAAGTACCTTTAAAGGACAAGAGAGAGAAGCAAAGACCCCTTGCAGGATTTGTGAGGCTGAGCTATCAGCATTGGCAGGGGAGGCTATCGCACCTGAGCTGAAACACAGGATGTGCAGTTCAGAGACACCCAAAAGCATCTGAACAGAAGGACTTTAGGGGGAACCAGAGTGTACTTTCTCAAGAGGGAAGACAGGCAAGGGCCAAGGAGGGTCCTGAAGGCTGGAAAGCCTGAGGGTAGAACGGATGAAGGTGGAAAAAAATGAATGCCAGGCTGGCTGTGTTCTAATTCAGCTCATGGTCAGCATAACGATATGCTTACAAGAGGGAAAAGGAGCACGCTTCAGAAATTCTGTACTGCTCAGTCCAAGCAAATGCTTTATTTAGATTTGTATTGTAATGAAATCCGGTGGAACATTTTCAAAAGGCAGGCTACTGTCTTCAGAAGTACAAAAATCATCAAAATATCTATGTACCTGATAAATCCATAATAAAATTTAATTAAAATTACTACTAGGATTTAGGAATGAAATTACTACTAGGATTTAGGAATCATTATATATTAAAAAAAATCCCTGTGGGAGCCTACGTTATTGCGACATTAGGTATAAGTTGGCCTTTTTTAATATTCAGATCCAAAAAAGAGTAACATATAATAATGAAAATAGCCCATTCCAAATCACTAATATGTCATTAAGAAACAACATAAAATTATACCTTGTTATTTCTTTTAAAGTTATAAAATAAAACCATCTAAGTGCAAATCTCTTGTGTAAACACAGTTACAAACCTAAATCTTATTATCCTACCAAAGAGGATAACTGTTAACTCCACCTCAATTTTATCTTTATACTACTGGATAATTTCTCCAAGAAGCAGGCATAACTGTTTTCCCCATTCTTCTTTGCTTCCATTATCAACTTGAGAAGCTTTTTACAGCCAGTTCTATCTATGTATTTGCACAGGATTTTCCAGAGAGTAGGCATATCTGCTCTACTGAAACGACAGTAAAATATTTGACATGAGCTTCTTAGCCATAACTGGATTAGAGGGGATCATTAATCACACAGGTAAAACACTACATACCTTCAGAAAGAGAGGTGTCCAACTCTGGCAGTTACCACTGGGAGTTTCAGGAAATGTTTGGATTTGCTATCTATGCTTGTATGCAGAAGAAACCAGCATTCCCATACAGACAACAAGGACCAGGTCACCACTGCCTAATGCTGGCTTCGGAAATGGGAAAGACATCTGAGCCTGTCAAAGGTCATATGTAAGGAAGTACAGTATTGGTAAGAAGCTCAGACACAAACATACCCTGAGGTAAAACTGGAGACACAGAAATTCAGTGTGTAGTCTTAAATGTATTCTTGGTGTCAATGCTCTGTCAAGAAAGGAAGATGTACTGTAAGTCATTTGCAGCTGTGTATCAAGTAAAATTTATGCTGAATAAATGCTTAAACACGGACAGCCACACAAAGATCAGAAGAGAGAAGGTCCAGGTCAAAACCCACTATTTACCCAAATCTTTGCATATGGTTTCCTTCTACACATAGTGCCTGATCTACAAGGCGAGCACTAATTTATTTCCACAGAATTACAGTGTAGAAAAGTTGGAAGACACCTGTTGTCTAGTCCACTCATCCTGCTCAGGGCAGGGTCACCTACAACTGGTCGCCCAGGGCTGAGCCATCTGGTTTGAAGTATTTCCAGTGATGGAAACTCCACATTCTTCTTAGAGCAATCTGTTCTGGAGTTCAATTGCCATTATAGCACGAAAACAACCAAACAAAAACTTTCAAATAGAACTTCCTCGTTTTCAGTTTCTGGCCTTTTCCTCTTGCCCTCTCAATGGACACAATTGAAATAGGCCTGGCTAAATCTCTTCCACTTCTTTCCATCCTATATACATTGGTAAAATTTATCCTGAGCCTTCTCTTCTCCAAGCTAGACAATGACAGAACCTGAATTTTAAAATTCCAACTCCTAATCACCTCCAATTACCTAGAGATATGTGTTGGTGCAGAAACGGATTTAAAATAAAACCCCAACCTAACAAAAAGCCTTTACAGGCTGAAATTCGAGGTTGAAATGTAAACCTGCACTGGGACATCTCACTGAAAAAAGCATGCATATTTGCAGAGCAGACAGTCTTGTGTTATAAGCTATGCATTCCAATAGTGAAAACAATCCTATATTGTGTCCCTTGAGAGCAGTGATAAAGTGTACTGACTTGATTACTGGTTTAGAGGAATGCTGAAAGCATAAAAGGAGGAAAGAAACACATAGAAGGTTTCTTTTAAAGAAACACATTAAGATCAATTCTTCATTCTAAAGAAAATAAATCAGGCCCAATTTAGTAGGAATGAGAAACATAATACAGAGAAGATTCTGTAAGAGATTTAGTTCAATAAATTGAGCCTCGAATAGTTATTAAAAGACAAGAATGATCAAAGATGAATCAATGCTCACTCATAGACTATATAGCTAAAAAATGCTTCCAACTATGCAGAAACCTGGATAGATAAAAATTACTGCAGATACTTATAGGCACATATAGCTGAGTAGACACCATAAAGCTGCTGTCCGTCCTGAATAAAAGAATTATGTGTCTTTCCAACAGCATAAACTACTGGGCTTTTAGTCCTGCAGAGATATAAAAAAGTGCATGTCAAGTGTTCTTCCTGTTTGCCTTCTTCAAGTGTTTTTCTAAGTGTTTGCGAATGAACTCATAATAAAGTATCTGTTACCAATGGGAATACTGGTACCCAGATTATCTGCAAAGCAAAGGAAACCATTTTTAACATCACATCTTCAAACTCCTGCTTTGAGACCAGTGGGTTAGTTACCCAGCTGAATAGTATGGCACACTTTAGACTGGTTTCCTTCACTCTGAATTAAATACAAATAATCCCTTTAATTTTAAACCCCTGGTCCAGTAGGAGTATATAGTGAGGTCCATAACTTCTTCCCTTTGCACCTCAACATGCATTATTACATGTATTAGTAGCTGCCATATACTTACTCCTTGTAGCTTGTAACTCTTTGTAATCCACTTCTACATGTAGTACAGCCAGATCTTTCAAGAAACTCAGTTCTAAAAAAATTGTTTTACTGTGTACTTACCAAGTAAACTTCAATTTGTCAGTATACTAGAGAAGGCAAAAACCCCTATAACCATTACTAGCCTCCATTTAGTAACATCCTCCAAAACTGCATGACGAGTATTTCCAGAACGAGAACAGGGTGGGCTTCTTTAATACTATACTGCAAAGCTACTTCGATTACATTCAGAGGTATACTGCCAGTATGGCAAGCTGTCAACAGACTGTCACCAACAGCTGACTCCCAAGAGTTGCTCTTGTCTCAGGAAAAATCCACTTTATGGAACTCCAGAAGGAAACCTTCATCTCTGCCTACAATAAAATGAGTGTGCATCTTCTCCAACAACAGAAAACCTGAGTACAGAAGAAATATCAGGAGAAACTTAAGCAAGTTTCAACATGACCAAGCAGGCTACAAATGTTGCAGCTCCTTCTCCTGTCTGAAACAGAGCTATCTACCCCAACAACTTGGTGCAAAATGACCCTGAGTAGGGGTCCCCATCTCTTCCTCTCTGCTTGAATTTTCCATGCCAAGTCACTACTTGCAGCCTCATAATACGAAACAATGCAAGCAGAATTTTGTAGATCAGTCACCCACCTGAAGGTGGTAGAAGTTTAAAGCAAAATAGTTCAGTACAACAGCAAATTGCCTCATTATGCAGAAACCAATCTTATTTTTAGATTCCATCTTATGTTCCCTTGTGTTAACACTCCACTTGACCAGAGCAGAAATTAATACAGAAAAAAGGTTCCAAACTTGGAGATTTCCAAGCTGTGATTTCGAATTACCTTTTTCTTTGTTTCTTTTAATGAGTAAACACTATATAAAAAGTGCTAAAGAACAATGTTCCCATGAGACTTAAAGGAGTACAGTCATGGGAGATTTCTGGTAGCAAAGCTGAAGAACAGGAACAGTGCAGCTTCTAAGCTATTTTTTTAGCTTTTAATAGATATACAATACTTTTTAAAAAAGCCCAAACAAAAACAGAGCTTTTCTCTTCTCTTTTCTTTTTCTTGCTTTATCACTGTAAGGCAGCATTAAGCACCCTGTACAGATGAGTACAAGATCACAGCATCATCAAATAGTTTGTGTTTGAAGGGACCTTAAAATACATCTAGTTCCTATCCACCTGCCACGATCAGGGACACATTCCACTAGAACAGCTTTCTCTAAGCCCCATCCAACCTGGCCTTGAAGATGAAATATTGCTGTACAAAGCTGCATGTATTACAATGTCTCAACTTAGTTTTTTCCCAGCAGAAGGTGAAACAGTGCCACCCACTGTTTTTCCAGAGTATCCGCTGCTGCAGAAAGCAGCAGAAAGCTGCGTTGGTGCTTCACATTCACTAGACCGGCAGCTCATGCTCAGCCTTCCTCCCTCAGTCCCAACACTGGGCTTTACTACTGGGTGGCACATCTACAGTGATATTTCACTCACTAGGAAAGCTGCACAAGGGAAAACTCTTTGAACTTGCTCTACTACAGCTGAAGCCTCAGGACAGACAAAAGGCCAAATCACAGAGAAATTAGTGTTTTTTAACCCTGGAAGCAGGAGTTTCTTTGACTGTACCTCTGGGTTTTCACAACCACTAGTTGTATGCAACTCAAGTGAATCTCAGGCCAAAGAGAGTAAAGTGTTACACCTGCAATATGTTACATTATGTAAAATTAAAACTGTTAAAATTGCCTTAGGGTCTAAATATCTAACTGCTTTTTTTCCACATGCTTCCATTCATTTTGTACCATCTCTTAATCAGACCTGACAAGTATCAACCACTCCCTCTTAAGCTAGGTCACAGGTCATTCTCTGTAATCAACACTCTTACCCACCAGCTTATTTTCTGTTACTAAAAGGAACATTTATGTAATCCAAGGATCAGAAGTTATTAGAACTGGTAACAGTCATGCATTGTTAAGACAAAAAGAGCAATTAAGGACTTCTTAAAAAATAACAGTGCTTGTACACATCTTACTTACCTTATCTCTGGACGGTGGAGAAAATGGCAATGCTTTCCAGCACAATAACATCCAGTCACATAAACGTCTACAACTACTTGGTTTTCCGTTAAGAAAATACTTTGTAGGCCACTTTACAACAGAAAGTGGGCTGTTACTCATACTTAAGAATGTGCAGGCCAGTATTTCAATGATTAAGTATTCTGCTTAACAATTAATTACTTGCCTCTTTGTGAGAACACAGGAAAATTCCAGAAAGGTCAAGTAGAGTGGATGAAATTATGTAAAATTCTAGGTACATTTAGTTACTTCAGAACCAGTTAGACTTTGTTGATAGCTAAATACCCCTAGCCACTCATTATATCTTGGCAGTGTGTGTTTCAATAGGACAAGGTGGGTAGTATCTTAAACTAAAAGATGGTTGATCCAAGCTAAATACACTAAGAAGTTTTTTACAATGAGCATGGTAAACCAGGTTGCTCAGAGAGATGGCAGATGGATGCCCCATCCCTGGAAACATTCACAGTCAGGATCAACAGGGGTCTGAGCAACCTAGCTGAAGATGTCCCAGCTCACTACAGTCTTCAAATAAATGACCCTTCATGGTCCCTTCCAACCCAAAATACTCCATGACTGTATTTTATGATTCAGACATCCTCTGGCTGGGGCTCAGCTGTGGTCTATTAACTCTTAGGACATCCAAGTAACAGCAATGGAAACTCAAGATACCAACAGCTGAAATCAAGGACCCAGACTAAAGAGAAAACTACAGACTCCAAATGCATTTGAGAGTTCTCTCTGTGGTTCTGGAAGTGACAGCTTAAAACTGTGTATGCATGTTCACAACACAATCTTTGGAAGCAAGTTTCATCATGTCTGTATTAACACGTCTAAAGATTTCTCTTACTGTGTAAGTGAATTGCCAACCATTGATTAACAAACACTTTTTATTCTGAGTTCACTTTCTCTTTAGACTGAATAAGCATTTAACTCAAGTACAGAATTAGAAACTTATCACTAGTGCTGAGTATCACAGCAGCTATTTCCTAGTGACACTCAGCAGGTCATATGAATTAATACTTTGTTGTGACAGTTTAACATGGACCTGTGGATCTGCTAAAAAACATGCTCACATGACACTGAATCAGCAGAGAAGGCTTTTAACAGTAAATATACAAAAGACTTTAAGTATTCCAGCTGTTTATTTGCCAGTGTACAGTATACATTAAAAAAGAAAAAAGGAAGAAGGCCCAAATAACATAAAATATGTATATAGTGTTTGCTAGACAAATACCTGACTAAATCAAGGCATACCTTACACTTCATGGAGTCACAATGAAGTTCAGGCACATACTTTATGTTTGGTTTAATGGTTTACAACTCTTTTGGTCTGTTTAGTAAAAAATGAACCAACTGAAGCAGAACTTCATCATTAAAACCCTTCACATTACCATCTTCCACGACATCATACAGTGGCTTACTGTCGGTACCCCAACAAATATTCTTTCGAGGGTTGTTTTTAATAGTTTCTGCATTTAGTGCTAAAGTATTTAGCTGGTAGCAAAAGAAAGCAAAATATTTTCCATCAGTCACTACTGCCTGCGATACAAAAGGACGGGTCACATCTGCTTCATTCCAGAATCCTACAAAATAAACAAATACAACAGAACTTGAGATTTCTACCAGCACAAACACCTAAATGCTAGTCCCAAAAACCAGGGAATTGCAGCAGCTACCTAGTCAGGAAAAAGTGCTGTCTGCTTTAGCAACAGAAGCATTTTTTATACAGACTAACCAAAACACAACCACCAACAAAGGTTATGTCTAAGATCAGGGACACAGAGGCATACTTGTATTTTGTACACAGCTCCCTATCAACAGTTAATTAAAATCACTCACTCATCAGCCAAGTGACTTTTCCAAAACAGTTAAGTTGCTAATGCATCCAAAGTCCTGCAAAGGACCTGAGGGAAAATGTCTTTTTACTATTTCACATCTCTCAAGATGCAGTGAGCTTTTGTTTTATGACAAAAGCATGCACATATATGCACAAACATAACTGGCTATAGTAACCAACCAGACACCAAGAACACTATGTCAGTGTTAGTGTTTCACACAAACCCTACTGAGCACTAACAACATGTTAAAAACACGTACATACTAATGCACATGCACTAGTACATACACATGTATTTTTCAAGAATATTACTATTATATGCCACAATGCTAGAAACTTTTAAAGAAAAAAAATGTCAGATTTGAATAATGCTGCCCTTACAACTCATGATGTGTCCACAGCTGACCAGCCCTGAAGACAAGACTCACTCAACTTCAATATTTTACAACCACAAAGGAAACTCTCTAACACCCCACTACATTAAAAAAATTGATATAGAGCCAGCAGTATATACTACAGTAAAAGAATTTTCTTACATGTGTTGTTTCTCAAGTGAAACTACAAGCCATCAATTGTCTTACACTAACATTAGACAATAATTTTATTTACAAGAATAAGCGAAGTCTGATCTGGTTTAACCATCCAGGTATTCCGGGACTTTTTTAGAAAAAAGTAGGTACAAAATCCCAATGTAAGGTGGCTAACATTTTTCCTTCTTCCCAGTATTTTCATGGTATTGAAATTACTGAAACAAGGGCTAAGAAACACAGTTGTTCCAGAAGGAAAAAAACCAAAATTGCTTGATGTCTACGGCATTTCCCTCTTAAGGAGGAAAGAGCAAGTGAAAGTAACTGAGGTTTTTGCATAGGTTTACTGCTATATACGGAAAAATATTTTTGTATTTGAATTGTATTTAATTCCCCTGTATAAAAGTACTTCAAGTCTTAACTAACTCTTTAATTAATTCAATTACATCTGGGAAGACTTACTTAAAAGACAGTCTTCAGGAAAAAGAAACACAAGAAAGAGGTGTTGAGGAGAAAAGGTTAAAAAACTTTACAGTAGGCATTCATAACCAGGAAAGATTTGTCCAGCTGACCGTCTCACCTTGATACATTGCTTGTGCTGCTGTCCAAGCAAAGAGACTTGCAATTCCGTTCGATCGATAAACGACTTCAATTTGATCCTCGAGACGCTCTTTTATGAACCTCTCCCGCTTCAGTCTGTCGGGAAGGAGATGGAATTGGGTATGCCCATAACAGCATGGATCTGCCACCTTTGCTCCTGCGCTCCCCAAAACAAAACTATCAGTCACAGAAAGAACACTCTTTATCACACATTCAAACACACATCTTCACCATCAGACTCTAAAGCCAGAACCCCTACTGTAGATCTGTGAGGATCTGCCTGCTTCCAAAAGGCAAGAGTCCACATCCTAAAATGAGAATTTCCCTGGAGATGTACCAAAATTCAAAATTTTGTGTCAATTTTCTATTCAACTAAACTTCTTCAAGCAAATTTGGACACACAATACCACATGCACAGGAGAATGCTACTCCCCATTGCCTAACTCTGACATGAAATCTCAATAGAGAGCTATACACTACCTATACTTACACAGTACACTTACAAAGAAAAATACAGAACTTTTTCTGGTCATGGGAGAAGAAAGATCAAGGTGGCATTAGTTTTGGGGTTGGTCTATGTTTGATTGGTTTGTTGGGTTTTTTTACCTAAGAAAAGTTAATATTTCACAATTAAAAACTCTTACCTATAAATACCTTATTTTCATACTGTTTTTTAAACAATGGCAGTTTGGATGGCTTGTGATCAATAACAGGAACATCTCCAAGATCTGACTCCAGGGGTACAACCTTGAAGACAACAGAAGAAGAAGAAAGAACAGCCATGATGTAAAACTCATGAGGTCCACTGTAATACACCACTTCCTGGTGAAACAACAGAAAGTGCAAGTCCTGCTTACATACATCATACAGATAATCTTAAATGAAATTCATTGTCTTGCAAGAGAAATTCTCATCTTGTGATGAGTGTTAGCACAGTCATGTTGTATTAATTTTTCCACAACACAAAAAATGTGAAATAATGCTAAAAAAACTGCCACTTGTCACCATCATTTACCTTCCATAGAGAAAAACATATTTCTAGCAGCAGCCAATAAACTAACTTGAACCTGCAGACTAAGTTTGCAGATTTGGTTTACTGCACAACATTTTAAATTGCCTAGACAGTTCTTCCAAAATGCCAAGGTATGTAGCATCTGATGACACTAAAACAAGCAAACTGTACAATTAAGTCAGCCATAAAAGTTCTGTGAAAAGTTCTGTAAACATAAACGTTTACAGAACACACAATACTTTTCTGTTTGGGGTGGAAACTGGACAACACAGACCTTCAGTGGCTACACAACTGCCACTGTATAAATCTGCAGGAAAAACATTACAATACTGAAACAAAAAATACTTCCACCAAACTTGAGCATTCAAGAAAACAACTGCCAAGCAGTAACAACTGGCAAGAATGCTCACATTCAGTTTGTATGTGCTTTTACTTTTTTTTCCCTCCACTCCTATTATTCTCCTCCAATGAGAATGTTACACAGCATGATTCTTGTTCTTGCCTCCATTTCCAAGCACAGAATGTTAAAAAGTCAATTTAATTAAATATAACAACATGCAATTTAGAATACAAAGAGGATCAGAAGTTCAGACGCTACAAAGCTCAATACCTACAAAGCCATTTCCACAAGGCAGAAAGGGTGTTAAGACTCAAAAAATACCCAAACGTGCAACGTACTCATTAACTAGGTCCTCCACAGACCACCTCTGCATTGTTTCAATGGCTGTCAGAAAGGAAAGTGAAAATGCATGGTATTAACTTGCTTTTGAAAACATACCCACCTCGGGAAGCTGCTTTGGCACACGGATCTGGAGGTGTGGGTTATCATCTATTTGGAATCGCACAGGATCAACTCTACCCTTTCGATGTCCGTGAACAACAACTTCATTACCATGATGCCAGTAATAGTTAACCTCAGGGTTTAGATCTGAAACGGAACAAGAAACACAAAAAAACAGTGATTCGCCTCTTGCATTTAAAACCCTCTCAATTCCTCTACAGCTGCAGTGAGATGAAACACCCAAAATCTATGCAGAAGGATAAAACAAATTACTAGTGATGGTGTGAACAGGTGAGATACACCAGCGACACTCATGCCGACTCGCAGCCTGGCTCTATCGCCCAAAGGCTCCCAAATCCCCTTCCCTGACAGCCCCGCTCCGTACCGAGGGACGAAGCAGCCAGCAGTGGGTTGCGACCGGACAGGGAAGCGGCGAGGGTGGAAACGAGCTGCGTGAGGAAGGGGCCGGGTGTGTGATCCTGGTCACGGTAGAGGAACGGTCTCTTCTTGTTCTGGTAGAAGCTCTCCTGCAGAAGGGCGTCGCAGGCGAGGGAGCGCAGCTCGCCTATATCCGGACACGGCGCCGCTCCCACCGAGGGCTCCGGGGTTTTCGCGGCCCCCGGAACGTCTGCATTCCCCGCCGCCTCCGCATTCCCCGCCGCCTCCGCTCTCGGCTCCGGGGCTCTGCCGGTCTCGGAAATCGCTCCCGCCGCCGCTACTGGGGGTTTCGCGGCCGCGGCTCTCGGAGGCATTCCCGGCACTAGGACGGTTTTTGTGAAGCTGCGGTACCAGCGGTCGGCGTTGAGGGCGAAGGTCTGCGGGTACACCATGTACTTGGGCCGCTGCAGCTTCCCGTACAGCCGCAGCTTCTCCTCCACCGTGGCCGCCTCGTGCACACGCTGGTTGAAGCGCTGCAGGCGTCGCGACTTGGCCGCTTTGCTCTTGGCCGTGATGGACGCCACCACGGGCGGGTAGAGCGGGCTGGCGGGCGGCGAGGGGGCGCTGGGGACCGTGTCCGAGAACCAGCGCCGGCCGGGCCGCAGCAGCCGCCGGGCCCCCAGCGCCGCCATCTCGCGAAACTGCGGAAGGGCGGCGGGACTGCGTCCGCAAACCGCGGCAGCTGATTGGCCTCGGGGACCACGTGATAAGATTGTCTTCCGGTCAGCGGGCGGGTTCTCCGGAAGCGGGAGCTGCCGGGCAGGAAGCGGCGGGGCTTTGGGAGTCACGTGGCTGGAGGGCGCCGAGCGCCCCCGCGGCGTGTCGAGGATCTGCCTCTGCGCATGTGCAATAGCAGCAGTATGGCCTCTCCCGCGCTGGAACTACAGCTCCCAAGATGCTTAGCGAGAGGCTGCTGTTAGTGCCCCGCCCCGCTGCAGGCGGAGCCCGCCCCCGTGTGGAGCGTGGAGCGGTGCTGGGAGCAACAGAACCAAGCTGGGAGAGAGCTCTGAGATTATCGAGTCCGGCCTGTGACCGAGCACCACCACCTCAATAGACCGTGGAACTGAGTTCCACGCCGTTTTTCCTCAAATACCCCCAGGGACGGGGATATTTTCCTTAAATACCCCCACCGCCTCCCGGGGCAGCCCGTCCCAGTATGTTATCACCCTTTCCGTGAAGAAACTCCTCGGGATGTCCAAGCTGGACCTCCCCTTGCACAGTGGGAGGCTGTGTTCTCTCGTCGTGTTCCTGGCTAAAAAGGCTCGGCGGAGCGTCGCTGCTTCCGCTGGAAAGAGGACCCAGCCTGGAGCCGGCTTTCCCGGCGTGTCCCGAGCTGGGGCCCGGTGCCGCCCGGGCGCCTCCGCCTCCCGCTGCCTGCGGCAGGGAAGGGCCGGCCGTGCGGGTACCCGCAGCGCTGAGTGTAAACTGGAATGACTCCTTGTCAGAGACATCGCGGCCTGCAACGGCTGGCTTTAATAAAGGAATTAAGCTGTGCTAAAATATGATCTGCTACGGCCTTTGTGAAATGAAATGAGCTAAAAGTGGCATACCGACACCGCAAGAATGCCACAGTCACTGCGTGTTTATCTTAGAGATGCTTGGAAAATTTGGGGTATTTCTCTTCAGTGGACAGATGAAGTTCAATATTTATTCTTAAAACTTTTCTTCTGTCATTACTTTTAAAAAGTTGATTATTTGCAGTAGTCATGGGAGATTGGTTGTTTTTTCCTGTCTTTCCATGAAGTATGACTAAGAGTGGGAGTGGAAAACATGCATGGGATTTGGACAGGAGACACGTTACATACATCCCAGATCATCAGCTTTCTTGCCTCAACTGCTTAGCTTTCTGCTAATGATCACTGCTGAAGTGATGGAATCTTTGGAACATAGAGGATTTTTTGGAGTAAATGGTAGAGATGTAAACTCAGAGTTTGGGTTGAGATTTTCAAAGAATGTAGAATATAAAGCTGTTCTCTTCGGAAATTAGGTGAAAGTTAAATAGAAATTAAACTACTGTTAATCCATAGCTAAATTGTTCTTTAGTTCACAATTCATAAGGAATGTTATAAAAGACAGATTTAAATGTTAAGTTACAACTAAGTTTAGCATAAAGTGTTTAAAATTTAGTTTTCTTAATTTTGAATCCATACATTTTTTTCATCAGCATACACTATTTTCATCAGATGGGTGAAGGGAAAAGGCCTTAGATCAGATGACTGACCATTTAGGAAGCAACCACTCTTCCTCACCTCCCACACTGCTGTCTCCAAGTGCCTCCAAAAACCTGTTTTCCTCTTGATTGATAAAGGGCACTGGCCAGATGTGTTAATGGAAAAGATACTGATTCCTTCTGATCACAGCCAGCCAACTTGCACAAGTTGTCAAGAAAAAATCACCTTGTACCATTATTAGGCATTTTGTTCCTTTATCTCCTCTTTCAAAACATGTTTCCTTTGCTGATTAGAAGTATTCTTCTAATTTCATCCTTAAATGTTTTCATGGTCAATTTATACTGGCTTGTCATTATGCCCACATTGTCCTTCAGTTTAATTGGCTTTTTGTTTTCTTCAGTGTTGACCTTCTAAAATATTGATGGAGACCAGGCATATAATTTCTTGTCCTTATTGACTGAGACTGAACAAGCTCTTCTCACACAGGCAGATTTCCATTTCTCTGATCATGTTTACAGCCCTTCCTTGCATTTCCTGCAGTTTTGCATTTGTCTCAGGGATATGTAACCGTACTGAACCCATTTATTCATACAAGGGACTGTATTAGCAATGCCAGGATTGCTAACATTTTACCACTGTTAAAAGCCTTTCTCATCATATTGTCAAATCAGGATTTCCTGCCTTGCAGCTGTATGATACTGTGAGCAACTTTTGCATGGGATATTTTAAACCCTCAAGAAGTTCAATAGAGAAACTGAATATAAGTGATGAAGTAAGTGAGTGTTCAAAGAACCATTTTTATCTTGTCTGCTTCATTCAAGAGCTGATACCGACTGTAAGATTAGATAAGAGATATCAAGAACCAGTGCTACCCTTTAACCTGCACTTAATATCCCTCAACTACTTATGTTTTTTGTCACAGTTTTATTTTATTTGCTTGGCATATATTCTAGTATCTTTCATCTTGAGGTAGGTGCAGCAAGGGCTTGGATAAAAGTCCCAATAGACAGTCTAGTTAAAGGTGCTTGCCAGCTCTGTCATAAGCTTCTGGGAGAAGTGTATTATGCAGCCATGAGTCTCTTGGTTTGAAGAAGCAAGCTAACTGTTCAAAAAGGATCTATTTTTCCTTCTTTACTTAGATAACCTGGCACATTCAAATTATCCTAAATCTATAAACCCAGAGCATCTTTTCGTGGTTAAATGGATGCTTAAAAACAGCCTGGATTAGGAATCTTACCCTGCCTAAAATGTTCAGAACAAATGTTAATGTCACAGCCTTAAATCTCTAAAATGGAAAGTGAAAAAAAAAAAAAAAAAAAAAAAAAAAAAAAAAAGCTGTATCTCAGTTCCAGCAGGAGGATAGCTGGGGAATGTCAGTTGGAAGTCCAGGAGGTAGTGCAGTGCATCTTACTGAAACTAGTCCATAGGAAGAGATGGAATGTTGTGTTGCATGCAACTCCAGGACCGGTCAGCTGGGAGAGTGGCGCTAAATAAAAAGGCTCAGGAATGACTGGAGTGCCCAAAAATCAAAGTTTAATAAAGGAAAATAATAAGGTGCACTAACAATCAGTGTGCAACAAAACATAGTACAGAGCTTCTCCAGAAGACCTCTAAGTGAGGCAAACACAACCTCACATAGACATAAACTGAGGGCAGAAAACCAATGAACAAAGAAACAGAAACAATACCTTATATGGAAACTATCAGAGGGCTGGGTTCAGAACTTAACCTTAAGGAATAACTTAATTTATGTAACTGTTCCCATCATTCTTTTCCCCCACCTCTCACCATAACCTGACGTGATGTTATCTATCCTGGCGTCTCAGTTTCCAGGATCCTGTGGTGTTACCTGTGGTGTGGTTGATTCACGGCTTTTCTTCTCCAGGACAGACCACCACAATGAAGTAGTTACTCTGTTTCTGAAACTTTGAAATGAGACAGTGTGCACTCACTCAGAAATGAGATTCCATAGACATTAATTACTGGCAAGCTCAGTATCTCCTTTATGCAGGTAGTGAAGATGGTTAAGTGCCACACTTCCTCAGTAATCCTCACCAGAAGACACAACCCAAATGGGATCACAGGGATCATGTAGTGGAGATACAGTGTCATAAGCATACTGACAATATTTCTGTGGCTGATTTAATGCCTAAAGAGAGGATGTCAGTTTCTTCATGCCTGCTTCAGATGTAATTTCTGTGTTTAGAAATTTTTTTTGTTTTCTTTACTGCCTTTTTCAGCTTAGGTAAAATCAATGGGCTGTGTGCTGCATGTAAAACTCCACATACTGCCCTAGACACAGTCTTAAGTATTGAGATGTTCATTATTTTATGACTTAACTTGTTGTTGTTACAACAAAAGCTGTCAGATGATAACATAAAGCAACTCATAGCACAGGTACGTGCAGTAGGAAAAAGTCATTATCATATTTTCTAATTTATATCTGCGGATAAAAGCATATTTCGTACATGATTTACAATATTTTTGTAGGAATATAAAATGCATTTCACAGAATGAAGTCTTCCATTATTCATCCTTCAAAATCTAAGTACTTCTAGAACTGCACAGCACTCCAAACAGCATCAATTAGAATTAGGTTTGCATTATGTTTTAATGTAGTTCCTTAGACAAATTCCTTGTGGGCTAAAGTTGTCTATATTCATCTATAGATCAAAGATCACACCACACACTCACCACCACCCACCGCCAGCCCTCATTCCCATTTAAAGTGAAATCAAAGCACCTTTGTTGCAGGACTATGGAAATAAGTGGGGGGAGAGGGAGGTAGACGGGGGGGGGGGGAAGATATGTTTCTGGCCCAAGCTTCATTTTAATTAGGAAAACAAGTTAAAAGAAATAACTTCAAAGTTGGTCCACTTTCTAGTTCTCATGTGAAAGCCTAGAGTCCAAATGAATTTAACGAAAGCCCCTTGTTTCATAGCAAGGAACCTTCCAACTGGGAATTCAAAAGGTGCACAGGCACTTTGTGCCTGCTGTGGCTTTACATGCCATTACAGCAGAGCATTTCAGAGTGGTGATGACATTTAAGACCACTCTGGCTTCATACTGCTGTATAGATAAAAGCTTGTCTTGAGAACATGCTTTGACAAGGCTTAGTTTCACTGCCTTGATGCCCATTAGCTAAAAAACACCCAGAAATCCTTTGGGAAAACTAGAATTCTTAGACAGTTTTATATAGTATTTCATGCTATTGTTGCAGTTACAAAAGAATATCTCACATATTCCCGATGCATTTTGGGGAAAATCTATCTAGTGGGCATTCTATGTGGGCTGTTTCAGCCCTTGAATACACTTTTCCCAAGGTCTGTGTTTTATTTGCAGAAAATCCATCTAATTTTAACCTCTGCTCTGTGAGATAACTTAGAGCTAAATGAGAAATATTTATTGTGAAATCAGTCTGAAAGAGTTTCTGAAAGAAACAAGTTGATTGACTGGAGGAAATATATGCAGTCATTTTGAAAGGTGTAGAGCCGTTTGGATGCTAAGTGACGATTGAATTTTTTGCAGTAAGAGCACTCATCATTTGCACAGTTACAATATCCAGCTGATGAAAAACATACACTTTTGTGAGAAAATTTGTGGAGCCAGCTGTAGTGTTCAGGAGATCCTGCAGAGGGAAGACTGATGAATAGATTTTGCTCAGTGTGATAACAAAGAACTGGATGTAGAACACAAGTGTTGCAAAATAAAGCTATAGTACATAAATATTAATACAGTATAGCTGAGGTAGTAAGTGTTTGTTTGTTCACAAAAGTTGTCATGAAGGTGGAATTAGTGTCATGGGGGAAGTAGCGTCAAAGGCTTTACTGAAGTCTAGGCAGACAATATCCACACTCTTTCCTTTATAAACTCATTTGGTCACCCTGTCTCAGAGGGAGATCAAGCTGGTCAAGCAGGATCTGCCTTTCCTAAACCCATGTGGCTGGGTCTGCTCCCCTGGTTGTCCTTTACACCCCCCCTGAAATCACTGTGAGGATGACCTGCTCCATAACCCCTGGCACTGGGGGCACACTGACCAGCTTGTTCTTCTCCAGATCTTTCTGCTCTTCTTGGGGGTGGGTGTCTCATTTGCCAGCCACCAGTCATCTGGAGCCTTCCTGGTTAACCAGGACTGGTAGTAAATCATGGAAAGAGCAAAGTTTTCTGCCAGCTCTATAAATATCCTCTGGTGGATCCCACCCAATATGATACACTTGTCTAAGTAGCACAGCAAGTTGCTATTTCCTTTTGGATTATGGGAGATTTATCTAGCTCCACATCCCTGTCTACCTGTTCAGGGGGCTGGGTACCCTGAGGATTGAGGCAAAAAAAGGCATCAAGTACCTCAGCCTTTTCCTCATCCTTTGTGACAGTGTTTCTCTCTGTATCGAAAAAAAGGGTGGAGACTCTCCTCAGTCTTATTTTTGTTATTTATTTATTTATTTGTTAAAACATTTTTGTTATCTTTTGCTATGCTGGCCAGATGGAGTTCTAGCTGGGCTTTCTCCTTTGTAATTTCACCTTTCTGAATGACTTCATGATATCCTCATACTCTTCCTAAGTTACCTGCCCCTTCTTTCAAAAGTCATAAATCATCTTTTTTTTTCTTTTTTTTCCCCCTGACTCCCTGCAAAAGCTTCCTGTTCTGCCCAGGCTGGTCTTTTTTCCTGCTGGCATCTAAGAGCTGGAGACCATCTTACTGATACCTGTCACGTTAGAATAACAGGTTAAATATGTTGCAGTAAAGCATCTGGCGCAGGAGAGGGTACCTCCATCAATGAACCTGTTCTAGCTCCCAGCCAAGGGGACTATGCAGCTCTTTGGGAGTGTCCTCTGCCCATGTACAGCAGCCACCTCAAGCAGTCCAGATCATGGATGGCTTGTCTAGCAGGTTAATAATACATATATTTGAGCAAACAAACTCTGGTGCTGATCAACCTTCTGTTATAGATAATAATTTGGTTTCTCTACATACCTGTATCTCTTGTCTTTCATTGTGCAAATTTCTAAGACACATTTCTAGCCGTTTTTCGACTGAGCAGATTGGACTTTATTAAGATCTTTTTTTATAGCTGTTGTTATAATATGACTTATTTTACCTAACTTCAACTGTTTCAGTTAGACCTCTAGACTATAATAACTATCCAGCCAGAGAGCAAAAAGCACCTAAAGTGTGATTTGTTACATCCTTTCTTCAGTTTGGGGTTTTTTTAAGCTGAGGATTAAGTCATTCCCTGGATCACTGTCTGGGTCCCTACTGATTCAGAGCCTATCATGCTATTCTGACACAAGTAACTTGAATTTAAGTAATGAATTCAGAAAGAAAGCTTAAAGTTGTTATTGCAATATTTACAACACTTTACGATACAGCTTTATTTGCAGATTGCTGAATCACTCCTTTATGACAACTCTTTATTTCCAGTTTAACAAATAAAGGGGAAATTATGTTTGAAATTTTCAGAGGTGGACACTGATAAAAAGCTGATGCATCAAGATATAACGTGAAGGGCTGTGAGAAGAGCAGCACCACTAGATGTCACCATCCTTCCACCAAAAATTCATCAGCGACCAGCCTGACCTGATTTACACGTACCCCTGGTTTCACCAACATTACATTGAGATGAAGTCTTAAATTCATGTTTTGCCAGCTCTGTTTCTTTGTAATTCAGTCAAAATCTGTGCGGCATCATTTATTTCTGGTAGCACTGTGTTTAGATCATCCTAAAATCCTGCTTTTGAGATGAAAACAGTGAAAACATCATTTTGGGACTGAGGTTCATTCAGATTCATGAATCTAAGAAGAAACACTGTTGGGTAAGTTGACCCAAATAATGCTGCTGCAGCTCAACCCATTTGACAGTGGATGGTTGGAGAGTATGAAGTCAGGATCCTATTTCCTATTTTCTTTTACTGATGTACTGTATTAGATTGGCAAGTCATTTCACCCTAGCTTTTCTGTTTTCAGTTTACTATAAATCCTAGTTTCCTCAGGACAGGAACTAACCTTATTAATGTTGTTTGTGAATCATCTTTATCTCAATTCAGTGCCAGGTATTGCACAAAGAGTCAAACAACCCCTGGTATTTAAGTCCAGCTGAGAAAAATACTGGAGGGAGATATTAATTCCCTAACCTAACCTTACTTAGTACCCCAATACTCAGCAGTGATTGAAACTTTCCTGGAGTCAAGGCTGGGGTTAGAGGAATTTTTGGGTGTACTTAGTATGGGATATCTGAAGTCATCAGTTCCTACTCCCTTTCATCTTACTCAATGAGTAACATCACCCTGCATTCAGGTTTAAGTTTTTAATATCCTATCTGATATAGATAGGAGCTGAATACAGTTTATCTCCTGGACAGGCCAGCCATCTTCTATCTTCTCTGATCCAGGTTGGGGTTTCCTACTCATTTTTTTCACCACTGTCTTTCATAGAAATACATTTAAGTGGAACTTTGTAAAAATGTGTCATTGACATGATCTTTCTTTTCTTATGGGCAGGTCTGCTTATTTGGACCTTCAGGTCCAAATGGGGCGTATGTACAGATTTTTCATCTGTAATATGAGGATGGAGCAAATGAAGTCTTCCCTGCATTCAAATTTTTTCTTACCTTATTTGATTCAGTGCTTTTGTGCTTCAAAGACAAAACCACAAAAATAACTGGACAATACCCAGAGCAGACAAGACTATACCTGAGGTCAAATCAAGTATGTATGCTCCAACCACAGAACCTGGTGAATGTATTCAACATGCATCCCATAAGCAATTATTTTCCCACTGGCAGTCCCTCCTCACTCATGCAGTGATTCTCTCCTTGAGTTGAACTCTTGTATTGTCAGATATGAGCAGGTAAGACTCCAAACACGAAACACTACTCTAACTTTCTGATGGGAATGCCATATTTTGGATTTGAGGGAAAAAAGGCATTTTTTGAGTCAAATGTCTCATCCCATTACTACTGCAGTATGAATTACTAGAAAAACAAAAAGTGATTGATGAGCAAAAGTACAAAGGTTACTATAAAAAGACCATAAACTGTCAACCCTAATATGGATAGTTATTATATTTAATTACACATTTAAATGTTGAACAGCTTGACTGAGACACGCTTGTGTCTATCAGTATATGTTACCAATGAAAAGCTGTGCCAAACACTTTTCTTCATCCTGTCAGCACACTAGGTGACAACACAAAGTAGTAGTCTGCACTGTTCCCCAGAGTCTGGTCCATTTGGAATGAAGCACAGGATGGAAGACAATTCACAGACTGCAGAAAAAACAGCAATGAACCTGCAAAAGATTTCACATACTTCAGTTTATAATAGGCATCATGAAAATAAAATCACAACCCATAATCCATAATTTTCTTGCAAACAGACAGATTTAATGTTACATAATCTCAAATGAACAAAGCAATAATTTTGTTCCAATACTAGATATGGCATGTATTTTTAAAACCTTAAAAGTGATACTTTCAAAATAGAGTAGCTCCATAGTATTTTTGTGATGAAGTTTATGAATGTATCTGTATGATGTTTTAGATGAGGATTAAATATTCAAATTAATATTTTATAAGATTTTTGTCAAGAAATTGTCAGCTTTAAAAGAGCTTTTAAAACCATAGTATAAAATATTCAGTGGGCAACCCCTAGGGCTAACCATAGAAACATGAACAAATTCTACTTTTTGCAGTTTTAAAATTCACATATTATGTATTTTATGTAGTCATTTAAAGGAGAGTTCAGGTAAAGTAAATCTCATCAATTTGTTTGTATCTACACCTAAGCAGATATTTAGGTTAGCTCAAGTGTACAAGCTTCACATACTATCCAAGGATATTTAGTAAACAGAGTCAGTGGAGTCCAGAAGGCAGTTTCTCTCTGTGTGGAGTGGACACCTACATTAATTCTGTTGAGAAGGCTCTCAGCTATTCTCTGAAATGGGAAATCATACATCCAGCCACCCTAGCAGACACACATGGTAGACATCAGAGTTGAATCCATTCCCGATCACTTACACAGGGAATACCATTTCTGCAGCTGACACATAAGGGTTGAACAAAAGCTGGCTAAAGATGTTTTAGTGGTGTGAGCAAACTCAAGCATTACTGTGACGTGAATGAGGCCTTTCTGCCAAGAGAAAAAGGCAGTATTTCGCTTTCTGGAGAGAATGTTCTGGTCCCCTAAGTAATCTCCTCTCTATGCTTCTGCCCCTCTCACAGCCACCCACACTATCTGGCTTCCTCTGGGGTTGTGATTTATGTAAAGGAAGAGGATGGGTTATTGTTGCTGCAGCAGTTGTGCAGCTTCAGGAATTTTTCCTTTGTAGTGCTGAGTTACAGCCCAAACTTATAGGTAGCACTGGAAAGTCTGCATTTTCATTCAGAATATTCTGAATTAGATCTGGGGATCGTTCAGGTTTCTGAAAAGACTGTTTTCATTAATCAGATATTAACTAATAGAAAGCATTTAGATAAAACAGGTTTCAGCTATCAAAACTGAAGGGAGAATTAAAAAACTTTTGAGACATTGGGGTCACTCACAACAGACTGTTTTTATAGTTCTCCATAAGTATATCAGACAGAAACTTCCTGTAATACACTTAGTTTTCATCAAAAAACCCCCAACTTTCATAACCATCTAGAATGAGAATGTTTCAACAAATCTTATTTTCCTGTTGGAAAATATACCTCATTTCCCATAACTTTAGAGCCTTTACTAGAATGACATCTGAAACATTTTGCTTTCTGATAGACTTCCTTATGCTGCTACTGTGCCTTTCTTTTTGTCTGGCATTTTGCACTTCCCCTCAATAATTTTTCCGTTTCTTTTCTTCTCAAAAGTTAAATTAAACATGGAGACTGATTTGCTTTTTTCACTCCCATGTTTCTTTCAGAAAAGTAAGCTGCTTTTAAAATCGTGCTGCTGTCACACATGGCCTGTTATATATCAACAAATTATATTTCTGTTTGATTCCGAAAGAAGTAGATTCAGCAGTTGGAACCAGAAAATGTCCTTAATTTTTCTGGTTTTTATTTGACAGCATGGTGTACAGGGTAGAATATTTATAGCATTTATTGCTCTTATATTTCTCTTTCACACTAAAATATCTCCATTTCAAATTAACAGTTTGGTTTAGATCTTTAAGCTAAAAAAATTATATTTTTCTGTGGTTATTTTAGCTCTACTCTATTTTAGCCTAGTTCTACTTTCTATTTTTTGAAAAAGTCTATCTCCGTTCTCCAAGATATATCTTCTTTGAAATTTCCCAAAAATAGTTTTGAAAACTTCCTTCAGTTTACTTTTTGAGTGTCTAAGTCCCATTCAAACAGAAGGAGGTACAGTTGTACTGAGGGTGGGCTGCAAACCTGGTCTTTCTTACTACTACAAGCATATCTAGACTTATCCTTAGATATACATATCTGTTTTCAGCACAAAGTCAAAAGATAGTGTGAAAAACACCAGTACCTGCACTCATTTCTTTCAGCTGGGAGGGCAATGTAATGGTAGAACATACTCGTGTGAAGAATAAGGTTTATAACATCAAAGGCTTTTTATGCCATAGATTCACAGAATCATTTGTGCTGGAAAAGACTTCTAAGATCAGCAAATCCAACCAAAAGCCCAGCACTGCCAAGTCAACCTCTAAACTATGTCCCCGAGTGCCACACCTGAACATCTATTATATAGCTCCAGGAATGGTGATTCCACCATTTGCCAGGGGGCCCTGTTCCAATGCTTGACAACACTTTCAGTAAAAACATTTTTCATAATATCCAATCTAAACCACTTAAGGCTTTTTTCTCTTGTCCTTTGCCTTATTACCTGGGAGAAGGGGCTGACCCCCACCTGGATACAGCCTCCTTTCAGACCTTTTTGCTTCAGAGAGTGATAAGGTCTCCTCTGAACCACCTTTTTTTCTAGGCTGAATACCCCCAGCTCTCAGGGTTAAAAGGAATGTTACCCAGCTTTGCAAACAATATTAGCCCATTTCTTGGCTACCACAGTATTTTATCAAGACCCTTCTGTGCAGCCAACTCCCTTTTCCTTTTCCTTGCCTCTTCTTCATATGAAGGAAGCCATATGAAGTGGAACTGCCTGGCACACAGAGTGTGGTCTCTGAGCAGCAGTCCAGTGCCACATCATCACCTGCCTTACTTGGTGCATAGATTCAGAGTCCTTTTGCCCCTGAGTCTTGAGCTGGTATGGTCTTATGTGGGCCTCAACTATAAGGAATTCAAGTATTTAAAATTCATGTTAATGTGCACATGCTTAGTTAGGCAGAACCATAGATAATGGAGTCAGTTTACATAATCAGGATCTTATTCTGGCAGAGAACTTTGTTTTGGCAGTGTAAGTTCTTCCTCCCAAAGAGCTATATAAAGTCCCTCTGTAGGCCTAGATTCTAAAGCATTGGGGCCGATATCATCCCTGGAATTACACTGTTAAGCTTCCAAAAACACTTCTGCAAAGAAAACAGACTGGAAGCCAAACAGATGATTTTGATTAATAAGAATATGTTCCTAAAAGTAAAATAAAGTAATAGAGACTTAAAAAGTGCTACAGTCCTCTTAACTACTAAAACAAAATGTGAAATAAAGACACTTTCAAAGATAACACTGACAAAAGATTACAAATTACCTAACAGGTTTTTCAAAAGAAAATAGTCTAAACAAAGAAACGTTGAGGGGTGGTACCCATAGTTGTGTTTTGCCTTTGCCATCTACATTCTGGAAACATTTTTGGAGGTTGCATTGCATGAGACAGCCAAATCACCCCTAATTTAGAAGTAAGCATGAGATTAAACAAGCTTTCTGTAAAAGCCAGTTAAAGGAATATCCTTCATTTCTTCTGTTCTTGTCCTCTTTTTTTATCCCTGCTTCACCTTCTCAGCACCTTCCAGATGTGCATGCATGTGTGTGTCAATGTGTGCAAGTTTTCATTATTATAAGCCCTGCCATTTGTGAGGCACTAGTTTTTATGAATAGAAGAGTCAGAGTTCATGTGCCAGCCCACCATCTCCCTCTCTGTAATAAAATTAGTTTAAAAAACATGGCACTTCAAAAACATCTAAATTAGGATTGTGTTTATATGGTCTTTTGGATTTTGAGTTGTTTTGCAGGGAGAATGAGAACAGAGTTCCATTTATTTGCAACTATTTAAATCTTACATTTCACTGAAAACTTGCAGAAGGTTTGAAGAAATGAAGGGTAATAAAAAAAAGACATAAAAATAACAAGAATAATGGGAAAATCACAGGCTTTCACAATTCTTTCTCCTTAATTTCTTCCCTTGCTTCAGGATATTTTCCTTTTTTGATTAGCTTGTTTTTCCTTGTGTTTACCTCAGAGATGTACACAACCACATCAGTGCTGCCATGCCATAAGTCTCCTTGCTGCTGCCAGTCCTCTGTCGCAACCCCAAACATGAACTTTCACAGTTTGCAGATAGCAGCCTCTTTTCTACTCTCCCCTCTTTCTTCCAATTATTCTCAAATGTTATGGGAAAAAAGAAAAAGCCTTTAGTGCTTCAGGTTTTTTTCCTCTTACATTCTAATAACAACTAATCAATTGAGCCTCTAGGGAAACTCAAATTTCCTAGGTTTTTTGGATTCTTATACAGTGGTATTTTCAAGATATTTGTTATGTAAAGGTCAGTTCAAGAGAGCCATGGACCTGATCAGGGAATGGACATGTAAGTTCACAACGTGAGGCACCAAGAAAATTGAGCTTCCATCTGAATGAATGGGTGAAGAATCAGAGTTTACATGATCCAGTTCAGCATCATTTATGTGCTGTAGTACCACTACACTGACAAATGTGGAGACTGTCTTCTGTCACTGACCCAAAACTGGACTTATTGGACACAGCTGCACATGCTGACATAAGCCCGTCCGTGTCCAAATACAGTCTGGCAGTGTCAGTCCGACACTGCACCTGGACTAATGTTCTTGTCCCACAGATTACTACCTTGGATGCCTCAGTACACTAACACATCTGGACCCCATCTGGATCCAGTTGCCTATTTTCACAGGAGTCTAGGCTTGCCACAGCTGTGTGGCCAGAGATCTCAAATCTCTGCTAATGGAACCTAGTTTCCCTTGAGATGGAGGTTCCAATGCATTTGTCTTCTGAGCAGAAATATCCATAGGTGTGGGGGGAAAGAAAAGGTGTACAAGAGACTTTTGCACTTGGAGGAGTAAGGAAAAAGTGTAGAGGGCAGCAGGAAAAAGGAAGACACAAACAAAGAGCAATACATGATGGCCATGGTAGCAAACAGGCAAGTGTCTGCACACTCCTGATTCTCCTCATTGTCATTGACAGAAGGACAAGCATAATGTTTGAAATTAAGGCAAGCCCTTGACTGTCAAAAGAAAATTAACCCTGACTTATATTAACCCTGACTTCTGCACACACACACACACACACACACACACACACACACACACACACAAAAGCTGCAGCTTATGTTTAATTTATTGGGTTTTGGTTTGGATTTTTTTTTTTTTTGGTGTCCAAGGGAACAGAACATATGGAGATTGAAAGCGCATGTCACTAAATTGATGCTCTGGAGAAATCCCAAGTGGCTTAATGTCATGCAGCCTAATTCAATTTGCATTAATAGTACAGTTTGCCAAAAAATATTGCTGGTAGTGTGAGATTTGGTGTGTGTGTGCTACTGCACAAAGTCAAGGGATATTGTATCAATATTTTAGTGTACTATGCCTGCTGACTTGCAAAATACCAAGAGTCCAGATTTCCAGAATTATTTCTGGAAATAATTCTGTGGCACTTTGAGACAAGGTGTGTCCCCATACAGGGAGGTGTCTGTGTTTTGAATTATGTTAAAAGAAGTGTAACAGACACGTTTTAAGTTTGTTAAAATTGACTCATCCTAGGTACACTGCAGATTCCAGTTGTGGTTTGTATACTTCCAATGGTTTTAAATATAAAATTGTTGTCCTCTCTAAAACCAGAATGAAGTAAGAGCTTCCATTCCACACACAGCATGGTAACAGCAACATAGCCACCAAAGCTTAGAGATTAATGGGAAAGCTGTCTGTTAAAATTAGGATCAAATTAGGAGGTAAGATGTTAGATTACACTTATTATGCTGTGATGGTGGCAGGAAAACTCTAGCCTTGGTGACACACAAAAGTATCTGCACAACTCAGAGGCTTTAAGATTCACAACAGAAACTTGTAGGAGTAAACAGAACTTGGGATATTGGGTAACTTCACCTGCAGAGTATGAGGACCAGAGTAAATATGTAATTCAAACAAATAGGAAAAAGTCAAGAAACAAATAGTATGGAATAAGTTATATTTATCAGGGAAAACAGAGAACCATATGGGCATTCATACTTGGGGAAAGACCAGGAAAAGAGAGGCCTGCTGCCTTGCAGAGGGTCCGATTTTTCAGTGAGAGTTAGATAAAGGATACATAATTTTAATACTCTTTGCACTAGTTTTCACTAACAAATAATGTTTCCCCAACTAGGAACATAACAGAGAAAAATTCTCAGCTTTAAATGAGAATAGACCATAGACCATCTTAAGTACTTTCACATCAGGAGCTCCTAAATTTCATTTTTCATTACCAAAGAGCCACCAAACACAACTTACCAGGCATTAGCAATCATCTGTTAAAAAAAGAAAAGGTGAGCGTTTGAAGAGAGGGGGAATCTTGGTGATAATCTTCTGAACTTGGGAAAACAACATATGGATTTACAGGTTTTCTGCTTCAATTAAATTAGTAGAAAATACTGGAGCAAATAACAAACCTGTTCATGGTCATCTGCAAAGGAAACAGAGAAAAGACTAACAATCTGTAGGGATTTATCGAGAGAATACAGAACAGTGTGCAGTTTCTAAACTCCAGTATTCGCATATTTTTGAGTGATGGAGGAATAGATTGCTTGTGGTGATGGTGGAGTTTCTGCTAGCCCTTAGAGGGCAGACAGGCTTCTGTTATTCTGTCATGAATGCCTATTCCTGTATAGCATGCTGAGAGATGCAAAGGGAAGGGAGCTGTAAAGACCACATTCATGGGTCATAAATGTGTTTGGAAAAAGGACCATTGCTATTACAAAGAAGAAGAAAAACAAAAGCAAAAAAATTGACCTGTGAAATATTATATATTGCCCAAATGAAAGCCAGATACTGTGTGCTGCACCAACCAGTCTTTGCCAGTCTGTGCCCAGCCTGTTGCTGATCTTGTGCAGGCTACTAGTGCAGATTCTACTCAGGTGCCAATAAATCCTGTACTCCTTGAGACAGGTGTCCTCATGCAGGAGCCCATGCTAGGAAAGGAAACAATGCAGTCTCCCCTGCTGTGGTCATGCTCAAGCAGTGCACACTGTGGTTGCTACATGCAAGGGGAAGTGGCAGCAATTTGTGCTCTTCTATTACCATCTCCAGGCACACAGTGCAAAAAATTATTTCCCCCTTATGTTAAGCAAGCATGTCTGTGGTTATGAAGTATTTCTTTGCAGCTCCAATCTTAAATGTTAAAGATTCTTTTGTGTTCTTTTCCAGCTTAATGTTTTTCTTGGGAATCAGTTCATTGTCATTCTGTTACTAGGGAGATGCATGCTGTCTCCTGTGCAGTTGCAGGACATACAGATCCAAAATGGATCAAAGGCACAGGCACAAGGTTTTAATCACTTGAAAATAGAATGGAAATGTATCCTCTTCTGTTCTTTCAAAGCAGATTACAAGTAATTATGACATGTGGCACATGCATTGGAATTTTGCTGGCACAGGTCTCCATGAAAGCTCCATTAAAAAGCAAAACTAGAATTCAGACTCTATAGTTTTTCATATATTGGTTCTCAGCTTCAGCTGAGTCTGCTTTGTTATATTCTGTAAAATATTTTGAAGGCACAAAGCAAAGACCCAATCTATCCCTTGAAAACAAAGTTGTAGGCTGAGATTAGTTCAGTTTACTGGGAAGTAGACTAAGATTGGATGTCACAGCTTCAGCTAATTTAGATCCCTAAAGTTAAAGGCAGGCATCTGTTATGAAATAAATAGAATTTATGGTTGGCATGCATTCAGCAGCTAGTCTGCAGTTTTGACAATTTGGCAGGTAACCTGCTACTAGACCTTGATTTTTCGGGTCATCCTTTTTGTGGCATTCTGTTCTGAAGTAATTTGTAACACTTACCTCCCACAGAGAAAGATCTAGTGGCACAGTTGTGGCATTTTCAGTGTGTAATTATGCCTCACATCAGTGCATCCAATTAAGTCATACTATTAATTTCTTTACATTACTAATAGTCTCTATAGCTTAGAGTGCCTTAGCCCTCTAAACCCTTTAGTGGTGTATTTTGTCACTATTTCTTTTATGTGATTCCTTTTATTGTGCCCTACTCAGCTCATTAGTTTGACTCTTTTACCCCAGTAGTGAAGATCTCTGATTTCAGCTTCAAAAATGCCTGTTTGTATATCCAGTAACATAAAATCTGTTGCATTTCAATTCAGAGGAGAAATATTACCACCAGAAGCTGGGGCTAAGTTAGACAACTGGTTCCTGACACTCCTGTTAACTGGGCACTGAACTTAAACATGTTGCCTTGGCTTTACACAAAACTACTGTGTTTTGTGTCTCCCATTACGAGTGAGGGAGCTTAGGGAGACTGCTTAATGCAGCTGGCTAAACTGTGTGCCTCAAGTGGGATAGTATGAGTCCCTCCAGCTTTCTAATTGAGAAAGCCTGAAGCTGGAGGGAAGGGACCCATTCATTTTTTCCCTGTAAATTTCTGCATATATCCTTTTGGCATTGTAAAATAAAGTTAAGGCTGTTTCCCTTCTGTAAGTCACTGGCAGAGCTCAGAGAGTCGGGCACTTAAATGAGCTGTCTTTTGATTCATCCCATGCTGATTTAGACCCACACTATTCCTTTCCTCTTCTCTTCTCTTGCCATTGTCTCTGAATCCAAATTTTTTTCTTCTCTGCCAGAACATACTCATATGAGGAGCACAAAGCATTGCTCTTATTAGGATCATTAATTTCCATTTCAGGAACTTAGCAACAACATTCCTTCTACCCCCTCACTATCCTCTCTATCCAAATAATTTCCATGGCATGATTTTTCCAAGTTTTGTAAGGTTCAGTCTCTCTTAGAAGTTTGATGGAAAGGACAGGGTTTTTTTGATAATGTGCTGTGTGTTAGAAGTCAGAAATACTGTTTTAACAGTCCATTTTATAAAGGTTAAAGTAACATATGAAAAAGCTTGGGGTAATGCTTATACCCAAGAGAAATTATCAAGGAGAAGATTTTCTGTGGTCTGATCTACTTCAATCTTCTTTACCTACAGTTCCCTGATCAAATTTGCCAACAATATTTTCCGCTATTTAAACACATGACGTACTCTTTTTTTTCTCCTTCCTGCAATTTATTCATGTGTTGCCTTCCTGCATTACAGCCTCCCTGAAAAAGAATACTGTACATTTTTTGCACTGCAAAGCATTTTGCATGTTGTAGCTGACTTAGAAATAACAAATAATACTGAGAACTGTAGGCAAGCTGATATAAATGAGCAAAAATGCTCATAAATATTCCACATGAAAAAATATGCTTAGATTTACCACATTCTCCAGATGAGAGAGAAAAAAGAAGTTATGTGGTACAAAAATATTTCAGGCATTTCTGTGTATTGTAAAAGAACGTAGAGAGGTCAGCTCCCTCTCAGGACCACAGCATGCAGGTAGAAGATGGGTCAGACCTTCCTGTGTTTTAGCATAGGATTTTTGTCCAACATTTTCTCTAAATGGTCTTAAACAGTTTTTGACCTTCCACTGTAGTAATTACATTTATTGCTGACTGGTGTCTTTTCTATTTTCTATGATCTCCAAAGAAATTCCTCTTTAGTTCCTTGACCAAGCTGCAGGCTTGACCGACTCTTTGCTTTAAACCATTTTCCTGAGTTCTTGTACTTTTGGCAAAACCTGACATCTGCTGTCTTATTTCCTTCTGAATTTTGTATAATTCAGTCAAAACAACTCCTAGTTACCTTTTCCCAAAGATATCAGAATGTTCTTCTGCAGTTTGTCCCATAACAAGATCACAGACATGAGGAAGGAAAGAACAAAAGGAGAGAAGGGAAGTTCCGGGAAGGGAAGGTTCCAGGAAGTTTTGGGAAGTGAAGGTTCCAGGAAGGGAAGAGAAGGGAGGGTTCCGGGAAGGGAAGGTCCTGGGAAGGAAAAAGAAAAAGAAAAAGAAAAAGAAAAAGAAAAAGAAAAAGAAAAAGAAAAAGAAAAAGAAAAAGAAAAAGAAAAAGAAAAAGAAAAAGAAAAAGAAAAAGAAAAAGAAAAAAAAGAAAAGAAAAGAAAAGAAAAGAAAAGAAAAGAAAAGAAAAGAAAAGAAAAGAAAAGAAAAGAAAAGAAAAGAAAAGAAAAGAAAAGAAAAGATATTAACAAAAACTACTTCATGGAAATTAGTGTAGTAGATGAGCAGGACAGTAACAAAAAAACTAGTCATCCATGTTTGTTTTCCACAGTAGTAAAGTTCATCTCTGAAAAATAATGTAATAAGTAGGTGTCCATTACATAAAAAAAAATTTAAAAAGCAGCCTATTAATTAAAAATAGGTGCAAACATTTCAGTCTGGAGGACTTATAGCCATGATTAACCATTAGTGCATATTCAGCTCCTCAACTCCTCATCAGGCAGAGGACACTTATCTTCTGTGATACTGACAAGGTTACTGCCATACTATTGCACATCGAATTATGGCAAAGCTTAGGAACATTTGGGTCTGAGCCATTAAAGCTTCCTGTTGGTGTAATTCCACATGCTTTCATTAAGAAATTAGAAGCAATATAATGAGGAAAAATCAACATAGTGAAATATTTTAAGGTTCTGACATTTGGTTTCATTTCACAGTAGGATAAGAAAAAAACAAGTATCGTTTTGAAATGAATGTGCAATAGAAATACTTCACCAATAATAATTTTGTAAGCATATTTCACTAACTCCTTATAAATCTTAAATTCTAAATAAAGCAAACCCTAACTGTCCTAAAGATAAACCAGAGCTAAAGGAGAATATCATAAACAAAGTAGGCTTGTTTCTCATTATGGGACATATTTTGGTTTTCCCACTGTTAAAAACTGGATAAAATATTATAATCATTTACCTTGAGTTGACAGCACATTGTTCTGGAAAGTTTGTGAAGACATGTGCCAGACATTTCTTATTTATCCAGAGTCTCAGAATAACATTTTGAATGTTCTTCAAAAATTTTTTTGTTTTAATAATGTTTCTGGAATATAAAACCCTTTAGGAAGCTAGATTTTTAACTAATTTCTTGGTAAAATATGAATCCAGTAATCTCAAAATACTTTACAGGCCTCTTTCTTTGAACATATTATATGTGCCATATAAGCAAATTGAAGATTCACTGTTTACATTAGGTAAACAGGCAGATAAACAAGACCACTACAATTTCTGTGGGTTTAGATGCTGTGATTACTTTTTTAATTTATTCTTCTATATACCAATTTATTTATCTGAATTTGTTTATTTTATGGGCTTCACATTCAGGGGCACATTCTTCTCTCAAAGTTTTGGTTCTGTAAAACCTGAATGTGAAGCTGAAGCCTTAAGGTATATGTACTACTTTTCTAGTCTAGGGACTATGATGGAAGTATCCAGAGGGTTGTATCGTTGTATCCATTGGTTCAATATGTGAAATGAAATAAAGAACAAGTCAGATGCATATATAAGTATCACAAAATTGCTATTTTACTGTGAATCGATTCTATCCTTATCCCCTATTTACTGACTTTGTCTGATCTTCCAAGACAGGTCCCACTGATTCAGGCTTATAGGATCATTTCATCAGATTGAATCACATTATGTTTTGAAGACTTTGCTGGTTAGACCTACCTGAGTCTCTAGAAAACCTTGGAAAAATGCAGTTATACATTACAGTTGTAATATTTCTTATTTTTTAAATAAAAGTAAGATTATTAATTTAAAATTAAGAAAAATACATTTGGTCTCATTTGGTTAAAATGGTGCAAATGTTGTAGAATATTGTGAAATGTCTTGTTATAATATTTTACTGTCCTGCAACCCTTTTTCAATCTTAATTGATGTAATCAAAGTAGGGGGGGGAAGGAGGCTGCTTTGCTAGAAATTATGAGCATGCAGACATTTTGATTAATAATTTATTTTTATTTTTATAATAATTTTGATTATCTTATGCAATTCATAGTCATTATTCATTGGCATAAACACTGTACATGGCTTTTCCTCAGCCTATGCACTTGAACATGCTGTAGTCCATTTTGGATAATCAGCTAACTAGGTTTGTTAATAATTAGTTTTGTATTTCATTATTATTCACCATAGTGTAAAATACTTTCACCATAGTGTAAAACAAAAAAAAATACTAAGAGGGGAAAAACTATAAGAGAACTTCTCTGTAATAGATTATCTCTCTAGTAGACTATGTATGAATTGCTCCAGATCAATATGCCCTCTCCTGTCAGGAACCATTTTGTCAGGTTGAGGTGCTTATGGTCTCAGCAGAAGAAGTTTTTAATGAGGGAGGGTATACAAAACCCTGCAGGTTTATCAGTGTGGAAATGATAGTTGGTATAATCTTTATCCATAGCCCTCGTCCCCATGCTGACAAGTAAAGGAAATGGATTCCAGTTTTCAAATTCTTTAAGAACAGAACCTTAGCTTTGCCAACATCTGGCATTGTCCCTCTAAAATATAATACTTTGATACAGTTTTTTCAGTGTCAAGCACAGGTGCTGAGACTGCCATAATATATTCTCTCATGTGTAATACTGTTTACACTTGAAGGTGTTATTTTGCTAATTGTTCAGACTAGATGATCTGTTATGTTACAGGCACAGAGGAATGCCAAGGAGCTGTACTTCTTTCAGCTCTGAGAGAGGAGAAATGAGTGTACGCTGAGGAATTCACATTATAGCTTGGCTCAGCCCATATGTGCGCAAAACACAATAAGGGGACCTTCTCTATTCCTTTGGCCTATCACATCTGCCTCTAGGAAAAGCTTTGTGGAGAAAAGAGAAATATATAAAATTGGGTGGACGTATCAGAAGACATCTTTTGTACAAGCCAGTGGCAGTAAAATAGCTCTTTTACCCCAATTGTGCCAAGAAACAGTAACTTTGCAAACATAGGTTTCCTTCTAGTATGTGTTTCATGTTCCTTTCATTAATTTACTATCATTTTCACCATATGAAATAGGGAACAGCATGTTTGCTTTTGAATCCTATAGTTCAGCCCCCTACAGCTTCCGCCCTGAGAAAAAGAGAATTGGGTCATATTCCAGTGCCCATGGAAGAGTTCAAACAGTTAAATGGATGCAAAGCAGACGCTGTGTCAAAATATTTTTCTTTGACGCAGATGCACCACAAAGCCACAGCCTCAGACGTGCCAGAAGTTCAGACTTGAGGCTTTGGTCAACAGGGGCTGAACATAGATATATTTTCCCCGGGTGCTCCTAAAGTGTTGGGTGAAGGAAGAGTGTGGTCTGAGGGAGCATGGACAGAGGGCTCCTTCAAATTAAGCACAAATTCTGGTAAATACATAACTGTCACCAGAATGGCACAGGATTTTTAAGAGGTTGAGTACAGTAGGGCTATGGAAGTGGGTGATCTTGGTGACTTATCTGCACCAAATGTCCTGCAGACATGCACATATAGCTGCAGGGGAATGCACTTGATGGTTCAAGCCTAGTATCCATGATGTTTGTCCATGTGTCTGAGGTCCCTTACAGTTTGCTGGGGTGATCAGGTCACATCCACAGTTTTCACTGGACATTTGGACATTCGGACATTCCTCCACCATCAGCTCAGAGATTTGCTGTGTTATTTTTATGATCTGAGGCAGACCTCAGGACCTTTAGCCCAAGCCCTGCCTGCACACCTGTGTCCTCCTCCTGTGTGGAAGAGAAGGGGAGCAGAGTCCTGCATGCAGCGCCTGGAAGTTCAGCAAGTGAATCTGCATTCACTCTCCTCAGCTCTCTTCACTTGGTGTCTCTCTGCGCCAGTGTGTCCTGTTCCCAGTCTATTCCACAAGTCTATTCTACAACAAGAAGGAATAAACAAAACAAGGAACACTTTCATTCCATCTGAAACATGACAAACAATCACCAGCCAGCAAACGCTGTATCACTGTTTACATCAAACTATTACTGTTGTGATGCCTCTCAAAATCTGCAGTTGCTGAAAACTTTGTCAGCTCCAGATAATTCCTAGAAACTTCTTTCAGGAAGATATATTCTAGAAATACTTTATTTTAAGAGGCACATGCAATATAAGCATCTGTTTTATAGGTGGCTATTTTACTGAAGGCATGCCAAGTATATGTAGAACGGTCAAATTTAGCTGTGCTATAAGATCCAGTTGCTGAGCATTAGCCATCATTTTAGGGATGCAAATAATTTAGAATATGGTGATACTTGTATGCTGTAAATTTAGGAAGTAAAAGATTCAGGTCATGAAGTAAAAGAATCAGGCAAAATCTGGAAAAAAAGCAGAAGGTGGTAATAAATTATACAAAAACTGGACAATATTGGAAAATAATACATTTTCAGACTGACAGATGCAGTATATCCTGTTATGGTGTGGATAGAATTCACACTCAGCCTAAAAATCAAAGAAGTTTATAAGATTTTTCAATTTGTTACTGGATCATTAAAAACCCCAGCAAATAATACCAAAACCCCACAATTTTGAAAACAGAAAACAGCATACAAATATGTACAAACATATGAATATTGTAGTTACATGATTAGGAGTAGCAACAATGGCCCTTAAAAGCACTATGTAAGAAAAAAATAACAGCTAATAATTTAGTTGCTATTTAAACAATTAGTTGTTTATTTTAGTTTAAATTAAATTAATGTAATTAACTAAAAAATAACAACTAATTTAAAATTTTTCTGCACAGTTAACACCCATCTACCCATTTATTGAAATAAAGGTGTATTTTAAAACTAGACCTTTTGCAATAATTTGCTTATATGAAAAAATCTTCGTCTATAGTTTAGATAGAATTTATGGCTTTGATAAACCAACATTTATTCTATGCACCTTATTAAAAGAAGTCAGGCTAGATTCTATAATGAATTACAACCTGGAAAATCCTCATGGAATGGCTTCATTATGCAGACTCTAAGTCAATACAGAACTTGTTTTATTGTACTTAATTTGGGACATTAATGGAGCCCAAAGATATGTTTTCATTTGTACAGACTTAACATCAATTACATTTTTAGGGGAGGGCATCCAAAGATTAAATCAGAATTGAAGTAAGGAATTTGAAAATGTTGTAACATTGACATCACAATTAGAGATTGTATTCATGCATTAGAAGAAGAAAACTAATGTTAATGAATATACCAAGCTCATATAAAAAAATCTTTGCATTCCTTAAAGAGCACCCAGAAAAGCAGTTATCTAAAATCATTAAAAAATATCAGGCAGGCTATAATAACTAAAAATTGATCGTTTCAGTCCTTTTTTTTGGTTACACAGATCTAGTGCTTGTCATTATATTACATTGAAATTTCATGAAGTAGTTCTACTGTCATATCTTGCAATGAAAAACAAAATATTTAGGATTATTAAATAAATAATTCATTTAACACCAGAGAGCTCAAACAAATGTGACTTTTTTGCCAAAGCAACCTTTGTAGTTATAGTCTCCCAGGTATTTTTTGATCTTAGGATATGGAAAACCTGATTTGGAAATTTTATTCAATCCAATATCTCAAAAGTACATCAAACTAATTTTCAATGTACCAATTTGTTTATTTATATGGTGCTTCAACATAGGGTAGTAATAAAAATTTTTAAAATCTTTATCAGCTGGGGTTTTCCTCAATGAAAAAATGACTAGAATTTGGACTAGATAGGTTCTGTTCACCTGAGATTAGGAACTTAATTTATGAACTAAATGTCAATATGTCAAACCTTTTATCTAAGAATATAAATAAAAACCTTGTATAATTTTCAAAATGTAGTACTTTTTCTCCTTTAAAGCAAAGCACACCTGATTTTATAAAAGATCTTTCTGCCTTTGAGAGTCATTAAATAACCTGAAATAGCAAGCCACAATACTCTTGCTTAATTAAAGGATTCTAAACAAAAACAAAAATGCAAGCACAAGGAAAATTAGTTTACGTTTTAGAGAAAAAGTAAGAAAAAAAGGTGAAAAGTAAGAAGTTTGAAGATCTGTCTGTAATTATGATCTTACCTATAAAAATGAAATGTTAAAAACAATTACTTCACTACCTGACTGACCAGGCTTTTGTGTCCAAGGCTGCCTTTTGCTTAATCTTCTGATTGCATTCTCATCAGTATTTACAATATCCTCTGCTAAGTGGGAAAAATATTATCACATCTTGCAGAGGAAACACAGAACCTTTGCAGACAAATTCTGGCAGGTTAAAATATTTCTCAGTTCATCCTTTGGTTTTGATTCTGGCCCTTAAAATTTGCTTCCAGCTTTCTGGTACCATTTTTGTTTCTATAATCAACTGCAGACTTGAAAGCAGGGAAAACTTGGTTTTGTCACATTTTTGGCTCCAGTGCTGCAAACATCTCTGTGCAGGTGAACCCATTCTGTTGAAATCACTGGGTCAATGTAATGTTATTTTATTCATTCTGCTTTACTTTTCTTCCTTTTTTATCCATGTGTGGTCATTCTCTTACTCAGAGAGATGGCTGTCACTGAGAAAAATGGTGATAGATGAGCAGCTGTACCTATGCCAGGAGACGAAAAAAGCTTGTGGGGAAAATTGGCCAGATTACATCAAACTGAGCTTTTCAGAGATGATAATCACCAGCTTCAGTGTTCATACCTCACTCCCATGGAAATCTAGTCACTAATGAATGTAGTTGTTCCAGCTGTTTCAGGAACTAGAGGGTACTAAATCCAAGGCCTCTTGTAATGCAGATTACCTTCTCTGCAGCACAGTCAGAAGAAGTGGAGAGTGTACCAATTCCGACTGCCACAATTCACAATCCCTTGTAGTAGTGAGAAATACACGTGAGCTCTCAGGCTGGGTGAACACAGCTTGTGTAACTGTCCCTTTCCCCCATAGCTACCAAGGTGAGATTACTTTGACCAGAGGAGCATAGAGTTACACCCTTGTGCACCTGGTAGAGTTTGTTAGTGGTTGCCTAGCAAATCCAGTATATATGGAAAGCCAGGAAGATGGATTACTGCAGTCATGGATTTTAGTTACAATTAATATCCAAAGACAGCTACTAGCTTCATAATGCTTTTAGGCCTCAGCTTAAACTACCTCTAAAAATGCAGCAGTAGATGTCTCAAGCCCATCTGAGACTCTTGTGTAGACTCCTAACTTATTTACATATATTTTTACCCTTACTAAAATTTAGTCAAGCACAACTTCAGATATATATAATTCCTAAACTTTCATTTTACCAGGAAAAGAGTTTGTATTTGTGAATCCTGTGACTAAACTGGAAGTCAGAAAATTCAAAGCAAGTTACTGCTCTGATTTAATTTAAGAAGATTGAAAGTTATTTTAGGAATTGCAACATCTTTCTTTTTCTGTTAGATGGAATCTCCTCCTACTAGAGATAATGCAAATCCAATGGAACCTGGGGAAAAAAGCACACATGCAGGGTTCATCTCTAGTCCCTGGATGTTTCAGACAGTTATAAAAGCAGCATCTCCATACAGTAGGATGAGCTGAAGAACAGCAAGTATGTTTTGTGTATTTTAAAGCAGTTTGACACTACATGAATCCAGGTTTTCCATGAAGTCTGTCCTTTGGGTGCCCAGTTAGAAAGCTGAGACTGTTCCTTTGTAGCAGAGGTGGCCAGCGGTGTAAGAGAATAGGCCAGTTGCTAGCAGGAAAGAGAAATTGTCCTTCCCCACTGCTCCCCACTGGTGCAGTGACCTCAAGAGTGCTGAATTCAGTGCTGGATTTCCCAGGGAGATGGAGATACACTGAAGGTGAAATCCAGCAAAGAGCCTCAATGATTATTAATGGACTGGAGAACCTTCTCTAAAAGAAAAGTCTGAGAAATCTGTGACTGTTCAGTCTAGAGGAAAGCAAGCCCAGGGCATTTACAAATGCCTGAAGAAAGGATGTAGAAATAATGGAGCCAAACTCTTTCCAGAGGTGTCCATTGGGCAAGGGCAAAAGGTAGTGGTCAAATATTGAAACAAGAGATTCCAAATGAACCACGGGAAAGATTTGTTAGTGAGAGGAGCGACTGAGCATTGCCATAGGTTGTCAAGAAGTTGTGGAGTCACCAAGTGTGAAGAACTTAAAAAATATTGGCTCACAGTCATGAGCAAGTGGCTGGGCAAGCAGCTGTAGGCAGTCCTGATTCTGCAATGATTTTGGATCAGAATGTCTCCACAGGTTCCAAACAGCATTAAGTGTTCTCTCATCTCTAGGGGTTTCCCACCACAGATGCTTCTTCCCACCACCAGTCCCTTCTGCTCAGGCCACCAGCCTATGATCACAGGAGCCAACAAGCCTGTGCTTAAACCCCAACCCCAGCACAAGGCACGGCCGTGCGACAGCAGGAAGTGTCCTGCAAAGCAGGATCTTTTTCCCCTGGGGGTTGTTGTCATCCTCAATGAGAGGTGGGACTAGGCAGGAGAGAGAAAGAGGAGCCAGGGCAGCAGCGGCGCAGTGCTTGTGGAAGTGGGGGTGGGGCCAACATTGCGTCTGTGGCTTTTGCTTTCCTTCTTAAACTGCAAGCTACAAGTTGTCTCACCATGAACCCTTCAGTCGTCCCCAAGCAGTGAGTGAGCAGCAGTGTGGCATGGAGTTCCTGGCCAGGGGTTAAAGCATGACACGGCTCCACCATGGGTGTGGAAGGACTGCAAACCCGGCACAGCCACAGGGCACGCTCAGAGAGAAGGGGCACCTGGTACCATAACTGCCTCCACTGTGCTCAGGGCTCCCAAAGGTGCACCCACTGTGTGTGCACCTGAGCAACACCCTGGTCTTGGCCTGGAATCTTGGCTTGGAGGAGATCAGCAGCTCTGGGTGCTGACCTAAGGCCACCCCCTCCCGTGCTCCTCTCCCCACTGCTCTGCTGTAGGATGCTGGGAGTCCCACACAGTGACTGTTCCAGGGCCACAGGCCCTGCTGAACGCTCCTGGTGAGCTCCTCTAACTTTGTTGACCACTTCCTCCTTCAGGTATACATTTTGTGATTCTCTGATTCCATACTTGGGAGGGAATAAAAGGTTCTCCCATGTTTTGATGTGTTCTTCTTTAGAATCATGATAAATTTCTAATCAGAAGCTCTTATCAGAGATTTCGACTTCCCAAAGATCTACTGCAAATACCACACTTTTGTGACTAGTCTGGCAGATTCCTGAAGTTTATGTCCCAAGCACCCAGAGACCCAAGTAGGAATGTTGCCCTCCTAAACTTGCTATTTCTGAATAAAAGCAGGACTTATGTGGGCTGCTATGATCAGTGGCTGTCTTTGCTAAAATGATGACAAAATTGTTGATTTTAAACTTTTCAGTGTACGAGAAAAAGAAGTAATCAGAGTGGTTACCCTGGATTTCAAGAGGACAAGCTTCAATCTACTTCACAGTGTCCTAATGGAATCTCTGAGGGCTTATAGGTCCATGAGTGCCAGTCAGTTCTTAAGAAGCACATTTTAAAAGCACAGGGTCAGGCAATTCCACTGTGTCCAGTGTCAGGCTGAACAAAGAACTCAGGTTGAAAGTCAAGAGGGAAAAGAAATTATGTGTGTGGAAGTAAGGTCAGGAAGGAAATTTTTGAATTTTTGATGGAAAGTTAACGAGCTGTGGTTCAAATGTTCAGGGAGAAGACATGAAATGCCAAAGCTCAATTAAGAGTTGATATTTGCCAGCATTGTGTTAGACATCAAGAAAGTCATTAAAGAAGGTCTAAGGAAAAGGTTGGGAAGATATTTGCTGAAGATGACCACCTGGTAAATCAGGATGAAGAAAAAGTGAAGCCATTTAGTGGTTTTTTTTTTTTACCTCAGACTTTAATAATACACGCAGACCTGGGGCTGATCCTCGGAGTTGAAGGGGCAGTCTGTCTCAGCATCATCATCATAATGGGATGAGAAGAAATCCAGGAGTGCCTCCTCTACTCCTCCTTCACTGATCTTGGTATCTGCAGGACTCTTTCTCTCACATGCTCACACTTCTTTCTTATAACTTGTCTTGTACAGCAGTTTTCAACCTTTCTTGAGGATGTTGTCTCAGAGGCTTGTGTTTGGCCAGCAGCATGTCTGTCTTGGAGCTGGCTCTGTCAGATATGGAGGCAGTTTCCAGCATCTTCTCACAGAAACCACCCCTGCAGCCCCTTTGCTACCAAACCTGGCCTCTCAAACCCAACACATTAAATGCTGCAGGAGAGAAGGCATCACTCCTTCTCTCCCAGCACCCACGTCCAGATGCCAGGGCTGAGAATATCCAAGCCCTTTGAGCAGTGGCCAAGCTAACAGGTCTGACCACCACTGGAGAAAAGCTGTTTAGGTACCATAAAAACACCAGCATTTATTTCCTTGAGTGCTAATGATAGACATAACTCTGTTTATTACACAGATAGATAGCAGATATTACAGACATTTTCCCTAGGTCTCTTCCCAGTAATACTCATATGAGTTGGTAGTTTACAGCAGTTTGGAGCCAAAGCTCAGCTGATTACATATGGCTTTTTTAGTGAAGAGATGTGATTACAACACCTAGCTGACCTTGTCTGTTTAGGAATCCTGTGATAGGTTTTTAAATACACAGTTTCAGAGGGGTGAAAGAATTAAAGAACTCAGACAAAGCAATTGTGTGATCATGATGGATGCCCTGGTGGAATGACTTTGAAAGTGTAAACTCTTGAACTGAGCCTAGAAATTCTTTTAACTGTGGTTTGTGTAAACATTTCACATCTTGCACCATAGCAAACCTGTGCCCCTAGTATGTTAAGATTAAGTTACAGTGCTTGGAAGTATGCAGAAATTGTTTAATGCATAACCTTATAGCATGAGTTTTACTCCTTTTTTAGCAGAACATTTATATTTTATCTGAAGAAAAAGTAATATCCTGTTGTAGCAACATTAAAGGCGTGTTAGAAACTTCAATAAAGCAAATACAGCCCTGGCAAAAGGTTATATTAAAATATGGCATTTAATTGGCTCAGTCTCTTGATAGCAGCAGCAAAATTATTATTATGTTCTTGACCACCATTTATATGTGGTGTTATATCAATCACTGCCCTCCAGCTTGCTGTTCTTCCACTGAAGCAAGTCAATTGTATGCTAAAGGAGGAAGAGGGGATAGAAGACAGGAGTAGTAGGGACAGAATTGAATGGTTTTCTGGTTCACGCCTGAGACTGAAAGGCAGGTGATGTGGGTCAAGAATTTCAACAAAAGTAGATTCCAGATTTAGGCATCCTAAATCTATCCAAGCCCTAATATTTCCTGTTGATTTGCTCTAGGCTATAGGAAGTGCCCTGCCAGTAGAAAACACCGGGCACAGAGAATTGGGTGGAATTTGGGATTTGTGAATTGGAGCCAATGCCTATATACAGTCATAGAAACACAGTTATGTTGCCATTTTGCCATTTCAAAAACACTTCAAAGACCCCACACAGTCATAGGAACCCAATTTTAAGTACATTGCCTAGTTGGCTTTCATTTCTTTTTTTAACAGATCTTTTGGGTTGCTGCAATGAGAACTATACCACACACAATTATGCTGAAAATTCACAGCTTTTAAAAAACAGTACAATAAAAGCAACGAAAAAATCAAGCGTACAGCTTGGTTTGCTCTGTAGTAACCTCAGAGGAAAAGTTCATGATGGGTAAATGATGCTTGTCAGTTGTAATTTTTCACTGATTTTTGTCCTCTGGAGACATGTGTTTTACCAAGGGAAGTAAATGGTCCTCTCCAAGCAAAGAAATTGTCTGTGGAGCCTTGAATTTAATAAATCAAGAGAAGCCACATTTCCTGGAAAATGCTAAATATGTAGGACATGAAGGAAGGAATTGAGCATATTTATAACAGCATACTCCTACTTTCAACAGCAATTGAAAACTATAAAATGGCCAGAAATACTTTGCTTTTAATAATGATCTCCTGTGTCTTATTTCCATTCTGCACAAAACACCAGTTCTGATTTAGCATTGCTTGATCGTTCCAGAAACACATCTATGTTCTTTAGTACCCCCCGGAACCAACGCAGCATGTTTCTTTTTCATGAAGGCTCTGATCCAAATTTCATTGATAAGTTGAAAATCATCTGCTTGGCTTCTAGCAACCTGTGCTGGACTTCAGGTTTCATCAAAATGCTTACTGTATCTGCCAGTCCATCTGGAAATACCTGAACAGATCACATTTAGGAGGATCTTATCACTCTCAACTTTTAAATGAACACAGAGATTTAAATGAAGTAAGTGTACACATGGCACTTTGAACAATGATATATACTAGCAGAACATCTCAAGCACACTGTGATTCACATATGGGTTTCAGCTAGCAAAGGGAAGAGGCAGAAATAGAACCACATGCATTTAGTTCTGTCTGTCCACAACCCTGAATGGAGGATGACTGCAGGAGCCTTAACTTAGCTTGTACATCTTGTCTTGGTTCTAATTTAAGCACAAATATTTCTGACACCATCTGTGTTCAGAATTAGAAGTAGACAATGTGCTAAATTGGAAGTTTTTAAATCCTGGAGGAGCAATGCGCCTTCCGTTCATGCTATCCCAATCTTCTGTGTCTTGCTCCCACCTAGGGGGTGATGGACTTTTGTTCATTTACATTGTCAGTCTAAGCACACTATGACTACCAGAACAGTGAAATTCTGCTCCATGAGCCACCCAAATGGTGACTTTGGGCCACCCAGGCTCTTGCAAGTTACTGTGATCCTAGAACTCCATCACAGAGCTGGACCACTGGGAGAATTATAGCTGTGCTATATATGCTCTGCACAAGGATGGCTTTGGGACTCGGATTAATGAGACAGCAACACCATTATTTATGTATATCATTAACCCCTGTTTCATAAAAACATGAGTTTTTTGCCAATCACATTTATACTAATTAAGAAGCATATATCAAGATAATGATTACACTGATTTAGTGTATGATATCCTGTCTTTGGTCTCATGTCCAAGAGTCAAAAGGAGCTGACCAAAAATTAAAAATATACTCCAAAAAACCTCACTATGCCAGTTGTAGCTGGGCCAAGCAATGACTAATAGGGACAACATTTGCAAGGATTCTGAGTGCCTGAATGCCAGGGAAAGATAGCTGAGTTGTGTTGGGTGGTCCAAAGAGATATTAGCAACAAAAGAGTAAGGAAGTAAAACAAAAAAATTCAGCTAGAACCAATAGTCCTGTTTTTAAAATGAGCAAAGTCTTTGCTTCTCCAAAGACTGGAGAATGAAGTTCAAAATGGATGGATAAAAACATGACTTGAAATTGAGATTTATGAGGGAGCAAACCTAGGGCTTTTTTTTCTCTCCCTGCTCCCACATTTAAGAACATTCTTCCTGTGAGCAGGTACTAGGAAAGGTGAGACACCAGAGATGAGCGGTTGATAGATATGGGGTACTGACATTTGTTGGGATTCCCACTCAGAATTAGTTCAAAGACATTAATTAATTGGGGGAAAAAATGGCCCTACTGAACTTTAGGTCTGGTTTCTGTCCTTATTTCAGATATTGTAAAAGGTTTTATATATAAGCTTTTTTTTTATAAGGTGCAAAACCTGAGATGAAAGGCAAAATTTTTGTTGCCCAGAATTTTCAAAACAGCATAGCGATTTGGAATAATTCAATTTCCGGGCAGAAAAACTGAGTGAATCTGATTTATAATTATTTGGGAGACTAATTTCAAATGAAACAGATATTTTAATTTTTTCTACCTATATACTAATGCAAGACATATGTGAAGTCAACAATTTATATCTACAAAGAATGAGACTCTGATGTAAATAAAACAGATTTGGAAATGTCTTGGACTGTCATAGTTGAGAATTTCATTCCATTAATATTTGGGTACTTAAAGAGCAAAAATGTGCAATAGAAACAAGAATTCTTGTCACAATATTCAATCAAAATTAGGACATTAGTGCCATTTCTAGTCTTGGTACTCAAATTTAAATACAGAAATGTTAAAGATGTAAGGGAAGAAAAGAACAACATAAAAATCAATGTTAAAGAAACTAGAAAACATTCATTATGATATTTAGTATATCTAGATCATCAAACATACAGTTAAGGGATTATCTGAATTTTGAGTATACGTTTTGCACATCTGTTTCCAGAAGGTTGGATTGTTCTTTCTGGCTGAAAAAAACTCATAGTCAGATCAGTAGGATACTGAGTAAGATTTTAATTTAACCAGAATATGAAAGACAGCGGAAATAATTTAAGTTGGAATAAAAGGAGAAGAGATGAAGTCACCAGTTCATGGAGTCTTTATTATTATATAAGTCTTTCTTAAGCATGTTTATATTAATTTTTTGTGAGAAGTTTGGTGGCTCTGGAGTGTAAGCAGTTGGTCTGCACAGTCATATTCGAGCTGGATACACTAAACCCCACACTTTAACCCTTGTTTCATGAAGGAGCCTGGAAACTATAAATTAGTGAAGTCTCAGCCTTTAAGGTGTCATTCATTAGCTGGTAAGATTAGAGTGGATGTATTTTCTCTGGTGTTTTGAAAAGTGATTACATTACAAGTGATTACATTACAAGCTTCTTCTGTCTTCTTTAGCACTTACTTGCCAACTTACTTGCTAGTCTCAGGCAATGCAAAAAAGCCTTCCCTAGGACACCTGTTCAACACCTTCTGCTCACACATTCAAAATTAGATTACTAGTTTTACAAATGTGAAGGAATTAATTGCCAGGCAAGGCTTCCTGCCTTCCTCTGTAGTGCTAAGCATGGATTGCTTGCTGATTTGTCTGTTCCTCACGTAATCATATTTTGGGGGCACTGGAAGAATTTTTACAATGTCTAATGCTATATCGCCCTGGCATGAATAGTGTAATGGGTAGCAGATACAGTGCTATCAGTGAGTGGGCAAAAGAGAGTGATTCATTGGCTCCTGGAGAGAGGAATCCTCAAGAACTGATGTTTTGCATCCCATGACTGTTTAACAGCAAAGGAAAAAAGTTTCTGTGTAATAATCAGAAGTTTACTACATCACATAGAGATATGTATTTCTAGGTCAGATCTGCTGATAATAGGCCAAAATTGTTTTGTTCAGATTCAGAAACTTAGAAGTTGTTCCTATAATCTGCAGTCATCCATGCATTCAAATAAAATGTCCAGTGTATTTTTTGCAAACATAGAATGTCTTCAAATACAGACCAACATAAGCAAAGCATGAGTTAGCTTCACTAGAGCATCACTCAGACTTTGAAGCCCAGGTGCAAACATGTTATATGAATGTATTTACATGTACAGGCATATGCTTTGCATACATACAGATTTAAATACGCTCTTTGGATTTTGGAGCCAGGCCATCATACGCTGCCCTTCTCATGTGGAGTCCATCTGTGACTATCTCTAGTACCAGACAGTGCTAGTACTATCTCTGTTACTCAGACAGTAACAACCTTTTATTTATTTTTTTTTTTTTTTGTATTGTAAACCTCCACCTCAAAGGGCTAGAGTATTTTGGACAACTCTTCCTGCCTTATTTTCATAGATCCAAACCAAAAGAAAGCTTCTCCTTCCTCAGAGCAGCTCATTATGTGTTAGGTGCACCACTGATTTCTTACCTTCTGTCATTCATTTCTTACCTTCTGTCATTCATTTTCAGTACATCATTTTATACATGTGCCCAGCAGCCACACAGTTCTTAATGTGCACTGCCAATCTTCCATGGCCAACTAGTCCACATTTGCTGAAACAATGAGAAGGATGATGAAAATTAAAGTGTCTCAACTGTTTGGAAAATACTGAAAAGCAAAGTTCAGCAAGAAAGAGTGCGCACATTGGCTAGATTGCCAGGGGCAAGCGGTCTACAAAGCTTTGAAGCAGGAACACTGAGGAAGCTTGGTGTGCTGCTCTGAGGGAGACATGAAACAAAGGATGGAGTGGCACAGAGGTTCTGTGGTCATGCTCTGTTGAAATCAATGCCCATATGACACAGAGAATGGAGCAACACAATGGGGTTGTGATCATGCTCTGTTGAAAACAATGTACCTAATGGGAACAAAGCCAAAGGAATGTGCCAGGTGGTGAATGAAAGCTGAACTTTGCTTCATTAACTTGAAAATACATATTAATTTTCATGCTTCTACAAACACTAATGACTAAAGTCACTCAAAATCCACCTAAACATGAAAATACATCAACTGTAACTTTACCTTTGCCCTCTCTTGCAGAAAATAATATAAATATAACTTAGGGAAGGGAGGTCAAGAGACTCCATTGTAACTTCTGGTATTGCTGACAAGCTGTACCTGTCTTCTCTCTCCACAAGGACATTTATAGAGTAAGAACCTTATTATATGCATGCTAAATAATTACCTTGAGCTGGCTTTTATTGGGCATTAGAACTTGTCTGTATATTGCCTCAAATTCATTTTTGCCAGTCAGTATACCATCAACATTAATCTTTCAATCTATCACAGTTTACTATTATCACTGCATTTGTTAATAAAATCTGTTATTCTGTAAACTATTTAGTACAAGTCCTTCTTCAAGGGTTCTAGCAGCCACTGACAGTCAACAACTTGGCAAAACTGACAATATGCCAACTAAGAGTGGTGAAATCCAGAAAGTGGCATCTGGCTGTTCAGTGGGGTTCCCATAACAGGACACAGACAGGCTGGTCAGGCGCAAGGGTCTTCTGTGTCTTTGGGCATTGACAGCCAGATCAAACATATGTGGCTTAAGGAAACTACTCTTTCATGTGACAGTATCTGTAGAGTGACTCACTGTTGTTCCAGAGCAAACAAGAGGAATTCCCTTATTTATACCAGCAGACCCAACCTGTAGTGGCAAATAGAAATGATCTGAGTAAATAACTGCCTGAAGCACAATTTTGGAAAAATTATGAGATAGTCACTCATGTTAAATAAGAGATTATTATTCCGCCTCTCTCCTTTCTTTGCATCAGATTTACCTCACATTGCACAGGCAAATGTATAACTGTGCTCTCAGGAATCTCTAGCAGATGACTCAACAAGGTTTGTTTGTTTCCATCAAACTGAGTTTTGGGTCTCCATGGGCTTATGTCATGCAGAGAACTATCAATAGCTGTTTCCGATTCATAGCTCAGGGATTTTCAGCCTTTCCATGTCTTATTCTATTAATAATTCTTCCCTCTCGTTCTTCTGGTTTGGTACTGTACAATCACAGAACTTGATCCAAAAAGGTAAAAAGAACACAACATCATTACTAAGCCTCAGGCACTTTGGCATTAAGTAATTCTATGAAAGCCATAAGCAGCTGGGTCTTCCATTTTACTTAAATTCCTGTAAAATACATGTTAAATTCAGATTTTGAAGCTTTTGTTTACAGAGGTAAAAAAACCTGAATACCAGTTCCACTGGCTGAAGGATTCAAAATTATGAACATGTTCAACATGCGAACTATGAATCCACAAATTAGTGTTTTTTGACAATATTGCCATTTCCTCTACTTTGACATGACCAATCTCTCTTTCTCTGCAGTGTCCAGAGCAGAAATCCTGGCAGCTGCTAATACCTTATGGTTTTGTTCACTAGTTTTACCTGGCAGGTGGGTCCCTTGCTGTAAGGTCTTCCCTTGAAAGGGTAAGTGAGGGAGGGAGCAACAGCATGGTTCTCCACTCCTATGGAAGTGTATGAATGTGTACCTCATTGTGTTTATTTGACACAACTATTTTAATACAATTTTTAATGTAGAGTACAGTCATTTTACTTGGAGAAATTTAGGAACAGGATATCAAAACAGCATCTTCTATCAGACAGACTTGTGATTTTTTAATTGAAACCAAAAGCCCAAACCACACAACAGACCTATTTTCCATGCCTCACAATGACTGAAAGTAATTATATTTTTAGCCTCAACTTTCTTGTGTGGCCATATGAAGCTATTTGGGTTTAGTAACTTATGCAATAATTCAGCATGTTCAGTTTCTTTCAGCTCACTTGTACAGGTGTTTCGTCGTAAATTACTCAGGACCTCAGGCTTGGTATTGTAATGCCAAATATTTATCATACCCTTTAAGCAACCCTTTAGGCCAGGGAAAATCTTTAATCAACTTTGCTTGCATAAGCTCAGCTTGTATAACTCATATAAGCTGAGTGTTTGCAGCCTGAAAGAATGCAGCCTGGCCAAAGACTACAGTAATAACAGGCCAGCTAGAAATAATGCCATTATTAGAGGAAAATCATGACATCTTGGTTCTATTTTTTTTTTCCAAAGAAAGCTAAATGACACAATGGAATGGACCATTCCAGACACATTTTTGAGTCATAACCCACAACATAAATGCGAAGAAGCTGGCAGAATCAAAAAGAAAAACTGATTTCTTAAAAGAGGTATCATCTGGACAGTCTTTTTCATTCCAGATCCTGCTATCTGATCTCTGAAGAATTTCAGTGGTCCCTCTATTTGCTCTTTATCTCCTGTAATATATTTTTGCATTCCCTGTATTTTTTTACGTGGTCTTTTGAGTGAATAGTGTGGCAGTCAAAAGTCATACTTGAGTGCACTTATTATTCTTGAGAATAGCTGAGAGCTGGATGATCATTTGTTATTATGCTCAAGTAGCCATGTAAAAAACTCCAAAACTAGAATCAGTAAAATTGGCTTCTTCAAATAAAACTCTCCATAATTACTTTTGCTTTCCATATCAGTTGGAATCTGTTTGGGCAAGCTTCAAATTCAGACATACTTGCAGTCAGCTCCACTTAGTAAACCCAAACTACCCACTACTAGTCTCAATCCTTCAGTGACAGAAACAAAGCCAAACTGGGCCAGCTCAGAGATGAGTCCCTAAACAGAATATCATTAAACACATCCATCTCAAACAACCTTGTCTGATGGCTCATGAAGCATAAACATACCCCCCAACTTCTAGAAATTTATCATCAATTACAATTGCTCAGATTGTCTCATTGCAAAAACTTGGTAGGATTAGAAGAGGCATAATAAATGATATTGTCATACAGCTATACAAAGTGACCTTAAACTACTGTGACACTTTTTCCAAGGAAGGGGTCTCAAGGCTTCTGTTTTGATTTTTTTAACCACATTTTTCATATGCTGAAGCCTTCCATTTATCTTAAAACTGCATTATTCCACACTGAGCTGCCAACAAAACAAATGATTTTATTTCATTTTAATAAGAAGATAAATGGCCTTCAGAATAAATAGCCAAGTAATAAATACTAGGATGCATGACTAGAGGCTCTTCAGTTATTTCAGAGATATAAACATATGTTCATTTCCAAAATAGTTGAAGATTGAGGCAAAACCACCAAGTGGATGATAATTCCATTCCCTGAAGATCTCTGACTCCAGTTTTACAGAGAGAAAGACACAAAAATGTCCAAAATGGCTGCCGTGACATTTGCCCTGTGGATCAGTTTCAGTTTCATCAAAACAATAGAAAATTATGAGGAAAGCATGTTCCGCCTCAGTCCCTCTCCCCCCAATCTTTACAGTTATTTCATTATTCCCATACCTATGTTCTCTCCATCTAATTGAATATCAAACCCCTTTTGCCATATAGTCGCTTGAAAAATTAATTAAAACTGGCAATAAAGTATAATCCATATAAAAATAGCTTATAAAATGTACAAAAATGATTGGTCCTTTTTTATAAGACTTCATAGCACACACACAGTCAAAGCAGAGCTCTATAAATATCACCTGTTTTGGGAAGTGTACAAGTATAGCCTTAGCATTTAGAATGTCTCTATTCTTTAAATTGTTATTCAGCTTTAATAAGGTGATGTGTCTCTACCTTACAGAGCCCCACCCATTCCATAACTCCTGGCACATGGTCCAGGACTTCAGTGCTCTGAATTGGTTCTTTTCCAAAAGTAAGGACATGTTCTCAGATGCCAGACACCAGCCCACTTTACAGAAGATAAAAAAATAGATGGCACACCCTATATACAAAATATAGCATCAAAATATAACAAAGACGCCACTGAAAAATGTTCCTCAAAAACTTCACATAGAGTATGAAGTCATTTATAGGCAGGCATCAAGGACCACTGAGTGTAGGGATATGTCTATAGGAGGCAACTCCCATGCCTCTGCGAAGACTAAATCTGTTAAATATAGTGATTGGCTAGATGTTTCCATTTTTGTCAAGTTACTACCCAATCTAGATACCTATATCAGCAGGAATAATTAATTTCAAAAGGCCTTATGTTGTCTATTATCTTTAGATAATATGCAATTTTATTATGTAAAATGCTGTTAAGCACACTAATCTGGAAGACAGGGGGGACTACCTGGCAGTAGCTTAAGTGCATTCAAACCCACATCCTGGAAAAATGCCTCAAGTGTAGAGCTACATCATGAGCACAGCCTTGTCTCCAGCTAAGTGACCTGGCACCAAAAAAAACACACAAAAATGCAAGGTTCATTTAATGAACAGAAAAGAAAGCTATAGAGAGTGATCAGTCCTAAACTCTGATCTTTTCTTAGCTCTGGAGTTTGTTTTTGATTTAAACCTGGATTTAGCTGTGTAGAGTGAAATACATCAACTAGCCAGGAGCAGTTCCCCCACTCCAAAGCACTATCAGAGAAAATGGTCTCCTTCCTCTGCAATTCCTGTACCTTTTGTAGCCATTACTTATCTAAACTGCTTCCCGGCTCCATGACTATTGCACTCTTCTGGTAATTTAACCATTGAAACCCTCCAGACTGAGGTGGGTCCCCACAGTTTCTGAACAAATGCTGTAAATGTATCAGGACTCCTGCTCCTCTCCTTGTATTTTGAAGTGACTGTTGCTGCTGTGTTGCTTTCTTAACCCCATGAAGACAATCTTTGTTTTTCTAAATCTTTGTTTTCCTAAAATCTAATTTTCCTAAATATTCATTGACTATTCCTCCCTTTTTCTTTATGGTCAATTTAATAAAAACTGTCAGAAAAAACAGGACTACCAATTCGCACCAGGACCTAACCCCAACCAATTACAACAAGTGCTGGACACTTCATTTAGCAATTTCTAATGTATGTTCTTTCTGTCTTCCAAGGTTCACAGCTAAGGTAGAGCCTTCACAAATACAATATTACTCAACAGGGTATTTAGCAATTATTGTTTCATTGGCTTTGCATGAAATCTTAAAGGCTATTATGAGTTTCCAAAAAATGGCTTGGAGATTAATGGCTTCACTGTGTGCTACCATACCTCCAGGGCCACCCAGTTCTCCTTTATAGTTACCTTTCAATATATTCTCCAGTAGAGACAGAGGCATTTTACATCTGGGAGATGTGTCTGATCTCTTTATCCAAGGAAGCTTTAAAGTAACCCTCCTGACTAATCTCTCTCAGGCACCACAGACTGCTGATTTGTGAGGTGACTATCTTTCATATATATCACATCCAGGCCAGATGTCTCAGCTATTGTAAACTTCATCATGACTTAATGGGATAGTTAAAAATTCTGTGCATTTTAAAAAATCCAGAGGTCATTAGCATCAAACATAAAGGAGAGAGTAAAATAAATTAAAAGTCATATCACAAGCTTTGATATGGAATGATACTAGTGAAAAACAAACTCCTTTGCAAGGCAGAGTAAAATATCTTCAGATAACCTGGTGGGTTTTATCTTGAAAATAAGAGGTCTTGTATAGAATTATGAACATAGAAGCAACATTAAAGCATTGGGATGATTACTTTAAATTTTTCAGGGAAAGTGTTTTCTATTGAATTGATAGTTTCCATATGCAATAACATGGAAGCAAAGCATAATTATGTGATACTCATAGCATGTAAGAGGATGATTACATTTGCGCTTATTCTTATATTTTTTTAATGTTTCTTAAATTAGATGAGTAATAAAAGCTTATTTTATACGGGAATGAAACCTACAATGACATTTCTCTGGGGAAAATCTCTTTCCTTTGCAGTATGAAAAGTTAGATGAAACAATATTTATTGACTATTTCAGTCAATCTGTTGCCAATTACTCCACACTTACTCTGTATTTGAAGCAAAATCTTTCTCTAACTCTAATAACAGCTAAAGATATTATTCCCTAGCCTCTAAATACAGCTCTGATGCCAGAAAGTAAGCATATAAAGTGTTCTACTGTAAACTTTGCAGTTAATTAGCTCAGAGGCCACAGAAGACTTCCATTTAATCCATCCCTTAAACTAACTCTTCCTCATGCTCGAGCCAGTCTTTTTCTCAACATCCTATTGGTGGAGGAAAGCTTTCTGAGTCGTTTCTATAGAGCTCCTTGGTTGTGCTGGAGACAGAGATCTGTATTTGCCTTGTAGGGTCAGCACTGTTTCTCTGTCCCACAGACATTCTTTAAGGCTTTTTCTTTTTATGTTTATTTTGTTGTTTTGGGTCTTTTTAATGGAAAAACAGTCACACTTCTTGCATAGGGAAACTTCCATAAATAACATTTACATCAAAACTTTGGATTGCACATCTAGCAGGATATCAAAATACCATTTTTGTAAATTTGGCTTCAGTCAGTAAGTAGTCTTGCCCAGTAGATTGTCAATAAAGAAGACTGAGGCTTCTTTAGAGCTGTATAATTTGGGTAAATCTCTTCTCTGTACTTGTGTATGTCTTTTCTTCCCTTCCACCACCTTTCTTCCCTTCCAATCAGCCAGAAACCCCTGTGATGCTAATGTTCTTTAGTACTGCTTTTTGAGATACCTGGAAAAAGTGTTATCCTAACCACTATGTGCTAATACACCTCGCTCCTTCAACTATGTCTATTTGAAAACATGTAGAATACAATCACAAAATCAGAGCTTGGGGGTTAGATGATGATGTTTGTGCTACCCTTTCGCCCTCCTGACTCTTTTGCAGCTTGTGGTGCGTTAGTGCCAAGACAATAACTCACATTATTTATTTTAGTGGCCATATTATTTTGCATCAACTTGTATTTCTCCCCCACCTACCCCAATCTCACCAGTAATGTCTGTGATTATATTCAGGGAAAAGCAAAGGGAAAATCCCCTGACATTACCAATATCAAGACAATTTAAACCTACTTTTCTATTTGTATTGAGAGTTCGACAAAAGTGGGCCCAATAAAATGCATATGTGTGAATATTTTAATATGTGTTGGGAATTCAGGACTTTGTAGACAGACATGTTTTGGCATTGAAATTCACTCTCCTATCTCAGAGGCAAAGGGAGACTCTGTGATTACTGAAATCTGTCTCATATGTTAGGTACTCTTATGTTTTGATTGTGCTTGAAATGGGTTTCTGCCCCTTAAAATGGGGTTTCCTGCATATGTTTGGCTAGAGGACACATCCTAAGTAGGTGTGATTTTCAAACGTACAAATGATATTTATATCTTGCCTGATCTTTTTACCCAAAATTATCTTCATTCCCTCTTTAGTAAGATTGCATTTAAACTGAGTATATTCCATGACAAATGGATTAATATTTCAATACATATTAATGAGCTTCACAAGTCACTGTCCAGTAGTCAACTGGAAAGAAATGGGCAGCTGTTCCATTTTTTTCCATTTGCTTCTGCTAGGAAAAGAAGGTACATCTTTATTGGTTACAGATAGAGGGATGTAAATTTCTACATCAGTGGACACAATATATATCATCAAAAATTTAATGTTTGGAAAGAAGAAAGTGGATTATCTTCCTTTGTTTTAAAAGATTTTCTGTCTTATTTTTGCTTTCATTTCACTTCCATTTCAAGTCAGTATCTTGTATCATCAGCATTGTTTGTTATAGAAGTTGTTTCTTTTATTATCTGTATTTTTACCTTTAGAACAAATCAGAGCTTTGTCACAGTCCTCAGATACTCAGATAGTGAATTAAATTTGTTTTATTCCCCAGAATGTGACAGATCTTCTTGGGATGAAATTAGTGGATGCATGAAATGTATCACACAATACTAAAGTGGTAAATAGATTGTAGGTGAGTTTTCAAGTCTAAATTATCTGTTCTACATGATCTTGTCTGCAAGAACATCATGTGCCCTGAATTTGATGTTCCATAACTAGAATTTCTATTGCAAATATTCATCTATTACACAATACTGATAATCACGTTGACATTTGCAGGCAACATGTAGAGAGTGGGGTTTTTTAGGGTAGCCTGTTTTTCTAAATCGTAACCTCTGCTATGTATTATTTTGAAAAATAACAGCAAAAGAAATTATTTTAATTAGTAGGAAATATAGAGATATCTGTACATTAGACATAAAACAGATTTGGAAATAGCATTTGATGATTATTATTTGTGATGTGAGATTATTTGCTAGACAACAAAGAAGTGACCAAGAAGTAACCTATCAACAGCATGCATTTTAATTATTTCTTTTATTAGTGAAGAACCTGGTTGAAAGTGACAGCTCCATTATTAAAATGTAATCTTTCCCCCATAAACCACCCCTGTGTGTATCAGTAGGGCTGTAAGCTAAAAGTACTAATATTTAGCTATGTAATTTTTTCAGACACAGGAAAATGCTGGACAAATAATTCTGAGCCTTGTGACTTTTAATCTGATCAACACAAAATGGAAACAAAAACAGTAGTGATAGTGCAGTCTGAAAAGGACCAGTGGAAAGAGTGACTAGTTTAATTTTGATCAGCAAACTTTAAGGAAAAAATCACCATTTTATAAGTCATGGTTGCTTGAGGGTATGGGTGGAGAGGAAGATTGAAGGCCAGCTTCTTGAAATCCATTCCGCTACTTTTAATTTTCTCAATAGATTTTGAATTAATGACGTTTATTTAAAATAATCCATATGCCAATATTTGTCTAATTCTGTCAGCCTACTGACAAGGGAAATAAACACGTTCCTTTTAAAGTCAAACCAGATTCAATCAGATGTTATGTTTCTGTTGCATGGGCTAATCTGTCTTCTCAAATGGTTGTAACACATCAATCCATCTGATAAAAGGCAGTTTAAGGAAGTCAAAGCATGGCATTTTGGTCTGGTCTGTCAAGGTATTTTTTCCTTTGCTTTTGAAATATTCCAGTATCCTCTGAAAAAAACCAATCTTTTGTATTTCAACCTGGAATTCATATTAATGGATCATTAAAATACAATTACCCAGGACAATGCATGTTGAACATATCTCATCTGCCTTACTCTGTTGCTGATGCTGTGAATGCTCTGCATCTGAAGCAGCTTTATCTTTTGCAAGTGGAAGGAGAGCATTTTAGAGCTCAAAACAGTTGAAAGAAAAATATAAGCTGATTTCAGTTAATTTTTTTAAAGATTCTTGTTTCTCTGCTGCATAATTTCTTTGCATTTTTGTGGCTCTTTTGAAAGCATGTAAAAATCATACAGAAAAATCGCTAATTTTGGCAAACCTCCTTCAGCAAAGTAACATCCCGACCTTATATTCAACCTTTGCTGAAAGGCCTACAAAACAGTTTCCCATTAGCTGCATCTAATTGAAGTTTCCATGTTGGCATTTAACACTGGGTACATTTGTTTGTCAAATTTGCTATGGAAAGTCTGATTATTGGGAAAATTACTAGGATCTGCTCCTTGCTCTGGGACTGGACTGGTTTGACCCCTTTTGGTGGGTCACTTTGTCAATTTTCAAAAGGAGATTCTGTTTCTGGATTCCATCTTTCATAGAAGCTGTGTAGTGAGTCATCAACGACACTTACACTTTTCTGACTCCTGTATGTACAAGACTTAAAATATACTTTCTTTATGTAGTGCGTCTCTCAAATAAATTAAGTAATTACTCAGAATTTCCTTTTAATATATATCCAGATTAAATACCACAATGAATAATTCATTCAAAGGCTTATGAAAGTAGTTAATATGATCTAATACCAATGTTTGGTGGTCGAGTTTGGTTTGCCTGACAGAAAACATACAAAAGTACCAGTCATGACCTCAAATGATTTATAATCTATGGCACTGACAGTCAGACAGAGAGGTAGTGTAACAGAGCCCGAGCTAATGAGTTGTGCTGCAGCTGGAGAGAGGAGTCAGCAGCAGAAATTAGGAGGTAATTACTCAGTGGCATAGATGAAGAAAAGGCAACATCAGTGCGACTTGGCTAAAAGCAGTTGGAAACATTCATATGGAATGTCTTACTATTTCCCTTGTTAAGTCTATGTGGAAACTGGGTCCAGATTCTGTGTTACCCTCTAGATTGCCATCTGGCAGTCACTTTTTCCAGTAGAAATATTAGCTTGCTAACCTACAGACCTCACATTCATGAAATAAGAAGTCACACCTTGCCCTTAATTAGAGCATTTTCTCATGTAATGGATCTACTCTGTAAAAATGTTTTTACATTTCAGGTTTAAGTTCAGACTCCATGGATTTGAATACAAAAGGGTGAAGAACACAGAAGAAAAAGGCACATAATAATGCAACTTCATACTTGTGGGACAAAATTAAGGGACACTGCAAAAGTTAAAATATTAGACTTGTATAATATAAAGTACTCTAGGAGTGTTACACAGAGCACAGATGTGATTATAATTAAGTTTTGAAAAATCACTTTGCAAATCCTTAAAGGTATAAATCACTTATAAAACAACATTTGGTGTGTAATATAACTATGCAGAATTTAGTGTTTTCTAAAGATTGCTTGGAAAGAAATGCCAGCATTGCTTGAGAACATGGTTTTGAGCAGGATGTCTTAGAGTGAAGGGCCTTACATAAGAGGACTGCAAGAAATGAGTAGACTGTCATCTCTAAAGTAAAGCAAAGCAAAATTTTTCAATCCCAGAGGAAACCAGCTGTTCAATAGCACTGAAACTTTGAGTCACTCCAACTTGAGGACTCCACAAAAGCTCAATTGTCCATTTGAGTGGATATGGCAAGAAAATATTTTCCTGATTCAGATCGTCCATGATTTCTTCTGGAAGCTGGTATCACTAGTGGGAGAGTGCACATTCTAGTAGAGGCCCTGTTCCCTGCCACTTGTCACTTTTACAGATGTTGATTCTGAAAAAGACTTTGAAAGCTGTTTTTCATTCTTATGTATTGGCTTTTCCACTTAATTTTTAGAAATTAAAAATAAATTTGTTCTTATTCAGGGTCTGCAAAATAGTAGTTTTCAAAGTAATATATGAGAAATCTTAATAAGTGGTTTTTGTTAAAGATAAATGAAAGACACAGTGCTTTAGTGTACATCTGAACAGGTTACATACACAAGCATCCTTCAGAATACTGAATGTTTGCAGAAATATCACTTCCAGTGACTACCACTAGACAGTGGAATACAACTCATCTAAGAAAAATTACTCTTGTTGCCAGTTTCTGCATGGCAGGTTGCTTTATTATATGGCCCTACATCTGCCTTAAAGATAGTTCACCAGATAGCCAATTGAGAAAATATATTTTCAAAATTGAAATTTTATTTTCATGAGTAGTGTTTGTATAAAGAAGAAGAAATCTTTTACTTAGAAATATTAGTTAAAAGTTTAAGGACATTTTAGTAGCACTATATTGTTGATTTGCAAAACAAATGATTACTTCTAATAGTAAAAGTATCTTTGACCATCTTTCCAGGGACTCTCCAGTCACATGTAATGATACATCATGGGCTCTGTTGCCATTCCAAGTCATTGTAATGGAAAGAACGAGACAAAGACTGTGATCCCAGTGGGAGGTCTGCTATTCTTGGCCTTTGTTTTCCTTCTGCTCTTTCACTTCCAGCTATGGATTCTTCTCAGAAGAGTGGAGCAAGGAGATCAACAGCTTTATTGGGTACACAGACAAAATATATTCTGATTCCGATCTTGGATATCTTTCTCTTTTTTAAAAAGGCTGACCTAAATAAATGAGTTGCAAGTAATTCAGCTCCTCATAGAAGACAAAAATGTGAATATTCTATTTAACAAAATTGCATAGAAAACAAAATAGCAAATCAAGCAGTTATGCTTTATTGCAATGCACATAAATCTTGATTTTTACTTCACTGGAAGTATCTGAAATTCCTCCTAACTAGAGGAAAGATAAGAAAGAAGAGAAAAATTATGTTTTCACATACAAAAATTCATAGACAGAAAATCAAGGCCCCTAAAACATTTTTCTATTCATCTACTTAACTGTGAACTCTCAAAATCTTGGCTAGAACACTGAGGAAGGAATATTCATGCTTTAAGGAAAATACAAGATTAGAAGAAAAGGATTTAAATACTCTCATTCAGTACATTTATTTTGTACAATTTGCACGCCTTCTATAAACAAATAATACATTTGGATGCATACAGCTACTCATCTTTGGCATGTATATATGGGAGTGAGATGTAGCCAACACACGACTGTGCAAATAAGGAACACAATGTTGCTTAGAAATGATGCTTTTCTTTGAAAAGATGAGTAATATTCCAAGATGAAAACAATTAGTATTGGACTCATATCATATTTTTTCCAATGCTTTCAAAAGAACTGGAAAACCAAGAGACATACTACAATAAAATTGTAAAAACAAAAACTTGAAAGGAAAATTAGTGTAGCTATTGAGAGCTGAGTATCTAAATTTGGGCTTCTGAGTCTACAGTAAAGCAGCTGTATATTAGATCTACTTTTCCAAAGGGCTGAGATGGCAGCATCTTCTATTGAAACAGACATTTTTGAAAGTGTGATGACCTACTTAATTGTTTTCACCTGGATTTCAGCTCATAATGCTAAATTTGCATGTTCATTAGCCCTTGGGAAAGAAACATAAATTCTCTGCAAGTAGTAGAACATTATGATGAAAGGAAATAAAAAGAGGAAAAATAAATATAGTAGTAAAAAACCCACCCTGCATTTTATAAATCTGAGATGTCATCTTCTACCTCAGTTCTTTTGGCTATCAAGAAACGCAATGCTGTTGTTTCTCATATCCTTGTTTTTCCAGAATACTACAAGGTAGGATCAGACCTAAATGTAGAACATACTCAAAGGTTCATTTGACTATGGAAGCATCACTGAACCTGACCAATTTAGCCTTCTCCATTCTATGCTCCACATAGGCTGAGTCTTTTGAACAGCCTGTTACCCGTAAACATCTGGGAATATTTTCTGCTTTAACTAGTGACCTTCATCTTGGATGCTGAGAATATGCTGTTCAAAGCCAGCAATAGTCCCTACTTGCCTTATTTCCTGAGTTTAAATGCACAGTGATAGAATGTGCTCAATTTAAGATTAATGGATGTTAACTTATTGCACTAGGACACTGGATGAGACTATAGCTTTCCTTCAGTTCTTTGGGGAAATCCTTTGTAAAAATAAATCATTTCTACATGCATTTTGATTCCATGAATGTATTATAGAACTTTTTATGTACTAACATAACATAATTTAGGAAAACATTAAAATATATGTAATAGATGTATTTTTGCCTGAGGCACAACTTCTTCTTTTTGCACAATATGTTAAGTATGGCCTGATTCACAATCCTTTTTGGTCTTCTGATTGTTACACCATGGCTCTAAATATTCACAGCAAGCAAGAGGAAGCACCATTCTCTAGTGGAATGCATCAGAGGGAGCAAGGCAGAGATCAGATACCAGCATTCCAGAAGAAGTTTCTCTGCAAGAAACCTTCTGGCAGTGAGGATCAGGTGTCCCTCCTGTTCTGTAGAAGAACACTTCCACCTCTCTTGATCCTGCTCTAACTGTGCAAATCTGTGCTGTGTAATACAATCTCACGCTATAGACACATAAGTTTGTTTGTTTGGGACTGTTGATTGGTCTTTTGTTTTGTTCTGGTCTTTTGGTGGTTTTTTTGTTTGTTTTTTTTTCCATTAATAGTACTGTTTAAGTTCTTTAGTGGTCTTATAGAAGGTCTGGGAGTACAACTTTTCCTGCACCAGATTGCTCCTGAGATCACCCAAACAGAAGGAAAAGGAGACCCTAAAGGTGGGATTCAGAACTAAAAAAAAAAAAACAAAAAAAAAAAAACAAACCCAAGCAAAACAACAAACAAAACAAAAAAAAAAACACCAAACAAAACAAAAAAAAAAACCCCAGTCACAGCTAAATAAAGAACCATTTATTTTTGAAGGGCAGAGAAAAGCAGTGCTGGGAATTGTTCTCTTCTTAATTTTAGAGAAGCATACAGTTTTATACAGCCAGGTTCTTGAAGACTGCTGTCTGCCTACTTATGCGGCTTCATACAGTTGCTTATCCACACTGAGCAGAAGCTATTGTTAACACAGTTTGTACAAAAAAAACCCAAAAACATTCAGACAAAAATGCAGTAAACTCTGAAAACAAACATATTATGACTACATGCATATCGTTGCCTGCTTGCACTAAATTATTCTAAAAGGAAAGTAAAAATAGTGATTTTCAATATCAGAACAGGACATTAAACAGGGAAAGGAATATTTATTGTGCCTGATTCCTGGCATAATGGCTTAGATGAACTACCAGATAAATGACTGCTGGTCTTGGCTGATGCTCTGACAAAGAAGAGACTTGGCAAAATTTAAATTCTTTCTTGGCTCAAGGTATTTGTACCCAAAACTAGTCAATTCAATTCAGGGTTTGGGACTACTCCTATATTCCTTATTGATGAAAAACTCTTACACAATATATTATTCCCAGTCTATGCTTTCTGAAGTGTCACTGTCCAAACTCTGTCACATCGTGGCAGATGATGATTTAGCCTGGTTATTCAAACTCTCATCACCTTTCAGTTCAACATGAAGCATTAAGTGCCTAGGAAACACTAAGTGGTATAAAACATTTCAGATTGTCCTTTTAGTAATACTGGCTACTGTAAACAGCTCAAACCTTCATCCCATTCTCTACAGTAAAGATAACAACTCATCAAGTTTGAAAGAGTTCAATAACCCCAAACCAGTATATTAGCATTATCACCTAAAGTTCTAGCCTTCCTTTAATAAATTCCTGCTCCTGAGGCAATGGCACTTGCTAGAAAAAGTCTAAAGACTGTCTGTGAAGCAACAGGCATTTTCAGAGGCTGATCTAATGACTTACAATGCTTTACCCATGAATGAAGAACTAGCTTAATAACTTCTGCTCTAAAGTAATTCCTTCAGCACTTATTTTTTGCCCATAGCATAAATATGCAGCAACATGAATCTATTACTGAAATGAACTGTAGACACAGCATTTCTTGTGCATCTGCCACTGAGGAGAAGATGTGAGAATCAACATGTGGCAGATGCTACTTTTGTTGCTTAATGCATTATTGGAAGGTGTTCAAATATCAGGGTGATTAGATATCATATGGAATACAGCAGAACAGAACATATGCAACAACAAAACCTAAGAAAGTGCAATTGTTCTGCAAAAAATCTGGGTTTGCTTTCCCTATTCCTCATAGCAGTGTTTTCCCCAGTTTAATTGACTCATTCTCTCTATAAACCATAGAACAAATGAGCATGTTATTGTGAAGTCTTTTTCTTTTTTTTCCTGACCTTATCTAAACACAAAACTTGAATGTCTTGCCTTTTCTTTTATTTCTTTTTTTCCCCGGGCTTGTGTGGAAATTTGTTCCCTTAATGTGGTGTTTAATGGAGCTATTTTACTGCTTCCTCTAATATGTTTATGGTTTGTTCTGATATGTAGCTAGATTAATAGTACTAAGGGCCCAAGCTGGCCTCCAGGTCACCTATCTAATCTGACTTCCTGCATATCATGAGCTTCGAAGGTTATGTCTACATATTACAAAGCAGCATGATGAAGAGATGCCTGAGCTAACTCCAGAATCATAAATATTTTTGTCACATCATTATGGCATTCCTCCTGGGATGATTAGCTCAGTTGGAACACTATATAACATAGCTATACCACTGCTGGATACAAGCTAATATTTTTGCATGAGACCCCAAGGACGTCCCAGTGCAGCATATCTCAATATGAGCCTGCTTAACTTATGTTGGCATCCCCTCAATTTCACTTAGTTTCTGATGTTTGAGACAAAATAAAAATAATGCTGAATAAATATTTGTTTTTGAAAATTAATCTTTGCACATCATTCATAATTTTTGTGTTTTGTAATATAATAGAAGATATAAGTGAAAAATTAAGATAAGAAACCCTATCTGAAATATTCAGCTAGAAAAGTCATGACATATATGAGGACAAGGTGATAAGCAGAACATTAAATTATTCCTATTGTTTTTGAAACTTACATAGCAATATGCAGAGGTTTCTAAGAGGACCAGAGCCATGCAATATTTTAAGCTGTACAAAAGCAGTAGCTGACTTTTTAATTCTTCAGGACCTTGCTCTTCATTTGCTTGTTGAAAATAAAATGCAGAACAGTACCATGGGCAAAAAGCAGCCTTGAGGCTGTTTGGGATGCCTCCATGGAAAACACGCTAAACTAAGGATCCCAGGAGATTCCTAATTTAATCATTACATCGTATATTCACAAATAATGTATCTCAGTGATTTTATTCCTTGAAGAATAACAACAACTTGAAGAAATCCTGGCAGCAATGTGACCTCTTGTTTATTACAGTTCCTATAAATTTTTATTCATTTGCCTGATGTATATTCAGATGTGTTCATTTTGAGGTTAATAGATTTCAAATAAATCAAGTTAACAGAAAGAAAACAAGATAATACCCAGGCTTCACAGGCTTACTCTGCATTAAAGAGCCAGCTCCAGCTGAACAACAATCATCACAAACATGATTGTCATTATTGTGATGGTGAACCAAGACAGTAAATAGTACAAATTTTACTAAATGAGATATAATTTTATATCTTTGCTTAGTTTTTTCATTTTTTTTTCTGAATTAACTTCCTCTTAGCTCTGCCTTGCATGATTTAGCTGAGTGGTTCTTTCTGGCTTCTTCACAAACTTTGGGTGAATATGTAGTGGGCTAAAAGCATATGATCCATATTTCAAAAGAAACACTTCTTTTTCTGTATACAGCCTAATAGGGTTTGTTTGCTTCTATTATGCAGATGCAGATATGTGCTATTGTTTTGATTTTGACCTATGCTTCCCCTATCATCCTTGAGCTCACAATCGTCTATAACTTTCATACCAAAGGGCAGTAGTATCAATGCAGGAAGTCACTCCACTTTTCACCACATTCCACTTAAGCCATTGGTAGTCATACCATAAAGGGTAGTAAAAGGGAGACCAAACAGTTACAAATTCACATGTAAGAATCCGTAAATGAATCACAAATATGATTTGAATGTAATTGGAGTTTGAGACTGGTTATAAATGCGGCAGTTTCTCCTTGGTTCTTTATTCATAACAAATATATGTGATCACTAAATGGAAAATATTTTTTTAGAAAATAAACAACATCTTTGTGAATCTTTGTGAATGAGAAAAATAACAAAATATGTAAGTCTGGAACTGATGAGTTTGTTCTTAGGTTGCTTCTGTTTTTTCTTATATGCCATTTGCCTTCTGATTTTCAGTAGTTTTGTCCCTTTTCTGCCAGCTGAAATTTTATGCCACATGCCTGTTCTCGCCCTAATCAGCCATTATGGAATCATAGAATCATAAAAGACCTCTAAGATAATCAAGTCCAATGATTATCTGACTGTCAACTCCATCACTAAGTCATGACCTCTGAGTGCCACATCTACATCTACTTATAGCGGCAGGTACAGTCCCACCTTGAGTCCTGGATGCAGCTTGGGCTGCATCAGAATATAGTGGGGGCAATCACCAACACAGAATATAGTGGGGCAATCACCTCCCTCTAGGTACAAGGGCTTGACCCAGGTACCGTGGATGTTGATGTACTTCAAGTTCTCCTACAGCAGCTCTTTGCTGTTGTTGTCTTCCCCACAGGACAGTGGTTGGTCGCTGCTTTCTTCCCTTTGTGAGTCACTTGGCCTCTGTTATCTTCCCACTGCTTTTCCCTCTCGGCCAAGGCCCCTGCTATGGTGTCCAGTGCTGCCAGCTCTGCCTGCGGAGTGCACAGGGGTCCAGCTGGCTTGTGGCAGGGCTGGGGCAGCAGGGGCACTGCAGGACAGGTGCCTCTCTCTCTGCCCTTGCTCTGTTGCTGTTGCTGCCATTGCCACAGCTGTGCTTTAGGCCAGGTCCCACTGTTCTGTGGGCAGCAGGTTGTGTCCAAGGAACACAGAGCCCAGGTCAGGGTCCTTCCCCCACTGTAGTGGGTTCTGATCTGTAGGGCTGGGCCATGGACTGTGGCTGTGCACAACTGTAGGTCCAAGCATTCTACCAGCGTCTTGCATGTGAGGGACACAGGGAGCGTCTCTTCTCTAGCACTCCGGCTTTTGTCTCTGGCGTGTTCTCCTTGAATCAAGTCTTGGGAGCTGCAGACTTGTTATTCTTCCTGCTCCTTGGCCAAGGCCCCCTCCTCGATCTCTGGTGCTGCCAGGACTGTTGCCCCTCTTGTCCACTGCCCACTGAGGGTATGGATGTCCAGCCAGCTTGGTGAGGGGCTGGGAGGCAGCAGAGGCAGTGCAGGGCATCTGCCTCATTCTGTCCCTGCTGCTGTTGTCTGTTCACAGAAGGCAGGAGAAGCTGCTTGTCTTTGTTCTCTGCCACCTTCTGTTGTCTCTTGTGCCTGTGGCGCAGCTGCCTGTGGTCCACTTGCAGGCAGGAGGAGGAGGAGGAGGGAGGAGAAGGTGCTGGCAGCATGGGATGGAGACAACTGCCATGGCACACAGCAGTCCCCTTTGTCCTGGCAAGCCCGGCTGCATCTTTTGGTAAAAAATCTGTATATTAATCAGTCTGCTTACCTTCTTCTCAAAACAGTTCCCTGGGCTGGAAATTTAGTTAGACTTGATCACCAAAAGATGGAAAACACAAGGTAAATACTAGATTGTGTATATCCATAGTGGTTTTGTTTATATATGGTCTTGAATCTGAAGTTTGAGCACAGACAGATTAGATACCCATGCATACACAAAGAAAACATAGTTTCTGTTGTTAAGATACCATGCCATTTTAAATTCATTAAATTTGGTCCTGAGTGTTTGCTTCCAGTATGTAAGGGAAAGGTTTTTTTGGTTGGTTGGTTGAGGTTTTTTATTGCAATTTTCCAGCATGGATTAGGGTTCTTTTCATTTTAGCTGTATATAATTGAACTTATAGTTAAAAGCTAATGTTCTTCATTTGGATCCTCTACATCCAAATAATTTTCTATAGGCATTCAGTTCATCAATAGGGAATCTCATGTTCTGCAGGATGGTTTGCAGTGAAATTATAGAGAAGTCCCATTTCAAAGAGTGAGAGGAAAGTCAAAGCAGCAGATATTCATTACCTCATTCCATCTGCATTTTGAAGGAAGAAAATGTCTATTTCTGGTCAGCTTGCTATAGGAAGCAAAGCAGTATGTAAGGGCTGCTGGAGTATGGAGGGAAAAGAGACACCAAATATCATTCATGTCAAGTCCATTGTTTGATGCATGCTTCTTTTCCTTTACATCTTTGCATATTCATATAATTTAGTTTTTATCTACATGAACATGACATCCAGTTGTTGAACTCACAGTCAGTTTTCCAAAACTTCTAATTTACATCCTGAATATGTAGCTAGTTATCCTCTAATCTTACTCATTTAGTAAATAGTTACAATGTTTTTAATAACTTCAGGTCATGTGTTTGGTCAATATTGTCTCTGTAACCAACAGGAAAAAAGTCATCCATAAATTAAGTATTCCATAGCTTTCAGAAATGTTATTTCTGAAGACTTCTTGTGTAGATTTTCATTCAACAACTTGGATGCTCCTAATTCTTGCACTGTACGTTAATCTATTTTTAAATTGTAGTCTCAGGGACTCAGGTACCTCAGCAGGGACATATCTGTGCTTTCTTTGGTGCCCAGTGGTCACAGGCTAGTGTAATAAGATATTGCTTGCCATAAAGGATAGTACAGTATTTGGAGAGGTTTTTAAATGAGCTATGAACTTAGCCTCCTGTAGGTTCTTCTTTGGCTAGAAAGATGAGGGGAAAATAATCATTAAGAGATGTAAAGTTAATAAAAAGCCAAACCAAAAGGTGTCAGCATTTTCTTAGAGAGTGAAGTTGGGAGTTCAGGTTCTTTTAATACTTTGTGAGGAAGGCAAGGCAAAAATGCTTGTGTTACAAGTTTGTTTACAGAAAGTCAGCTAACACTAGTAATTTTCATGCAACTATTTACTGAGACTTTCATGCTTAGAACTTGAACTCAGATGGATTTTTGTATCTTCCAGAGTATTGGAATGATGCAGGGCTGAAGAGATACACAGTGCAGTCACTGTATGTACGGATCAGTTTCACAGAAGCAGGACTGTGCCATTAAATAAGTGAGGTACCATATTAAAACAACCAAAAAATTGTCCCATAAGTAAAGTTCTGTTTTTTCTTTACAATATGCTAAAACTACACTTCTTTTTTGTCTTTTTTTTTCTGTGTGTTCTGTCTCCTAGTACTCATTCAGAAACTTTAACTTGCAACACAAAATAGAAATTGTTGCTTTCACTCCTATGAATGAGTTCACCTACCACTGGGTTTTGTACATGTGAATGAACAAAGACCAAAAGCTTCCTTGTCTTCTCTTTCCAGCAATGAGTCTATTTAGCATTACTGCCTCTTACCTTGCTTCCTTGACTCTTTCAGATCACTGCACACTCAACAAAACTGTCACTGCAGAGTACTTTGTGGTGAATATAATCTCATTCCAACAGCATATGCAAGTTACACTGAAGGCAGGGAGTGACAGGAAAAAGAACCTCCTCAGATCCAGGTCTCTAAACACAGACCTCTGTGACACAGTCAGGAGACAGCCCTGTGTGGTTCAGCTTATTGAGGTAATCATTCATTATTATAGCAAACACTTGTACAGCTGAATCAAAGTTACATTTGCTTTCTCAAGAAGCTACTCAGGTTTAGTTTATGGGTTTATCCAAATATTGTTGTAGGAAATGTTCTTCACTTAAAAATCCTCTCCATGACCAGAAGGGTGCATTGTCTGCACAGGATGAATTACTGCCAGACTTGAGACTGTGAAGACACATACCATGTACCATGGGTGGAGCCTGGCTAAGTATTTCAGTGTTGAAATAATGGCATAAGAAAGGCATCTTTTGACTGCCTATTGTAACAGTGCATACCCTCATGTGGAAAGCATTTTTACACCCTATTCATCAAACAGAAAAGCCTCCACTGACATTGTAAACAGAAAGATTTTAAGAACCTCACACAAGAAATCTGGCTGTAAAAGTTTATGGTACTGCTGAAACTCCTGTTGATGTCATGTTGGCAGCCATGGAAGTCATGTTGACTTCCTCAGCATCTGGTGCTACCACACTTGATCAGGTCAGTGGTGTCTGAATACACTAAGAAAAGGAAGACCACTTCTGTTTTGCCCTAGGGATGACAGTTAAGAAGCTTTAGGGATATGGATCTTAGAACTAACAGTGCAGAATTGAAAAAAAATCAACAAAACCAACCAACTGACTGCAGGCAATGTCCAACAGTTAACTCTGCTCTGGAAATGAAGAAAATAGGAACATTTCATATAGAAAGCTTGTAACTGCAAAGATAAGACATGAGAAGCTTTATGATGCAGAATCTGAAGATCAATATCCTTCTGAATTCATTATTATTTGTTTATATGTTGTTGGAGACATGCATAGAGTTCATATTCTGTAACTATACCAACTAAAAGATTTGAAATCAAATAAACAATACACAGACTGCTTCAAAGACAAACCAAACTGTGGTCCAATGCAATTTTCAGTGCAGCTATTATTTTTATTTAACTCATATGTTGCACCCAACTGATATGCCCTGCAAGATCACTATCAATGTTCCATCAAAAATTATTTCCCAGTATTTTTGCACAGCTGTTCAAACTATAATTTATTCTCAGAGGACAAATATAAAAAGGAAATTAATCTAGAAATACTGAAACTTTACCATATGCTATGGTTATTTTGACATAACTTCATTTGCCACCACAGAGATCTATTTTTCAAAGATTCATGAACACGTCATGAATATCTACAGGTCAGAAAACAGCCAGCTATTATTGTGGGAAATTACATGGTTTGTTGATTGCTCCAATAATATTCAGCTGAGCTATTGGTTAAAATGGTTTCCAGAAGTAAGTTCTACTTGAGTCTGTTTTGCAGGCAGAAAATAGAGTCCTACAAAAATAAAATCATTCTTTGTCATAAGGCTAAAGAAGATATTTTGTCTTGTGGTCATACAACTGGCTTTTATAACACTTGTCCAGCTGTTTATAAGATAGCTCCTTCCCTGCAAGCTGGCATAAATCTGTGCTCTGTCTACTTGGTAGCAAGAATTATATACAGAGCCATATCTGAGGTATTAAAACATGGGAAAAAAACCTTTATGTATATAAGAAGGCATATCAGTGGTAGTTAGCAGTGCTTTTATTATTTAAATTTTTATTAAATCTGCTGTAATGAGATTGCTGTAGAGTGGAGGCTAAATTAATGTTTTGCTGATTTGGCACAAAACACTAGTGTCTGGATCTTATTAGGAAAAGTACTAGGAAGGCCAGCTGAGGAGAGGATTCATCATTCAGACCTGAGAGTGTTTGGGGCATAAACATGTCTGTATTTCATAGAGTTCATGGCAAAACATGTGTCCCGGCTCTGCCAAGGCTTATTTCCTGTTTCTGAAACATAGCTGCAGGATAGTTAAGTGTGGAATATTGGCCTGATGGGTCATCAGCTGGCTGTGGAAGACAGGTTGGTGTAGTTTGATTCCTCACACATTAGCACCATCCTGCACAGGATGTCATTCTGGCCCCTTCTTCTTGCCTGCATACACCTAAGCCAGATGCATTCAAAAGGCAACTTTCATAAATTAGAAACATTGCACATCCCCATGAAAGCTATGATTTGAAACAGGAGATAATGTGGCTGTTGTTTGCAGTAAATCCAGTATGAAAAGTAGTTAATGCATTTCTGCTTATGTGTCTTTTTCTTAAGCCTTCTAAAAGAAAGAAACTTCTGTTCCATCAGAAGTGCTGCAAACATGTATGAAATTACATTTGTCATCTCTATGCAGCAGATAATTCTTATGAATGCTGCATCAGACCCTTAACATGTGAAAGAGTAAAAGATATTCAGATTTTAAACATTTGAATGTAACTTGGGTTAAATTAAGCAGCAGATATCAGATATCCCACAAAACCAATCTAGAATTTCTAATTATTTTCCAATTACATTTATCATTACCTTCTGGAATGTGAAATGAAATTAATTGGAGTAGGTCAACAGTCAAACTACTAGTTCTTGAGAAAAACCAATCTTTCTCATCTAACTCAAGCATTAAAGAGGGTCATTGAGTGCACTTTTGAAAAACATTTCAATACTCTTCTATTTAAATTTATTTTACAATTAATCACTTCATTTGTGAAACTGAGTTTCTTAGAACCTTATTTTTCACTTATGTCTTCATGTAAGTCTCTATATGTTTCCAGAGTTACGAATATGTCTGGTATAAGCAGATGTAGCTATAGCTTCCTGCAAACAAGCTTGCAGAGTACAGCTTGGTACAGAAAGCCAGGTTTTGCAGATTTTTCAGTGAAGCACAAAACACTTCAGAGACAATACCTAAATTATTACTGTAAGACTTGCATTATTCATTATTAAATTTATACACAAGGTCTTTGTTCATATAATTTCTGCATGTTGTGCTAGCAAAAGAGAAAATAATCCACTGTCAAGGAATTTAGATCCTCACTAAGCTTCTGTATTGCTGAAGAGGTAATGTTATTATGTTGCAGCAAAAAAAAAAGCCATGTGAATAATTTTTTTCTGTTAGTTTAATCCAAACTGATCTGGAGCAAAACAAAGCCAAACTGGACCAAACCAGAAATGCAAACAAACAAAGAAACAAACAACCACCACTGCAATAAAACATTCTTAACCCAAGCCATTCACAGAGTTAAGATTTACATAGATTTGAAAGTAGAGAGGAAATTCTGAGGCAATCACCTCAAGTTTTCATAGAACATAATCTCGAAGAAACTTTGATTTATTTGGGTTAGAGCACAAGGTATATAATTGCTCATTGTTTAGATTACAGGGAGAGGTAACTTCTTGTGTTGCAAACTTTGAGTACAGGGGACAATTATGACTAGGCAAGTGTTGAAACCTCCTCAAATAAAGGCAAGAGTGCAGAGAATACAGCTCCTCTTGTGGTTCTCTGTTAATTTTAACTTTGCTTTAAGTGATGTAGTGTCATCAGTATTTTTTATAAAAAGTTAAAGGCAATTCTCATTCATATAGCTTACGTAAAAGTAATCAACATATATTTAGTAAACAGATCTCATGTAACTTCTAACATATGTTTTATGTGTCTATGTGTATGTACAGGTACACCTGCACCCACATTTATACAGATCTAAGGGAAATTATTAATTTCTGTGTCTAATAAAATCCTGGTACATTTTCACAAAAATATTTTAGATCCAACATGGACTTAACCCTCTGAATTTACTAGATTTGAGATATTAGAATCTATTTTACTTTTAGGAGGCTTTTCTTTGCTTGCCATAAACTACTGCATAAACTTGAATAAGGACAGAATCTCCAAAAGAGGAACAGAAGAGAACACTGCCAACAGCCTTGCTAGCCAAGGCCTTTAGGAAAGTTTGTTTGGGAAGATGAACACTGTTATCTGAGCCATACATGTTGGATACTAATAAAATACATTGTCAGCTTGCCATGAGTCAGGCTGGGTGTAAGACAGCGGCCAGAAGAATTTTAGATTATAAAATATTCACTTCTTTCCTCATTTTCCTACATAGTTTCACAAGCTGGCACAAAGAATCAAGACATCATATTCCATGATTCCTGTGCAACACTAAGTATAGTTTAGTTAATAATTCAGAAGTCATGCTAATTTGAGAACAACTTGGATTAGTAATATGTGCACTGAACATCACAAAGATCTTGCCTAGACAAATATTCTCAAGAAATATAGGGCAAATCAATTAAAGTTAATAATTTAATATACAGGTGCATCCAGATTTTTTTTCCTTTCGACTCATATTCAAGGGCACAGTGGTTTTATTTCAGTTTAGGCTAATGCTATACAAAATAAATAAAAGCATCTTTATTTCTCTTACATCCATATTGTAAGAGGTCACAAATAACAGAAAAATCTATTCATATTTTGTGCATTAGCTGTGGTTGATTCCTCCTAACTTTTCCTTTCCTCTTTTGATAAGACTAATCATAATTTTTTGCACCCTAATCCTGTGCACGATTTAGGTACTTGATCACTGCATTGATTTCCTGGTGTACCTGTAAGGTATGTTAATTAGAAAAGTCTCAGGAAAAAGAAAATCTAGCAAAGTCTACAATAGAGCTCTCCTCCAGAAGATCTTTTTTTTCCATTTCTGCAGCACTGGTATAAAATGTAACTCTGTGAGCAATGAGTACAAGTCTTAGGCCTGCTTGAAATAACAGCAGAACAGGTAATTTTCAGCAATATGTTTTGTATTACATTGGACAGATGTAATTTTAATATCATTTAGCAATTATGCTAGAGAGAAAAAAGACAGCTAGATGCAAAAGAGGGGCACCAAGGGGCAGAAACAAGGTGAACCAGGGAATAAAAAAAATAATAGATACAGACAAGGGTCAATCTCTTGGTTTTGCCCAGTCAAAGGAAAAAAAGCAAGGAGAGTGATGAGGAAAGGAGCAGAGTCATAGAGAGGGCAGGAAAACTAATGTAGTTAACTCTATATGTTGGAACTGTACCCTTAATCCAAGAATGTCAACCTGAGTTATCAAGAGTGAAGCATAAACAGAAGTCCTACCAAAACTCAACCTAATTTAGAAGCACAAATATGTTTTTCAGGAATATTTTTTTCTTGCAGTTTCCATCCCCCTTATTTTAGGGTTTTCTGTTTCCATTCACATTGTATTATTGCTTGAAGAGTGGAACACAGTCAAATAGCAAAATGGGAGATGTTCTCTGATAAATTATATGTTTTGGACTTATAACAGGAATTAATAACTTAAATGACTTGATATCGAAAGCTGACATTTAGTTTGCAGTTTGGTCACAAGAAAATCAACTCCAGTAAAGGGCACTGAAGATACTGTTCTGTTCTAGTACTCTCCAGTATATACCTCATATCTATATTTGAATTACTGCTAGTGATTCTGTTAGTAACTGGAAATCAGCAGTTTCCTACACATTGTTATTTTCCTTCTGACACATAACTTTTCACTCTTTTTATAAGTTTAACATGCAGCTAATGTTAAACTGTCCTGTTCTTATCTAAGGATGCAGCTTGATGTTACAACTAAATTGATCTAACCATAAACTGCTGTCAGAAAAAGCAATCTTTCTTCCTCTTTGCTCCCACCAGCTTTTTATTTCCACCCCTTCACTCCACTTTGCACTAGCAAGGTTTATTTTCTCTTTTTATTTTCTCTGGTTTTTTCCTTTCTCTTTTTCTTTTTGTGATTTTATTTCCTTCCTTTCTTTTTTTTCCTCTCTCTCTTCTTGTGTCCCTCCCTGACTCTCCTCCTCTTGCCCTTCCTCTTCTTTTCTCTTTTCCTTCCTTCTGCCACTTCCGCCACTTCCTTCCGCCACTTCCTTCCTTCCTTCCGCCACTTCCTTCCGCCACTTCCTTCCTTCCGCCACTTCCTTCCGCCACTTCCTTCCTTCCTTCCGCCACTTCCTTCCGCCACTTCCTTCCGCCACTTCCTTCCGCCACTTCCTTCCTTCCGCCACTTCCTTCCTTCCTTCCGCCACTTCCTTACTTCCGCCACTTCCTTCCTTCTGCCACTGCCTTCCTTCTGCCATTTCCTTCTGCCTCTTCCTTCCGCCATTTCCTTCCTTCTGCCACTTCCTTCTGTCACTTCTGCTACTTCCTTCTGCCTCTTCCTTCCACCACTTCCTTCCTTCCACCACTTCCTTCTGTCTGCCACTTCCTTCCTTCTGCCACTTCCTTCTGCCTCTTCCTTCCTTCTGCTACTTTCTTCTGCCACTTTCTTCTTTCCTTCCCTTCATCTTTCTCTCTCCTGCTGTCTGTTTTTCCCAAATGGAGGCAGGGCCGAGGTGCGGGCCAGGCCAGAGCCTGAGGAGAGGTGTAGGCAGATGGGATGCAGGAGGGATGCCCGTGCCTCTGATCCCCCTGGAGCAGCAGCAGGAGCCGGTTCTGGATGCCAGCAGAGGGAGCGTCCAGCTCTCCTTCGCCATGGCCATGTCCCTGGCACTTCAGGGACTGAGCAATACGTGCAGAACAGGTTTGCATGGAAAAGTCCTGTCCCGTCTACTACAACATCAAAATGGGGATTTAAGACAGCCAGTCGTTTAAACTGAATAATTGCTTTCCCCTTGCCCTCATAGTAGATTTCATACTAGTCAAATAGAATAATCACTGTTTATTTAACCATTTGGTCAGAATTCACATCTGGGACGTGCTGTAAACAGACATGAAATCATTTCTAAAGAGCAAAGAGGTAACAGACTAACAGCTTTGAGAGAGCCAAAAGCAGCCGTGCAACTCTTACAATTTCCATAAAGCAAGTAAATTTATGTAAGAAAATACATGCGACCTAACACAAATAAAGCAACGTTCACGCTAAGTCAGGAAAGCCAAATGCTAAGCTTTAACTTCCCTAGTTTTAACTCTTCACGTTGTATATCCTGTAGTTTTTATGGTAGACCATAAATAACAAAATGATACATTAAGGTTTCCATTTAATAAGGAAACCAGGAATAGAAAATAACACATGTACAACTTGGCCAAGTAAACCCTGTGGAAGCAGTCTTAAATTTTAGTGTTTCCTGAGTCTGGATTGAGGATGTTTTAGATCCACATCTGGATCAAATGATGTGACTTGAGCTCTTCTCAGACATGAAACTGTAGTATAAGATTCATTTTTACACTAGAATAACTCTACTGCACTGCTTTGGTTTTGGTTTGGCTTGATTTTTTTTTTCAAATTTGGGGAAATTTACTGTATTTAGATTGAAAAGAAACAACCATAAATTTTACCTGCAGAGTAATAATTTTTAAATATAGTATCACACTGAAGAAACAGGTGAGAAGGTGAAGAAAAAAAACCACATCCTGAATAAAATTGAGGTTTTTGAGATAACCATGTTTGAACAAGAATGTGCAGTTGATTGCAATTGATAATGATCTGTCTTGCATGAAATGATACCAGGACTACTACATCAGTTGTAAGTAAATTGTTCTATATTTACACAAGCACAAGTGTGATTAAACACCTTTGGTCACATTTAAAATATAATATCATATTTTTCCAGAGCCTACTTTCTAGACAAAAACATCTGTTTTGCCTTTTTGGTACTCATAGCAGACAACTTCAGTTCGCTTATTATTTGTATAAAATACCATTATCTTTTTGAGACCCCAGCTGGAGTCTCTGGAATGTGCACCTCTCACTTGGCTTAGAACCCTGAGCTTTGAAAATATCTACAGTCACATTTAAAGAGAGAAAATGTAGGTGCCCACAAGCATTCTGTGTAGATCACTAATTGTAGATCACTTATATTTGAGGCCTACGGTAACAAAGGAAAAACCAAGCTGTGTCTGTTGTACACTGTAAAGCATCCTATGCAGGTAACAGTCTTCAACAACTGCAGAATGCCTAAAAGAGAGTCAAAATCAGTTTTAAACCTTGCAGTATTCAGAGTAGGCCTGGTTATGGTGATGGCCTCAGACATGTTGTCACAACCCACCCTGGCACATCAGACTTTCCTCAGAGAGTCAGATGAGGAGGATTAGAAGAAAATTTATCTTTCATCTTCCTAGTCCTTGCCCACCTGGACTCCAGATGCACTGCAGGGGGGAGGATTATTTGTTCTAAAGCCTGTGGAGGTTTATCCCTTGGGCCTTGTAGGGTGGTGTCCAGAAGATGGGTCTAGTAGGAGGTGGATGAGGATTCTGGGGCTGGGACTGCACCAGTGTACTCCAGTGGTTTTTCCACAGTTGCACATGGGGCAGCTACCTAAAGTATCTAGATTTCAACACAGCTTCCAAATTCCATTAAAAAAAAAAATAATTAACTGCCAGCTTCCCTATGAACCATTTCAAGCCAATTTAGATGACTGGTCAATATTCAAGTAACTTCCAAGTTCCATTACAGGGTTTACTTGCTGCCACTAAATAATAGTTCCGGATGCAGTTAAAAATCAATATGTAAGCTAATGTATAGTAACATAAGAATTACATAAACTGTGATTGAGAAGGAAAATGCAGTTACTGGTAGCCAACACAAGCAACAGAGGAAAGCGGTATCACATAATTTCAGGTTATGTGTTGGTAAGCTCATTGTCAGAGTACAGAGACTAACAGAATGAGTTTCCTGGAGACTCCAGCATCAGATTGCAAGAGCAGATGTGACAGACCCCTCTAAGAAGGACACACATCCTACCTGGAGTGGTGAGCCCAGTTTTTCTGCTTCCCCCAACATGGTTTCCTCTGGCAGGAAGACAGCACCTACAAAGGGCCCTCACCCCCTATTGTTACCTGATCTTGCCAGGTTATCAACTGTGTTACGAATTCTATTTTTATAGTATTTTTCCCTTTTTGTGCATTTTTAATATACACTTCAAATATTCTCTGCAGTACTACCAGAGCAGAGATCATTAAAACAGAGATCCCCTACTTTATTATTTCCCCTAGTAAGCTATTTCATGGGTCATTGTCCAGCTGCGCAGTACAGCCTGATTTTAGTTGCTTGCAGTGTGGCAAGTCTACCCAGAACAGACAAAATAGAAGAAGTTGTACTTAATTACCCTTTGAAAACTGATTTGGAACCATAATCAACTATTTACAGCTTTCTGATAAGATTGCAGCTAATGAAGATACATTCTTTGTCATGCTTTCTGAAAAGTCTTGAAAAGCTGAAACTGGCTTGTTCAGCAAAAGAGCAAGTGGAAGACAGAAGGAAAAGAAGTATTTTAAATATACAATTGTTTCAGGACTTCATAGGGCCAGTGTTTTGGAAACATACTCTGCATTAGTCTCTTTCTTCAAAAAAAATTGATAGGAGTCCAAAACTACAAACTTTTATTTTTAAAAATATGTCTTTTTTAGATCACTTAATATAATAAAAAATTTAAACAGTTATTAATAAAGAAATGCCTCTTTTTTTCCCCCTCACAGACAGAGAGGATTCATTGGCCTCAGCCTCACATTCAATATTCTATCAGTGTGTTTTTGCATCTACCATAACAAACATGCACATAATAAACAGAAAAATGTTACAAGAATGGGGTCTTGCAGAGAAACTGTCAATTGTAATGACCAATTTTTAGTGATCTCCAGATAGGAAACAAATAACATACATAGCATAAGTATACTTCCAACCATGAAATACAGGACGCTGGTAAATTATGAAATTATGAAGTAAAAGGATCTGTGCTGCAGAAAGAGATATTTGGTGGGTTTGGAGTTGGTCCATATATGTGAGGTTTAGCACTAAAGGTGTAAGGAGTGTTAAGTCATTTCAACCACAATGTTAGACCAAGGCTCTGAATTTCAGGACTCAAGAAAAGGTGCAGGGTCTTGAAGATCACAAAGGACTTTCTCTAGAGGCAATCTGACAGGTCATCACTGGAACCATTGCAGACATAGTTCACAATTAGCAAAAGGTGGATTATTAAGGGCCCATGTCTGTGGCTAGGAAAAACACTGGTTTTCGTTATCAGATTTTTTACCTTTCTTGGATGCCCTTGACATTTAGTGAGGATTTTTCAACTTTGTTTCAGTCACTATTACAGTAGCAGAAAATTCAGACATCAGATGATGTCAGACCGGGTGTGACAAAGTAGAAATTTTCCACTCCAGTAATCAGAAAAGAACTGGGATCAAATACTCAAGCACGTTTATCATTTGTAGGCATTTCATATTTTACTTTATGTAGTAAAGGGTTAGTAACTTCACTAAAAGTAAAATTTATTAATGGGATACCTTTACTGGAAAAGAAAAGTTTTAAAACTCCTTTAGGTTTCCTTTGGACAAGATGCTAACATGGGATATTTCAACACATTTTTACCAATAAACATGTGAGAACAAAGGATTAGGACAGTTCTCAGCTTGCATTCCAACTGGAATATAGCTTTTATCACTAACCAAAATGTATATTGTAAAATAATTAAATTGGTTATCCTGGACATCCAGTGAATATTTGTAATAGAACTGCCTGTTCCATAAGTCCTTCTCAAATTATTGTTTTACCAAAAACCCCATAATTTTTCTTTGCTTTGAAACTCCTGCTATACCAAGTTTTCTTAGAGTCATGTCATAATCCATTTTAATAACAGAAATCCCTATGGAAAGCAAGAGGAAATTTCAAAAGCTCTTTATTTCAACAGAGTTGGCTCATCATAAGCAATTGTCTGAAGTACAGTTATTTGAGTTATCTTAAGGCCAGAACCTTAGTAAACACGAAGAAGGGCTATAACTAAGTTTATATTAAAGTATCTTGTTTGCAGAATTATGTTTTGTTGCCAAACCTGGCATATCTTGTAACTGCTGGATGATTACCCAAGAGAACTCAGTCATTAAACTGAATTTTCCTATGCTCACTTTTTCATTTATTTGTGCCAAAACCCTTAATCTGAATCTACCTAAACTCATAGGAATGCCTGTCGAGGAACAGATTAATGCTTTTTAATTCCCCCTTAATATATTGTCCAAACCTGTTTTGACCCTGAAGGCAGATACAGCTGCCCAAATCAATATCAGATTCACCACCAGGTTTGTCATTCCTGGCTGGTGACCCAGAGTGGCTGTCAGCAAAATAATCACTCATTTGCTGAAACTTTTAAAAAGTTGGAACCTTAAGTCCATATCCTGACCTGTTTAAATGACAAAGGCACACATTGCTGTGTTGTCTGGACTTGGTAGTTGCGCAACATGAAGTTAGATCAGGAATCCCTAAGGAGGGGAAGTGGGACCAAGAACAAATAGAAAGGTATAATTTAGGTTCTTTCAGAGTAGATTTTAACAAATTAATTTTAAATGTGGTTGCAGGAACATGCATTCATTTCTGGAAAGGCGTATTCCTGTAATTTGTGAACTCCTCAGTGGCTGAACGCAGCCCATGGTGGATGAGCTGTACTTGCAGCATCAGCTGTCCCTGAGAGGAGACCTCAGCATGCCCCAATCTGCTCAGAAAGTGAGGAGAAGGACATCAACTCCACCTCCTCAACTTTCTTTCTGAGGTGCAGATCATTGCCAGTCATCACCTTCAGTGGTCACCCTGCTGAAGCGTCACTCTACCTGTTTCTCCCACGAGCAAGCACAAGGTGAGCAATTGCAGCCCTTCATTTCCACTCTGCCTTGCTAAATCTGAATTCGCCCAGCCTGGTGTGCTGACACTATCTGCCCAGTCTCAAGGACCTCAAAGACCATCTACTCACACTCGAGTAGATGCAGCTGGGAGTATGGTGATTTTCTTAGAAAGGCTGCTCTTATTTGCTGAATGATAGGAGAAGGAGGCTCTACCAGCAATAGATCATTCATAAGAAAGTTTTGAAAATTTTAAAATATATACATTTTATATATTTTATATAAAATATTTAAATTTATATATTTGGTATATAATGGTGTTCGCAATTTTTTTTGCATCTGGTCAGTTGTCTATGGTTTGTATCTTTTCTGTACACATCTAGCAGGATTATAGGAAATTAGCATAATTTAATGTCACAGTTCCATAATCCTGTATTAGAAAATAATTTTTTATAAAAAATACAATCATGTTCATAAACACCCCACTGATTTATGTTATAAAATAAATTATTTTATGCATTCTAAAAATTATATAATAAATTCTAAAAATAACATTATGAGAAAAAAAATATAATATAAAATTTTTCATTTGGCAATTACTTATTTAGAAGGGGAACAAATGTATGCTGTTTCACAGGTAGGTATTTATGGGTTGTTCTTCCAACTTCCCTGGGACTTCCTATTTATACGATGATCCTTGTTGGGAAAGTTTGCACTAGGTACAACATAATATTTTCAGTCTTTGCTACCTTTTTATAGCATCATTAAAGACACAGATGTTAAAACAAGTTATTAATATACTATAATTACAGATGCTAAAATTGAATTATACTAAATCATGAATTAATTCTTTTCATTGTTATGAAGGATACTTCTAATCAAAAATCTGTCCAACGTTTTACGAACCAGTCAAAAATATTCTGTGGATTGTTTTGCACCACCCTTTTTTGGCAACCAAGGAATGAATAGTGACTTAGTACTTAGACAAATATCATGGTAACATTGTGGTGGTATTAATAAAATTATTATTTAAATTATTGATATAAATTCAGCTATGGAACGGCAGCTGTTAAACCCATGGCCTTTAAACATATAAGAGACATATTGCCAGTAGTCAGAATTTCACAATCACTTTGCTAACTACTAATTTTTTGCACAGACAGATAATGCCAATTCAGGTGCCAATTCATACAATGCCCAATTCACTTTTGCTTTTGGGCACTGTAACACGGTTTAGAGCCAGACTTTCATACAAGCAAACAAATTATGATTAACTCTTTCCTGTGCTGAGATCCCTGCTAACATTCAGATATATTCCTTTTCCCATGGACGTAGAAGTTTATTCAGAAATCACTTTTTATAAATTATTAGAATAAATAAAGTCTAGCTGTCCTCTGATATATAGCATAGATGAATGGACCAAGCTGCATTTGCACCTGCTGCAAGTGGTTGTCTCTGAAATTTAGTGGTAAAGGGAGAGATGTTTCAGGAAGGAGAAATTTCAGGCCTTATCAGAATTAGTACCTTCAATTAGTGCAGGTTTAATAGTCCTTGTTTCCCAAGATGTGGGATAAAGTGATAGATTTGAAGTGCTCCCAAATATAATACAGATTTAAGACTTCCAAAGAAGAGGAACATTTCTGAATAGAATTTGTATTAGGGCTATTTTGGAATTTTCTTTCAGGATGATTTTTTTTTTCCAAGAAAAACTTCATATTTTGATTTTAGAAAATTGCAGTTCTTAAGATGAGAGTGGTAATTTCCAGCTTTGCAAATTGTTCTGGGGAGGATATGGAAAGAGGCAGGAAAGAAAGACTTCGAGCGCTGAGAGTCTGGAAAGCCTTGGAGGCTGGCAGCCTCTGCTCAAGGTCCCATGTTCAGCCCCCTTTTGGCTGAGCTTCCGGGCCTTGCCTGCTACCAGTGGGTGGACATTTCCAGGCTTCCAGATTCTGCTGTGGGGAAGAAAGACAGCAAGTATAGAGCAGTCCTTGTATTTAAGTTTGTCAAAAAGAAAAGGAAAATTAATTTAAGAGATAAGAATTTTGTGGGGGTTTAATGACTTGGAATAAAAATTTCACTGCTTCTCAATCCAGGTTTAATTTCAATTAAGCAAAACTGAAAAATCCTGTCTTTCAATAAATAGGTTGAGTAACACTTGAATTTTATTCCTACTGCAATTTTCATAAGCCTTTCTATACTCATAGAATGTTATTCAACTTTGTGCTATGCTTGCTGTACAAAAAGTAGCTTATAGCCTGATGACATTTACAGAAAGGAACAAAGTCCTATTTTTGTTAAAATGTAACTAGAAGCCAAGTCTGCATATGATAAATGTGTGTGGGAAACTAGCTTTCCAGAAATTTTAGTCATGTTTAATAAGACACACATGAAACCTTTATTGTATGAACACAAGGAACCTGGGAGAAAAAATGGGTGAAGAGCTGCTAGTCCAGGATATGGAACCAGAGATGGTAGAAGTTACAAACAGCTACTGTAACTGAAGCATAGGTGTAGGATTTAGGGGAATAGAGAAACATGAGGATGAAGGTGCCAAACTGAACACTAGTGACGACTGATACTGTGAAAAAAAAAACTAATATAAATAAAAGCAAATCGAACTGAGTCAAAAAAATCAGTCTCTGATAAAGAATGATGGTGCATTCTGGATTAATGTTGTAAATCTCTGTGAAATCTTGGATTAGATTTATATATAAACAAAAATCTTGGTATTTTTAGTAGGGACAAAAACTACTGCAAATTTATATAATTATGGGAGATTATAGATTTGGATATTCAACTCATGAAAAACAAGGCTGTGCTAGTCAGTCCTGGATGGGGTGGCTCTAAGCTGACAATCAGCTGAACCCATGGAAGGTGAGGGTGTGTTAGACTTTGTTTACAAAATAGTAAAAGGAATCTGAAACACTTGCCCATGAGCAAAAGAAGATATGGACACAGAATCATAGAACCGTTAACACTGGAGAAGCATTCCAAAATCATTGTGTCCAACCCCTAACCCAGAACCACTGTGTTCACCACTAAAGCATATCACTACGTGCTATATTCCCAGCCTTTAGAACACTTCCAGAGATGGTGATTCCATCCCTTCCTGGGAAGCCTTTTCCAATGCCTCACTACATTTTCACTGATGAAATTTTTCTTAGTACTCAGTGTAAACCTTTCCTGTTGCAACTCAAGGCCACATTCTCTTCTCCTGTTACCTGTTACCTGGGAGAAGATTTGCTTTACTTTAACAGAGAGACAAAAAATAGCTGACCTGCAGTGCAGGGTGTCAGTTTCAGATGGGCAAACTCAGAAATTCGCTGAGTTATGGAAGTATTTTGGCTTGGTGATAAAGAGTACTCACACTCCCTCATTTTCTTCTTTACAGTTACTAAGTGGCTTTGGTATGAATTTAGTTCCCATCTTGGGGATACTTAGTGGAATTTGTTGAGTGACAAATATTTTTAACAATAAGCATTGTTAAGGGCTAAGAAAGCCTCATTCTGAATGCTTTCTCTTTGCATTTGTGATAATATTTTGGTGTTTATGCTGTATTTATAAACTTGGGATACATTATGAAGTCTTCTCTGAATACTTTAGGCTAGGCAAGGTGTACTTAAATAGAGCGCTTCTGGTAAGTCTACAAATATGTAATTTTTACATAGTAATGGGCATTTGAAAGCACAGCTTTGAGTGCTGTTGAATGATACAATGAAATTCAATTTTGGAGGCTTCCAGCTCTAGATAGATCAAAGATCATGCAGCCACGAATCATTAAGTGTTCTTGCATTAATTTTATAATGGTGTTTCAGGCGCATTCCAAAAACATTGTTTATCTAAACTGTTAACTTGTTTGGATTTATGCCAAAATATTTGTCTTTCCAGAATCAGCATGCATGCTGGCTTTGTGCTTTAGGTGATCTGTGCCTGTGCTATACCAAATATATATATTTCTCAGAACTGGACTGTAAAATTTTTAGTATAGCAGACAGACACATGCACCACAATTAAAAGAAGGTACAATGCAATACAGTAGAAATAATTATAGTAATGATGATACTATAAATTAAAGAAGAAAACCAAATTAAACCAAAAACCGAAAACAAAAAAAAAACACCCCAAAACAAAACAAAGAACTCAGAAAAAATTTTATATCTATGATTGACAAATCTAAGATAGTACAGTCAGATCACGTTTTCTAATTTAAAACCTTTTCTCTCTGTTAAGCATACAGAAATACCCCAGAAAGTGTTTTGATTCTCTTTAGCTCTTTGCAGCTCTTCCATGCCAAGAAGCACAAGAAGGGACTAGAAGCATAAGTCACAGAATATACAGAAAAATTAATGACATTGGATGATAAAGTTGACATAGCTATTAGTTTTGAGTATTTCATCTGCAATTTAATTGGAAAAACAATTCAGTGTCATCCATTTCTAGAAGAGTGATAGGCAATTAAACCAGAAAATTGTATAAATCTCTAATTTTTGGGAAACAAGTGAAATCAGAATTGACATAATGAAATCTATTTCGATTTTTCAATTTAAACTCAAAGTTTGCTTTTGTCAGATTTAAAAATACATCTGGCTCTTCAAGTGGGTCAAATAACACTCATTGTAGGAAATAAAATGCCTTGCTATCTCAATTTTTTTAAATTAATTTGTTTAGTTTTTTACTTACTAATATTTCAGTTTGTGCTATGTCTGGGACTCAGAAAGATTAATCAATAATATCAAATCTTCTTTTTGTTGAAATCCACATAGAGCATACTGTATCAAGCGTTATCAAGAACCAGTTACAGAGGAAGAGAAAGTGCCCAATTTGTCACTATTCACTAGAGCAGAATTTTTCAGCAGCATTATTAGGACTTAGCAGGATTGATCAAGGCATGCTCCAGCAAGAATTGTTTACAAGGGTGCAAGTTATTCATTTTAGTATTCTTCATCCAAGTTAGTATTAACATCCATCTGATTATTTGATTTGGGGAAGCCCTCTTACCATCAGATAAGATGATTTCTCAAATATCTTGGTGACAATTATACACATGTATACACTTTTAGCCCCTAAGATCATCCTTATTCTCTCCATCAAAAAAGTAAAATGGTTTTAATTCTACAGCTTTTTCTATTAGTTAGACTCCAGACCCCCTGAACTAGGTAGGAACTTCTGCTTTACATCAGAGAATAAGCCAAGATTTGAATTCTGTTCTGAAATCAAGTAGTCCATCAATGATAAAGCAGGTGTGAGGAGACTAAAGGAAACTATCTGGTAACAAGTCTGTAAAGTCACATCACTTGCAGCAGGTATCTCTTCAGCAGATGCCAACAAATGCCCACCTCTTGTCCCCCACTTGAATGCTGTGGTGCTTGGTATGAGAAATTTTCTTAGGAAGACAATTCATAAGTAGGATTAGATTTGTTGCTGTTCCTTAAGGTATTTAAAATGGGAACTGGAAAACTTGAGCTGTAAAAAGTTGAGCTAGCTACTGCTTAGAGACTGTTTGTTCTGTTCTGCTTATTATCCATAATGGCAGCAAACAAATTCCTCTCTGCATTAATTCTGATGATGAATTCTCCTATGATTATGAAATCCAAGGAATGTTTTCACCACACAATTGCCAGACTTAATTTAGTGTGTCTGACTCTTTAAAAAAGCTCTCTTTTCTTCAACTCTCTGGACATTAGTTGTTGAAATTAGTACATTTCGAATGCACTTACACCCCTGTAAATCATCTCCTGCCATTTGCTGTTGTTGTTAGGAATATCATGAGCTCATAAATGTGGACTTTTCACATTTTTAGGATTATCTCTAGAAAATCTTAATAACCCATAAGCTGACTCCAGCAAGAGTGTTTACCACGCTCAAATGTCTTATGGGATAGTCTGCCTCCAAACATTTAGATCATACGGCCAACCACTTCAAATGTACATTAGAAAAATCCCTGATGGATTTGTTCTTAGTAAGACTTCAGTGTCTGGTACCTCCTGCCATCAGACAATTTCCATGGTCTTTGAGGCAACTTAAGAAGTGAGAGTTTCTTAATGTGGCTGTGTGACAGCACACTGGAGATGTTACAACTCTTACTTGCAGGACTTAAGTTTTGTTCTCAGTTTGATGCCTTGTCTCTTCACAGTCCCATCCAAAGTCTTCTAAAACTCCTAAAGCCTTTGATAATCTGTGGTTTATTTCATCACGTGGGTGTGCATCTTATAAATGGTTGCTTCTTATTGAATGGCTTCCAGCGCAGACAGCAAATGCCTAGCAGGAGTTTTAGCCAGCATTAACAGGACCTGGTTGATAAGGTATTTTTATCCTTTTTATTAAGTGAAGAATAGAAACAAAAGTATCACAAATCCTGTGGACCTTACTACTAGCCATATCACTTTTTTTTTTCCAAGATCATGTTAAGATCACCTGTTCTATTCTTATATGTAACCAATGGATCAGCAAATGAGGAACCTAAAACTAATCTCATGACAGAGCGCTGTCAGTAAAACAAAAAAAGGTCTTCAGAGAGACAGAGGATTTTATTAAGAATCCTGGGCTGAAAATCTTCCTGGAAAATCTTTCTGGAAAAGTTTGCTGGAAATAAAGACTAGGTGAAGAAAAAATGCAATTATTTCCCCTTTATGGAGAAGCATTTGGATAAATGACAGGCAATTTGTAGCGTAAGAAAGGTAAGACAGAAAGTAAAAGCACAATGAAAAGTTGTCTTCCTTAAATATTTATGACTTCAATTGATGAGATTTTTATTCCTGATGGACAGCTTGCAGACTAATGAGTTTTTAGTTGTTATGCAATTAATGGTGATGGTCTTTTGCTAAATCTTGAGTTTCAGCCATAGTTTATGTAAGTCATTCACATTACTCAACCTATAATGATGTACTTGGCTTCATTGTTTGTGATCTGGTTCTCATTTGTCTGGCACTACATTCTAAGATTGCAATGACTCAGATTTCCTTTAGTTTTACAGCAAAAAGCAATAGTATGTATTGCATGAGGCATCTCAAATTTATTTTCTTGTTTGTGGTCATTTTAGTGCAGGTTTCTCAAGCAGGTGTACACTGACACTTATCTCTGCATTCAGAAGATAAATAGGAACTTGATGTAGTGTTACTTTAGTGATGTCTTCACCATACAATGAATGACTTACATTGAGGGGGTTTCTTTGTTATTTGAAATTTTTCCGTCCGGGAGAAATTATCATCCTCTTGGATGTACTTTCAGCAAAATTTGCTTTACCTTTATTGAGATAAAGCACTGATAAAGTTGGTTAGTCTTTTAACTGTGTCAGGAAGGCAGAAGTTGTCCATTGTGGTGTTAAAAAAAAGAACTGCTATACATTTTAATAAGCTTTAAGTCAATTAGAATGTTTTCTATAGGCAATAAAAAGGGTTATCCAAAAGTTCATACTGATAAAGCGAAATAGATTCCAGAATTTTAATAGACTTTGGGATTTAACTTGTATGTCTATTCACACAGCAAAAACAATGGTATAAATTCATGCTAATCAAAGTACATTAGGTTAGCATGAGTATATTAGTATATTTGGTTATCATATGCTAACCAAATATGCATTTAGATTCCCTTGACTGTCTATGCTTCAACTCTTTCTGCATGTATGTAGTTTAGGATTATTAGCTAGGATTATTAAAATTAAAACTACTATAATTGAACCAGAAGGTCAAGTGCATGCTATTGTCTTAACTCTGCTTTGTCATCCCTGTACACAATCAGAATAAAGTATGTCCTGGAAGAAAAAAAAAACTGAAGAAAAAGAAAAACTAAAGAAAAAAAGGATGAACAAAAAGTTATATTTTTAAAAAACAGATTTTGGAAAAAATAGCTTTTTTAGTTGTTCTGGTGGGCCTGGAAGTAAAACAGAATTCTATTAACTCTTAAATTTAATTCTTACACTATAGAATCCTGTGGAGATTTACGTGGGCCTATCACTCCAAAATGGTAGGTGGTAGGGAAGGTGATGGAAGAGGGCTTTGAAAATACAGGGACAGAATATTATTGTAGTCTGACTTCACAGGCACTGTATAATGACTATAGAGCACTCTGGAAATTATTGATGGTGTAAGAAGCAACAGAGTGAAGCCTGAGGAGCCACATTTCGACAACAGATCCCATATAATTAAGACTGAGTATTCAGTAATCTCTATTATGTGCAGCTATAGCCTCTACTTTAAAAGAAGTAAGAAAAACCAACAACAAAAACTCCTCAAAGAGATGATCTTGAAATCTCAAACTACAGACTGAAGCAACTGGATATGGAGAGCCCCGGTTTTGTGATCAGGAGCTGTAACACTCATCCTGTAGATAAATAGAGGGACAAACCTACACAAAATACTCAGCATGAGCTTTTCAATGGCATTTATGTTGAAGTAACTTTATCTCAGTTTTGACAGATTTATCATTAACAACAGGAAATAAAAAAAAACAACCTGTAACACAGTCTGATGATAATTTTGTCAATGAATTGCAGCCATTTTTTATTCTCTGACTATTGCATTAGTTTTAATAGAGTTTGTGGACTTCTTCAACTATCAAAGCATGTTCTTTCTTCTGGCCAAAAGATCATAAAAGGAAATCATAATTCCTCCTGACCATGGAGAAATCTTGTGTGTATGCCTGCAATCTGTTGTTGGCTTACTCTGCTCTTTTTCATTTTCTTTTTCTGTAGTAGCTTTATCACTGACCCCTAAAAAAACAGGAAAAAAAGCCCATTTTTTTTCCTTTTTCTATAAAAAGGCCAATAAAAATGGCAAATATAGAAGACTGAATGGACATTGCAGTGATTCATTTTGGCAACTCACAACTAACTTATGTAAAGTTCAGTTGGTTCACAGAGTTTGACTCTATGCCATTATTGATGCAGTTCCTGCAGTTCCTGGGGTACTAACTCAAATTCACTCAATCAACTCCCTGAGCAACTCCAAGGATTCCAGATCTTCTTTCTCTGGGACAGACTGTTCCAAAATCAGAATGTATTTTCTCAGAAATTACTTTAGTGGCATACTACAAGAAACTGTACATTTCCACATGTGACCTGAGATTTCAATAAACAATTTGAATGATGCTGATGAAAGCAAGTTTGAACAGCTTTCAAACTGTTCAAATATAGAACACAACAGATCTGTAGCCAGTGGAAAGCCTTTCCCTTCCATTTCCAAAATCACTTCAGTTGGCTTCAAGTTAGGCATCATGATTATTGTCTTCCCATGAGTGCAATAAGGAAGGTCTTCATTCCTCATTCTATGATGCAATTCACCTTGACATGCTTTTTGAAATTTGAAGCTGTCCCAAAAAATGTAAAATATGATAGTCTTGTTACATAGATGTTTTATTTTCAGAACAGCAATAACAAGAACATTAGAGTTTCAGGAAGAGCAATAAAAGTAAAAACACACATTACATAGTGTGTTTATTTATTTATTATATTTTAAAGAATCTGCAAAGAATTAGTTGGAACTGTAAATACACTCAGATGGGCTGTAATAATTTTAAATCAGAAGGAGATCGCTCCTAGGACTCAAATTCCATATGGGCAAAATCTCTACTTTCCTAAATCAAATGAGTAGCCCCACAGGAGCCAGTGAACGAGGAGAGGAATAATTTTTGTTTATGCAGGGCTTAGAATGAAGAAAAACATCTCCTACCTGCATATGCCATGCTCTTGCTTCTTAGTACAGACAAGAAAGTTATCCTTTCAACAGCAATTATTTAGAACCTCATCTCAACCTGTTTCCCTCTTGAGTTGAGTGATTGAGTTGAGTGATGAACAGGAGCAGGGCTAAGAATGGTAAAATTGATGGGTAGGACCATCAGTCATGCTAAGTGAGGGTTTGGAAAGTCAGGTAAAGTGTAGGATTTGGAAAACAAGGCAGCTGGATCCTGGTGGATACAGGATCTTCAGAGCAGAGGAGGGTGTGCACTGACCAGTCCCCTAGCAGTGTCACCACACTGTCATAAAATCCTTGTGATTCTCTGCAGCTCTACACAGTAACATGTAAAGTCAAGACTCAAACACAAACACCTTGCTGGCTCACATATACCATTTTACAGTCAGGAGAGGATCAGGGTTCCAAAGGGTTTTGCGGTGTCCAAACTTCACCAAATGGGATGTTGCGGTACGTGGCTAGTGTGGCCCACTGGAGAGGAAGACATAAGATTCAGATGTGAATCCCACTTTGGATCTTACAGTAAGGGATTTGAAAATATAATAGGAAAACAAATTTAGTAACTAGGAATACTTCATGTTTCCACTCCCACAACTTTAAAGGAGTTTACCTATTACACAAAATTTTAAATTGTAAAATCTTGTAAAATTTTTTTTCAAATTGCCCCATTATTCAAGCTTTCTCTTCACCTATAACCAGATAAAATCATGCAGTTTTAAATACATAATATAAATCTATGGCTTTTTTAAGCTAGTTCCACACAGAACAATTTTTAAGATTAAAAAATATAAAGTCTGAGTCTAGCAAGATGACTTAAAAGAAATTATCCAGTTTACCTTATGCTTTGTGAAATGGCAAAAGTGTTTATTGAAATTAAATCCTCAGTAAAATTTATCATTTTAATTATGTGAGGCTCAATAAAAACCAAAATAATAGAATGCCTCTAAAGCAAAATAAAACACTTAATGATGAAACTTCTTTACAGAATAACAAAGATTAGAAGAAGAACTATCAAAATACCCCTGCTTTTATATTCATTAATATAACCTGGCCAGCTCTTTATAGAGAAGGAAGCACTGGGATACTCTGAGAGGGTACATTTGCACATGGTTCTCCTCATGAAGAGATATCAAAATTGACCTCTCATACGTCAAAGACTTTGAAGTATTAGTAGAAGGGTAAAAAGCTCCCTTACAACCCCTGGCTCCCTGGCTGCAAGTCTCTGACCACTATCCACAACACACTCATTCTTGAAAACCTCTTTTTAACAAGAGCATCTGGTGCAACACAGAGGAGATATGAGATTATATTATCAATTTCTCTAGTCCAGGATGCTGGCAAAAATGGCATACCTTGTCCCCTTTGGGTGAAACTTCAGCACACAGAAAAATCTTCAGGATGGTCTAGGCAAAAAAGAACAAAATGATAAAGAGCACTGACATGTAGAAAAGTCTCATCCTGTATCAAGGATTATTGACACACAAAACCATGGCAGTCAAGGACAAAGATGAAAAAAAGATGATCTTTGGAAAGAAGACACCTGTGTCAGAAAGGCAATACAGAAGTAGAAAAGATCAAGCTTTCCCAAAGAAATGTAAATCAAAAGTAAATAAAAATCTTTCTAACAATACAGAGTTTACAGCAGAAATGCTAATACCAAAATATTCTAAGGCTTATAAGAACACATACTGGTCTTCTCTTTCCCCTATATTTTTCTCAAAAAATGAGATTCTTACCAATATGAAGTGGTGCATCATGAAAAACAACACTAAATATTGGGCTGCTAATATAAAGTAGCAACATGAGGCTGAGCAATCATAACCATGAGTACGAATAGGGCAGGTCAACCTTTCCAGGGCAAAGATATGAAAGCCTTACTTTAAATAAATATTTTTTTTAAGTAGCATCAAAAGCAGACTTGATTAAATTTGTTCACAAAGTTCTTGGAATGATTCTAGCTGGAACACAAATCTCTATTAATTTTGGTCCAGAGGAGAGAACACCAGTAAACCCATCCCAGCTTTTGCAGCATTTTGTTTGTAACGTCTGATCAGAGTTTAGCTTGTAGGATCCAAACACAATTGAGCAACATTTGATTATGATTATTTTATTTGATTTTCTGAAGTATTTGCACAATATTCTTGTTACTTTGAAGATAGCTCACTTCAAGCTGTTCAGCTTTTATTCAACAAAGCCAAACACAATTTCTTTTTATGAAACACTGTAAATATAGAAAGCTGTAAATTAAGTTGCTCTGGAACAGAGAAAGAAATTTTAAGAAATGTTAAGGGATATATCTAGCTTTGAAATCACTCTCCATGGGAAGAAACAGGACTTTCCTTATTTTCTTGCCAAAAATGGGAAGCAAAAAGGCTAATTCAATTTCACGCCAGAAAGAAAGAAAATAAGTATGTGTATATATTATAACACATACCAGTAGGTAGAAGAGATACTTAAGAAAAGGAGAATTGTGCTTATAACCACAAAACTTAGGCATTAGCGAAGGTGTTGGAAGTACACTCCAAATTTTAAGTTACAAAGCAATTACTGTAGTACCTGTTAGAATATATGCTTTAACTACTCCTTTATCTAAAATAATTAATTACAGGCTTGTACTACTATTTACATATAACAGTGGTTTAGGGACTATCATAATAAATTTAAATATTCAGGAAAGCATGTAAACTACACTACTGATATGAATGGATGTATTAATTATAAAAACTGGTTTTGCTTTTAACATTTTTTTCATACACAGAATCATCCAACCAGAAACTGAATTGAAAGGTATTCCTCTATACAGGCTGGCAATTATTGAAACCTTACCACAGGAAAAGGTTTGGGAGCAGATGTTTCAAAACTGGTTTGCTGAGCTTAAAGAGTTTCCTAAATAATGGGTTACCTGAGTTGGAGCACTCCTACACCAGCAGCTCCATCTGATCCCTGCCATGTCACTGCTGATTGCCTCAGAGGTCACCCCTTGGCAGCCTGTATGATTGGCAGCCTTTGCTGCAGGAATACAACCAGCGCTGGAACCCGCTCTTCAGGTTCAGCACATGGGATCAGGGCCAAGGAAAGGCAGCTGGCTTGGAGCAGGGAGGGAGTCCAGAGGCTTTACATAGGCTTAAGAGCACAATAGCATTGGCCAGGCAGCTGTGTCTGAATGGAAGTGCAGAAAAAGAAGGCAGGACTTTTGTGGTGGTGTTCTGGCTTTAGGGACTATCAGGATAAAGGTGACAAGAATAGGAGAGACATGTTAGGCTGCCATTTCTCACAGCCTGCATAAAACTGAAACAACCACCCTTACAAATAAAAGTAAAAGAAAACATGGAAGGCCAATATGGTGTTAGGTGACAGTTTATTTGTTCACAACAAATTGTATACCAGTCCTAGATTGAGCTGGTCAAGCAGGTAAGTGAAAGGAAAGAGTCCTAGAATCTGCTAATCTTATTTCCACTGAAGAAATTTTTATTCTAAATTTGTCATTACAAGCTATGTAAGTGCAAGGAACTTTTATAGCCAATTAAGTGTCTAAAAAAATTCAGGAAGAAATTTTTCCCAGAAACTGAAAGTGGTTTCTGAAAATGCAGTCCTGTGTGCCCTACTGTGCATGATTCCATCATCCACTTAATGTAAAATTTTCTGTGTGTTTACACTGCCTTCCAATTATCACATAGGACTTGATCATTGTGATTTCAATTCTTCGTAGATGCGTTTTTTGGGGGACACCAATATAAAACAGCCAGTCATGCTTTTTAAATTAACAGTCTATCTGGAAAGCATATAGGTAGATCTCTACTGAAGCAGTCCTCAGAACAGTATTGGTGTTCAATTTAAGCAGCTGTTGAGTGCAAATCAGTGATGACAGCACTACTACCACAGTGTACTACTCTAGCAGAACCTGAGAAGTTTTCTTTTGCTACATTTATGAGTCCTGATAATCAATATATTTGCACAAAAAAAAAAAAAAACCTGACCCTAAGACTAGTTTAGTTGTTTAGAAAGTGGTGCTAATAAAACCAAGGTCAGGTGTTTGAGTGCCCCTTATAGGCCATTCACTTCAGCGCTGGACTTGATGATCTCTGTGAGTCCCAACCAACTTAGAATACTCTGTGACTGTGATAATCACAGCTGAAACCTCCATCTGCCTTACACATCCATATTACAGTGCTTGCTTATTGAAACTAAATTATTCATTACTGGAAGTAAAGAATCCAAGCAGCACAAGCAGATGGCTTCTTCCCAATTTGAAAAGAAAAAATACATAAGAAAGACAATGGTGTAGGAACTGGTAGATTTTGTTACCCAGACTTCTGATCACAGCCCATTGTCTACCACCCTTCCCTTTAATTTAAAGAAAATTATCAACAGAAGTTTTATCTTTTTCCAAACTCCTGAAATCCAAATAGCGTGTCTCCTGACTAGGTTTTGTTCATTTTCTGCTAAATCTCTGCCAGAGAGCATTGTTTGTTCTTTGTTTGAAATTATCAGCAACTTTAACTAGATCTATCAGCTGCAAGGAAATCTCTCAAGTTCTGAGCAATTTCTCCTCCACAAGCAATCTTTTATTAGGCAAAAAAGTTGCTGGGAAAATTCCAAATTCCCTCTTCATCCCTCTGGGATGTTTCTTAAAATTCTGCACCAGGTCCTCAACAAAGAAATGAGCTCTTTCTTTTGGAATCAACAAGAATAAAGTGTTTAGTTTCTTAATTACTGGGCTAGGCTCTCTCCAAAAGTGTCTAAGTTTGGAATTCTTTTTCTGGCTACTTTTTCTAATCAAGAGCCAAGCATTTTCTGCTCCCTGGTTGGGAATATAATTATTTTCATTTCTTTTGGGTTTTTACTGTCTTTACTTGCCGCTCAGAAGTGCCTTATGTTCAGGAATACAGAGCTGTAGACAGATATGTAACAACACTACCACAAAAGCTACCTGTACAGGACTCTGATAATTCCCAGGGCATTTTACATTAGGAGAGGGAAAAAAAACAAACCAAAACAAAAACAAAACCAAAAACAAAACAAAAAAAAAACACAACAACAACAAAAAAAAAAAAACAAACAAAGCAGAAGTACAAAAATAAGAAAAATAAGCTCTGTAAAAGCAATGGATAATAGAACACTAGAAAAGTAAAAAATTGTTATTTTTATGTTCTAGCATTTATAGTCTTCACCAAGACTTTAAGCATTTAATTTGCAGCCTCCAAACTCCACACCAATCAAGCTCAATTTATTCAAGTGCAAATCCCACAGCAACTTTCAGCATTGCATAAAAGTAATTTCCCATACAGAAGCCGCAAGTGACTAGGATCAGCTTGGAAATTTAAATACAATCTAGTTCATAAAAATCCTTTCTTCACCAATTCAAATCCTTTTTGCTGTTCCTCTGTCAAAAGTCACTCAATTAGTTGCTACTGCAATGGCATTCCCCAGGCATGCAGAGAGTACAAAAGTCTTTTCTCTCAAAATGGTGAATTTCCTCCCCTCTTGAAGAAATTTCTGGATCCTTTTTAACAGTCAGTTCTGGGATTGGAGGTGCAGTAGCAGAGATGACATTACTTTGAATCTGCTTCATCTTCATGCATGTTAAAGGATGAACTCTAAATTGAAAGCACTCATTTGGATACCTTTAGAATGTTTCTAGTTCCTACCAAATAGCTATACTCTATTCCATATAAAGAGTTGAAATAATTTAAGTACTTGAGAATATCTTCTATTCCCAAAGACTTAGGATATATTATTTCCCCCTCTTTGGAGAATCCAGAGCATTCCACAGTGAGTTTTTCCTCATTTTAATTACAGTCAGAATAATATATTTTATATATTTTGTTCCCAATGCTTTACATTGTCTGCTACAGGAGAAAGCTATTAGCAATCTTGAGTTATCTGTGGGATCGAATCAACATGTCCTCCAGTTTTGGTCATACTTTAAAAAAATTATTCCTGTAAAGGATGTCTAATCAGCTCATTATTTAGTTTCTTTTATCTTTAGGTGATAAAGGTAAAAGCAAGATAAAAAGATAAAATCCCACAGGCTGGCTTTCTGTCCATAACATTCTATGGCTTTTCCTAATGCTGCTCCAGATCACATCTCTCAAGTTTTCAATTAGTTACAATTGCTGCTTCCTGCCCTTTTGACTCGCAAAACATTCTCTAGATCTTTGACTCACATGAGCTTCACAGCTCTCATTCCATGATTACCTTTGCAGAATAAGCTACAATGAACCCAGTATCCTTGGTCTGTGTTCTGACAGGCTACATCTTGGTCAGCCTTTGTATCCTCAACTGTACATTGCTCAAGAGTACAGTTCTCCATGCAGAGCAAAGAGTTTACTTTCACATCAGTGCATTCACTGCCTCAATGCAACTCTATTTCTGTGCACTTGCAATTTTACTTCCTTTAACTTGCTTTTACAAAGCTTATGTAGAGATGGCCTTTTCCATATATTGTCCCACCGACTGTAGAGGATCATTTTCCATGATGAATCAGTATTCTGTATGTGTAAGTGCTGCAGAATTCACCACTGACGTGTTCACCATGTCCTTCCTACCTCACTTTGGATTTTCCTTTATTCCTCACACAGCCTGTAAGCAACTGATCTTCCAAAGAAAGGCTCAGCACAAATATTTCACATATACTCACAGCCTATAAAAGGCTTCAAGATTGTGAAACAGTGCCCAAATCATTAGATATTTGGACACCATTGATGCATTTAGAAATAGGCAGGACAGATGAAATACATCTACATGAAAGCAGCCACTAGATAAATCTAAAGCTAAACACCTTAGCTAGGCAATTTCACATCATTGCTTTTATTTGTTTTAATGAGATCAATATCAGCCAAGAGTGGAAGGAGAGTATGAAATTTAGATTCCTTTCTAGACTCCTTTCTCAAAATTTTCTGCTATTTTCCCTTCTAGAAAGCTTTTATGATTTAAGTAACCAGATTCTCATTCTAAGACTTCATCAGTGTATTGTTTTTATAAAGATCTTGGAGGAAGACATGTCAAGCACTTGGTTTAGGTGAGTTAGAGCCAATTAGAATGTGTTCTTTCAAAGGAAGACATTCTGAGCATCAAAAATGAAAACATTTTTGGAATTTTCATTTGGGATTTTTAGGAAGTTTTTCTTGAAAAATGAAATGCATTTGAAAACTCAATTTTGTATGAAAAACAAATATGACCAAAACTACTTGATCAATTTTGGCTCAACAGATGGTGACAAGTAATGAATCTATTTCCAAAGACTTCTGAATTACTGCTCTGCTGCCTTGATCATCAAAACTGCAGATATCCACTAACTAATAAATCTAGGCAACATTTTAAAATACATTAATTTTAAAACATAATTTAAGTTCCAGTGTGCTTGGTACTGAAAAAAACTTTAACAAAAAAAAGTTCCTTTCAGAGTCCTACAGCCTCATAATTTGGATAAGATCCTAAGAATACAATTCCCATTTAATTCAATGGTAAGCACATAACTAAAACCCTGTGCAAGGCATTGAACATTTAGCACAGTATTCACTAAGTAGATCCAGATGATGGGCCAAATCCAGCTCTGATGTAGGTGGGCAAAATGCCATTTAAATCATTTGAGTTGCAACACTAGAGCCGAATTTGACCTTATATTTTTTGAACATGATGCCAAATGACTGCAAAAACAATGTAGTTTTTACTCAAGTGCAAATGAATGCGGTGGTTTCATCCTAGACCCTGGAGGACATGTATTCAGAGCACAAAAGCATCACAGACTTTGGCACAGCTTGTAACTGCTTTTCCACAAAGATCCAGGACTCGAGTGTTTAGGGCGTTGCAGGTCATGAGCAGAAGAGGCAAAGCAGCAGAGCTGCATGGACATGGCTGCACACTGCTCGCCTCTTGCTAACCTCTGACCAGCACTCGCTTCCTCATTTTCATCATTCACTTTAATGTTTCAAGAACAACAACATCAATTTGAATAATTCTGAAGTCTCAGAGGATGTGCTTTCCCAACTGAAAGGCAACTCTGTAACTTTGTATTTTTGCTGATAGAAATACAAGCTGGATTTGTTTTGGTGAGGTTATTCACACCTGGCCTGTGTAATGTTTTACTTCTGAAGATGTGAAGGGTCTTTCCAAAGGAAAATTTATAGAAGACAGTGATAAATGGAACTAGAATTTATCATATGTAAATTTTCTAGCCATCCATATTTTCATATTTTCATATTTTCATATTTCCATATTTTCATATTTTCATAATTAAACTTTATCTTCCAGAATTAGTAAGAATAAAAGAAGAAGGTCCTTTAGAACTATATGCATCTTTATTTAGCACAAATAAGTACACAACTGGTAACAATAAAAAAATAAATCTAGATGGCCCATAAAAAGGCTGTCTGAATCATGAGATCCAGCAACTCCACTCATCACTTTTTGAGGCTATTGAGTCCACTTAGCTTCAACATCCCCTTACTGCTCATTTTCTTACTTACCTTTTCCATCTTAAGGTAACAAGAAAAAAGATAGATCCTCCCATAGGAAAAGGGAAAAAAGGTACAAAAACATAGTCCGGTGAAAAATTCCTCATTTTGAATGTGTGTACATGTAAGAAACTGGTGTCCAACAAGTTGAATATATAACAGAGAAAAAACCAAGCCTTCTAATTTTTCTGGTATTTCACAAGAACAATTTTTGTTCTGCTCTTTGTTCATCTCATTTGTACTCTTTCAAACTGTACTGTCAACAAAGACACTTTCCTGAAAGAAATCAGAAGGATAATACCCCAGGACCACAGAATAGCCAAAGAAATAATCTGCAGTAGTACTTGTTCTCTTCTCACATAGAAAATGAGAAGGATAATTTCTTTCTGGCAGCCTTCTCCTTCACGTTCTTAGCAATTTTTATCACCAGTTTAAATTTTCCTTCCAATGTTCTCTGAGAACATTGTTCAAACCAGAGACCATAGCAGAGTTTGTTTTGCAGTTGTATGGACCCCATACCCCCCACCTCTGCAGACCAAAGCCAGGACAAGGCAGGCCCTGCCAGTGTTACCTGAGCAGAAGAAACACTTGGGTCATGCATCCAGACTGTAAAGCACTTATGGCAAACTCAAATGGAGACTGCAAATTTATCAGGAACTCTCTTAAAAGCAAGATAAAAGTCTAAATCTATTAACCTGGTTTTGACAATTTTGATTTACTGCTCTTCAGGCTTTTGATTTGGGATTTTTAAATTTAATTCGGAGTAGATGCCATTCAGTGTTTTCCATTATATTCTATATGACAAGGGTTTGAATCTCACAATTCATTTATACATCTTTCAAAGATTCCACTCAATCATCAGCATGTAGTGCTGTTATATTTACCTAAACTTGCTCCATCTGGTTACAGTGACACCAGACTTAAATTCTTCAGACAGATTTTTAAACGGCTGCTGAGAAAATATTTTAAATTTCTGTAGGTGGCAGATAAACTTTTTCTTACCCTTTCCCTCCAACCAGTAGAAGGAATATCTCCTACAACCCAAAACCAAGACTTTTCAAATAAAAAGATGGGCAACATAGTAATTTTAGAAGTGTGGTTTACAACCATGGGTTTTTTCCTCTCTCACATTTTTTTTTCAAATGTGGTATCTGGAAAACTGTAGTAAACTGGCTTGCAATTCCAGTAAGCCCCCCTAGGACAGCAGCTTTCAATTCCAGGAGAAAATTTTTGCTTAGTGGCTAAAAGACTTCCAAGTTCATGATCCAGAAGAGGCCAAGAGCACTTGTAAGTCAAAAACATCATAAATTAACTGAGTAAAACTAAAGTACTGAAATATCTGAAGTTGATTTCAGGGATATCAAATCAGAACTTTGCTCAGACTTCCAAATCTTGTTTAATTTTCATAGAGAATTTTTGTCCCAAAAACAGAGTCTTTACCAAAATACAACATCCCACAAAGCCCACCACTGAAACTTGAACAGACTTTTGCATTACAATTGCCAGATTTATTTTTTCCCCCTGACCATCTTTTTGCTAAATCAGACTTCAAATAGAGAGGTTTTCTGGGAGGAATTAAAAGACGCTCACAAACTACCCCCATCTTAGATTGACTTTGACATTTCACAAGGATGTTAGAGCTAAGTCTAGCCAAATTTGGGTGGAAGGCTTCCAGCCCAGGATTCTGTGGTGAGTAGGGCTGGTGAATAGGTCACATTCTTTCTTCCAGCCATACAAACTGATGTCCTAATATGGTGCTAGGTGGTGGTATACTGTGAACAGATTCTTTTCCTAATAAAATAACTCTTCATCACCAAATACCACTGTACTCTGACAAAATTGTGGCATTAACCCGTTTTTCAGCAAATACAGGACATGAGCTACCTTTGTCCCAAATGAGTTCTAACCACTCTGTTTTGGTTCAGTTCATACATCAAGCTTCTCGTACTGCCGCTGTTAGAGAGGATATAGGTCTTTGTGTATATTTTGAAGATGCTTCTGCTTTCAAATTAGGATCACATTAAAGTTAATGCAATTTTTGAAAACATTCAATAGAGGATTCATTTGGAAAAGCCCCATGGGTCCTTTAGAAGAAAGGCTCCAGATCTGTATGAAGAATTGTTTAATGAGAGAAAATTTAAAATCTTTGCTCTGTCATCAGTCTGTCATCAGATTCATGCTGCCCTACTCCCTAACATGCTGACTTCTTCAAAAATATATGGATGATTCTTTCTTTTCAGGGTACCCTTCACTTTCCCCTTTCCTTGCAGGCATCACTGCTGTACAGGGATCCAAGAACAAGAATTCACTGAGACAGGATGTCTATTTCCTTAGGGGACTGCAAACCAGGAACTTGGGCTATAGCATACACTTTTATATTTTTTATCTGTGTACCTCAGTTTCATCTAAAAGAAATTACATATCTTGACATAACTAAACTGTGGAATCCAACTGTCTCTTATTACCCGTTTCACAAATAAACAGAGTTTTCCTAGGCAAGCAGATTTACTTTCCAAAAAAATGCACAGCAGCAATGAGAGGGAAAAGGATTCCATCCCTTTTCATGGGAAATTTCTTTTAGTGTCTTGGTGTTGCTCTTGCTTAATGTAGTGTAACTTTCAGATGACACTTCCATCTATAGTAACTTGTAGCTCCTCTATCAGCCCAGAATATGCTGGGATTGCTAATGTCTTGTATTTATTTCTTGTATTTTATACTTGTTAATTATAGTCCAATATTTTTTAAAATAGCAGCACAAAGGAACTCTAATAAAAGAGAGTCTATTTTACATTTATTTCTTGCCATTCATTCTTACCAGCAATTTGATTACATTCTGAAAAAAAAAATTGGCAATTAGGCATGCAATATGATTATTCTTATTAACCATTACGTTCATAACTACTACATGTTATTGAAAAAACTCTTCTAGTAACAGACAGCCAGTTTTCATTACATAGAAGCCATGGAAATCTACAGAAAATAAACATGTATTTTCCCAAGCATTTCACATTCAGCTTATAATAATAGGATATCTGTTTAAGCTGAATTCACATACATTATATTGTCTTCATAGGAAGTATAATACACTGCAAAAGGGAGCTATCAGATTTATCATGAACACATTTCATAAAAATGAGGTCTTCATTAAGCACCAAATGAAACAAAGAAACAAAATCAGGAAAGCAGGGGGAAGGGGTGAGATCAGAGAGATTTTGTTTTGTCCTTTTTCAACACCCTCCTGCTTTCTAGGTTGGCTGTTCACTTATATAGTCTGTTCCTGCATAAAGGCATTTTGCATTCCTCTTCCCTGGTCCCCCATTCGACCATCTCACATGAAAGATAAGAAGAATGGGACAGGTAGCAAAGGCAGAGCTTGCCCTGGCTTTGATAGCAGAACTATCCATGTCTCCCCTCCATCGGACTGTAGCCAGAGCAACTTTCCCTCCCTTTGGAGGGACAGGTTATGGGCAGCAGGAGGAGCAGCCTCCAGGAGATTCACACTCACACTGCAGTCAGTTTGCAGACATCAAATAGCTCCATGGCATTGTCGGACTAACAGCTATCCTGTTTGCTGTTGTCTGTAGAACACTTCTGAATTATGCTGAGTTTACTTAGCTGCAGAAAGTTTGGTGAACTCTGAGGCCTGTTAACCTGGAAGGAAAAGTCCAGCCTATAGTTTCAGAGCTTCACTGCTTGATGACACTAATAAGATCCAGATCCAAGAGGTAGTGACAGCTGTGATCTTCATACACTCTGCCCTGCAGGGTGAGTATGCTAAATAAAGCATTTCATCTCACAATGTTGCCCCTGCCCACTCAAGCGCCCAGGGTAAGGGGAAAACTGGAGAAATTAGTGCCTTGTTTTTGAATTAATAAGAATTTTTAAGCCTCTGCCAAGCAGATAAGACTTAGATGGAATGCTGTAAAGATACTCCAGACTCAACAACTTTTTAAATAGATATGCTCATTATGACCAGAAGATTAGAAGCTATTTACAAGTAACACAACCTAGAGAAGAAAAATATACATAAGGAGGCTGACACAGGAAGGGTTTCTTTGAAAAAGTCAAGATAAAGGAAATGCAAAACACAGCAAAGAAAAAAAGCTGAGGATTAATTAAGCTGCAAACCTGCTTCATGAAAGTGTGGGTTTTGTATTAAAATAAAAATTAGTACTAAATGAACTAACAGATATTACTACAATTTTTAATAAAATGGCTTGGTATTTGTACAAAATATCAGTATCACAACTGAAAGATATAACTAAAGTATCTGATGGTAAAAAAAGCAATTTCTTCTTTATCTTTTTATCCTTTGTCTTTTCATAAAATGCTTCCATTTCTAATATGAGCAATTACATTAAGGGCAGTCATCTCCTTAGTGTAAAATATCATTCACACATGATAGGAGTTATATAGGAAGTGACTGCATGCCACAAGGTCAATAATTTACATTCACTATTCAAAAACCAGAGATGGTCCAATTCTGAAAATAATGCCTTGTGGGTGAGCACCTTTCACTGATGGTACTTCTTTGAGCAGGATCCCTACTCTGTGCACCTGACATCACACCATCAAGAAAACTGCAGATGTTCATCTTAGAACCCAACAGTGACACCACAAACTCCATCAAAGAAAACACAAAAGCCCTTTTGAACTGTATTTATTGTTGTCCGGAAATACATACCTTTCATCTCATGTAATGGGATATTTTGGTTTATTAAACCTAATTCGAACAGGTGAAACAGTAAGAAATAGTTCTGTTCATAGCTTATCTTTTAAATTCAGATGGCATTGCTATAGTTAAAGGGAATATCAGTAGAAGGCACAAAAGATAAAATTAACAGAAGTCATAAGAGACTAAAAGACATACTTGTTACTGCATTAGACCTGTAGCATCCAGCAAAATATTTATTTGATTATTAGCTGATAAAAATTATTATCACTAGTCCTCTTTTATCATGAGTTTCTTTACAATTTTTTTAGAAAGGATTAGTTATCAAGTTTCAAAATATTATGGAGATTTTTATGTACTATAGAGATTTTGCTGTATAAAACTTGAGTTCAGGAGGAACCATTATCTCTAAATCAGTATATTGTCTGTGAGATTTTTTGTCTCCCTTCTACAGTTCTCTCATTTCCAAATTCTTTATGGCCTACAGGATGTTTTAGCAATTATCTGGTTCAGGCACGCTTGGCCTTGACTTTTGTATCAGTTGTGTGCCTGTATCATGCCATACAGGAGGGATCTAATTTAGTTGCTGCATTGTCAGCATTGGTAAAAAAAACAAAATTTCTTTCAGAATTAAAGAATAAAAAAAACATTTTAACATGCAGAAAGTTCAAATGTTGCAGATGGTTCCTATCAAATGACTGCTATCTGGATATAGCTTTATTGGAAAGCTAAATGTTTATAAAATAATTTGGGCTTGAATTTAAAGGTCATCTAATTAAGCAAATAAGTAACATTAAATTAGTCACAAATGTTCTTAAAATATGGGGTTTGCCATTTACAATTAGCCAGTAGAAAGTTGACTCATACTTCTCACATCTGACAAAGTGTTACTTTTGATTTTTAAAGCAATAAGAGGTCTTAAACTATATCAGGGTACTAATATTTAAATACAAATCAGGGTACAAATATTTAAATGCCAAATAAAATTGGCATTGAGTCGTATTTGGCATGATCTCCTACTTTTCTTCCAATGGCAAAAATTATTACTGAATTTCTCAGTAATTCTAGTAGAAATGTTCTTTGGACAGATCTGGAGAAATTTGTCAGCAATTTATATTCTGGAATCCCAAGCACTGTAGAGATGCAAATTATGGCCCAGACACTATCTGCCAAAAGGTAACATGCTGTGATGTGTCTGTTTGCCATCAGGATACTGCTGTGGTAAATTACAGTAATAACTATAATATTGCAGTTATCCCAAACACCTTTTCAAAGCCACTGCTCCTCCTTTGAACATTTAGGTGGTATTTACTGCAGAGAAACATTAATCTGAATGTATTGAGGGTTTTTGATCCCTGTAATTGAGCACTTTTGCACTAGAGCATTTGTCAAGGAACAGATAAATACGTGGTTTCAGAGGAAGATTTTTAATGAGACAAGGAGAACCCTTTTTTTCTTTAATAGAATGGAACCAGTTGTATCTCATCACAGCACTTTCCACTATCCTTCTGTTGTTGACAATGGCTGTTTCAGCTTCATTTAATACCTTTTTGATTTCTGTCTACAGCAAGAATGATTACATATAGTCCTGCACTGAAATGTTTACCCGTTTGCCAAATAATGGGAAAGTAATCAACAAACATGTATTAACAAAAGTGTTTCCCTACCTCTTACAAGCCAACAAACAAACAGAAATTCTTAGCCTGATGCAGCAGCATTTTAGAAAGCCCTAATATCAGAGTCCTAGAAGGATTACACACACTGGTTTCAATTGCTGTAGAATTATTTTCACTTCAAAAAAGCTTCTATTTAGAGTACTTTCAGCTTCAGTTTGCAATACTCAAATCTATGATCTACAACAGGTTTTGTTTCGATCTAAACTTTCTTCATTTTAAAGATTGTTTTCTTAGCAGAATAGAGAATTAATGAATTCTCAGTTTTACTTGATTCTTCTTCTCCATTTTGAGCATAGCTCTGCTCCTGAAAAAAACTAGATCACAAGGGTGTACAACATATGCCCAAATCTTATTCTATAGCACATGCCAAATAGTAATGCATGGGTTCAAGTTCTTGCTCCAGTGATAGTCTGCAGCATAATTCTCATGGGTAGAAAACCACATTGTGTTGTGTCCTCTTGACACAATGTATAACAATATCCAGCAAGCTTAATACTCTTGAATATATTTCAGCAGCAGAGCCACAATTATTTTTAGACATCTAATTCTTTAAGCCTTTCTGTGTTATTGCAGGGAATTTTGGCCATCCTCTGCACCGCCAAAGCAAGCTTGAATAATTTCTGTCAAGAGTTCAGAACTCACAACAGAGCAGGCTGGGAGATTGCCATTAGCCCCCAAGAGTCTACAGAATTCTGCCCACTTCTGACACACAGAAAGAGGCTGAGGTTTTCAACTTCATACAAGCTTAATAGCCTTAAAATATTTGCAAAGGCTGTAATTCACCTATTTAATAGAAATTTAAATTCATGTGAGAGAGTAAAATATGTCTTCCTTTTAAGGCTGTGTCCCTTTTTCAGGGATTTCAGTCCTTCCCTAATTAAAGGAAATTGCAAAACTCCCGCCCATTTCCCTAGGAGCAGAATCAGATCCTTTCATATTTTTACTAGGGACTGCACTCTGCAATGTGTGTTTTAATATGAGAATCATCCATATCTAAATGTATTTTTGCTATGGAATTAAGACAAAAATGAGGCCTGTATCACAGACTCCAGAGCAGAGAGTCAGTACTGTTTGCTCAACCCCTAGCATTTGGCCATCTTATTAAGTCCCAATAGGCTTGTTATAATCCATCTCACAGGCCTCAGGGTGTAGGAGAGATCCAACAGCAACAAGAGCTAGCTGAATAAACAACAAATGTGCAAGTGGAGCAGGGCATCCCACTTGTTTCATTAAAAGCCCTAAGCATACGTGTGCCTGACTGTCATGCATGATCACACCCTAGGACATCACAGTAACACTAAGCAGCTCTCGCTGCAGTTGCCTCATCTCTTTACAGATTGCGCTGTCTCTTCTGACCAGCAAAAATAATCAAATCCTCTGCTTGGATACACTTTACAAACACTAAAATCTTAGTGTACAACCTTGTCTAACACTTCCATTATTAGCTTGAGCTGTGGCTTGGAGGGTGTTGAGGAAGGAGCAGGAGGAAAGAAAAAGCTGTGTGTTAAATATTGTTAAGACTTCCGCTGTTTTATATGTAACATCAGAAAGAGAGAACTTCTGCATAAGGTTGTTCTCATGGTTTTCATTATCACATATAGTTAATTAAAAACACTTCTACCCCAGGCAACCAACACACTGCAAAGAGAATATTAAGAGGGTATAAAAGCATCCTACTCACTTGGAAACTAATTAACTTGGTTAAAAATGAAACAGTTTTTTAAAAAGTACTGTAGTGTCAGGAAGGGCTTGTTGATACCTCAGATTTACTATGTGTGGACAGAAATGAAAGCCAGTTTTGCTTCTCTTGAATGTAATGGCAAAAGTCCTTCTCCAGGGCAGGCAGATCAGGCCTTTAGCATTAGACTTAAACCTTGAAATCAGTAGAATAGCTGTATGGCATTTAAAATAGGCTTTAGGTGCCTGGTGCTAGTTTGAGAACAATTTAGTAATTTAATTCCAAAATAATAGCCCTGAAAATCTTTCTTCAATATCTTCCTAAATTTTGCAGCACCACTATTCTTATTAATATCTAAAATAGATAGATAGTTTACTAAATAACCTATCTATGAAATATAATTCATAGCTTCTTTATAAAGACTAGATAGCTTCTTTCTTAAATGCCATATTGAGACTTATTTAACTTACCACTATCCTGTGGCCAGGTAGAGACTGGAGCCAAGACCCTTCCATTGAGCTGTAGAGTCTACAATACAGATTCCCCATTCTGGCATTGCCATCAGAAATATTTCTATGGTCAAGGGAGATCATGTCACTACAGGTAAAAGAGTTCAGACAAAACTGAACTTCTCTCAGAGTTTGCTCAGAACTATGGAATAGATTCTACTCACTTTTTTGTTAACAAGACACTTACCGCAGTCATTAGGTAAAAGAACTCTAGGTTTGGGGTCATGCTTCCTCTCTCTGTTAGGCAAGCATTAATTCTCTGAGCATGTCTACTGAACACCAGTGGAAGTAGGACCTTCATAAAATGCAGTAGGAAGTCCTTTCATTTGAAAGATGTGTGGTATAACTGCTTTCCTTTTTACACTAAGAGATCAGAGAACACATGCATAGTATGAAAAAATAGTTTTCTGTCTGTGCCAAAATCCTCCAGGTACTGGCTAGTAAGATGATCATTTACAGTTTAAGACCCTCTTAATGAAGATTCTCCGCTGAAAAAAACAAAACAAAACTAGAAATGAATTAAGCTGGATGAAGACAGCAAGAAGCAACAAGGCTTTTTGCAGCTTGGTGTGCAAATCCCCAGTCTCCTGACCAGATACCAGAAGCAAACAAGTGCATTCTTTCTTTTCTTTAGAAAACTCACCTTCAGCACAAGCCCACATCCCCACATCTCATGAGGTGGCCATGCTTGAGTGTCCCCGCCACACAGCATTCCACAAGCTTTACAAATTGAGATCTCTTTCCGAAATCCTGACTAAAATACATAAAACAACCAAGCCCAATGGAGGGAACCATCCATGGAATCAATACTAATTCTGGAATATTTTCCAGGCACTCGTTTGATAAGAAGAATACAGTTTCCATAATATGTGGCTAGCCTTTGCCAATTTTAGACCTAACCTTTCTCTCAAAGCCTGCTGCTTATATGCTGTGAAATTCTCAGCAAGTGCTTTGCTACGTTATAGGAGTTTCTGAAGAATGAAGGCCAGAATTTTAAATTCTCCCTTGCTGACACAGATTTAAATATGAACAGCCAACTGAATAAATATTTACTTTAAAAAAAAGCACCCAGTCTTACATTACAGGATTATTAGAAATAGCATCAAAATTATTTAAACAAGGATCACTAATAGTACCTAATAAGTTAGAAGGCTAAAATTGTTAATGATGCTTATTTCATACTAGGATATTTTAAGTGTTATTCTGTTGCACACATTAATAATAGATAGAGCACATTACAGTGGTTTTCTTTACTCAGCTTTCTCTCACACGAAACTAATCCACACATACATTATTGATAAATAATGCACACCTCTCCTGTTCACAGCATCTAAATTATGCAGAATTAGGAGCAGCTGACAAACTAATACATATAATTGTTTATCTTAATAGACATCACTTTATTTTTAGCTAGCATACATGGTGAACCTCACTTTTGTGTAAAACATGAAGTTTAATATATAAATGGAGTTTTTTGATAAATGTCAGAACATTTGGCTTTCAGATTGATACCTGTCTCCTTACTCTTTTTTCAGATAAAATACATTAGAGTTAACTTAAATATACATTCAAAAGGATCACTTGAAATAATGCAGCCTGACAAAAATAAATTTTTTGCAGTGTTTTAGAGTAACTTGCAAATATATCAGTACTATGTTGCACTGTAGCTCTCCCATCAACAATGAATAACCATCATACCAACGTTCATTTTGCCTTCCTTTTACAAAGCAATTAGTTCCTATTTTCATCTAGGAACTAAACACATCATTGTCAAGCAACATCTCTCAACAATCATGAAATATTTAGCACCTGAGAGCATCACCTAGTGCAGATTTTCAAAGCAATAATCTTAGGTTACATTTGCATTGGGTTTCCAAGAGGAAGTATGAGTTTTCCTAAGCAGACACACAGTGCCAAATTCACCTCATCAGTTCACCTAATTTACAACTGGGCTATTTTCACGCACCTGAAAATGCTGACAGAGGCATTAGGGCTTCCAACCCCAAAAAGGTAGCAGGATCATCAGCCCAAAAGAAATGCAGGTACATTGCCAGTGCACATTACATGAAAAGAAGCAGGTCTCGTTTGTAGAAGGAATAATTTTAGACAGTTGCAATAATAAAAACTGATGGGAAGAATTGCACAACTGGGGTACTCCATTAGAGGGCAATCATTCAAATGTATTGAGTTATATTTGCATCTTCAGCTTTTTCTAGCTCAAAATAATTGCCTGAGAAAAGCCTCACAGAATATTAGTTATTTAATAATACAATTTTACAGAGAAATATTCAAAATTTGTCATAAAGTTCATTATTTGCTATATATTCTGACAGTTATGACTGGACAGCTCAGGTGAACAATTCATAGAGCTGATGACGTACATTGTGGGGTCTGAGGCTTTTTTGATCACTGGGGCAATACAAGTACAAGACAAAAGCATAAAACCCTAAAAGCAGGCCATTCTTCAAATACTGAAATCTAAAGCCCATTTTATTATGCTGTCAATGAACTGCCGAGATTCTCCTTTGCTTGTTAACATGATAGCAGACAGATGAGAAGAAATAAAAAGTACTGGCGTGTGAAAGGCAAATCAAAAGGGGAGATTGAAGGGATTTCTCGAGTTACTCAGGTGAGTCTTTAAGCCCCAGCCAGTGACCCAGCCAGTGGTCAGAACGGTGCAGGTTCCGTTTGGTTGCTCCGAACACTTAGACACGGTATCCAACTGTCTGCCCAAAAGGCTGAGAATTTGCAGTTTCTTTGTAAGCTTACTGCACAATTAACAAAAGAAGGGAATTTGATACTAACTAAACAGAGAATGAATAGTCAATAACATTGTATAAACTTTTTCAAGTCACAAATCTTTATGCAGCAGGAGCAACTTCGCATGTTACTGGAGTCTTTTACTGCAAAGATTGGGGGTTTTTTGTTCTCTGCACTCATGTTTTAGTTGTAAAATATATTTTTCTAAAATGGAGCCCTCACTTGTCGGCAGATAATGGCAAAAAATCCCTAACACAAAGAAAAAGATAAATCACAGACTAAACAGAAGTTACAGTAAATTAATAAAATGAAGAGCACTATGGTTAGAAAGATCCTTAAATTCACAGAACTGCAATATAATTATTTTATGACTTTCAACATGGGTAGCATAATATTTACAAAAGAAATTATTCCAGAAAAAAAATTATATTTTTTCACTGCTGGATTTCTAATTCTTAAATTTAAAAAAAGCATTCAAAGTCCCACAGCCAACATTTTGAATAAAAAAATAAAACACGAAACAATTTCCATGCTATCATAACTCAACAACTACAAAATGAGGTGGCATGTGAAGAAGAAATGCAGCAGACAAAATGCAAACACAAGTATATTTGTAAAAGAAGTTTTAATGCAGTTAACTACAGTTTATAGACCTCAACCTGAATACCCTTACAGTGGAAACATTATTGTTTGCATGATGGTGTATATTTCTCAGAATGCGCTAGCTGTCAAGTTTAAGTAATATTTTACATACCCTTTTCATAACTGCACAATTAGCTTTATGAAACACAGCTGTTCAAAATAAAGCCTGGAGTAGCAGTGCCATCTAGCATCTTTTAAAAAAACCCAACAACAACAAAATCTCTGTGCACTTACAGAATTGGTAGATTAGCATTTATTAAGACTATCAATCTTTGTAATTGATCTATGCATCGAGTTATAACACTCAAGTGAGTAACAAGACATGTTTTGATAATCAGTGTATTACCAAATATAACATCTGTAACATGTACACGTCACAAACCATCTGGACAATAAAAGTGTCAGATAGAATTCTTTAGCCTTTGAAAGAGTTCAACTGAGACTGGGGAGAAGGGGACTGCATTTACTCATTCAGTGTTGGGTTATAATACATGGATGTGTAACATAGTGTGAAAATGTGATAATATGGTAAAAAGGAACAGTAAGGTTTTCTTTTGGGAACAGAGGCTACATACACAAACTGTACCCATTTCTTAGGGTAGACTACAGACTGCCTGGGGTCCAGGTTAAAGATGTGAAAGAAATATTCCCACTCTGGTACTGCTTTCTGAGTATTATCCATTTTTCTGGTTGAAAGCAATGAAGTGGCAACAAGAAATCTGAGGCAAATCAGAAGAGATTTCAGGATAACTGATTGAGGGATCAGAAGCAGGTGTTTTTTCTTCTTTCCTTGCATTTTCAGGGACTGGTAAGAGAGCGTCAGAGACAGAGCAGAGTAATATCAGGGTCCAAGCCTGACATAATCAGCAGAATTTTTTGGGTTTTGATCCCAGGTCTGTCCACGTGGCACCAGGCAGGATCAGAGCAGGAGAGTCACACCTGTCTCAAAGGGTGAAAGGATCTTGTGCAGGAGTTAGTAGGGTCACTGAAAGAGCTTTAAAGTAGATTTGAACAGTGAAAGGGGTAAAATCAGGCTCCCTAGAGTGGCCTGAGGGTGGCACGACAATGTCAGACAACAGCGTGGTAGGAAGTCTTGCAGTCTTGCTATTTCAGTGGAGAGAGAGAGGGATGGAAATCTATGAAACAGCCAAGATGCAAGGGTTATTGATCTGTTAGAAACCATGGATCCACCTGAAAATGGTGACATAGGAACTGGGGCTTCTAAATCAAAGAAGCCCAACAGAAGTGCAGCTACACCAGCGCCCACAGCATGGGAAACAGCAGAAGCCATAGAGCAGCAGGTAAACTACCACACAGCTGACACCTTGAAAAGGTGGTGTGAAGATTGGCACAGCTGGGGTGGTGTAATAGAGATCTAAATTCAATGAGCAATGATGGAGGGACAGTGGGGTAGCCCTATATATTAGGAAGTATTTTGATTGTCTAGAGCTTAATGATGGTGACAAGAGGGTTGAGTGTTTATGGGGAAGGATCAGAGGAAGGCCGACAAGGCAGATATCCTGGAGGGAATCTGTTATGGAGCACCCAGCAAGGACAGAGAGAAAGATGAAGTATTCTATAAACCTCTCAGAGAAGTCTCAGAATCACTAGCCTTTTTTCTATGAGAGACTTCAACTTATCAGTTGAAGCTGCTAGAAATATAATACAAAGGAGAGGTAATAGTCTAGAAGATTCCTGAAGCATGTGGAAGAGAAATTCCTGTCATGGTTTAACCCTGTCATGTGGTTTAGACTGGGATATATAACTTTTTCAATTATTTGAAAAAAGAGATCAAGTGCACCTCTAGTACATTTTTCAACAACATCCAAGCTGGCTGGGAGTGTTGTTCTGCTGGAGGGCAGGAAGTCCCTGCAGAGGGATCTGGACAGGCTGGATCATGGCTGAGGCCAATGGTGTGAGGTCCAGCAAGGCCAAGTGCCAGGGGTCACAACAGTACCACAGTCTGGGGCAGAGTGGCTGGAAAGCTATCCAGTAGAACAGTCAATAGTAGCTGAACATGAGCCAGAGTGTGCCCAGGTGGCCAAAAAGGCCAATGGCTGGGATAAGTAACATGTGGCCGGCAGAACCAGGACAGTGAATCCAGTATTCAGTTTTGGAAGAAACACACTGAGGTTCTGGGTGGGCTCAGCAATGTCAGGCTTATAGTCAGACTAAATGATCCTAAAGTTCTTTTCTAACCTAAACAATTTTAATACTCTATGTTCTACCATTTCTTAAGCAACATAAAATACATAGAATGCTTCTGATGATCCAAAAAAATATTTGCTCATGCCAGTTAAAAGCAACATGTGCTTTTCATGGTTTAATTAATTAATTCCTCATTCTGAAATCTGATTGGCTTCTGCTTTGCCCAGGTACATATTGACATGTAACAATATGTGTGAAGCATATTCATTTTCTCCTTTCTATATGGAGTTAAAAGACTTCAGATTCACAAAAGTGTAACAGTAAGCAAAATTTCACCCACTTTCATTGTTTGTTGAACAGAATGAATTGCTTGGCATTGCATAAGACAAAACATGAAAACAAATACTGCCTCTCAGAGCCTACAGTGTAGAGGACAGGCTCTGAAATGACAGGATGTACTGGGAAGCCTTGAAACACATTCATTAATTATTGTCATTGTGAGCAGCAATCCTTTAGAAAGAACTTGAGTGCAAACAAGGATGGGAACACTATAACATATGAAGCTTAGGGAAAGAGAAGTGAGATATTATTGCAAGTTCAAATTAGCTCATTGGCACTATGGTATATCGATAAATAATATAGATAGATTAGGTATAGCTATATATAGATATATAACCACACATTTTAGCCCTAAGAATAATTTCTATGTTGCATAAAACAGATTAATTGCATTACAGAAATGATAATGAGATTACAGCTCTTTCAGTTAAAGCCTCTGAAGAATCATTGCAGGGTAAAAAATAATGTCTTGGTCACTTTTAAATAGATTTCACCTGCCACTGTTTTTCCCTATTCCTGTGCATTTTTGTGGTGATGCTCCCCTAGAAGGGTTTTATTGATATAGAACTCTAAATTGAAGATGAAACTTGCAATACCATTCTGTTCATGAAGGAAAATTCTCTCTCCACCCCAAAAAAGATTTTGTTGGGATACAAATAAAAAATACAATGCAAAGATTTAAACAAATATCTTCAGAACAAAAACAACCCCATCAAGTATAGATGCCCAGTAAGTGAATTCAGACAACCCGTGAGACCAGTCCACGAGACACCACCAGCAGTGTCTTTCTGAAGAAATGCATACAACAAAACCCCAATAACAACAGCTTAATATACATTCTGACTCACATTTCAGAAATAAAATTATGCCAATGTAACACACACTGTAACACACACTCCAAATATCTCAAAAGTTCTTTTAGAAGGCCTAGTAGAAATTCTGTGACTACATACATATATTAGGATATTAATTAAATTTATTTCCTTTCAAAGGACAAGTATCTCTTTTAGCCACATGATGCTATTATCTACTTATTACAGCTGGTATTATGTAAGGTTTTGTGAGCTTCAGCTACAGGTCAGCATTCTGCTGAGTAAAGACTCAGCCAATAAATACATATGTGTGATATTCTCATTTTCAGTGTTAGCACTTGGACTGTTTGTTTTCCAAAACACATTTTTTTTTTATTCCCAAAGAGAAGTCTTCCCTGTAAGAAGAGTTATGTTTAAATTGTAATGTATTTTCAAAAAGACCGGCATACCATGTGGAGAAGTAAAGCAACAGACTGGCATCACTATAGTCTGAAAGAATGTTTTTACCTCTGTAAAGAAAAAGAAATTACAATGCTGGCAGCAGTATATTCACCCTAACCTTGAACCATTTTTGCCGTTTTCTGAGAAACTTTTATTTTCTCTTCTTATTTTATTTCTGTTACAGCATACTGGTGTGATTGAGAATCCATACCCACTGTGTAAGTCTGTTTCCAGACCTAGGGAGGCAAGGTCCCTTCTGTACCCTAGAGTAGCTATTTATGCACCTCACATCAGTTCATCCACATCATAAGCCTGCAGAACTCAGGGCCCGATATGCATGTGCTCCCATTTGTCAAGCATCATCCCTTTAATGATTAAATAGTAAGAACGTTTACAAAGGAAACAACAAGCAGAGATTGGAAGAGGCGGGAGAGGGGGCCATGATACATTCAAACTAGACTCACACACACCACTGGCCCACTGGCGCAAAACTGATTAGCTGCCTAAGGCCACTGAGAGCGCAGGCACAGGATGTTTTCCTAAAGGGAGGAGGGGCGAGCTTGACCTTTTAATTTATAAAGGGAAACCACACACCCAGGTGTTGCAGCTCTGCTCACAAAGAACAATTAGGACATAATCTGGGCTGTTTATTTTGTTGGGTTCAGAGGTCCATGCTGAAAGATCAAAAAGGTCTTACAGTCATTCAGTAATCTCCATGCATGTGATGTTTTTCAACAGCCTTTTGTGTTGGTACTATTTAGTTATTTGTTTGTTTGGAAAGAAAAAACAGTCTCTAAGTAGGAAATCCCACTTGAGCTACAACAAGGCAAATTGCCCTACTCATGTTAGAGCTGGATTTTAAAGGGAAAGGACAGCTTCCTCAGAAGGGGAAGTGGAGGGGCAGGCACTGATCTCTTCTCCCTGATTATCAGCGATGGGACCCACAGGAATGGTGTGAATTGTGTGTCAGGTGAGTTTTAGGGTGGATATGTGGAAAAGGTTCCTCACCCAGAGGGTGGTTGGGCACTGGAACAGACTCCCCGGGGAAGTGGACACAGAACCAGCTTGACAGAGTTCAAGAATTTTTTGGACTACACTCTCAGACACATGGTGGGATTCTGGGCAGGAACAGGCATTGGGCTCAGTGATCCCAATGGGTGCCTTCCAACTCTGTGTATTGTAATAGTTTCTATGACAGTATATGATAAAAGAAAGCAATAAGCACCAATTACAGCAGGTATTTTAAAGGGCTCTTCTGGGCAACAATGACATCAATGTCACAGCCAAAGTTGCACAATTACCTCAGCAACTTTCTTATAAGGAAATTGTCAAACTTGCATGACTCTTCTGACCCAAACTGTGCCAGCTAGGCAAAGAAATTTGGGCAGTGTTTAAAAAAAATTTAAAAATTTCTCAGCCGGTCAGCACAAAACAAATAGTAGAAATATAGAAAATACTGTGGCATACCCAACCTCTGTTATGTTAAATCTTTTCAAAGAATTATAGGCGCTGTTCTAAAATGACAGCCTATCAGCAGGGTCTCAGGTTTCTTTATAACAGTCCTGCATCAAAGATGTTCACAGTAGACTCTTCAGCCACAGTATTGGTTTGGGGTAAATCTGACTGTAACAGCTTGTGTTACCAGTTTGGTTTCTTTATAAATGGATGCGTAATAGAGTATTTTAAAGATAATTTCTTCTGTCAACCACCCAGGAAATCAAAGTCCCTCAGCAGGGCAAAACCTGTCATTAATTATAGTCGTATATGTTGTTGCATATGTCATTTATTATAGTTGCATATATATATAGTTATATATACATATACACACAAAACTTTTAGCATAATGTAATGTGGTGGACAATCTTCTAGAATGACAGAGATTCTTTCCCTCTACAGAAGTGCTGGGTAGTTGATCAGTCATCAACTACCCACAAGAGAGTGGGAGGGTAAAAATAGATGTTCTTCACAACAAATTCCCTTCCAAACCTTTCAGATTTCCCGGCACTACCTCCTCTGTGGGTGCTGTTCTTGCAGCTACAGGGGACTTTGGCTGACTGGATGGCAGGCAAGCCATACACTGGAAACTCTGAAATCTTGAGACATGCACAGAAAGATGTCAAAGCTCACCATCAGAGTGAGCTTTCTTTATTGCTACAAATAACAGGTTGGGACACCAAAATCTGGTCCCTACTCTTGCAAAGGCTTGCAGGGAACCTCAAGTTAACACAGTTAGCCTGATTCAGAAAACACAGATAATAATGGAGACCTTTTTCCAGCTGATGTAACAGGCTGTAGGTTCAGGAATTGTAAACAGTCTTTTGTGTGGGTACCATCTCTTCCAGTGTGTGAATCTAAATTAAGAAGTTTATGATGGCAGAACTTTCCTGGGACATGTTGGTATACAGCATCCAAAAGCATTAGAAAGGAAGTAATACAAGGTGCATTTTTTTCTTGGTTTATTTCTAATGTTTGCTGACATTTAAACTTTCAGCAAGAAACTTTAAAAAAAGACAAACTGGCTGTTCAGTCTTGTCTTCACTATTTAGAAACTTTCTCTCTAGAGTTTTCATAGGAAGAAAATAAAATCCAAGTCTAACATCTCAAGCTACCAAATGTCTATTTTCTTTCTCTTTCTTTCTTTCTTTCTTTCTTTCTTTCTTTCTTTCTTTCTTTCTTTCTTTCTTTCTTTCTTTCTTTCTTTCTTTCTTTCTTTCTTTCTTTCTTTCTTTCTTTCTCTTTCTTTCTTTCTTTCTTTCTTTCTTTCTTTCTTTCTTTCTTTCTTTCTTTCTTTCTTTCTTTCTTTCTTTCTTTCTTTCTTTCTTTCTTTCTTTCTTTCTTTCTTTCTTTCTTTCTTTCTTTCTTTCTTTCTTTCTTTCTTTCTTTCTTTCTTTCTTCCTCTCCTCTCCTCTCCTCTCCTCTCCTCTCCTCTCCTCTCCTCTCCTCTCCTCTCCTCTCCTCTCCTCTTCTCTCCTCTCCTTTCTTTTCCCACTAAATTGGAGAAGTAAGTTTTCCCTAAGGTAATGGCATACAGAAAAATTCAGCATTTTAAGATCTGATTGTCTGCAACATTTTAACTAACACAAAAAAGTGATGTAGAGATGTGAGACCTCTCTTTATCTGACATTAATATTTTCTACAGGTTTGATACTCTAAAACAAAAATTACAATAGAGTCAGTTCTTGCATCTTTACCTTCACTGAAGAAAATCTGCAGCATTCTGTAGGATTAAAACTAATCTTTCTTTCCTCAGAGTTAAAAACCCATTTTCCAGGACACAAAGAGCAAAGAGAGATAAAATCTGTTTCTGAATGCATCTGTTGGTTATGAACACAAGTTCAGCTAAGTTTGTGGTCTTTTTAACTGGAGAAGATTAAAATGTCAAAAATACAGCAGAAAATAAAATTTAAAAGTTTCTACATTTCATCTGAAAATAAATTTTCTGCATATAGATACCAATTTCTTCAATTCTGATTACCTGGAACATATTTCCTTTGTATAAATGTTCAATTTTGAGGGGTAAGGCTGTTGCACAGATTCATAAATTTCTAGTCCAGAGAACAGTGGATGTCACACTCAAAGCATGTTCCTCCTTATACTGTTGACTCCACTGTTGGAGGCTTTTGCAAAACTCCTTTTAACCACAAGTTATTAGATACAGGGATTATGTGGAAGATACACACAGAAAAGAGAAACTTTCCACAATTTTAACTTATGTTAAAATACAAGATTGACCAGATAGACATGATAGTTGCTCCTGCTCTAGTATTTATGAAAAAAATGAAGCTTTATCAATAAGGGATGTAAATTTGTTACCATGTTTTAAAGAAAGCCTACCATGTACAAAGCTACAGAGATACAAGGCTGGCAGTAATTTAAAAAGAAAGATGTATTTGAGAAATAGAGAAGCAAAATCAATGGTTTATTTCTTAAAATTTTAAATTACATCAGTTAAACAAAAAAGCAAATTAATAATTACACAGATGAGCAAGATTGTATTTTGTCAGATATTTTACAATTCCAAGTGTACACTATATGAGAAGAAAGAATGTGCTGTACAGATGAAGTAGCAGAATTAGATTCTGGAGGTTTTACTCTTGTTTCTGTTACTGACCTTCCGAGTTCCCTCAGCAAGCACAGCTTGCAATTCAATTTCATAAATTTAATAGACTTCCTCTGAGAAAAATCACATTTAGTGATGTCTTGGTAATCTGTCATAAATTGCAATTTTTGTATATTTTAATGTGATCTTACCCTTTGTAAAGACAAAATATAATTAGAGCAAGTGGGAGACAATTTATCCCCACCATGCTACCCTTGGGCAAATAATGTTAAACCAGGATTCTTTGCAGAATTCAAAATAGGATTTAAGGCAGACTTACATGTCTAATCAGTTGAAAGCTTTGCTCAAAAATTGTTTAATGCTCCTAGGAGCATCAGGCTTCAACAAAGGTGCATTGGCACCTACAGCTCAACTTCTACCACGTTAAAATGTACCTGAGCACCTAAAACTGGACAAACCAAGGAACTCAGCACACGAGTACATACATGTCATACGTACATATATGTCATGGTGCCAGCAGATGCCCTGCTGGAGCTCTGAAATTAAATGTCCTTATTTCCATGAGGGATTCAATCCATTGAGTGTCAACAATCAAACAAATTGATTGAAAATTAAGACAGACTTGATTATCAATGCCTGTTTGAACTGGCATTGATTCATTTTTCAGACAGTCAGACAGTCATAAAATGCCTAAACATACCATGAGCAATAACTGTGATCCAGATCTTCTAGAAGAGAAGTTTAGCATTAGGCCACAGCTGGTGTTTTTCTGGACACAGGCACACAAAGCAGGAAAATTACATTAGAATTGATTAAGAAGATAAAGAGATTTCACCTAATGTGGCTTAAGCCCTTTTTTCTATACTGTACATAAGACTGAAATCTGCTTTAGGAAGAATTTGAAACAAGAGGTCTTATCACATTAGGAAGGACTGTGGGTGAAAAGCGATCACTACTTCTGCTTTCAGATCTGTTTTAAATTATCGGTTGCTACTTCATTTGAGCAAATATTTACCTGAAATGCTTATAAATTTGAATGAGAAGAAGGATTTTGCTCCTCTACAGAAGCAGCACCTCGGCTGGTGTTTAGGTAGCTAGGTAGAAGTCATTCTCCTACCTATACAGACAACAAATTAGATGCATCAAGCTGCAGCTTCTTCTAGGGGAGATGAGCACCATACTGAGGGACTGTGATGATGAACATCACAAGTGCTGAAACCCTTTATTGTGAACAGATTTTCATAGTACCTGTGTTGCACAGAAACAGAGCTCACTCTTGACATTAAGATGCCTCCAGATACCCAGTAATTATTGGCAGTTTCTTGCAGTGTTTCAGCTCAGGTTCCACCATGGTAGTTCATACATTTTCTCATAAAAATGAATGTTTAGGTACCTTACACTTACCAGTAAGAAATGACATTCTGACAGTCAAGTTATAACCCACAACAAATCTGAGTCAAACACAGTATATGTTGAGTTCAGGTCCTTGTATCTTAAACTGCTTTCACATTTATTACAGCTAATTCCTAGAAAGTTGCAAAAAGCAACTGGTAAGAGGGGTTAGGAGTGGGGGTGTGTGTATGCACAAACATTTCTGAAGAGCTTGATTTGGTATAAATTGCAGCTTCCTGAGTTTTTATTATTGCATTATTTGTTTAAATGCTGGATATCTGACGATCCAATTCTTGGTACAATTCCCTGTTTCTCGTATCCATTTTCTTTACAGAAAATAGCACAAAATCTGGCTCAATGCCATGAGCACAGTTAAATTTTTGACACAATTCAAAACAGCAGAGGTTCTATGAGTAAACAGGCTTCAGGAGCTGGTCTTGGATGACTGACAGGCCCTGGATTGGTAACATAGCCTTAAGTAAGAGTGGCAAATAAACAGCATCATGACAGAAGAAGCCTGCTCTGAGTAAGATACCATCTTATGACTAACTCTCCCCTTTCTATGAAGGCTGATAATATCACCAGCAAAAGATTCCTCCCCTAGCTCAGTACTAGAGGAGAAAAAGGAACTCAGATTGCCTGTTATCTGGTATCACCATCCCCAGCCTAATACCTTGGTGCATCACACACAGCTCCTTCCTACCTATGCTGTCATAGCAGACCTATGCCCGAGACAGCAGAAGGGTCTGGTGAGGTCCTCTTTTTCTCAGCTCTAAGGATGCATTCTTCAGACTAATTGGTTACAAATGTTCACTTAACAAGCAAAGTTATTCACATGATGCAGTAATGCAATAGTGAGTCTTGAAGACTTTAAATGTTGTTGACTTGTCTTTCTAAATCAAAATCAGACAGAAATTATTATGGAAAAAAATCATAATTAAAGAAAATGTCATTTTTAATCTAGAGGAAATTAATATCCCAGAATTTAATGGATTGTTAGCATTCTTTTTTTTTTTTTTTGTATGTGTTTTTTTTTTTTTTTACCAAGGAACAAACCCTTACTTTGCTAGGAAAAAAACACCAAGAATTAGAAATGAAAGTAGGAGTCTTTTCTTGTTACAGTATTGATCCTTTTCAGTAAGATGTGATCAAATACTCGTACTGTCTCACAGGTATTTAGTGCACTGTGTAGAACAAAATGCTAAATCAAATTCTTAGTGGATGTGGACACAGGACAATTGCGAACACTGGCAAAAAATTTCAGTCCAATGGAAAAGAAATCAGCATACATTGAATGAGCAATGATTGCTGTCTTCCTTAGTTAAAGCTGGGAATTTCCAGGGAATTTCTAGAATTGCCACACTCTGATGCATCCTCTGCAGCTTGGTCAGTGCAGGAAAACCACACAAAATCTGTTGAAGTCATCCACCCAGAATCAACTGAAATTTGAGTCCTGTTCATTCTCCAAGTTTAGCAGAATTAGAGTTTTAGAGAGAATCCTTATAAAAAGAAATGGAAAATAAATTACTGTGAAATGATCAGAAAGCTTGTTTTGTTCTTGCTTGGGCTGTAGTTTTGCAGAAGCTGTCACTTAGTAATGCAAGTATTTTGTTAAGCTTTTAAAAATAGTCTGAGTCTTACATTTTGGATAGTTTTTACTATTTTAAGTTTTTATCATCTCAATCCTGATACTATTCTATAAAAAGAATTCAACATCTGATAAACTTTTTACAGGTGAAAGTATGACTAGGAAATGGTGAATAAATCTGCCCTAAGAGAACATAACTGCACCTGCAGCTTTGAACATAGGTGCTGTCATGTTGAAATTTATTGGTATATGCAGCTTCTTAAGCAAAGGCATAAGAATCACAAAGAATTACAAAATTAGTAAGGCTGGAAGGGACCACAGTGAATCATCTGGTCCAACCTGCACCTAGAACATGTTACTCGCAATTTTGTCCAGAGGGTCTTGAAAATCTCCACTGATGGAGGCTACAGAACCTCTCCAGGCAACCTATTCCAGTGTGTGGTCACCGGCACAGTAAAGATTTTCTTCTTCATGTTCAGGTGGAACTTCCTGTACATCAGTTCCTGACTGTTGTCCCCCGCGTCCTCAGACTCCACCAAGCAGAGCCTGGTCCCTCTTCTGACCCACCCCCCTGCAGACACTGATAGACATTGGTGAGGTCCCTTCTCAGCCGCCTCAAGGCTTAACAGGACCACACCCATGAGAGAGAGAGGTGTTCCACACTCTTAATTGTCTTTGCAGGCCTCCCCTGGACTCACTCTCAGAGTTCCATGTCTCTCTAGTCCTGACCGGCCCGGAGCTGGACACAACAGTCCTGGCACGGCCTCACAAGGGCTGAGCAGAGGAGCAGGATCACCATTTTTGAGCTGCTGTCACCGTTCCTCCTAATTTAGCCGAGGATACCATTGGCCTTCTTGGCCACAAGGGCACACTGCTGGCTCAGGCACCGCTCGTTGTCCACCAGGACCTCCAAGCCCTTCTCTGAGCACCTTTGCAGCAGGTCAGCCCCCAGTCTGTACTGAGGCATAGGGTGCAGCACCTGCATTTGCCGCTATTGAACTTCAGACAGTTCTCTGCCTGTCTCCAGCCTGTTAATGTCCCTCTGAAAGGCTGTACAGCTCTCCAGGGCAGCAGCCACTCCTCCCAGCTTTGTATTGTCTAAGAATTTTTCTAGAAGGCTGGCAAAGGGCTCAAAGTGCTGTAGAGCTCCCAGTTTTGCCTGAAGATTTCTAATAGTTTAGAGGAACTTATTTATGGACAGTGTTTTCTATGTCATGATTTCATGAGTTGACTTGTATTTATTTCTCTGACATCAGGCTCAGTAGCGACCTCTTCATAGATACAACTTGTATATTTACTTCTCTTGTAGAGGATAATACATTTTATACATTAGACGATGTTGGTTGGTTTGCTTTCATCCAGTCCGGATGTGGTCATTTTTGGTGGCAGGCCACTCCCTGCTCCCAGTTCTATTCCAGTTCAGAAATGACATCTGTATGTGTGACTCATCAATCAAAATGCTGGGAGTCAACATCCTAGCCTCCATTTCTATGCCAACGTTTAATGTCAGGAATAGGATAGGCTATTTTAAGGGTCCACAGTATCTTCTGAACAAATTTTCAAGGACAAGTTTTTATTTTGGAGGATGTATGGCTACTCCCTAGCTCCTATCTGATGATACTAAACAATTGTAAGACATTTTTTCTGAAGGCCACCAGGGAATAACTTGTCCACTGCGGCTGTGGACAAGCTACCTGTCTTAGACATCTGGAGGAACACAATTTCTGCAAACCATAGAGAAACTAAGAGATTTAGTTCCCTCTTCTCCCCCTCCTCAGAAACCTGACTTCTGGTGGTCTATCTGATTACATGAGTTCTTGACAAATATATATGTATGACCACAGAAATATTGTTTAGTAATCAAATTGTATAATTTGAATCAATACATTGTCTGTAAATACTATTATAAATTCTTTTAATTGCCATTCAGTAATGATGAATCTAGCTAGCACTCTCATGCCCAGAGCTTTGTAGGAAATATTAACCTGCCACTTTACTAGGTAATGAACTAACTAACTAACTAACTAATAGAATTGTTAATTAGTTGAAGTGTTTTCTGCCTTTTGATGTATATCTGACAAAAGCACCAACAAGCAAAGCTGACCTGGGCAAGTCTGAAACAAGGGTCACCACTGTTTTGTTAAACTGTCTGTACAACAGACTCACACAAGTTCAGAAGGCATCAAACACACTGGTCTTAGATGGCTCAGAAGCTAAGCAAATATATTTACCCATATTTAATCTGTAGATTTCATGGGTCAGCCTACCTATTCAGCCCTTCCATATGCTCTCCTCTGCTCAGACAGTATTTTGAAGGTATGTAGCTCCTCTTGCAGTCAACAGACAGCACTTGCCACAACTAAATAACGTGGCCTTTCCTGTTTATATCATTTAAATAGATATAAATGGCTCCAAGACGACATTCTCTGCACAGTAATCACATGAATAGAAGAACTTGATGATTCAGAGCTGGAAGGAATATCAGAGGCAAGGTAGCATCACAAGCAAGGTCAATGAGAAAGAATGCATATAAATCCTCCTTCCTTGGCCTCCTCTATGCTCTGGGTGCATGAAGTTCTTGTACACTTTTGAAAGCTACTCAGAATGATCTTTTACCATATATACAAGCTTCTATTGCTTGTTATGATCATTAATGTCTCTTGGTATCACAAATCCCAGTCTGCTCTAGGGAGTATGTATGACTGAGCTGCGCCAAAAACAAACAAACAAACCAACCCGAAAAAAGCCAAAAAACCTCCTCCCAAAACCCAAAAACTAAACCAAACCAAACTAAACCACCAAAACCAAAACCAAACTAACCAAAAAAGACCAACATCAACAGACAATAAAACTCAAACTAAAAACCAAAAATTAACCAGAAAACAAGACCTGCAGCAGTATTGCTCATATTTAGAAATATCCAGGGAAGGTATTTTAGCAGTTATTGGCATACAAAAAAAAAAAAAAACCCAAACAAACAAACAAAAATTATCATTTTCAAGGTTCCTTGCTTTGAACTACATATAGGGTACATGAAATGCAACGTTAATTTTACCAAATCTGCCATTTAGGAGCCAATCATTATCATCAGTAACTGGCAACATGGTAAGGTCTGCAATGATTTGGTTCTGTGTGGCCAGTTGTTAGCCATATGCCATAAAGAAAAATAATCTCCTTAAGCCTTGCAGAATGGATGACTGCTCTTCAGAGGCCTGCTTAAATCTTTAACATGCTGCAAACATTTTAAATAATGCTGGAAAGAAGATACCGTATTGTTATCCTTTTTCTCTGTGTTTGATCTTAATAAAAAGTTAAACAATCTGCTAATAAATATAGAACTAATTAAGCTGCATTTTCAAAACCATAATCTGCAGCTGGAGAGTACCATATAACAGATGAAAATCATCTTTTAGAAGATCACAACTCAGCAATAAGCTGACTTTGGGGGACTCATTCTTTGATACAGAGACTAGAAAACAGCAGAGTCTGGCTATTTTTTGAAACCCAGGCCTAAACAATAAGAGTCTATCTAGCTGCACAATTATATCTGAGTCATGGTGTTCTTACATATAGCATTAAGTGTATGAGAATGTTCCAAGCTGCAAAGCATTGAGGGAAAAAATCCTCTGCGTTCAAGCTGCCTCCACTTTTGGTTCTTGCCTTCATGGCATCTTTGGTGAGACATGTTTGCCATATATAAGTGTAAAGGTACAGTCTTCAGAAGGGTGGTGTCCAGCCCTGCACAGCAATTATGTGGAAATACAGGTGGAATGTCCCCTATATTTCCCACTCTGCTGCACATCCCCTGGGTGATGCCACACTGGAGAAGACTGACACCTGCCCAGCCTGGCTGAGCAGCAGCTCCAGTCCTGCCTGTGCAGCAGGAGACATGGGGAGCTGTCCCTTCCTTCTCGGCCATGCCTCAGGCTCCTGTGCCAGCCAAGGGCTCACTTCCATCGCCCTTCCTCACGCTGAGAGGTGCTTACTCACAGAAGTTATCCCAGTGACTGCTACAAATTAGCTGACAAAGAAGAGGCAATGTGTGAGCTCCCCCTGCAATGTGTGAGCTATTAACCAACTCAGAGGGAGCCCAGCTGGCTACCCTGGTCGCCTGTGGTGAGGCAAGCGTGTTCAGCTGTTGGGCTGGTGTTCCTAGCTGTCAGCTCTGTTTCAAATAGCTCCACGAGCAAAGCCTGGAAGTAACTTATTCACTCCCTTTCAGTAGCACTCAAGAAGGATGGTGCTGTGGAGTTTTTGTATGGCTTTGCTGCATTTCTGAAATGGATTGTGATCGAATCCAGGTAGAGTACAGGATAGTTAGCACCTTTTAGGGTACACACCCCTGTGTGTGAAAAAGCACTTATAATTTTTTATCTGTTACATTTTCTTCTCCCCATGCCCCGCAAAAAAACCCCAAAAAACATTAAGAAAATTTTAAAAATAACAAAACAAACCACAACCAACTTTTTCTAGTAAACAGAAACCATTCAGAAACCCAAAGATGACATTTGGGCACCATATTATCTGTTTTCTGCATCTTGAGAAAAAGCTGTAGAAATAGATAAAATAGCAGTGGCAGAAGGGGAGGAGGGGAATAATTACTGTTGCCATTACACAGAATACTCACAGGTGTACATGCTTATATGGAATGTATGTCAGAATGCCCAAAATATTTCTTCAAAGCTTTAGTAGGATTCTCCATGGAAAATACAGGCTTAGATGACACTGAGTGGGAGGAGAAAATAATCTGCAAAGGCCTAATGGACCTCTTGCCTCTTCTTGGCTTTTTCTGGCTGGTTTGTTCTGAATTGCTCATATTTATAGGAGAATCTAAGTGGTCCTCATTTACGGTAGTATGAAAAAAGAAAAACAAATCCTCTAAGATTTAAGTACCTCCTTGAAAATACTGCCTTTTTGATTATATTTGTGCCACAGAGTAAGCAAAACTGGCTGCCAGCAGACCATTACTAAACATGGTCATTTTCCAACCCACACACATAGCTACTTATGGCACTACAACTCAGTGTCTGTGGGTCTGTAATTTCCTCTTGCTGACCTTCACAGAATGCATTTTTTACTTATTTCTTCTTCTTCTCTTAATAGCTGTATTTACCAAGCAAAAGTTATCCAAATATTTCAAAATGTCATACATCTCTTTGTAATTTTTTTTGTCAGACACAATGTAACCATGAATGTATTTTGAGGGAATAACTACAATTAGCATTTTAGAGAGAATAAACCACTTTGTTAATTGTTTGCTTGAAGTGTAGCATTCAGACAGTTTTGCCAATGCATCCATGACAGAGTCACCACTAATAGTAATTAATACTTTTAATCTAAGTAATGCAACAAAATCCTCCTGGAGCCACAATTTATATGTCTATTCACAAGATCACAACCTGTGCATTTCTAAGGGCTTTTACCTTTTGTTTGTGTTTCTCAAAAGAAAAACATGGGACAGGATATATTCCAGTTAATCATTACCTATCACCTGTGGCAGTGCTAGCCCAGCCAATGCTTTGCTCTTCCACCAGATGTCAGAGAGTAAGTGGCATATCACTCATCTCTGGAGGACTCAGCCTGCCTCAAGGGCACTTGGCCATTCTCACCACTGACTCTATGCTGGTGGAACCAGCTCTGGCTGGTTATCTTAGCTTCATTTTGGTTATCTCAGACACATTTTCTGTGTCTCTGTTATGTCTGATCTAGAAACACAAGTGGTTTTGAAATAAAAATGAAATGGTGAAACATGCATTTTATTAACCTTTGCTAAACTCTGCTTGAGTTCTTCTCCATTTTTGGATACTTGGTTGGAAAGGAGTTTGCACAGAGGAGCAAGGAGTATGCTGTCACTACCAAGTCCCATTACAGGCAGCTAAAATAGTGTTCTGGCTTTATGTCTTTTATTCCAGCTACAAAAACACTGATGAGTTACACCACCTGCAGGCTTGATCTTTGACAACATAAGAGTTTATATACTTAATTCTTATACATAATATTGGAATAATATTAGTATTCTGACATTCTTTTTCAATGTCACAGAGGTATATGAAATGGTAACAAATAGAGATTAAATTGTGATTTTGCAGATTTTTCAGAAGAAAAAAACTGAAATATTATTTTTTCTCAAGCTTTAAGACATATTTTATTAGTTAAAGTTCAATGTCATTCAGTCCCTGTTGTTAGGGGACATGAACTACACTCTGTAAATATTTCAGCAAGCAGCACGGTGTCTCAAATCAAACAACCTGTCTCATTGATGGCTGCTGCTACGTGCCACTGCCTTTTCTTTGTAATTCAGAGATACAGTGCCACAGGCTGGGATAGAGTGGAAAGTGTTCCAGCAGAAAACAACTTGGGTATGCTAGTGACAGCAGCTGCCCATGAGCCATGCTGTGCCCAGGGGGCCAAGAAGGTCAATGGCATCCTGGCCTGGATCAGCAATGCTGTGGCCAGCAGGGCCAGGGCAGGGATTGTCCCCCTGTGCTGGGCCGTGCTGAGGCCGCACCTCCAGTGCTGTGCCCAGGGCTGGGCCCTCACTGCAGGAAAGGCCCTGAGGGGCTGGAGAGAGTCCAGAGAAGGGCAATGGAGCTGGGGCAGGGTCTGGGGCACAAGTGCTGTGAGGAGCAGCTGAGGGAGCTGGGGGTGTTTGTCCTGGAGAAAAGGAGGCTCAGGGGGGACCTCATCACTTTCCACCACTGCCTGAAAGGAGGCCGTGGCCAGGTTGGGTTGGTCTTTTCTTTTAGGCAACCAGTGACAGAAAGAGAAGACATGGCCTCAAGCTGCACCAGCGGAGCTTTAGCTTGGATTTTAGGAAGAATTTATTCACAGTTAAACATTGGAATGGGCAGCCCAGGGATGCGGTGGAGTCACCAGGAGCTGTTTAAGGAAAGACTCATCACACTCAGTGCCATGGTCTGGCTGACAAGGTGGTGTTCAATCACAGGTTGGACTTGATGATCTCAGTGTTCACAGAATCAGCAATTCCATGATTCAGTGTTTTACAATAATACCAAGTTCTGCAGTTTGGAATTGATGTACAGAGGGAGGCATCTGAGCCATTGATGTGTTTGGCATTCCACACCTTGTTTCTGGCAGAGCTACCTCTCTGGCAGTGACAATCCTGGCTGAAATCCCTCTCAATGAAATCACTGGCAAATTTTCCAATACCTTGAATAAGAACAGAATTGGGTGCCATGACCAGAAGATACATGTGCATCTCTCATCATACTGTAAGCAGCAAATGTTCATGATGGCAATCTAGCAATCTAAACTGAGAGGCTAGTGACATCTGGGAGTAAGTTGATTATATTAATACCCAAGAACACAAACAGAACTTATTTACATCATCAGAAAAAATAGGACATTGACTAAGCGAAATCATGCAAGGCAAAATTTATTCCAACTTCATTAAAATAATCTTTGTCTGATCCAAGTCACCTACTTAACTAGGAAAAAAAAAAAAAAAAAAAAAAACCAAAAAAAACCCAACAAAACCCAACCCAAAAACCCACAAATTTGCCTCCTTGCTGATGAAAAGACAAATACATGACATAAGCTATTGCTATAAGTATTTTAAAAATAATTTTAGCCTTTTTTTCATTAAAATTCACCTGTACAACTTATTTCTCTAAATATACTTTAGAGAGAAAACATCTCAAAAAGAAAATTCTTTAAATATATTTTCTACTTTTTTTACAAATTTTTTTGGAAAGTGTTTTCTTTATTTCATTCTGGATGGGTCAATGTAATTCATAATTTATAAAACTGCCATGCAGGAGATATTTTGCAGAATTTTGCAGTGGTAAAAGGCAAAACAGAATTACTGGTTTTGAGCAGCAGGTACCATTTCTAGTCTAGGACTTGTACTGAAGGTAGCTGCTTTTCAAGCTTAGCAATGGAACAATTAATAAAGAAACCCATTAAGGTCTGATTGTTGCTGCTAAAAAGGAAGGTTGAATTTCAGGCCTTTGAAGTAACTGAGAATGATTCAGGCCTCATTACAGAGATATAATCTACATTCATACATTTATGTTAGTGATTCAAATCTATTGGGACAGATTGAATTCCGTTAAATAGTGGATCTTTCCTGTGGAACTTTTCTCAGGCTTTCTCAGGCTAACCTAAGAGGTGACCTGACAATACAAAGTAGTGGGGTATTTAGGGATTCAACTGTGCTATAAAAGAAAGGCTATACAGAAGGTAGAAAAAAGAATGAGATATAATCTAAAAAGCTATGTCAGCTTTTCATTTGGACTCTGTTTTGTAAATGCCCTCCTTGTCATCACACAGGACAGAAAAGGACTCTATGCATTGCAGTAGTTTAAAGTACTGCCCTGAATATTGCACCTGCCAGAAGCAGATCTTGTGAGAAATTCTGCGGGTGTTGAATTTTCTGTTTTTAAGTACAAAATCTTGCAACCAATATATAGATAATCATGAGCTAGAAACAGGTTTAAGCACAACTCTTCTTGAGTTAGTTGAAGACAGTACCTATTTTTTCAGGGTTAATTATGGCTGTTTAACCCTCAAATTATTTCTAACTCCCATCAGAGATCTTAAAATGCCAATTTGCTTTATTTTCCAACATTTGACAGGAAAAAGAGAAAAACCAAAAGGAAAGACATACTCAAATCTAAAAGTTTAAGATATTATGGAAATTGTTTCTAATTTAAGCTGTCGGAATCAAAATTACTTCAATTTTAGAAATAATGTCTTGTATCCTTCATGACCCAGGCAGCACTCAAACATTGACATAAGTTTTGTAGACACACATGTAAGCGGTCAGGCATTCACAGAAAAGAGTGGTTTGCTTTACATTTTTTCTTGTTTCTCTGCTTTTATAAAATTAATTACCAAAAGGAAAAGCCTTAGGCAAAAGGAAAGCCTAAATCAGATTTGCAAAAAGAAAGATTTTTGAAATGCTTTGCACTCAGTGCAAATTCATGCAGAATAAATAATCTGAAGTACCATAAACAACATCGTAAAACATATTGATTCTAACATTAAATGGTTTCATTTTTAAGGCTGTTTAAATGTCACCCCCAGCAGCTGAACACATAAATTGAGGAGCCAACTCTCTCCAGGATAAACACCACAATTGGAGAAAATAATTTCTAATTTCTGTTGTGAAGTTACCAATATATTTAACATCCTCATCTAATGAATCAGTCTAATTTTAGAACTGTTTGTTCTTCCTGCATTTTCTGTTGTTTAAACTAAGATTTACTCCAAATGCCAAATGGAATCACATAGGAGGTTTTCCATTGCATTCCACTGATCTGCATTACTGCCTATATTTCAAAAAAGTTTTGGGTTTGCTTATTGAGCTACTCACTGTGTTTCTGTACCTATTTCCTTGATATTCCATTCTCTTAGCAAATGTTCCATCCACTCGTGTTCCAAAACAGTTATTTAACATGGCTAAATACTGACTAAAATACAATATCTTGCATGCCGCCCATACCCTGTCAGTTTCTGATGCTTTATTCTGGTGTTAAAAGATAGTACATCATATGGAAGATGCTTGTTGATTGCGGGGAAAGCTGACACTTCAGTGATGGGCTAGAAATATGAAACTGTCGTAACACTCAGTACGTGAAATGATAAATCCACTAGAAGAGATGGAATCATAGGAAAAACCAACAGCATATGCCCCTCCAGGAAAATAATAGCTTGAAAAATCGCTTAAAATAGCCTCGAAAATGGAAAAATTGTTTCTTTCTGGCAAGGGAAACTGCACTAGTTTAAAAAAAAAATTTAAAAGACAGCAAAGTATTCAGACAGATTTTATGGGGAAACCTTTGCAATGCCAATAAAATCCCTTTTGCTTTGAAGTCAGACGCGTGATTCAGTAAACGACTCATGTTAGCAATTAGAAAATGGTCATTTAGGGCCCTGATTTCTTTTGAGACAAGGAGAGTGAGGGTGGGGAAAAAGACACAATAAATCTTGAGAGGCTTAAAAGGAAGAGCAGGCTAAAGTGTGAACTTCTTATTTCAGCAACGGAAGCGAGAAATCAGTGATTCATTGAAGGAGGGAGAAAGACCTCCATGCAAGCTGGCAGAGAAGAAGGAAAAGGAGCTAATTATGTCTCTTCCCTTTTTACTCTCTCTGACCAGCATATAATCTGCTTTTCCAAGGTCTGCCTGTAGTATATACTCCTTTCCAACCTCTCCACCCAACCCCTCCTCCAGCGGGGGGGAGGGGGAGGTCTAGCAGGCAACAAGCTCCAGGTGGCTTTCTCAATCACTTCACTGCCAAAAAAAATAAAATAAAACCCTCCAGTAGAAAACAAGTTGGGGTTTTGGGGGTTGGTTTTTGTTAGTTTGGGGAGGCTGTTTAGTGGAGGAGGTTGGTTGGTTGAGATTTTTTTCTTTTTTCTGGTGGGGGGGGGAGAGAGAGAGAGAGAGAGTGGGGGAAGAGTGAGGGGGAGGGAAGCCTCCCTGGAGGGGATTGGTTCAACTTGGAAGACAGGGAAATTAGTAAAGCATGAGTCTCTAAGCCATGCTGGTGGCCGGCGCTCCGAGGAGAAGGACGCTTTAGGAGCAATTAGCAGCGAGCCGAAGGCGGCCGCTGCCGCAGCCCGGGAGGAAGCGAGGGCAGCTCCCGGGGCTGCCTCCGCAGCAGGCACCGCTCGCTCCAGCTGCAAAAAGGTTTCAGATGTCCCACCACTGCCTGACCCCCTGCAAATAAGGGCTGACCACCAGAGGCACATCCCACCTCTGACTTGTAATCGCTGACATTTAGGCTACAGCTTCCAACCTGTTTACAACCAAAGGGGGAGGGAAAGGAAAGGAAAGGAAGGGCGGGGGGACAAGTTGGGATTTCTCCTTCTCTCTTTCTCTCGGGTTTTTTATTTTTTTTAATACTGTTCTGGAGAATTCAAAGCAAAACAAAGAAACTTCCTCCTCTGGGGTTGTCAGTGAGAAAAGGACGAGTTGTGCAACTGGTTTGGGATTTGCAAAAAGGCAAGAGGGTGGGGATCAGAAGAAGGTGCAAAGCCACAAAGTGTGAGTGCGCGTGTGTGTAAAGGTGTATGTGTGAAAAATCCATTCCGGCACCCCTTTCCGCTGGCTATTATTTATCTTAGTTGTTGGTTTTGTTGTTGTCATTGACTGTGCTGTCATCTATTTTTCAGACCTTTCTGCATCTAAGATGGTGAAGAAAGGAGTGAGGAAGAGAACAAAATAACTACTGGAAAGTCTCAAACCAGGTTGGGGAGTGTGTGTGCATGTGGGGGGCTGGGGAAGGGAAAAAGGAAAGAGGATTAACCACAGCAACCCCCCCACCCAAAAAAAAAAAAAAAACCAAAAAACAAAACCAACAACCAACAGCTCTTTTTTCTGAGGGAGGACTCGAAGGATTAAAAGGCAGCAACTTCTGAGGCGATTTGTCCCCTGAGTTATGGATGTTGGTGCACTTACTTCAGGCCAGATCAGAGCTCAGACGAATCTAACCAGCAGCAACCACCGTCTCTCCACTTGCCTTTTACCAGGTTTTACCCTTCCAGTATGTTTCATTTGATAAGACATTTTCCAGCGCCCAGAGTTTCAGTACAATGTGCAAATGGATACTGACAAATGGTGCCTCAGCCTTTTCCCACCTGCCTTGTTGCTGCTTGCTGCTGCTCTTCTTGGTGTCTTCTGTGCCTGTCACCTGCCATGACCTCGGCCAGGACATGCTGTCCCCGGAGGCCACCAACTCCTCTTCTTCATCATCCTCCTCCTTCCCCTCGTCCTTCTCCTCTCCTTCCAGTGCGGGGAGACACGTGCGGAGCTACAATCACCTCCAAGGAGACGTGCGCAAGAGGAAGCTCTATTCTTACAACAAGTACTTTCTCAAGATCGAGAAGAACGGCAAGGTCAGCGGCACCAAGAAGGAGAACTGCCCGTTCAGTAAGTACGGCTCTGCCGCCGCGCTGCCGGGCAGGGGCCGCTGCTCCCCGGGCCGAGCGCCCGAGCCCCGGCCGGGAAGGGAAGGGACGGGAGAGGGAGAGGTGGCGCCGCGGAGGGGAGGGGGCGCACGGCAGGGCTGGGTGGGCTCGGCTCGGCTCCTCAGGGACGCCGCTCCCGCACAGCCCGTATTTGCGAACCGCTCCGGTTACATTTGTTTTGCAAATGGCCTCGCTGAGCACCGTTTGTTTCTTCGCCAGGCAGAAGAGCAAATTAGAAAGATTTGCAAGGAAGTGGCGGGGAGTGTGTGGGGGACATTGTCTCCTGAATCTGAAAATCATTATCCCCTGTCATTAGGGCGCCTTGACGAGAGCGCTGCATTGGAACAATTAATCGATTGCCCGCACGCTCCGCTCCCCGCGGCCCGCTCCCGGAGCAGGGCTGTTCATTCCCGGGGCCGGGCTCCCGCCGGGGCTGCCCGCGGAGCCGGAGCCCGTGCGCGCCCGCGCTGCCGCCCGCCGTGCGGCGGAGGCGGTGCCGCGCTGCGCCCCGCCGGTCCCGGGCTGCCGCGCCGCTATACCGCTACTCGCTCCATTGTAAACATCTGGGGCTGCCTTCCCACAGACCTCACACGCGTTTCATTGTCCTTTTCTTTCTTTCTTTTTCTCTCTTTTTTTTTTTTTTATTTTATAAATTATTTCGGAGCCAAAGTCATATGGCGGTCCCCATAGCTGAAGTTTCGAGCTTTTCTCTAGAACTAATTAGATGCTTAGTAATAGCATGCTTCTGGTAATGTAATTTTTTGGCTGTTAGTGCTAGAAACGTACCCTTTACTTGGTTTTCCTGCCTATGCAGTCTCAAATTGAACTGTACTAAATCACAATGTATTGCTTTCTCTTATAAATCTTAACTGACTATGTCCCACTATAGGAACATGCTGAGAAAGTAAGCTCTGTTAGGCAACTCGAGGATACTCTAAGGCTTTCTTCAACTGGTAAAGAACCACATTTTGGTTCTTGTGTTGTTTTACATAAATCCAGATAAACCCCGGAATAAATCTGCTGTTAAATTAAAACAACTGAAAGCGAATTAAGTAGATCCCTTGCTAGCTAATGTGTAAAACAGGCAGTTCTTCAGCAGGTTGCCTTGCTATATGACAGACACTACTGTTAATTCAGCTGTATTTCTGGTAAATACCGTAATATAACTTTAGAAACAGGGAGAAAAGTGTTGGAGTATCATGTGTTGCTGCTTCACTTGCTCCACCTTGCAACTTCATGCTTTATCACACATTCTAATGTTTATAAATGCTTTAGATGTCAAAGCAGCTGAATCTTACCACCTCCCCTTCTGTATTACATAGAAAGGCAAATTCTTAAAAAAAGCAGAGCTGTGAGGGAGGCTTAACTTTGATGAATTTGTATGGAATGAAGTCCTGGAACTGTGTTTCTTAGATTACCTTTGGCTTTGGAGGAGAACAGCACCCCTAAAATGGGATTTTGAAAGCTTTGCATGCATCTCTGAGAACAGCAAACCGTTCTGTATAGCACACTGCTGCCAAGAAGGGCTGTAAGGTGCCCACTCTGACAGCAGTGTACGCAGGGAAGTAGCTACAGATCTGAGCAGTCCCACTTTGCCAGCAGAATTGCTCAGTGAGTAAACTTACCCACATGCTTGAACTTTTGCAAAGTCCTGCCAAGAAGAGGTAGAATGGACTGAAATGCACAAATACAAGTTCCTACCTTTTCAGGCTACGTGCAAGAACAACCCCCCACGACTGTGGGAGGGGGTGTGCACGGTGTGTCCTGGTTTTTCTGTCAGTGCATCAGAAAGAGAATTGCCTTCTCAGTGATGTCATGATTACTGCCACATCTGCACAGTATCTGCTGAAAGAGAGGAGAATGTAGGTTTTTTTCATATAAAAACAAAACAATGCCTTTATTGTACATAATTGCATCCTATCACTGAAGATTACATGCAGTGAAGAAAGGACTGCCATAATCTTAAAACTTGCAGCATCCCCACTGTACTTCATCACAACGGCAGACCTAGTGAACATCCTTCAGCTCAAAACTATTTCCATCCTGTTGACAGAAGTCAGAGTTCTCTGTTGCTGATTCATACTGATTAAAATATGGAGCGTGACATTGTCTTTTCTGTAAAAACATAGTCTGAGACTATTTAAAAATATATTTATTGTGCCTTTATTCAAGGCTGTTTGTGTAGCAAAATGTTGCAAGTGAATTCAGTAAATCTATGTTTTTCACAGCATCATGTGTAGCAGTGCTATCATAATACTGCTGTAATCCCCAGCTGGACTGATTCCATGCAAAGATATGGTATCTCTCACATGGTCTGAAATAAGTAATTACATGTGAATACATTTCTGCCTTGCATAGGGTTAGCCAGAGAGGCCACTAAATTGTAGCCTGTTTAACATTACAAGCTATTTAATCTCTAAAATTAGTTTCTCCCTCCGAAACCATGTTTTCCTAAACAAATAAGAGTGACTATTGACATACAAGACTGAAATATTCTAATTTGGAGGCTAATTTTCTCATATGCTAATGTTTAAAATTCATTTATGCTGCAGTAAAGCCTTATCAGTAGGTCTGTAAGATCGTGATATATTGTGTAATTAGACAACAGCCTTCACGGCTCTCTGCCAGTTAAGCACTGTCACGTAAGAAGAACAGTTGGAGAAATTCAGAATAAACATTCAGAAAGCAGAATTTAGTCTCCAACCTTTGAACGGCTCAAACAGCGTTCATGGATTAGCTCTATAAATATTGTGTAGAGTGCACTAAATTAAAGTTTACTCTGGCAGCTGTATTCCGACTTGATTGCTTGGAACTATTCCATCATCCTTTCTCTACCTGCGGAGTACCAGGTGGTTCCTGACTGTTCTGTCAGAAAACTGGCAGAACTTGTAGCACTTGGCATGGCTGGAGGTGTCTGTCACTAGATAGATGTAGGACACTTTATTTTATTTTTCCTTACATCTGGAAGTTGATCCTCAAAATACAACTACTACCTTGTCCTACAGCACCACAGCTGTGAAGTCCCTTGCCCCTGTTCTTGACAGAGCCCTTCACAAGCACAAATAAAGAGAGCTGTAGTGCTTTTTGGAGGCTTACACACTAGATGAGGGACCAACAATCCAAAAATCCTCCAAAGAGCAATAACAAAAGCTTTCACTATACCTTGAGCTCTGGGATCATCAAAAGAATCTAAAGACAAATATTGAAATTGAGAGGGAACTGCATGTATGCAGATTCTGACTTGACTCCCACACTGGCAGTTCTCTTGATTAAGATAGAGAATCTCTCTGTGATTAATGGTTGACATGCATTAAAGCTACATGATATTTGATAAGCAGGTTCAAGAAAACTTGAATGTATGTCTCAGTGCTATACAATTTTCAGTTGTCTTCTGAGATAACCATTCACAGTACTATAGGGCACACAATTTGCAGGACAGATCTTATTAGTTGAAGAACAACAACAAAACACACAATACTCCGTTTGCAGCAGCTGACCCGCAGTCTGTGGAGGGCGTTCTGCCTGAGCAAAGATTGCAGGACCAGGCTCTTATTTAGGTGCACGTTCAGGGAGTGCAGTCCGCGTCACTGAGCCTGGAGAGGAGTGGGAAGGATTGCTGGAGGGATCCCTGCGGGCTTTGGACCAAGCGGTGCTATGCAAAACCTACAGCAGATGGCGGCACAGCCACTGCCTGGTGTCACCTCTGCTCAAAGAGGTGGACCACGAGGGTCTGCATCCTCAACTGTGGAGGCTAATTTAGTTCAAGCAAAGCCATTCCAAGCAAAGATATTCTATTTATTTGTCTTATGAGCAACCCAAGTGGTCTATTTCAAGAAAAAGGCACTTTGTTGCAGAATGAAAGTCTATGTCAGGGGACCTAGCAAGAAATAATTAGCTACTTCCCACAGGCTAACCTATTCCGGGCTTTTCTTCTGAGTATTCAATTATCTTTTATACTAAGCTTTAGGAACTCTTGAATTCTCTGATAGTCCTTGCTTTTGCTTTGGTTAGCGTGGGATAAGCTTAACCACATAGTGAGTGAAAGAAGAAAGTTTTGACCCTCATTCTTTAGCCCAAAAGATTGTAAACAACCACTTAACTACTAGAAGTCCTGAACATTACTAATGAGGATTTTAATTGTGTTCATATATACGTGACATACAAATAGGTATTTGTATTCTAGATTGGTTTATATGCCAAAAAATAGCATTAAGTGTGTTTTGATTAGGTATACTTCATTTGATACTCATTTTTTTCACCATACCTCTGGTGCAGGAAAGACAATAAAGTGCCATAGGTACCTTAACATCAGTTATGAAGCTCCAAGCAGATTAGAATAATTGATAAAATAGACTCTTTTCCTACCAAACATATTGTAAACTAACTATTTGGGATTATTGACTCCTTATCATATGTGTTTGTAAATTAATGTGAGAATTTTTCACTGTTTTTCTAAAGACGGACTAGTGTTTTGCTCGTTTACTGTCCAAAGAGTTCTGTTTTATGGCTTTACTAATCAAAATACTTAAAAGAGGAAATAATAATGAGTAAAGTAATTTGAAAACTTGGTTCCTTACTGTGAAATGTATATGTTTTTGAGGACATGATTTCTCATTTTTGGGTAGGTTTTTTGTTGTTGCTGTCATTGTTTTTGGTTTTGGGTTTGTTTTTTTTTGTTTGGTTTGGTTTTTGCTTTTAGTTTGTAGAACTCAGTTATATAATTTATAACCAGCAGTATAAAACCGTAGGCACTTAGGATTTATGAATGTGGAAAGAATTGTACTATTTAATGTCTACATGACACTCTCCTGTTACCCTTACTGCATTCCTGCCTTGTGGACCCTCCATGCTGATACTGTAGCCCTGTCATAAATCTTTTCAAAATACACAGTTGTAAGAAGTCTTTTTGTCTCCATAAATCTAACTTATAGCCACTTGGGAAAAAAAAATCCCAAGAGTTTGGAGCAACTGGAAGTTTGTTCCCAAACCCCAGAAGAAGGAAAGTAAGGGACATGGACATACAGGTTTATAGATGCCATGTTTCTGTTTTAATGGGAGGGTTCACAGGTAGTGGCTCAGTCAAAACTTCCCTCGAAGATGGCATTAGCTGAGTGAGCAGTATAGAATGTGCTTACACTTCTGAAACATCTTGGATGCATTCACTCATAGGATAAGATCCTCTGTTTTGAAATAAGGCATTTTAAGATGACTTTCAGATGTCTTTGAACTGTGTGTGTGAATAGGGGCCTTTTCACTTCAAATGAGAGTCAGATCAGATCCTGCAATACGGGAGTTTTCATTTATTGCAGAACCTTTCGTGTAAAAAAAAAGAAAACTTTTCTATGCACTTATCTTGTTAAACTGTGTCTTAAGTTAAAAATTGCAGGTACCTGTATGAACATAGAACAACAACTCATGTGAGGTGGACTGCTGATTTTTCCTATGAGAAAGTAATCTAATTCCACAAGAAAGATTCTACATAGAAAAAAAAAAAAGTATATGTAAATAATGTTGTGCTTCTATTTCTAGGCTTAGTATTTGGGATGATAGTGTCAACAAAGCAGAGAAATGACTTGGTTGGTTTGGGATTTCTTATATACTCCCTTCTTGACATTGATATGCCTTGACAAAACATTGTTTTCTATTCAATAGAGAGCTTTTTGAATCAAGCTCTTACAGTCTCTTTTTCCTCAAGCTAGTACCAGGTTGAAATTTCAGCTTCCTCATTTAAATGCTTGCTACTACTGATTGCAGTGGTATATATCACTGAACTACTTTATCCTAATATTCTGGGGTATATCATCTAATGACCTCTTTGTCACTTGGAACATCACAAATATTTTGTTTATCAACATTACCAACCAATGTCAGCATGATGAGGCTGCAAGAAAAAGTAACCCTTGCTCATTTTGGGCTCTGCATACCAAACTACCAGATAAGAAATGGAGGACCAGTTTAGTTAGTCTTAGCACATGTTTGTTTCTCAGTTGGTAGGTGTATTAGTGCCACTAGTCTAACTGTGTGTACCTGTCAAACAAGTTTTCCTTCTTTGACAATTTATTTTTATGTGATATTTTGCTATCTTACATCCTTTCATTGCACAGATGCTTTAACAGGGAAAAGTAGTTAATGGTGCTTGCAACCTTAGTTCTGTTAACTAGAGGGATCCTTCCCTAGCTGCCCTAATTGCTTCTGGTTCTTGCGCCAATTTCTTGTAAAACATCTCTGTTGGTTACAACATAGTAAAAAGGAGACAGGAAACAGTGTTTCATGAAGTTTTGAAAAGTCAGCCTGGGAAAGCACGCTGTGTTTATGAAGAGAATTAAAATCTTCAAGGGTAGGAGTCAGAAGGAAGTGGCTAAATCTTTAATCACTGAATGAATATTAAAAAATTAATTCATTAAAATTTATTTTGGTGCTTCATGTGTACAGTGCAACAAATAGAAGTTGCAGGGGAAAGAAATGGTTACAAGTAAGCCAAGTCTCATACTAAATAGTGTCTTTAAAGGCACTGTTTTTAAATTAGGTCACTTGTGTTCTTTCTTTGAACATTCAGTTCTAATTGCAACAGTAAATCAAAGAATATGCTCAAAGTAGATTCCCATGTAAGGTGGACAACTGGACAGTGCCTTTTTACTGCTACTAACACGTGCATCCAATTACTGGGTTGATATACTCACAATGTCAGCTGTAAAGCATTCCCCTATTTTATAGTTAGCCTAAAGAATTATTAGCCTGTCCCCTTTCACATTTACCTCTAAATAATCTGTCAGAGTGTATATCTTCTACAGTTAAAGAGGAATTTTCACGCACATCGAAGCTGACTTTCAAGAAAAAAGGAAATGTTGAAACTACACCAAACAGTTTTATTCCTTTTCTTTTTCCCTCTTCCATAATTTTTGGTATTGTCAAAGAGAGGAAAAGGTTATGGATAGTAGGAATATGAATGATCATGAATGTTCTATAAAAATAAAGAAGAAGATCAGATCTTTCATAAACCTTGATTTAGGAAAGAAATATGATGCCTGCTCCTTTCGTGGTGGAAAACATATGTGAAGGACATAGTTGTTTTTCCATTCCTGACTCATCTTCCTATGTGGGGAGCAGAAGTGAAAATGAGGGGGTTGAGGGAGGTGGGGGAATTGTGAGGAGTCTCTTTGCTCTTCTTTATTCTGCCACTGATATTAGAGGTTCAAACATTTCATAGAAATAAATGAAATGTAAGTTTTCTTTTAGGTTCCTGACACACAGCTGTGCAGCTGTAGTCAGTATGTGTGGGAGTTGGGGAGGGAATGCTGAAGCATTTTGGAATCATTCAGGAGGTTATTTAATTGGAATTAAGGCACAGTGCTAAGTGGAGACTGGGTATAAATCAATGATATTGTGCCCGCATTAGAGGAAGTGGGTGGGATGTGTGACAAGTACCAGATCACTACTAGAAAGGATGACAAGAAAGAAATGGGGGCAGCATGTGTCATGAGTGGGAGAGAAGTGGGGAGAGGGGGAGCATGGCTTACCCCTTTTGGCAGCTGTGAACTGCCAGTGATGTTGCGTTGTTCTGTCTGATCTCACTGTAACATCTGTTTGTCACAGACTGAAACTATGAAGACATTAAGGTGCCTTTTGAATTTGTATAAAAGTGTGTGCCTGGTGTTAGGATATGAATGTTCCACTCCCAATTTAATTGTGTCTTCTCTGACCCTGTTCTGTAGATATTAGATACTATTTGGCAGCTGCTCTAGGGTTTTCTTCTTCATTTTATCCTCTTTGAGAAGATTAATAACCTACTTTATTCCTAATACCAAATTCAGTATCAACTACTTGCAAGAAGAAGGGTAGGTGAATTGCCCCTTGAAAGTAATAAACCATTTGAAAGAGCTACACGCTATGCATTAAAGAAAAAAAAAGTGGGGTTTTAGTTGGTTGGTTTTTCTTAATTTTTTCAGTATGCTAATACTGCAAGCTATATTTGTTAAGAGAAACATATACCTGAAGGACATCAAGTTACCCTAGAATTCCAAGTGGTTTGACTTTTGGAGCAAGGACTAGAGTGGAGTACAGTGTTTTGGTTGGTGCTGTGTTATCAAATATGTCATATTTTGCAAGCTTATCATTAGGATTTGAAGCAGATACATAGTTACAAGTTTGTTGCTGCAGTGAGCAAGGGAAAATGTGTGTTCTGGAATGGAATAGGAGATGACTGCATTTAACACAATTAATATTTTATAAGACTGCTGTTTAGTGTCTTCTTCTCACAATTTTATTATGACATTTTAAGAGATGCTAAAGCTTCCAGTGTTCTCTGAGGCGGTCTTTTAATTTCAACACAACAAATTTTTTTCTCATTTATTTCCCAGATACTTCTTTCTTCTCTGTTTTTTCCTGAATGTAAACAACAAAAATATAAACCATGTCATAAAGCTGTAGAGCTGTATAATATCCCAAGTCAGAAGGGTCCCACAATGATTGTTGTGTCCAACTTCTGATCCTTCACAGGGCAATCTGGAAGTTGATCTGGAAGTACCGCTGTTATCCTCATGAATTATCTTAGTACCTGTGGCACATTTCCCTTGGAGACAAGCTAATGAAAACCTTCCCCTGAACTGTAACCTGGGCTCATGACTCTGCCCCTCTGCCCTGTCTCAGAGGAAGCAGAGTGGTGCATGTGGTTCACATTCTGATGACAGGACACCTTTCCCTTGTCAAAACACTAGTGCTAATAACTGCAACACAGAAATTCTGTGCTCACTGAGGATCTGTAACTGCAAAACTAATGGCAACATGAAAAGACACAGAAGAAGAGTCTAGAGCTAACCTCATCAGCCAAGGTGGGGTTGCTTTCTGTTTGTCTGCTTGTCTGTCTAGGCCTGGTTACTCTGCCTCTTCAGATGCTGAAAATATAACACCCCGTTTAAGATTCATGTGTAGTTTTGGTGCTACTGTTTTAGTAGCTGGGTCAGCAGTTCGTACTTTGGCTGAAGAGCTGAGTTAAGGCACCACCATATGTAAACTGGAGCAGAAAATTATGACAAACCTAGTTTCACTGGGCATTCTGACCTACAAACCATTGCAAGCTCTTTAAATTTTCACTTCATGTGGTTCTGACACAAATAGCTTAGAAAGTGAGTAGAATGTAAGATGTGGAAGGAAATTATGATTGTTTCAGCTTCCTAGAAGTGAAGATGCTGATGAAATCACATGTGCAAATCCACTTATTATGAACAGTGACATTTAAAGTCATGTATGATAGCTTTTATTCATAAAGCAGTATTACCTTTGCTTCCAAACAGCCCTGAGCACACATAAGCAAGACTCACTTCTTAGTCCAATGAGTTGTTTCTACCACTTAAGCAGCTAATAGAAAATTCAGTGGGGCAAGTACTGGGAGGTACATGTTCTGCCCTTTCTGAGGCTTAAAGGTAGATTCAATATAAGAAGTTTTGCTTTTTTCTTGGATTTTGGTTTGTCAGGAGCCCTGCTCCTGGGGAAAGAATGATGGAAGGAGATGCTGAGATCATGCAGACTGGTAATTCCATCTACCCTGGGAATAATGATGTTTCCTATTGATGACATACTGTGGGAGATACTGCTGGACAGGGAAAGGGGGACAAGGCTAAAAAGAAAATAGTGCTCCAGGTGCTATGAACAGACCATTTCATTCACAGCTTTCTGTGTCTGAATAACCTGAGGAGTGGCAATTGGAACCCTGCCTGTATCTGCCATGGCATTTAAACTATGTAGCAACTCTATATTAGTTTTTCCTTGGTACTTCCTTTTCTCATATGACATAGGCTGCTGATTGTTTAAAATCTGGTGATTATTGTATATTGAGAAATTACAAGACTGAATGCACTGGCATACTAAAAACATTTTAAGAACACCCTATGGACAGAAAGATTACTGTGAGTAAACGCAGGGTATAAAATACCTTGCTGTAGGGCAGTGGAGGAGAAAATGCTTTTCAACTGAATGAAATACCTCAGAGAGCAGCTGTTCAGTTGTCTGAAAGGAAAGAAAAGGTCCAATACCAACTTTCTTTATAGAAGAGCTTGCAGGTTATTTGAACTTTAGAAAGATTCTTAATTACTACGGTGGATTTTTGTCTCAATACAAGAGTGAAGCAGGTACAGACTGGAGTAATGATGTAGGATTATGGAATGATTGTCCTTCACCATGTGTTGTGGAAATACTGAGGGGATAAAGGAAGATGAGGGAATCCTAATGGTCCTCCTCATGGGGATTGTCAAGTAGAACAGAGTAGGAATCTGCTTAAAGAGAGAGGGTAGAAGACTGGAAAATTTGGCATGAGGATAGTCTGCAGGAATTAAAATTTGACTATAAGGAATTCCATAAAGTATTGGGGAATATTAGGTCTTATATGCTGGTTATCCATTGTACCTCAAAATTTCTGAGAATATTTGAGTCTTATTTCTCCTTGGCTCTTTGCTACTTATAAAATGAAGCTAGCAATACTTCCTACACAAGCAAGGGTGTTATGAAAGGCAATTATCTGTGAAATATACCAAAAACACCATGACAAGTGCCAGGAAAAAAAACCCAAAAACTGAGGACGATTACCAGAGGGTAATGTCATCTGATAGAGCAGGGAAGAATAGGCTACTTCTTAATTCTGTTAAGAATTAACAGAATTGTCTGTTAATTCTGTTAACTGTCTGTGTACCTTAATTAAGGTATTTTTGTCTTTCAACAGAAAAAAACTCTCAAGTTTAAAAAAAAATTTTACGATATTACCCCTCTTGCAAGCATTATGTCAAGATTACCCACAGATTTCTTGCACAGCGCAAAAAGAAAATCAATGTCAAAAAGATCCCCTAACCAAATAGCATGAGTGGAGGCAGACATTGGATCTGTCCTATAAAACTGGATCTGGTTATGCTGGTTATGGATCTGGTATGAGCATTGTGATCACAAGCAATGTTAAAATTTCTTTTGCTTTGAAGATATGAACCTTATGGTGTTTCAGCTCAAGGATCTGTATAATTTCCATGTTAAAATATAACTGTTATTTGACTCTCTTTACTGTCAGGCCTATCAGCAAATGAAATTTGAGCATGACATCCTCCTAATATTTATTCTATTAATGTATTATGTACTTTTGGAAGTGCCTTAATTTTCCTGAAATGCTGTCAATCTATTGGAGTTAAGCTACTGGAATTATTTGTTTGGGTTTTATTTCTTTTATACCATTTTTTAAATTATTGATACTTCCCCTTTAGTGTCACAGACATTATTCTTTCAGTTTAATTTATTACAATTACTTCTACATGTCACAACTTTGCTTTGAAATGACAGCCATCCAAGTTAAAGCCTTTTCAACTTTAGTGAAAACACTTATAATGAGGCTGACACTTGGCTCATGTGGAATTAATCTGGTCTCTTGGTCATTTCTTCAGTTTCTCCTGCTGCAGTCAGCTCTCAAAAAGACATATCTGCAGCTGGGGAGTACATAAGATTAACTTCCGCCTCTCTGTGGCTTCTTGCCTTAGACCACACACCAAATAATTCCTCAAAGCATTATCCAGATTTGCTCAAAATTCACCATGCTTGCTTTATTCCTTTAGTTCTGCCACACATGCATTTGTGGACTCTGCTTCCAGCTGATTCTCCTTATGAAACAGGAAACATTTTGCAAAGATGAATATTTAGAGACAAACATTCTTGTAAAATATCTATATTAATTTTTCTGTAGAACTCTTTCTGGTTTTGTTAATTTTATACAGGTACACCGTAGACCATTAAGATCAGCAATACAAAACCTTTTTATTTCCAACTATACTAAGGACATAATAAGACTGATAGAACTTTTCAATACCAACTGAATTACAGTAACTCTTTCACCCAAAATGAATTTTTTTAAAAAAGAAAAACACAATGCTTATATTCATTAAGAACTTTAGTGCTGTCTGAACTATTAAGTTCAATAATGCTATAAAAAGTTGCCACTGGGGGAAGTGGAGTCAGGTCTCTTATCCAGGGACCTCCAAACCTTAATCACAGTTCAGAATTTTTTAAACAGGAGTAACATATGTGAGGCATACGTACATGTGCTCACAGAGCAATGCAGATTCAAAAAGTGTCTAATGATAAGACAAAACACCAGTAGAGAAAAATATGGATTCTTTCTATTACCTTGTACTTTATACTAGAAGTTATAGATGAGACTTCATTAAACCCATAATGGGGAAGGGAATGTAATTTTGGTGTTTGAATCAACTCAGTCAGGCATTTGCTAGTAGTCTCAGTGTTGGGTTTTCAACTAAATATTTTTTCATGAAGGTTTCAGAATGTTTCTGCTTTCCAAAGAGTCAGTATGTATATATAAGCTCTTCATTTATAGATGTGTTTTGTGTGCTGAACTACAGAAGTTCTGGATGCAAAATTCGCTTTTCAGATATACTGATAATGCAAGGGTAGATTGCAGGACAGTGCAGATAACGTAGCACATAACATAATGCTTCCAAGGAATCTGTAGAGGCCTAACTGAAGAGCACACTTATATTTTGTCCCAGCTTGAGAAAAATATTTAGCTCTTGGAATGAATCCAGAGAAGAGCCTCTAAGCTGATCCCAGGCCCAAAACACCTCTTGAGAATAAGTAGAAATATGTGCCATTGTTGCAATATATGAAGATATGAATAACTTCTGAAGGACTATAACATATTTTTTACCTAGAAAAGGATGACAAATATTAGAGATTTCTAGACATCCGAAAGTAATTTCAGAGTTTAGTCTTAAAGAACATACCTGTTCTTCAGCTCTCTTTTTCCACTGGTAATGAGTCCTAGTCAGCATGACCTTGTAGCAGAGTTTGTTGCTGTTGCCTTTTTTTTTTTTTTGCATTCCTTATCCAAATGGTAGATTTGTTTTCTGTTTCTGAAGGAGAGCTAATACTCACAAGTCATTTGTCACAAGCCACTAAAAGTGTCAAAGTCTTACAGCAGGTCCTTGGTGGCTTGTTAATCTCTCCTTTTTTACCCCCCTCCTTTTTTTTAAAGGAAACAGACTAATTCACTTAAGCATAATGAGAGCCATGCTTGCTATAGCCGACTATGTCCTACTAGCAAAAGTAAAATCTGTCTTATTTCTTCACCTCCTTTTCTTGGCTCCAACAATTAAACACAAAGCTGAAAAGCACAAGCTTTTATGGCAGAGCTATTTCATATGTCAAATGAAAAATGGAGGCTGCCGTTTTCATAACAGAAAAATATACAAATGTGCTTTTCCTTTGTGCCCCCCTCCCTTCTAAATTATCATCAGCAACATGGAAAAGATAAACCTCTATGTTAAATAGGGGGACCAGATGTATGTTTAACCTCTCACCCTCATTTTTCTAACTGGCTTCCATTAGGAACAAAAAGTTAATATATTCTAAACAAAAATAACTGATATGGTAAGGTGAACTTTTCAACTGGGTAAGAGTTCTTTAGAAAGAGACAGTATTACAGAGTCCTGTGTTGGGCTTACAGACTGTTTTACTGAAGTGATATTCAGAACAATAATTCCATGGTTACTTTTGATAAGTAGTAGCTGAAAGTTTGTTGAGTTGCAGCAAAACCAATTGTAACAAGTAGGTAAATTCTCATGTGTTACAGAAAATCTAGTAATATGTTCTAGATCCGCTATCCAATGTTAGAATTTTTCATCTATATAGTCGTTCCTTAATCCAAACTTGAAATATGGCTGTGATATTTTCCTCTTCTTTAAACTCTTTAGAGAGTTTAAAGATCAAGATTTTCACTCTTTTGTCTTTACTCAAGCTTATTCCACTGTAAAGCCATAGACTGATGATTCTACTCTCTTCATTATTTTGTGTTCACAATACAAGGGTGATGTTCTCTTTCTTAATAGATAGGGGAATAGGAGGATAAAGGGTAATACTGTTCAATTTTTATAGCAGAATATTTCTCCAACATAAATGTGTATGTATGACAGACTAGATGACAAATTTAAAGATAATTTATCTTATTTAGGATATAGAAAACAGAGGAAAAGTCTACAAAAGTGATTAATTAGAGACAACAGAAAATTCTATTGAAATACAGTGGTTTTGGAAAGTGCTGTCTCCTGGTAAAAGTGCCCCTCAGACAGTGGAGTAAAGAAAGTTGTCAATGTTTGATAATGGGGTGCTCTTAATGAGCAAAGTTAGGAGCTGTGTGTAACCCATAAGGTATACCTTGGAAGAGTTTGGGAGCTGAGTTTGTTTTATCAGGAAAGATAAATGTCTAAAGGGCTGTTAATGTATTCACTACAAATACCATCTGTAGAGAGTCTGTCTTTTTGAAATTACACAGTCTGAAAACCAGAAGATTTTGCATACAGAGTCTAAATTCATAGTTTTATTTGCCTCATTTTCATACTGTTAAGCTTGTATGGATAAGCTAATGTTTAGGAGAGATTTCATAGAAGAAAAGATATTCACCCAGGAATCAAGGAGAAGTGATTACTGAAGGGCAGGAGAAGCAAGTCTGAAAAGAAACTATTGCAATCAGGGAATCCTTACCAGAAGTGAGTAGAGAAGAAGCCCTCTAGCAACTTGTTCTGACTCCTCAAGTGGAGGTTACTAAATCTCCCCAGCTCATGTTAGCATTTCAAATCTTCCCCCAAGCAAAATCACACATCTTAGCTTTACTGGCATAAATAAAAGATTTCTGCCATTCTGAATTTTGTTCCATAAAGCAAGAATATATTGAAGTGTTTGGAGAGCAGCTAAGCTCCATCTGGGGAAATAGTATAAGAGTGGCTGGTATAGTTTTTTTCCTTTAGGCATGATTCAAAAGGGTTTAAGAGATGTTTTAAAAGGGGGGACAAAAAAGTAAAGAGAGTATTAAAAAATTGAGTGACATTTGAAATAAAATTACCAAAATCATTTACTCTCTGGAGAGAGAGGATGGTGTTTTGACCCAGTCCAGAGTCTCAGGATTTCAGTTATGTTTTTCTAGTATATCTCTGAAATTGGCAATGTAAAGTAGTCAATTTATTCCCACTGTGATTTCAATTTCTATCAAGAGTACTCTTTCAACACCTTAAAATACCACCTTAGAACCTAGTCCAGGAGTAAATACTAGTTGATTTCATGAGCTGTGCCAGTCCTGGAAGAGATTGCAGATGTCAGCTTTGCAGAAGGCTGAAATAGCCAAAGGAAAAGGTCAGTTGTGGGATAAAGAGGAAAAGGAAATTAAAAAATAATTTATTGTGCTGCAAGATGCAATGAGGAGGTAGGAGCTCTCTGAATTCCTACAATAAACTCCTCATTATTTTGTTCCTTCCAACTACTGTAGAAACTTTGTCTTCTCATTATCTCCATAAATTTCAAAGGCAAAACCATATTGGAACCATTCTTACGGGATAATTCCAGCAGGCAGTTTCTGTGGAACAGCAGCCTATGCCTGGCAGCAATGATAACTTTACCATATTTCCAAAACATGTCATTCACAAAATGGGCACTCCAGATGGCCTCTCCCACTGACAAACGTGTCTGTGGCAGCTTGGGAGCTGTGAGTATGTGGGAAGTGGTTTGTGGCTCTTGGTCTGGAATAGGGAAGCTCTGTAAAGCCGTGTAACAGGTAGCCGGTGAACTTACCATATGAAAAACCAGTGTTTACTTATCTTTCCCTGACTTCTTGTAACATCAGCCTTTGGTGGATCACTCCAAAGTAGCCAGGCAGGCCTTGTGTCCCAGGATCAGGAAGGAAACAGCATTGCTCTGTGATTTATGATGATTGGGGAGCTCTGTTCCAGGAACAGCCTTGGCACAGGCATTTGTTATACTTATGTATAAGTGTGTGTCTGTTAATTAAAAATCTGTCAAATTACAGAAAAGGAGGACCAAAGAAAACCTCCTGGAAATCTTAACAACAGCTCCTGTTATCACCAGCGTTCATTATATAAGTCTGTTCAGAACTTTAACAAGTTCTGTCAACTCCAAATAGGTTTGCTCACCATATTTTTTGGCTGTTCCACAGTAGAAGGGCTACAAATAGTTCTGACTTTCAACCAAAATACTGTCAACAGGACAAGAGGAAATGGCATCAACCTACACTGGGTTGGATGGGTTAGATAGGATATCAGGAGGAATTTCTTCTCTGAAATGTCAGTTAAACATTGGAATGGGCTGCCCAAGGAGGAGGTGGATTCACCATTCCTAGAAGTGTTCAAGAAAGGACTGGACATAGCACTTAGTGCTACAGTTTAGTTGACAAGGTGTTCAGTCAAATGCTGGACTCAATGACCTGGGAGATCTTTCCCAATCCTAATAATTCTATGATATCATGATAATCATAGCTGCTCTTTAAGCTATTTCAGCCAAGTAGTATCCTTAACTGACCCAAAAATTTTGTTTTGTACAGTTTACTACACAATATACATGTAGGAAGCAGTTGTATTCTCTCCTTTTTCTTTTCTTCTGCTAAATTTGATGTGCTAAGTTCATTGCTAAGCAGAGAACAGTGTGCTAAAACACAGCCCACTGTCTTGCCCCTGAGATTAACTCTGTGGGTCAGAGCATGGTGCTAATAACATTATATTATGAGTTCAATCCCTGTATGGGTCATTCACTTAACAGTTAGACTTGATGATCCCTGTGGGTCCCTTCCAGCTCAGAACATTCTGTTATTCTGTGATCTTCCATTAGCTCTGAACGCAAAGCAAGGTAGCGACATTCACACAGGTTAATGAGCTATGTGTCTTGTTGGGGATTTTATTTACTATATCACACCCTAAAAACATAGGGTTTTCTTGTTTTCCAGTCCTATGTTTAATACCTTTTCTGGGGGGCAGTTTAATTTGAAGTATTTCTTAGTGATCTGCTTGGATCTGTTTGGACATGTTCTTTTCTTGTGAGGTAATGCTTTCATTTCCTGACTTTCAAGAACTGCTTCTAGGTGCCTGGCCTTAAACTAGATCTGTGCACCATGTCCAAGACCTAAAAGAAGAATGCCCAAAGCTAGTGAGCCTTGAAACAGACCTCATTTCTGGCACTTGGCAATGGCTGCTTTCTCTCCCATTAGTAAACAAAGTGTGGCCTAGGCCTGGTTCTCAGTGTATTTGACAGTGCAAAGTGTTGAAAAGGTTGAACTACCCTGTCAAGAGTGATGGTTGAAATGCAGTGATGCAGACAAATGAGTGATGTAGACAAAAGTGAATTTAAGATATTGATTGTGTAATGTCAGAAATGTAAATCTCATTGATCTGCATGTAAGGCCACATGAAATTTGAAAGGATAATGTTAGTTAATGGGTGTTTCACTGAAAAAACTTATTTTCTCTACTTTCTTAAATATGTTGAAATGCCAAAGCTTTTTCCAAATAGAGTGAATAAGAAATATTGAGAAAGATTTTCTTACAAAATCAAAGTACAAAATAATGTCTGCTTAGATGAAGGATGACATTTTCTGGGAATTAGTTAGAAATATGTCATGAAAACTGTCCAATTTAATTTTCTTTTTCACTATCATAAGTTTGACAAGATGTTTCTCTGTTTCTTTTAGAAGTATAAAAAACTGATTTTATCATAATGTTTAGAAAGTTGAACAGCAAATTTGTTTGAAGCCCATTACTTCTATGGGGAAATGAAATTAATTTAGTGATATTTTCAAATGAAATAATGTTTGGTTATAAAAATTCCATGTACAGCTTACTAATTCAAAAAAGGAAAAGAAATGAAGAAAAAAATAAATGCTCAGAAGACAGTTGTAGTATTCTTTGCCAAAATAATCAGGCTCTTTGCTGACATGATGCTAAAGGCAGAGAATGACTATGTTGTGTTTTGCACAGGCCTGTGTCCAAGTTCTTGGTCCAGGCAAGAAGTTTCACAGTTTATGAAATGTCTAAGTCAGTACTTGAGGCTCAGGGCACTGATGCCTCTATGGCTGAAGTAGGAGACATTTCCAGCCAGTGCTTGGTAGCTTCTGTCACTGGGGCCTGTTGAATTAGAAATACTAGAGAATTGCAGCACATACCCATTATGGCTTAACACTGCACACAGAACTGCTGGTTTTCTTGCAGAAACCTCCCCATGGGTCATTCCTTCTCTGTCCCACATGTGGAAGGGAACAGGCAGAGCTCCACCTTTACTTCATTCCTCCTGCTAAGTGAATGGATTGAGTATAAACATTAGGAAATATGCTTGTTTTCTCCTCCCCAAGCCAAAGCATTGCTTTCCCTGACATTTTTTCAGGACAAGCAAGACAACTACGTTTTTTTCTGGATATAGTGCAAGCTGAGCAACCAGGATAAATTTTCATGAATTTGTATATTTTTTATGCTAAAAACAGATTTGTATTTATGAAAGTGGGCCTTGTGGGGTTGTGTGTTTGCATATGCCATAATACAGGTCTCTTGCTTCTGTGTTGATGAAGGGACAGAAGGAAAACCTTGACAATTGTGATTTTTTTTCCATATTGTGACAAAAAGCTGTATTTCCTGAAGCCTTTGGGTATAATTTCACCTGTTCCTGTCATTCTAAGATGGATATATCAGCCAAAGCTATTCTTAGTCCTCCCCTGATGCATCAGGATGTCACAGAAGAAGTGTGGACTGTTGCAGCTGATATATGGAGATAATGGGCACCACATGACTTTCTTTTTTTTTTACTTTCTTTTTTTTCCCCCCCTCTTTTTTTTTTTTTAACTTTTTTTTTCCTGTTTTGCTTTTCTTTCGCTGTCTGTATGTCTGGCTTTAATCAGTCACTTCTCTGTGAAATGTTTCAATTGGGCCTGAACAAACTCTTTTCTCTGATATGGACCCGTGGATTATAGGTGAAACTACATTAAAAGGCTGCAGAGGTTAATTACGCCTGAAAGTTTCCAGTACTCTCCACATCAGTTGACACTCTCAGCACACTACATAAACAATCTGGGAGAAGCTATCATTAGCAAAGCAAGAGTGCTGCACTTGCCCAGCCCCTGCACTTGGATTTCGAAGTTTTCATACATGCTTGTACATCTTGCATGACCCATTTATGCATAGAAATAAATTTGTAAGTCAGCTGCATAGCCTCTGTGTGATATTTCTTTCATATATATAAGCAAAAAGATTCCTACCTGTCCTACCAACACTTAACAGCCAAACAGTCCTTTTCCAATCCTTCATTTTTATTTTAAAGTACTTAATCTTTCTTTTTTTAAATAAAACCTTGTAGTAAGTTTGGTAGAACACCTGCATATATTGTACTTGTCAAGAACCTTTGAGGTTCTGTAGGCATATTTTTCAAGTTTAAGAATTTTTTCTCTGTTGAGCTGAATGCTAAGTTTTTGGGGAAAATACTAAAACTGTTTAAACAGAAGTGTTGTCAAGAGTGCAGTGCAAACATCCTGATAAATCATTCCTCTCTTTTTAGTGGAATCCATGTAGGTGTTAGGTTAAAAACCAGAAGGTATAAGGTTTTCAAACAAATGCAGTCCTTAGGACAATCATGTCTCATTTAAGATTATTTCAGACCAAACTCCAATTAAATCAGTTATCTCCTATGCAAAACAAAGAAACGAAAGGGCAAGTAGCTGCTTCCCTTTATCTCTTGGTATAATGTTTTCTTACATTCCAACACCATTTTCTTTACTGTTTTTGAAGAGAGAGGAGGCAGTTTTATGCTTTGGAGTGTGCAGGAACAAGTTGAGGAAGGGTTGGAAGGTCAGCCAGTGAGCTCAAAGTGTGGCAATTCACTTCTGTCTCACCTCATTCCTGCTTCTTCAGAGCAGCAGCACAATAATCTTTTAAATCTGTTTGATATGGCTCGTATGCTTGAAGCAACTTGGACACTGCTTACATAGGAGCTGTCTTGAATTTGCCTATATGAGATCACAGGAAAAAAAAAATCCTAGGACATTCAAGGAATTCTCCAGGTTGCTAGATTTAATTACCAGAATTTTTAAGGAATTCTTTTGTACCAAAAATAATTGGATCATCATTTTTCTAAGTGGATTAGATACAAAAATATAATGTAAAACAGCCATTATGGTGAGGTATGATGTGGGACATTTTTAGCTGTCAAAATGTGCTTAGAAATGTATAACAAATGCCAACATGATACTGTGAATTTTGAAAAGAAAAAGACATGAGTTCTGCTGTTTGCTGTTGCCAGTAAATGTCTACTTTTGTTTGGACACTATTACTACAAAAGCCAAGATAAGACTGTGATTTGCCAATTGTTGCATTGTGCTGTCCAACTCTGGTTTTGAATTAAAATACACATATGCCAAAAATTATGTTTATATAATTTAGTATGTTGTGTAACGAAGGAGTGTTAGGTAGTCCAGTTAATGAAATTATTAAATTTTGGCAGAGTGTTGTTAAATTAAGTTTATATTCAATTTTTTTAGGACATTGGGTAGAAGGAAAGTTGAATTCTATTTCATATTAATTGAAACCTACTAGGTTGTTGATATAATAATGCCTGTAAATAGCAATTAACTGCATTGTGGCACTAGTTTTTTCTAAGAAGACAACTCAGAAAGTGCTTGCTTTGAAATAAAACAGTCTAAAGAGGAGTTTTTAGTCTGCATAAAAGTGTGTGTAGATAACATCTATTTTGGACATGTTAGATGTTGCTAGTTCCACAACCACATACTGGAGGAAATATCTTATAACTCACAATGCAAGCCAAAAAAGGAGAATTAAATATTCAGTTCTTGAAGATAGCCTATGGGATATTGCACACCTTATTATCTTATGTCTTATTATCTGAGGTCTTGATTCTCAAAGTGAGTACAGCATTTTCCATTTTTTTTGAGTACATGTACAGTTTTAAGGATCTCATTCTTTATCTCAAAACCCTATTGCGGTCAGTTGGATAATTTTCTTGACTTTGAATATCACATGGATGAGGGAGTTTGCAGGATCAGCCTTGTTTTCTTTGTGAGCTGCCCAAGCACTTTCAGTTGAACAAAATCTGCACACCCCAACTTTTTTGTTTGTTTTTTATTTTTCCATTATCAAGATGACCAGTTATATGTTTCATAAGTAGGTTTAAGAGTGTGGCAAACAGGCTCCGGTCGTCCCTTGTTTGGTTTGACACACTTCATGGACACTAACACCTAATTAGTCATTGTCTGATCCAAAGAATTTGAGTAGCTTCTTGGTTTTGTTTGTTTATTCCATTCCATCTCATCAGCAAGTACAGAAGTGTAAAACATATCTGGAAACAGAAAATTACGTGAAATGTCCATGTTGAAAAATTTCTCATCATAGGTAACAGAAGTTTGACCATTGCACCATTCTTAAATTCATGTTCATTGTGCAGTGAGAGACGACACTCTTGTAAAATACACATCAGGAAAAACTAGGAAAAGATTGAAATTGTAGTTAACAATATAACAGAGAACTGAAAGGGAATTTAGACACTTTCTGAGGCAAAAAGAAAGTCAGTCAAAATTTGAAAATGTAATCTACTTAAGCTAGATTGAAATAAAGTTGTGTGGAAATCAACATTAGCACTTTCAAAGGGTTTGTGCTGTCAGTCAAGACATATACTACTCTTTCTTCTGGGCATTTGTTTTCTAGTTTGGGATTTACTGAATAAAAATGTTAAGAAGATTTCCATGCAGACAAAAATTCCAGCCCTGTTCCTTTTTGAGTGACTTATATAAACACTTGCAACAACTCAGTCCCAGAATGTTCATTAAAGTCAACGTCTGCTAAGCCTCAAAATTTCTGGCTTTACTGTGAATATTTCCAGTTGTTGTGAACTAGGTAATTAGGTTTTTCCCCTTTAACACAGCATATTTTGCTACAGCAATAAGCAAAGAGGTTGGTAAAGTTTTAAAGTATCATTTTTTGATCAATCTAAGCCAAACCTTGACAGTTTATATTTGTATGAAACCTTTTCCTTCATATTTATTTTAAATTGAAAGAAGTTTAAAATCTTTGATGCTAGAAACTAACCCTTAGGGTATCTAGTGATAATGTCATGTCCAACTGACATGACATTATCAGAGTCAGTGTCAATTATCAGTGGCATTGTCTTTATCAGTGTTAATGTGCATACCTTAATACCTTAAACAAAAATATCATCACTGCCATATAGATAATGAACATTTGCTTAGCAGAGATATTCATAAAGATGACCAGGTCTTACTGCCTAGCTGTAGGAGGGCATTAGGTGCCTTGCAGTGTTACCAGTAGACAGAAACCAAGAGAATTGAAAAGGGAAGAGGAGGGTGTAAGATACTTTACACAAGGTGGGTAACTGCAAAATAAGGGGTATTTTAAATTTTTCTGGGTTGGGTGAGGGTATTTTTTGGTTGGTTTGATTTTTATTTCAGTTTGGTTTTGTTTTGATTTGGTTTTTTTTAAATGTAATTTATGTTATCTAGCTGCCTGGTTTTGTTCTCCTGGCTGCAGTTTTTTTGCCCAGAAACACATATGCATGAATATATATTGCAGGGAATTTGGAGGAAGGGTTTACAGTAATTTGCAGAAGTTAGCCACATGAAATAAAAGCAGGGTCATTTCTGTTAGAAACCTGGCTTCAGCTAGTGTCTGCCTAACCACTGTTGAGTCTAATGAATAGCAATAGAGTCTGGTATTATGAAGTGCAGGGAATCATCAAAGGTAATAAAACTGAGATCAGACCAAAGCAGCATCTGGGAGTGAAGTTTTAAGTAGCAGACAGGAATGTGTACTAATTATTGCATTGTTAATATGTTGCATGTGTTGCTTGAATAGAGATGGTGTGAGTAAGGGCAGTCAGTAGCACAGCCAGTAGCCCTGGATTTTATCCATCACAGATTCTGTATTAAATCTCCAGCTGCTTTATAACTTTCCTAATGTGACATATTCCCATGCAAAACCAGTCTGTCCAACTGAGCACACCACTTCTTTCAGATGTCACCGAATTTATGTAGCAGCCTAGGACCACTTGGCTTCCTGCTAAACCGGACTGAAAGCTTAGAAGAGACAGCTGGACAATGTTTCATTGCTACTAAAATATTTGCATTGTATGCAACAGACACTCAAGTTCATCAAAATGCTTTGATAGCTCTTTTCCTATATATATATATATATATATAGGAGGAACATTTAGTTGAGATGATACTGCAGCACTGGATTCAAACACGGCTTTCCAAAATGTCTTTTATCCTTAGAGAAGACTGTTCTTTCTCAATATAAATCATGAGGCTTTGGAAAAAGTATTGTTTTTCTCCTGGTACGAGGTGGGCCGAAAAAGTACAAAACAGGCACACTACACTAGTCAAAAACACTTTTTATCCTGAATTTTACATGTCTATTACTTGAAATACCAAAACTGTGAAATTAAATTTAATATTCACCAACCTATTGAAGAGAGTAATATATAGCAATTATACTTCAAATTTGCAAAGCCAGAGCAGCGTAAGCTCATTAATGTTCTGGAAGCACAGGAAGCAATAAAAATCCTGTAGTGCTTTGAAAATGATGCAGCAGGATAACGTAATCAGCTTTCTCATGTCTGCATGAGAAATAGTCTTGAATACTAGCTGCAGTAATAGTGGTAAGTGAGGTCATCATTTACCACCATTTAGCCTTCCAAATTTCAGACTTTTACTATCTTTACTGTTTAAAATGCAGAAAATTCACCTGTTTATAGGTAATATGATATGGAGTTTGTTTATCCTTTGTATAATGAGGTATTGAATACTCCACTGGCAGTCTACTGATGTATGTGGTAATCTATGATGAAAACTTTTGGTTAGTGAAAACTAGAGAGGCACTGGAGGAGCTCACATCACCATTCGTTTGACCTGGAAATGGAATTTCTTCTGTGATTTGATTTGAGCATCCATCAGAACAGTTAGTTTTTCTTGGGGCTCTAGTCACAGAGTCTTCAGGAAAGAAGGCAGCAGGGCATAGGCCACCACCTGGATTATGGTGGTCTGGATTTGTTCAGTAATGTTCAGTCCCAAACAATCCAATGACCAGATCCTAAAAAAAAACATAAAGAACTTGTATTTGAAAAGAGAAAGGGGAAAAGGGGGAAGTGTGTTGTAGTTCTTCTGGGCTTTGTTCATCCTCCTATCTGTTATTTTTGCCCGTCGGTCAGGACTGCGATAAGGTGTTCCCTATTGAAGTTTTGCTCTCTGACTCCAGGGATCAGAAAGTCTGATATTGAATTGTTTTCTCCTCAACTCTCTAGATTTTGAAGCCTATGTTTTTACTATGTATCTTGCTCTGTGTTGTATTTTACTTTGAACACGAATGCCTACCTATCTGATTTCAGTGCTAGCAGTAGCTTGGTGAACCTCCATGGTGCAGAATGGGAATATTTTTGAAATCTGGAAATGTTTCCTGAGCTAGAGAGATGGTTTCCCACCCAGCTCTAACTAGCAGTCACATATTTATCCATGGAATTCCCATATGGCTTTGTGGGTGGTAATGTGTAGAGGGCAGATTTCCCACCACAGCAGTTTCCCTCAATACAGATTTATTTCTTTTTAGCTCTGCAGAGTTTTCAGTCTTAATCACTGCTAAACTTAGGCCTGGTGTTTGTATTAACTGTATGATTAAATAGTCTATATTGAACCTTACAGCTCTTTGGATACCCATTTGTTACTTTTGTCTTTAAAATTGGATAATTACTTTGAAAGTTTCCTCATCCTGACTAGAGGCAGAATAGAATGTACAAAATCCTGGCACCAAGACTTTAATTACAAGCTCCAGCCTGGAGGCAAATTGGTGACTCTGAGGGTTGAAAACCTCAGCCATGCAGAAAGCAAAGAACCGACAAAAACAGAGTCCTCTGGCTGACTCCTGCAGATGAGAGCGCTGCACTGCTCTGTGTACGTAGCGGGGGGCAGAGAGCAGTCAGCTTTTGGCATCTTTGTCAGCTCTGAAGTCAGCACTCCTCAGAAATTCATGGCAAGGAAATATTGGAGCAAAGGGGTCATCCTGAAATTGATAAATACCAGTTTGAAAATGTCTCACATTGCATAATGATTGGCCAGAACCAGGCTGAGTGGGACATATTGTGCGGTGTTAACTTGTGAGCTGAATCCAGGAATTTTAGATGTGTACCTGACTTTTGTTATTAATGTGCTGCAAGGGGCTGAGAAGTTTTTTGGCTCCAGTCCAGTACAAACAGATCTTAGCTCAGTTAGATGATAACTTTCTGGCAAATGTTTCTCATTCTCTTATTTTGAGGAAATACTTTTTTAAATCATGGTAGAAAAGCAAAAGAATAAGGAAGGCATGGTTCAGTTGAGACCTGGGATGCAAGAGGCCTTTTAATACACACTGTGACTTTTGATTGTGGCTTGGTCCAAAGGCAGATGTCCTGGCTGGACATAGCAGGAGACCACCTCCTCTTCCCTTGCAGGGTGCATGGACTACTATTATTCTACCCCTACCACACTAATGGGGCCCAATTATAAGTGCTGCTTTGCTAAGAGTTTTTCTTCATTTCGTGGAGCTTATTGGAGGCCAAAATGTTTCTTAAACCAGTAGCTTTTGAAAATATTGTATAGTGATTTAATATAAAAACTGTTAGCATTTGGCGTCCGTGCAGAAACCTCATAATGATGCACCAATGCTGATCATCTGGCTCAACTCTTGAGTTTTTGCTTTTAAGACTGCTTTCAAAGAATTCTTCTCCTCTAAATGCTTAAAATTGCATGGACGTCATCATCACCTCACTATGTTTTATTACTTCACAAGTGCTACTGCAAAGCAAAAATCTTGTTGACTACCTTATCCATTCTTAGCAGATTTCAGCACTGTTCACCATAGAGGGTTACACCTTCTTTCACTTCCCTTTTGTGAGTTACATACGTGTAGAAGCCCTGCTATTCCTTGCATCTCTTGCTGGGGTCAGTTCCAGCTTGTCCTTGGCTTTCCTCACCCCATCCCTATGTAATCAAACTTTGTGTCCATATTCTCCCTGCATCACCTGTCCTGGCTTCACCTGTCTATGCATTTGCTTCTTTCTCTAGTCTGACCACCAGTTCCCTACTCAGCCACATCAATCTCCTGCCTTCCTTGCCTGATTCCTTGTCCCTGGGGCTGTTAATTCTTGTGCTCTATAGAAGGTCCTTTCACCTGAGACATGGTAGAAGAGACCAATCCTCCTCTGGTCACAACCACTTTTCAAGCAGTTGTAGAGAGAGATGAGGTCCCCTCAGAACCTCCTCTTCTCCAAACTAAACTGCCTCAGTTCCATCAGCTGCTCCTCACAGGACATGTTTTCTAAACTCTTCACCAAGTCTATTGCCCTCTTTGGACATTCTGCAGCACTTGAGTGCCCTTCACTCTAACAAAGACCCCAGCCCTGGACACAGCACTGGAGGTGCGGCCTCAGCAGGGCCCAGCACAGGGGGACAATCCCTGCCCTGGCCCTGCTGGCCTCAACATTGCTGATCCAGGCCAGGATGCCATTGGCCTTCTTGGCCCCCTGGGTTCACCCCCAAGCTCCTTTCTGCTGGATAAATGGACTCAGCCACTCTGCCCCAGCCCGTGGCACTGCCCAGGGCTGTTGTGACCCAAGGGCGGGACTCAGCACCTCACTTTGTTGAACCTCGCACCACAGGCCTTTGTGCATCGAAGCAGCCTGTCCAGACCCCTCTGCAGAGCCTTCCTGCCCTCCCACCGAACATGCAATTAAGCACCTAGGCATGCAACTTCCTTCTGCCTAAGAAAATTAACTTATAAAAGAATCTGATCTTATGCTTCTGCAATTAATTGAATTTTGTATAGTTTGTAATTTAAAGACATGAGTTATGTTCTCCTTTATAGTAGCATTGCCCTGATTTAGTCTTCTCATTAAAATAAATACTGAATATTTTTGGAAGTATACTTAAAAGAGGTCAGGCTGCTTTTTCATGATTTTTAGTTGTTTAGTGATTTGAGGCAATTTTCTTTGTATGGAGAAGCTGGATTCTGAGACCACAAGGGCTGGTGTTTGAGGTGCTGTACCAGCACTAAGAAAGCTAATTGTACTAATTTTCATTACAAGTGAAGTCTTTCACCTGTCTTTAGAAACAGCAATGACAACAAAAGCCGGAACAAGACATGTCATGAACTCTTATCAGACTCAGGATTTCAGGATTTCTTGTCATAATTGTTAGGACCTTAACCTTTACAAAATGAAGTGTTTGCTCCTGCTTTAGGAACAAAAGGTTTCCTTCCGTAGTTGTAAGTTTAGTGTAAGAGAAGATTGAGTAGAGCAACTGCAACATGCTCTGGAGTAAGCTGAGCCCCAAATACATTTACCAAATTTGTTGAAAGGTGAACCAGAGGAGGCTGGAATACTCAGAGAATTAGACTGAACAAAGGGAGCTGTGCACTGAAAAGCCATAAAAAGAGCTCTTAACACTCTGCTTGCTTGAGTAACTTAGTGGCAGTATATTAAATATTGCAACTGACTGCAAGGGAAGCAGAAAGTTCAGCAGTTCATTCATTTTAGTGCCTTTTGTTTGGAAAAAAATTTTAAGAATAAACCTTAAAAGAGGAAGAAATAAACATAATTCTGAGTGTTTCTTTGGTGGAAAGCACTAGAGAACTGTTTCTTAAACCCAAGACAAACGTTTTCTTTGTAATGTAAATCAAAGGTATCTTTCCCTGACACATTGATGCAATGTCTTATCTTTGATAGAGTAACAAAATATTCTCTTTTTATTTTCTTTCCGAAGTTGGAAGAAGTTAGTTTTTTAACAGAGAGAAAGTCAATATCATGTCCTCAGCGAATTTCGTTCATCTGTTAGCTGTATTACACCACAGTAAGAAAGTAGCAGCTGGAATTGCAGGACCTGATAATGTTATCTTTCAAAGAAATTGTCATTTTTCCAGTGACTTCATTGGGATTGAGGCCAGTTTACATTTCACTAGTGTAAATCACTGATTTCTGAAGAGGAATGGCACTTCTAAAGCAACACTTGAACTGCCTTTCACAACCTGCAAGTCTTAAGAGTGTCATCCAGATTTTATCTCATACAAAATAATCAGTTGAGAAGACAGTGCTCTTGGTAGTCACTGACAGTGGCATTCCAAGTGAGGTCTTTGTGCATAGCAGATCTCAATAGAGATTACTTTGTCAGCAGCAAGGAAAACCTTCACTTTTTCTTCTTACAGTGACATTTCATTTGAAGCAGCTACTGCAATAATGTAGCAATGTGCAAACTGACAAATATGAGACTGGTTGTGCATGTGTTGGTTTCAGGCTTATTTAACTCTCTTGAAATTGCTGAGGCCATTTGGGTGTGTGTGTTTTTAAGTAGCCTCTAAATATGGTGTCACAGAAATAAACAAGAAAAACATTTTCTGGACATTAGTTCTTTGTGGATTACTAGCAATATTCAAAAAGTGACAGAAGCTCTGATCATTCCCATTTGAAAGTCACTAAATCACTAAAATTCTAGAAATCAAATATTTCATTGGGGTGTTACATACCACCAATGCATTTACGCATCATCACGGTCACAAAGTCCAAACAACTTCATATTCAAGAACATTAATAAAGGGTGAAGTACCTCATAGTGACATAAAAGAGAATGTTCACTGATTCCAAGGGAGCAGCTTTGATATCAAGCAGATGAGGGTTTGGTGTCATTATTTTACTGAGTTACTTCAGGTTTTGCTTGTCTTTGTGAGTGGGAAGTATTTTGCTGTTTTGTTTTTGGTATTCAAATATTTCCCTTTTAGAGGTCAAATAGGAAATATCCCCTCATACATGTTTGCTAAGAGCAGTTGATAGAGTGATTATAATTTTTTTCTTTGAAGAAAAATATGTCCTTCACTGTAGATTGATTAAAAACAACTGTTGGTTGTATTTGGCACAGACATAGTTGATCATCAACATACATTAATACATAATTGTGCTATGTTTTATCTTACAGATATTTTCTGTTGTGTGTATATTTCAGATTGTGATAAAGTAATATATATCTAATAGAGAGTTGAGTTTGAGTTGCAAGGAAATGGACTTCACTGAGATATGTGCCACTAAAGGATCCAGACTGAAGTTCATGGAAACTTTTTCACTGGCTTCCATGAACTTTAAATCTGATTCCTAATCAATTTCTAATTAAAGTTGCCTTCTTTTCTTAGATTACTCAGAAATACTGCCCTGTAGTTTTGGTTCACAATTGGACAAAAAATAACATTTAGCTTAAACACTTGAGTTCCAATTCCCCTGTGTAAAACAATATTTTATATGAGAGAAGTGTGTTCCTACATTGGTACTGTGATATTAGAAAGCAGGTACTTCTTTGTGAGGTGAGGAGGTGGAAACATATTTCATACAGCTGACTTCTATTTTGTTTGATATTAGAGCCTTTTGTCTGCAAGGGCAACTCTTTACCTTAACTTTTAAATGAGATTTTAAAAATTCTGTTTAAATGCAGCTCCAGAAAAATCAACTTCTAGCATGGTTGTCTTGGCAGAATACCTGTTTTAAGTACAGTTTCTTAGAGTACCCCAGATGTGTAAATGTGTATCCTCTTTAAATGATCAAATTACATTCCACCTCTCCACTCACCAGTCTCATAAAATGCTTCTTATTTCTAAAACTGCTTTATATGTCTGAGACTTTGCAATGTCTCACGACCAATTTAATTTGCCTTGTTGTCCAAGTTACTAGTGAAAACACAGAAAATGTATCAATTTTCCTGAAGTCCAGCCAGATAGAGCCCATCCCATTTATCTTCCTTCTCCCAAATAAACTCCAACCAACCAGTCATCAAAGAGAGCTATCAGATTACCTTGGCATCATACTCTTTTGGAAAAAGCATGTTAAATTTTTATGCCATTTTCCATTTACTTCCATGCATGTTAATGAATGTAGAAGAGAAAAAACTTTATACTATGATTTTTATATTATTTCAGAATTACTAAGAGTAGTCTTTTTTCTCCTGAATCAGAAGTAAAACCCAGCATTACTGGGGTGTTTTTTTTCTTGATAATATCCAGTGGTAAAGCATTCTCTTTTTTTTTTTATTCCACTCTGTAAAGAATATGTAATGGATAGGTGTGGCCAGCTACCACAGGACAGAAGTCTCAGGATGCCTCATTTTTACCAAAACCTGCCTCTGAAGCCCCATGTCCTGGGAGCACCTCACCATGTTAAGCTTTTCTGAAAAAAAATGCTCAAATTCATTTTGGGGGGAAAAAATGTCCCACACAAGCACATGGGCACTGTAAAGGGTCACAGTCTGTCCATGTTTATCAGCAGATGGAAGTCAAATTACAACTTTGCTGTCTTCATGCAATCCAAAGGGTGAATGTAAATATATGAGTAGGAGATGAATACATAAACAGAAAAAAAAGAGACAAAATTATTCCTCTTATCTTGTAATTATGCGTCATCTGAACTTAATATACACAAGGATTTCTGCAATTCCTCCAGATGTCAGAGACCAAAATCTCTGAGGACAGCCATTTGTCCAGGAGGACCCTTTGAGACAAAACTGTGTTCAGATTAAGATGCTGGCAAGGAAGAGTTCAAAGTCACGTCGAAATTGCTATCTAAGATCATTTTTCAGGAGGATCCATGCTTGTCTCCAAGGCAAAGCAAGAAATTTGGTGCTTTGTCATCTATCCCAAGCATACAATAATTTTTATGGTTCATTATAACTTGGAAACATAGAATGGCTTCACACAACCTCAGCTTTACTGCCATTAGTTCCTTATACTAATATGATTTAAAGCATCCAACAGGAACATGTAATTTAAAAATAATAATTTTGCTTTTGCTTGCTTTAGTAATTTTGTTGATTCTCCGTGTTTGGTACTGCTTAACACTCTTTTTACAAACCACAAAGTATCTGCAGATTTTTATAGGCATAGTTACATGACTTCATGAACAGCTACTCAGATTCATAATTTTTCATTTCTGGTTTTGCTAGAAAATGGTGGATGATAAGTTAGTTATTTGCAAGATAATGATTTACATATGGCTTTTGTCAAGCCACATTTGGAAAGAAATCAGCCTGTAGCTAAAAAATTCAAACCCAACAATTTAACATTGTTTTGTTAGTTAAATTACATTAAATGACATTATGTTGGAGGCACAAGAAGTACATTCTGTTGGAAGCATAAAAATTTGTCAAAATTGCTTTTCATTTAACTTTAACTGATTTATTAAGCAAAGGAGAAGTAAGCAGTTAGTTGCCAAACAAGTTAGTTGCCAACTGATTCTGGTTGCTGTTCCTATTTTTTTTTTCTTAAGTAGCAGAACTCATCTTCTGACACCTTTTTTCTTATTGTTAGTCATTGATTTCTTTCCTGTAACAAAATCCAATATTTTTCAAAATCCAAATCACTTCTTAATTTTGAATGAATAGTGACACGAATAAGTTGAATAAATCATAATGAAGTTATTTTCTCTACTAAAACTCTGACACAAGGTTTCATGCACATCCTTTACTATTTAAGTATTTGACGCCTAACTTTATTAGCAAATGCACTACTCTATTTAATATCATAATTTTACTTTCAGTCCTAATATGTTGTCATACAACTAAACCTATTAAATAGTAGAATCATAGGACCACTTGAGCAACTTCCATGAATTACTTCATAGAATTATTTAGGCAGCTTTGGTGATTTTAAAGATCCACCCAGCTGGTCAATCACTCCCTCCTGCAGTGAGACTGGGGTGAAAATCAGAAGGATAAAACCAACTAAGTTATGCACCTCCAGCCCCTGGCCAAACACCCTCCCCAGGGCAGTTTTATTGTTGTGCATGACACCGTATGGAATGGAATATCCCTGTCACCCATTGGAGTCTGCTGTCCCAGCTGCGTCACCTTCGAATTTCCTGTGCTCCCCCTGTTTCCTCACTGGCAGGGCAGAGAGGGCCAGAAAAGGCCTTGAATTTGTAAGCCCTGGTCAGCCGTAACTAAAACATCTCTGTGTTATCAGCACTGTTTTCACTGCTTACCCAAAACACAGCACCGTTTGAGATGCTATGAAGAAATTTAATTCTGTGTCAGCCAAAAAAACAGTACAAAAAAGGCCAGCGTTGCATTTAGACTTGCACACCCTACTACAACCATAGTATCTCTTGATGGACCTATGAGATAAATGATCAATCACTAGATACCCAAGAGGCAAAATATTCTAAAGAGATAGAGAGATACAGGGTTGAAATGAATACGACTGTGATTTTAGTGGAGCAGACTTATGAATGAATGAACCTTTTAGTTTTAGGCCAGTCTTGAAATTTATTGTGCATTTATCTCACATGCCCACCCTAGTGGCACAAATAAAATATTCCTGCAATAGATGAGGCAAAATAATGTTGCCTTGGAAATTGTACGATGAACTGGTTTTTTGTGTACTATCTTATGTAATAATTCTGCAATAGTCACTAAAATTTTAATTATTCACGATGTTTTCAGGGGCCTCAGGCTTTTTTCAAGTGAATTTTCTCCAGGGTTAAGAAGACTTCCAGGCAAGTGATAATATCTTACATGGAGAAGTCAGAGAAGAAAGAGATTTGACTATAGCTGACACATCTCTACCAAAACTGCTGTCACCACTGTATTTGTCATCTGTGTTGACAGCTCGCAGGAAGAAAATCAATAAATTCAGTCATTTTGTGCATCTCTTGTCAGATACTGCACTTCATAATTACATGTAACAATTCCCTTATAGCAAAGCCAAAGGTTTTTTTTAATCTCTTTATTAACTAGGAGTCCCATGTCCAGATATATTTCTGCTGGTTCTTTGTTGATGTAATTGCAGTTACTCTGTGAGCAGCCTGTGTGAATACACTTCAGCCCTGTGCTGCAGTGCACACTGGAATACAGTCCATCACTTTCAGTTCTCATCATGTATTTGCTTTGATGCACTTAATGATGTTTCTGCTTATTTATAATATGCAGAAAAATCATGCATTGGGATATTTGGCAGACAATTTCTGTGGTATGGAAAAAGATGCAAACACCTACATTAATGAGCTTAATATTCATAAGCATTATCAGTAGTAGATATTATTATCTTAGGGATATGTCTGTGTATTCCCATGTATTATCTGATGTCATGAAAATAAAGTCATGGTCTTCATAGACGTTTGGTAAAAGTTAGCTAAACACAACTAAGCTGAAAAGATGCCCATAATTAGTGAAAAGCTTGGAATACTTTCTGAAATATATCATTCTCTCATTCTAGCTGTTATTACTTTTGTTTGGCCTGCTTCCAGATGGGAAATAGCTTAGACAAGATCTATCCACTAGACAACATTGACATCTGTCTTGTGGGTAGTAACATGAGAAGGGAAGATAAATGATGTCTCATGCCTACTCTGAAATATATCAAATTTTAAGAGAAACAAATTCACCCTCTGCCCTAGGATTATATGTAATATTTGCAGTATGTCACTATAATTTTGCCTTCATGTAGAATCCCTTAACTGTTCTTTTTCCACATAATTTTTGTATCAAAAATATTAATATCACTGGCTAGTTAATTTTATAAATGTTCAACCCAATTTAGAGTATGAACAATTTGACAGCTATGTAGCAGTTTGACCTCTGATGGGAAATATGACAGGTATTTTGCATCCAGGTAAATGTACTTCAGAGCTAAGGAGTATATTTAAATTAAATGTGAAATGCTCAATATGTGTGTGTAAATATAGGTGTGTATATCTATGGCTTCATAAACAGTATGTCAGTAGCTAGCATTCATATTGTTGAACTATAATTTAATATCAGCAACATAATAAAGCACATCTATGTACAATATTTAGTATGCTCAGTACATATGCAAAAACACACATATGAAAAGAATCCCTTTTCCTGCATGCAGCTTAATGCTGTGACAAGTGAATTTAGACACTTGCAGGTGCATAGCTGAAGATATTACCTCTGTCAGTTCATTTTTGTTGTTGAAATTATTTTTTTTTCTGGTGTCTTTTAAGTAAAGAGTAATGTAAAACTTTTTGTGGCAACTTGGCCTTTGCAGCTGCATGCCAGTCTAAAATGCTATCACTTAAGACATGGTAAGATGGGAACAGAAGTGGAATCATCATTGCTCAACTGGAACAATGGCCCAGAAGCACAGAGAATCAGAATTACTGGGACAGAAAGGGTGAGCCTTAGTCTGGAGAAGAGACAACTTGTTCACTAAAGTATGACAAAGCTTTTAAAATTAGCTTTAAAAAAGCAAGCCTGAGAATTAACAGCGGTGAAGTCACTGGGCGGAATCCCTCTGCAGAGCTAGCACAGTGGCATGGTGAGCACTCAGAAATAATTGAATGGTCAGCGTTGAAAGGGACCTTAAAGACCATCTAGGTTCCAATGCCCCATGCTGCTAATCCCTTCATGCTAAACAGTACAAGTACGAAATAGGAAACTGTTCCTCTGATAAAAATGTGCTGCATAACTACAAAACAGACATAAATTTACGTAATAAATTCATTTGGCATAGGTAAAAAAGCATGCGCTTATTTATAAAACATATATATTTAAACACATTATTTGCTTCTTTGGGGGAAGGGGTATTGATCATATAGAGGCATTATATTAAAGCTGAATTGCATTTAAATTCAATTAAGTTGTGCAAGCTCCTAGCCTGCATGGGAGTTTGTCACACAAGTAGGTTTGCTCTGTCAGGTACTGAGATGTCTTAACAAGCGGAAAGAATATGTTCTTTTAAAATATTCTCTTTACTGCCTCAACTGCTGCAAAATCTTTATCGTTCTAATTGTTCTGGTAAGTGATGTTACCCAAGTTTCTCTAGACACAACCACTGATGAATTCCAAGGGTTTCAGAAGATCTGTACTCAGTTTACATTGTGGTATTTTAATTTCTCTATTAAGGCGAACTTCTGCCTCAAATTTTTGTATATATTTCTACCCTTTCTAGAGTGCTACCTATATTTAGTAGTACCCTCATGTATGCGCTTTGTGCACCACTGTCATGAGAGGCAATGATATTCAAATTTTGTTACAGATAAAACAGATATTTTTATCTTGAAAAAAAAATTGCATACTTAAGGTTTTCTGCTTTCTTCTGCTTGAATTTTTTATTACATTTGTTTTCTAGAACTGAATTTTTCACAATGAATCCTATGGCCAGTGTACAGCCTGTATATTCCTGGTGTCTCCAAGCATCTATAGTTTCTTTCCACCACAGTGTGGAAAATAAATTAACACCAACTAATAAAACAACTGTTTAATAAACTTATCTCATATATTATGGCATTTTTTATAATTGCTAATCTGTATGTGGCAGTTCAAAGCTGCTAGAAAGCTTTTGTTACAATTCAGCTTTTTTGTTATATGTTTTCTTTGAACTTGCACTGCAATGGGGAAGCTGAGGAAAAGGCTCTACTGATATTTGAAACACATCAAAGGCTTAAGAAACTAAACATGCAAGACAGATGCTTTTGTTAATGTCTGCTGTATCTCATTTCACAATCTTTAGCAGCACATACAGCTTCATGATTTCACACGACCACTGTTATCCTGCTCATTAATGTGAAAATTTGATGAGTAAAAAAACACTTGTTTCAGCATAAAATTCTGATTTTTTACAGGAATTATAGTTTTAACATGCAAAGTTGGAAAAAAAATTTAAAAAGCAATAAATAGACAAAAAATTGCTAGTATAAACCAAATCTTAGGTCTATCTTTCCATTCTTTATGGAAAGATAAATAGCATCTAGTCTGACAGTTCATGTATTGCAACCTATTGCATTTAACACTATAAAAGAGAATAGTAACTTCCACATTTAGCATCTGTGCATATGATTATGGCTAACCATATAACCAGATAAGCAGTAATCTTGGATTAGACATAAATTTTTAGAAAAACTTAATTTTTTATTTGCTAGGTGGTACCAAATCCCAATCCCAATTTTTCACTTAAGTGGTTTCTTTCTTAATGAGTTACCCTGACTTCCGCTTCTACAATTTGATCTCTGCTGAGCCTCAAAGTATTTTACATTAGGCAGTCATCTTTCTTTTTTTTTTATTAGCAGAAACCTCAGCACAGAAATAATCCTAGAAGTAAGCAGAGTTAACCACTATGGTTGTTAGAGCTAATCCTGCCTAACACAGACCCAACTCTAGACTCCAGTTCTGTAGTTTGAATTGGAAACCGTAGAGGAAAGGGAGTTTGAGACTCCTCATTCCTCCATGCGGAAGGATGCCCCAGGTATGCTTCCCCTGGTACTCCTATATTGCTAGCTTCTGATTGCTGATATCTTTTCTTGAAATATAGTAATAGTTATGGTCAGCATATTCTAATACACTGACTAATTAATACGAAACAAATTGTCTAATGAATGTTGCCCTCTGCTGCAACAATGCTAAGGATGTGCATGGGTCCTGTTTACAATTATAAGTTCAAGTGGTAGAGAGGCCTCTTACAGCAGAAAGAGATGGGTGCTATCCTCACTTCTGCTTTGTAACCACAAATTTGTTACAGCACTTCACACATACTTCTTTCCTTTTGGAGACCTCATTGAAAATACTCATCTGTAAATATTCCCAGCTTTCCTCCTTGCTCAGAATATGATACTACCACTGGGATTTCCTTATCTTGTTTAAATTGAAAATGGGCATGGACTAAGGCTGTCAGTTTTGGTTTATTCCAAAAAGTAGCAGCCAAAAGTTAAAGTAGCAGCCTTTAATCATTACCAGCAATATTAGTGCCACAACAGTGTTTACATCTCAAATATGCTTCTAATTTTCCCAGTCAAAGGCAAATTGTTGGTGATATCTTAATGTTTTTTTAGGTAGCTAATGCCAAAATGCAAGGTTATGATCTTGATCTGAATATTTCCCAGATGTGTGGTAAGGTGAAAGGTGGAGCAGCTAACAGAACTTGACTTCCTATCGGTGTTAGTCTAAGTTAAGTGAATTCTAAGTCAGGCATAATTAGAGAATGAGACCCCTAGAAACCTTCACCTTCACAACTGCTTGAGATGAAAGCTTCGCGCTTGGGTGAGTGTAACATAATCCACATGTTGGAAGAGAAATCAGAATCAGCTGTCACTGTCTTTTGCATATGTTTTACAGTGCCCCATTAACCACCTTCTTGTCAAAAGTCAGTGATCTTCTCTGAGCTTAATGCTTCTAATTCATTTACACTGGAATCAGGACCAGATTCTAAATCTGATGCTGGTTTGAACACAGTGCTGTCCACTGAGGTTTCAGTTTGCATATGACAGATCCAGTTTGGAAAGGTGTAGTTGATAGAGATGGATTCCAGTGATCCTCAGTTACAGGAGTCACCTAACTTCTTTTCAAGACAGACACATCAGATATAACATAGATAATAAAAACCAAGAAATAGAACAACATATGAAAATTTGGATTTGGCCCCTGAGGTTTTGACCAGAAGACCTTCAAAGGCTTTTGCAACCTGGAGCATTCTCTGAAATGAAAAAGCATCGAGAAATCTCTGCTGTGTCCAAGAATGCTGAAATTGTTAAGCTGGGACTCAGACACTGATATTCAAATAATTTGAGATAATTAGGAAAATTTGGTTTTTTTAATTATTGTAGTGTTTCCAGATAAAACACTGACATAGATGTCAGATAGCAGTCTTCTTTCAAGTTTTGCTATTATCCTGCAAGGTCACTGCAGCAAATCAATCAGTCCTCAGAATCAACTGTTTGCTGGCTTCCCAAACTGATCTTACTGGCTCTGATTGCTAATCATCCTGCAATGAGGGTCACACGCTTTCCAGGTGTGGTAATCTGTATGCTAATATGTAAAATTAAGTGGAGTGGCATTCAGGGGCATGTCTGTTAACACTTACAGAGGTAATGGCTTGTTTTTAATGTACATGGTAAAAATCTTTTTATGAGAGTAGAGTGGGAAGACATTTTAGAGTGGTCCCATAACAAATCCATCAGTGATTTGCCTTAGCCCCTTGTTACTGAGACATATGCCAGGTTTCTTGAAGAAGTGAAGTTCAAGTATTAGTAGGCTTCTCCTAATAACTTTCACTTATGTTCATTCACTTTTGTTAATGAATAACTCAGAGTTCTCATGTAAATGAGGATGTAGCTCCAATTAGAAACTAGGCAAAAAAAAAGCGAGAAGTTACAAATTTTTAGTTCTGCACTATGAAAAATGGTAGATTTTAATCTACCACAGGCTGCAGATTTGCAAGAATGTATTATGTATAGTTTGCCAAGCTATGTGTGTTTCATTGGAAGTAGCACAGAAATCAGGAATTGCTGAAGTATCAACTGCAAATTATATTGCAGTATAACTTGTGATAGTAATGATTGCTGCTTATATGTATGTTACACCTTTAAGAAGAGAGAAGGCTTCTCTGAAGTCTCTCTAAAGCAGAGCATAATTCTCATTAAAATCAATTTCTGAGCATTGGACTTAAAATGTTTTTGAGCAACCAATGGTGAAATAGCTGAGAATAGTGACAGCCTGGTTGCTTACCCATTTGTCTGACATGTCCTGTTGAAATGGAATTTGAGAAGGGTAAATCTGGCATAAACTTATGCCACCCTTTGGAAATTCACCATCTTCTTGATTGTGTGTAGCTTGCCTTCTTTGGGATTTTCTTCTCCCTTTTATGTGCCCCATTAGCACTGGAATCATTGCTTTTGACATATATATCAGAGATTGATATATAAAGTCATCAGATCAACTAGGAGGGATTTCTGAGGTCGGTGGGCACTAGATCTTGTCAGCTGATATTTTAGCAATGGCACTGGAAGCTTTGAGATACTAAAGGCAATGTGCTAGATCCCTTTGAGCCAGAACTGTTCCATTTTGACACCAGAGAGCTGGAAAGGTGGTTTGCCAACAAGGATGTCATCATCTCTGTCCTGTTAAAGATTTTACAGAGTCTTTGCTGTTGCTCACTATGTAAGTGAAATATATGAGACCTGGAAACTAAAAATCACCACAAATACTTTCAAATTATGTTACTCTATTGTTATAAGAAAATATTTTGAATATAATTTTTGCCCTGATACAAAAATTAATTCTATCTTTCCTTCCAGATTTTTATATTTTGCTGTCTCTGAAGGCTTTTGTGTTTTCATAGGCAGCTGAGAATGTAATAGAGGGACTGAATGGAGTCAGGCAGTTCAACTGCTCTGTAGTTGCATGGAAGGGAATTATGATTGAGCAGATGCATGACAAAAGATTCAGCAGTATTGTAATTTTTGTTAATTGTGCTAGTTTAAAACTAGCAAGGAGCTCCCAAGAGTGGTCTTGGCACAAAATTTTTAAAACAGGAAAACATGTAAAGTAAATAAAGAGACTGAGAGATTAAAGGTAGCCACTGTGATCCTTAGTCACATGTTTCAACTTAGTCTTTTTCTATCAAGTTCTTTTGTTAGTGTCTACAAGAAAAGGGGAGGAGATTACAGTGTGGGCTTGAGAATAAAAAGAGGTATTGGAAAGTAAAGAATAGGAAAAAATAAGTAATTCTATAGAGGTGGGCATTAAAAAATGGCCATTAAGAATCAAATTTGCATAGGTGGTATCTTCATGCTTTGCCTTGTAGGATACTTGCTGTCTGTGAGCCTGATTTGTGAAAGGAGATCGTAAATTAATAATTCTTGTAGGAACTATAATGGGGAGTCCAAGTTTCATGTACTGAATCACAGGTTCTCTAGGATTTACTAGTATTCAAACACAATTTTTATTTTGTTTTTAAGTAAAATTCCCTTCACATTTCAGTCTAACAGGATTAGTACAGTTGTCAATTACTACTTATTTACAGAAATCAATGCCTCTTTATAAACAGCACTGACTGCAGTGTTTGAGTCTGCAATTTGTTTTATTTGTCTAATAGAGCAAAAAAAGGAAATATGGTTAATGTTGGATTTGATCAGATCATAAGCACAAAATAAGCAAATTAAGAACATGGGGATGAGGGACATAAATCTCACAATTTAGAGGCAAGTATCCAAAGATAGATATAATATATCTAATCTATATAGACAATATACATGTATATATATGAATATATATGTAATCTATAAAGACAATGCAATGTGAAAAAACTATGGTCTTGAATTTTTTGTCACCATAATGTGAATGATTACACTCCTGCTATTGCCTAGGACTAGCGCTATATCTGAACCATCTTCTGCTGCTGCCTAGATGTTTTAGAGTTTCTTTGCACTCCTGGAATTTCAGTGAACTAGCCAGAAATATCATACAGTAGTTACAACTGGTTCCTTGGTAGTGAAATATCATCAGCACACCATGCACACTGTGAGTACATCGAAGTGCAAATACTGTAAAAAGTACTGCTCTTTGGTGTAGTAAGTCCAGCCCAGCATATTCAGAAATAATTGATTGGCTTCCTGTGTGTGAAAACAGAGTTTTATGGGCTTGGAAGCATTCTCGAGAGATCATGTGGTACATCCCCTTGTCCCACAACATATCTATCATTAACTCAGCTGGACACTTTTATCACCTGCTCCTAAAGTCTGCACACACTCCAAAGTATCTTTAATGAATAAAGAGAGTTTTTATCACCCTTATTAAAATCTTATTATTCTTAACATCCTCTCTTACTCCTCTGTGTAGCTGAGCCCATTATTTCTGTTGTCTGTTTCATGCAATATTCCTCTTCTTCCCAGAAATTTTGAACTACTTGAAAGTTACTGTTACATTTTTTCTTCCCAACTCTCCTCTTCCTAAGGTAAACTTTAACTTACAATTAACTACAAATCTTGTTTTTCTATGCCTAACACTATGCTGATTGCCCTCCTTAGGCTACCTTGAAACAAGCAAAGAACTCAGATGAATCGTTCCAAATGCTGGATTATGTAGAAAGATTTTGTTTTGTATTTTCAACATGTTTAGATGTGTCAGGAGGCTATTCACTTTTCACGTTCCTCCCTCAAGGCCACATTGTACACCAGTAACCACACAGAAACTTTTCTGCAAAACAGTTATCTTGTTCTTCTTCCTGCATTTGTGCTTCCTCAACACTTCATTCTATTTTTGCAGTTAATCCTGGCAACACTTGCCTAAACACAGTTTTCTAGCCTGTTTTTCATCCTACTTAAAATAAATTTATATTAAACTAGGGTATTTATGATAATGTATTGTGGTTGTGTCAAAAGCTTAACTACATAGCCCTTTTCATGACGTGACCTGTTACGCTGTTATAAAATCTGATTAGATTTAATGAAATTTGCTCTTGATTGGTCTTTGCTGGCTGCTTCTCTGCTTTCTTTCATTTCTCTATATGGAGGAATGTATATGTAAGAATTAAAGGATGACTCCACTGCTTCAGACGAAAGGTCAGTCTGGTTTCCTGTCTCTGACAGTAGCAGCAGGAGAAGCCCCAAGAGGAGAGGAACAAGCAGACAGTGCTAACTGCCTGCTACACTTCCCTACTGTGCATCAGTATGCAACTCAGAGACCAATGATTGTATTGATATACTTCTCTTAGAACATAATTTTGGGATTAATTGCTCTGATTTCTTCTCAGTTCAGGTAAACTGACATCCTAACAATGATTGCTGTAATCTGACAAGTGTGAAAAAAATCACTTCTTTAGTTTTAAGCATTAAATTGTTGTTTTCTGGCCAGTAATTTCATTTAAGATGCAGTGCATAGTCCATACTCCTTTTTCATTTTCTCAGTTACTTTCAGTTTTACAGATTTTTGCTACTGAAGTCATTTTTGTTCCACCCTGAAAAGCCAAGTGGTTTAGGTATTCCTCAAATACAAGTTAACCATTATTTCTGATAGTGCATGTTGCTCTTTCCTGTAACTTTTCCAGTTCTGTTCTATCTTTTATGAAACAAAAGACAACTGTAGCATTTGGGTTTAAAATGAAGTCATGGATGGATTTGTGGCTGTATTTTTCATTTCCTAAACATCCTACTCTTCTCCAGTAAATTTCAAAAATTTTTAGTACCTATTACAAGAATAAGAGCTAGCAGCTGGGCCATAAACCATTCTGTAACACATTCAATGTTTATAAACCTGATGTTATTTTTCCTGTGTGCATCACTTTTTACAACATTCACCTACACTGATATTTTTTCTGGAATTTTATTTCAGAAATTTATTTTCTGCATTTTATTCTGTAATAATTGCCTTATCAGGTTGGGTTCTGAGAGTCTTTTGCAATTATTATTCCCAATTCCTTCAGATTTAGTACCCTGAATAATTTAGTATCATCAGCAGGGTTTTTCATGGCATTACTGTAAATCATTAATGAATACACTGAGGACAGAAAATACCAGGACTTTGTTGATTACTTTCCCAAGAAAAATTACTTTCCCCCCCTATTTTTAACCCATAACTTGTTTTTTATTGTTTTCTATGCACCAGCTACACAACGTGTAGAAAGAACCTGGAATACAATTATTGAGTTGGTCAAGCACAAGCAGTTGTAGACAGTTTTACGTTTAATGTCTGTGCACAGGCTGTACAAGGAGCATGCTCACCATTGATCCCACATTCTCAGGTGTTTCTGCATCCACATGCAAAATCCCATTATATGGCAGCTCTGCTCTTCAGCTGCTCATCTCCAAAGCTGTCTACACTGCAGGTCTACACTGTCAAATAACTTATTTCCCAAGGTGGCTGTTGGATCCAGTGCTACTGTTTTACACTGCACTTGTTAGTTCACACCTAGCTTTATTTGGCATGAGCTATTTTCCACTGGGATCAATTTCCATAAGATTTTCAATATAATTCACTGCAGGGACCACATAAACAAGACCAAGCCAGTCCTACTTCCTTTGGTTTTTAACAGTTTGATGCCAGGCCGTGCAGAGCAGTGCCTACATGACCTTGCCATCAGACTATACAGGACCAAACTGGTGGGCTGCCACACAGCCTTCCCAATGTGTCAGACATCAGAGCAGAAAATCCACAGGTGTCTCTGACATACAGGTGAAGCCTCTAGAGGTAATATTCTGAGGAAAATTGATCCAAGCCCTCTCAGGGACACACCAGACCAGCTCCATAAGGTGTGAATATGATTGTCAGACAGGTTTCTTCAAATGGCCTAGGGACAGGTTCTCCTTGCAGTGTTAGGCAGTGGTGTAAACAAAAGTATCTCTGAACCTGACACAGAAATAGGCAGAGAGGATAGGACATTCTTTGCCTGCTCTCTACACATTTCCTGACACAGCTTCTGCTGGTATGACAGCACAAATCACACTCACTGTCAGCTGAGTGGTTCATTGGGGTGCCTTGCTTGAGTGTACTTTGTGCCGCTAAATTACAGAATGTTGAGCAGAAAAACTGGAAAAAATAAATCAAACCTTGTGGATTTGATACATTATCTTTTAAACATAGTTTAGCGAGCATTTGTGCACACACACAGTTTGAGAAGAAGTAGCCCCAAAAAATTTCAGCAATCCAGGCTATGGAACCATAGTTTTTATAAAAGGACAAGATGTGAGTTGCAAGCACGTGCAGGTAGATCACATAATCCTGTGTGCAAAACATGCTTGTTAGCTGTTATCTGAAGATGTCAGCAGGGAAGATGGAAACAATATAGAAGGAGACTTAAAGATAATAAAAGCAGAAGGGTGTGAAGTGATTGTGCTCTTCAGATCAGCCTTTTAAGTTTCTGTGCAAGATTGACGATTTTGTAATCCTGCTTTTTATGAGGTGTTGAATGAATGCTTAAGAAGACAGCACTTATCAGTGCTCATCAAAGTTTAAAAAGAACTGTTTGTACTAGCAGTCTGAAGATACGGGGTCTAACTAGGTTAGAGACAGTCAAGTATTAAAGATGAAAACACTGTGAAAGACATATATCAGGTTGCACTGCAGCAGGCCATAGTTTACATATGTGTGCTAGAGTACAGACCTTGTTACATGCTTTTACTGCATACCTTTGATGAAGAAGGAAATGTACATAATAGGTAAGGCAAAGAAAAAAAAATCTAGCATTAAATATTGAGAAGTGGGTCACCTAGCATTGTAACAAGAATAATACAGTTATTGAGTGGTGTCTTTTTGAGTGGTTGCCATTTAGGATGCATTAAGCACACAAAATTATTTATGTCAGAGAAAGAAAAGCAATTAATGGATAAAAGAGTAAACTGGTGATCAGAGGTCATCATGTTTTTTTCAGCTGCTAAACTGCTGGTCTTAATATCTTCTCATATAATAACAATATGCAATTAATTTATCTTTCTTTACTCCGAGACTGTTGAACAACAAGTTTTATAACAATTGCGTCTTTCAATAAATACTTTGTTTGAAAAAGTTTAGAGAGGAGGAAAAAAAAGCCAGGAGGACCAAAAACAGATGTGAATTTTAAGGAATTTTTAGATACAGTGAAATACTGTTTTCATTGATTTTCTAAATACTGATTACCCATACCGTAGAGCTGCCCTAGTGTACACTTCCCAGATATTCATTCTGTTCCCAGAGTCCTTATAAAGTTTTCTTTCAAAAGTGATTATTATGATCAAGTAACATTAGGAATATTTGTGGCATTGCAGAAGAAAACTACTGAAAGTGTTGATGAGTAACTACCACCAAATATAATTATGTGAAAAATAATGATCATTACAACTGTCCAGGGGTAATCTTTCATTATAGACATGTGGGTCCCGTATTTTAAAATACCATGGATTCCTTTTTCCCCTGTGAGGCAAAGACAGACATAAACCATTAGAACCAACAACTAATAGATGTGGATTAGTGTGTTTGGCAACTTTCTGATTTGCAGGGAAAACACTAAAGCATCATTTTTTTTCCAGAGAAACATAGCAGTAGCAGAATACTGCTAGAAACTGCTCTTACTCATGGTATTTTAAAGAGGAGCCTGTAGAATATTGCAACTTTTTTTTCTATTTCCCCCCATTACTAAGTTATTATGCCCATAGACATTTGGGAGAAGATCCTACCTGCCACAGGCAGTGCAGTGCACACTTGTAAGCTTTGTGATAGCTATGCAGGTAGTTATGCTTCTGTCTCCTACCTTCCACAATAAGGTAAGTTTTGAGATGGGGAAATAACAGACCATATTTTTCCAGTCCTGTTTGCTTGCACAGAGGGGAGTCCAGATCCACCCTAAAGAAAAACGAGGTCCAAAATGAAACAAAACTGATGAAAGAGAACTATTGTCCCATTTAGCTGTTGTTCTAGCAGCCTTAGCTAGAGCAACAGCCACTGTATGTGTCAGACAGTCTTAGCAGCAGACAACAAACTTGTCATTTGGATAAAGATTGTTGGTAGAAAAATTGCAGAGGACATCTGCAGCACGCTGGGTTTCCTTTCCCAAAACGCCTGTACAATGCCTCATAAGAGTTTTTTCATCTGTTTGTACATACTCTGACTGCTTTAGCACCCTGGCTCGCTTCCATCTGCTCATATATGTCAGTGCCTAAGTACTGTTTGGTTCCATTTAATTGTCATTTGCACCCCCTTTGCAAATACAGGTATTGTATCTGCTAGCTGATTTCAGCCCATTAATTCTCTTGCCAATACATTACACCCAGCTAGGAGATACTCCCTTCCCCAGGAGGGAAAGGACAGATTGCAGGTGATGTACAGATACTTCTGTCAGCTACCATGCCTTTGGACTGTTCCTTCTGCAGTGCAGCTGTCTGTTATCCCTCCATGGTCTGTTGGAATGGACATTAAATGGAATAGCCTTACCTCTATCCAGTTTCTTCCAGTTAAAGTTATTCACTTTGAATCTTATACAAGTGGTAAAATGCAGGAGGCGAATAAAGTAATCGTGAATGTCAAAGATAACTTGGGATTTCACCCAGGCAGATCCATACAGCCCTCAGAAAATGTACTGATCTGTACTACTCACTTATAAGCTTTCCATTGTCCTGCATGTTTCTGTGGAGACATGGAAATTTAAGATTTGGCAGAAATCCTGAGTGCCTGGTCCTGTCTACAAAATGGAAAAATACATGGACTGCCAAGTTTCGATTAGGATTTGGATTAGGATCCAAGTTTCCTTATAAACACATGAAGTAGTCATTCTGCTCAAGTCAGTACCCATCAGGCCTTAGTTAGAACATTGGTCCAGTCTTGGGCACCTCAGTTCAAAAAAATTAGTCATCTGGAAAGAGACCAAAAAGAGTGCACTAGAAGGTCCAGAAAATATATACTACTAAAACTGACTGCAAAAACTTGGATTGTTTAGTCCTTAGGGTTTAAGGCTGATTTGTTTTCTATTGGGAGTTTTTTTTCCAAGCCAAATAATTCCAATGATTTTGTTTATAGGGCTGCTCCACAAACAGTTACATTTGAAGGGTTGGTGAACTTCAGCACAGAGGCAGGAAAAAGAAGCCAGGGAGGACTGAAATTCCTTAAGGCATCTTTGTCAAGAGATCTAATCAGATAACTGCAACCCTGCATCTAATCATATGTACTATACTGTTGTGGTGTTTTGTTTTCCATTTTCTCTCTTGGCATATGAATCACTGCTCTTCCTTGGTTAGTATGAGTTGTCACTTATAGCTTCTCTGTCCCAAAACCAGATCAGATAACGTATTCCTACACTGTCTGTGTCTAATCTAAAAGTTACCAAATCTTGCAGTGTTGGGGTCACGCAGGCTGGGAGGCTCAGAAATCAACATTTTCTGTCAACATTCATGCAGCTGTTTATATGTCTTCCCATCTTAGCTCAAAACACAGAGCCCAAGAAATCTGAGCTCTGGTTAACAGAACCAGAGCCAACCAGGTACTGTTGGCTCTATGTGCCAACAGCATTCAATCTCAAGAGCGTGAATGAAATCCATCTGAAGGAAACAAACATGTTTATATTCCCTAGCACTTTAGCTAAATCTGATTACACGCTTGTGTGTTTGTGATGAAAGCGACAAACATGGTGTCCTTGAGGTAACATCTGAACTCATCATAACTGACAAGATAGATGGGTCCTCAAAGTCACTTCCAGCATTTCCCTTGCTTCAGTTTAACCTGTCTAGCTTTGGAAACTTAATAGAGGGAGTGGTGGTGTTTAGAACTGTCCTTTGAAGTTGGCTGTCTTCACTGACCAGAGAGAAAAATGTAGCCTAACTGTGATTCTGAATTAATTGTTTCTGTTACATTGCAGGATGTATACTAGCTAAACTGATTCCTACCAATTTTGTAGCTAAACCTGAACTCCTCCTTTGCTAACCAATGGCTCTCATTATCGATCACTAAGAGGTTCTCTCATCCCAGGTGGCACCCTTCATTTGCTTGGCTACAGAGAAACATTGATTGACTCATCCGTGCTCTGCTCTGAAATTAAAGCCATAAAAGCAGTAAAAGATGAAAAGGAAGTTGGTACAGACTGCGTGAATCTGAGAACGGTCTCTAATAATTAGTCTTTAATGTGATTTTTATGCACTGTGGACCTGTCACATCTTATGCTGATACTATGGTAATGCAGGAAGGCTCAGAGGTTTTGTTACCATAATCTTCCATAAGTTTAGATACATATCTCAGGCTTATCCAAAAGTATTAGATGTGCGCATTGGATAGAGAAGTTCATGGAACATTAGTATTTTGGTTATAGTTGATCTAAAGATGACATATTAGCAGATTGTTTTGTGGTCTTTCAGTACATTAACTTCTGACTTAGAGTAGGAATGATGGCAGTCTCAAAAAAAAAATCAAATTTAATAAAATTCAGAATCAAGTCTTAAAAACAGAACTGGTTTAACTTCAAATAAACTTAATTTTTAAGTCAAAGTTTAGGTTTGGTTATTATTCAGGTTGGTTATTATTTGAGGTTTCTGCCCATAACTGTGGCACTGTGGGTTGTGTGACTTGTATCTTAAGCTCCCTTACAAATTCAAGACCTCACTCTTCATCTACAATACTTTTGCAGACAGAAGAACACTCAAAGGGGGGAGGAGAGATTGTTTGTGGATTGCTGCATGTATGGGATAATCTTTGAAAGGTGTAGGAAGATGAATGGTGGTTCCGTTCTTCTGCATGGATAGGACTGCAACTAGTGATGGAGATGTTCTAAATGTGTTTATAAGAACTCCTTACATAAATTACACAACTACAGGAAAATTACCACTGTCTCACACTGCAAAGGAGTTGAATTTGGCCCCAGAATCAAGTGTTTCTTGTGGCAGACCACGTCTACAGCCACTGCTCTTCTGCCTTGACAACAGATCTGATATTCTGTCAAATGCCCTTCCTAAGAATTGATTGACATAATTTCATTCTATTTCTAGGATATTATGCATTTTTTGCTTCATATTTATCAGCATTTTTATAAAATATAGGACATTTTTAATTAACATATAACCAAGGAGGTGCAATTTTCACTTGTAGTTTTTACAGACCGTCTGTGCAAAGCAAGAAGACAAACAGGTTTCTGTTGCCTTGTAATATGTATAATGATCACTTCTATAAAGTATCAAAATACAGTTTATTTAAGGTAAATACATTTGGGTTCTATTGGGAATATGTTTAAAGCCTTTGGGACCTGTAAAGAGAGTGCATGCACAGCTACAGGGCACATCTCATCTTGATATTTGAAATTTTTCTAATTATAATTGGAAATTATTTGGGTATTGAAAGCTATGCTTTTACAGTGAATGTGGTCAATGAGGATTAGTTGTAATTGTTGGGTTTTACAAAGTTATGGCTGTGAAATAACAGTGTGCTATCTGGTTTAAAGCAATAATAGAGGCCAGAACATTTTGATTTATTTTTAGTTAATTCATTTTCATTTCCAAGTTCCTAAGAAGCATGAAATCAGAATAAGTAACTCCTAAGACTTTTACCCCAATAACATTAATTTTTTTGTACTGCTTATTATCAAGAATAATTGCAAGTCACATTATATCATAGAAATTATTTACCTTAGAGATCTTCTTGGACGTAAGTCTTAAGGCTTGGAAATACCTAAGCCCAAGCAATGGTATAATATCAGATACAAGAAGCATGCAAGGAAGCATATTGAAATGCCTTTTTTGTTTCAGTCTTAGAGAAGAGAAAAAAGAGTTCCAATGAAAGGTAACATTGTTGGGAATAGAATAAGAAAATAAAAAAAATAAAAAAGAAAGGGATGGGGAAAGGGGGAAACACTGTAGTTTTAAGCTTCATACTGTATATCTCAATTTCCTTTTAAAATATATTCCTGCTGAATTTAATAGCACTTCAAGAATAATCAAAGTCATATTTTCACCCTTACATCAAATGCATTTTACTTCTTTTTATTCTAATTAAATTATTTCAAAGTTCTAGAAAGTTCTTAGACTTTCTTGCAGATTCATGTCAGAGGAGTAGGTGATTTATCTACAGCAGATTTGTCTATATCACTGAAACCAATAAAAGATTCCTACTCCCTTCAAAAGATTTCTATCAAATTAGAGATTCTTCTCTTGGGAAGATCTGTAAATACAGTGAATAATTTGCAATCTAGACAAAATCTAGCTGGTAACAGTGCTTGTAACTAGCAGGTAACTCTTCGGGGGACTACAGAGAGTAGCAAAGTATCAAAGTATCAAGTTAAGTCTGTATTGCCCAAGGGTTAACAGATCAAGATTAAATTGATCTGAAAGAAAAACATCCATTAAATATCTACTTCTCCCAAATAAAATACTGTAGAAGATAGAAAATGCAAAATTGTCAACAAAAAATATACCTTTTTAAGCTTTCAGGTACACAGAACACACTCAGTGAGAATAAATCCAGGATCACTAGTGATGATATTATCAACCTGATAATAATTTGGAACAATTCTTCTATGTTTGGCTACAACTAAACAGCTTAACCAGCTAAAAGCAAGCTAGTTGTTTTGAATATAATAAATGTAGTAACATTTCTCCTCATGGACCTCCTTACAGTTGCTCCACCAGGAACATAATGGAGTATGAAACTGCAAACAAACTTTACCAGAAAAAGCAGACTATATTTTCATTAATTGTACTTGTGTTATTTTTATTTAAGTATTTTACTGGAAAGCAGTGATGTCCATCATTCAAGTGCAAGACACTTAAAATGGATTAATTCTGTACAAGTTTCTTATTTAGGCACTGCTCTCCTTCAGCTCTTGGTGAAATAGTTAATGAAATAGCCTAATATGTTATTGTTACAATGATAGTATAGCAAAATCCAAATCAGTTTAATCCCTTTCAACATGAAAATTTATAATGGCACATGTTATGCCAGTATTTTTCTTGCTTCTTTGTTTGTGGTTTGGTTTGGTTTTGGATTTTTGTCATGGTACTGGTGATAGGAATGGACCCAGACACAGTTCAGAATACAATTCTGTAGAAAGAATTAACTGAATTCTTCTCATCAGTTTTGGCATGGAAAATAAAAAAGAAAAAGGCATCACTCATGGTGTTGTAGCAGTGTGTGCATCAGATTCTTGCCCTCTATTAGTTTGCTATCCAGAAGTTAGTCCATTTTACTCTGATTTTGAGCACAATTACTTTAGCAGATGTCCTGTGGGAGAGCTGCTCAGTCCTCTATAACAATGCTCTCTCAGAAGATCAAGAAAGCAACTTTGGCTTTTCTTTGCTGTGAAAATGAACAATATTTTAAGAATAATAGGGATTAGAGCCCTGCAAACATGGACTCACTGACCTGCCTCTATCAAGGGCATGGCCCTGGTTAATGTAAGCTACCACAGCCTAATCAAGGAGGACAGTTTTGGCCCTCCTGTAATTTCCCTATTAGTACACCCTAAGTGTGCCACACTGAGTTAGCCAGGATATTGATCTAACTATTGCTACATAGGTGTCAGGGGAACAGGAGAAATTTTGGAGCCAGGCATGCAGTCTCCTACTCCCAAATCAGTATGTTCCTGGGCAGAAAACAGAGATGAAAAGATGTATCTCCCATTACAGGTCCCTTGAAGCATCCAATGTCCCAGAAAGAGACTGTTTTAAAGCCAGGGTGTGGGGGAAGAACAATATTTATTACAAACAGCAAAATGTTTCTGCTATCTGGAAGACAACGATAGTGTGGCCATTAGTGTTGGTTTTACTGTTTCTCATATTGTCAACACACTTGCCAAAAGTGAATTTATCACCTCAGTGCAACCAAGAGATTTAGTTTATCTAAATGTTCTACAAGGAAAAAATTGTTTACCCAGGGTTTTAAAGATTGGGGAAAATCCAATATTCTATTGACATATGCTATATATTTAATTTGATGCTGTGGTTCAATGTCTCTTCTGATAAATTATAGTAAAATCTTTGCTAGGAAGAATGAAGTTGTTTCAGTATCTATGGGTTGTAAAATGTGGGGTTAGGAAACATGTTAATTGAAAAAACATTTGTGTATATTCTTGCAGTGACTTAAAAAATACTTCTGCTGAGTTTTTTGTTTAGTTGGTCCTAAATATTACAAGTCTTGTATTTTTCAGGTTTATTGTCTTTTCTACAGAAAGAAAATCCTGTACAAAGTGATTAAATAGCTCAATTTATATTTTTTAGGCATATTGGAGATAACATCTGTAGAAATTGGAGTTGTGGCAGTTAAGTCTATTAAGAGCAACTACTATTTAGCCATGAACAAAAAAGGAAAAGTCTACGGCTCTGTAAGTACCTTTTCACATTCCAGATGGATTTCAGGAATCAGCCCAGTTCTCTGTCTTGCCTATTGAAACACTGCTTGTCTGTGTATTGCTACTAAATAGAGCTGAAATTAGCTGTTTATCAAAATTTCATCCTCTGATAAACCAGGATCACCCCTCTCCACAAGCTTCCTGTTGTTTGCTAAGCTCATGTCATACCAACATAGCTGCTGGGATTTATCATGCTTACTGCCTCAGTCATATTGCTTATTAAGGAGTGTTCAGTAGACAGGGTCTCACAAAATGTAATCTTTAAGGCTCGTTTTCCCTGGTTTTTTCTACAGAGCAATCACACTTAGCAGAAATTTGAGGGTGGGGAGAGAGGAATAAAGGTGCCTGAAATCATTGAGCTGATGGAGTGAACACCCCAAATCATTAAATTAAAACTTGGAAGAAGATTCCTAGAGTAGCAGGCTTTAAATTGACTATATTGACTAATGAGTAAGCTTATGGACAGTACAGCGAGACATGAACTGAAATATCAGCAGCTGAGATTTATCTGAGCAGAATTCAGGTAACACTTGAAAGTTGTCCATATACACTTAATTTGTATTTGTGTAAGTTTGGGATTACAGATACTTTCAGGGGAAAAAATATCCAAACACCAAATCCCAAAAGTAATCAACCAAACAAAAACAAACCAACTCAAGGAAACTCAGAAACTATCCAATTTTTTCTATAAAGTGATATGATCTATAAATGCAACAATTAAACTCAAATATATCCTCACACATCCCCATGATTACAGAAACACCAGGTTGTTCTGGTATTACATCTGGTTTGATTTGCAGTTTTTCAATGTTTTTCCAGTTCCTGGAAAGGTTATGAGCCATTCTGCAGGTTGCTTAATGTTCAGATCATCCATATGCTTTATGGAAAGGATGTCACATATAGGGACTGAGTTTATGGTTGAGCAGTGTAGCTAGGCCACTTATTTCTGCTGGAAACAATGAAGTAATGGTAATTTCAAGTGAGACTCAAAGGATCTCTAGTCATTTGGTTCTCTTTCTTAAGAAGAGAGTGTGTTTAGTTCATACAAACTATATACAGTGTCCTCTCTCACCTACACTGTGGCTAGTCACTCCTGGCTCAATAACGTACTGCTGGTTTTCTAAACTCTGCGACAGTTTCAAAGAATCACATTAAGGAGAGACAAGAACAAGACATTTTTCTTATACTCCTGTAAATGTAGATTTAACTTCTAGATTTATACTTGTCAGAAACACAGGATGGTCAGTGCTTATTGAGAGAGGAAACTGTGTACTGAGTTACTCAATACAGTCATTGATCATGGGTGTGCTTCTGAGGTAGGTGAGGGTTTTAGCATAAATCACCATGTTCAGTCCACACATCTCAGTGGTGCAGCTCAGCCATTTGTGATGGTCCATCCCAAAGCCCAAGACAGACTCTCTAACCCCAGTTGTCAGCCTTGCCTGGTTGGTGAGAGTCTGTTTAGAGTCTGTCCCAACACTATATATGTACAAAAGACATCGAAGCAGCTTTCATGTACCATAGATGGAAATTGCTGCCATAAGATTCAGTAATTCATAGTGTATTAGAAATAGTGTTGACAGGAAGATACGAATGTGGGAAACCTTTTTTTTAATTCCAGCTGAGATAATTTTTCAATATTCACATCATAAAATCACAATATAATGATTTATCAAAACCTATTCCATAATACTTTAGCAATTTCAAGAATGCTTCTGTTACTATTTTTCCAGTAATCCCAGGACTTGCAGTTAGCCTCATATTACTGCAGTGTGGCAGCTTGCAGATGGATACGAATACCAAAACCAGAACCAATAAAAATTCTAAAAACACCCTTGAGCACGTGCACAATAGACATTGGTGCAGACTTATGCTGAAATTTGTTTTAAATGAGTAAAGCAGTCCTGTGTAGCACTCAGACCCCTGCCAGTAAGACTTCAGAAGCACATCAAAACATCATATTTTCTGTTATCTAAGAATAGAAGTACAAGTTGAATTTGAGTACAATTCTGCATCTAAGAAAACAAGCAAAGCTCTTTCTGTATTAATCAAATACTTTTCCATTTGACTGATTTTGGTTAAAATGAGGGGGAAAAGACTCACTCTTAGATTTCTTTATCAAATTTAGCTTCTTTAAGTCTCTTTAACATATTGGCAGATAGGAGAAGTTACTGTGGTTTAGGACTGTGATTGATGAGCACCTCTCTTTTTAATACCTTGATCCCAGAGGTGACATATTGCAGAAAACAACTGGTAAATTATCTATATGGTGGCTTTGTGGTGAAGGCAGTGCCAATAGTGGTCTTGTAAAGAGTCTTGCCTTGATAGTGTCTTCCTCGCTGATCATTGTTCTGATCATAATCCTGAAATTAAAGAACACTTTGGGAGCCAAATTTAATTTGAATGTGTGCAATTCCATCAAGCAAGTCTTCAATGGTTGTAGAAGCAACCAAGGGAAACGAACTGTTCACACAAAATGCTCACTGGATCAAAGCCCTTATCATTAACTAGTATAAAAATTCTAATTTAAATTAATAGGTATGGGAAATATATTTAACTTGATTTAATTGACATGAAACTTGATTTATTATTCAGACATATTTCTTGTCTTGTTCATGATCACATTAAAAATAGTACATGTAGTTAGTACATCATACTCTGAGATTCTGACCTGCTTCTCCCTGAGCTGTGCAATGGCATCTTATTTTCTGAAATGCAGGAACAACAAAATGCTGATTTTTCATTCTAATTTAATTATGTTTCAAACACCCTAGTTTTAAAAGCCTTCTAAATGCAATATAAGTAGTTTGTTAAAATTGGATGGCTTTATATATACTTGTTTATGAAAAGAACTATTCTTGACTTCTATATAGAACAGTGCATCTACGTAAAATTACATTTAACAGTATAAAAAATAAGTAGGCTCCCCTACGTTCTTCCACAGGCTTGTATTTTTGATTCATTTTAACAGCCTGACAACTGATTCTCCTTTAAAAACAGAAAATCTTAATCCCTGGTCCCATACATAAAATTACTTCCAACTTTGTTTAGTCAATAAGATATGGGATCATGCATGATTCCTTTTTAGGCTAAGCTTTTTTTCAGGTCAGCCAAGTGATAGGCCTCACACCAATTGTGATAGCAGCCTAACAGTGATTTACACCTATCCAAAAAAAAAAGCCCTTTTTCATCACCAGAGTGGTTCAAAGATTCTTACTTTAAATAAGAAATAGTCCTATACCATCAATATTTGTTTAATGTATAGTATCAATAATTTCATTCAAGGTATTTAAGAGTTAAATTTGTTAGAAATGAAATGTGATTTATGATTCCAAGATTGCTTCTTTATGCTTTTGAGTTTATGAATGAGAACTTAATTTAATATTCTTGCCATATTCCAACACAGATACCCTGATTTTCAGTTCTTAATTAATGAAATCATTTAACTGCTATATTTATGCATTGAATTATTAATTATATCCTTTTTTAATTTCACTTTTTGCAGTCTAACTGATGATGCTTTATATGCCATGAAACTTTTTTTTAAATACACGGTGGAATCCTAAAAGAGTGTCACATACAAGAGACTACAATCTTTTGAAACATTTTTAAAAAGTATTTTCTTTCAGTATGCTGAAATATTATGTTTGTTCTGAATCTGTGGGTTTTTTCTTCTTTTAACAGAAGGAGTTTAATAGCGATTGCAAATTGAAGGAAAGAATAGAAGAAAATGGATATAACACATACGCATCCTTAAATTGGAAGCACAATGGAAGGCAAATGTTTGTGGCCCTGAATGGGAGGGGAACCACGAAGAGAGGACAGAAAACAAGAAGGAAAAACACTTCAGCTCACTTTCTTCCTATGGTAGTCCTGTCGTAGATGAACAAACTTTTTTTGACGCAGTTGAACCAAAGGCTGTTATGTCAAGAATATTTGGTAATTCTCTTAAAAGGTAGATGCGGAGAAGTAGCACAGACATCTGCATGTTTGAAATGAGAGCAGGGGAAGCCTTTGAAGGTTTTGTACTTATTGCTGGCACATGAAATACCTTTATTTAGTTCGTTGTCATATCTTATAATCAAAATGAAGCTGGATCAAAGGGGATGGAATTTATTGCCAGTGTGAACTTTTTTTTTTTTAATCACTGCAACAGACCTTGATGGACATAGGACAATCTGTTGCGTGATCTTCATGGGGAATGCTATTTATGGAATACTAACTCTTATCAAAGTCCTTAATTGCTCATTCAAGCCTAATGATTCAATGAACAGTTAGACACACAAGCATTTACTGGAAGCACTTGGGTCATATGCACAAATAATGACATTTCTGGAGAAGCCTTGTGGACGAATGGATAGGATAAGCAAAGTAGTGTATAACTGTTCTAACAAAATGAATAGTATGGTTTGCTTGTATGTCCTAAATTCATTTCTCTTTATTTCTCTCTAAGTTATTTATTTAATAGGATGTTAAATATCTTTTTTATTTGAAATGTTTCCTCATTTGCTTCTTTCTTATTTTCCCTTTTTCTTAGTACTTCACAGAGAGGTTGATAGATTAAAATGTCAGAACCTCAGAAGTACTCAGAGAATTAGACAAGGCTTTAAAGGGAAAATTTAGAGTATACTCCATTTTTTCATAAACTGTCTTGCACTTAAGCATAAGACCAAACAAGCAGTGCTTGGATTTATGGTATTGAGTGTCTTTATATTGCAGAAATTTTTGTACTTATCAGCACTCAAGAAAAACCTTCAAGAAATACTTTGTTCAAAGGGTCTTTCTGCTATTTTGAAGTTGAGAAAAGGAGCCACATCTGTACTTGGGTGTCAATGCATCTGTGTGTATATTCACCTGCCTTTAATTTCAGTTTGGAGCTAGGATCTAACACACTGCTATCAGTGTGATATTCTGCAGCACACATTGGGCTGGAACCCTGATGTGGTCAGCCCTGTTAAAATCACTGAGACTGCGAGCATTGAAGTAAAACAGTAGTGTGTAATTCCTAAGTGTAACATTTGGCCACTGAAAGGCAAGCAAGAAGGCAGTCCTGCATACCTTACTCAATTGATACTTGTTCAACCCATTTGCCTTTGGTACCAGCTTGAAAAACCACGGGCATATAGTGGGAGTGATGTCTAGCTAAGGGCTGCAAGACCAAAATCACCCTCGTGCGATCCAAATCATGCTCATGCGTTTTTCAGAGATTATTACTCATGTGTATATTATATATGAGAGCCAACTGAAAAGCTGTGCTGGTTTCCAGCTTTAGCGTGCCTTTCACAACCATCACAGTAACTGAAGGCTCAAAATACATAATATCCAGCACAATTTTATGAAGTGTTACTCATCCCATGGCTTAACTTGAGCAACTGCAGCATAATAAAGTTAAGCATAATATGAAGTCTGTTCAATTAAAGGTACATAAGGTTTGTTTTATATTTTGCTTTACTCAGTAATTTTAGAGAGCTCTGGAAAGCTCACCAGTGTAACCATATTGAGATTCATTTTGTTAGAGCAGATAAATAGAAAACAGTACATCAAACAATTTGTACCACTGTCTTCACATTGTATTCCACTAAATAAATAAATAAGCCTTTGCAGTGTCTTTAGTAAGAAACAAAAGTAGTATAATATTATTTTGTTTTAAATACTTTACTGATAACTATAAGATTATATTGATGCTGCAGTTTATCTTCAATATTTCTCGTTGTGAAAAAGTTGGTTTTATTTTTATTGTTTGGAGACTGTATTTTGGTACAAAGGAGAGCCTTGCTTAATGTGTCTTTTTGAGAATGTTTAACCTCTATAAAGGCTGGTGTTGTTGGAATCTTCTATAACTTATTTAAGTCAATGTTTAACCAGCACTTCAATCTTAATCTGTTATTTAAATAGTAGCTGTTTTTTAAAAAAAAAGCAAAAAAAAAAAAAGCTTTCCCATAAAATACAAAATGGTCAGATTATCTTTCCTGTCCTTAAATAAAGTCAGCTCTTTTAAAACTAGGAATTCATTGAGAGACAACATATTTTTAGTTGATAGCTGATGTTGCATTTCATGGTAGTTTATCTCCAGTTTTCTTCTTCACAAATGACATTTTTCTAGAAAGAGAAATAAGAATTTTAGATTTTAAATGTAATTGCAACTCACAGCAAAATTTACCTACCATGATAAAAGCGAGTCTCTGTTTAAATTTGTAATCAGTAATTAAAACTGACAAGACATAATGGACCACCCATACTGAACCTTCAGTATGAGTTGGATGAATGCAGTATTGAATGACGACTTAAAGAACATTTAGGGCACAAATGAAATTCTCTTCTTACAGACTTACCTAGATGACTTGGTCAGGGGAGGATTATGCATAAATATTATCATAGTACTCAAAACACCATGCTGCTCAAATGACAAGATCAGGAAATATCACTTTTCCAAAGTGAGCCAGGAGCCATTTGTGACATGAAGAGTGGTTTCTGAAAATTAACCAAAATAAAAAACCCTTGAAGGAATCAATGATTCCTGTGTGTTTGGTATACTGTAACACCCACTATAGTGGGAGCAAACTGCAGATATTAGAGTATCCCAGGTCCTCAACCATAAGCTCTGTTTTCTGTCACCCTGAGCATAACAGTCTCCTGAGTAAAAGGAAAACAGGGGAAGGGGTTTAGAAAATAAAAGGGATACCAAAATCACTGAGCAACAATGTATAGTATGTTATATTTAAATAAAAATAATAAAATGTGGGGATTAGAGAATAAAAGTATTGTCTTTGTTTGTTTTATTAACCTAAAATTGTACTGCACAATAAAAATAAAGAAGAAAAAGATCTGTTGTATTACGAGCTCTGCTTTCATGCTGTGTACTCCCCAAACAAAAATAATTTTAACATTTCTAAGTATTTTTAATATTTTGTATGTGTGAGGCCTCTATCTCCACACTAATAACAACCAAATGTTCCAGATTCTTCCTGTATTTGAGTCCACCTAGTTTTATACAGTGGAAAAAAACAATTAATTTAGAGGAAGCTTGATTGATGAAAGAAAGAAGGGGTTTAGGAAGAAGAACATGTACTAAATATAACTTAAGCTATAAGATTCCAGCTTTGGAAGAAGAGATATGGCTCAGTTTATCATGTTAAATGAGTACTGTATCCTTTGCCTGACAGAGACAGATAAGATTTAATCCATTTATTTATTTAACTGATTGCTTCTTAAATGTTATTAAGTGAACGATATAGTGTGAGAGAAGAGTCTTGCTGATAGCCATAATTATTACATTTCTATGGTAATTTGGAGATACAGTAGGAAGGTGCAGTGTCAGAACTGTTAAAGTGCTTTAATACAAAATCAGCATAAGTTCACACTGAAATCCACCATCAAGTAGAAGATGAATGCCTGGGCCTCAAGATTGAGGAACTCATTTATACAGAAGTTCTGGTTGGCCCTTCACTCCCCTGACTGGTGTAGTGTCTCAACCATCCTTCACAACAACGCCATAACAGTCAACAAAGTCAAACCTGAATGTGATTACATGTATAGGTGTAGAATGTGAAGCCAATTCCATTGGCAGTCAGAAAGTGACAGCATCTGAGTTTAAGTCACCTGCAGCAATCTTTTTTTTCTTCCCCTCCACTCTGTAACATTTAAGATTTTCCTTGGACTTTTGTCAGAGGCCTGTCACAGTTTTTCCTCGCTGCAGATGAAATGCAATGCAGCATGAGGTTTCTAAAAACATGTCCTACCTATACCAGCTAAGAATGAAAATTCATTTGTGAAGAAAATCCAATTAAAACTCTCAGGTGGAACGTTGCAAACACAGCCATTGCTGAAACCTGCCTGTGGCACACAGGACTGGATATAACAGCAGACTAGTCCTCAGCACTCATGTGCTTAGTTTAAGACTTACTTGTATTAGATTTTCCTCAAACTTGTCATCTATTTTGTTATAAAGAATGTCAGTGAGATTCAGACAATCATATGAGCTTGTCCACTGGGGGTGTTTAATACTAGACACATGGTTTTGGCCCAAGAAGTATTTGAGTTTCTTGGTGCTTTGGAAGTGTACTTTAAGGAAATATTATAAAATTTCTCCATTCTTCTGCTAATCCCTCTGGCTACAATTCTGTGCTCGCTGTTGGAGACAAAACATTTTAGAAGAAATTTTTTTTTGTCTGTAAACTGATGAAACATGGACCTCAGAGATGGCTTCCTCAGCAGAAAAAAAAAAAAAAGTGGCATGGTTGCACTATGAAGGTTGTGGAGAGAAGTTGTCCATATCAGGACAAACATATTTTAACACCTTTGTCAGGGATGTGGACAGTGGGATCCAGGGCAGTCTCAGCAAGTTTGCTGCTGACACTGAGCTGGGTGGGGCTGTCCACACAGGGGAGGGCAGGGATGGCATCCACAGGGACCTGGACAGGGTGAGATGTGGGACCCTGCAAACCTCAGGGAGCTCAGCAAGGCCAAGGGCAAGGTCCTTCACATGGAATTGCCACATGGGGCAATTCCAAGAAAAAGTACAGACAGGGCAGAGAATGTATCAAGACTCACCCAGGAGAAAAATACTTGGGCATGTTTGTGGTCAAAAAGCTTAACATGACAGGACAACACCTGCTTGCAACCCAGAAAGCCAGCCACATCTTGGGTTTCATCAAGAAGCCTGACCAGCAGGCCAAAGGAGCTGATTCTCCCCATTTACATTGCTCTATGAGACCCCACCCCTGGAATACTCTGTACAGATCTGGAGTCTACAACAAGAAATAGGTGGTCGTGTTGGAACAAATCCAGAGGACAGCCATTAAACTGATCACAAAGATGAAAGACCCCTTCTGTGGTGACAAGATGAGAGAGCTGGGGCTTTTCAGCTTGGGGAAAAGAAAGCTCCAGGGAGATTTCATTGCTGCCTTCCAGCACCTGAAGGGGGTTTCCAAAAAGGCTGGAGAGAAATTTTTCACAATGGGGAATTGTGAACAGTTGAATTAAGCTGAAGGAAGATAGGTTTAGATAAGACATTAGAAAGAAATTTATAATCCTAAATAAGATCATCTCAAAACCCATAAATCTTATGATCATCATATGAGAGCATTTCCATATCACCATGCACATAGAGTGTCATCTGATTTTGAAGTGCAACCTCAAAATTACTGAAGAAACATTAGATTAAATTGTTTCTCCAAATATATAGAGAGCAGTCATAACTGGTTGCATTGATTTTTGATACAAATTGAGCTGGTAGTTTTGGTCTTTTGACAAGTAAAATATCTCTATTTTAATCCAAGGTAATTTAAGAAGAAAATTATCCAACTGAATTAAGGGAAATTCAAGTTATTTGGAAAAACCTCATTAATACCAAGAGCTCCGAAGGAAGCTGATTTAGATAATTGTACAACTTACTGAGTTTTAGGCATGTAAGAGCTATCAGGAATGGTTTACATTGCTGATTCTGCCACAGACACGAGCATAAAGCAGATCTCTTCCAAAGTAACTTATAGAAATATTTTGTATGATCCAACTAACCATCTACTGAGTCTATATAAAACACAAGACAATTATCTGCAGGCATAACTTTCAGTTGCTACCAACAAGCTCAAACTCAAGCCAGTAATATATAGAGAGCCTCTTAAAATTTTTCAGAGCCATACAGTTACCCAATTATGTGCAAATGTGTTGCAACAGGAGAGAATCATTAGTACTTAAAAATCTTTCTAAGTAGAAGAAATCAAAGTGACTAAAAGCAGCCAAAGAACAAGTTTTTCTGACAGAGCACACACTTAGGGGAAATGTCAGCAAGCCTTTCGGTCCCATCTTACCAACATTTGTAAAGAGATGCAATCTGGGTCTGACTCAAGCTTCCATTGCACACTGATTGCAGGAGGAAATATTGACACCAGCACTTACAAAATGAAAAGATCAGTACCCATCTCCTTTCAGCACTCTGTAACTTGCATGAAAAGCAAAAGATGATTTTCATAGATAATTACTATATTTCTCAGTGGTTCTTGCAAGAATGACCTCACAATGAATAAAATCCTTCATTATGCCTCAAAATGCATGTCCTCCTAGTCTGAGTTGACTTATGGATATTGTTCAAGAAAATTGAGTTATTTCAGCTTTTACTAACAGCACTATAAATAAACCTGTAAATAGAATCACAGAATCATAAAATGGTTTGGGTTGGAAGAGATCTTAAAGATCAGCTATTTCCCACCCTCCCCATAATGAGAAGTGAAAATGAACACCTCCACTAGACCAGATTGCTCAATGCCCTATTCAACTTGGCCTCATCACTTCCAGAGATGGGTCATCCACAACTTCTCTGGGTAACCTGTTCCAGTGCCTTACAATACTCATAATGAAGGATTTCTTCCACAAATTTTTCATATTTAATGTAATTTTTTTATCTGATAGCAGCTTAATAGTTTGTAGTGTTTATTTCATGTATTTTTTCTTCTGTTAATTTTAAACAAATAGCAGACTGACCCTTCATTACATAGAGACGTCTATTTATACTGGGGACAGCTCAGCCACTTACAGTTTCTTCTTTTGACAGTCTGTACCATAACTTTAATACACACAGTGAAAAAGGGAAAATACCCAACATTCATGACTACTGCGTTACTGCTTGGACTCTGCAAATATGGCAAAGATTCACCATGACTAAAATACAGGGAGAAGAGGGAAAAATTATTTTTCCAGTTAATTGTAGCACCAACAGATATGGATATATCATGAAATATAAAGTATGCTGCGCATTGTAAGTGTCATATTCTTAAATTAATTCTATATTTATGTATATAACATGTAATAAAACTTACATCCAACAGTTATAAATAACACACACAAGCGCAAAGGCTTGCACCATTGGTAGTTTCCTGCTAATCTCATTCTATGGTTTTCATTTCTTTAGCTCTGGAGGATCACCCATGTTACTCCCTCCTGTAGCTTCTACAACTCAAGTAGGAAGTTTGCTCAATCAGCAACCTTCAAAGATAATACCCATCTCTGAACTCCACAACCCTTATAACCCATCTGACAAAGTCTCGGACCTCAAAATCACTAAGGCATGTCTTATCATTTCTCTGTATGTTTGGCAGCTATCAGTTTGCTGTTCATAGCAAAAGTACAGATGTTAGCTACAGCTACTCCTGTTTTCAAAATTCCAATGTTTTAGATGCCAAAACCCAAGAGTTAACGCACATTAATGATCCAGTATGATTACTTACCTCTGTTTTGATATGCTGGTATATGACAGAGAACAATAAATAAATAAATGTCATAATTGAAGTATTATTATGCATACTCCTAAGATGTATCTTAAGGAGGTAAGCCTTTTTTACTGAAGAGACAGAATTCAAGGAGTGATTTATTTAAAAATAAAGATTATACAGGTTTCCATTTGGAGGATTTTATTTTCTTCAGTCCAAAGGAAGGAACATGAACAAAACCCCTGCAGACATACTGAAGGCAGAAGCAACAATCACAGCTAATATCTCAAGACCAGTAAGTCATGTAAGACCTACCAGGAAAACTCTCGGTGGAATCCTTTTCTTTATGGGTGGATGAAGACAGAAAGACAATTATTGAGTGCCAAGCCCTGTAACAGAAGAAAGATTTGAGCAGCTGTGTTCTTAATACTCATAATAAAGGGACTCAGTGCAGCTGGCATCTGAGCCAAATAGCAACAGGGCATAATCCCTGATGTCACCATGATGGTATTTCAGAACACTGCACTTTTTACTCAAAAGGTTAAGGAAGGAATTAGAAGTAAATTGATATTTACCCATTTGGAATACAGTATCCAAACAAGACTTCATTTTTTTAATTTAGTAAACAAAGTTAGTGAGAAAAACATAATAATTGCCTATTGTGCTTTGGAAGGAAGTACTACATGTATTCCAGAGAAGAATAACATGAACATTGGCAATGCACTGTAATGACCAACATAAATGCTCCGTGTTGTTGAGAAGTGGCAGGATCACCTATGTCAACAAAGAGCTGCAGAAAGGGGGAAGTGGATACATCTAGGCACACACAAAACTTTGACTGAAATTATTTCACCTCAAATTACTTCTTATTTAACCAAATTTTTACCTCAGAAACTATAATACATGAGACTAAAAGGGATTGCGGCTACATGGTAGAGCAGTGTTTCTTAACTTAGAAGGCATGCCCTGAGTGCAGCAAGAAGATGTATGGAGTTTTATAAATAGGAGATCACTGCAAAAAATTGTTAGTACAGGACAAGCATCATATCAGGAAAGCAACATAAGCATTTAAATGTGACTAGATGAGGAACACAACAGGAAGAGAGGAGTATTGGGAAGAATGAGTTAAATTAACATGCAGAATCTCACATCAAAGTTTCAATTTAAGTTTTGGGCAGTGTCTGAGCCTTAGGGAGAAGTTGAAATTTTCTTCAAAATCAATTCTAGAAGTAAGCTGCTATTGGCTTCTAAATATTACATCAAATGTGATTTTGTTTGTTTCAAGCCCTCACAGATTGTCCACACTGTAAACATTTTCCTGGTAACATTATTGTGTTTTATGTAAATACGGAGAGTTTTCTTAACTTGAGCCAGATTACATTTTAAACAAGCACCATGTAACAAGGATGGCCCTAATTAAACAGAGGACTGCTGGGAGTACTATTGCAATACATAGAAATCTTGTGCCATTTCCTGTCTTTTTTTTATGGAGCATGAAATCCACAACAGATTTCCTGCCACCTAGGTAGAACTGAACAAGATACACTCTCACTCTTACTGTGCCGTGCAAATGCATAAGCCAGCACTGGGTCTCTGCAGCAATCTGTGCTTACCTGGGCTCATGACAGAGCCTGTCACCATGAGACAGTTTAGCAGGCAGCACGAACAAGGGCTCAGCCACTGAACGTGGTTAGAAAATCCAGGGGCTTTCTGAGGGAAGGGGTGCTTCACTCGGGTAGCTGTCACCATACAAGATCACACTTCACTTTTTGGAAGAATGGCAACTTTAACCAATAGTGGAAGTAGTTAATGAGGTTCAAACAGACCAAATAGGTCTGATGTAGTCAGTGTTTTGTATGATATGTTCAGGCAAGGCCCTCGCTCTGTTTTACATATTGCTTCCTAGAAACACCAATAGGAGCAAGAGAAGTATAAAAATCAGAAACAAGTACTGAAGTCAAGACAAAAGAGAAGAGCTGAAGCAGAAAATACAAGAAGCTGGCTGCAGAGTGGGTTGGCAGACATGGTCTAGTGCAATTATCTGTACTTTAACTTATTTTCTGCAGTGATCATCACTCCCCAGACACACCTTAGGCTGCTTCCATTGCTTGAATGAACCACTGCCTCCACACTACCACGACTGCCGTGCCTTTGATCGTGAGTATTTCAACAATAGTTTTTTATACATATTCAGTTATAGAACTTCTCAGTAATTACACTTGCAAGCAAGACAATTATCTCCTTATCTTTATTCACACATCCAAAAAACATAAAACTAGAATGGAATATCACTTTTTCTTCACAAATTTCTCTATCATGGCTGTATTTTCTCAACCAGATTGTAAGAGACTATGGCCTAATTTGTGCTTGACTGAAGTATATCCACTTGAAAATTATCTTATCTTGACAAGAGTATTTAAAGAGAGACAAAGTCAAGTTTTGTCCCAGTCACATGCTTTATTGCAATTGTGTTTTTCTGGTTTATTGCAAATCTTGGCTTCAGCTTTCCTTTTTTTTTCACTGTAGCTAAAAGGCAGAGATAGCTAGTGTTTTACTCTGTGAAGGACCAAAATCAACTCACTCCTTATGTTTCTAAATAGTAAAAATTCTTTCAGCTCATAAGGCATGTGGTTCCTCCTCTGATAAAGCTTAATTCTCTTAACTCTCTCTGTTTCTCTTTTTTGTTCTTCTTACAGTATCTCTAGTGTCTACAGAATCCTACCAGAAAGATAAAAATAAAAAATTTTTGGTTTTTTCACCCCTACTTATAATTAGAGCATGACACTAGTTCACCTTTTTCCACAGAATATTTTTCATTATGTTAGTTTGTACAAATAAGTAAGAAATTGATATTTATGTCCAGGGCAGTGATTAAAACCCTGAATAACATCAGGCCTAATATGGAACTCCTGTATGTTCAGTTGGGTTCTTTTCTGAATACCAGTTTTTACCAATGTGTTTTACTGCTACTTCATAATTTGGATTTTTTTTAACTGAATTAAGATACAATGACTAATGGAGAGTTTAAAAAATATAGTATATCTACACATTAGATTTATCTGTCAAACTTGTTATCCTATTAAAGAAAATCTAATTTACTTCATAAGGTCTAAATTTCCTTTGAGGTCTATTAGCCATTACAATACTTTCATTCTCTGCTTCACAAATCTTGTTGCAGAAATTGCATAATACTGACTGGTTTATATACCATGGAGTTGTCCCACTTGTCTGTCAGATGATAATTGCAATTTTGTATGCTTTTTATTAGGGATATTATTTAATTCAATAATTTTGATATACTCTTTGTAGATAGTTCCCAAAGAGTCCAAAGGAATGAGAAAAACCTAGCATCAATATGCCTAATTTACTAAATATTAGTTCACATTCTCATTTCTACTTAATCTGCAAATGAATTTAAAATTATTCATCTAATCATTATGACAATAGTTTGCTGCAGGAACATAGCAAATAAGAAAATTTATGCTAGTTTTGTTTCTCATTAATCCCTTACTAATGAGTCACACATGAAATTAGGCAATATCCAGTAAAACAAACAAGCAATTAATTACTGAATCTCTTTGGAAATTTACAGATAACCTTCTATTAGCCTAGTACTTATTGCTACCACTATTATTTTATCAGCAAGCTGGAGATATAAACCCGATAATTTTCTATTCCAGAAATTTTGTCTATACCTAATGTCTGACAGAAGATCATTCAACAGTTTAACATATCTAGTTATGGAAATTCTGCTGCTTTTTCAAGTAGCTTGCTTGTGTGTTGAACTGGCCTTTTGATGTGAAAGTTTTCCTTAAAATCCAATATAAATGGTCCTTTTTTAACAATTAATCTAACTAGTTCACATTCTGTCTATTACAGAGATGAAAACACTTGATCACCATCCTCTTTGCAATAACCTTTTATGCATTTAAAGCCTGTTATCATAGCCCGTCTTCATTTTTCTCTTTGCCAGACTAAACAAATGAAATTCTTTCATACCTGCTTTCGAAGTCATGTTTTCTAAACTGCTTATCATCTGTATTATTTATGACAAGTTATCTCCATTTTCTGTGTCTTTCAGCAAAAGCGTCCCCTCCTCTAAAAGTGCTCATGGTATAAGGTAGCACAAAATAAACATAACTGTAATGAGAGTCATGCTTTTAATAACTTTCTGAAATGGCATTTTCCTCTTTTGTAAATGGCATTCAGTTGCATATGTGTCCCCAGCTTCTTTCCTGCATTTTCCAAGCAAGTCCTTGAACATTTCCTATTCATGTAGTCAGTGAACAATAGTTCAGAGAATTTTCAACCATCAGTGACCTCACTCATTTTCACTGACAGCCATAAGTCCTTAACTTGCTTGACCATGGATCAGAGGACTTCATGGAAAGCATATAACCAGTACAGATAAATATTAACCCAGACACACAGCCAAAAATTATATGAACTAAGAATTTCCTCTCTCTGCCCTCCAACATTACTCACTACAGGCTTGTAGCTATGTCCTATCCTTTTCCTGCTCTAAAAAATTAGTTAATACATTTGTTTCTTGAGAGCCAGCAAGTAAGTCAAGCTAAATTGGCTCACTTTTCATATAAACCTCATATAGACAACTGTTTAATTTAGTTAGTTTACTCTAACATGTAACACATGTAACATGTTTATGTTACTCTAACACTTGCCAAGCCTCAGCGTCTAACAGACAGCTAACTGCATCTATAATAATCTAGACTTATCTCACATATCCCAGATATTGTTTTCAATTTCCAAATAAGCAGCTAGCCTGCCTGCTGTAACAGGCCATTTTCTGAACATTACTCCTAATATTATATAATTAAAAAAACAGGAATATTGTTTATCATTATAAGAAGATAGTTAATTCAGTTCAGCTTTTGAGAGCCTTTAAGGTTTTTATTTCTCTACCTTATGACAGGAGTGATGGAATACAAATACACCCCTGAAATCCTCCCTATTCAATTAGATAATAGGGACAAATTCTTCACTGGAAGGATTTTCAAAATTGGAACAGGATGTGCAGGGAACTGGTTGAATCCTGACCTTGCACAGGGCTGAAAGATGTGTAGCTGTGGCACTAAGGGACATGGTTTAGTGATACATATGGCAGTGCTGGGTTTATGGTTGGACTAGATGACCTAAAAGGTACTTCCAAGCTAAATGATTATATGAGTCTGGAATATTTTAAGGAAAATCCGTGTCATATTTTAGGATACTTATCTTGAACTCAACAAAGGAGAAAAATGGAAAGAATTTTTCATAATTGTATGCCACCAGAAGTTTTCTGCTAATTTTTAAAATTGCAGATTAACTTTTACTGATATTATTAAACAAAAAAAGCCAACTCAGAAATAAAAATAATATTGTTCAATTAACAAGCATTAAAAACAAGCTATTGTTAAAAGATATGATAGCGGCTTACTCTGAACAACACTAGAATCAATATGCTTTGAAAAAGGGATGTGAAGGTTGACAAGAAGTTTGAATTTCATTGTTTTATTCTCCTTATGATGATATGTCCAACTTCAGACATATAAAGTGATTCTTGCCTACATTAAGCTGCTTTTTAATGAAGAGAACGTCCTGAATCCAATGCACAGAGCCTAGAACTCTGTCCCTGACTACAACCCCACCACATTGATGCGCAGACCATCAAGAATACCAGCACACTTCAATTCTTCCCTTTAATTTCGAGGGAACTCATATTTTTTAATCAGGTTTTAACTGCCCTTGCAAGACTAAGTACCAAGAAATTGCTTTGATTACCTGTCACTTACTTAACTGTCACTTTGCATTTAGTGGGTAGGTTTTATAAATTATGTTTTATTTGGCTTTCTTTTCTTTAAGATCACACATGATGCACTTCTACACCTATGCCCTGCAGTGTTAATTTTCTTCTTCACTTGCTATGTTTAATGATAGACTACCCTTTTTTACTCTTAAAAAATACTCAGGAGATTCCATTAACCTATTTTTAAAAAAGCAACAAGTCTTCATCTGCAAGGTCTGCAAAATTTATAGCTAAAAAGAAGTCACCCTTCAATTTTGCCACACAGGTTTCAGAAAATATTGTAAATACACCTGTTAACACTTCTGCTACATGCAGTCAGGGATGTTCTCTAAGCCACTGTTCCAGTGAAACAAAAGGTAAAAATACTCATCACACGGGTCAGAAGGGAATGGAAGTGGGAAAGATCTATAGAACACATTGGGTTGTGTTTGGGTGATAAATGAGCAGTATGAAGGTTAGTTTATCTTTAGACCAAAAATCTGCAGAGGCACTGATGTTATGGTACATGCTGAGAGCAAGCTGCTGAATATAAACAGTGTCTTACTGAAACCTGCTGGATGCTGAAACTAAGAGGTCAAGACTGGTGCCCTGATGCGATTTAAATCTATGCCTTTAATTACAAATTACCTGTTTTGAATTTAGAACCTCAAAAAATATAGTTTTTTAAATTGCATTTCAGCATTGTCTTTTGAGTGGCATGAGTACTGAAATACTGAGGAACCTCAAATGATGAAAGCAGGTCAAAAAATATAAAAGTTCTATTTTATTTGGCCTTTACAGAATGAACCTCTCTAGCTGAAGCTAGGTAGAATGGGGAAAGCCCATGTTAAATGCATTATAGCAGCCTTACACTCCACTTCTGAAGGGCAACTGTGAGTGCTAGATACTCTGTCACCTCGAACCAAAAGCTATCCCTCTTTGAAATGTTTACTGTAGAAGACAGGAAATCTGTTTGCAATCTTAAACACAGACCAAACTTTTCAAAGGATGTCTCTAGTGTGTAAGCATAAAGGTAATCTTGTGGGTAAGGCACTGGACTGAAATTCTGACCTCAAATCTCAGCTGCCAGAGTAGCTGTATAGAACCTTGGTAAGACATGTAGAGAAAAAAAATAAATAAAAATTCCTGTGAAAAAGATTCAAAACTGTGTCTTTGGCAGATATGGTGACTGCATTGAAAATCATAATTGTATTTACCTGTCCTTGAGAAACACCATGTGATTAGTAGATAGGTTTTATAAGAAATGTATTACTCAGCCTTCTTTTCTTTAAGGTCACGTACCACACTCTTTAATCTGCCAACTTTTTTTGATTACTGCTTAAATTCCATAGGCAGTTCTTTCTTTTTGGTCAGTATTCCCAACACTCGATGTGTTGTACGCCTTAGTGTGATCCACCATCTAAGCTTCAAGCTGTCTCCTAAGGTTACTTTTCTTCTGTGTGATGTGCTCATGGGACCTGAGGACTTGGACAGCTAATCTTACCTCAGCAAAAACAAACGAACAAAATGTATATGGCAACTGTGATGTGACACAGAGTGGAAATTTCTCCTACAGAGGTGGATGAATCCCTGAAAAGTTCATGCTTGCCAGAGTTCCGAGAACACATTTCTGAGAGATAGATGAGGAAAACAATTCTTCCAGTCATTATGTTGTGGAAGACAGCACACATAATTGAGGCTACAAATGACAGTAAGGTGTGGTCATTAAAAATTATTACTTCTCTAAGTTAAAGTACCATTTTAAGCAATGAATTTTAACATCAAAAAGCAATAACTGGTATTTTATACTCTTTACCCTCTACAGAAAGAAAGTAGTTGCTCATTTGTTATTTCTTTGGTCAAACTGGACTCACTGGTATGAATTAAGATCTCAGACAAAAATGAGATTAATCTGTCTACAGGCAGTTAAGCATATTTCATAATCTCCTACTAAAGCTCCAAAGTGTAGCTCCTCCATTCTGACACCAAGGAGGTCTGTATGGGGTTTATAAGTGCTTGTGTTTTACAAGCCCATCTTTAAACGCTCTGTTTGATGCTGTTGTTCAATACTTAGGATCAGAACATTGTTCCTGGATGTTCATCCCAAATCAAAATACCACGGCATTAAACATTTTCTGCCAAACAGAACATCTAGAGAATGTTCCACATGTTTGGCCAACAGAGAGCAGCTTATAACACTATTGCAATTACATTCTCTACAGATGGCATATGCTGTATGGATTACAATGTTGCTTGTTCTGTTGCTGCGGACTCAGTTTGAATTGTCTCTGAAACATTTGAACTATAAATCAATTCTTCTCCCTCTCAAATTAAAATAAAAAAGTATTTCAAAAGGAATTTTGTGCAAAATGGCAAGAGTCAGGGGTCTAGGGTAACCTTTCACTTTGTATCAAGGACAAGGAGCCTGCTGAATGAAACAAAGAGGAAGCCACCTCTTTTATTTAACCAGTTTTTTCTCCTGATCTCATATATCAGAAAGAAAATCTTCATTGGAACAAACTATAATGGAAGGCAGACCATGTTCAACCATGTCTTGTACAGATCTCCAGGGCTGGCAATTGTTCTCATGAACAACTTTTCCATCAGTGGAAAGCTGAGCCAAACTCCTGGTCTTAAAGCCAAAGTGTTCATGACTGGAAGAATTGTAAAACATTATGACAAGATGGTTTTCAAACTGAGTGTTGAGCCAGATGACAAGGTAATGTCATGGCTTGATCAAGCCTTATATAGGTGTGCAGCACTATTAACTATCAGTTGCTCTCACTCACATTTACCTTTTTCCATGAACTGATAATCAGAATTACTGTATTTAGAGAAACCCTTTAGATAAAAAGGTCAAGTGATTTTTGAAAAATTTTATCTTTTGATCTTGATCTTGTGTTGCAATTACTCCCAGACGTTATTGTGGTTTCCTGCACAGAATTATATCCTTAAGCATACCAGTTCAGCATTTAATACAGATACAGGACAATAAAAAGTCAGCAGCAGGAGACAATATGTTTTATATGTGCAGTTAACTTTACACAGCACTGGAAAATATTGGCAAGTGGCACTTAATTATGTTACCCCTGGATTCTTAAAATGTATCACAAAGAGCACAAAGGCACAAAGCACTTATTTACTGTAGTCGGGTTTAGAAACATTTTACAGATAAACAGTCTTTACATATTAGAATGCAATTTCAATATGTTCTAATTTTGCTAATACAATTATACTTTCTTGCTTTTGTTCTTCGTTTACTCTTAAATAATTTCCAATAAATAATTCTATAAAAAGTGGTTTAATTTGAGGCATCTGAGAAATTATTCCAGACATTTAATCCTAATATTTTTACCATGTTGGTTCTGGGTGGTAAAGGAGGGCAGAGGATTTTCTGCTCCATTGCACAATACCTAGATCTGAAAATAGTATCAATGATGGAAAGAACCATATAAAACAAAAGGCAGTCTACTGATACATCACCAGCAAGATATTTTAGTTTGTGGCCTACTATGACTACATCCTAACATGAAATTTCTGGAAATGCTGAGTTGAGAGGTTGACAGTGAAAAGATAATTGAAGAAATGATCTGATGGTCAAACCTTCATATTTTCTACCTAGTGATATGCTCAGATTCCAATTATTTACTCCATCTGGGTAATATTGACCAAATTGGATGCAAACACCATATCTCACTTATTTTATGTCTTGATAAAAAGTTGTAAGACATTAAGCTGTCTTAGCACAGTCATATTCCTAACTTAATGCAACAGCAGCAAAACTTGCCATCTGACAGTAACTTTCTGTTTTAGTAGCTTGTGCAATAATAATTTTATATGTTAATATAAAGATATACCTGAATATATATATATATTCAGATGTACTTGAAAAATAGTCAGGACAATAAGCACCATCTGAAAAATATAACTACTACGTACACCGTACAATCCCTCCCTGAAAAAATTAGTTCAGAATCTGATTAAAGGCATTCTGAAGAAAATTCTGAAAATATTTGATCAGAAATTTTCAGTTTAAACTCTAAATGGTAAAAAGGGATATTTGGGATATACTAATTAAAAATGCCTACAAAAAAATCTCCACAGGTATTTATTTTTTCATAGATGGTGGATTGACATTTTAGTTTTTTGATTTCATTTTATTAGGAAAGCAAATCTGTAATATGTTAATTCCACATGAACTCCACAGAACTGGACAATGCTCTACTTTCAATACTGAGAATGTATCTTAAGAAATTCTGATTTTACTTTCACTTAGTGCAACATACAGCATAACTTTCTCCATTAAAAAAAAATTTCTTGCTACTCTGGCAGAAGTGTTATTGAGTTATTGTTGGATTCAATACTGTTAACTTTTGAGTGACACATTTTTTCTTACCAAGTTTTGACTTTATCGACAACATTCTAGTTTTGCCAGCTTGATTTTAAAATAATGACAATTGGCTCATTGCAAAATCTTCTGAAAAACAGCTATTCCTGCCATTCTTTTTTACATTTTCTTATTGCTACCAGGACTGCATATAGCCACAAAATTGCTGTCAGCAATTTGTAAGCACATGTGGAGATGTGGAGTGTGCATGACACAAGGCCATGTCCAAGGATCTACAGTTCTCTTAAATCCTCCTGTTGAATCCATTCTGACTAGCAAAATAAAAAATTCTGGGATTATTGTTGTGTTTGGATTTTTAAAAACATTTACATTTGGTCTCAGTTCTAAAGGAAACCACAGAGAAGCCTTTCACTAGAATCCTCTCTGACATGAGACTTTTCCACTCACTTCTGTAGCATCTCTGCTGCCTCATACCAGATTAGGATCTGTTTCAGTCTGTGTTAACTCTAAGGTACAATCCGAATCTGTGTTGATCTCACTCCAAAATGAAAGCTGCAAAATGAGCAAATCAAAAAGACATTGCAATGTGGGAAATTGGTATGTGTTTTCCCTCCAAGCATTACACAAGGGAAAATGGCTGCTGTCTCTGAAACCTGAAGGTGCTTTCAAAGTTCAAAATGTAATCCACAGAAAAAGATTTAAAGTCACATAAACCAAACAACTTTTATAACATTTATATTTGTCATCCAGAAAAAGTACTGAGAAATCTTGTCTGACAAGCTTGCACTAAAAAATTGGAAGAAAATAAAGGAATTCTGCCCTGTATCAGCCTGCTTGAAACCTCTCAGTGTGTAGCTGTACTCAGAGATCTCTGTGGCTCAAAGGAAATTCACCTTTTTGTATTTTCAGTCTCCCTCATATTAAAAAAAAAAAAAAAATGCCAGTGGGCAATCCCAGTACTCATTAGGTAAATAGTATACACAGTTACAAGTATTTTACAAAGAACCTGCAGTTAGGTGACAGCCCAGAAGAGGAATCCTTGTTTTACATTTAATAATTTACTAGATTATGACTCATCAAAATTAATTATTTTGTTTATACTTTCTAAAAAATTAATTACAGTTTGAAAACACAAACATACATTTTTTCAGACAGTTAGGAGTACTGCTGCAATGCAACAAATTAGTGTAATTTCACACCACTGGAAAAACAGGATGCAAATGTTGATCCTTACCATATAAATTGATATTAGACTGACTAAGATTCGCTCATGACATTTGGAAGAATGTTATCATTCTTTGTACGAATGATACTGCAATCCTGTGGGTTTATCTTACTTTTATTGCAATGGAAAGTCTGTCAAACCACAAACATGTAAAGAAATAAGTTTGACTTTGATCCTTTAACATCATTCTCTCTCATTAAGCAGATACATTTGCAGTTTCCACTGTCTTTTCAGAGATAATATATCTTTATTTTCCATATATTTCACTTAAACAAAAAATGTGCTAGGTAGGAAACTCCTTCCTGAAGTACATTTTTGAACTTGCTGGTTCAGATGTTATAGGTAGTGTTATTATAAATGAGTGTTTATCTGATTTGTACCCAGCCACCTAAATGGCAACAGGGGCTATTCTTTATTCAGTGTATAAAGTGACATTTTAGGATAGTATAAGTCATCTCCAAAGGTAACAACTTGCTGCCATTGATCATCTGGCACACTGGCTAAGACAATAGGTGAGAAAAATCTCATCCTCATTTTTGAATGGAATGAAATACATACTTTCAGATATACTAACAGGCTTTCTTTGAACACATGACACTTTGTAGTCATGAAAAAAAAAAAAAGCCAAAACAGATATAAGACAATAAAATCAGGTGATGTGTAATACTAATACTCTGCAGTTTCTTGGGAAGCATTGTGCAGGAATAATATACACATCCACAAAATTTATGGGTTTTTTGACTGAGCATAAACAGGATGGATAAGGGATATTACAAGATTCCTTTGATATGATTACACTATGTCTATCCCTGTGAAAGTAATTTCTAAGCATGTATCTATTCTGAAAACTAAAACCTTGCTCATAAATTTTCTTACATAGTGTATCAAGAACTGGAGATCTTGAGAGGAGATCTAATCTGTCCATGAAAAGGCACACAGCATTTGAACTAACCGCATATTTTCAATGAGTTAAATAGACTGAAATCCCTTACAAGATTTTTCAGTTAAGCAATTTTAAATCTCTATCATATACTGACATGAAATATCAAGCCCATAATAGGAGGGAGCATTAACAGCTAGTTAAATTTACATAAGCAAAAGCTAAAGCAGGTCTCTTCAGTATTTCATACTAGTTGCTGCTTTTAAAAATTTTCTTTTTATAATAGCTGTTACATCTTAAACTACTTAAACCACTACAATAAAACCTATGTACATTTATACACTATATATTATAGACATTTTCAATTATTCTTTTACTGATCTTTATTGTTCAAAGCAAAAAGATAAAATATGTGAAACTCTAAAGAGTACAATAAAATACGTTAACTTGCAAACTACACGTAAGACACATTAGTAATGACATACAGGAATGTTCTAATGTGATTTCATCTAGAATAATTTTCTCCAAAGTAGCTAGTACAGGACTGTGTTTTGTATTTGTGCTGAGAACAGTGTTGACTATACAGGCATGTTTTAGTCACACAGGATCAAGGTCTTTTTTGCTTCTCAGCCCAACCTGCCTGTGAGGAGGCTGGCGGTGCACAGGAAGCTGGGAGGAGACACATCCAGGGCAGCTGACCCCAGCTGATCACAGGGATATTTCATCCCACAGGGCATCGTGTTCAACATATAAAGCAGGTGGAAGAAGGACAAAGGAGAGTGATGGCATTTGTCTTCTCAAATCACTGTTATTTGTGAGGAATGCTGCTTTCCAGGGGATGGCTGAACACCTGACCACCCATGGGGAGTGGTGAATGAATTCTTTGTTTTATTTTGCTTGTGTGTGCAGCTTTTGCTTTCCCTATTAAATTGTCACTGTCTCAATCCAGAGCTTTTCTCACTTTTACTCATCCAGTGCTCTCACCTATTCCCCTGTGGGAGCAGTGAGTGGCTGTGTAGGGCTAAGTTGCCAGCTGGAGTTAAATCATGAAGGCTATTAACCCACTTCTGAAGACACTGAAGTCTCTCAGATGTTGGTCTCCAGACTAATATCACATCCAAGAAGCATACCAACAATCTGATAATGTGCACCCCTGTTGTGGCATGTTATTATATGTCTCAGTGCAACTTCCACATGTTCCAGTTTTAAAACCGCCTGACATTTCTCATTGAATATGTTGTGGCTAAACGTGTGCAGGAGCAGTTTTTTCAAAATTATGCACTTAGTTATTTCAAAATGTTTATTTCTCTGAGTAGCCAAAAGTACCAATCCACAACCACTACAGAGTGGATTGGAAGGGCTTCCAAAATTACATTTAAAAAAACAATGCAATGCTTGAGTTAAGAGAAGTGTGGAAGAACATCTGAAAGTAGTAACTCCCTTTTTCTTTCTTTTTAGTTTTATTCCTATTTATTCATTTGCACTACTGTAATTTGAAAAAGAACCAAACAGGTTTCTGAAAACAAATGTGCTGCTGGATTGAATACCTGAGTGTCAGTCTGAGAAAAAATTTTTACAACTACATTATAATTCTCTGAAATATATCAAATGTCTTATGTTTTATGACTAAGTAGGCTTATTACTGAGTACTCAGGTTTTAAAGCAGTTCTATTCTGCCTTGCATTGTTGCGTTCATACCTAGAGCTTCTGCACTTTGAGTGTCCAAGGGGGCAAATATATTAAAATGTCACCATTGCTTGGAGAACTCCCGTGATCTGAATCGGAAAGAATCATTCATTTTTGGACAATTTTCTTTAGTACTTCTCATATTTTAAGGCAGTTTTGTTCAGCATTTTGAGAATGGAATGTTCAGTTTTTTGTTTGTCATATTTTTCTTTTGTCATGTTCTGTTTGTCATATTCATCTTTTCTTTTCATACCTTTTCCATCTTTCATTTAGTCTGCTCCTATTGCAAGGTTCTCCTTCCATTAGGAATCAAGTAGAACTAACTGACTGACAATAATAACCACTACAAAACCTCTCACTTCAGTCCTTATTCTCCTTCTACCTTACTGCTGCTTCATTTCAGGAAGTTTAATTATCATTCTTATTATTCAATGTTTCTTTACTTACATGTAAAAAGACCAAACCAAAACAAAACAGAAAAAAATCAAACCAAACCAAACCAAACAAAAAAAAAAAAAAAAAAAAAAACACAAAAACCAACCAAAAAAAACATAAAAAAAAGAAAGACAAAATCTCACACACACAAGAACCACCAAAAAATAAATCCCACAAACATTTCCTTCCTTTCGACCTTACTCTCAGTCTTTACCACAGTCACATTAAATCTGGACTGCTTGCCTCCTCACCTCCTCCCCTTTACAGAATTTGTACACAGCAGTGGCTACACTGTCAGGTGCAAGGGCCTCACAGCCACCCCAGCGAAGCTCCAACCTTATCAGCTGAGAACTTTCCTGAACTATTGTGGATCAAGACGGCACCAGACCGTTATGGCAATTGTCTGCCACAAAAAAAGAAAGCATGTGTACAGTGACAACCCATTACCAGCCTATTTGCTTAAAAAATGAAGTATCTTTTTTCCTCCTACTATCTAGACATAGTCTGCACATCATGTCCCATCAGAGCTGATCCAAAAGAGATGTGCATGAATGAAGATTGTAATCCATACATTTCTGGCTATTCCTCATTCCATTGCACCACTCAATTCAGTGTATGTTGGATGCTCTGCAGGATTTGACCTGTCCACACAGGAATGGAAGCAAAAAAAAATCAAACGTAGTTGATTTTTGTGCAATAAAAAACCACTGCAACATTAAATTTCTGAGGAAATTATTTGAAGTTGCACCTTATTTGCCTGAATATTGAAGAAAAAATTATAGGAAAAGCCTCTTACTTGTAGAATTAAAAACTTTTCGTTCATTGTTTTAAATGAGGCACAAAAATACTTCAATATAATTCAGATCTATTAGAATTACAAAATTTGCCTGTTGTCTTAAAAATTAAGTCAATACTAAAAGGCAGGCATGTTTCTGCCACTGAACATTGCTCAAACCAAAGTATAACCCTAAATCAGATTACAACATACAAAAACATCCTAATAAATTTCCTGAAACGGCACAGCTTAAAAGAGAAAAATATTCAGAAAATGGTAGGAAATAAGCAGTGTTTACATCTGTGTATGAAATTATATTTCCATGCAGTATTTATGACTTGAGGGCACAACTGTGGCACAACTGGGGCACAACTCCCAGCTTTGTTATAGAAGCCTTCAGATACAGTCTGAAAGTCCTGGTGGAGATTTCTAGTCCACACCACCGCCAAACTCAGTTTTTCTCTTTATCATTTCTGAATGATGCCTTTGGATACAATTTTTAAGGCATTCAGTAATGGAGATCCCAGAATAATCTCAAAAAAAAAATCTGCTCTAGAATTTATCCATCTTTATAGACTGCAGGATTTCTTTTTCTTGTTCACCTTAAATTTCCCATGCTGTTGCACAAACACATCAATTTAAGAAAAGTTGGGGTTTTTTTTAATTTCAATATCCTTCACATTTGTAGAGAACAAATTATTTTATTTCTGCATTCTCTTCTAAGTAAGACCAATGAACAGTGAACCCATTCAATCCTTTCTTATGGAGCATCCCCAGCCTTGGGTGAACACGTATACTGTGATCCACTACCTAACGCTAACCAGCCATATCACTGAATAACGGGGAACAACTCAGTAATAGTATATCTTTTCATTTTCAAAACATGGTAAACTGTTGAAACATATTTAACAGAATGTATGTAGATATATACTGCAACTCATCACATTAAAATTCTTACATATTTTCTTTTTGACTTGCTTCCTCATCTTGTAACATTTCCAAATTCAGTTACCATGCATCTCCAGAGACTACGTACTAAACTGAGAGGAGAAAAACTTTATTGTCTGCTATGGTGTTGATCCACCAAAAACTGCATGGGAGATGGTCTAAAAATGTCTACATGAGACTAAAACTACAGAAGCAAAGCACAGTATTATTGCTTTTGGAATGGCAAGGCAGATTTTAGCCTAAATTAAATTGCTGGATAATCCACTGCTGGTCTTCCATCAGATGGAATAATTTAATCCCTCAGGTTTGGCTAAATTAAAAGCAAAATATCATTAAGGGACTTTAATGGGTCTTCACTTGCATAGAACCTGTATATTAAAGGAATAAATCTATTTCAGTTTTCTACGAATGAACACACAATATTTAATGATTTAGATAATAAGAAATTACTAACTTTATAGTAGTAATTTCATAATTTTATATGAAAGGATAAGCTTATGATTTCCATGAGTCTTTGTCTTGTACTGAAAACATCATTAGCTTTAACGTCTAATTAAGTAATTTTTTCTCTCACTCTGTTTTCTACCTCCCACCGTAGAAGGAATAATAAAAACCAGACCAAGAATGAAAAAAATATTATTTGCAGAAGATTTAAAAGCCAAAACAATGGGGCCTGGATGGGAATGGAAAAGGTTATGATGCAAAAAAATTAGGTTGCTAACCGTTATTGTATCTGAAGACAGGCAGTGTTCAGTACTCCTGGCAAGTATGAATGTTTCAAATAGCTTAACCAAGACCAGTTGGTCCAGCACTTTTTTTTGAAAGGATGGAAGAACTCTGTATTTAAATGTCAAACATTGTGGTTGTCATGTTTGTTTCCTTTCTAGGGGAATGAGAGAGGGAGACAATCCTGATAGGAAAGTGAATTTAAAATGACGCAGAGAAAATTACACACAGAAGAAGAAAATAAATATAAAAATATGCAAAGCAAAGAAAAAACAAATAAAATTCAGATGGAAAACCAACAGATGGAAGAAAAACAACTAGTAACAACAATCTGCTTATGCTCTCCCTGGAATGTCACTCACACCTTAACACAAGCCCAAGATTATTTTTACATTAGCTAAAAACGTCACACAGTTTTAACAATAAATTTTTCATGTCCCTTCTAATGTGCAGATGTTTTCAGTGTTCACTGCCTCAATTGGTTTAAGATACAAACAATACAAGTGTAGATTTTCCTTTCATTTATATATTTAAACTGGGGGTCTATACAACTGAAGTAATTTTGCAGTTTGATTTGAAAACCTTTTCTTTGTTTTGGCATGTGATCAAGAAGCTGAATTTACATCCTAGTGTAAGGCTGTGCCTGAGCCACCTGCTTCCTTCTGTCATAATCTAAACTGACAAATACCAGAAAAGTCTGTTCACAACTAGCAGTGCTGAATGCGAGCATCTTTTACACATGCCTGAGTCTGAGATGTTCTGACTCTTCGTCCAGTGCCATAATCATGATTGTAACTTACTCTCAGAGAGTAGGTATACATACATATATATATATATATATATATGTGTGTGTGTGTGTGTGTGTGTCTGTGTGTGTCTCAGTATATAACATCTCAAAAGCCATTCATATTCAACTTGTAGCTTACTTGTCAGACACTTTCAAAATTAGCATTTCAGAAAAAAACTTAATTGGTTTACATTTTAATGACCTTAGACCTCAACTGGAATAAGTCAGCATTTCATTGAGAAGTCAGTAAGTCAGTTCTGTTGACTTATATTGGCCAAATTTAATTCTAAATTTTTGTACAATATAATAGATATAACCATAGACTCATAGAATTGTTACAGTTGGAATTAGCCTCTAAGAATCAAATCCAATATTCAACCTAGCACCACCACAGTGACACACTAAACCATGTCCAAAAGTGCCATAAACATATTTTTAATGCTTCCAGGGATGATAACTCTACCACTTCTCTGGCAAGCCTGTTCCAAAGTTTGACCTTGTAAAAAAAATTTCCTAGTATCTAATATAATCCTCTCCTGGAGCCACCTGAGGCCTTTTTTCTTGTCCTCTCTCTGGTTGCCTGGTAGAAGATACCTAGTCCCATCTCAGTACAGCCTCCTTTCAGGGAGTTTTCTCTCCTGAGCCTCCTTTTCTCAGGTTAAACGACCCTAAGTCCCTCATCATGTCTTCCTTCTCCTACAGACCCTGCCCCAGCTCCATTGCCCTTCTCTGGACTCTCTCCAGCCCCTCAGGGCCTTTCCTGCAGTGAGGGCCCAGCCCTGGGCACAGCACTGGAGGTGCGGCCTCAGCAGGGCCCAGCACAGGGAGACAATCCCTGCCCTGGCCCTGCTGGCCACAGCATTGCTGATCCAGGCCAGGATGCCATTGGCCTTCTTGGCCCCCTGGGCACAGCCTGGCTCATGTTCAGCTGCTGCCACCAGCACCCTGAGGTGCTTTTCTGCTAGTCAATATTCCATCCAATCTGTCCCAGATTGTGGCATTGCCTGGGGTTCTTGCGACTCAAGTACAGGATTCAGGACTTTGTTTTGATCAACCTCATATCATTGGCCCATTGTTCTATCCTATCCTGATCCCTCTGCAGTGCTTTCCTATTTCATAGGAACATATTTCATCCATGAGCCTTACAGAAATTTCTACTGCAAGAAATCTTTCTACTGTAAGAAAGAGCAATAAAGAGTCATAATACTTATGTGTATATGGTCTAGATTTTAGATTTAAAAAAAATATACTGTCAATACAGTTAAGTCTGCAAACAGGGGCAGCTCTGATAGCCCCAAATGTCATGCCATGTGTCTGAGAGCATTGTCCAAAAGCTTCCTAGACTCTGGTAAGCTTATTGATGTGATCACTCCCCTATGGACCCTGTTCTAGTGTCCAGCCACCCTCTGGCTGAAAAACCTTTCCTTTACACCTGACATAAACCTCCTCTGAAGCAGCTTCACACTACTCTCTTGAGTCCTGTCATGGGTCAGAGAGATCAGTTTCTGCCTCTCCACCCTCTCCTCGCAAGGAAATGCAATGACATCTCCCCTCAGTCTCCTCTAGGCTGAATGGATCAAGTGACCTCAGCCACATCTCATACAACTTCCATTCCAGGCCCTTCAAAATCTCAGTTTGAATGTTTCCTAATAGTTTAGCATATTTCTTGTATTGTGGCACCCAGAAGTGCCCCCAGCGCTGGAGGTGAGGCTGCCCCAGTGCAGAGCAGAGCAGGACAATCCCCTCCCTTGCCTGGCTGCTGATGCTGTCCCTGATGCCCCCAGGACACGCTTGGCCCTCCTGGCTGCCAGGGCACTGCTGGCTCATGTTCAGCTTGCCATGGACCAGAGCCCCAGGGCCCTTTCAATGGCACTGCTGTCCCGCATTCCCCAATCTGTCCATACATCCACAGCTGGTGCATCCTAGGTCCAGAATCCGGCATTTTCCCTTGTTAAACTTCATATAGTTGGTCGTTAGCCAGTCCTTTATTATTTATTGAGGTCTCCCTTTCCTTGTCATAAAAGGATTTCAGGTTTGCTAAGCAGGATGTGCCATGCACACAATTGTGCTGGCTGTGACCAGTGACTGAACTGTCTTTCAGTTGTTTTTCAAAACCTGCCAGAATAATCTTCTCCATACTTCACAAGGTACTGAAGAGAGATTGACAGGCCTGGAGTTTCCAAGGTCATTGCTCTTGCCTTTCTTGAAAACTGGGACAACATTCATGAGCTTCCAGTCCAGTGGGACCTCTCCAGACTCCCAAGACCATTCAAAGTCATTGAGAGAGTTTGGAGACAACATCAGCCAGATCTAGGAATTCTTGAATTGATCCCATCAGGTCCCATAGATTTATAGGGATCCAGCTCAAGCAGCTTGCAGTAAATGACAAAACTGGAAAGAATATAAATAAAAACAACAGGAAAGTAGATTTCCTTGCATAATGGCACTTTCCACACAAAACTTTTTGCCTCGCTTTTCACCAAAAACAAAAAAAAAAAAAAAAAAGAAGCAATACCTCTAAATTAAAAAAAAAAAAAAACTTTTGAGGAGGAAATTCATTGTCATGGAATATTCTGATCTTACAAAATGGACAGCTGTGTACCTTGCTTGTCATAAGACTGGAAGGATGCAAAGGTAATTTTTTTGCAACAGGCTGAAACAGTGATTATCAATAGTACAATGGTATGTCACAATTACAGATCATTTTGTCTTTATCACTCTTCTAAAAAAGAAGTGACTAAAATGAATGTCTCTAAAGTCATTCCTATGACTTCTGTCCTAAAAGATTTTTGTAAAACATCCATCACCAGAAGGATTTGTTGAGCACAGCAGAGACTCTTAAGAGCTTGAATCCTCTCTGAGTCTGCAAATCAGGTCGCCTTACTTGGGTACTCCAGTAAGAAAGGTCTGGTCTTACTGAAAAGCTCAGAGAAGGATCATAATACTATTTTTTCAATGCTTTGCATAATTTTGTCTAGAATACCTTGACTAAGTGACTTTATGAATAAAGTATTGTCTTTCTAACTTGCTAGGCAAGTGCTGAAATGTATAACCTGTTCTAAGTCAAAATGAAATAGGTAAAATCTGCACAGGGTTAGAGCTATTCACTATTTGGTTTTTACGTCACTTCTTCTCCTCAGCTCCTATTCTGTACCAAAGATAAAATGAGCTTTGCAAACTTCAAGACTGCTCCATGTGTCAGAGACTCTACAAAACCAGCAGGAATCTACCCTGTGTCTGTGTCAGCAGCCATGGGATTGGAAAGACAAATGTTGTCATAACCTCCACCCACTGGAATCTGGTTGCTGGTTTAGTTAACACATCCTCTGGCTATTTGAACTGGTCACCCAAGAAGTCAACAGTAAGTCAAGTTGTCATGCATTCCTTATTAGTCATTTCCTCCCACAGCTGGATCTTCTGCATTCATGTTTACAAATCAGCTGAAATCTTGTTTGTGCTTCGAGGATGAACTGAAGACATTAGAAGAGTATCTGTAATTCTGCAAACTAAACTTTAGGTTCTGCCATAGAAGCAAACTCCATCAACTTTCTGTTTGCCAGCTGTCTTGCTGCTCCTGAATTGCATGAGTTTTACAGTATCCGGGATTTTTTGGGGGGGTGGGAGAGTGGTGGGTTTGTTTGTTTGTTTGTTTGTTTGTTTGGGGGTTTTTTGGAAGGCGAAGGGGCACAGAGAAGGACACAGACATCACATCCTCTGAACCCTTCTATGTAAGTACCCAGGGAGGAATTTCAGCTATTTTCAATGAAGGAAATGCTTGCATTTTTTTCACTTAATGTGGTAGCACTGAGCAGTTGTGTTTGTACATATAAAGATGCGTGCATAATTAGTTAAAATTTAATTAAACAGCTATTTCTGAACAATTTTTCCAGCTATCTGGCAACATTGAGACCTTGAGTTGACATAAATGTTTATTGTTGCTTATTTTTACAGAACAGAATAAAAATTTTACCTATTTAGGAATTTCTTCACTTTACTGAATGCAGAACAGGCAGGGTACAAAAGACGGGAAAAATGGGCATGATACAAAGGAGAAATCTGGAAAAATTCCAGCTAAATCCAGCTCATTGTGAAGGACATTTCTCTTGACTTACTGCATTTCCTGGCAAAATTATTTTTTCTCTTCCATCTAAAGTGTTACCTACCCTCATCCTGCCACATCTGACTTGTGTATCAGGCTTTCTTAAAACAAAGACTTAATCTTTCCTTTTTTTTTCCCTCAAGTATTCTCACTGGAATATTCTATCTGGATATTGACATTAAATAAAATATTAGCTGTATTAAGAATTGTCTGGAGAGACCATAGAATTAGCTGGAGAAAAGCAGATTAGATTTGCATTAAAACAAAAGCAGAAATAAATAAATATGTCCAACAGGTGAATTTTGTTATTCTACCCTGAAAGACACACTGCTTATACTCTAGTCAGAATAATTTTATAACATGTCCTTTACATATTTAAAATCATTCTCTCTAATTAATCAATATCTAATCACCATCTACTCTAGAGTTTTCCACAAGACTCTAATGCAGTTTTAATTTTATAAAAGAGCCAATTGACTTTTATGGTCCACAGAGATTAAAAGTCATTGTGACAAATTTTCTAAAATGGTGGAAATTCTTATATAATGCTTAATGGGTTTACTATCAGGCCTCTTAAGTATTTTTTTAATTAATAAGAAGTTAAATGCAAAATAATCCTATTGCTTGTATTAACAGACTTGTAGCAAAACAGATGCTAGTGTCATTTATGCATATTATGAAATAAGAACATTTTGCAAAAATGTCCCTTTGCTTTTTCAGGATGAGAAATACTTCCTCAGAAGTCATCTCAAAGCAGCCATTTTTTTAACCAGATAAAACTTGTCTTGAAACAATCAAATATATATTATACAACTATTACACCGCTAATATGAAGACAAATTAACTGCTCAACACTGAATGCCTTCTCGTGCGCTTGCTGTCAGCAATTCAATATCACAGTAGAAAAATGTGTCTATTAGCACTAAAAAATTTTTCACCTTGACAATAGAGGGTTGCATTCACACACAGGACTTTGTAGAAATTCACATTTGTGCTGATGTTCTACAACCCCTGCTGCTGCTTCTGCTGATGTCCTCAAGCAGATACCTTTCTTGTGGTCCACTGTGCTATTGGGTTTATTTCCAAGAACAGATACAAACTAAATCGTGGGATCATCTACTTAGCCAGCAGATGAAAACAAGCAGAAGGAGGAGGAATATATGGATTCCAATCTCTGTTTATGAGAACATCCTTCCTGTCATCAATATCCGCATTCCATTAACGTATGGTTTCAATTCTGCCTTTGCGATGTGGTTCAAGCACAATAGTCAAAGCATATATGTTCCAGTCAAGCACATTTCACTTTATATTAAATCAAGTAAGAAGGGATACCATAGCAGTTTCTGTGAAAGCTCTAGCTGTTTAGTAACCTGCTGCTCCTAATCATTTTCAATGGTACTGCAAAGCTTTTCCATTACGTAAGAGAAAATGCAAGCTCTGATAAAATATTATGGATAATATCCATGAAAAATAAGATGTATTCCAAAATGCTTATGGTTTTCATTATTTATCTAGTTATTTAAAATTTACATTAGTTAAAATATTACTCTGTCAAAAACTTGTTTGAAAGAGCACAAAATGAGAAAAGAAAACTGAAAGAGAACAATTAATCATTAATAAATCAAAATCTCTATATAATTTCCTTTATTTCCATAGCATGTGCACTGTATCCAAGTTCATGGCCTGCGAATAGCCTTAGGAAAATGTTTGGAATGTGAACTGATACTGCAAAGGAACTGAAGAATCTATTAAAAAGGTATTTGAAGGTATGTAAGCTATACTGTGGCTTGAATTGCTGGGGTCAGCTCTAGGGTATGCACTAGAGCCCCAGTGTCTGTGATACAAGTGTGAATACAGCATACATGGAGACACCCATATATAACCACATAAATCTAGATTTCTCAATCTGAAAGCTGAATTCCACATTAAAGGTCTTACAAGGCAGCTTTAATTAACCTAGAGATGCATCAAAAAGATGTCTGTATTTATGTCAGCAAAATGCTGACAATATATAATCCTAGAAACATTTACATAGCCTGGCAGGAATACTGGAAGGTAAGTTTACTGCTTATAATAATTTTCCAACATTGAGAATTCAGATATTTTTGCAGAGCATTGCATCACCTCATGCACATATAACTGTCACCAAGTATGAGCTGAATCATACCCAGGGACTAGATCTGCGTGATTTTTTTCCATGCCCTATGCTTATGACATTCACACAACCCGTGTACAAAGAAATAAAATCACCTTGATCTGCAGCTCTAGTATCTTTTCTAATTTGACTTGACTAAAGTGTAAAATTTCAGTAGCAATTTGATCAGAATCAGTATTATAACTGAATGAGTGATTCCTGAACTTTGCACTAAATTTGTAACTATGTATGAATGCATTAGACTACCACACTAGCCTCTACTTTCAGACAACATACATTCCACTGTGAAGAAAGGATTGATACAGTTTGAATAACAGATCATTTCTCTTATGATGATGGGAATTACTGAAGACAAGATAACTTTAATGTTAGGAAAGAACAGTAGCATGCCACCTGTACCAGTGAACCATCTCTAATCTCTGTTAACTTTTCTGAGGCTTCCCATGACTTCTGGAAAATTTGTTTCTTGCTAGAGGGATATAAGAAAGGATCAGACTATTAGTATTGCAGAAACAGTATTTATAGGACTGCACCTGGATGCTGAAGTGGCATTTTTCTTCCTTACACCAGGTGTTGTATCTAACTTAAATCTGCCTGGACAAATTATATAGTCATAGAATATTTTACACGTTTATTAAAATGCTTTCTGTAGTCATTGTATATGTTAGATCTATTTCTCCTTCTTTAGAAATAAATAGGACCAAGATAAAATCCTTGGGTTTAGTAGAATTACTCCTGATTCACAAAGCTTAATGGCTCCTTAGCTCAGAAGTTAAACTATGTTATTATGGGTGTTGTCCAAATGCCTCTTAAACACTGACAGGCAAGGGCACTGACCACTGTCACTAAGAAGCCTGTTCCAAAGTTTGATTACCCTCTCAGTAAAGAAATACTTTGAAATGTCCAGTCCAAACCTCCTCCAGCACAGCTTTGAATCATTCCCACACATCCTGTCACTGCATACCAGGGAGAGGAGCTCAGCACCTCCCTGGGCCCTTGCCCTCCTCAGGAAGCTGCACAGTTGTGAGGTCACCCCTCAACCTCCCTTTCGCCGAACCAGGCAAGCCAAACCCCTCCATTAGCAACCAGGACATGTTTTCCAGCCCTCCCACCTGCTGTTTCCCTCCTCAGGAAGCACCGAAGGCCCTTCCCATCCTTCTCCACCTGCAGGGCCTGCAGGCGAGGCCCATCCCCTCCCTGGGCCGTCTCTGCCCCGCTCAGTGCTCCGGGATGGGCTTTGGCTGTGCCCTGCTCGGTGCTGTAGGATGGGCTTTGGCTGTGCCCTGCTCGGTGCTCCGGGATGGGCTTTGGCTGTGCCCTGCTCGGTGCTGTAGGATGGGCTTTGGCTGTGCCCTGCTCGGTGCTCCGAGATGGGCTTTGGCCTCGGGGCTGCCCGGGCACTGCTCACCCACCCTGAGCCACCCCTCTCCCACTTCACCACTGTGCCCAGTGTCACTCCTTCCCAGCTGCACAATCCACCATTTGGACTTGACAAATTTCACCCCATTTAAGATTTCTCAGTGCTCCTGTCTATCTAGATCCCTCTGCACAACCCTCTTGTACCTCAAAAGAATCCACAGCACCTCCCAGTCTGGATCATCAGCAAACCTGCTACTGGTGCACTCACCTCCAGCACTTATACAGAACTGGCCCTGGAATGGAGCCCTGAGGACACCACTGGTGTGACCAGTCACCAACCAGATGTTGCCCCATCACTACAACACTTTGGGCTCAGTCCCTGAGCCAATTCTTCACCCACCACTCCATGAACCTACTCATCACACAGCTAAAAAAATTGTCCAGAAGGATGTTATGAGGGACACTATTGTTGAGGAATAGATTCTGTGCAGGTACCCTGGGTCCAGCTGCAGTGGAACTGCAGGCTGAGCTCCAGATGACACGAACTCCGGGCAAGAGGCCCCACATTACTAACTTTTTTTAACAAAGAGCATAGGGACCTGCAGTCAGGCAACCAAAATTCTGAGACAAAACAGGAGCTAAAGATCCTAGACTCTTGCAAGCTTATACTCGTGATGATATAAAAGTCCAAGTTTTCCTTTGTTTGAGGTACCTTTTTAGGAGGCATCCAGCATGAGCTGTGATTTTGCTACTTAGCTGTTGCACCAAGATTAAATTATTTTAAGGAGCAAGACGTCTGAGATTCTACTATGGAAACCATGGTGTAGAGTCAGTGAGGAAGTATTGTCTGACAGTGTGAGTGTGGTGTGTGTAGGGAGTTAGCAGGGCATTTAGCAACTCTGGATCTGCCCACTGAAATGGCTTTCTGTCCCACTTCAGGCGGTGCAAGTGTGACTGCCAAGTCAGGAAAGTTTCCTTAACAGTATCTAAAGCCTAACAAAAATACAGGGAAACTACATCCTCTGCTTTCCCTTTCTCTACTAGATGAGCCTTATCATAGAAGAATAGCAAATTAATTAAATGAGATTTTCCCTTTGTAAAACCATGCTGACAGTGGGATGCATTGTTTGTTACACGCTTTTTAATAGTACCTAGTGTAATCTTCTACATAATTTTTCTAGGAACTCAGATTAGTTCTGTACTGCGTCCAGCCAGGACACAGTTAATTTTCTCAGTAGTCTCGAGGGGGCATGTCTAAAACCCAGAGATTATTCTATACCAGCTCATTGCCAAAAACAGAGGGAAAGGAGTCACTGACATGGTGCAGTGAGGTGGTAGGCTCCACAACATACATTTTGGCACATTAATCACTCTCTCTTTCATACACTTTTGTTATTAATTTTGTTGCTGTTACTGATTCTTTTATTTCATTGCTATTTTCAGTAAATTGTTCTTACCTTAGCCTGTGAGCTTCACGGTTTTTGCCTTCAATTCTCCACTCTTCCTCACCACAGCTGAAACAGGGAGGGAAAGCGGAGGAGTGAGAGAACATCCCACAATTTAGATAGCCTCAATGGCTCTCAGTGAAGTTGGGAGTACCATTCCTATACCATGACAAGTTCCCTGGCTCTTCCCTCACACCTTTTTTCTAAATTGGAATACCACTGTCTCGTTTCCAACCAGCAGAAAGAGATCTTTAATAGATGCTGAAGAGCTGAACAAAATCCCACCAAGCCTCATGGACTTGAGAACAGTCAGCTGATACAGCTGATCCCTTACAACTTCATGTCCAAAAATGGAAATTCACGGTTCCTTCACATGTGGGTCTACAGATCCAAGGCATTAGTAAGCCCCAGGTCTCTCATTAAACAATGAGGCAACAGCCACATTGAATGCCTTCACTTTTTTCTTCATCCCTAGTAGTCAGCTATCTTCAACAAGTAGAAGCTTTCTTTAGATGCCCTCCTGTAATTAACATACTTTAAAAGCCTTTCTTGTTGTCTGACAGATCACTGACCAGTCTCAATTCTACCGGAACTCTGACCTTTTGTGTCTCCCACCCTGCATAGATGAACCACAGCTTTTTAATTCTCCTGCAAAGCTTGACATTACTTTCACAGATCATACAGTTTTCTTTTCCTCTTGAGCTCCATGAGGAGTTCCCTGCTCAGCCAAGGGGGATTTTGCTCCTCTTGCTCCACTTACACTGCAATGGGATTGCCTGTTCATGGACATCTTAAATTCAGACCTGCCTCCATGGACTTGTAAGCCCTCAAGAGCAAATTCTCGGGATAGTCCACTAAATGGTTTTTTCTTTTTTCTCCTTACACTAAACACATTGAAGCAAGTAATTTCATGATTGCTATGGCCAAGACTCCCACCTACCATCACAGCCCCCATGAGTTCTTCTCCATTCACAAATAGCATGTCTAGGATTGCAATCTTCCTAGTCTGCTCACTTAGTATCTCTGACAAGAAGCTATCTGCTAGAACCTTCAAGACTTTGAATAAACAGACATAAAAAGAGGAGGGGGAAATTATGTTTTCATTTACTAAGTTAATTTGTTGAAGAGAATCAAGCATTCTGGAATATAAACAAAACTGTTTTAAATAAGCATGTAATCTGAAAGTTTCTTGTGGGCAAAATAGCTATCATTTCCTGGAGTGGAGCCTAACTTTACTCTAATAAAAGTGACTCCAATACTATGAGAAAGAGCTGGAGACTGGAAATTTAGAAAAGAAAACAAAAAATATTTGACCACATTTCAATATTGTGATGCAGGAAGTGATGGGGAGACATAAAATTACCTGAAATTCTGCCAAAGCTTGCAGATGAGTTGCAGTCAGTTCCTAAAGAACAGGGTGTGCCCCAAAACCATTGTGTGGTTCTTGTAGTAACCAAACAATGAAATTAATTTTTACAAACTAGGTATTCAGGGGCTGGGGGTTCTATTTCCAGAGTTCAGCATCTTGGGATTGTAGCAATTGACCCCTAAAGTAAATGTTCCTGCAACATGTGTCACAACTAAAGAGTTTTCAAGTGGAACTATATTTGAGGATGTGCCATTTTTCTGTTAATTCTTAGGCTTCCCTATATATGCAGCTAGAAACACATATCTATTTTCTTTCAGGAGCTCACATGTTGTGATTAAAATAGCAAAGACAACACAACGAAACCACATTCCCAAGCCATTTCTATTACTCTGAGTATTGATTATGTTCCTAGTGGTACCAGCAGTTACAGTGCCTCAAAACAGGTCTTTGTTTATATTAATAAGTAAAAGAAAAAGTGAGTTTCCACAAACTCATATTACTTTTACTGGATCAAATCTTGCTTTTGACACTGTGAAATCTCCCTGACAGTGCTTGAGTTGATGTAAGTTCATTTCATGGGAGCAGAGTGTTATGGGCACCAGGATACAGATGTCAGGACACAGAAATTAGGAGTGCATGGACCTGAGTTTGTGGAGAACTGGGCAGTGAGTCACAGGGTTATGAATAATACTGATCATTAAAACCAGGGCAGAAAAAACAGCTGTTGGAACTTCTACAGCTTCAGGGTTTCTTTTCACAGAGCTTATTAGTTGGAAAGAATTAATTTGAGATAATAAAGTACAACTGGCCTCTGAGGGATTTTGTAGGTTTGTAAATTATTGAAGTTTCATATCCATAACTAAAGCCCTTATTGCCTGTAGTACAGCAAACTAGCTAAGAAAATCATACAGTAAGCAAAGCAAATTAAAGTGGACATGACCTTTGCTCCATTTCTTGTACTACAAGAAAAATGTGGAATGAAAGGCTGAACCTGAACAAACACTAATCCCACAAAACTCCTTCCTATTTTTCTGGAATTGTAAGTCACAAAGAAAAGATAAATGCTGGAAGGCACTGGTTTAAGAAATATGGAAAAAATACTACTAAGAGAAAAAATGCAACCATTCTCAAGAAACTCTTAGATAGCCACTTGAAACCCTAGCTGTTAAATGCAGTATGTTGCTCTAGCCCCCAAAAGAGCTAGCCCAAAGAATCCACAGTTGGATGTGTGGATAAGAATTCAACTAACAACCCTATTAATATTTCTAGAACTGATAGTGGAAGTACCAAAGGGGGACACTAACAAGTTATTCCTCAGTAATTCATTGTGGTGGTTTGACCAGGAAGGAGTGGGAATTCTGGGATGCTGTGGTCAAACCAATGGATGTTCTGAGTTTCATACTGACACCTGGTGTAGCCAGTGGGGTTTGGACACACCTCCGAGAATACACAGGGGTTAAAAGCAGGGCTCTGGCCCTGGGAGGCTCTCTTGGGACGTCGCGGCGAAGAGGTCAGATCTCCCCCCCGTCCAGCCTCTGCTGCTGGGCGGGGGAGGAGCAGCCACGTGGTAGGCCCTGGGCCTGGACAGAGATGGGAGGTGAGGAGGCCTTCGAGGATGGAAGGGTGGAAGACCCCAGGGAGCCAGCCCTCGGGCAGCCATTTCCCCCCCCTCCCCCAGGAGAGAGAGAGAGAGAGAGCCGGCGACACCGAATGTGATAGCAGCTGGCCCAGGAGGAGAAGGGGGGGGAGAGTGCCCGGCCGGAGCGGCAGCGTGTGGGCAGCGTGTGTGGGAGTGCCGCAGCTCCGGGACAGAGACTGAAAGTTTTAACCCCTTTCTTTCATGACTGGGGCCTTGCAAAAATGCTAATCCTCCTCGAAGCTGAATAAGAAGGGAGATAAGAGATGAGATGAGACAAGGACCTGGCCCGAAGAACGTGGAGATGATTGAATGGGGAGAGATGATTTGGAGTGGCCTTTTGGCTGGACTTTTCTTGTGGCCATGGACTCAGTTGTTCCTGTGACACAGAGACTGCACTTAGGGGGAAGCAGTGGCTCAGAACCAGGAGGGTTCATCGTGAGGACCCCCCGGCCCCAGGGGGTTGGAAAAATATGGGGGGGACAGATGTCCCAAAGCAGAGACTGTGCCTTTTTGGAGTGAGACAAGGCATCCTTGAAAGACAACCCTAAAAGCAGCTCTGATCCATGCGCGGTGGTGAGAGCACTGGGCATGGAAGGAAGATGTCACAAGCGGCAAAAGGACTCTTTTTTCCGGGCGGTGCCGAAGTGACAGGGAAGCACACGAGGTTTCAGTGTGTTTCCAGGGGAAGCCTGTGGAACAAGAAGGACTCCTTTCCTCTTCATGAACTGCAGTTTGAGTATACTAAAGTGTGGTGCCAAGGCTGGGCAGTTGGTGATTTGGGAGAATGTATCGGACTGAGAAAGTCAGGTAGTGGGGAGGAGGAAAGTGGTTTTTTTTTTGTAAGGTCTTCAATTTTTTTTTTCTTTTCCTTATAGTTTTTCCCTATTTTCCTGTAGTTTAGGTAATAAAGTGTTCTTTATGTTTAAGCTAAAGCCTGTTTTGCTTATTCCTGGTCACATCTCACAGCAGACACCAGGGTGAGGGCATTTTCATGGGGGGCACTGGCTCTGTGCCAGGCTCAAACCATGACATTCATTCAGTCCTCCTACTGAAAAAAAGAAGCCTAATACTGTTCAAACAATACAGTTAACACAATAGCTCCAGCCAGAGATTTATAAACAAGTACATCACAGAGTTAAATGTTGAGCATTACATGTTCAAAGTGAGATTCAACCCAAAATCTAAGAGAATAATGCAATATCAGTTTCCTAGAACTGACTAACATGTCATCACTAATAGTGAGCAATGAACTGAACAGAATTACTGTCAGTCTTCACTCAAAATTTCTTTCATTTGCAGAGGCAGGTACAGTTATAGTCAGATAGGCCTGTTGACACTGATCTGTGAACTGCTGATTTTCACAAACAGATTTGCTAGCAGTGATGCTCTTCTCTGCCACAGGCTAAGTTGGAGATGGTTCTTACTTCTCTCACCATCTTCTCTCATTCCTTGGGCAATATATTGATGGGTGGAGTATCTTTGAAAGAGATTCAGTGGTGTACCCTGGAGGCTGGTCACACATGAAGCCATCCTCCATCACTTATGAAAAAACCCAGCAACATTAGCAGCTGGACAAATGGCTTGATCCAGTGGGTACTGAACTAATAACCTGAAATTTTTAATAGAGTTCACAAATCAGTATGGGAATTAAGATATTTTAATTAATTGTATACTGTGGTTTACATCCTAAACAAAATTAATAGAAAATAGGTGCTTATTCCTGCAAGTAGCAACTGTAAAGTCACAATTTGGAACTTCTATTATGCCAATGTTTTATGGAGTCCTCACCAGGTACCTTTATCAATTTTGCTTATTTTTCAAAAAGTATTACTTAAGTGGTCTATATTTATAAGAGCAACCTAAAAATTAAATAATTGTGTGGCAGTCAAGACTCTTTATATCCTCAAAGGCTTTGAAGAACTTTCTTTCAATGAATTTCCATGAGAATTTTACTTACAATAGGAAAAATCCCTTAGTCACGCAGAAACTGTTATTCAGAAAGGTAACTAAACTACACAGATGAACAAATATGCTCATTGGTTTTACCTTGTCGGATATAGCAAATAGGGCAGTGTGCAGTGATGTTATGTTTATGGTTATTCCATTATACGGGTCACTTATAAGAAGTATCTATATTTCCTGGGAAAGGAACGCAAAAGGATCACTTCATTTGACACCCACAGCTGCAACTAAAAGCTCTTAGAAAAGGAAAAAACGCCTTTTATAATCTTACAAAGAACAATACTATTGAAAATTATTAATCTTTTTTTCTAGGATCTGTAGATATATAATATTTAGAGAAGTACATTGCCAGGCTCTTATGATATCTATTAACTACATTAGGCATCTACCTATCCCTAATTATTGACTTCTAAGTCATAGAGAACAAACATTTAAATTCTTTCTCCAGTCAGTGAAGAATAATAAAGGATCCATAGGGATGAGCATTAACAGATAGACGAGCATGAGTTGCACTCAATTACTTGAGTACAATTCATATCCTTCTGAGAGTGTTAATTATCATCTTCTCTGGGCAAAGCCGTGGTACCTCGCCAATCCTGAAAGAAGTCTTAGTATGTCTCTCTGTTAGAGGCCATTAAATTGGACATATTAATCCATCCCTAAATTCCAGGAGTACTTCAAAGCCCATTAGATATTTATAAGGTTTTATGCTCAATTTTATTTAAACTTTGACTTTTAAAGCCTGGGTTTCACACTAGTTGCTTCCTTCATTCAAGTACAAGATTCTCCCTACTGTGCAGTGTTCAGCAATCCTAAATCTAGTCCCTAATGTTCTGAAGGAAAACTGGGTTCCTCTGAGAAAAGGTGATTAACCTCATTTATTTAATTTTGGACTTGTTTTTTCCTTTAACAGATGGTGACCTTCTCTAACTGCCAGGAATCCTCATGCACGTGCTGACCTGTAACTAGTCATTTATTCCAGGGAAAGTGTGCAATAGTTTGACTCTCCACTTTATCCTGGCTGACCTACAAGGTTTATCCTAATGTTCCTGCTCACTACAAACTGGACTTTTCACCATATGACAATGACCTCAGAAGCCAACCACATACTCTGTTAGATAAACAATATGTTTTCAAGATAAACATAATGGCGGATCAAAGCATGAGTTTTTCCAAAAAGGGGCATGCTAGCTTTATTATTTGTTATGCAATCATCCTCAGTTTGTTGCATTGCTGATTTTCTTTCCCTTGTGTATTAGTTTTCATCTGTATTTTACATATCCATTAAAAAACACCATATACTCACTCCAGCAGAGATTAAATGTCTAAAAGATGGATTTAAGTTCATGATCTCTCCTATTTCTATGTAATTACATTGCCTTCCATGTTGCAGTACAGGTCTCAAAATAACTCCTCAATTCCCCGCAATCAAAACTTTCAAGCTAGTTCAAGTTCCAGGAATTCAGTCTACAGAGGGCTCAAACTAAACAGACTCTGTCCCAATGAAAATCAGGCACTTTTCCAAAAGGTGATAATGGATAGACACCAGATGGCCGATAGCAAGGAAAACAAATCTCCTGGTATGTGCCAGAAAAAAAAAAAAGAAAAGAAAAAAAAAAAGAGAGAGAGAAAACAACAATAAAAAAGCAAAATGAGAAGTGGATTAAAAGATTGGCATCAAAGGAAAATAGTAAAATGCAGCAAAATGTAAGGCCAGGGCGCTTCCTGGCAGATGGAACAAGCTGGAAACAGAGATGAAGGACAACAGGATGCAGGATTTCTGGAGGACAGGGTCAGGTTTCAGTGTCAGTGTGCAGCCCAAGACACAGCTGAGAAGGGAGGCAGCAAATGTCCTGGCGGCCCTGCCCTGACAGCAGAGGCTCCGGCCCGTGGAATGCTGCAGAGGGTGAAGCCGTGTTGGAGCTGGGCAGCCTGGGCAGCCCTGCCCCGTGGGCACACCGCGGGCTGCCGGGGAGGAGCAGCAGCAGGTAAAAGCCAGCCCTGAGCAGAGAAAAGCCATTCCCGGGGGCAGAGGGCAGGCTGCAGCGCTGCAGGGGTCTGGACAGGGAACCAGACTGGACCAAGCCATCCTTTCCCCTTGCCCCGGAGGAAGACACAGCAGCACCTGCGGGAAAGCATTGCCCCGCCTGCAGTATCCACTCCCGGCACGGCTGTGATTTTTAAAAGTTTGCTGTTCTGCCCTTTTATTTAATTGTGTGTTTTGACTTTAAAACATAGCTTTGGAGTTTAAAAGGCTCCATTGGTTTTTGTTTGCTTTCAGAGAAATGTAACAATGGCTGCCTCAGAGCTTGACAGGGAATTCTTCAGGGAAGAGAGGTGGCATCTCTTGGGGACCATACAATAACTCTATTGCAATAAACAAATTGTTGAAAATATAATCTAAAATAATATTGTCTAAAATAATTCACTCTAAAATACTTTGTCAATATCATTCAGGAAAAATAATAAGATACATGATACAAAATAATAAGATACAGCTGGCTCCCAGTGCAATTACAGGTAAATTTACTGGATTCAGTTGCATATTTGCAAAAGCAAATAATGTCTATTCCCAATTTAAATTTTCAAGAAAGTAAATAGAGTATCTGCAGAGTTGGGATAAATTATTATTCCAAAAAATAACTGACTTTACCATGCTTAGAAACTCTGAAGTAGGTATACAGTTCCATATATCTGTGCTGATTTGAAAATGAGTTCTACAAATAAAGAGAAGACCAAGAAAGGTCACAGATAGCACAAGCCACTGCATATTTCAGAGGATCATCCTACTTTCATTAAGATTAAATAATTTTATTAGAGTTAGTGGATTTTTAAAACAAAAGGCAAATTTGTCCAATATTTCTTCTGCTATTAGAGTTTCTAAAATATTGAGCTTAGAAGCTGTACATTCCATGTACATTGGCTACCACCTTTAAGAAAGAAGACTGTAAGTTTTCATACTTCAAACTACCCTAAAAACACCCTTTATATGTATAAAGGTCTGCTCATTTAAATCAGTCAGTTTCAAATCTAAATATAGTTAGATTTCAGAACTGAAAGGTGCCAAAGTACAAAATTTCCACAGCTGTAAACAGTAAATACCTGAAGTGGGGAGAGTAAGAATGCATGAAACTTTCAGTTGAACGTGTTTTGCATTAATGTACACAAATCAAATGTTTTGTGAACTATTTAAGTGGATGAAACATCAGGAATGAAGCAATATAATCCAGTAAAGTAAAGCATGCATACCCTGAGGCAGAAGGGGTTTTAGTTTTCTTGTCATAGCACAGCATTTTGTTTTGTGTTTGTAAGGAGGTAGGGGACACTAGAAACAAGGAGCTGATCAAAATTCCAAAAAGTCTTTGTAGATATTTCTGTTGCTAAAAAACAGGTCACTTTTTAGAGTCAAAATCCATTCACTTTGAAAAAGTTGTACTTTTCCCCACATAGGTTTTCACTTTTCTCTCTGTTCTAACCAGCAAAGTATTTCCCTGCCTTTTCCTGTATGCAAATATAATGCAGATTGCAGACAATGTATACTTGTAGCACTGCTTGTTTTACTGCTACACTCAAGAATTCATTTTTATTTGAAACCACATTTTTCTTCATTCTTTTTTTCCTTAGCTCTGAGCTAAAGAATTTGGAAATTAGGCTGCAGTGTTCCCAGGGCTGGGAGATATCCACGATCCAGTCTTGTCCTTCCCAAACAAGGAGTCTGGGGAAAATCCAAACACCCAAGATTTTTTTTAACCCATTGCAAGATCATGCTTCATACTTAAACAGAGACAAAAATGCCTCTGTATACAACCTGCCACCCACTGACAAAGCTTTGCAAAGTTGAGACATTTGCTATAAAGTGTTATCTTCAGCAGAACTCCTTTCAATTAAATGTTTGGTTCCTATCTTTGCCCTCTGGGCTATATATCCATGTATTCACGCTTCTGACAAATCATCTCTGTGTTTCGTTTCAGGTTCATACGTTGTTGATTACCTAATTACCAGTAGTAAAATAAGCAGCCTGAACTATGTCTTTTTGAGGGAATTTATGAGGGAATTTGAAGTCTTTAGAAGTAGGGTAAGACTGGACCTTTCCAAAAACTGGCTTGGGATGATCACCTCTGTACGAAAAACTTGAACTTCAGCTGTTGTGCCTTACTGCAGCATTTAATTAAAGAAGCAAAAACCAGTGGTTTCCATCAGATTTCTTGTAACTTCTTTTTCAGTTGTTCTGAGAATATAAAACAGGAGCTAGACATTGGATAAATAATCAAGCCTTCCAATATATTTCTGCATACCTTTTTTTCACTAAATTAAACATGAAGTGTTCTTCATTAGCAGCCCATTGGGAGAAGAGGGAAATCACAAGAACCTCTGTTTATGCAATGATTTTCCTTTTTTTTAAGGAAAAGGCTTATTCTTCCTGTGTTTTACCTTTCTCAAATGATACAATTTAATCATGACATTTTCACACCCGTCACCTTACTGTGTTCTCCTGTCTTTCAGGCTGACACGAGACTGTGGGCCTAGGAACAATTTTTCCCCATTTTGCAGGGAGCTGGGAAGGACCTCCTGTGAATCTTCTTGCAGAATTACTTTGAGCTGCACTACCCAGCATGGGGCTGCCCACAAGGTAACCCAGTTGTCACGACATGTTCTTTGCTGGTCAGTATATAGAACTTTCCATCCCATCTTGGTGTTTTTCACACTTCAGGGTGACTCTGCTGAAAGCTTATTGTCTTTGATCTCTCACAGCTCTGCCTTTCAATGACGTGTATTTTTAGATGCAGTGGAAGTAAGCCATTGACTTTTCTTCTCCTTTTTTGAAGAGGGCTTCTCACATGTTGTTTACACTCTCTGCAAGCCTTAGTGGAGTGTTTCTTCTCCACTGAGAGGAACATACTGTTCACGTGCACTCTTTCTCCTGCTCATGTTTGTGTTGCCTGGAAAAGACCAATTTTCCCTAACTGCATCATGCCATGCACTATAAATCGCATTTGTGTCCCATTTAAAATATAAACCACAACAGACACAGAAGAACAAAAGGAACCACACGCCCAGCTTTTTTTGACAAAACTCCCACACATTGATAATTAGAAGCACATAAAACCATACACAAGCTAGGAGAGCTTGAGCGGCTGTCATGCCTCATGCTGTCTGTCTCAGCCTCCTCCACTTTCAATTCTGCCACAAAATTGCCTGGAACAGTAAAAAGGGCAGGAGAAGATTAACATAAACAATCTGTGAAACAATGGAGATTAAAATAATAGTAAAGATTGCCTGAGAAGTGTGCTTTCATGAGTCTCTGGTAAATCTTTGCTTTAATTAATTATCTGCACTTGTCGAAGGGATATCTGAAGCACTTAAACACTAAAAGAAGAACAATGTGTTTTAAAAGCCATCTGTAACACAAATAATTGTTGAAAATGTTTTAAGTAACTTGGTGCATAGGCAATGTGGATAGAGAATTCTGGCTGCATATTTGTTTTATATTTTGTAATTGGCTTTATTGGCCCCTACAGACTTGAACCAAAATCCTGTGAGCTCACATGTGTAAGTATTCCCACTAGACTGAACAGAACTCTTTGAGGGACTGGATGGTGTGGTTTGTCATAAATATCACCAAATGTAATTAATAGCACTCACTACATATTTTTGCTGCTGTTGCAAGGCTCCGTATATTGTGCTTAGGCTGCGTAAGGCAGCCTATGGTGAATCCACATGCTTCATACATCCCACTGCCCTTTTAACTTCTGAAGCCCCTAAGAAGAAGCCAAGCATGTTAGAGCAGTGTTGAAAGAGAAATAGTGGTTTGAAGGGCTAAAGGATTTTAGCCACGGATGTTTAACATATAAAAGACAAAGTTCAGTAGAAAATTAGAATTCTTCATTCCTCACACAGTATCTCATAATTGATAGCAGTCCCTATTTCACACTAGGATTTTACAAAATGTGTGTATCACAGCTAGTGAGGCACATGGCAAAGAGGTGAATAAGAAACTCATCCATCTCAGTAATGTAATTATGAATATTTTATTGGTCTAAAAATTACCAGCACTGAGCAATCTCATTTCACCAATTTTCTCACACTGAAATATATTTATATCTTCCATTAGTTTCACCCTCTAAGTCAGGTGAATAATGATTGATAGGACATAACCATCCTTAAAATAAAAGGCGTCATTCTGTAAAATGCAATTTTTTATGTTTTTTTTATTTAATTTTAGATTTGCTGTTAACAAATCTAAAAATAGGCACTTGTTACTACTTGTCTATGTCAGTATGTTTTAGGTGTTTCACCCAAAGTAGTGGAGATGCACTTGAGGAACTTACACCAAACCACATGAATTGCACACCTCCAGATTGTCCCACCACATATTCTATCACATTTGCTCACTCTGAGCAGTGCTATCTTTCAGGAGACCATAATTTCCCTATAATTATCAAGACCTACCTAATGTAAATGAATGATCCTGTTAATGACTCTTAAGAGTCATTACTGCCACAACAAATTTACTTCTCTTATATGCATAGTCAGAAGCAATCAAAAAGAACAATTATGTAGTTTAAGACCCTAAATTAGTGCCTAGGTTCATGTGGATTGCCATTAAGACAGACTGACAGCAAGCTGAAAGTTAATTAGCTATATTTGCTAATTTTTCAAATGCTAGTGAAAAAGGCTCTCTCATCCTGAGGTAATAAATTGCCTTCTGACCATTGAAGCTGTTCATGATTGCAAGCTTAAAAGGACTTGCTATGTCCCAAGAAAACAATGGCCATACAAAACCTGGACCGTCCTATCACTAAGCCATAAGAAAATCCAAAGAGCTCTTTGTTCATAATTCAAAGAAACAGATAAGAATACCAGAGGAAAACAGCAAAAACGAATCTTTTTAAACATGGAATTCTAGGAAAGAAGTTCTTGACTTCAGCTATCATATAAATAGGAAGAACAAATTATTTTCTCTTCAGTTGTCTAAAAGCCAAATAATGACTTATACTCTATCTCCAGTAAAACTGAAGTCATCATGAGTTCTGCTACTTCTTTCAATAAAATATTTTCTTTTCCAACTATTACTTTCTTTTCCTCCTGCCTTTACTTCCACATCTTAACAGCTAAAGTTTATGAAGAGATTTATATAAAGCTTTACTCAATATTTGAAATATTTAAAAGTATAAATAAAGTAATTGTTGTATCTGAATTTGTTCATGTGCCTTCCAACAAGAAATTATGTTTTAAATTTTCTGGTTGCCAGTTATCATAAAATATTAATCTAGAAATTGATCACAATACAACGATGCTTTATTAACATCAGTCCATAAATTCCAATTAAACCTATAAAAAACTGAGACAGGAGAATGCTCTCTATTTTTTTCCCCTAATAAATCTTTTTGAAATAGAAAAAATTATCTAAAAAGAAAAGATAATTATTCTGTTTTCTCTCTAGAACAAGCACAAAATCTGTAACCCTACATTTTCAGCTTTTCATAGTGGTCTATTAAATTGCAACTTTTGAGCATAATACCATAAGCTATTTTCAAACAACTTTCTTTCTTTTTTTTAAAGAAACAACGAACAAAAACTGACACATATATCTGTATACCCCAATTTTGCACAGCTTTTAATAATGAGTTTTCATGTTCCTTTTGCTACCTGTTTTATTTCAACTTTTCCATAAACAACATTTTAAAATGGATTTAACTGTATCTTAATCTTTCTCCAATTTATTGTTATATTATAAAAGAATTACTACTATATTGAATTGGTCGAGTAAGGAAACATTGTATGTGTTATCTATTTTCACTCCTCCCAGTGCTTCATATTTTCTAGCACATTTCAGGGTGGTCCCTAAGATAGAATCTTCATATATCAACAGTGCTTCATATAAGCAATATTCAAAGCTCAGCAGTGTTGCATATTTTATTCTACATTTTTCTTTAAAATTCCCTGTAGTTAAGTAGATACTGATGAAGGTAGCTGACTCAAAAATCACTGCAAATGACATAAATCTTTTCAGTTTCTTGAAAAATCATTTCAGTTGCAACTGACAAAAACCATCAGATCCCAACCATTACAATTCCTTCATATTCTCAGCTGAGGAAATCATGAATGGTTTTTCTGGAGGAGCATAGTCAGAGCTCTCAGAGCTCACATTTTGGTCTTCCCATATGCCAAAAAGGAAACTTAAAGCAGCCTTTCACAAATTCTCCATCTTTCAGTAATTCCTGTTTGCGAAACTTTATTTGAATCAATTATTTAGCTGAATTTTTTTTCCTTAATGGCAGCTCAGCTGGCCATTTCCATGTTTTTCTAAACACAAAATGAGGCACAGAGTCCTGACCCAAGAAGGTTCCTCATTATATGATCAGTCATTCATTTATGGAAATAAAATGGAGAGAATATCTTAATTACCAAATGGTAGACACTTCCACCCACTGAAACTGTTCACAGAGGACATGTGTGCACATTATATTCTACAATTTGCTGTATTCAACCTACCTGTTCATTCTTGTTTGAAAATAGTGGTGTCATGTTGATTGTTTATAACTTTCATTTTAAATTTAATATGAATCTATGCTATGCTACTTGGGACTCTTATTTTTATTTTTTTTCTGTGACAAAAGGGAGAGGAAGATTTTTGTTCTTTCTATTTAGAAGTGTTGAAAGAGGAGGGAATTAGAAAGCCAAAGTACTGGAGGTTATACACATTTAAAAACCAAATCATTCATGTAGTTCAGGTGGTATCCAGGAAGAAAAATCTAGTGAGACATCTTGAAGCCTTTAAAATAATAATTTTAACTCTGAGGCATTCTTATATTACCCATTCTTAAAAAATAATAATAAAAAGGAGTACAAATCCTTTTCCTCCATTCTGTTTTTCAGATCACATTAACATGTATTGTACACACTGTAGGTATTACTTCTAGGTCTGATACTGTATTCTAGGTGCTTTCTGTATAGGTCACAGAGGGTTCACGAATAGACATACACTGCTACTCTGCTGCATGGGTAGAAAGTGTCCTTCCTAAGACCTTTTATTCACAGAAACAACATTTGAACTTTATAAGACATTTTTAAGGTGTGTTGGTTTGTTTTCAGATGGTGGGGGGTTTTTTACATTTTTAGCACTCTGCTCATGAAAGTTTTTGTTGTCCCTGCTTTGTTTGCCTTTTTTTGTAAGCCAAGAAGCCATGTTGGCTAGGAATTAATTAGCATAACTTCCCAGCTCAAGAGTAATTGACCCTTGGAAACAAAGTTAAAAATGCTGGTCCAGCAGAGAACCCATACATAAGGACTGTTTCAGTTTAAGTGTTTCTCACCCTTCACAAGCACATGGACCACATGAGACGATGGAAACCCTTTGCACATGTTTCATAAACTTGCCAAATTATTCAACTGAAAACTTGGTAATTACATGTAGCTATTTCTGGCCACTTAAGCAGAGGCCTCAAGCAAACAGATTTCATAGGTCTTCACTCTAGATGATTGCCAATGACACATACTTTGTCAGAATTTTCCTTCTTCTCTGTCTGTTATACGGTACTTCTGTCTATTATCCTCTTGGCAAGATAAAGTATCCTTCTCAAAATCTTGCTTGATCAGAGCTTCTGTAAGCATTATAGAAAAATCAGCATGATTACCTGGCACGACTGCTTCCCCTTCTGCCCAAATACTCATCTTGGAGCTGAATACTGCTGCCAGCCTAAGCTTTCTGTAAGCTTTGCTCGCCAGTGTTAGAACCAGATTAATTAGAACCCCTCAGCTGATGAACGGATTAGGAAAAGTTTTAACAACTGCTCATTTCAAGTGCCATGTTTTTTGAAAGCAGCTCATTCATTCCATCTAGCCAGGATTAAAAGCCAATCACAAGTAAGCCAAGCAAATGGTAGCCAAAGCATAAATCATCATTACATGCTGGCAGCTGGCTGCAACTACATGACAACTATTCACAAACAGGATGCCTGGTGCCCTTTTATGTGGATCTTGTGTTCTTTGCACATGTTTGTTCCACATGAATTGTTCCCTTGGAAATACAGGGAGAGAACTAAGGTGATGAGAGAACAATAAAATAGCTCATTGTCTCCTGCTGCCTTTTACTCTTGGACAAAGGACCCTTTTATTCATGGATGAATTAAGACTTGCCAAACTGATACAGAGATAAGCAAAACCTGAACTATGTCCTTCAGCTGTGATGCACAAAGCATAAATGTGTTGTTGAGTCTTTGCCACTAACATAAACGATCTTACAAAAGTGAGGGAACTGAAGCCCATTAACCAAGATTTCCACCCACCCACAGCATTAGTACCTCTCCAAAATTATCTGGTGTTCTCTAGCTACGTGGTATTTCTGCCCTACATTTTGGTATTTTTAGTTAGAGAAAATTAAAAATAATAGCAAAGAGTTCCCTTCTTGGAGTCCCAGCAGTATTATTACATGAGCAAAGATCATCTTTCCTTCAGGAAAATGCTTAAATTAGTGTGCCTCTATTGCTTCATTTTTAAAAGTCACATTATGGAATTAAATATGACTTATTGACTTGAGTGAATGCATGTTTTTGTGACTTTTTTTTACTGTCTTTTCACTACTTCTCATTGCCTTTCATAAAGAAGTCAAGGATATAGGTGTTTGAGTGACATGCTACATAAATGTATACAGTTACACCTAGAAGAAAAAGCATAAGGAAAACCTGTTAACTTACAAAATATATTTTTTTCCTCTTATAATTAAAATTTTGTGATATGATTCCATGCTAAATATTATTCTTTATGGTATTATGTCATTAGTAAAATACAAAGACCCAATATATGTAATGAATACCCCTTATAAAAAGTGTTAGAACAATCTCAACAATTGACAGATTAGCCACATAGCACACTCTTTTCTCTAGCTGTACATTCAAATATATTCACACCTCCTAGCACAGAAAATATTTTAGGAAAACATTATAAAACATCTCAAAGTACTGCCAACATCTGCCATTCTGTTGTTCTGCCACTACAGTTCAATACCTTATCCATAATGGTTGTAAATACCAGATGCAAATACCAAAGAAAGCTTTAAGAATTTCAGATTTTTAATTTCACAAATCTTGCAGTTAGAAGAGATACATTGATCTCACTGAATAAATTTATATCTACAAGGAAAATCAGAACCCCAGTAAAGACCATTTATAAGCAATGCTATGAAAAGAGCTTGACATGTTATGAAATCTCTTCCAAAAGTTAATGTGACTTTTTTGACAAAGACATATCCTATGTGACTTTGTGAAACCGTGATTGCTTTTATGCACAGGATTACTTCCTGAAAATAAAAAATTCCTTCCAAATAGCCTTAGTTATTAAATGTGGCACTGGCACATTTAATCTATATTGATGCATTAAAGGCACATTAATCAGCTGATGTCTTCCTTCCCAATATTTCATCCTAATATCTAACTGTACAAATTTAAGTACCTGAATGCTTGATTACTCATATACATTGTAAGAATTGTCAGTAGCTTCATACCCTGATAACAGATTAAGTACTTTGAAAGTTGTTAATTCTTCTAGAGCTGGAACCTATTAAAAGTACCCAAAAGCTGAACCAGAGAACAGCAGGAGTGACACTCCCCAGCAGGAGTGACAAGTCAATGAATCTGATTCAATTATCTCATAATTTCTGTTTGAAACCAAGGCCTTGTTGGTCTACATGCACATTTTGTCCTGAGACAGCTTTTTGTATTAATAGGATTTTTTAAAGCAAAAGATGTATTGATAATCACTTAATAATGATCCTTTTATTTCAGTAAGCCTGTTTGTTGTCCTAAAGCAGGTAAATCAGAAGTACCACTTTTATATTTACATACTTGAAAACACAGTAGTAACTTTTATGTCACTGCAGAAGTATCAGTAAGACAAAGAAATGTATATGTCTGTGAAATGCTGGCAGAGGGTCACATAAACTTAATAAAATTCTTCAGGGAAAGATGATGTCTACTGGCTTAGACCTTAGCCCACGGAACCTTATGAGTGTGTCTAAAAGCCACTGAAGTCAAAAGGTTTTAAAACACATGCTAACTGTTAAAATACATATTAGCACATTTTCTGAATAAAAAAAAGTTTTCCTGAACAAGGGCCACGGATAGGCTCAGAGCTTCTCTCTGTGACCTGGTATTCCATGTGGGCTGCTTCTAAGTGTTGCCCTAAGGAACTGGAACTGAATATACCACACAATGATTCAACAATCAACATTTTTCCAATTTGTGCTGGTCCTTTATATTTCCAAGAATGGGTGGTCCCAGTTGGCATTGCCCCAGTGTTAAATAAGGTAAAGGTGTGTCAAAGAGCAAGTCTCAGGAAGATATTGCTATTATTCTTAGCTTAGTGGCTCGTAAAAGTAGTTTTCTTGCCAGCAGCAACAACAGTAGCAAGTAACTGGAATTGTTTCATTTCAGAGACTAATGGCAAATAAAAATAAAGACTTCTCTGCTCGGAAAACAACAGCCCTGTAAGTTAACAAAAAACAGAATAACTGGTAGCTTACCCTCTAAGTAGCAAATCCAGTTTAAAAATAACCCACGTGTATGTCTCAGAGGAATCTTTCTGCTAAATATTTCTCCCTAGTTCAGTTACTGTCTACAGGGATGCTACCTTAGGTTTGCTATTTAGAGCTGTTCCAGCAGCTTAGAGTAAAAAATATATATTACAGAGAATAACTAAGTTAGCAAGTCTACTGAATCTGAACTTAATTGTTTCCTTCAGTTGTAACTGCGTTGTTTTTTAACGTGACCAGCTTTAATCACAGCCCTTCCTGCACCATAGAAGAAGCAATAAGGCTTAGCTCCTAATGAACTTTTTCTGTGGCTGATGAACAGGCCAAGAAACTATTGCAAAATAGGATTTAAAGTAAGATTTGAAGCCTCCTTCAAGCTAAAATTCTCCTTTTGGTGCACCACTTTTTAATGTCTACCCTCCTTCCTACTGGCAAAAACTTCTGTGATGCTTTCACTCTAGAGTAAAATTAATTTATTTTCCTCAAGATTTCTGTCATAAGACTGTAGTAAGCAAACATTTCCATCTGTTTTGGGAGACATGATTAAAGATTTGCCAACAATGGAAGTGAGAATGGATACAACACAACCCGGCTCAGTCCCCAGACTTAATACCCATAATCAGAGATGCAATAGACAGAAAAGAAAAGAGAACAGAACACAAAGCAAAAGCTTGGGTATAAATGACCCAGAACCAAAGAACATATGAGCTAAAATATCATTCCAAACTTAGTGACTTGATCTCATCCCAATGTGGACTGAGACTGGGTCCATGACTGCATTGCCTTGCTAAGTGGGAACAGAGCTGTGCCACAGCCCTGTGTCTGCTTTAAGAATAAGAGAATTCATTGTTGCAGCCTCGATAACTTAAATATTAAATGCAGATTGAGCTATTAAATTCAGACTCTCTCCGTTTTGAGCAATATGGGAGGTATATGAATCCAACACTGAGTCAGGCCTCAGGCTTACTTGCTGCTAAGCCAAAGATGTACATCTGCCTAGTATGCATTTCCAAATCCTATACATAATGGTTCTCTCTCTCCATATATTGCTAGTTCTGAAAAACCTTCTGCCCACCAGCTTCTTATTTTTTCCATCTTCCTTTGATTCCTTTGACTGGTTTTTATCTTTCTCTTGTTGTTTTGGATTTTTTTTCTGCACTTTGATTTGCACTTTTTCTGCATGGCCCTTTACTGCTCATTCTTTTTTATTTTCTTTATTATTTTACTCTTCCTTTACACAGATTGGCTGCCATAACAGTGTGGGAAATGACTATAAATATCCAGCAATCTAGCAAATGGAATAAAATTACTGAGTCCTTTTTAGCTAAAACATTAAGAGTCCCTGCAATTTCTTTTATATCCAGTGCAAAAGATATGTTCACCATCTTTAGGAAGCAGCCAGAAGTTTCTCCTTTCTGTATCCTGAACTCCATTGAGCTCACAACGTGTGCTAGTAATGATAGCAAGAATGGAAAAAGTAAATAAAAAACAGTTCTGGGTGAAACTTACACCAAAAAAGCAGGCTCCAAATCTTAGGCAGTGGTGCAGGCATTTATGGATTGAGGGGACACCTGTCAAAGTCATTATAAATAAGGAATGTGATGCTCTGAATATCTCTTGCACAGATGCAGATCTAAAAATGAAAAGAGAAAAACATTTTTATTAGATTTTTAGGAGTATATTCCAGGAAAAATAATACTGGCAATGACCTTATTCTCTTAATCCAGACGTTATTTTCCATAAATTTCTATGCTATGTCACAGGGGGAAAAAAATTCAAACATTTCATCTGAAGTCTTTAGTCCTTAATACAATACTCGGGTGTGGTTCTATTTTGAAAAGGAAACCCATATGGCATTCCATTTTTGCATGCTGATTTTTGCATAAATTATCACTTTACAAGTACAATGAATCATGTATTTGAAGCATCCTGAACCATCTATGAGATTTTTTTATTTCAAACTGCCTCTTGGAGACAATGAGTCTAACAGCATCTCATTATTTCTTCTTCTCATTATCTATGAAAGTGTTCTATGATAATCTTATTTTCTACAGCATCCACTTACACATTTTCTTCCTTAATTAGACTTTCAGTAGACTTTACATATTAGCTCTTGGATTTTTAATGCATTTTCTGAGTCAGGTAAACTGAGTTGTATTCTCAACAGGTGTAGATGAGTATGTGTCATATGCATGTACATTGTATTCTAGACAGATCACAGGCTGGAATACATGGAACTGATAGAAGGATTGAATTGATGACTATAGATCACTGAGATATTACTTTTTCACTTAGACCTCAAGACAATTCTATCAGGCACATAAATTTCCTTGTCAGCCTCAGGACCTCCCAGATTCACCAGTGCTGCAAAAACCCAGTCACACCACAGTAGGTTCCTGGGTCTAAACTCCACCCTAGCATACCTCTCAGAAGAGGACTTGCAAGACCATCCTCAAAGACATCTTTGTATTAGTTTACCACAGTGTTTGTATGATGAGAAATTAGTGTCTCAAGGGCACCTTTAAAGGAGCTGGATCACTAGTGAGATCCCAAGCCATAGCTTGCTACAAAATTTCTGAAACCTTAAATCATACCGGCAGTTTTTCCTCCCAAAGTCTTGAATTCGGCTGTTTCCAATGCCTATCTGAAAAACTCCAAGGTTGCATCTTCCCACTGATTTGCCACTGTGCACACTAACCCCTTTTTCCTTTCATTTTTCTAAAGAAAACATAAGCAGTACTGTGCTTTTCCTACAGTGACTGCTAAAGTCACTGAAAGTGGTATGTCATCTGCATCTACCAACAGAAGCTCTAGTGAACTTAAAATGCCAAAGTGGGAGAAGGCTTGGCTGCTAACCTAGACAGTATGAAAGGGCTCTGAGAATGCCCATTCTGGATGTTTCACTGGAAAACTGTAAAAAGCGCATTCCATATGGCTTCCAAAAAATCCCGCAGTCACTACCAATGGGAAAATTGGGAGGCTTTTAGAAATCAACCTCAAAATTCTTCCATCGTCTGTCTCTCTGGACATTGTGTTCCAAGATTAGCTCTAGAAATTGCAAAAAACAAACTTTAAATAGCTTGACACAAATAAAATTAACATATAAATTACTACCATTCAACAAGATATTTTAAATCATATTTTTAATAGAATTATGAAAAACACAGTGTGTTAGTGCATGTGCTTTCATATCAGATAAAAGTTTTTGTAGCTAGGAATGGTGAAATTGTGCACTTGCAAATTAGACCTTTGGAAAGGCCAAGACACCATAGCTGTAGGAAGGTCTCAAGGACAGTGTGTTTTTACAGAGAAGCAGGTTTCCCAGACTGGTCTTTTCTTTTTCAAGATGGTCAGTAGCCTAATCTAAGAATAGATTATATTGGAAAGGCATTTTCAGTAGTAGAAGAGTGAAGCTATGTCTAGACTACATGAACATGCTGTGATTCCTTCTGTAACTCCTTCTGTCATTGATTCCATCTGTGTTTTCTGTGTGTCTGGGTTGCTATACTGTGCAATACAGTGCAGAAGAGAAATAAGTCTGCTTGGGCCTCAGGATGAGGGCAAGCTACCTACCTCCAAACAGTATGGATGCAAGATGTTAGTCTCTGGGACATTCTGAAATGCGAAGTGCTGGTGAGAATACCCTAGCAATTATCCTTTTCTGAGGATTTTATTCTTCTTGGTTATTATTGTCTAAACTTTCACTGCTAACTTTGACTTTTGTGTATCTTGTATGTATGTATATATTTACTTTGTTTCTAGAATATAAAGAGGGAGAAAGGGAATTTTTATTTGTCCTGCATAATGAACAATGTGCTTAATTCTAGTTATTGTTCATTATAATTGTGCGTACACAGTACTGCGCCACAAAGGAAATGTAATTCTTCTTCACTGATGAAAACACAGTGTTGGTATAGCACAGAATATGATTTGCTAACATTGGAAATCTTACAGCTATGGTACCTCCAATAGGCACAAAGAAAACATATTCACTGAGCAGCCACCTGCACTTCAGTGCAAATTCATAGATACTGAATCTTTTTTCAAGTTCTGCCATAATGATCACAGTATTGAGCAGCAGAAGATTTAACCAAATAGCTAGAACATGGCAACCTGACATGCATCTATGCACCTATGCTTAGGAAAACATAAAAAGATCAAAATCAAACCACATTCATCCTGAAGAGAATGTATTCCAGACACAAGCGCTAACAGAGCCACAAAATCTTCTAATTCAAATAAACTAGCACCTTTTGTAATGTATAAATCACTGGTATGAACACGTGTTAAAACTAAATACAGATGAACACACTACAATAATTTTTTCCAAGTGTAACTCTTGGAATTATATAAGTCACTGTGGTTTCCAAGAAGACAAATGGTCTGGAAAATGAAAAATAAATTAGTTCTGTGACTAATTGAAGTCAGAGATTGAAGGTCAGACTTGGTTCTGCAGCTGACACTGGTGACCAGTAAAAGTCCAGCTTGGCTCATGGTACAACTTTCTGTATTAAAGAGTTGTTTACAGTAGAGAAACACTGAAAGTGTACATTAGAAAACTTCCTCTTACAAATCTAAAACACATGCCACTTCATAGGCAAGTAATAAACTTATAAAGGGCCATGTTGACAATTTCAAAGTCTTTGGTAGGACCCTGAGACTTAAAATTGGAAACATTCTAATAAACATCTCTTCTTTTAAATTTTGCTGCCTGCCCTAAGTTAACTGAAAAACATGTATCATCTTCCTAAAGGGTTTAATGTCCCCAACTCTTTCCCATCACACAATGAAAATTATCATTCAACTTTGAGCATATTTTGCTCATTTATGAATCTCATCCAATTCTCTTAAGGCCAAGAGAGTTAAACTAGTGAAAGATTGAAGTAAGTTACTTCAGAATCATGTCTCTTCTTTTTCACACAATATGATATTAATTTAGTGCATTGGCTTGGACTCATAATGGTTGATAGTTTTATTGCAGTGCCTAAAGTATTTTGCTTCCTTCAAAAGTGTTAGAATTGTTTGTTTATAAAATACATCTGCTTCCTTGCACCATGTAATCAATGATGATAAACTCTGTTTATGAAGCATCACACATATAACATGTCATACAATTTCTCAAAGTTCTGACAAGCCTGAGACTCCTTAATTCAAGAAAAGCCTAGCTCTCCATCATTACTGTTGTTATTATTATTATTATTGCTTTTACTATTACTATTACTATTACTATTACTATTACTATTACTATTACTATTACTATTATTATACTTGAATACACTTGTAGCAATAAAAGAAGAAAGCATTTCCCAGTGGAAAAAATTCATTGAGATCAAATCTTCCATTATCCAAAGCCCCAAGGAAACAGTTCCGATGACAGATGGAGAAATTGACTTGAAGACTGAAATCTGACTTAAGAGCTAGGGTAGGAGCAGGTGCATCTCTGACTATATGGCAGGGAGAGAGGAATCTCCATGGTCATCAAGCTTGCATCACCTAGTAAGTGTCAGGATAGAGCCATGCTTGTCTTGACCAGCTGTACTTGCAATTTTAGGTTTCTTCCTACTTTTCTGATCTCATGTGGCCTATTCCATTTACTCACTCTACACCTTATCCAAACTTTCTCCACATTCCTGGTGCTCCCATGCTACATGCAAAGAAGCAGAGTACTGCCTGTTTTCTTAGCCTGCAGAAAGGAATACAACCACAGTAGCTTCCAAGTAGCAGCATATTTCAGAAAATGTTGAAAGTGTTATTTGCAAATTATTCCTTTCCCAATACTGATCTATGACAGTTCGAATGCATTTGCTCGTCCTGCCTCCAGATAATTCTCAAAGTACTGTGGATTCCATTTTAAAGTCAATCATATCACAAAAATAGCCTTCCAGAAACTGTCTCCTCAAGAGCTGGAAGCTGTGATTTTTCCATGACTAATAAATTCCGTGTCTGTTTAATCTATTTTAATTACAGTGATGCATCCATTTTTCCCTTTCCATTGTTAAGCATGCCACTAGAGTGCTTAAATGAGTTACTTCTGTCCTTGTTTGCCTCTGGTTTGGGAATGTCAAGCGTACAAGCCCTTTACTTTCACTGTTTGCTCACAGGGTATTCTCTGACCTCCAGTGTCTTATCCAGTGAGCAATCCCGAAGTCATTAAAAAATGAAATATTTTCAGTACAAAATATAATTATTTCTTGGACACCACTGTAAGTAGATGACTCCTCTTTAAATTAGTGTCAGTAGATCAACTGATAATGGGTAAATAAAAATTCCTTATACTGTGTAATTTAGGAAACTAATTTATCTAAACAAATACTCAGGCACCCTGATCTTTTGATTATTTTAAAGCAGTGATGTGGAAGATGCAGAGAGGCTTGCAAAATAGATACAAACTAAGTACCTATGGATCAGAGATAACCCAGTCCTTTCAACTCAGATAAGATTATTTCAAGTCATCCAAGTTTCCAAACCAAACCCAGGCTCTACTTATTTGAGAAGTCTGTGAGGAACCTACCAAAGCCCTACTCAGGTAGCGCAATAAATATGAAATTCAAAGGGAAATTTGCCCACCATTGTAAGAAATAATACAAATTAACTCTCAATACAAATTAACTCTCATGTGTTAGCCATGTAGAAAGTATTTTCCATTTTCACAGAAGTGAGACAAAACGAGCTGCCAAATGTTGGACTGTATGTCGCAGACGAGACAGGCAGGAACTGAGAAGGTACTGAAATGGTGTCTGCCAATGTTTTGAAGCAGCTTTACAATCCTTATCTCATGCCAGCAGATGGAGAGAACATAGAATAAAACTGATGCTGATCTCCAGTGTGGTGGATGAGACTCATGCGCTATGGTAGCTGTGTGAATTTCCAGCTTGACTGATCACAGCACATGACCTGATGGCTTCAAAATACTACCAAAATCCCAAAGCCCCTGCCAGTTCTCAGCCCTTTGCGCTGTCCTGCTCTTGTCTGTGAATCCCCACATCCCTGCACATCCCTGTCAAGAACTGAACATGCAATTCCCCCACCAACCACGCCTGCTGTTCACTCACCCCAGGAAGAACACGGCAGCTAGCCAGCTGTTCTCTTGTTCTTGTGAAGGAAAACCAAAATGCTTACAGGATATTCAATAAATGGTTCAGCTTTTAGTAAGTCCCTGAAGAAAAATATCTAATAAAAAAGAAAAACTTTTCTCATTTTCCTAGATCCTATTTGAATCTCTATTACAAGACTTAATTCTCCCCAGAGATGTTACCACCTCACTGTTGAAAAATGCTGAGTAGGTCCCTCAGCTAGGTCAGATAAATTCTACTCCTGAAGATTAATAGCTCTCTCAGGAAATTTAAAAAACATACTACTTTGGATTTAATTAAGCCAGAATCTTACTTTAATAATAAGAAGGAATAGGAAAAATAGAGTTTGGCATAAAAAAGAAAATGTGTAAAGTATCTTATTGTACCCACCTTAGGTGATAATATTAAAATGCTAAGTTTAGCTTATGGTTTAAGAAAATTATGTTTCTGTCATCAGATGTTCTCCACTTACATTTTATTAATGTCATAAACTACTATTTGACTGGCAGTCAATGGGATGTGAAAGGAAAATCTCCTACAAAATATGCCACATAAAAAGAGTTCAGCTTACACACTGTTATTTTTCCTAGTTATTAAAACTAAAATTTCCATATAATAAATATCCCCAGAGCATGGGTTTCCAATATCAATTAATTGTTAATAAAAACATGTAATTAAACTACTTTGCTAATAACTTGTGCAATCTTAATTCAAGCATGGAAATTTACAGCAACTATAAGAAATTAGAAATAATATAATAAAAGGGAAATGGGTAAGACTATGCGGGTGAGATTTGTGGGTTTTCTCCTTTGTACTCTGAACTCATCAGAGGTCATAAACTAAATCCTGGACTTTGGCCAAATGAAAATTTAGATAGGAGAGCCTGGGAGTTACAGGAAGGTGTATTTTCCCCTCTTGCTTAATGTCAACCTATTGCCAGAATGGGAAACACTGGACTGCTGGAAGCACCCACCATATTTCAACTGTCATATAATGCATACATGATAGTTATTAGTGTCATGAAAAATGTTATGCCACCAATTGAACTTAGAATATACATTAGTCCTGCTGTGTTGGTCAGCCTCTCTGCAGAGAGAAACACATTTTGCCTTGATGAAAGATCTCCCTATACTTCACCAACCAGAATCTTCTTATTTGTTTGAATTTAATTTTGTTATCTTTGATTACAATTATCTGTATAACAACTTAAGAAAGTATATGAAATTAGAAGCAAGTGACCCTTAAAACATCCCTTAAAGTGTGATTCTTTAACCTGAACTAGAAACAAATATTCTTAAGTGTGCTACATAATCAAAAATGCATTTGGTGGTCAATAAACCCATGTTCCCATTCCCACAGGGGTGGATATTACCATGACAAAAGCAGAGTCAAGAATCAATATTATTAAAAGTCAGGAACTCCATTGTAGTTATGGCTTCCTGTGTTATCTGAGCCACTCTCATAAATTCTCCAGACTTTGCTTTCCAGCTCAATAATGTGCTGGTCATGTGGGAAGCTGAAATTTTTAATATGTGTTTGTGAGTCACTCAGTACCACAGGGGAGTCTTTACAATAACAGGTACATGCTAAAGGCTTGCAGTCAACGAAGAATTTAAGTTTGCAATTAAATTTAAGCCTTCCAACTTGAATTATCCTATGATCCTGTCCTGAAACCCCACTGAAGCTGGATAAAAGACTTTTCAGCTATCAGTTAAAACCATTGATCTTTCACTGTACTCACTGCCAGAGAAAGTTTTCAGTCACAAGTTTCATAAAGAAAATAGTTGGATGAATGGGCAGGTGCTGCTGTTGTGCTTATCTCTGGAGCATCTTAGAAATTTAACTTCTGTGAAAGGCATTTCAAGATGTGTCAGTGACAATCAGTTGTCAGGCTGGCTCTAGAATTTTCATCACAGCATCAGCCACTTAAAATAGGAATGGTGAAAGTCAGCCACAACACTGAAAATCCTGGACTGAACTGGAAGGTAAAAAATGCAAAAAAACTCTATTCTAGCCTTCATCTTCCTCACAAGTTTACACATTTAACCTCGGAACCTGACCACATGTTCTTAGGAATGAACTATTTCCTGGTGTTAGGCAGTTTAAATCAGATACTATAAAAAGGCGATAATTCTCCACTTAGACACAATAGCATCAGAGATGTTGAAACATCTGCTCCAAGCTATTCTGCAGCTTCATTTGGAAAGGTATTTCAGTGATGACTCTTTGCATCACTACTGTATACAGTCACCATCACACTTCTGGCCCAAATAATTTTTTTGTAACACCAGAAAAGTAAAATATCGTCACCATGAGAGTTTAACATATTTTTCAATCCTCAGACACAGAGTATGTCTTAAATTATGGCAGTCCAGGTTCAGACCCATCTTCCAAGACAAAGAAAGGATTTTAATTACTATCAACAATATCAAGGATGAGTGGGACACATGAGTTATGTCTCATAAACTACTGTGGCAGTGACAGCAGGGACAGAATCTTCAATTTCTGTAGCAATGTATATTCCAATATAGTACACACTGTTCACTATCTGAAATTTTCTTTTTGCTGAAATGAAAACACTTTAGGGATTTACAGCAACTGTCAAACTGAAAAACAAGTTTGAAATTAATTAAAAAGGAAAAACTTTTCTTCTTGAATTGTGTACCCTTGTAATAGTTTGGTTACTATTTAGTGGGGTGTTTTTTGCATTTTTGTTTGCAGGGTTGTGGTGTTTACTTGTTTGATTTTTAATTAGAATTGATACTACATCTCATAAATCTAGGAAATTACTGAATTATACAGTAAAATGTTTAACTCTTCACATATTTCCTATACATAATATGACTTATTATAAATGAAACCATGGATGTATAAATCTCTAAGAGCACATTAAATCCTACTGTCTCCAATACTGTCTTCCCAAATGCATTTCCAGGAGCCAGTTATTTAAAATCATAGACTTTTTCTACAGCTTCATATAGCATCTAAAATCCAGTGAAGGAGGTTTTTAACAGATCAGAAATGACACTTGTCTGCCCACACATTCACACAGAAAATTTAGACCACCAGACAGTTCTAGGTTCAATTTACTGGTGCCTAAGTCCTGTTGCTGAGCATCAATCAGTTTGGCATCTAGTGTCCCATGTGGTTGCATGAGCTCTGCATTTGGAGAGAGACTACATCTTGCTGTTTCCCTCATGCTGGATGGATATTGTTCAAATTCTTAGTGTTCTTTTCATGGGAAAATGCCTATTTTGTTTATACTGTGAAAATACCTTCAATATGGAAACTATTAGTCCATTAGAATTTGGAATTTAAAAATTGAAAAAAAAAGTCATAAATTGAACAGACTGTTGGACAATGAGATTAATATTTATACTGTGAGTATACTTACTTGTGAAAACAGTTCTTGGAAGCTCTTATGAGCTGTTCACTTCTTTAGTCTCATTCTCCAGGTATTGACAAATAGACTTTCTCAAATTACAGCTAGTAACCAAGGAGTTAAAAATCTGAATTTCTATTAAAAGATTGATACTATCCAGGTGTTCAGCTATCTTGGAAAAAGGCATTTGAGATATACCCTCTCTGCAGTAAATATCATTAGGAGACAGATTAGGCGGTGTTACAAAACTTCAGTAAAACACAGGGATAATGAAAAAAACATTGTTCAAGTTCAGTGAAATAAATTGTCAAACACATGATGTGCAGTGTGTCATAGGGTCCAGGGTGGTGGCAAAAGGCTTGTAACGTCCCATGCAGAGACAAAGGCAATGTTGGATTCTTCTGTCATAGGCACACTTGAAACAGATTAACTGCTACTCCGATGCTATGAAATATTTTGTGTTAGTCACATAAAAACTGCACTTCACTTTCTTCAGGAGGGTGCAGAGTCCTTACCTGTAGTTTGGGAATTTTATTCAAGTTACAGGATCAATGTGTTCACCCTGACTTGGTACAGGACATAATTCTGATGCAGATTACAATAATGATTAGAGTCTGTGGTGGGAACCTCTAAAGTCTTGGCCCTTGGGATCAAGCTCCCTAGCATCCCGTTTGGTTTATGTAATATAACTACTAAGCAGCTTAAAAACAAAACAGAACAAAAATGCCTCTTTGGGTGAATTGTTAGGAGAAAATGTAACCTAAGTGTTAAAGGTTGCAATCATTCACAGGTGGAATTGTTTGGGAAAGTGTGCATTTTAACAGGGGAATTTACACAGAGCCAAAAGAAGCCACCACAAAACAATTTGGGTGGGAGAAGGGAAGTTCTTAGCAAAGCAGTAAAATAGCTGTGTCTGTTTGTAGTTATTGGGCTGTTGTGTTTTTTGCTTAGTAGGTCAACAGAGTGTTGTCTTATTAATTTGTATCGGGGCCTATCACGCAAAGACTGTTTTCGTCACAGACGGTTTCAATCAGAGCAGTCAAACCAGCAAAATAGGACATCCTGGTCAGAATTATTTTCTCAACCCCGTTTTGAACTGTTGCTTTTTCAATCAGTCTTGGCAGATTTCGTTATAAGGTGTTTTTTATTGTTTGCACATTTCACATGACATAACAGTTTTTACATAAGGAAATATGTCTTCAATCACAGTGTAAACCAGGATACAAAATACTCCTCATTGAAGAAATAAGCTTAATCAAATTACACATCATAAGACTAAAATAGCTGCTATACTACCACTGCTATAGACTTTTCCTATTGTATTTCTTGTAACGATATTCTATACTAGGTACAATATCCACTCCTGACTTCTCAGAAACTGAACTGCTTGAAAAGCTGACTTTTCACTTCCCTGGTCAAACCAGATGAAGTAATTCAAAGTCAATCTAAAGGAGCTCAAAATAGAAAATAAGTTCTCATCTCAATGAAGGGAGGGAGGGAGGGAGGGAGGGAGAGAGGGAAGGAAGGAAGGGAGGGAGGGAGGGAGGGAGAGAGAGAAAGAGAGAAAGAGAGAAAGAGAGAGAGAGAGAGAGAGAGAGAGAGAGAGAGAGAGAGAGAGAGAGAAAGAAAGAAAGAAAGAAAGAAAGAAAAGAAAAGAAAAGAACTTTTATTCTGTGTTTTTACCTTTAAAATTTAATGACCATATTTCAAAGTACCCCCATAAAGACATTTCATTTGAACACATTTGAAATGAAACATTTTGCTTTTACAGAAAAATAATAAATAAGTAGCAAACTTTCAACCAAAATGTGGCATAAATTCTCAAGTACTTTTGACTGAAAGTACATCTGTAGTTTTCACTCAAGAAACATCCATCAATTGTTTTTCCCCAGGTCCTTCTTTCAATTTTATGTGCTTTTCTTCCGGCTATTCCAGTCAGACTTTTCTCATCTCAACAACCGTTACTAGAGATGAATCTTCCCTAGATTTCAGCATTTTATGTAACTAATTTTTTAGACTTAGTCAAAATCATTCCTACAAAAATAATTTTATTTCTTTCAACTAAATAATGACTATTACTTAACGATTAATGTCATTAACAACCAGCTTTTAAATCTTTAAGAAGACATATCTGTGTATGTCTGCTCCAGCCTGAAAAAGCAATGGTAGCACCAAGATTGTTGGACATCAACAAATATGTTTTCTAATTCTGTTGTATGTTATTTTCAGTTGATAACTAAGTAACTCAGTATTGAATCTTAAAGTCTTAGAAGAACCAAACAATGAGATATGTTTTGACCTTGCTTGTGACTTTGCATCTCACAAAATTCCATCTTGATGTAGTTCTGTTTCATATGTATTTTCTACTGTAGAAACATATAGTAGAAACATACTGAGAACAAGTCACTAAATGAGTGAATTATTCTTTGTACCTAGGGATCACGGAACATATCGACTGCATTATGTTTATTTTTAACAGAAGTAATTATGCTTTCTGAATATAAAGGGGGGGGCGGTTTAATAATTTTCTCTTAAATACACAGGTTTTAACTTTAGGCACCAAATTTCACAATGTACTCCTATACAGAGACAGTTCTGTATTGTACTCCAGGCCGCACACGCTCTAGGCATCATTCCTTGATGGCTGATGAAGGACATGGGATGACAGTCAGACTGTCAATGCAGGAAACAAGCTATTTAAGAAATCCCTGATCTGTTTGATTCTCTTGTAGTTCATGCCTACAGGCAGTCAAAAGGCACTAGTGTGACTGAAACAGCGGCTGTGTTGCATCATCTCAGCTTTTAGCTACTGTGGTTACGTTTAATGATGTTGCCTTGGCTGCTACTGTTGAGCTGTACTTAGGTTACTACACGTAGATACTCCTTCTGCTGCTGTTTTCTTTGCTATAGGCTGGATCCTGCTGTTGCCTAAATCTTGAGGTTTCTTCTCACTTGTCACTGCAAAGCTTTTCATTTGGAGTTTCTGGTACTTAACCTCACATAAATGCATCAGTTCATTAATGGTGGATTAACTTGAATATACGTCTAAAAGGGATAGATCATATTTAGTAATTTCAAAGGTACATACAGGAGTTAAATATTTCTTGAATTTCATTTTTTATTGCTTCCTGAGGGAACAAGCACACTCTAGTTCCTGATTTCTCTAAAATTAAAAGTTTCACTATAACTGACCATTCTTCTATAACCAATTTAGCACAAAACTTGCTGAATATCTACCTCTCTAAACTGCAGTTTTCATACAAATTTAAGATTTCACAGTTTTTGAAAGCTCTTCAGTGATGCTGCCAAATACTCGATGTCCATATCAGGGTGAAGCACAGAACCAAGACACAGTTTGAAACAGACATGTCTAAGATCTGAATTACAACACAGGGTAACTCACTGGTTACTAAGTCAGACCATTTTCCTTTGTATGGACTTTAGGAGCACAAGGATGGCCAGTTCAGAGGTAATCACAGAGAAATGCTTTTCAAAAGCAGAACTTTCTGACAGAGTGACAGTCACTCAATTATATAGCTTCCCCACTTACTAGATATTTTCGCAATTTAGTACCTGATTTCATGTTAGAAACTTATACCTTAGAAAATAGAATCCATCTGTGCTTCATTAGGCTGTAAATTTAGGGGAGGACTAAGGGGACAAGAAAAAAAGCTGGTGTTTCTCCAAACTCCTCCAAATTCTCCCAATGGGACAAGCAAATGTAGACGGAAAAAGACAGAAATGAAAGATTAACAAAGAACACCTCAAAGAAGAACAAACAAAAAAATGAAGTGTGAGATCTGATGTGAGTGCTGGGTGAATTTCCAGCTAGCCCTTTCCCAGACTGCACTGAGATTTGCCATCCTGACCTGTATCACTTCAGATGGCCATAGAGCAGAGGCAGCTCTCCACAGCACTGACTGTATCTGCACCTAGGATCAGGGTAAAGAACTGGGAAGGACCTTTCATATGGCTTCCCAAGAAAGCTTGCTCCCAAAAACCGTCAAGAATTAAGAAGGACTGAACAGTGCCTTACATCAACTTATATATGGTGAGGGTGCAAGGGGAGGACACAATCCTTAACCAATTGCAAGGAACCTCAGGAGAAGTGCAAGGCTGGGAATAAAATATCCAGACCAATAGGGAGTAGCAGGGGAGGAGAACCGTTTGAGCAACCACTGGGAATTCAAGGGATGGCAGAGAAGGTGCTGGAAACAAAGGCAGGTTTATCCTGATTGACGGGGGGGGGAGGGCAGGGTTACAGTGATGGACATGGAAAGAACTGGAACAAAGGGCAGTCCTTTGGGAAGATTGACGGGGAGGTGGGAGGATAGAACTCAGGGACAAGTCATCTGCATAGGGGCAATAGAACAAATCATTACAAACCTGTTAAAAAAAAACACGCCACTACAGACATCTACTACAGAGCACCACTACAGTTCAGCATTACTCGTAAATGTTTGCTTTAGAAAACAAATGCTTGCTTCATTTAAAGAATGGAAACTTCTACTAAATGTAAGAGTGAGGTTTGAAAACACACACAAACACACATGCAAAAGAATAAAGACAAAATAAAAGAACTAAGACAAAATAAAGACAAAAGATGAAGACCAGTGATCAATAACATTACCGTTCCTTTTACATCGGGGCTGTACTACCATAAGCACACCTTTTTTTTTCCTGTCACTGTCCTGCACAACATCTTTTTCTCCAAATGGGAGAGACATGGATTGATGGATCATCCACTTGGTGGACAAAGAGCTGGCTGGATGGCCACACTCAGAGCTGTGCTCAATAGCTCCTTGTCCACATGGAGACCAGTGAGGAGTGGTGTCCCTCAGGGGTGGGTCTTGGGGCTGACACTGTCCCACACCTTTGTCAGGGATGCAGACAGTGGGATCCAGGGCAGTCTCAGCAAGTTTGCTGCTGACACTGAGCTGGGTGGGGCACTCCACACAGGGGAGGGCAGGGATGGCATCCACAGGGACCTGGACAGCCTTGAGAGGTGGGACCCTGCAAACCTCAGGGAGCTCAGCAAGGCCAAGGGCAAGGTCCTGCACCTGCATTGGGCAATCCCAGGCACACCCACAGGCTGGGCAGAGAAGTGATCGAGAGCAGCCCTGTGGGGAGGGACTTGGGGGTGGTGGCTGGTGAAAAACTCACCATGAGCCAGCAGTGAGTGCTCCCAGCCCAGAAAACCAAGGGAATCCTGGGCTGCATCCAAAGGAGTGTGGTCAGCATGTCAAGGGATGGGATTCTGCCCGTCTATTTTCCTCCTGTGAAACCCCACCAGGAGCACTGTGTCCAGCCCTGGTGTCCCCAATTTAAGAGGGACATGGAGCTGTTGGAGTAAGTCCAGAGGAAGCCACAAAGCCGATAAGAGGGCTGGAGCTCCTCCCCTAAAAAGACAGGCTGAGAAATTTGGGGCTGTTCAGCCTGGAGAAGGGAAGGTTTTGTGGAGACCTCACAGCAACCTGCCAGTATCAGAAGGAGCCTACAGGGACTCTTCATCAGTAACTTTAGTGACAGGACGGGCAGTAATGGCCACAAATTCAGAGGGGAAATTTAGTTTAGATGTTAGAAAGAAATTTTTTATTTTGAGATGGGTTAGGCACTGGAACAAGTTGCTCAGGGATTGTGGATGCCACAGTCCTGGAAGTGTTCAATGCCAGGCTGGATAAAGTCTTGATCAATCTGGTCCAAAGACAGGTGTCCCTGCCCCTGGCAAGGAGGACTGGGACTAAATGATTTTTAAGGTTTATTTCAATCCATTGATAGTCTATGTTTCTATGATCATTAACATTTTACGTTTCTTTGATTCTAAGAGTCTCTTCTTCCTAGTTCAATCCTCCATCATAAGATTTATTTTTAGTGATGCACCATTTACCCCTTCAGTTTCTTTCTTTCTGTTCTGTCACATACCTTTCTACTCATCTGGCTAGATTCTGACAACTGGTTCATGACCCAAGTCCGTCCTTGCCTTCCACCAGGATCCATATTTGGTAGCTGTCCCATTTTTTTTTTCTCCCTGGCATAACTTCTTGGCATACTTTTCTCAGTGGTTACAGAGGCAGCTAACACTGATTCTGTGTCCCCTTCCTTACTATGCACTTTCTTTTTTTCACATTCTCTGATGCTTCTCAGGTTTTAAATTTAATATGGGGTTTACAAAACCACCAACACCACTTCTTAGCGCTTTCTTAGTGTTTTCTGCTGAGAACTAGAATCATAGTTTTTTACAAAACATAACAATGATTAGTATACTTAAAATTGACCAATTGCCTTCTTTTAACAATTGTTTCTAAATGCCCATGTCACTTACTCTCCAACTGCAAAAGAAGAAAAAAGGACATCAGCTCTAAAATACCATGTCAGCCTTCATTTACAATTTTAGATAAATTCACAAGTTTATTTGTAACTTCTTCTAGTTATATGAGAAATTTACTCTTTCATTAAAGGGCCTAAACTCTCCCCATGAATTAATGGTCTTCTCTAATCAAAGATCATAATTTAGTCAGGGATTTATCATCCATTTTCAATATTTGCTCATTCAGATGCAATACCCTGTGAATAGTGGCCCCAGAGAAAAAGTATAATTCAAAAGGTGGTCAGCAGCTGCAGTCTTCAAGGTGCATTCTGTTACCCTCTGTAACTTTAGCTCTAGTAAGGCAAAGTTTTTCCTACCCAACCCACAAATGAAACGAAGCAGAAAAAAGAGAGATACAAACACCCAAAACTGGAGTAATATTAACTCACTGCCAGACACCAGCCTGTGCTTCTCTGATGCCAGAGTTTCTTAGATTATCAAAACATCAGATCTCAGTCATGGAATCATAGAATCACTTACATTGAAAAAGACCCTTAACATTTCTCAGAATACCTAACACTTCCCTTGTCCCTAAATGACACATTTTGAAGGTATGCCAATACTTTCAGGGTTGGTGATTCACCCACATCCCTGCGCAGTCTGTTTCAATGTTTGACAAACCTTTCCATTAAGAAATTGTTTCTAACATCCAACCTAAACATCTCTGGATGCAGCTTGCCCAGTGATATTGCCTAACATCAATGAGCAAGTACCTAAATCCAAAGATAGTCATCTGTGCCAAAGTTCTCCATTAAAACTCTGGTTTGACTCTTTAATCACTCAGCAGTACTCTGACCATGTGCTCCTGCACACCAGTGATGGTGAAGGCCTCTCCGAGCATCAGTCAGGGAAAGGGCTGGTTCAGCAATCTCAACAGAAAACTGAGTAAAGAGAAAATCCACATGCAGCCAAGGTAGCTCCATCCAGAAGCAGGAGAAAATCCACCAGAGTCCATGGGGTTACTGAGGTGCTAAAGGCAGCTCTGCAGATGACTCTTAAACTCTGCTGCCCTATGAAGCTCTCACAAAGCCTAAACCGGAGTCCAAGCTTCAGTTAAGAGCTTCATAGGAGCTTTGCTCTAATCCACTGCACCAATTCTGGTGTTGAAGCACAAGCAAGAAGAAAAATCTGGTTCAATGAGGACAGCTTTTGGCCTTCTGACTTTAAACAGGAGTACAGAGCAAAAATATTGTTTTCATTAACTCCAGCAATAAGCTGGCCTTCTGGGTCCAATCTAAAGCTGCTGTGAAAAGAATTAATTATTTTACCGAGCTCTCAGTTTTGAGGAATGAAGATTACATAATTCCAGCCTGGCCCCCTTAATTAATTTAATACGGGAATGTTACTTGCCCACAGTCTGTCTTCCATTGTCCAGTAATGTTACACAAACTAAAAAATAATCATAAAAAATAAAAGCTTATGTTTATTATTTAATTACCAAGAAAAACAGTGAAGTTTGGACTTTTCCTATGTTAAGCCACATTGGCCCTCAAAAGTAAATCTAGATATTTATTTAGTCTAGTGAATTTGGTACTTCCCTTTGCTGGTGCCAGCAGACGGGAGGGCACTGTTCTCCTCTTGTGCAGAATCTGCCAGCTGCTGTGCTCCAGGCTGGCAGAAGGCCTCACAGGGAAGCTCCTGCTGGTGTGACACGAGGACACGGCTTGGTCGGCAGCACAGCCGCTCTGCCAAGCTGGGCAGCAGACAGACGGGCAGGCACTCCCAGACATCAGGCTGCTCGAATGGGCACGAACCTCCCCAGACGCCCCAAGACATCCGTGGGATGCCTGCTGAGGCACAGGATCCTTCCCACCACAGCAGGATTGAGACCAGGCCCCTCCATCAGCAGCAGCCCCGGAGACCTGAGACACGGTCTTTTGCAAACAGGAGGCTCCTTTTGCAATCCTTTAGCGGGATTAAATTTAGGCATTGAGCTAAGCAAACACTGCGGTGTGGGTCTGATCCTGCACCTAGGAGACACCTCTTTCCTGTTGCCTGTGTGTTTGTCTCTGTCACAATCTGCTCAAGAGCTGCTTGAAGGAATGTTCCAGCACCACCGACCCACCCACCAGGCAGAAACAACACTGCGGCCTCGAGCAAACATTCCTTCCTCCAAACAAGGTTATCGTGAAAATGCAGACATTTCTGAGAAGCTTATTTTCTTGATTTGCAGATTTTTCAATAAGAAAACATTTCTGATCCTACACAATACACATTCCAAAATATTTGAGGAAGGGAAAAGAGGTATGGAAATAATGGCATAAAAACTTTTATATTACTAAGCCTCCAAGCAAATTTAAAACACATGTATTTTTTTCAAGTATTTTTTTCCTACAAATTGGACCATATTCAAGTCATTGCTTAATTTTTGCCAAACCAGCCAAATACAGAGCTTTGATGAATGTGCAGGTGATGTCATTTCAAAAAGTCCAGGGACATTTAAAGGGGGAAAACAGTTTATGATTTCATCTCTGAATAAGAACAGTCTGCTGTTTACTCAGACTCAATGCTTGAAAACAATACAACTCTGGTCTACAGAAAATGAGATAATTTTATTTATTTCAACAAAAGAACTGTTTATACCTAAACAAAGCTGTAACTGTTCTTCCTTTCTATTGAATATAAAATATGAAAATATCCTTGTAGTAACACCCCAAAATAAACCTTCTTGAGCCATTGCAACATTGAGCTCTTTGCTGGCTTTTCAGATCACTCTTCTGTACATGACCTCCATATCTACAGGGATGTTCCCATCCACATACAGAGAGCAGAATCACAAAATGGAAATAGGATCAGCAGATCAAAGAGCAGAGTTGTGTCCTCAGGAAAATGAGAAAGATATGAACAAGACAAGAACTTGCCTTTCTTTCTGTTGCCCAAGTGATCATCCGATCCAACTTTCCTCTTTTTAGTTAACATAAGGAAGAGCATGTGAAAAATAAGCTAAATCTTCTCTGTGTTCCTAAAAGTCCATTACTTTTATGAGCAGTGACATGACTCTGCCACTATTTTCTGCACAGAGTACGCAGAACCTGCTGTGGCTATCAGGAAGGATCCAGTCACACCATGCTTAGCCACATGTTCCAGGTGAGCAGTACGAGGGTAGTTTGCTCTGCCACGTCCTTCTGACGTGTTCTCTTCATCAACCACCATCTATTTTTTGAAGGAGAAGTCTAAAGCTATGAGGTAGTTGGTATCATTTCACAAAAACAATGTAGCCAGAAATTGACTGCTGATCATTTCTCCAAAACTGAGCAGTGTTACCTGCCCACATGTACAAGCAGAATGTATTTCCTCTCACTGAACTCACAGAACTCTAGATTTAATGATCTCTATATTTTTGTATTTAATATTGAAACAGACTCCTGTTTCACCACAAGGTGTTGGAACTTGTCCTTTTTCCATCATTCCTAATGTGCCTCCACTCTTGTCCCCACAGCAGTTCCAGCTTTGTGGATGATCTGCCAGGCTCCCCTCAGGCAAGCCAATGGAAAATGCAACCTGTCTGCTGCTCCCAAGGCTATTCTTGAAAGTGCATGATACCCTGGGGAGCATGCACTATTCTTTGCACATTTTTTATCTTCTTAACTACTTCTGTTTATACAAAACTAGGTTCAGGTATCCCACCATAGGTTTCTCTGTACAAGGAATGTATACATTTACTTCTTTCTGCCTACAATGTCACATTTGGCTCTTTGCCACTTATCTGAGAATAACGGCACAAAGACATGCCAGGTCATCAGATCTTGGTCTGTGAGATTACTTTCAACATATTTATATCTTTATATTTCTGAGTTTAATTGTCTAAGAGGCTAAGGAAAAAAACATAGGAATACCTTATTCCAGCCTGAGTTGAGAAAATATTGTAATCTCAGAGTAGTGCAATTTAACAGTTTTGAGTGTACTCAAGAACATACCAGATACCTCAGAAAACAGACACCAAGAGAGTACTTCAAGAATATTCTGCTGCCAACTTTTCACAGATAATTTCTTTGAACAGCAAACTGTATTCCTAGATAGCATGACTGAAAAAGAGGTCATTCAGTCTGTTGCTATAGGAGCCTCAGCTATACCTAAGTTGTACTTAAACCAAGAAGGATGTGGAGGATTCTGAAAGTTTGTGGAAAACTTTAGATCTGATATATTTCTGTCTGAGACTTTCACCCAAGATCTCACCAGCTGATGAGCCCAAAGTGTGCATAGCTGTGCTTTAATAGCCCAGAGCTGGCTTGGTCTAACACTGTTTGACTACACTGATCTCCTGTATCTGCAGTTTGCATATCAATTCACCCAGGCATTCCCTGACAAAAGGTCTAAAGAGTGTAAGTATTTCATCTTCATTTTGAGTGGAAGGAGGAGGCTGAGGAAGCTGGTGTTGAGGAGACAGAAGGAGATTTGGTTTTGTACTACAAGGACATAACACCTGCATAGCCCTGTGTTTGCAATTATGCATCTAGCTGTTTAGAAGAAATTTAATTTTTATAGCACCCAGCACCAGAGCAGCTGGGATCTTGTTTAGAAAATAAACCACCCTAAGAGATGACATCAGGCAGCTGTTCTTGCCTCAAGAAACACTTGCTACCATCTTGTCATTTTGTCAGACAAAATGACTAAGTAAAACAAATAAAGAAAATAACCAACCTTGAACTAAACAAACAGTCTAGCATTGCACCCCAGCAGACTGTCAAGAATAAAAACATATACAAGCAGAGCCACTTGGCTAAGAAAGTGGTGTAGACAGATTTGAAGCTTTGGTCTCAAAAAACTTACCCTGTCCATGTGGTGGGGTGAAGTAGCAAAGGGGGAACTTCAGAAAATTAGGCTGAAGAGACTGGGTAACAGTATAAATATTGATTAAGTGCTACTGTAAGTTTTAACTAAAATTTAAAACTGGTGTTACAGCAACTCATCTCACTTTTAAACAAAAAAGACTTTGCCTCATGCATGAGAAACAGGAGCTGGTAACAACACAGATCATAGCAAATAAAAGGCTGAGATATCTGCAGTGAAATTGAAATTAAAAACCCCATAGCTTAGCACATAGTGGCACTGAAAATAAGTGGCTGCAGTGCAGTCTGAGTCTTGAAGTTACACTGTCTAGAATTCAGTGGGCTTGATTGTGTAATTTATATAATTTTACCATTATCATTAATTTCATTGCATGGTGTTTAAGCAAACAAAGTTTTCAAAATGGGTTTTCATATACTTCTGATGTGTCTGCATGGGTAAATCCATCACACATTGGTTGATTTCTTTTCCAAGGATATTTCTACAAAAAAAATTTACTTATAAAATTCTTACAATAAAGAGAAAAAAGGGAACAAGGCAGATAAATATTTATAGACAATGTTCACCCAGCTCTGTCCAGTCCCATCTCCATTTCAGCAAAAGGCTTTTGTACTCTCCCAGTGCCAACAAGTCCTTTTTGCAGTTTTCAAAGTGCTTTTCCTGTTTATTTCACGCACAGCTTCTGTCTCAGACCAAATGTAGTGTTCTATGTTTCATTCTCTTGGACAGCGCCACTCTCTAGATCTTGTTTACATCCTAGATGCTGTGTGACTTTTATGGAGCATTCCACTGCTCTCCTTCACAAGAATCTCTGCAGACATTTGACTTTTCATACTAAATTTTCAAAGAACCACAGAACCATTTAGGTTGGGAAACCTTTGGGTTGGAACCTTTAAGATTATCGAGTCCAGCCATAAAAATAACCCTGTGTTTAGTCCTGTGCCCTTCAAAATTTGCTGGAATCAAAGGGCCATGAACTTCAAGACAGGTTCTGTAACTCTGCAGACTGGGCAAATAGCTTGGGTGAAGCCATCTTGCCCTGTGTCCAAGGCTTGAGAAACATCCCTGGAAACATCCCCACCCTCTCTGCTCTGCCAGAGAGAACTAAAGGAATGAGTCAGACACAGAAAATTTGTTCCCCCAGCTTCTGCTCTTTGGGGTAAACAGATAATCCCAACCCTTGCTTTAATCTTTCCATGGCTCAGCTGCTTGTTGTACCATCCTCCTTGGGGCTGGGGCTGTCATCCAGAGCTGGTGCACTCCTTCTCCATGTAACAAGTAACCCCTGCTGGAAAACCAGTCTTGATAAAAGGTAGCAATGCAGTTATAATGAAAATAGGTAGAATTCATGCGTAAACATAGGAATAAATTACACTTTTCTAGATCATTTGATTGTCAAAATTTACTATTTAAATCATGTCTCAAAACAGGAGATAAAATGTCCTTTAAAAGGTATTTTAAAGTAAATGATGGAGAAGTTTAGGGTAACATCTGAGCTCTGTCTTGCTAGTGTGGCTACAAAGTGGTGCTGTAGAACGTGCTGAAATGTAAAGTCTTGGCAAAGACAGAAAAGAGGGGTACATACAGTGGGAGTTGTTCTGGGGCAATGATAAAAGGAATCCCTACTCTGTACAACTGCTATGTTGCAACATTCTTCAGTCTGAACCCAATCAGCCTGTTGCCAAGAAAAAATGCTTTCCTGATTTGTTACTTTTGTTGTATTTACCCTCTCTACTTCATTTAAAATTCTTGTTTTTAGAAACAAACTTGTAAATATTTACAAAATTAATCATACTAAGCAGCAAAGGAGATTAGAGAAATGCTTCAGTACTAAAACAATGCATTTCACACAGCCTTGAATTGTATAATTCAATTTTATATTAGAGGGGAGATATGCAAATGCAAATGGTGAAATGTACCCAGTTTTATGAGGTCATATGCCAAATATATAGTTAAATTCCAAATTGAGTTCTGGTTCCTATGTTTACTGTGGGAAAACTAAATTTCATAAATATATCAGCACCTGGAGATATTTGGTGATTTTTGAATAACCATGTTAAAAAATTCATAAATCAAAATGTTCGTGTGAACAAAAAGCATACATTTGGCTTTTGTGTGGTTTTGCTACAGAGATTTATTTTGTTTGATCATTCATAACACCTGCTTCTTTTCACATAAACACATGTAAAACTTGTGTTAACTACTAAAAAAACAGTACTCCTTTTTTTTCTTAATGGTTTATCAATACTGCAGTAATAACGAAAAACATAAGAAATGAGGCTGCACCGCATTTGTAGGTAATTAGTGTGTGGTTTATTTCTGTGTAAACTGCATTTCCAATTTATTGAAAAGCAATGTGGTTTATAAACAAAAATTACTCACATTGTATTCCATCATAAAAAGACTATCATAGCACTAACACAAAGGCATGCACACAAATTTTCTCATTAACTATACACAGATATTGAACATACACAACATCCAGAGAGAATTGAAAGATAAGGGGAAAACACGGAAAGTTTCTTGTGTGAAAAGCTTCTTCTTCTTCCTTAGTACAGCTAAAAAGATTAAATATTTTACATTGAATAAATGCAATATTCCTTGTGCTGAGTCATATCAGATGTTATCACAGACCAATCAGAAGGACAATAAAAGTACAGAGAAGACTAATAAAATTGTGCTTCTTAGAACATCCAGCTCAGTGTAACAGGAATGGTAAACAGTTCTCCACCCATGGAAAAAGCAAAAACAGGGGGATGGGCACAGAACACCTGCCTGCAGAGAAGAACCAACAGCTGCTGAACAAAGAACAAAACACAAGCTGTAACAGAAAAATTGAAATGGAACCTCTCAAGTCTGGTACAACAACCAGTCTGGATGGCAGGTCCTAGCCTTTCCCATAAATCCAGTTGACCTATTTCGTTTGTACTTCTTGGAGAAAAATGATTCCTGACTCACTTTATTCATCCTAAAAGTTGTCCTAGAGTTATGGATAAACTATAAAAAAGTATCCTAGAGTTATGAAGCTGTCTTGGTTGAGTAATTACAAATCAAGAAAACTGTGAGGGTAAATACAGTATATTCAGATTGACTTGAAAGCTTCCAAGCCTGTGCTACAAGCTGAGGTACAATACTACCCTGACACTGTTGTTGTTGCTCTTGCTGTTGTTTCTATAGTTATAGACCCAAAAGAAATTATATTTCATTGCCATTCACAAGCCTGTATTCTGATCCAATGCCATTAGCAGCTATAGTGATCATGTAAGCAAAGCTAAAATTGAAAAAAAAAAAAATTGCAAGTAAATGTTAATTCCAAGGAAGGGAGTCACAGAAAATGTTTTTGAACCGGACATAAGAGAAGTAGTGTCAACTTAAGGACAGACTCAAAATTTCTTTCTTGCCTTCAGGCCTTCTTGGCAGAATGGAAACAGTACACTTGAGTCATGCCAGTAGCTTCTGACAGGTTTTTACTAAATTTACTTCCTTGACTGAAACTGAACTCAAAGCATAAGTCTAGGCACCTGAACAAATTGCTGAAATCCCACCTCTCTGTGGATGTTTTTTAACACAAATACAGGATACTTGGTTCAGACCACAGTTTTCTCAAAAGTCAGGGACAGTGAAGAGTGCTACTCTTTGGAGAAGTGTGTGGTTCAGCCCCTAAAGAAGTGACAAACTTTCTGGAAGAATCTAGCTGTCCCTGCTGACTGAGAGGGAAGTTGTGGTAACAAGGCTCCAGGCTTAGTCATGTCCCCATGTTATGAAAGTCTACATCTTTGTCCTCAGCTGCAACATGGGAGTAGTCACATATTTATTGTATTTCACTGGATTTTTGTGAGGGAATTAGTTTAGGTCACTTTTCAGAACAGACAGTATTTATTAAGTCTGCTCCCACCAGCAGGTATTAATCACTATTTTAGTTTGTAAATAATTTGTAGAGTTCTTTTTCAGCTGCACTTAAGGTTTTCCAAAGAAAGGAGCCTGTTAGTAGCTTCAGAAATGTCTCACTAAGCCTCCAGTTATTTGTGTCTGTCAAGTTCTCCAAGTTGGAAATGGAAGAGTTGTGTTAAATAACCCTATTAACTTTCCAACATGTGACTCAAAGCAATTCCTCTGTCTTTGATTAGCTAGAAGTACATCTGCAAAGTTGAGTTTACAATACACCACATAATCTCAAATGCAGATCTTCCTCTGCCATCTGGACCATACGTGTTAGTGTCAACAACAGCAATAAACAATGCAAGACACAGCTCACATAAACATTTCAGAAATCATAAGCTTAATCATTGTTCAGAAGTTGGACCAAGCTATGACTAACCTCTTCAGCAGTATAAGCCCTCGGCTTACTGACTTTGAAATATAGCCAGAAGAAAGCATATCCAAAACCTGAACCTAGAGATAAAAGGGAATTCATGTGGCATAACAATGATGTGAACAACTATAAACAGCTTTTAAAGTTGGTCAGCTATGAAACTGAAGTTGTGTTGAATTGCAAGCCTGGCTGAGTGGCAGTCCCTGCTAGCACTGTGAATGCTGTTTCTCTTGCAGGATAAGAATATTTTTTAATTCATTTCATTATCTACTTCTTCTCCAGGCCATTGATGTCTGCTGGACTGTCTGTGCTGCTGCCCCTCTAACCTCTGGCTTCCCAAAAGGATTCTGGCAACAGCATCTGTGGGTAAAACTGATTAAAAAGTTGAACTTGGGGGAAAAATATCTGAAGCAATAATCAGTGGAAAACATTTTAGAAAGCAGAGCCTAGAAAATGTCTGTAAACCTGGTCTGTACAAACAAATGTGAGGTGTTCACACACAAGTGCCCCTGCGACTGATGACACATGGGTCAGAGCCAGAGTACTAACAGCTCCTGAGGCCAGGGACATTCTCAACACCTCTCTTCTTTGCCACCTCCCTCCATTCTATGATTTCCAATCATGAAAACGTGACTGCATTTGAAAGGGAAGAACCACAGCATATTCTCCAGTCTGACAGCAGTCTAGACATGCCCTTTAGCTATATTTAGGTTTCTGGTCAAAGACACCAAGAGGGTGTTCCAGCATTTCAGATAATAAACTGAACTAACAAAACTTGTTTTCTCTTTATTTCCCTACACAGACATTAGGTGAGAGATAGATAAATTCTAGTCTTTCAGGTCCAGTCTACAAGAGATTGAAAAGTTTCTTATATAACATTTTAGGCAAAGCCCATGCCAAGCAGGAATTTCTTTAGCCTCATTCCTCAGTCAGAAGTGTGACAGAAAAGATCTGCACCCCATTAGCACCATACATGTACTTGAAAAAATAATTTACCAGAAATAGTTGTTAGTATTCAGAAAAAAAAAGGGGTAAAGCAACTCATACTAAAGACAGAAAGAAAATCCATCTTTTTAGACTACTGAATATTAGCAAACTTTCCCTTTTCTTCCTTTGGGAGTTACATAAAGGTCATTGACTCAAGCAAGCTAGGAATTATTGCTAGTGTAGAAAATTCTGCCTGGTTTTCCTTAAGAAAGCAGCAAGTATGAATTATATAACTCCCAGAAGAATAACTGCAGACCACGGTCTGAGTCCTAAAATTCAGCTCTATACAGCCTTGTTAGTATAAACAAGGGGAGATAGCCATCAATTATTTTTTTATCTGATCTCCAAACCAGTGAAGGTCAAACTGCCCTCCAAAGTCTTTTAGATAGCCTGCTATTCTGCACCAACATCCAGATGTTGGTATATAGGCACAGTTTCCACAGGTATTTTGTTAATGCACTGTTTTGAGACACACTAGAAAAGCCAAAAAAACAAGAGATAAATTAGATGTCATATGTTAATGTAGACAGCTAACAGAAAGCTGTTGTGCATGGATATCATATTTAAGACATTCCCTCTACAACCTGTTCTGCCCAATACTCTTGTCATGCCTCTGTCTAAACCTCCAGGCATACTCAGGGTTAACAAATATTTATTAGCATAAAGAGCTAGTTATAAATCTAAATAAACTGGCAGAAGTACAAAGTGCTTTTAGGGGCTGAAGTCAGAAAAGGACATTGTAGGGCTTCATCCAGCTCAAGTGATACAGCGTAACTGCAGCTGAACTCCTAGGTAGTTCTAGTTATACAGCTGAAGCTTAAAACAGGGTATTAGATATTGAGAATATCTAAGTTTGTTAAATTAAATGGTACTGCATTCGTGTGTTTGCTGAAAAAGTGACTGCTGCCCATTCTGTCACGTCCTCATGCACAGTCCAGAGCAACTCATGTTTTATGGATTTCTGAAACATCCACCACTTACTATTGCTAATACAGGACTTTCCAAAAGGAAGAGTTCTTGAGATATTTTAATATCTTCTCAGAGAAAGAAACCCAAGGAAGCTAAAATGCTCAAATGCAGTAGAATGACTTAGACCACATCTGCTGCAGAGCACAGATATGACGGTGAAAAATACCAAGAAAAAACCCAACCATTGCATTCAACTTTTTGACTGCCTTACCTATGTGATTCATTAAAAATTCACATATCACTTTTTTAAATTCCTGATTAAAAAAACAGACATTTCAATTGATCTTGAAACAGTTGCATTATTTTAATTCAACAGAGACATTTTCTTAGGTATGTATGTCTAGGATTAAGTGTCCTTTTCTTTCTTCACCAAAAATCATGAGACTCCAGAATCTGGATGTCTGAGAGAATCAGATGGTTATGATAAAGGTAAAAAAATAAAATAATTTCTCCAAAACTGCTATTTTGAGATTAAAGCCAAGAATCAATAGCCTGTGAAGTCAACCATAAAAAACAATCATCGCTAATCAACACAAAATCATTTGTCCACATGTTTTGTGGAGTAAGATGGCTCATCACAACTATTTTATCATGAGACTGTAATCCAAACCAATAGCTGGCATGTTTCTAGTACAGGCAATGGAGATTACAGAGACTGATTGCTCTAAACAATACATGCTAGTGGAACAGTTTGCTAATTTTTCCAAAGTAGGCTGATTTACAGCAGCTGATCCAATTTACAATTTTGGAGGATTTTTTACTGATGTTTTTGATAGAAAAGATGTTGCAGAATATGCTCAGCATTTTAGGTGCACACCAAAGAAGGAATATGTCAATAAAATATTTTAGACTGGTGTAAATTAATGGATTTGAATGGATTTACTCCATATATACACTAGACTTAAGTGGAATTAATATTTATTTACATGTACCACTTGTTTGGAACAAACTCCTGCACGTGATCCAATCATATTTGTCTCCAAAGTACCATGCAGTTTCTCTAATTAAAAACATCTAGTTTAATTTCTATTACCATAATACTTAGGAGCTCCGGCCGTGGTTCAAAATCCTGTTTTGTTGGGAAGAGTATCGTCCTCTAACAAGAAAATAATCCCTGTACTTGCAGTGTGAAGCTAGAGAAGAAAAGGAAAGAAATGCCAAAGACATACAAATGGCAAGGTTTACAATCGTTTCAGTGTATCAGCAGTCCAACTATCCAGAGGGCTTTGTTCCAGTTCCTGCTGGGCTGCTTTGCCTTTCCATGGTATCACAACAAAGCAGAATTTTAAGGTATATGTATGCACTGTATAAGCAGAAAAAATATGGAAGTTAAGGAAACAGCTAGTTGCCATTACCTATATTTGCATATTATCAACTGAAAAATATTATATCAAAAAAATACCAGTGGTAAATAATACTATTTCAAGAAATGTAATATGTATGGTTGATGATAAAAGTGATTAAATCCAGTAATTTAGTATCATGTTTAGTATCATGAACAAAAAAAGACTGAACTAAATTTTCATGCCATTAACCATGAAAATTTCAACACAAAGATTGTATTTTTAAGGAATCCATGTGAAATTGCAAGATTAATTTGACAAGACAAAAAGATAATAAAGAAATAATACTGCTTCAAATTTTTAAAAGGAATTTCAAGCAGTTTTAAGACCTAAAAACTATCTAGAAACAAATAGTTAATTTAAAACAATTTCTGATTATTTTGCTACGGTCATAAAGTACTTTAGTTTTTCTACAAATACTATATGTTCTGTGCAGATGATGTGACTAATGCTGATAGCATGTATAATAATTTTAATATGCTTTATTTTCCAATCACCAGGGTTCAGCAGTGAATGGAATCAAAACAGAGATCCAGAATTATTGATTCATTGACCTATTTAAATCCTAACCAGTTCTGACATTTCTAGAGCTAAATACAGACTTGTCTTAGCAATCTGTTCTCGGTTACAACTACCCATCACCAGATTGTCTATGTGCTGCAGGCTCTATGTAACTTCTTTGGCCAAATATTTTCTTGAAGAGGGTTTACAATTTTGACAAGTACTTGAAAATATTTATGCATGAAAGCTACTGCTCATTCTTCCCAAATCATTCATTATTGTCATTGTCAGATCCCCAAATAAACAGTAAAATCCTTACTAACATTTAGATGGGAAAAAAAAAAAAAATCAAACCAAACAGATCAAAGCAACTAAGTCCACACAGATCTGGTATGAAAATCTATGATGCATGTTTATTCCTGATTCTGCAGTTATCAAATATTTATCCCTTATAACCCAGTAGCTGACATAGGGAATGGGATTTCAATCCACAAGTTGGAACTGCAACAGCTCATAAGGATAGGCCATTTCCAAACACTGATTTTTTTTTAAATTATTTGCAATTACTTTTATGTCATCTACTGTAGCTTGACTCCCTCGTTCTGTATTTTTCTCACTGAGTTCCTTTCTTTACAGAGGGAAAGCAGATGGCTGCAACTATAACCTGTCACCAGAACTACTTGTTTCAGGAACAACATTTACAACTTGTTCAGACTGGTTCTTAATAAAATACTAAAAATATCTGTCTGGGCTTCGGCTGAGAATGTTTGCAAAAGTCATGTTGTGAATTAATTTTATTAATTTTCATATAACATAAGAGGTGCTAAATACCAAAGTATTAAAAAACCACAGAAAATTTCCATTAAAATTATTCAAAGTAATACAAGTTACTTCCCAGTCCCCAGGGCTCAACAGCTAGGAGAGCATTTTCAGATGGCTCATCTGTTTAAATGCACAGACAACTTAAATCATCACCTGATATTAAAAAAATCAGAGTAGAAACAAGGGTTAGCCAATAAACAGAACTCTGATTAGTTTTCAGTCACTTTAACTTCCATTCCATGGCAAATTGAAGTTGCAAACTCAGCAGGACTGGCAGGCTAGCAAGTGTTGGCTTCAGCAAAGGGCAGAAGGAAGTCTGCCAGTGCAGCACCTGGCACAAAGATCTCTCACCTGACTCAAAACTACGTCCTTCATACTGATGGGGGGACACACACCGGGGATTTGCGACAACATGGAGGGATAAAGGGGACATGACAGAGATTCATCTTTCTTATATGTCCCACTCAACCCCACATATCCTTGCCATGTGTCCCCCTGTATTCCCTGTGCCCCCTCAGATCCTCACCACATGCCCCCCATGTTCACTCCCCATGTCCTCGGTCCCATCAGCCCCCATGTCTCCTCACATCTCCACCCTGCCATTTCCCTCCTATGTCCCCAGTGCCACAGCCATTCCTCATCACATGCCTCTGCTATCTGTGCCCCCATGCTCCCCTTTCCTGTCCATGTGTTCCCAGTGTCACTGCTCTCCTTGTTCCCTCATGCCCCTGCTATGGAAACCCTCACACCCCCCCTGCTCCCCTTCACATTTCTGCCATATGTGCCCCCATGTCCCTCCATCCCATATCCCCCCATGTCTCATCACATCCCTGACATGTTCTCCCACATTGCCTTCATCCCCCATGACCCTGCTGTGTCCCTCCATCCTCTGTCTGTGTCCTTGTTCATGACGGACAGGGCAATGCTGGCCTTCCCTGCTGCCAGCCCCACAGGCTGCCCACTCCTGTGCAGCTCTGTGTCTCTCCCTGAACCCTAGGGATTTCTCCAACCTGCTGCGGCCGAGGCAGCCAGTGCCCAGCCTGCCGCTGCCAAGGGTGAGGGCTCTGCCTTCCCAAGTTTGACTGGTAGTGCAGGACTTTGCACTATGGTCCTGGTACACCTACACTTTTTCACTAGTATAAGACAAAAGGCTTGTACGGTTCTGTCCTTAAAGTCTTGCAAGACTTCCTCATGTCCTTTGTCCTTCAGAGCTGTCTCAGGGGGTCCCACCCCCCAGTCTCCTCAATGAGTTTAAGTCTGCCATTCACTTTCCTTCTTGCCCTCCAATGGTTCATGGTTGCTGCAGCCCACACTGATGATTATCATATTCCCAACTACATCTCTGTTATTAAATAGGTGATCCAACTGTGCCTCACCTTTGGTTGGTCAATCCACTTTCTTCATCACGGTGTTGTCATTTGTACCGTCTGGAAGTCCTCAACTTATTGCAACTTACCATGTTGCTCTTTCACCAGACATTAGAGAAGTTAAATTCTTGCCAGCAGGTTAGGTTTTTGATACAGAGACTTACTCCAGTTGTTTAAAGAAGATTTTGTTAGCTTTGATCTTACTTGGGTGGAAAAACAAAATGCAACAAATTATTCTAAAATCACAGAAATATTTTGATTGATTACAGAAAATTTTTTTAATGCTTTCTAGATTTCACCCTTTCATCCTAATTCAGAGCAGTAAGTTTATTTTAAACTCTTGATTTACATCCTAGAACAAAATAAAACAAAACAAAGAAACCCCCTTAATTAAATAAATATAAGCACAACAGCCAATCTACTTTGTTTTCTCAACACATTCTGAAAAGCAGGCTCCAGAGCACTTCCCTGAAGAAAGCTGAAATTAGCCATGGAAAGAGCCAGAGAAGAGAAAAATGGAGCAATGTTTTGAGGAAACATTCCTTCAGGGTTAATTACCTTTCCTACATCACACTGCTCACTGCATAAATAACAAATTGACACTTTTTCTAACCTCAACTGTTTTTCCCTTTCTAAAGGCCAATGAAACATTAGGAAATGTCTCCTACATACTTTCTTCAACAGGATTATTTTTTGTCAGTCATTATGTCGGGGAAAATAAATAGCGTAAAAGAGGACTACGAGAGGACTAGCAAAAGAAGTCTGGCCAAAAGAGAGGAAACAACCAAACAAGTCAGGCCTGTTCTACTTATTGGGCCCTGTTCTACAGCTGGCAAAACATTAGAAAATAAAATTGTTTCCTGATATTTTAATTTCCCATTGGAGTATACTATTGTAAACTTTTCTTTTGGGTAAGATATGTTTTTTAAATTTATTTTCTTTGTGTAGCCAAGTAAAAAAAAAAACCTTAATAAAAAGGCCTGACACATGCTGATTGGTAAAGCTGCCCTTTCTTCTTGTTCAGATGACCTGGTAAGTCCTATCATCAGCAGTGGGAAGAAGCTACATCCCTGCACAGAAAGACATATTTACTGGATACTTTACCATCAGCCCTCATACTGAACTTTGAAGAGCCAAATCAACTGTCACATACTGATAGGAACATTGATATGAATTGAAATGAAGTCTGTATGAATAATACAAGGCAGATGTTAGCTCACTGTTACCCAACTAATCCCAGCCATCACAACAGCATGTGGCAAACACCTGCTAAGGCCTGCCTTGTCTTGGATGTGCTCCTAGTCACTGAAGGAAATTTCTTGCAGCATCCTGTGGTAAACTAAAAAGCAGAAAGACCTTCAAATGACAAGATATTTGTCTCAAATTACACAGAGAACTTGTCTTTTCTAGTCACAAGCTCCCTGTTTATTTTGGGTTTTTTTAAATACCACTGAATAACCAAGCTGTATGAAACACTTTCCAAAACCAAACTTCCTTCATCCAAGAAAGCTCTGAACATCACATGAGAGTGCCAAGTAATGAGGTCCTACCCATTTACAGGGTAGGACTCAACCACAGTACAGCCCAGCAGCAGAACAGTAAAGAAGGATAAAGCCTTGAATCCAGCAGAAGTGATAACAACCCCTCTCCCTCCCACTCCCTCCATTTCAGCAATAGCAATTCATTCTTTCTTCCCATTGTGCTTTCCAACACTTCTGTAAACATAGGCAAAAGTGATTGTTCTGAATTTATGCATCACAGACTCATTTGCCCACTGTGGACAGTTGAGCAGCCACTATTTTCATCAAAACATGGGAGGGCATTTTTGGATTAACAGCACAATACCCAAAATGGAAACCATCCCATCCCCAACTAGCAAATTTTGTGCAATAAATTGACTGCAGTTACAAATATCTTGAAATGTAGAAAAAAATAATAGAACAAGACAAGAGTGTGAGAGAAAACACCAGTGTTCCACGCTGATATGGGATGGGAGTTGCCTCTGCTAAGAAGCCTGTGATGTCTCTGCAAGACTTTCCAAGGGCTGATTAATAATATCTCCTCAATGTTCATCCATTTCACTGGCAACTTTTTGTATTCAAACCTTTTTAATGGCATCACACTTCATGTACTCCAGTTGATCTTGTGGTATAATTTCCCATATTTTCCTTTCTAGTCCTACACAAGAAGAAACAAACTAGCATTTGGGAGGAAATTGCATGTATAAAGAGAAAGCAGAAGTGAATGTCTTGCTAATAGTAGAGCAAACACCAGAGAACTTCACTTTCATATGAAGCATGGGTTTTAGTTTTACTCAACTAAAAGTGCTTCAGAGAAGTTTTTTCTGATTTAAAATCACAGGAGTGGAGAATCAGGCTATCACTTATTGCTTACCCTGTTGATCTCCAAATATCTCCTTATATAGTTGATTTACTGAAGTATAAGCTTGAGCACAAATTAAACTATTATAGTCAAACATGTAGCAAGTTGTGTGAGACAAAGATTTCATAAAACTTTATAGCTTTTTGTTCAGGATACTTGGATACTCACTTTTCTGTACATATATTGCCCTAATTAAAGAACTCGCCCATTCTTTAAGATACATTTCATCAAAGGCTTTCAAGGTAGAGAAATAGAATTATTCCCCTTTTACAGATGGGAACCTAGGCAGATAAACCAGGAAAAACATGGGCCAGGGTCCTCCTGGACATGGATTTGGATGAAACTTCGGGTTCACCATTATTCCCTGATACTGGAAGATGTGGTTTGGAAAAGAGTGATATGAAGATACATAAGCAGTAAAACATGAGTTAACATCAAAATCCTTAAAAGGCTAACTTTTTTGTCTAAATTATCTCAGTAAGGCAAAAAATAATCAAAATAAGTCAAAATAATAAATAGCAACCACAGCATACAATAGATCCTAGAGACTCACGAAAGATTTTCTAAATATTTCTTTGCAGAGTAATATGGATAACAAGGAAGACTTATGGGATTATATTCAACCTTGAAGTTCAAAAATATATCAATAAGTTAGCCCTTTAGTAGATGAAAATGATAAAGCCATTAATGAGAATGAAGAATCAACAAATGAAAATCTAGACAATAAATGTTTCTCTCCTGCATTTGCAAGGAAATGAGTTTATATACTTACATCACAAAGACAACACACTTTCCACAAGCAACATGGAGAAGTGTCAAACACAATGTCTATAAAAGACATGTATCTTAAAATCCATAGGCCTGGATAATTTGGGTCAGAGTGTCCAAGGAGTGCTGGCTAAGTTGTTCAGGGTCAAAGAGCAGCACTAAGAGCACTAAGATGCTGTCAGTACTACAGTGGATATAATCCTGATCCCGTAATCCAAGGGGAAAGGATCAGCTACCTCCTACACCACAGACATACACAGTTCTCTGAGGCTGGATGAGATTGACTCAAATGTGCTATGGAAGTTGGTAGAAGTGTTCACCAAGACACTTCCCATCATTTAGCAAGAGTCCTAGCTAGCCAGGGATATCCCGTTTGACTGGAGGGTGGCCAGTGTGATGCCTATCCGCACAAAGAGTCAGAAGGAGGATTCAAAGATCTACAGATCAGAACTCCAGCCTGATCCCACTGCCAGGGAATTTGTTGAGCACATAACCTTGAGTATCACAATGCAGAGCACACAGGCAGGGGATCAGGCCGAGCCAGATGGCTTTAGGAAAGGCAGGTCCTACTTGATCTCCTTCTGTGGCAGGTGACAACTTAGGGAATGAGAAAGAGGCCTAGATGTTGTGTGCCTGGACTTCAGTAAAGCTTTTGGCACGTTTCTCACAACATTCTCATGGAGAAACTGGCTGCTCATGGCTTGGATGTGTGTGCTCTTTGCTGGGTAAAAAGCTAGCTGTATGGCTGTGCCCAGAGAGTGGTGGTGAATGGGGTTTTATCCAACTGGTGGTGGTCGCTAGTGGGGTTCATCATGGCTCAGTATTGCAGGCAGTCCTTTTTTTTTTTTTAATCAATTATCTGGATGAGGGAATCAAGTGTACTGCCAGCCAATTTGCAGCTGGCACCTCTGGGCTCGAGTGTTGATCTGCTGGAGGGCAGGAAGTCCCTGCAGAGGGATCTGGGCAGGCTGGATCATGGCTGAGGCCAGTGGAGTGAGGTTCAACAAGGCCCAGTGCCAGGTCCTGCCCTTGGGTCACAACAGCCCCAGGCAGTGCCACAGGCTGGGGCAGAGTGGCTGGAAAGGAGCTGGGGGTGCTGGTGACAGCAGCTGAACATGAGCCAGGCTGTGCCCAGGGGGCCAAGAAGGGCAGATATAATTTCTCATTATACCATGCGCTCAAAACAAATAGTGAATGCACATAGTCCCAGTGTAACAGCACTCAGTGATGCCTGAGGAACCTAGAGACTGGGGTATGTTCCTCAATTCTCACAAAGCTTTCCATCAGACTGACCATGTCCAGGTGCTAGGGAATGGGGACAAGCTTCTCTGTCAAACACAGATAAAAGCCTTTTTGGTTTTTAAGGAAAAGAAAGCAGAAGAAGACTCCATAGCACTAAGGACACCCATAAAGTCCATGAAGAGAAATGAGAATGAGCTGGTAAATAATTGGGTAAAGAATTAAAATAAATCAGGCTGTGATGTTTTCAGAAGGATGAGTGAAAGTTGTTAGATCTGAGCAATAGAAATATTTACCAGGAGAGGAGCAGTTAGTAGGCTTTCAGTGAGATATATACTGAAAAGGAGCAGGATGTTGACTGAGTGTCATCATTAAGTGAGAATACTGAGTACGAAAGCCATAACTCTGATTGGGAAGACATTAGATAGGACAAAAGGAAAATACCAAGAAAAGAGTTGTGATTCTCAAACTTCAGGATGAAGTTTAGACTAGAAACAGTGCTAATGCATCTAGGGTTACTAATCATGTTTAAAACAATAGCTGACGGTGCAGACATTTTTCATGTCGGTAAACAACATTTTGCTTGCATAGAGAATACTGGCTGCAAGAACAGAGCACTATTTAGTGGCTACCAGCACACTGAAGACTGAGAGAACACACAACTTCTCATCCTCAAGCATAATAAGTTTCTCTAGCTGCACAAGGAGAGACAGACACCAAGCTGTGAGAGCCATCCAGACTTCTGTTGTCCACTTTGTTCAACAATCAGCTGAAAAACCACCTCTCCCAGCTGGTGCCTCCTGATGTTTCTTGCAGGTAGGGAACTGCCAGCCCACCTGAGCCCAGCATCCCCATTCCCTCCACACACACTGTAGGAGAAGATGAATCATATATTCGAATAAATAGTTCTGTAAACCATGTCAGAGGAGACTCTTTGTGTTTCCTAGAGAGACAGCTAACACTTCAGGGAGAGGCAATATACTCCAACAAATCTCTCTCAAGTGAAGAAATTCAGTTTCTTTGTGGGTTTTTATATGGTTTGCTCTGATTTGCTTTATTTAAAGAAATGGTAAAGGGGCTAAGTCCTCATATGATGTGTCCTTTATGGCAGAGCTGCTCCAAAATTTTTCCCTCAGTTTCTTTTAACATGGGAGTTAGAACCCAAAAAAACAAGTCTGTAGAAATGCCACATTCCTTCAAAAATCTCTCTGCTCCATGTGTGTTTTTGAGAAGTAGCTCTTGCTTTTTCTGACAAAAGGAATGTTTCACTTCTTTTAGCACTGCAAAGCCAAAATCAGTGTAGAAAAAGGAGCTGACCTCAGGCTATCCTCGTGCATCAGCAACAGCACTATCACCTAATTTGCAAGCACAGAACAATTATGATGGGCAAAGATGGAAGAGGCAGCCTGGCTTTTAGATTCCATTTTTTACATGAAAAATTGTCAGTAGGAAAAATTAGCTTTTATTCTAAGCAAGTGTGATCAGAAAATAGTTTAGAAAGAAGTCACACCTATATCCATTTTTCTAGTAATAATGTATATCAAGCTAAAATCAGCAATAAATAAGAAATTTTTTTTAAGCTCAGAATTATCAATTAGTTCTATAACTCTGACTACCTAATCTCTGACTGCAACTGACAGTGTACACTTATGCAGCTATGTTTATAAATACAAAGACTACTAGCATTCAGCTAAAAAACTACAAAAATAACCAAAACCCAAACAATGAGACAAAGATATTGGCAGATGACAGTTACAACATGTGGGTAAAAGCAACAGGACAGAGGAAAGTGAAATATGCATTTCAGAGGGGTTATAATGTTCACTGAAAAGGAATGAATGAATATTTATGAAATTGCTATTATACTTCAAATCCAAAAATTATATTTATGTTTCTTTTCCCCTTCTACTCAGCGTCTTTGTTTAACATTTTTAGATGTAAGATATACATGTGGACCCAAAACCTGTGTCTGCACAGGCTTTGTTACTGTTTTTTTTTAACTCTGCCAATATTATCTTTGTGAACTACTATGTTTGCTAGGGGAAAATCTTTTGCTATTAACAGAGACAACTAACAGAGGGAAATAATATAAATCATGCCTTTTGAACTGCATCTTGCTCTGCTGATTACCACAGATGAATGGGACAATATTTCATTATCTTAAGGAAAATATTTTCCTTTGAGGACAGACATAACCTGTAGCCAGACATAACCTGTAGCCAGTTATCACAAAAGGAAGAGCAAAAGTATGGGCAGCTGGACCATCACATCAAAGACACTGTTATGACTTCCTGAATTCTGAAGTGGCTCAGTTCAAAAGTAATGTAAAACTAGTGCTATACAGGAGGCCAGACTGACCTTCACACAAGTCTTCACCTGGTCCTCAAATGAGGCCTCCACACTGAAAAACCTTAACTGTTTGGACCCAACAATTTACCAGCATTGTCTGTCACTGGAGAGAATGAGAACACAACCCACTCATTATCAAAGTGTCATTTAAGTGAACTCCTGTAAAAAGTGTCTGAGCAGACACATTTGCTGCTTCTGAAACTTGTACCTTGTTCCTGCCCATTTCCAAAGAGCAGTGGCTACATTTGCTAATGAATACATAACCACAATGCCAAGTTTGTGTATTATTTTTCCTTTTATTTGCATTAGAGATTCTTTGAGGCAGAAATAAGATCTTAGTCAAGCCCAGACAATGATACAGCCCAGGATGATGTCCTTGTTCTAAATATAAATTATAGTACTGATGTTTCAACTTCATTTTATAGTTAAAGAAAGAACAAATGAGCAGAGAAAGAATTAAAGGGAAAAAGAAAATTTAACTTTGCACAAGATACACAACTTAGCGGTAATGATTATATAAACAAAACCTGTTCAGCAAGGAAAAAATCTCTGTTGGCTTATAAGCATTTTTCATATTGCCTTTGTTTTACTTCCATGTCTTACAGGCATTTTTCTAGGACCCTCCCTGAAATATTATTACTGAAATAATCCCTGCAAACATCTGTTCAAAAAGAATCAGGACCTACAAAATCTCTTCAAGACAAAAAGAAAACTCTTTGCTTCAGAAGTTGTGCAAAGTTCCTGGCCCATATTTGTACGTTGTGAACAGGAAAGAAAAAGAGCAGAAAATAATCGTAAGGATATATATATAAGGATATATATCCATATGAGGATTTTTACATACTAAGAAAGGGGGAGATTTCTGGATGTTTTCTGCTTTTGTGAATACTTTTTCAATATTTCATCTTTTCCCAATTTTTTTTCCTAAAATTATTGCTTTTTCATCTTGCTATCTGTTTTCCCTAATATCTTGTCTTTCTGGCTATTTATGCATTCCAAATGTTGGGTTTCTTTTACTTCTTCCCAGGTGGTATGGTACTGTGAGTCTTTCTGATTGGTTTATACTTTGATACAACCCATGCCTGCCTCTTAGGCTGGCCAGGGACCTTCACAATGGACTTCCCAAACCCTGAAGCATTTAACTCTCCCTATTTGACATCCACCCCAGCCTGGTGAGCTTCAAAACACTTCTGCTTCCAAGATCTCTGGATCACGACACGCAGACATGGAGTGAGAGCAATCAGGGCCAGTGGGACTGAGCCTGACCATCGCACCTATCACAGTGTGGAGCCTGCCCACACATGCTGTGTGGAAAGGTTCTCCTCTTCCCCCTCTTCTGCTCCCCTCAGCTGCTCTTACGCATACAAGGCCCATGTTCCCAGATATCCTGCAAGCTGTTTTCTGGTTTTCTCCCCAGCCACTATGCGGTGGTCTAAAATCCCCTGAATCCTTAGTATTCCCCCCATTCTAGAACACCTGTCTGTATGCAGCTTAATTTTGTGGGGGTCTTTTTTGAAGTTGCTGGGGCTTGCATTCCTCTCACAGTTCTGTGTGCTTTTGTTTCTATTCACTAAACACACTGATTACATGAAATCAAAGAAATTATAGCTAGGACGTCTACATTCTCAAGGATCACATTTCAGGCAATTGTCTGGTCAAAGCAGCTTCTTTTGATCTGAAATGCTTATGAGCCTTTAATTCAGGGCATGGGAAATTGAGCAATTTCTGGAAGTAACCTGTACAGCCACATATCTTCTGACTACTAATTGGTAGTATATCATGTGGTGGTTTAACAACAGCTGGAAATCAAACTCCAAATAAGCCTCTCACCTTCCCCCCACCTCCTCTGATAAGAGAGGGAGAAAGGCAGAGACTGTATATTGAGATAACAATCTACTGAAAGAAAAAAGCAATGGAATAAGAAACCCACAGGAGCAGCAACAATATTAGCAAAGTAAGTATCTGAAATGAGAAAGTGCTTTACACACAAAAGGTGTTCACCACCTGGACTAAGTTCTGTGTGGTCACTGGGACAAAGACAAGATGTCAGGTTCTCCCCATAGGTTGTGTCCATGAGGATTTCCCCAGACAGAGAAAAGATTATGAGTGCTGCAAGACCGAATGGAAAACTCAATGAGCAAATCCCCAAAAGCCAGATGGTCAGTGTTGCGCCGCACCACTGCTTGGGATGCTGGAGTTGGTCCTCACGGCTGCATCCAGCACTGGCATTGCCACTTTGGGCCTTTCCCCACGGCTCTGCTCAGCCCCCTTCAGCTCGGCTCCTTTTGGCTCAGGTCAGGTTTGGCTGGGCCTGGGCTCACCTCCCCGCTCTGTCCCTGCAGATGCTCCTGCAGACGCTGGGGCTGCTCTTCCAGCGGAATCTCTCCAATGTGCATTTTGGGGGAACGGGAAGGGAGGAGCCCTGGCACAGCTGGCACCCACCAGCCACAGAGGGCACAGAAACCACGCCCACCTCCCCCCAAGCCACACCTCCGGCTGTGACGTTGCAATGCAGAATTGCCCTCTGGCCACACCCACATGGCCTTGAGCTCCACCCCTCTCACAGCCAGGGCAGGGGCCTGACGGGAGTTCCCGCAAATCCCGAAACCTGGAGCTGTCTGCTGGCCTAGAGTGCGAAGGAGACTCCATCTCCCCAAATTCTCGTTAAAAAAGCTGTTTGAGAGCCTACAGCACTGAGCATCTCTCCCTTGATCTATTTCCCTTCTCCTCAAAGTGTCCCTCCTTTCATCCCTAGTGACTCCCACACCCCTGACAACAAACGGGTGAAAGCACACAGTGCTGACAGGCACATTCTGCATTTGGATGCTGTGACTTTTAGCCCTCAGCATTATTGCTAATTTAATTCTATTGGCATTCCACTGACTGTGTTTGCCTCTAAGTCTCCAAAACCTTTTTTCTCCCCAGTGCTTATTTTCACAAGACAATAGAAAGAAAAAAATTTGAATCATGAAATTCCCCCATATCAGCTATGAAAAGTACATTAAGCTGACTTTTTGTACATCCAAAGATCGTAACCTAAGCTTTGCACTTTTGCTTTTGTTTCCTATTGTGGCTTAAAGCTACACAAAGAATGGGTGACTCCCAATTACACTAGGATGAAAGGATGATTTCATCTTCTTTTTTGTTTTAATGTATTCTTTTAAGATAATGAGCAATTATTTATATTATATTAAATGACAGAGGAAGAATTTCCCTTCATCCTTCTTTCTTTGGTTATTCCCCAGCTGGAAAAATCATAGTCTACCTACTAGCACAATTTTGCAGAAACTGTGGGCAGGGGCATTCTCATTGTGTGCAATGGAGAAATGAAAGTGATGATTTAAGCCATTCCAAAATAATTAATTTTAGGTTGCATATAAAATTATGGTGGGGATCTGGAGATACCCATTTTTTGCAGCATGCAAGTGCATGTCAAACACTTGTATGCTGTGAAAATACCATACATACATGAAAGTCTCATTTTTGGTGGAAATAAGCTTAAAGGAGCTCTCTCAATCAAGCTCCTAAAGGAGCCCTCTCAGTCAAGGATCCCACTAAGAGTGAATCTGTGAAGAGAACTTACTCTTCCCACTGGTAAAACAAGCTGAGAATATGTGTAAGTAGAGTAGAAGAGAAACTTTCTGCCCCTGAAAGGGCAGATTTACCAGGATGCAAGAGTTGCTTTATTCCCACCCTATACACAGGTAGAGTTATACTACCTAAAATTCTATTAATTAAAAAGCTTATTTACCTACTTGGTTGTATATTTGTCAATCAACCATGAGGGAGCCTCTCTTCCATTTCATAGGTCTGCATCTCTGTAAAGAATAAAGGATATGCTGAATGGCTTTATAGAATTTCTCCTCTGGGTCAGTGAATTTTAACATTGCACATACATTTGGTACAAAATTGAAGAATGTTAATTGTCTATGTTTCAAATAAAATGAGATGCTCCATTTATTGTAATATCTTTTGTCCTCCTACAGAGTCTCAAAGCATTTTGACAAGTTCTGCCCTGATTTATAAGCACTCAGTTCTCAGAATGGCACAGTTAGATAAATTAGAATTTGTAAAATTATTTGAGGAAAGCCAGCATTTCTCTGAAAATATGACAGATCTTACCAAAAGCTTCAAGAGTCTGAATAGCAGTACCAGGCTGAAAACCTTTGAAATGTACAAGGTTTTCCAACATGCACCCAGCTAGGCTGGCACAGGGGAAGGAATCATCTGCGTTCAGGCTTCAAAACAAAAAACCTCCACTAACAACAAAATTATAGTTGGGCGTTAATCCAGGCAAAGCAACTGCATACATGTATCTGAGACTCCCTCCTGGGCAGGAAGGGTCAGTTTTATCCCCCTGTCCAAAAGGAGCAGCAGGGTGCCATTTTTGGGGGGCAGAGAAGAGTTATCAATCCTTCCAGTAATCATAGCATCTGCAAATAACAACCTATGGGCTCCTCTGTTCTAACTGCTTTTAAATGCAGAAGTACGGCCCCTATTGTATTCCTGGCAGCATTTTATCCAGTCTGGCTTTTCATCTTCGGTGGGACAGAGTATCTGCTCCTCCAGAGGGGATTTTTCCATGGCTAAGAGCTCTCATGGCCAGAGGGTTTCCTCCTCTAAATTCTCTTCTACACTTCTCAGCTACCTCCCTTATTGTCAAGTCATTGTACATAATTTCTCTGTGTTGTTGATGCCTCCATCGCTTTTCATCCATAAGGTTGTTGCAATTTATTCTCCTTCGAGAGTTTAGCTATATTTTAAACAGCTTAAAAAAAAAAAAAAAAACAAACCCAACCTGTCTATGGTTCATCTCCACAGCAGTCCTCCTTAAAGCTGCATTTCTCCTCCCATCAGTACCATTTAGTGTGGAACATTGCAGAATATATTTCATGTGTAACTACAGCACCTTATGTACAAAGAGATTAGCAACCCATCTTTTGACATGAGTCTGTATCTGTACACAGCCCTATTCCACCAATATGTTTTGGTGCATGGGTTTATGTATGTTAACCACAAACTGAGCAGTAAGACAGTCTGTGAATGCCAAAAAGGAGTTTTCTGTTGTTTGTGAGATGCTTTTATAAGCCTCAACAGAGAACAGTAGATAGGCAGCTCTTCTTCTCAGACAATTCTTTGAGACTCAGCACAGAGGCTTCATATGCATTTTGTCATTTAGACAGCAAAAGACATGACAAAACATTACTGGAATAGTCTAATTTACATTATACAGCAAATTAACTCTGGACAAACACCAACTCTACTCCCTCCCTCTAAACTTTCATGTTATCTTTCCACATTATAAGTGGTTTTGGTTTTTTCTAACTAAAGAGTCAATTTTCTCTCTTTTCTGTTGCAGTCTTTCTGTTATTTCACTGTGTGCTCTGTTCCTCCCAGGCACTTAGATCTTGCTTGTAAATGCTGATATACTAAGCTCATTACTCCCTCTTTTCAGTTGCCAATTAAAGCACCAATTTAGACTCACAATAATCCTTTTCCCTAGTAAAGATCATTAAAGACAGTGTTAATGTGCTTAATGATCCTCCTACTAATGCAGTTTCTTTCCCAGAAGCCATAACCTTTGCTTTTGCCTTTCCACAGGAAGGATGTTGTCAAAGATGTAAGTTTTCCCAGCCTGTTTCTTTTCAAACTAAGCACCATGATATGTGTGAATGAATGTGTTTCGTTTTGTATGATCTCGAGACTTTATGACACAAATATCTCTGAAAATCTTTCAGTAGCTATGAAAACATCCCAAGGAATCCAAGTAGGAATAAGATCCCTGCAATTTTAAGCAGTGATTTCAAAAAGTAGGAATTACATGTGCAAAGTAGGAGGCTATAACTTCTGTAAGGGAAGGTCTGTAAAGAAAGGGCTATTCAAGGACTCAAATAGAGAATGAATTCATTATGTGCTTATTAATGGCCAAACACAAAGAAATTATTTAGTACAAACCCAAAGATATTGTGTCTGTGTTGCACTTGTCCCTATAAAAAAGCTATCCAAACATGGATTTCTATGGTCTGAGTTTTCCTGGTAAGCAGGCCGGTAGCCAATGAAAGAGACATTCTGTCTGATGGCACTTTGGAGCATACCAGACAATTTGCTGAGTGTTCATGTAAAAGCCTTTCTTAAGCACCACATGGACAAAGGCCTCTGCAGAGGAGCCTCTTATGAAGAAATTACACACTGATTTATGCAGAACTGATGACCACCTTACCATTGTTTGTCTGCAAACTCAGGCATGTGTGAGTGGTTCGAAGCTTCTTCCACTCAGGCAGGGAAGAAAAGAGTAAATCCCTGTTTAAAGAAAGGAGGGCAATGGACTTGCAAGGAAGGACAGAAAATAAAAGGAGAATGGACAGGAATACATGATGTGGGAGAGAAGACAATCAAAATAATTGATGGTTGAAGTAAAGAAACTGTAAAGTTAATCTCTTAGAGTACAATTAGTTTCTAACATTTCCTATTAAAACTTGGCAATTAGATACTATCATATCATTGATTTTTTTTATGACTTTCTTCTAGTATGTCTTTGTTTAAGTCTTTGTTTGCCAGTTTAACAAGGCCGTACTGAGAACAGACACAGATTAATGTTGTGAAGAGCTCAGGTGCTACATACCAGTTCCCTGGGAAGTCATTGAGGTAGAACATAAAATGTTTAAGTTCTAGGTATTTACTTCTGACAGATAGGGTGCTTTTGTGTTCTTAAGCTAAGTTCCTCTATTGATTGTCTAAATATACACATACATATTGGTCTTGGAAACTGCAAGCTGTAACTAGCTCTGACAAACCCCCTGGTATCTTATTTGCACTTTATTTCTACTGTTAGAGTAAAATTATCCTGATCAAGACTGCTTCTTTCTACACTGCAGAGATATTCCTCCTGCTTCAGACCTCAGAGCAAATTTGATTCGTTCTCATAGTCCTGTGCTAAGGACTTCACAGGACCACAGTTATTCCTTGGAATGAGGGTTGTAATTTTCATCAGGTACTAGGAGAATCAGGAGGCCAAGCCAAGAAAGATCAAAGTTGTGAAAACTCCATTGCTGATACCAACTAGTGCAATACATAGGAACTTGTTTAAATCACATGAGCTAGCTGTAACTGCCACAGAAAGGTTTGCACATACTTCATCTGAGCTGCTTCTCATTTCTGGACTGGCATATGAGCTTCACTTTCCCTTTTGAGTGCTAGTGTTAGGGCAACCACTCATCTCACTAGATCAGAGGCCAGCAACTTTGATTCAAGCTCTAAAGCTGCCTTTTTACAAGAGTTTGCATGTAGAGAAGCCCCATGTATGAGTCCAGATGAAAGTAACAATGTTTTGGTTAGTTCTTTCAACTTTGTTTTAATAAAAACAAAAGCATATATTACCTAGGACAAGCATCTCAGATATGATATTTACAATTTTCTTCAGAATTTCAGTTTGCTTTCATTGCTCAAGAAGGCACAGTAGTTTCAGGTTCAGGTTTATCCTTGTTTCATGTCCTAGGATTTACAGCTCTTTGGGTTTAGGAGTATAAAAAGGAGCTGGAGGAGACCTGTGTCCTTGTAAGGCAGTAGGCAGATAGTCACTCTGCCTGGGTCTCCCCACTAGGAAAAGAGTTTTAAACTCCCTCTGTAAAATCATCCTTGAGCTACTAGGAGTACTGTTATTGACATAATAATTGGAGACATTGTAAGTGTGGAAAATATTGTCTGTTATTTAAAGAAAGGAAAACATGTGAAAGGGTGAGTGAGTTGCCTCATAATAAAACCCATTTTGGAAATCACTTATCAACATAATGAAGCAATGTGGGGAACTGAATACTGAAGAGGGAAGGATGCTGTGTAACCAAATTTCCACATGGCATTCTGATCCACATCAGTTCTGTTAGTGTTTACACAGTCCAAAATTAAGAAATCAGGGCTTGATATTAACTCATTCTTGAATTCTATCAACACAGAAGTATTGTATACCATAAGGTTCACAGACAATTCCTCAAGCAGAGAAATTTTAACATGCACCAATCTTGATTATTGTAAAGCTGAAAATGGCTTGAGCATCAATATTTTTGTAAATTGAGGTTATATATTAAGGCCTTACGATCTTCTTCAAATCAAAATATGTTGGTACTGTCCAGGATGCCAGTTATGTGGTTGCAAATGTGACATGCAAATTTCTTGCTATTTGAAAGATTCCTGCCCACAAGTGCCATCAAATTGCAAACTACAGTGTATAAATACCACACTTCTGGAATACATGGTTTTAAATATCCACCTCAATTCTTTATTTCTGCACTGCATGTGTTTTGTCAAGAGGGAGAAGATGCTGCAGAAGCTTGGAAGACAAAACACACATCATCAACCCTGTCATGATTTTAGCTGTGCACACCCAGGTATGACTGAAAATGCAAGGAGATAGGAGTAGCCTTTAGGCTGTTGCTGAAAACACAGAAGGTAGTAAATTGGAGAAAGAGCAATGGTATCATGCACGTGTGCACACAGACACCCACCCACATGAGAGCACTAACATCTTGCAACCATTACTCGTCCTGTGATACAGACATAATCTAGTTAAAATGGAAATGTATTAGGAAAGTCAAACAATTAATTGATCCAAGAAAGGTTGTTTTATGTTTTGTGTAAATCAAAGCTAAAAATTCATTTGAGGGACACTGCTGTATTGTAGACTAAACAGAGTTTGGCATGAGCACAGCGCTCGGTGTGGGTGTTAAAAGTTGTTCTGCACTACACATGGTCAGTAATCCTCAGCAGAAATGTTAACTCAATTTGTCAGCATTATCTTTATGTCAACAGTAATGCTTAAATATTTACAATAGACATAGTACTCTGAGGGTTCGTAACGCAAGATAAATTGGAAAAATGTTAACAAAATGGATGGTACTAATACAAGCCCTTGGCACTTTGTACTCTTCAATTTTATATACAAGAAGGTTTGCCTGAAAGTTGGATTTTATTAGGCTTTACAGTTTATTTGCTACCTCCAAGCTCTTGCTAAAATGAAACAGAAATTTGTATAACCCTTATAAAAACAGAAATGTATTAGGTTAATGATGCATGAGTACTGAATCCACAAGTAAGAGGGCTAGATTTTTACATACTGCTCTGGACCAATTTCAGTCTTGACATAAATAAGCATGAATAATGTAGACCTTAAGCTGAATTGCACCTGTTTATATACTGACAGAATTTGCCCCCACAACCTCAAAGAAATTATAAATATGCTGCATATCTTTTTTTAATTTACCATTTCCTATATAATATAATTCAAAATGCATTACAAGAAAAATTAAAATACTATAAATTTTACAAACAGATAAGAACAAAAAGAAACAAACAGTAACTTGGTGAAAGTAGATTCATTCCCACTCCAAAATTAGAGGAATAATATTAGGATGAAACGAGATAGCCTTCCTAGACACTTTACCTTTGTTACTCTCCCTTTGTCAGAGTCCTTGCCATATAGTCTTCTAATTAATTCTTCTAATGAACAATGGCTGTGAAAGCCAAGCATTTATTTCAATTACGTGTAATTTTATCACCCCTTAACCTTTAATCTTTTGCCTGTTTGAGTTTCTGGTTTTAAAACTGTCCCTCAGCATTTGCTCACCCCTATGCCCATCCTCCAACTGTCCCAACCAACAAAGTCTGCCCAGTATTTCCTCTAGTCATAATTCAGCAGATAGCAGCACATGAGGAATCTCACTGCCTACATTGGCATGATGTTTTTAGACAAAAAAAAATTGTAACCATGCCTTTCCTGGATGAGACAATTGCACTTTCTACTTACAGCATTTATGATAGCTTTAACTCACTTTCATAGACCTACATGTCATTATTCCTACATAATGTTTTGTCCACCACTTTCTACAGCTAGTTCATTATCTGTTGTGTTGCTGCTTCTCATACCAGAACCTCTCACCTTGAAAAGTTTGTTTCTACCTGCCTCATTTTTTGCTCTTGAATTTAAGCCTGAAAATGTTTTGAGATGTAATTTTTTAGGTATTCTGATTGTCATAAGAGGGGAAAAGTGACATAGTGCAGCAAAATACTGTGACAGAAAGTGAATTTCTTCCAATCCACTACTTTTCGTTACGTTTACATACAACTTCACTAGGTGCAAATCTTGTATGTTTTGCTCAAGTAGTTCTTGTCTCTTTGTTTCCTCAACTTTCATAACCTGTCAGTCATCGTTTGACTGTGATATTGTAAATATGAAAATGTCCAAAATAATAATAATTAAAGGAGCAGCTGACATATTTAAGAAAAAAAAATCTGTGAAAAGCATATTTCTCTTTTGTAGATGACTGACCAAGTAGATGGTCAAATTAATAAAAATTCAGTGTCAAACACCTCCAAACATTTTTGTTCCTGCTCCAACAGAGTACTAAGTGAATTAGTGCCCCCTAATTAGTCAAGGGACTAATTGCTGAGAGAACTGACATTGGAAAACATGTTTCAAAGCATTTACTACAGACTATAGCATCAGACAAGTGATATTAGTGCATCAGTTTGCAAAGCCCCCACCTATTTTCACACACATTTGCTTTTTTTCTCTAGGCTCCTCATAAATTGGCAGTGCTTAACTTTTAACTATTCTGTTTTAAGCTAATCATCATTTAAGCTACATCCCCAAATAGTCACATAGTTCTACATAAAGAAGAGTATAATGAGAAAGGGGTAAATAAAATCCAGCCCTTTTCTAGTCACACACACACATTTTCTATCTATAGAACACTCACTGTTCTTTAATTAGGAAAGCCAGCTGGGATTTGAACAATTCTTTGAAGAAAGCACAGAAGCAATGTTTAGAAAATGTATGAAATACCTTCTTTTCTTTGAGCTGCCACTCAGGCTTTGAGTCTTTGGCCCCGTATTCTATTCGCCATTCTTATTCTGGACCTGTGATATCCGATTCCTGTTTCTGTAATTTCCATCTTTTGTTCACAAGTCTATCTCTCACAATAACACTATTCAGATAAGGTATGTCTTTTGAGTAGGCAGCTACTACTTTTTTTTTTTTCCCTCCCTGTAAAGGTCCCATTAGTGCTTTGGATCCTGTGATACAAATGTACAAAGCAAGAGCCCTCCACTGAAATATTTCAGCTCACTTTTCAATGCTGCATCAGATAGCATTAGCAGGGAGTTTTTATAGTTTACCTTGCAAATGATGGAAATCATTCTCTGTTAAACAAAAAGAATTAAGGGAGCATAGCAAAAGATATAATTGTATTACATTGCCAGTGCGTTATGATGTCTTGGCACTGAAGGAAAAATGTAAGAGGATTTTCCTAGATAAAGCACCTTGCAAATACAACATATGCATGTTGTTACACTATGCCCAAATATTCATTATTCAATTACAATTGTATGCTTTCAAGAGTTAAAAAGTAAAAAAGATTACAGTAATGACTTTGAACTGCACAGAAAAAGACACAGAATATTTTCATTATGTCTCCTTTCAATACAAGGGTTGTAATTTTTTCAGCTACATGCTGAGCAGAAAAGACCAGCACTGCTTCAAGGAAAGCAATAAACCTATAAGAACACCCACTGTATTTTAAATAATTGTAATTAAAACCAAGAAACTGATGTTTATTACTGTAGATATTGCACAGAAAATATATGATGCTTATTTATATAGAGAAGCCACAAGTTGCAAACGCTTGAATCTTTGCCAGCTCTGTACTTTGTGACTTTAGGCAGACCACTTATATTTACAGATATATCACCTTATCTACCTGTAACACACAAATGTTACCATTTGCTTCAAAGAGGATTGATTCAGAGGTGTAATTTGGCTTAATAGTATTTGTGATTCTTGGATGAAAAATATTTTATCCATGTCCAAGTTCTATATTCCAACTACTTCTCAATAAAAAACCAAAATTCACTGAGATTCCATAGGCATTTATTGTTGGATAAAATGAAAAATTATACAAAATGAGTGATATAAATAATAATAGTGTAATTTCAAGTCTTTTTTCCAAAATAAGTTATTTCTTTAAGGTTCTTATAACAAAAGAAGAGTGATTAAAAATTTATTGCTAGATTGATTAATCACTTTAACACTTATCCAGTACCTTAGGACATGAAGTAATTAAAATAGTCTTCATCTGTAACCAAACTGACAATAATTTTGAAATATATTTGTGAATGTGTGAAATGTGTGAAAGTGTGAAAGGCCAAGATAAGGCATTTTCCTACTATTTTATCACATTGTAATTTGGAAAAAATAAAGAAAATTGTTTCTGCAAAAAGCTGAGTGTGCATATTCTAATTGGACCTCAGAAGTTTGTTCACATTAAGATCTATTTCTTTTTTAGTTTTTAGACTAGCAAAGTTGCAGGCGCAACTAATTGTAAAAGCAATCAAGGGCATTTAGGTCACTTACTATAATCATGAGTAGTTAAGCAGTACCAGTGGCTGATATTTTGTGGCTATATCTAAATTTATGTCTCTATATTAATTTTGGATGCACTATGCATACCGTACAAAGACACATTTCAGCAGAGTGCTCATTGAATTTATTTAGGTGGTATTAAACACAGCTGTGTCGAGAACTGAGGTTAAGCTGTGCCTGAGTGCTCTGCTGGACTGGAGGTGCTCATTGCTGCACTTGCTAATGTGGAAGTCTGGTGCAGTCAGAGCTGAAAACATGATTTTAACACCTTTTTTTTTAAGGAACAAGCACCAATAAGCACTCTTCTGAGCAATGAAATATGAATTTTTTGACCTCACTGACTCGTTTCTCTTAGTCCTCTCAAGCACTTCTGGTCTCAGCAGTCAGCAATACAGAGACACCAAACAGAGGAAGCACATCTGCTAGTCGTGGCACCTACTCCCTGGCAGACTGCTAGCAGCAGTTGGCTGGAGTTTCAGCTTTATCTAAAGATATGTCCCATATTCAGGCTATTATGTGATCTATCTTTGCTGCTTTCTCTTCCTAAAAGCTTTCTCCGTTCCCTGAACTTCTCTGCTTTTTTCACATTTGTGAATTAGGTGCCATATGACTTGCTCATGAAATTGCTACATAGGCTGTTTTACAGCTCTGGGGTGTGAGCCAGGGATCTCCCCACATTTGTGTGCCTCCTGCCTCTAAGCAAGCAAGACAGGAAAACTAATTACCCTATGGGCACATTCACATGCTGGGACTGCAGTTCAGTGCAGGAAGGTCAAATATGCAAGCTAAGACTCTTGCATGCCTTTTCAAACCATATTGCTGCTTGCCACACAAGTAGGGAGCTCGTAGGGAGCATGTAAGAATTTACAAGTAATGTTGCTGAGAAACTTATTTTCAAATCCTGATCTTTGACCTGTTGCCCCAGAGCCTGCCAGAAACACAGGAGCTGCATACGTGGCCTGGGCACGTGTAAGCACAGCACGTTTTACTTCAGGGAGGATTCAGGAGCACATTTGATTTGTTATGTTTACAGACAAGGGGCATTTGCAGGTGCAAGTCATAGCCACAAAGGCACAGGAAAGCCTCACCAGTACACACCAAAAAGGATCCCTTTGATCCCTGGAGGTGCACTAATGCACTGCTGCAGAGAAGACTCTCTTCCTGTGTGTTTGAGAACACACCATGATCAACATCAGACACAGCTGGATAAGTAGGAAAGAGCAGCTAGCCTCCTTGAAACCCAGTGTCATACTTAAAACTATAAGAGGTGGATAAAATAGTAGACTTTCCAAAATGTACTGAAATCAGGGGGGAAAAAAGCCATTTCAATGGAAACTGAAGAAGGTCTAAATTGATCATACAAATTACCTGCACATCATTTTGAGTATGTGTTGACTCTTGTGTTCTTTTTTTTAAGGGTTTTGGCCTTTGAATTTACCTGAAAAGACTTCTCCATTGATGTTCCAAATTCAATCATAGACAAATTCTGCTTCCTAGACTTACTCCTGACAAATACTATAGCAGACATTGAATGCAGTCTCCAGTTCAATGCTTGTGCTGCTCTGGCCCATCAGTACAAACAAAGAGCTGCTATAATTAATCCTTAGGATTGTCATAAAGATAGAGGGGCCATTCTGGGAATGTGCATATGCTCCAAACTTCCTTTGTCTTTTTATTTGCCTTCGGTGCACCTTGAAAGAGGTCCTGAACTGGCACTGGCTTTCCCATAATTTAAATGCGGGAATTTTTTGTCGGTTTTAAGATGTGCAGAGAGGATTTTATTTTTATTGATGTATTTTTATTGATTGAATGAAATTATCATTTGATTTTTGACAATTACATAGTAATTATCTGTAAATATTTCCAAATAAAAGGAGAAAAGGGGCTAGAGAAAAACACACTTTGAGGAGAGGGAGTATTCTAAAGATCTACAGCAGATTTTAGGAAGTACCTTGCAAAACAGAAGATAGATGCACTAACAGAACATATGCAAGTCATTATCTTGTCTTTGCCAAAGACAGTGCTCTTTCTGGTTGGAAGTGGACCACATTTCATACTGAGTGAATAATTTGTCATGGATGAGTAATTCCATGAGTTTTAAGCTGCTTTTCTATTTATCAGACACCTGTGAATAGATCGTTTTCACTGGACTTAATTGATATTCACTGAACTGGGATACTTGCTTAGTTCATCAAGTATTTTTGCATATCTGAGATTTGAGTTATTCTACTGAATTGTGATCAGCTGAATGAGTGACCAAGCATGTGATGTGCTTGAAAGTACAGATCATACCACTCAAAACACACATTAGTCTAATCTACTCTCTGCTTGGAAAAGAACTCAAGTATTTCTATGACACATATTCTGTGTACACCTTTAAATTATTTTCCCACCAAAATCCTATCATCCACATAATTCTAATGCATACAAACTCAGATAAGCTGCATAGAAAAAGCACATCATTACCTGATCCTTAATCACAATCAATTCAGAAGCTGTTTCAAATGTTAACATATATGATCCATAAAAATGTCTCAGGTAGTTCAGCAAAAGAAGAAAAGGAATGTGTCAAGACAGGAAGGGAGAATTCTAAATTACACAGTAGATTATGGATTTACACATTTATCAAACAGAAAGAAGGTGCCAAAGCACAGTAGTCTGGTATCTCTTGAACATCCTAAATATCCTCCAGAAACCCTTATTTTACAGTGAATCCAGAAGATAAGGGAAGAGAACTGTAATTTCACTCCTAGAAGCTGATACAACTTGTGTAAGAAATGAAGTAGTCATTTTTATTTATTTAAAATATCACCCAGACACAGCAAAAGTGTCTTTTTAATTATCTACCTGACCATAAAAGCAGTAATCAGGTAAGTGCTGAAGATACAGTTGTTACAGTAACACATTTTATCCATTGTATGCACTTCAGTGATGAAAAAATCTGCTTTTATATGAAAAGGCAGAAAACCATAGAAAGTGTTCAAAAACACTGGTTTCCTCAACAGGACAAAGGTTTTTACACAGATCAGGAATATTTGGGAAACAGACTGGAATTCTGCCCTGACTATCAGTCCCCAGAGAGAGGTAAGTACATTTGATGTTAATTGGTGAAAGAAAATAACTGTAATATTCTCACTATGGACAGCATGTATTCTTCATGTGGCAGTCTGACAATATTCTCTCCCTTCTTTCCTTAGCTGTCCCAGGAGGCTGGATAATCAGTACTATACATAGAATTGATGAACTCTCTAAAGTATTTGTTTCACAGTAAGGATCAGCTGGGGTTCTTCGTGCTCTTCACCATGAACCAAGTCTTTGGTGATGACTTCAAGCTCTGAAGTCAAATTATCTTTGTGGAGGATTTCATACCACATCAAAAATATGTCTGATGCAGTTTCCAGCATCAAAATAAGTGATGTGCAAATACCCATGCTATGGTGCTGAGGCATCTGCCTTGGGTATTTTTTTGATACATCAGATCTGCCGTGCCATTTTTCCTCTCTCCATCCTGTGGAAACACAGACAACAGATAAATCTGGCCACAAACCTTCAGGACTTGACACTATGAGAGAGGTAATGGAAATGAAACATACTCAGAAATAAATTATCAAAAATATAAATTACCAATATCTTGTATTTGTAAGAAAAATACACTGGGGGGGGGGCAGGGGGAAGCCTCTATGAGCCTATGCTGTCTTTTGTTCTTACTCTGTAAAAATATCTCATGTTGATGATTTTGGAAAAAAGCATAATAACCAACATGTGGTTAGACAGGAAAGCCCAAAGGAATTAACAAAATCTGATGAAACCCTGAATAATTTCACTTATAATGGTATACATGTGGGAGATACACACAGGCAAGCATTACATCAGGGAAGGAGAGAACCACAATGTTCCACATTCACTCACAGGCTTAAAAGCACCAGTCTGCCACACTTCACTTTGGTTGCCTTGTGACAATCCTTGGAAACCACTTGGTTACTCACTGTATTGCCATTTCTAAGAGAGAAATTTCCTCCTTCCAGGAGCTATCCTCGATTGTTTATCTGAAAAAATGGGCAATTCTCTGCAATAATCTGGAGTCCAAAACTTTCTATCCTACTTCATTTTCATTCTGTGCTTTTTTTGTATGTGTCTCCTCCTTCTTCATGTAGGAGGACGTCACTCCTACACATTTAAGCTTCTTCACTTGACATCTGTGCTATACAAAATTGAAGGGTTGTGACATACTTGATAGTAAAGTAAGAATGGCCATTTTACCCTTGTGGATTTCATAAACACTTGCCTTTGGTGGCAAAAAACATTAATTAATCACCAATATAACAATGGAAAAAGAGTTCTCTGACTGAAGTGAAAATGGAGCAATTTCTGTTGCTTGAATCACAACAGCTGTGATCATTCTCAGCTAGGAAATACAATGTGCAAAGATAGTGAGAACACTCTTTTAGGTAAAATCTTGGCCCTGCTGGAGTAAAGATGAAAAGTTTTTATCTCAACAGACCCATGGTTTGACCTTTCCAGAGTCAAAAGAAGTTAAATGTTTGATTAGCCAGCACTCAAAATGCTTTATAAGATCAGGTAAAAAATTTTCTGTTCCAGTTTCACTCATAATGCAACTTCAATTTTATATACCCTACTTAAACAAAAACTAGTATTTTCTACTTTCTTAGCATTAAAAAAAAAAAAGAGAGAATTTCTGAAAACCACAAATTCAGTGACAAAGTTTGTTAAATGAAGACTGTCTGTATAATAAGTACCACATGAGAGAAAACAAAGCCAACACCCACCACCACCATTCCTGTCTACTAAAAACATGTAGGAGGATGTTTTGTGGAATAAAGTATAGAGACTACATTTAGTTGAAGGGTTGTGGCAATGCTGTTGTGAGTTTTAACTGGTTTCTGAGATTTTGAGGGTTGTTTAATATTTTTTTGGAAATGAAATTTGCTTTTAGTCTGGGAACCCTGGCTGTTAGCTAGCCTGTATCAGGGCATGATTCTGTTTCCTTGAAAATACCAAAATCTAGCATTTCAAAGAATTGTCAAAAAATTGATAGTAAAGGAGTAGGTGTTATTTACTAACAAAAATAAATTGCATATGAATGAGACTCCCTTAGAAACTGAGAACTGAGGGAATTTGGGGGAAATGTAAAAAAACTCCTTAACTGTATATGGACAAGACAGTATAGCACAGATGCAAAATGACTGAAAATAAATTGTCGCATTGGTTCTAGAAATTCATTAGGAGCCAGAGGTTAACTAGGAAAAACATTGCTACCTGATGAGAAAGACAAAAGATACTCAATATGATATAGATGATGTGTAGAGCATGTAATGTTTATTTTGTTTCAGATTATTCTAAAAGGCCAAGTCACTCTTACACTAATAGAATTAATATCAGAGATTTATTGGAAAAATTAGATTATTTCAAATAATCTGGATTTTAAATCTAGTTCTAGAAAACTTTGGAAGTCTTGTCCACAGTATTCATCACAGTTTCCAATAATCTGCAGGTCTGCAGGAGTCAATGAAGCTCCAGAAGTGGGAAGTATTTTGTCTATTTTAAAATTACACAGGAAAAAAAAAAAAGCACTGTGGAATGTTATGAACTGGTCAGCTTAACTTCACTTTCAAGAAAAAAAACCCAAAACAACAAACTACTGGCAAATAGGAAGGTAACAGTTGGTTAAAGAAATGAGGAGATAACCAACATCCAAGACAGACCTGCCAAGTTCCTGTTAAATTTTCTTCTGTGATGGGTAAGAGATTGTTGAGATGGGGAGAAAAGCAGAAGTCTTAGCTTCAGTAATGATGTTTGTTGACACTGCTTCCAGAGTCATGGTACAATGCAAAGTTATCTGGTACCTTCAATTTCAGCTTTGTGGTGCAATGGAACAACACAAACTGGTTGTCAAAATGCTGTGTCTGATCTAATAAATCCTAAAAAATGTTATCTAATCACAGATCTCTATGTGGTAAAATTTAATCTGAAAAAAAAAAAAAAAAAAGAAAATGTGGGATCAAAAAAGCTAACAATTAATAAGAAAAGCTGTTGAGCCTTATGAAGGAGTCTGTCCTGTGGCCAATACCAAGTGGTCAGCATGGAGGATGAAAAAAACTGAATTTCAAATTTATGATTAAGATCAGGCTTGAGAGATAAGAGAAAATTCAATATGATCTCGCCAATTCAGAGAAATTTATAAAAAAAACAATGCAGGCGGACAAGGGAGCAACAATGGTTTTTGGGGAACAATTTAACCGTTTAGGAATACAGGACATTGCACAAGAAATAGCAGATGACAAGCTCCATAGCAAGCAAAAATTTCATCCAAAGGAAAGACCAATGGCAATTTGAGGCATTTAAAGAGCAATTCCACTTGCAGAGACTCAAAGTAGTCTTTCCATTGCAATAAGGCCTCAGGAGGAATATGTTCTCAATCACTTGTAGAGAAACAGATGAAGGAAGAATCCAGAGTTCTGCAGTAGTAAAGTGACATCTGAAAAAAGGTGACGTGGAAGAAGTGATTGAAAGATCCTGGGACTGTTTCATTTAGATAAGAGAAGATGTGTGGAAAACAGAATAACAATAATTGGCATCTAGACGGCTGCTAGGGAAGATCAGGAGGGGAAGGAATGCCAGAAGGGGTATTTGAGAAGGCATTAGGATAAACCTTCTAGTACTAATAACTGTCAATCAGTTGCCTGAAGTTGTGATGCCAGCATCATGGGAGAATTTAAGAACAGTTTAGACATGAACGACATAGAACAGGAACGGACTGGATGACTTCTTTCCCTTTCCGTACTCTGAGTGTGCAATCACTGTTAATACATATCCACTCCCTAGAATTTTGGCAATGGGTCTATGAATGGGACAGAATGAAAAATGGTTGCATCTCTGAGTCACAGGAGAGATCAGACACCCAGAAAAAGAAAGACCCAGATCCAGGGTGTCAAGGAGCCAAAATTCCAGGATGTCATGAGTAATCCTGAAAAGATGGCACATGCTGCTGGGCAGCCCTTGACAAATACTAATGGACATAAATGATACAAGCTGAGGAGCTGTCATAACATTAGCTAGATAACCTATCACAGAAACTACCAAGTGCCTTGGTAAAATGTCAGTCCTTCAGAGACAAAGATTTAAAAGTGTTCATGCTTTAAATTTTTCCACTAGCTTTTCTACCAAGATGTTTAGAATTCATTTGCATGGTAAGTTCATCAATAAAAGGTTCCCCAGTTGCAGCTAATACAAGTAGTTGTACCAACCTCTGGTGTTTTTGAAATAGTCTGGACAGTTACATATGTATCAAAATTATTAGAATGGGCTGCTAACTTATGATCACTAGTGAAAGAGGATTTGCAAGAGAGGAAGAAAGTGGCTCAGGACAGTACAAATGGATGTCAAATAAATATTTTATTGTTCCTTTTCTGCTTATTTTATTTTGACTATGGCTTACTGCCCCTTTTGAATGTGTCAGAAGCTATACCAAAATGAACATTCCTCCATAGAAGGTGAGGCTGCAAGATGTATGTAGGCTGTTTTTATGATAAAAGCTCTCCTAATTCTAGAATTATGAAAAACAAATACTAAAAATATTCAAGTGAGTACATAAACCATGGTCCTCAATAGACAGCCAAGATCTGATGCCAGGGATATAACTGATCCAGGCAGGGAAATAAAGGAAGTTTTCTTTTCTTAAAGGATAGTGTTGTGACAAAGCTATTTCATTTTTTAAAGAGAAAGAATCAGAAAATCAAGAAAAGGGCGGTTGGGGCAATCAAAGGTAGTAAATGCAGCAGTTTGGTGGAGGTGGCAATACATAAGGAAAGTTTAGATCACCTAGATTAAAGTTGTTAATGAAACTTAAATTCTCACATCAAATTTAACAGTTTGGAACTGGGCTTCACTGAATCCTGTAAATCACCAAGTTACACACTTGAACACAGATTTGCCATTTAGAAGCAAAACTCTTTGTGACTATAAACGTTTTAGCAATGGAGTGGAAATCATTGCAATGCTTTGCATTTGTATTCTGCATCAACAGGAACAGAAAATTTACAGCCTGTGCATGTCTTCCTGTTTTTTGTTTTCATGTTGGACAGAAGTCAAGGGCGTCATTTTGCAGGGCCCAGCTAGAAGTCAATAAGAGCAGGAGCGAACCTCCAAGCCTTAGAACACCAGACACGGTTACATCACAAACTAAATGCACCACTTGGATTATCTGCTGTTTAAAATAGAACTCTTTAGCATGCTATCTATGTGAATAAAAGCATAAACATTTCAGCTATCAACTCATCAAAACCACTTGAGCAAGCATAAAATATCTTCTTGGCACCAGGTAGTCATTCTGTCCTCTTAACACGATTTCTCTCTTTCGAACTTACTCTTCAGCCACATGCTAATGGGTTCATCTTAAGATAGCAAAGCCATGCATGCTTTTAATATCGGACTTCCTTGCATTGGCAAGAACTACAGATTTTTTGCTGACAAGACATTTTTACAACTATATGAATGGTACATCTTTGTTTAGGGGAGAAAAATGAGGTGAGTAAGAATTCTGAACCACAAATGATGCCATGTGAGTCTAAACCAAGTGCAAGCATTACAAACCACTTCACAAATGCAAATGAAGTAAAGTGAAGAAGAAAATGAAAGTGCAGCTCATCCCCAAAAATGCTTTCTTTGTGTTTTTTCTCTAAATAACCTTTATTTTTTGCAATTTGGTTTACATTTCCATGCTAATTTTCATATTTTATTTTTTATTTTCCATGTTTACTATTGAGCAGGACTATCTGAAGCAAACCAATTCTTCTTATTCATCTATTCGTCTTATTTTTTAAATTTCTACCTATGTCCTTGGCTATTGTTACTTATTTGTTTTGAAGGACTAGGCATGGCCTCTAAAACCACAGATCCAGCCCTCCCTGGGGCTGGTCACAGAGTCTACCAGGCACAGACGGAAGCTCTCTCATGACAAATGCTGCTGGTGATTGAGTGCATCATGAAGTGGAGCACAAGACTCCTTCTGCTACAAGAGGTCTGTGATGACAGGCTTACAAGGAAACAAGGATGTCTTTCCTTTTCATCCCTAAGACAAATCAGCATGGGTTTCCTCTGTTCTGGCTATCCACCAGAAAGCCCTCACCCATTACTCTTCCTAGTTCCCTTCACAGGCAGGCACATGCGATTTTCAGTCCCCTCAACCATTAACATCACCCCTTCAACTGCACTCGTATATACACACACCCTCTTCCCCTTCAACTGAAAGCAGAAAAATTAGAGGCAACTGGGGAGAGCAGATTTCTCCCTAAATCTTTGTTGCTGAAGACAGCAAAAGAGCTTAATGAGTGCCTTGGCCCAGAGCCCCAGGCTGGCTTGAGCTGGCTGCTCCTGCGACGACAGCGTCAGCACGGTTTTATTCTCAGCTCAGTCAGCACCTCCCCAGCAAAGGACTTCAATCGCACCAGATGCTGCATTCACACAGCAAGGGACACTGTCTTCCTGTCTATTCCTGCAGGTGACATACCAGAGAAGATCAGGGAGAAATACAAGAGCAATCCATGCCTGTCCTAGACTACTGTGGTCAGATAATTCTTTTTGGATTTGTATCAAATTCCATTTAATGTCATCCATTTCTGTGGTTTCTTTCTTCCCCCCTGCCACCGAGGTCCTCTCAGCTGTCCCACTGACAAGTCGGCCTTTTTCTGATGTCCCCAAACGCCTGTATGGACACAGTATCAGATAAGCACTGGGATGAGTGACTGGGTTAACTGATAAAGTTGTTAATTAAATCTCTGTTTTCAGCACTGATGAAAGATTAACTGGGCCAAAATTTAGAGCACAGGGGAAGTTTTACTTTTAACAATATACACTGTTCGGTAAATAAAAGGCTTGAACAATTTCAAAGATAGTTGTGCCAAGAACCTTGCAAAAACATTTTCCTCCTCAGAGAATTACACAAACAGTGCAATTCACTGTAAAGCTTTGTAGGTTTAACTTTTGCAAGTCTCTTGTAAACACTGAGGCTAATTCAATAAAAACACTATGGACTGAGAGCACAATCATTTCATAATCTTAACCATTCATTCCCAATTATATATTCCTAACATTTCAAACTGGCCAAAAATCAAAATTACTGGAAAATTGAAAGTGGGTTTAAAAATAAATTCTGTCTTCTCCGGTGTAAGGTTAGATATGCAGTTGTTGGCAGGACTGTACATGTGAGATAATGAAATCATATTGGTATGGTAGTGACTACACTAATACTTATCTTAAACTATGAAATGGACCCAGTATAAACTGTATGGGTCTCGGGATGAGGTGACTGAGCCTGAACTGTGTTCCTGTGCAGTCCATAGAAAGGTTGCTGCTTTTCTTTCTGGCACTGTCACAGTCACCAAACAGTTCATCATTACTGGTTGTATAAAATACTATGGAAGGTCTAACTAACATAAGCAGATATACTCCTGAGGTATGTCTTTGATGCCCCAAGTGCATGCACACCTGTTTTGTTACTTGTTCATAATATTCTCAGATGGAAAAACATGTAGGTAAATTGTGAAGCAGTGTGATGAGCTAAAGTGAACTGTGATGAGCTGGATTGTCTGAAAATAAGCACAGTTTTCCAAGCATGTTTTTTATTTAAATGCTGCAACAGTGATTATTTACCGTGAGGATAATGGAACAGATGGTGAACATTTAGCTGACCAATATTTAGTAGTTGCACATGCAGTACATCAGGACTTTTATAAGCATTGAGGTAATGACTTCAAATCACAGCTTGTTGTCTTCCTTTTTGGCAGGAACTGTTAATAAATAGAATGGAAAATGAAAGGTGATTACCATTTAAAGATTACACTTACGTCTTGACTACCTTGCATTTGATTTGTTCAGTTTTCATAACATAAGCCTGGGCTGTCAGGTCACAATGAAAACACTCATTTATAGTCTATATTAAGTTTAATTTAAAAATGCATGATGCAAAAACTCTGATTGCATGTTCTGATCTGATCCCAGATTACAAGGACCTGAGAGAGGTACCTAAAATGGCCCCATCTCTACTGATAAATTCTAAAGGTGCTTTGTTTTGGACTACTCATTTAAGAGCAAGCTTTAATTTGTTGAGACTGTGCTCTGTTGGCATTATCACTTGAGATAATTTACATCCATACAGAGGTTTTTTGAAATGTCAGAGCTATCACTGATGGTGGTTTTGCTGCTTTCTAATTACATTTTGAAACAGGTGAACTCATTCCTTCCAGTTACCCTACAGTAGTTAATTGACCTCTTTGTGTTGTATTTTCAAGAACCATTGAGAGATGTTTACATTGTAGCTGTGGTCTGTCTGTGATCAGACAATATCAGAGAAAATTAAAAGCCACATGCATGTTTCTTGGTTAAGTGTCTGGCTTATCTTAATGATCTAAAGCTGTTTTGCAACACAGATATCAAGTAATCATTAAAAAGCCTGGCTTGACACCACCAAGGATGGAATATCTTCCCTATCCAAGGAGCAAATACATAACAGCATCATAAATACACTAAGCTGAAAACACAAGGTCTATTCCCTAATTTGGTCCCCAAATGGAGCATACCAGGTGGCACTGCTGTATGACTCTTCTTAATTATCATTCACATTCATAGCAACAATTTTGTATTTCAACAACCAAGGCTAAATTTTGAAAGTTTTTGCCAGTCTTTTTCTTCATAAACACTTATCTTTTTCTTCATAAATACTTATCTCCTTACAAAGCTCTGTATTCAGGTTCCAGTCTACTTTTTGAAAGCTTTTTTGATTTCCTTCCTTTCCTTCCAAATTAATTTCTACTTTTATTTGAATAATTTAAATATATCCCCTTTAATTTCCAAACTAATTTATTTAGTTTCCAATTTTTTACCACCTCTTGTTTCACATTGATGCCCACATATTTTCAAATTTTAATCCTTACATATTGTTTTTTACTTAAGATTGTGAAGTAAAGCACTCCAAAATTGTCTGAGAAGTAATTGCTTAGGGATGTGGAAGTGAAAGGTCCATGGAGAATTTTGTTAATAATTTTTACATAGAATGTACAACATAATAATTTTTTGACAGTAAAAGGAAAGCAATTAAATCAACAAAGCAAAAGAAAATATGGAAATTTAATTTATTTTATAAAATATATATTAAGGCTATTTAGATTCCCAAATTCTAAAAGAAAAACTGTCAAATAAGTACTGCCGCACAGGGTAGCGCAGTATGATGAAAGAATAATGAAAAATTAAACACGCACACAGAGAGGAAGAACTCCCGGCCTAGGAGGAGTGCCTTCAACCACAGACCTACAAAGAATGGACAACTCATTGGCTCACTTCCACATACAGATAAGCTGACAACAAAGAGAGGGACTTGAAAATGGCAGAAAATAAACATAAAAAATTCAGAGGTCATTTCTGTGGAGAGAAAGATTCAAAACTTGAAGAATACAACAAAATCTGTAGTTTCTCTGTCACATTTTCTTCACACCTTTTTGATTCTGTAATGTTGCAGGGCATTTTAAGGGCTGTAAATAACAGAGATGTAGAGAAGGGATTATTCCAGCAAACCTGTCAGACACATATTATCACAGATGTCTGCCCTCAAGTACCTGGCTTATACCTGGTTGTGGTATGACTGCCCTTCAGGTAAAAAGTGTGTGTGGGATTTTCCTCGACCTTTACACTTCAGCTCTAACCCAGCTGAAGGTTGTATGGATGGGGTAGGAGTAGCAGCAAACACTAATATGTATGCACTGATATTGGCAGAAGCCCTGAGAGGCAATGCCCTGCTGAAATGGAAACAGGAGGCTGGCCAAGCAGAGTGCATTGGAAAACGAAAGCAAACCCTGTGAACACAGGAGAAATAGGATAATGCAAAGCACTGTAATTTTGAAGTCTTGTTTACAGAAAGGCCTGTGGATTAGTTCGCATGAACTGCTTTTCCTCTTAGCTGTGATACTTATCTATGCAGAAGTTGTACTATCAGCTTCTGCAATACCAGGTCACACTCCAGCTTTTTCTCTCCAGCCAGAAGCATGTGCTTGCTATCTCTACAAGGCTGCTTGGACCAAGACAGAAATATGATTTCTACCAATACTATGGACTGTACAATACATCACAAATGAACAAACTATTGTCCTCACTAGGAACTATCACTAAATTTATGGTGAGAACTGTGTGTATCCAATGGGCAATTAAAATAATTTGCTATTTAAATAAATCAGCTTATTTTCTTTTCCCTGTTTCTTCTCTGAATATCCAGTCAATTTCTAACCCATGGGGGGTTTTTTGGAAGTAAGGAGGTTGTTAAAAAAAAAAAAAAAAAAAGGAAAGAATTGTCCACTTTCCCTCATAGCACTGTTCAAAGGAGCAGTGAGTAAAATCTAGCTTTCACTGCCTTCTCAAGAATCATCCATGATTTCTGACTCCATCAGGTAACTTTCAAAGATATCTTCCTGGGTAAGACAAATGTTTCATCTATCTCATGTCCTTGACATGGTGCTACCATGGCTTGATACTATCATGTATACAATGCTATAATTTCCTATCTGCTTGATTAGAAGTACACAGTTCTTCTCAGACTGAGCCAATAATCTTACAAGAGAGCCTATAAGACCAAATGCCTAGCCAGCTGGATATATTTTCCATTGAATTAATTCAGTCATGCTGTCTAGTCAGAAATTTGGTTCAACACAGTATATCACAGAAGAACTTATTTTATGGTGTACCTCACAAGCAGCCTGTGATCCTCTACTACCTACACACCCCACACAACAAAGACTTTACATATGGCAAAAAGAGTTCAGCTCCTCTGCTGCCTTCAGCAGGGTTCATAACCTATGAAAATGGCAAAATTCACCTCTGGATCAAATATCCCTTCAAGCGCTCTGACAGGGAGATGCCTTGTTGTGACAGACTGGCTTTTACCCGTGCCTGCAGGGAACACATTAGCCACTTTCCTTCCAGCAGTAAGTAAACAGCCAGCCTTCATGTATGGCCTCCAAAGGAAGGTTCTTTGAGTCATGTTTGTACTGGCAGCTGCTATTTACATACCTTTGAGAAGGGCAATGAGTCTCACTCTCCATATAAGTCAATAGGCGTGCAAGAGCTCTAAAACAGGGAATAATATTCCTTGCAAATAAGCCTAGAGTATTTAAAATAATCCTAAATAAGACAGCATGATTATTTCTCAAAATAGCAGGAGAATGGATTGACTGGAAAGCTGGATTTCAGTTCGTCCAGATGTATGCAACAGAATCACTTTTGTTTTCTTACAGCTGTTAAAAAGTTATCCATCTCAGCTTTCACCATGGAAAATTACCAAACTCAGGGCTAGTCATGAATGGCACTAGAGTCAATTTAATAGAGACAAAAATATGTCTGAGACAAAACTGATTTAGAGGCAGAAATGATTTATAATGCTCTTCCCCAGTTTCAGCTCTTCTTTCCCCTACAGTCCCTTTAAGCTCAAATATCTGTAATCTGGCATGCAGCTAAAAGAGGCCTCCATGGCCTGTTTGAAAAGACAGGAGAAAGAAGCGTTCATGTATTAGAACAAAAGAATTTGAATAGATCTCCAAATATGAAATAAATACTTACATATTTTCTTTTTCTGCCACACATGACCAACATTACTGGAGCCTTTTCCCAGCTAAACAGAAAGAAGGCACTCTTTCCTGTATACTCAAAATTCCCGTGTCCTTTCTAACAAACCCCATAAAGCCAAAAGATAAAAGATAGCAAAATAATATTTCGGGGGGTTTTTTGCCACTAAAATCATGTATTTTACCAAACATTCTTCTGTGAAATCACAGCAGTATATAACAAGTAAAATAATGCTATGGAAGAAAGATGTTCACTTGTTATCTTCTTCATTGCCTTCCTCTGCACCAATCTATTCTAGATTTCCAGCCTTAGTCCATTCATCTCAATTTTGGACAGTTTAATCATCTTTTTGCCAATTCCACAGTGAAGTTCTAAAATACCACTGCAAAACAGCATGCTTGGATCATCACAGTAAATTATTCCCATGGTGGCATTTACAAGTGAAAACTTAAATAACATTTTAAGAGCGTTTTCCCCCTTTTTTCTTTGATGCAAGTGTTCTGCTGCTTGGAAACGCTGCCAGATTCAGCACTGGGTGGAGTCCTCTGTAGAGCAGAGACCAGACCATGCAAGAGGTAACAAAAGAATTCAGTCCCATGATAAATTAAATCCTTGGCCTCTCTTCTCAAAGAGTCAGCAAGGATCTCAGCTGAAATCAAACATAGTAGCAGTTTTTCTCTGTGATGCAAGTCCATCTTCATGATGATCTGCACCAAGACAATCTGAGAAGCTTTAAGTTAGCTACAAATGGAACACTTTGAAAGAAAAGAAGTCAAACTAAGATGAAAAAAGATCAATAAAAGAAATAATTACAATACTGACCATGCAAGACAAAGCCTGGTCTCTGGAGTACAGGAGAGCTCATCATCTTCTCCATTGACTTGGAAAGAACCTGAACAGCAAAGTGGGTTAGAAATTGACAAGCACCATTTGTAAATACATCAGGAAATTGTTAATGTGTAAGTACCTCTAAAACAGGTGGGTTGTGGGGAAAAAACTTTATGGTGCAGCAGTGTGTCATACTTGCACTGAAATTACCATGTTCCTCTTTTTTTAGAGACTGAAAGTGTACTTCTGCACTGGAGTCCATCCACATTATCCCAGGAATGACTCCCCCTTTGGGAAGTGTCATTCTGGCATATCACTTACTCATATCCTTGCTTGCTTAAGAAAGCAGCCAAGATCCATTGGTCTCTGATAATCTTTTTTTACTGGAAAAGTGGGTTTTCTACCAGTAAAGTCACTGCTTTGACAAATTATGTAGAGGAGACAGTGGAGGGTGGAGAGTATGCAAAGCACACCACTCCCAGTTGAAGAATGTGAGCAAAAGAATGACAGAGACCATGATAAAAGTTGATCGTGTGAGTAAAAAGGGCAAACCACTACCACATGCCTGATGAAAAGTCAGGAAAGATGTTGTCCAAAACATGACTCCCAGGAGAGATGAGATCACACTAAGCGGGGGAGGAGGGTATGTTCAGGATGTTGTTTTGTAACTGTCTAGTGTTTTCCAGAGTAAAAGTGATTGTGGTTTGGCTAAACACAAGTTTCTTGCCTACCCACTGCTTTATCCCTAAAGACTAGAAACAAGAGCTCCACCAGCAGGTAGGCTCTCTGGAAATGCATCCAAGCAACATGGTGCTGGGAATGCCTCTTGTCATTGAAGTCTCACCCAACCTCCCTATTGAGATGGAAGTTACTGCCCAAGAGTTGTAGGACTGCCTCACAGCCCTGAGGGATAGAACTAGACAGACCAATACCCAAAACTCAGAAGCTCCATCCAACAGATTTGGTCATAAAACATCCACTCTCACAGTGAAAGGAAAGGACCGTAACATCCTGTTTCCAAGCATTCTAAGCAAGTTAACTGCTCTTTCCTAAAGAGCTGACAGGCTAACAGTTATGTCACTCTAAGAGTCAAGAGAGTTTGTTATATAATAGTTCAAGTAATTTGAACTATTATAGATTCTTTAATTTGCTAGATTCTTTATTTGTTAAATTGCTTTTGTAGAGGCAGAGCTTTAGAAGTGATTTTAGTAATTTTTAACTTTTCTGGCAGTAAATTAATCCAAGCTGCTCTTAGAGGCCCTTCTCCTTCCTTTACAGACTTCTCATCTCTCATCTACTATCCACTCTCCTGAAAATTCGATTATCTTAATCTCAGGGTGCTCATTTCATTTGCCAGTATTGCTTTTCTTATCTTTTACACTCTTGACTTCACTATGTAATCGTTAACATTTCTCCTCCACATTTAATGTTTAATTCCATGGCTGTATCTCCTTCTTGCTTTGCATTACTTTTCCTAGTTCTCTATTTCATAAGGCTTTCTAGTCTGTTAGTTTTTGCAGAGTCAGCTTCCTTAAAGGACTCAGCCTCTGTTTCCATTACCACCAATGATAAGCTCTGGCATTCTGTTCAGAGTATGAGTATTGATACTAATTATTCTTTCATTCTTTATCTTTTGTTTATCCCTTCAAATATTTTATTCCATCTTGTCAACTGCTCTATCATGCTACTAAACTCTCCTCTCAAATAGCATAGTAGTTTTCCTTCTCTAATATTTTAGTCTCACTCTTTGCTCAATAATAAGACTGGTTAAGTTCTAAAAACTAGCACTCTTGTACCCATTTTTATTAATATTTTAGGAATATTAATTTATTTTAGGAATATTTAAAATATTTAATATTTAAATATTAATTTATTTTAGGAATATTTATTAATATTTTAGGAATTACACTCTCCAATTTAGTGTTCCCACTGAAACCACTCCAAACCATGCAGCACTGCTTACTCCTCCCTCCCTTCCTTGAGGCAGGGACAGGAGAATTGGAGGCACCAAAGGTAAAGATCACAGGTTGAGATAAGAACAATACACTAGAAACAGCAGTGGGACAAGAAAATGAACAGTAACAGTAACAATAAAAAAAGAGCATGAGAGGCAATTGGTTCTCATGGAAATGCTCATCACTATACCCTGAGGGAGCCAAAAATACCTGCCCTCCATACCCTTACTTGGAAGGGACTCCCTCCACCATTCCCAGAAAAAGAGAGAAGGTGCTATAGAATAAGGTCTGGATCCTGGCCATGCCCCCTCCTGGTTACTGCAAACTAACCCAGGACAGAACCAGGATATGATCCTACCTGGAAGTGTTAGGCTTGGGTTTTACTTCAGTTAGAAAACCACAGCACAAAAGTGAAACAATTATCAGTTGAAACAAATTGCACATCCCTTGTTTTATACGTAAATCCACTACCTTGCCTTGTATGAGAGAAATAACCCTCTGAAACCTCCCTACTCTCTAATTTTCTAGGTTTTCTTATTTCTACACATTCTCTGCTATTGCAATCCATTAAAACCACTGTAGTCTTTGTAACTACATTTTGGAAGTCTGCAAACTTGGACAGCTACACAGCAGGATTTCATATTTCAGGCTTTCTGTTTCCTATCTCGGTCTTCTCTAAAGCAAGTTTACACTACTAAAATGTATTTTCCTTGTGAAAACTATTTCTCGTCTTTATTTCAAGGTTCTGTCTATCTCAGTTACTTTTCATCAGCAAAGACTTCCATCTATCTGTGTCTGCATGCCATTTTTGTGTCTCTCTTTGCTATTGATGCAATTTTGGTAATTACCCCATGGGAGAAAGCTGTCTAATTGTTTTGGCTTACAAACTGCTATAAAGAACCTTCCTGAACAAAGGAGTTTGGGTGTGGGGGCCTGAATATATGTTGTATTGTAAGACCTGTGTGTGTCAATGTAGGGGCCTGAATATATGTTGTATTGTAAGACCTGTGTGGGTCTGAGTTGCTCCAAACAAGCTGCAGCTGCAGGGTCCTTAGTTGGGCAGCAGCTGTAGCTCGTGAAGGTAACTGAGATAAATAGGGGTGGATCGAGAGCCCAAGAGGAGCCCCTGAGAAGACAGGAAGGACTGTGCTGCAGAGAATGGAGAAGAGCTCCAGCAGAGAGGCAAGAACAACACTGCAGCGAAGATTACAACGACTGGTGCCCCGTGTGAGGAAGAACACACAACCAAACATTGAAAGAAGGTATGGAATCCCCTGGACAGCTGAGAGCTGTGGCAGCCTGAGAGCTGGGACTAGAGAAGGTATGGAATCCCCCGGACAGCCGAGAGCTGTGGCAGCCTGAGAGCTGGGACTAGAGAAGGTATGGAATCCCCCGGACAGCCGAGAGCTGTGGCAGCCTGAGAGCTGGGACTAGAGAAGGTATGGAATCCCTGGACAGCCGAGAGCTGGGACTTTGGAACATAATATGGCCTTTGAATTAAGGAGCTGTAGCAGCAGAAAGCTGGAAGAATATGGCCTTTAAGGAAAAGAGCCTTGGAACATCTAAAGACAGCCGAGAGCTGTGGCAGCCTGAGAGCTGGGACTGTGTAGGGATATGTATATATTCTATGGTTGTATCTAAGACAGCTGAGAGCTGTGGCAGCCTGAGAGCTGGGACTGTATGCATATTGTAATTGTATAAACACTGCAGCAAAATTACAACACCATACCTCTCTCTTCACCAGTTCAACAGCTGCATCCATGTCTTTTTGGCTATATTTTAGCACATCTATAATAGCATCCACAGCAGTGTTTGTAGAAGTAGCAAAAGGGACTGTATGCATATTGTAATTGTATAATTGTTAAAAGAAAAGGGGGGAAATGTGGGGGCCTGAATATATGTTGTATTGTAAGATCTGTGTGTGTCAATGTGGGGGTCTGAATATATGTTGTATTGTAAGACCTGTGTGGGTCTGAGTTGCTCCAAACGAGCTGCAGCTGCAGGGTCCTTAGTTGGGCAGCAGCTGTAGCTCGTGAAGGTAACTGAGATAAATAGGGGTGGGTCAAGAGCCCAAGAGGAGCCCCTGAGAAGACAGGAAGGACTGTGCTGCAGAGAATGGAGAAGAGCCCCAGCAGAGAGGCGAGAACAACACTGCAGCGAAGATTACAACATTTGGGGCAGAAAGTGTCTTGCTTTTTTCATAGTTCACTATATAAATTTGTTACTATTGAGCAAATTATTTCAAATTACAATACCCTTTCAGTTACAACTGCTCTATGATTCATTACTTGGGATAATCAGAGCTCAGAGAAAGTTATTATGTTTTCTCATATGCCATGCAACATTTAATGCAGTCATACAGTGCCGATCAATGGTTAAAAGGATCTTCTAAGTCCATTAGGGTCCCTGTGCTGGTTTGACCAGGAAATGGGAATTCTGGGATGCTGTGGTCAAACCAATGGGTGTTCAGATTTTAATATTGGCACCTGATGTGGCCAGTGGGGTTCGGACACACCTCTGAGAACACACAGGGGTTAAAAGCAGAGCTTCGGCCCTGGGAGGCTCTCTTGGGACTTCGAGGGAAAGAGGTCGGATCTCCCTCCCCAGTCCAGCTGCTGCTGCTGGGCCGGGGAAGGGCAGCCCTGCGCTAGGCCTGGGGCCTGGACAGAGATGGGGGGGTGAGGAGGCCCTTGAGGATGGAAGGGTGGAGGAGCCCCAAGAGACATCAGGCAGCCAGCCCCCACCAGGGGAGAGCCGGCATCTGAATATGATAGCGGCCGGCCCAGGAGGAGAAGGAGTGCGGCGAGAAGGTGCCCGGCAGGGCAGCTTGGGAGTTCCAGAGCTCCAGACAGCAAGACTGAGATATTTAACCCTTTTCTTGCATGATAGAAACCTTGCAAATGCTGATCCTCCTGGACCTGAATGAGAAGAGAGATAAGAGATAAGATAAGAGGGAATGGGCCACGAGGGAAGTGCAGAAGACTCTTGAGTGGGGGAGAGATGACGGAGTGGCCTTTTGGCTGGACTTTTGTTGTGTGGCCATAGACTGAACCATTTTTTTTCTGTGACACAGAGACTGCATTTAGGGGGAGGCAGTGCCTCAGAACCGGGAGGGTTCAGTGTGGGGACCCCTCGGCCCCAGGGGGTGAAAGATTGCGGGGGGACAGATGTCCCAAAGCAGAGACTGCCTTTTGGAGTGAGACAAGGCATCCTTGAAAGATAACCCCAGAAGCAGCTCTGGTCCATGCATGGTGGTGAGAGCACTGGGCATGGAAGGAAGATGTCATGATGGCAAAGAACTTTCCGGGTGATGCTGAGTGACATGGAAGCACACGAGGTTACAACGTGTTTCCAGCGGAAGCCTGTGGTGCAAGAAGGACTCCTCTCCTCTTGATGAACTAAAGATTGAGTATTCTAAAAGGTGGTGCCAGACTGAGAGTTGGTGATTTGGGGGAATGTATTGCATTGGGAAATTTGGTGGGGGGGAGGAGGAAAATGCTTTTGTAAGGTTTTCATTTTCCTTGTGTTGTTTTTTTCCCTCTTTTCTTGTAGTTTAGTTAATAAAGTTTTCTTTATTTCTAAGCAGGAGCCTGCTTTGCTTATTCCTGGTCACATCTCACAGCAGACACCAGGGAGAGGGTATTCTCATGGGGGCACTGGCATTGTGCCAGGCTCAAACCATGACAGTCCCCCATTCCTTAGGTTCCCAGGAAGGTTCCAGACACCCTGCACAGAATATGTGTGAGTCTAATTACACTCCCAGCATTGACCTAGGGACCAAAGACAGCCTAAGGATGGAACAAAAGTGTCTGATGTCCTGTGCTCAGCTCTCATAGCTCCACACAGATTGGAAATTAAATGAAACTTGCCTGAGACAACAAGTTCAATGAGAGCTTGAGAGCACCAAGCAAAGCAAGCTGTTTGTTATCTATATGACTTCCCAAGAGCACAAAGAAAGGGACCAAATACTTGCTAGCAAGATGGATTCACAAATCATCAAGATACACAGAGAGCATATGAGGACAGTCTGCCTTGAAAAACAGAGTAGCTTACACATCATTAGGACCACACCATGCATGTAATCACCTAAAGAGGTGAATAAAACAGCACAAAGGGTTCACACAGATATCTAATCCGAATGCATTTCTTTTTTGGCTGTGTCTGGACTCATTGCAACAAGAATCCAAAGTATACAGTTGTCCAACATAAAACACATGTAAAAACCATCACAACTTATCTGCTGATCTGACCTAGTTAGCTGAAAGCAATTTTATAGTGTCATAATCATAATTTAGATTTATAACCGAATATATTTAGTAGACTGTTCTTTTGGGGACATTTACAATAGACAGCCAAGATCAAATATTTGATAAGATTTTATGGCCACAGCGGCATGTAAAAAAAGTACAGGCTGCAACCTCAGAGTCATGCAGTAGTAGACCAAGGTGAAGGTTTCTCAGACGTTCAAGTCAAAGAGGAATGCAACTCCCTTGGTAAGTTAACAGATATACCCAAACTGGACGAAGGGCTGAGGAGAAGCAGTGCATTTTCCTGTAACAGAAAACAGCTTCCAAACCCATTATCAGCTGTAAGATGTATTTTCACTTCCCACCAAGGTTGCAGGGGAGACCAGTGCCTCTATATGGAGACATGAGTTCTTTTCATGCTGGAGAGAGAAAGAGAGAGAGAAGAGTAGCATAGAACATCAAGTGGATTCCTACTTATTGTCTTTTCTCTGAAAAAGCACAAACAAACTTTCATTCTTGGAGTGCCCCTTTATGCCTAATCAATAGGAACCCTTTTTTTGTTAATGTGGGGGAAAGAGTGTGTGGGGTCTGAGTCAAAAAAGAGCAGGGGATGTTCAGACTTACTAAGCTGGAAGGTCACACACCATAGACCACCAAACAAGAGAGTGGCATTGCTGGAGGTAAATCAGCCTGACACCCCAGAGCCCTTTAAAACACCATGACATATCCCTGAAATAATGTAGTTAACATTTTGACACAAGAGAGGACATTTGAAAATGAGAAAATTCAGTTCTAGAGATAGAAGAGTTACACAATTTTGGTTTTACTCCTCAGTAGGAAGGTAGTTTTATGTCTGTGAAATTGGCAAGACTGACTTGCCTATGAAAGCAAGATTAAAAATTTTACACTCTCTTCTGTAAAAGAAAAACATGTACCAGGAAATAAACTCAGAGATATTAAAGAGAGATGATTTTCCATTGGGACCTGAAATGAAACTACCACTACAAATTTATTAGATTTGGAAGTGGCATAAATAAAGATTCCAAACATTTACTATTATGGTCTTAGTAATGTTCATTACCATCTGTTGTAAATAGCTACAAAGAGAGGATTTTAGCCAGCTAGATGCACAGATCATCAGTGGCCTGCAGCCAGAGAGGTCAGTCAAAGCATTGCTCTGCATTAACACGGCTCATAGGCTACCCCGATTCCTGCCCAGCTGCCCAGAGTTCCAGTGCTGCTGTGGCAGCTATCAGTAGGAGCATCAGTACAGCATCATAGCAGCCCTTGTTTTCACCCTCAGTTTGCAATTCCTGAAGACTTGCTTCATCCTTCTCTGGAAAAATTTCCCAGCAAGAAGTGAAGCCACCTATTCTTCTGCTTACTATTCACAACATCACATAGAGCAGGAGAGGGAGTCATAGTTGGTAGCAAACAATTTCCAGAGATATGACCAGCAAAGGGACTGAAGACAGGGGTCTAGAGTTCTCAGTGGCATTGCATCTTTGCTAATCTGCATTTACCTCCCATTGACATGAACAGATTTTCATCTACAAGAGTAGATTCTGCCATGTTGCATGGCCTCTTTAAGTTACATGAGCTGCTGTAGTTTTCTGGTGCCTTGCTTGATAAAAAGAGAGTTTGCAAGCAAAATCTCTTTTTGGTCCTTACAACATACTATGCATTTTTCTCTTTCATCTTTGGACTGAAATTTCTAAAGAAATTAAATGCACAGGGCAAAGTAAATCAGCAGAGCATAATGTGACCATTAGCATATCGACTGTAGTGTGTGCGTTTATGAACCTGTCACTCAGAGATTAGACCAGACATGATTCTCTCATCAAAGGCTTCAAAGTCAAGCCTGAATACTCAACTGACTTTTCCAAGATGGGATTCTCCTACTCTCAAAACAATCATGTCATTTCTGTCTGTGCTGGAGAACTCTCTCATATAATGCCACATCAAGTATCATTAGTTTGCATTACTGAAGCCAACTGCTCCAGCATCAAATTTTATGGTAAGTTCCAGTGTGGCTGACTTCTTGCCTTGCAATTTGCTGACAGAGAACATTAAGGCATCTTTTCCATATATGTTAGGACTGCTGTAAGTTCATTTACAGTTCCAGTGAACTGTCATCCAGTGCAGCCCAAAGGCTTAGAGCATTTGCTGGAGAGCTGTATTCCTAAATCAAGCACTGGGTTATTGTACTGGCACATTGCTTAGCATTTCAGATAATCTTTCATCTAAACTTAACATCACTATATTTATTATACTTGTTTCACAAGTATTTTGTAAAACTTAATTAATATTTTTAAGTCTTCTGGCTTAGATAACAGTTCCTGATAAAATGCAAAGTATTATCACACATATTAAAATGGTTTCACAAATTTATAGCTATATCTAAAAGTAGTATTGGAACCATGTTAGACCACTCTTGTTATCAAGAGAAGCTAAACTGCTTGCACAGCTAATAAAACTACCAGTGTGATGAACCTTTCTGCTCATATGTCATAAAGATTGATGCTGTATTTTAAAATGCGGAATTTTTTCTTTTTTTCAGTTCACAGGTTTGTTAGGGCAAGGCAATGTTTTCCACCAATTAGAATAGAAACTCAACTTTTATTCATAAAGCTCAAAAGATGTTCATCTCCAGGTTAGTGGAATTTCACCCTTGTTAGATCCTGCTTTTTACTTCTGTGTTTGAAGTCACAAAGGATATGAACAAAGTCAAAGGATATGATGTGACATGCAGGTAAAGTGTAATAGACTTTAGCTGTTCATGCTGGTCAGATGCTGTCTTAGGCATAGAGATCACAAAAGACAGGTTTTGATTCTTACCAAATTAAGAAAGATGACCAACAAAACCTCTACCTTCCAGAGGGTGGCCTTGGGCTGTTTAGGACACTGCCTTGGAGAGTCCCCTGGGAAAACAGTGCCTAGAAACAAAGGAAGACTGAAAATACTTAAAGAAGGAAATCTTAAAAGAACATGGAAGCAGGCCATACCTATATGCTGAAAAACAAACTGTTGAGGAAGATTGGCCTGCTTGAACAGGGAGCTTTTGCTGGAACTCAGATTAAAAACACAGTTTATGACCTCTGGAAGAAAGGGCAGGTGACTCAGGAAGTGTACAAGAATTTTATTATGCCATACAGAGAGGAAATTAGAAAGAAAAGGCTCAGCTGAAATTCCATCTGGCCACTGCTGTGAAAGGTAATAAAAAGGTTTTTTTATAAATACATTGACAACAAAAAGATGGACAAGGAAAAAATCTCCATCCTTTATGGGCATGCAGAGGAACACTGTCAGGAAGGGTGAGGAAAAAACCAAGATACTTAATGCCTCAATCTTTAACAGAAAGACTGGTGATCCTCAAGGCAACAGGCCGCCTGAGCTGCTTGACACGGATGGGGAGCAGGATGAATTACCCATAAAGGAGTAATCAGTAACCTCCTGCATCACTGAAACACCCACAGCTCTAATGGACTGGACAGGATTTGCCTGAGGGTACTGAGGGAGCTGGCAGAAGAGTTTACCAAGCCACTCTCCATCCTTTATCATGAGTCCTGGTTAACCAGGCAGGTCCCAGTTGACTGAAGGTTGGCTATTGTGATGCCCATCCAAAAGGGACAGAAGGATACAATGTTGGGTTTTTCTTCGCAACCTCATTGCCAGGGAAGGTTATGAAATAGATCATCCAAAAAGCGATGATGCTGCACATACAGAACAACCAGGGGGTCAGGCCTCAGCACAGGTTTTAGAAGGGCAAGTCCTGCTTGGCCAACCTGATCTCTTTTGATGACCAGGTGACCCTTCTGGTGGATGCAGGAAAGGCCATGGATGTTGCCTACCTGGACTTCAGTAAAGCCTTTGACACTGTTTCCCATGGCACTCTCCTGGAAATCTGGCAGCCAAGGCTTGGATAGATACACCCTTTGCTGGATTAAAACCTTATGGGATGGCAGGGCCCAGACAGAGGAGATAAATGGATATTAATACAATTGGTCACAAGTGGTGTTCCCTAGGGCTCAGTGTTGGGACCAGCCCTGTTTAATATCTTCAATGATGATCTAGACAAGGGCATTGAGTGCACCCTCAGTCAGTTTGCAGATGACACCAAGGTGAGTGAGTGCTGATCTGCTGGAGGGCAGGAAGGCTCTGCAGGGAATCTGGACAGGCTGGATCATGGGGCTGAGGCCGATGGTGCGAGGTTCAACAAGGCCCAGTGCTGGGTCCTGCCCTTGGGTCACAACAGCCCCAGGCAGTGCCACAGGCTGGAGAGCCACTTGGTGGAAAAGCACCTGGGGACAGTGGTCAACAGCAGCTGAACATGAGCCAGGCTGTGCCCAGGTGGCCAAGAAGGCCAATGGCATCCTGGCCTGGAGCAGCAGTGGTGCTGGTAGCAGAACTGGGGGAGGGATTGTCCCCCTGTACAGGTGAGGGCACACCTCAAGTACTGCTTTGAGCCCCACAGAACAAGAAAGACACTGAGGTGCTGGAGCAAGTCTGGAGAAGGACAAGGGGGCTGGTGAAGGGTCTGAAAGAAATGTCCTGTGAGGAGAAGCTGAGGGAGCTGGGGTGTTTAGCCAGGGGAAGAGGAGGCTCAGAGGAGACCTTATCAGTCTCCACAAGTGACTGAAAGGAGGTTATAGCCAGGTGAGGGTTGCCTCTTCTCCAGGCAACCAGTGGCAAAACAAGAGGAAATTACCTCAATCTGTGCCAAGGGAGATTCAGGATTAATTTTTTCAGCAAAAGGGCCGTCAAGTGTAGGAATGGGGAGATGGTGGACTCAACACCTTTGGAAGCATTCAAGCAGCCGTTGGACATGACAATTAATGCTGTCTATGATTGTGTCAATGAACACGCCAGGTTGTGTTCAGTCAAAGGTTGGGCTTGATGATTTCAGATGTCTTTTCCAACCTAAATGATTCTGTGAGGCAAGTATACAATATTAGCAGTGATGGAGTAGCTAACATTACAGACAGTTTTCATGAAATAAAGTGTATTCCCCCCTATGGAAATTATTTCCTTTTTCAAAGAGCAAGACTGAAGGTGCTTGCCTCCAGCACTGCCCTGATAGTCAGGGACTGAAAACAGTAATGCAATGCAAATTATTAATTTTCAACATGAAAAAAGATTTCTAACCACAAAACAAAGAAATAACAACAAAAAAAGAAGTAATGATCTCTCTTCACAAACCTCAAGCTTGGCCATTTCTGTTATAAGTGATGGGAAATTTCCTTTCTTACCTTTACTCTTTGCTGTTAGCTAAACAACATCTATCACACACATTCATCTCATAATCACAAATAAGATAATTTTAAAGATCTTGTTTAAAGATCATCTTAAAGATGATGATCTTTAAAGATGATCTTTAAAGAAAATCTTTAAAATGCTCATCTTAGCCTCCATGCAGAGGGGAGAAGCACCTAGTGAAGTTAACAGATAGAATTCAGAAGACTAAGTTCCTGTTTTACCTGCATAAGGGCCAAATAAGGTTGTGAGAAGTGAAAAAAAAACTGCATTGCCAATTCCTAGCAGGCGCTCCATAAGATTCTAGCAATAGCTAGATTATCCTAAGGCATGTGAATACACAAAATCCAGTGTGTCCATCCAGTGTGGTAGGTGCAGTCAGTAACAATCTTGCTGCTCTATAGACACTCTGCAATAATGCAAACAAGTTCTCCTTTTGCACTTGAGAAAGTATTGGAAAATCAACTTAAGAACACTGGTAGCCATATATGCAATTATTTCTGAGTACTATTTATGGTTTGACAGTTAGTAGTATTCAATCATAATATAACAAAACTTTTAATCATCATTTTTGATTGAGGAAGAAGTTAAGGAGGAGTAAAGGAAAAAATAAGAAGGTAAGGAGAAGGTAAGGAGAAGATAAGGTAACTCTACTTACAACTGTAGAAATTTAAGGGCCCTAAGTAATCCAAACAAAACTGTATGGTTGTTCTTATCTTCTCTTTCATAGTGCTAGTAACTCACAAGTTTTTATCAAGAATATTCCAGTACATTATAATTTTCTCATCATCAAAGCTCATGGAGAATCTTAGTTTATGGTTTACAAGAGTGGCATTCAGGCCTTACCTTAAATACTCAGCTTGTATGCCCAATAAATTAATCCTTTCTACAGAATTTAAGCAGACAGAATCTCCCTCTACAGGCCTCCAAAGACACTCCTTGATTGGAAAGATATCCTGGAAGACTGTCCTGATGTGGTTAAAATGAAGCCACAGGTTAGGTGACCTGGGTACAACATGAAGTTTCTCATGCTGAGGTTTAAAAAATGCCTAAATGTCCCTTATGTCTAAAAGTATAAAGTCCAAGGGGAAAGCATGGGGTATTTTATGATGCGTCGAGTCATGATTTTTAAGTTACTCTCGGTATCTTTGAAGTCTGTTTATTTAACATCCAGAAGTACTGCATAAGCTCTTGGATAAATATTTCAGCTCTCAAGTATGGCCCATCACATGTTTTTCTCTTTAAATGAAGACTGAGCACTTCCTTTGCTTGATGACATTAATGGCAAGTGAGCAAAAGGCTGTCTAAGAGTAAGAAGGGCTGACCACATGCTTCCATGCACTCTCAAAGCCAGAAGGAAATTCAGTGTGTTTGGATGAGCAGCAGTATGTTTGGTGGCTGATACTTATGGCCTCTCTGTGTCAAGAAACAAAATGTGAGTTAAACACTGAGGAATTTTCTTCTGTAACTTCAGTGTTGATGACAGGGATTTCAATGCTGCCGTGTGGCTGGCCAAAAGTTCTGCTCACTGTGAACGTGTGTAAACACAAACACAAGCATGTCAAGCTTTGCAGAAACCTTGAGCAGGGATTTTATTTTCTCTTTTAAAAGTCAGTGAACTTACAGGTGCATCTCAAGCGCTTCTGAGAGTGCCCCTGCCACTCTGTTCCTCCCCAGGACCAACAGCAGTTCTGTGTGTTTTGCCTGCCTTGGTCACAATACCCGCTAGAACAAGGGCCTAGATTCTCCCCATTTTATGATGTTAAAAATGGACTGTCACAAGGCCATCTGGTATATTCTTTGAAAGGAATTTGGAACATATTGTTTACTGGATGTTAGCAGCTACTTGAAATTGAACTTTTTCTGTGTGTATACATTACCATCCTCCAATCCCACAGGAATTATACACAAATATCCAGCTCTAGTGATGGAAAACATGACAGGGTGCATTTGGCAAGGATTTTTCATTTAGAACTGATTCCCTTGCCAGGAGGTCTCAAGACTCATGCAGCATTGTTCATATGGCACCTACCCTTCTGCAAACCATCAGTGTGGCTGAAAAAGCTTCCTGATTACATCACTTCTTTTCATTTTTATACCATTTAGTAAAAGTTTTCTCTCGTGGGAAAAAGGTAGGATTGTTTGCCTCAGCCCCATTAAACTTTCTCACACAGCCTCCTGAACCAGTTCAAATAGATTTATTTGAAAAACTCAGATGTAATAAGAGGAAGAATAGCCCAAAGCAGTGATTTTTGGCCTTTTCCATTTCTGGATCTTCAAAGTTTCTGCAGAAAAACATGCATGGCAAACATAAGGTAAGCAAAGCCTTGGTTTCATTAACTATCTTTCACAGACTCCTCATAGAAAAACACTGTACTAAATCATTAATCACAGAGCTTAACTCATCCAACATTTTTCTCTATAAAGCCAGGACGTTAGTCCTATGCAGGGTAACTGCCCATGATTTGGCCTATATGGCCTTTGCAGATAGTTATTAACAAAATCCTATCATGGAATAAAGGAAAATATGTATTTTGTCCATTTGTCCATTTTGTCAATTTGTCCATATGGCCTCAGCCTCAGAAGTACCTCAGAGTCTATAGGTTTTGAATGGTTTTTGTATGCTATACATACATGCAGCCTACTCATTTTTAACAGTGGAGAATTAAAGAGCAAGGGAATACCATTCCATGTATTTTCAGAAACTTAATTCCAAAGGAATTAGAAGCACACCAGAAATTTTCACTTCACAATGGAGAGAAACTTCACAAGATGTGATGTGAAGCAAGATGCTCACTTAGAACTACAAATCATAGAACATGCTGAGTTGGAAGGCACCCATCAAGATCACACAATCCAATTCCTGCCCTGCACAGCACATCCCAAGTGTGACACCACGTGCCTGAGAGCATTGTCCAACTGCTTCTTGAATTCAAACAGGTTTGGTGTTCCAAACCCTTCCCTGGGGAGCCTGTTCCAATGCTCTGGGTGAAAAGCCTTTTCCTGACATCCAAGCTAAACCTCCTCTGACTCAGCTTCGGGCCATTCCCTCAGGTCCTGTCACTGGTCACAAGAGTAGAGATCAGTGTCTGCTCCTCCCTTATCCCTCGTGAGGATGCTGAAGACCATAATCAGGTTTTCCCTCAGTCTCCTCTTCTCCAGGCTGAACAAGACCAAGTCACTCCAGCCACTCCTCATCCAGCTTCACCTACAGACCCTTCAGCACCCTTCATGGCCCTCCTTTGGACCCTCTCTAATAGCTTTATACCTTTTTTATACTTTTTATACTGGAGGTGAGGCTGCCCCAGTGCAGAGCAGAGCAGGACAATCCCCTCCCTTGCCCAGCTGCTGATGCTGTCCCTGATGCCCCCAGGACACGCTTGGCCCTCCTGGCTGCCAGGGCACTGCTGGCTCATGTTCAATTTGCCATTGACCAGGACCCCCTGGCTCCTTCTTACAACACTGCTCACCACCATCCTATTATCAGTCTGCACACACAATCAGGGTTGCCCCATCCCAGGAACAAAATCTGGAACTTTCCCTTGACAAACTTCTTATGGTTGGTGATTGCTCAGTCTTGTAATTTATTGAGGCCTCTCTGCAGGGCCTCCCTGCCCTCAAGAGGGTCAACCGCTCCTCACAATTTAGTGCTGAGCGCAAACATAGTATTCCTTTGAGTCCTGCATCCAAGTTACTTATGAAGATTTTGATGAGCACAGGGCTGAGGATGGAGCCCTGTGGAGCCCCACCAGTGAGAGGTCACCAGTCTGATATCACACCATTGACTGTAACCCTCTGTGCCACATCCTGACCCAGCTGCTTCCCATCCCAAGATGTGTTTGTCCAGTTGTGAGCTGGATATTCTGTCCTGAAGGATACAGTGAGAGTATCAAAAGTTTGATGACATCCAAAACAATCCATCAACAAGCTTTCCTAGACCAACTGGGTGGGTTACCTTGTCATGAAAGGAAATCAGATTTGATAATCAGGATCCTCCTCTCATGAAGTTGTGCTGTCTGTGACCAATGACTGTATTGTCCTCCAGGTGTTTTTCAATACTTCCCAGAATAATCTTTTCCATAATTTTACTGAGCACTGAAATAAGACTGACAAGTCTATAGTTTCCAGGGTCCCCTTTCTTGCCCTTCATGAAGATCAGGAAAGCATTCACCAGCTTCCAGTCAGTTGGAACCTCTCCAGATTCCCAAGATGGCTCAAAAATGAATCCTCAAGAGGGGCTTTGTGATTAGCCAGCTCTTTGAGGACATAGTCCCATTCAGTCCCCTGAGGGACAGCAGCCCACAGGTGACCAAACCTACAGCAGGGACACCCCCATGGGACTGCAGTCCTCAGGGGACCCACACTGCAGCAGGGACATCTCTGCAGAACCAAAAGGCCCGGATGTTCCACAAGACAGGCAGACACCTGAGAGACTATGACCAACAGGAACCCACATAAAAGACACTAAGAAGCTGTGTAACAAAAATAAACCCAAAAAAACACAAACAATGAAGAAGAAAATAGCAGCAAACAAAAATATTAAGAAACAATCAGCACCAGACAAAATGCTGTAAGAAGCAATGTGCAACAGAACAAAATAAGTGAAGAGCACAGCAGAAAAAACAGTTATATACACAAGACCCAGACACAGATCTATGTCATCTATCATCTGACAAGAGTAAATGGAACAGACTGACTTTAACCCCAACAAATACAGGGGAAGTCAAGCCTGGGAAAGAGGGAGGGAAAAGTTTTTAGCACATGAATTTTTTTTATTGCTGATTTTCTCTTTTTTCCTCTCTAGCCATATCAATGTTCAGAAGTTTATGTGAAGTGGACATAGATTAAGCAAAAATGCCCTGAGAAGAAATGTTTTACCCATTGACTGATTCTTGGGTTCTCTGGACAATAAGGTGTGTGCTTCCACAGGGCAGGTCAGCCCAGCAAAGCTCCCATTTCTCTGTGTGGGAGCACGTATCTCTCTCCATAAACACTGAACTGGAACCACAGTGCCTGACTCCCATCAGGCGTCCCAGCCAACAGTTCCCTTTAACTACTCCAATATAAAAAAATCATACAGAGCTTATTAATCAGCCCAGCCCAAAGCTAAAGGAATATGGCAAAGTATTAATTATTATACTTGGAGGGAAAGGGGAACAAGGATTTATATTTAGTAGTAAAGAACTGATGCCTAATAATAAAAAAAAATACATTAGTATGAATACTATCAAACACAGAGTTAGGTGTTTGTCACATTACGTATGAGGTTTTAGCATTCAATTCTTCTTTCACCATGGTCGATAGTAAAACATGCTTTTATTTCAATTGGAGGTGAATGGAGCCATTAAGTGGAGTTGAATTGTTAGGCCATATGGTCACTCTCCTTGTAGGTTTCTTCATGTTGCAGGTATTTGTTTCTGTTTTGTGTTTGTATTTACATATTCTTGGCCCTTTTAGTGCCCTAAGGAGACATATATAAATGGTCATAACACAGTAACCCACAAAATTATAGGCCTATAAATTATTCCCTCAGGCATTATAAGAGACTGGGAAAATACAAATGCAGACAGACTCAAAACTTTTATTTAACAAAATTTACACCATATTGATGGTGTTGAAAAAAAGAAGTGAAAAACTATTTGTCTTGTGGACATATGTCATTTGGTGTGTAACTTACAGCACACACAAGAACAAACTAGGCCTTCCATAATTTCTTACCAAATCCTAGCTGGTGTTTTTCTAACATTAATGTTACCAAATGACAGTGTACTTACTTATCACATCATTTCCAAAGTGAAACACTTAAAAGCCAAGAAATTAATAAAAGACATCTGAAATCTTAGACTTTTCACATAGAAGAAAGAAAATACACTAATGGCCTCTATTGCAATGGTACCCTAGAATATTGCACTCATTGGCACCTTTGTTCTCAGAGCTCCTCTCTAAGACAAGGGCATGACGTTCTAAATCAGGGGGAAACCAAGGCATGAAACAACAGATTTGGAAAGATGCCCAACTTTGTAGAACCAGTAGAAACATGTGATCACTCTTACTTTCCAAACCAAAGGGGCTCCCTGCAATCCCTCGAGGCTGCATTCACAGCCCACAGGAGTGCAAGCAGGAGGTTGATGAAGAAGTTTCCCTGTTTGGGTTGCCCATACAGGCCCCTAAAAGCAGAGCATACATATCTCAGAGATGTACTACCACACCCTTATGCAACAGCTTAGGACAGTCCCAGCCCCCATACTTTGAGGATCCACTCAATAAAAGCCTCACAACCAGCTTGCACAATGTCTACCATGCAATGATGATGATGTGGTAAGGACAAGGGTAGTGTGGATGCAAAGCATTTTGACACACCGCTGAGTGACCCAAAAACCTGGCAGCTGAACTTGGGCATGTCACCAGATACTGCCTCAGTCACACCAAGAAACGAGAAGCTGCATGAAAAACTAAGTGCAAGCCCAGGAAAGCTATGCTGTGACTGACTTTCTGATTGCCCTTAGTTTCAACTGCAGACTCTCCCCAGAGGTTTCCCAACATGTCCTACCTTGCTTAGCCTGTCAGCTTTGGGAAGATCCCAAAAGAAGGTGGTGTAGCCATGAACAGTCTCAATTTTAAGGTCTAGTCAAGAGATACTAGTGTCTTCACGAGAAGATTCAGACTAGAGATGAGGTGGCAGAACTAAACTTTGAACTAAAGTTTGCAGAAGACAAATGTCTCCACAATAATCCCAGAAACAGTAACAACAAAAAAATGCCTTTGTCAGTTGTATCCAAATGATTTTTGACCTCTTAGTCTCAGAGATTATGAATTTCAGATGGTAATATTGGAAGGGCAAACATAACTCAAATAATTGGTGCCCTGTGGACCCCCTCTCTCTGGGAGACTGAAATCATCAATAGACTGTGTTGCAGGTCCTGATTTTGGCACACATTAATGTGAAATCAAGCTCAGGAGGAAGAAATTTCAATTTCACCATAAATACTTTATGTACAAAATTCATGGTTATCCATGATTTTTCTCACTACAGTACTACTGTCATAAGATTTGAAGACTTATTTTTTTCACTCTTTCTTCTGAAAGGGATGAAAAATGGTTAAAAAACTATGTTCTTCAGTAAGATAAGGTACTAGGAAGGGACATTACATCTGCTAGAGAAATCAATGGAGCTGTGTGTCCACCTGCATTTATGGGAGACTCTGCAGCGTAGTATCCTGGGATGTGTTAGCTCCGCATGATCTGCAAAGAAACAGTCCCAGCTCATGTCAGGAGTGAAATAAGGCCCGGAAAGGCAAAGGAAAGATACATCACAATTTCTCAGAGGGGGGGCTTTGGGCAGAGCAAGAGAAAACAAGCTGCTACGGAGCAGACCCCTGCAAAATATACTTCCCTGCTTAAGTTCTGTGCACAGATTTTTTTTCTAGAGTGTAACAGATATTCCTGATTCAGTGTTTTTCCAGAAGGTACTGATATATTGTTCCTGCCCACAAAAGATTTCTATAAGCAAGAGGGAGTGTGTTCTATTCAGCCTTGCTGAATGTTTTTGGCCATAATCACAGAAGGACTGATAGAGTTTGCTGGCCTTGAAGCCAACAGCCATGCACAGTGCACACCACACGCATCCCCATCCCTATCCACCCATGAAGAAAGGGTAGAAGAATCCAATCCAGGTCCTGGGAATGGCTGCTGGAAGGTCTCACAGCTGGGTCTCGTCTGTGAGTGTACCAGCTGGTTTGGGCCACAGCCAGGAACTATGAGAGCTGTTTTATTAGTACAGCTATACATCTCATTAATATATCTGTGGTCACTTTGAGCAAACTTGGGCCAAATGAAGGTAAACCAGATCTACTTAAGACCTTGATGCTTACGGTCATTGTGCTGTCCTCAGAGGAAAATTAAAAATCCCCCTAACAGTCCCATAAAATGTTTTTCTGAGTCTGAAGCAGAATTCCATCCAGTTCATTTCGTTTCTAACAGCAAACAATTTTAAATCTCAAGGGCTTATACTCACAGAAATGAAAGGTTATTGGCATCATAAATTTTATCACATTAATACTTATAAACTTGCTTCCACATTGAGTGCAGGTTGTGCCCAAGTACCAAGTATACATTCTACTGGATATTTTTATAAAATCAGTTACTTCAACTGTCGTAGGAAGGGGACCAGGACACCAGATGGTTCAACACAGGTTCCAGTCCAGTTTATTGAAGAAAATATCAAACACTTATACAGCAAATAATAAGCTTATGAATATTCTGTAAGCCAAGCAATCCATTGGTTAAATTATACCATGAACTCTTCCTCATTCCTTAGGGGTTACATCTCTCTTTTCTCATGTCTCTTTCACTGTTTGTTATCCTACTACAGCTAGGCCCAAGGACACGCTATCAGCACAGGTGCAGGACTTGGAATTAGCCATGGTTTTGTACTTTCCCAGTCTCTCTAGTCAGCTAAATTCCCAACATTCAACAAATATGAATTATCAACATTTGATAGCTAAGAGCTAATTTTTATTTGCAAGTATATGTTCAGTAAAATTCACAGAAATAAGATGTGATTTAGTATAGACTACAGACTGATGGCTTTAAACAACCTCTTACATTGCAGAGGTCCCATAACAAAACAAATGAACAATGGTCTAGAACTTGAAAACCACACATTACTAATTTAAAACTTGTATAGAAACATTGCATTATGTATTAAGCTAACATAATTTAATCAAAACCCTGAATTCAGAACTTCTCAGAAGTGACCTTCATCTATATTTTTAAATGAAGTCATCATACCCTTTTAAAATAATATTTGTTACTATTAGTGTTGACACAATAACATTGTTATTATAACTGTCAACAGCCCACTTTATATTATGGAAAATAAAATTTGAAGACAATAAATTACACAAGGAGATTTCATTCAAATGTTGGATATTCTTATTCTACATAAATTCTTACAGGGGATCAAATCATGCAAGCAGAAAATATCAGAGTTTTACTGAAAGTATATGCCCACACATAAAAAAATTTATCTCTGGGGAATAAACTTCATTTAGGGGTTACAACAGAGCTCCAGCTGTATGAATTTAAACTTTACTAACTTGAGTTTTCTGCTTTCTAGAAGGATTTTCACTGACAGCATGAGCATGCATTTCAGTTCCATATCCATCCTAAATTTAACTGAATCTCTTTTGAACACCATTTAATTTATTCTCCATGTAGAGCTGGAAGTTGGAGAGCCAAAGGCAGTTTTTCTACAAGGGGCAGAAGTGGAAGACATCATTTTGTAAGCTCGTCAATCCAGCTACAGGCAGCAAAGGTAAGAAAATACAACACAACACCGCCTGTTGTGCTATAGGTTACCTTAGCTGTTTCGGGCTGATGAGCATTCAGCTTTGGGAGGGATGTAAAACACTACTCTGGGCTCTCCACCAGCCTGCCAGAGGGATCTGACAGTCGGCTGCTGGGAAGAGGGGAGAGCCAGACTGCATGTGCTAGCTGTCTCAACCACTGCCATGGCTTCAGAGAAAATCATTCTTGAAGACTGTCCCTAGGAAGTGGCTTCTTTTCATTTAGAAGTTATTGCACACCAAATCATATGATCCCTTTTATGTAAAAATTGTTTTCTGTGTTTTGGTATAATTTTAAGATGATACTGTCATTCATTCACGGCAATAGTTTTGCTGAGGAAGACGGCAATTATGTACAGAAATCTCATACCAACTTTTGCGTCAGTTTAGAAAATACAAAATTTAGTCATTATTTGGAATTACTCAGTCCCCAGATACTCTGAGCAATACAAGAAAAACCCTCATCTTTTCAGAGCCCACAGTAATTTGCATTCTTACATACTGAACATATTTATGTGTCTACTTTGCTGTCTATATTTTCCTGTGCCTGGCCATCATCTTCCCACACCATCTCTGTTCTCTGCAGTAAAAGTTAAGCTATTGATTTGGGGGGTTTTGTGCTGTGCTCTTTCCAGTAACAGCATAGACAGTCCTCCAGTTTAACAGAATGAGGCCAACCACATTTGAAACAGACAACATCCAAAACATGAATGAGTTTGGTGCCAGCAATCTATTTAACACCTGTGAGCTAAAGAGTTTAGTTTCAACCTCTTGGTGTTGTACAACATTCAACCTCAACACAGGTTTAATCTTTAGCATTGGCTGCAAGACAGCTCTTCCCAGTTGTTGCATTTCAGTTCAAAATTAACCCATTTTATTGCATTTTTTCTAACTGCCCTTAAAAGGGAGAAATCTTGCAAAAAAAAACATTATTTCCAGGGATGCATTCTGGTAATACTAGCTTTGCAGAAGTTATATCCAAGCCTTCTATGTCAATGTTGAAGATAATAAAATACACAGTTTTTAGCAGACTGCAAAATGTTCCATAAGAGAAGATGCAGCTCCACAGTCCCCTTCCTCCAACCAGTTCTGGTTTATATCTACCTGACATTCTTTATTTGCATGCACCCTCTTTTATACATTGTTTAAATACACAGTAAGATTGCTGCTTCTCTAGCAGTATAAATACACAACGTAGAGTAGGTAATCTCAGTATCAGTTCATTATTCAGTCAAATAATTAATTAGCATAAGGTTTCAGTTCAGCAGTTGAGGAGTCAAGCAGCATATTACAAAGAACTTTTTGTCCTGATTTTATGAAGATTTAAAAGTGGTATTGTCTTTCTTAAGGCTTCATTTTAAGTAGCATTTCAAGACTTTGATTGAATACATAGTTCATTTAAAATGGTAAAGTTTTACTCAAAGGGTACTGTCAGTTCTGTTGCTCCATTTAGGTTTTAACAGGATTTTGGATTTCTTCCATTGTCAGAAAGTGTTTCCAGAAATCATCATTTATTAGAGCAGCAAGTCCTTAAAAACTACCAAGACAGGCCAAGAGGTGAGCATCATCCTTTCTTTTTTGAAGTTTTCTTAGGAATAAAAGAAAGGTAACTCAGCCTCTATCATCATGCCTGGATCTGTATTCCTTCCTTACAAACAGCTTTATTGATCCCTGCATCATTCCTCCCAAAAGAATGGCTGGGGTGCCTCAGAAGCCCTCTCATTATGTAACATGTCACAACATCAGGAGCACGCTGGGGAATAGCTGCATCATTATGCAATGTCAGTCTGTGAATCAAGGCTCCCTTGCAATGCCCAGTGCTTTACAACAGTTTGGTTGTGTCTCCTGTAGTATCTCTCTTCTGGTAACTAAATATTTTAAAATAGTTTATATTGACTCCAGGGACAGCTGTTGAGGAGAAAATTCCTTATTTCAAGCCAAATATGGAGTTCATGGCTTAGCTCAGGAATTGGACAATACCCAAGAATTTGTTAGGTTTTCTTCCCCTATGCTCTGAATTGTCCAATATCCCTCCTGCCTTCCCCTCCCCCACAAAAACCCCTCTACAATAATAAAACCTAAAGCATATCCAGAGTGCTTACTATATGCTGACATTCCCTTAAAGAAACAGTGTCAGCATAGCTTAGGCCTAAATTTTGAATTTAATAATAAAATTTTAAACAAAAATGTGAAGTTAATACGAAATCTAAGGTGATTTTAAACTGCCCCAGCAAAAAGAACATTTCAAATTGAAAGTGTTCCCTAATGTTGTTGCATTTCTAAGAAACATTTTACACTATAAAAGCTGGTAATTGAAACCAAATAGATACTTTTTCTGAAGTCCAACACACAGGCCTGCTCTCACTTCACAGGCAGGAAAACAATGCAAGGGGAAAAAAATCTAACTAAAATATTTTCAGAATTTTCGTTTTAATGTTTTATCTTATATTAATCACACATCATATCAATATTGCTTTTCATAAAAGCACCTAGAATCTGGAAACCTATCATCCTTTAAAAGAAAATACATTCTTTTGTCCTAATAGTGAAGCTACCATTGGTAATGAAAACAATAATATATCTTCCATTTCCACTAGCCAAATGTCTAGCTACTTTTCCTGTGACCAATCATAACAAATACGTCAAGAGTATTAAAAACACAGGAAATACTGATCAAATTCTTCTCCAGAAAAAAAAGAAATATGTTTATAAAGTGAAGCATTTCTTACAGGAAATATCTCCATCTGAACTTACTGTATAAAAACTTGTGTTGCACATTTAATTTCTGACAATTTTTACCTTGCTTTTAAAATGCAGGACAACATAAGAAAGTTATAATTTCCACAAGGTGTTTGGAAAATGATGCTTATCAAGATAGTATCACTCTGCTCAGCTAAAATCAAAGAAGATTTTCTGTGAATCACATATACCACATAAATAATGTCACTGGTATTTTGTGAATGACACTATACATCAGTACCAATAGAAAAGGAACTTGCTAGCAAGGAAAACCAGTATTTTTTCACTAAAGTAAGGCACTATCAAGAGTAAAATCAAATCTGTAACTGCTGGCCTCCAAGGCACAGGTGACTCAAACCAAATAATGCTTAATCCTTGTGATATGCAAAATATTTCGAAGATATGCAACTGGAAATACCCGAGCAGTTATGAGTTTTTAAAAATGCTTCTTGGGTTTTATTGAGAATTCTTGGTGGAGGCGATATACCTGCGGGGTGTTAGTCCAGCAAAACCAGCTTTACTTTGGCCACTCACAATGGTCAGAGACCTCCACCCCACAAAAGGTTTGTTACAGATGTTTATTTGTGCACGACCAGTTTGAGACAGACATGGCCAGCAGGAGCAATAAATTTGATCACAGCACTAAACTCACCAAAGATGGAGATGAACCGAACTCCCCTCTCACAACCCATACTTGTGCACCCCTTTTCTAAAAGCGTGTGACTGGTATAATTACAACGCCAACGTGTTAAGGGTTAGTATTTTACCTTTGGTTTCCTTCTGTCTAGGAATTTTGTCCCATTTGTTGATAATAGAGACAATAATGACCGGTACTTAAGAAGAGACAAAAGATATGTTCACACGGCAGAGGAGGAGGAGTGCGCCTGGCTGCACTTCTCTTATCGTAGGTGTTTCTCTTAGAGGAGCAGAAACAGGGCAGGATTTGGTCTGGGGCTGGAGGCAGCTCCTCGCTCACTCTGGCGCTCTCGGCCTCGGGGTGCCAGAGGCCGCGGTCGCTCTGGGGAGGATTCGGCTCCACTGCGGGGCTCTGTCTCCGCTGCCTTTCTCCTGCCGCCAGCGGAGCTCTGCGCACAGTAGCGGCCACTGCTCTGGGACCTCATCCACACCTGACCTCACCAAGGGGGACCCTTCAGCTTCTGCTGGGTGTCTCAGGGGAAATCCCGGGATCCTGAGCCCCTTCCCCCTCCAAGGGAGCCTCTCCCTGGCTCGTCTGGGAGCCGGGCTGCCAGTGCCCAGCTACTGCGGTTTGACACTGCTCTGGGGTATTTGCTACATTGTATCCATATACCCTCTGCCTGCTGGGACGCCCTGCGGTTCCTGCTGTCTCTTGCTGCCCCGGGTGAGCCCGCTCTGCCCTCCCACCTTCCCGCTCAGCCCGCTGCCATTGCCGCCTGAGGGAGGCGCGGCCGAGCCCGCGCCACAGCGTCCCCTGCAGGCGCGAGGAAACGGCGCACGCGCCCGGCCGGGGGCCAACAGCGCCCCTGCTGGCTGAAGCCGGAACTGCACCAAAGGGGAGCGCGCTTAAGGAGCCGAGAGAGATCCCTGGGCTTTCTGTGTCTGTTTTGTTTTCTCTTTGCTTGTTTTCCTTGTTTTCCACACATGCACCAGTAAAAAACTGTTGTTCCTTCTCCTAGATCTTTGCCTGAAAGCGCCTTAATTTCAAAGTTATAATAATTCAGAGGGAAGGGCGTCAGTCTCCATTCCAAGGGAGGTTCCCACCTGTCGAGCCAAAACACAAGGTTAGTTTGAAATACAATAAAAGTGTGAGATGTTTTTGAAGTCCATTCTTTAAAGACCTTCTTGGAGACACATTTTAGTCCTCTGAGAAGGCAGTTGTCTCCTCATGGCTTGCACACACTCTACTTCTGGAGCCTGCTCTGAGCAGGAAGTTATTTTATGGTTATTTGCTGACATTTTGTGTGCCAATCTTGTTTTAAGATGAAGCATCTGTACAACTATATTTTGAAAGGAATACAGTTTCACTCAGCCGCTGGGGTTAAGTGTCCTGGGAGAATTCCCAGTAGACTAGCATCCCAAGGGCATCACTCAGCCCAGGCTCAAGATTTTGTTTGAAGAATTCTCTGGTAGGCAATACCAGAATTGTTGGCACAACAAATGTTAGGAGACTTGCTTTACATATAGTGGGCCTCTTAACATTGATAGAGGGGGACCCAAAGAAAGGGAAAAATCAAGGCTGTCTTTCATGGATCTCATAGTTCCACGCTTGCTGACTCTGAGCTCCTCAATCCTGTTCTGGTCTGCCCTTCTAACACGGATGTGGTAAAACTATTTGCTCTGACAAAATTTGCAGTGCTCCTGTTTAGCAAAGTACTTTTCATAACACCTACAGGTTATCACCTACCAGCGCTTTGGCTTGTATAAGCATGGGGCCATGATAAAAAGGTCACAGCTTACACATGAAGGAAAAGAAAAACATGTAAGTGTTGCTGCAGTTTTCTAAAGTGGAGTCCTGGAAAAATTCATGTAAACTGTGCATAGCTGTAATGTGAAAGGGGACATTTGTTTCTTCAGAAGGAATTACTATGGTGCAAGAATTGTCTTGGCAGATAAACAGAACATATTTGCCCAGCGTGTAAATAACTTTTTCTTCTGTAAAACTTCTAGTGAATAAGTAACTTTTTGAAAGGCAAAAAACACTCCATCTCTTTAATTTCTGTATAGAGAAACATACCTGTTCCTTAAAAAAATAAATAAATAAAAAAAAATAAAAAAGGAAATAAAGGAAAGAAAGGAAAGAAAGGAAAGAAAGGAAAGAAAGGAAAGAAAGGAAAGAAAGGAAAGAAAGGAAAAAGGAGTTTTGGAATTTTTTAATTCTACCTTTTGACCTCGGTGGTTTTGGCACAAATTTCAAATGTCAGACCAAAGAGTATTGCTCACAGAAAAAAAAAAAATGCTGGCAAAAGTAATTCTCCTATCAGGGTCACATTCTAGAGTTCAGAATGTGGGAAAAATGATCATTTCCCCCCATTTTCCTAAGAGAAGGCACTCACATAAACATTTTTTAATTAGCGAAAGCACTACATGTGACTTTGCTCATTGAATTGCATTCGAGTGTCTCTCTGCGCAGTTTCACTCGCACAGTTTCACTGGAAGGAATGCCTGCCTTCCACGAGCTGGCACTTCCCCACTGCCTGATCCTTGGGAATGAAACCTCTCCAGACCCTGGCAGCTCTCTAGGCAGACATTCCTCCTGCCTCAAGCCCCGGGAGGTGTGTGCCCGGCGAGGTGCAGCGGGAAATCCGGCGTTACCTGCCGTTCACCCTCAGCATCCGTGTGAGTGCTGAGCTGCGCCGGCTGTGCCAACACCAGCCCGGAGCTCCCGGCCAGGCCTGCCCTCCTGAGCCCACAGTCAAAGAGATTTTCTGCTGCAAAGGGATCTTTCACACAAGCATGACAGAGCTGAGGCTAAAACTTGCCTCACCAGAGGGAGAAGGGTGGGAGAAGTGAGTTCTGCTCAGCTGAGCCAAGGTACCTTTTTCCCCTAAGCTGTGGTCACCTCACCAGCCTGGATCCTCTGGCAGAGGATGTTCACACTCCATGCAAAGACTTTTTTTCCCAGTTTAATGGCAAGTCTCTCAGGAGATGGAATTCAAAGCTTTCCTGGGTGGTAGCATGGAACCCAAGTGTACCCACTGTTGCAACGTCAGTAATTTGGTACTTGCCAGAACTCAACAAAATAGTCTCATCTTCTTGCCTGTTTTCTTTGGAAATATGACTTTTAGTTACAATATTTTGCCTGAACTTTTCTTCTCTCTACTTCTTTTCTGAGATACCAGTGGCAGAACTGCTTCATTATTTGCTGCACAAGAAAGAAGAATTGAAAAAGGGAAAAAAGCCTGTTTTAATTAATAGCCTATCAGGAGCTTAAAGTACACAGACACACACACTTTAAAAAGATTGAACAAAACAAAACCTAAATAAGTTTTTCCTACCATTTTTTGACACTCAGCAGGTTGTAAGTTGGTATTTTCTCATGATTCACCTGGAGATCCACACACTTTAAAAGAATTAATGAATATATCACCCTGCAGAACACTAATGCATGCATTACTCATTTTGCCTGAGCTTGTTTGAAATGTTTGCATGAAGAGGAACTCAAGTAGGTACTGTTTCATTTCATCACTTACACTGTCTGTAACCTGACTGTAGTAAAATTTACAGCCCTGGGCTCTTTTATGACTAAAATGCTACTAGCTTAAGGATCTGCTGTATTTTTGATACCATTATATACATGTGTTTCTGTTGATACCAATCTGATACCAATCTATGACTTCACATAATGTGATTTTAAAGCTAGGAAATGCTTCCTTAAATTATGTTTTCAATATTATGGATCAGAGGTCGGAGATACTCTGTGAAACTTGTAGAAGAGCTCCTTTGGAAGCAGCTGATACAAATCAAGACCAGCAAGTTGCTTATGTCTACTCATCTGTAATTTAAAACTGGTTGACTCCACAAAACAAAAAGGCCTATAGGAGTCCTAGGCAGGTAAATTAATAAAAATCCAGCGAGGTGTCTCTCAGTTACCCAGCAAAGCATGGGCAAAGTGGAAACTTCACAACACACCAACCTTGTCACCTTTTTGTTCTTGTTCCTGAAATTCCTTATCATATGAAGTAGAAAGCTGCACAAAAAAGCTCCAACCAAAATAAAACTACCTGGAAGAGCTTGTTTGTGATGAAATCCACACTGCTCAGAGGACAAAAGGGAAGTGGAGGAAGAGGACGTGAAACCATAATACGTGTCACTAACTACCTGCAGTGCCCTGCTCCCCCAAATGTGAAAGGAGACTCAAGCTGAATATCCCTGGAGTCATCACAAGAAGTGAGAAACTGTGAATACAGCTCCTACTGAAAGCAGGGAAGGAGACCTAGCACATGAAAGCCTTCCTCCATGAACAGCTGTCATGCAAATAACTAGCTGTCTCCTTCCCTATCTGAATTACTTTGGGAACATTTGAAATATCATGGTATAGCTGCTAGAAGAAAAAAATATGTTAAAGTGTGCAACTATAAGCTAAAGGTCAATTTTTTTAATCTTTCTTTTTTTTTTTCCAGTCCTCACATGTGTGTGATTACAAAAGGTCCCCTCCCATTTTTAATTAAAATTCAGTGCCCGAAAGCAGCTTACAAGCTCCTACAACTCTTGTAATCTATAGCACAGTCCTTTAGGGCATCATTTACCAAATTTGACCAATATGTTTAACTGTTGAAACAAAATTAGCGAAGGTTTGTATTATACACTGCTTGAATTTTATGTAATTAAGAGTAAACAAGCTCTGTTGTTTCCATTGGTATCTAATATGGTGTTATAATAAACAGAGACAACCTTTGCTGTTGGTAAATTTATACTCTACAGAGTTATGAAAAACTGGGACTTCAGACTTCACTGTAGAGTATTAAGACACAACAGAATGGAGGAGACAAAATTCCTTTATAATAGATGTGATCACTGAAAGACCCTTGGAAAGAGACTATTCTTTAACAAATCATTCTGTAACAACAGTAAAGCTGGTAAGCAGCAAATACCTGAGACTCTACAATGCAGTGACCATTACTTGAGTTTTAATGGCTGATGACATCAGATGCAGAAAACACAAATAGAAGAGAAACAATCACTATTTCAGTTTTAAATACCTGTAGTATTTGATAACATTGCTGTAAAAAATTAAAAGTTGTCCAAAGCAGTAAATAAAACATCAGGATAGCAATTTACTATAAACAGGTGAAAACAATAAAAACAAACAAATACAATTGTATCAAAAATTTGTTCATGGACCCTGCAAAGACACTATCACTTCAGTGTTTATGCACTGCACAATGCATAAGTGAACTTATGCATAAGTTTTAAGGGAATAACAAGTAGGAGGAAATCGTTAACAATAATTACTGGTTTTTAGATTGGATCCACTCTTGAACTCCCATTCTTCAAGTCAAATGCAAGAATTTTGTAAGATGCAACAACACGTATTTTCATTTTGAACAAATTTTGAAAAATAAAAATCAGAATTTATTTTTTTCACTGGATGATTTTTAAAATGTTTTTTCCCAGATGACAGGGAACAATTTTGTTTGGGTGGTTTTTTTTATTTCCAAGAATGCAGTAACACTTCAGAACAACTCAGCTCACATAAGAAGATCTTGCTCAGCCTGAAGTCATCATGCTAGGAAAATTTTTTAAGCTGACACCTTGACAAGAACCATTTCAGTAGAAAAAAATATGCTGACGCTACATGCAGAGGAGAGCATATGTGGCCCGAAGTTTAGAGTCCGACTAGCTGAGGGCGAAAGGCCGACGCTCTTCTGCAATTCCTGGCTAGCACTCTTCGGCGTCTGATGGCTTCGGGCTGTGCTGGCTGCGGACTGGTGTACACCGCTGGTATTGGGGAGGAACGGAGTTGACCATTTCCCGGGGGTTAAACATCGGTTTATTGAAGGTGTTGCGGGATCCAAACGCGGGGGAACTAACCGGGAAGAAGTTTTTTCATAGGGGGTGAAACAGGATTATAAAGGAGGGGGGTGGGTACAGGCGGAACTAATCGGGAAAGGTGAGGGGATGAACTTCACAGAACTGACACTCCATGGAGACCAATAATCAAAAGGTAAAGGAGGTGTCCTGGGACTCCAGCTAACCACCATCTCCAGAGAGGAGAAGGTTCTCGAAACTTGGGAGGAGAAAGGGGGTGATTGACTAGGCTCAGGGAGGAAACAACTTTCACTTATAAGGGAAACTAGGGGAGGAGCAATTACATATCGGCAACTATGAATAGCGAGGTTACTATAGCAACTTAGCTGACAGGCTAGCACTGGCGGGAAAAACTGGGGGAACGAAACTATTTTACACATAATAGGGGAGAACAATACATAAATTGGGGGAATAACACAAGAAACTTAACAACACACTACAACAGCTACAGAAAGCCTGGATTGACATAAAGTCAACTAACTATGGGATATTATATATACATATAATTAATATTATGCATTGTATATATTTTAGATTATTTTACAAGTCTTCCTATTGAATGAATATATTTTAAATTAATTTTTTTACATAGTTATACAGACTTATAGTTAACTTATAGTAAACTTTCACATAGTTTACATACTTACTAGAATGATGAAAATTTAGCCTGGAAAAGAAGTGATGGGACAATGTGCTCTGGCTGAGGGTGGCATTGACACCTAGGTGAAAGACTTGACACAGTTATCTGAGGATCAGTCAGGAAAAGGCCCTTCCTCCTTTTATAACAGTTTTTGATTGCTGTCAGATAGATCATGCAATTGCAGAATCACGCAGAATCAGTCAGGCTGGAAAAGACCTTTGAGGTCATTGAGCCCAACCTGTGACCCAACACCACCTTGTCAACTAAACCATGGCACTGAATGGCAGTCCAGTCTTTCCTTAAACACCTCCAGGGACAGTGACTTCACCACATCCCCGGGCAGCCCCTCCCAATGTCTGATCAACCCTTCTGTGGTGAAATTCTTCCTGATGTCCAACCTGAGCCTTCCCCAGCACAGCTTAAGACTGTGTCCTCTTGTCCTGTCACTAGTTAACTGGGAGAAAAGACCGACCCTACCTGGCTACAGCCTCCTCTCAGGGGTGACAAACGGGCTGTACATCTAGGCACAGTTCTGCTTGCACACCACATGGCCAGAAAACTACATAAGTCAACACACTAAAGGACAGTAAATATTTGACTGATGTTGACATTGCTCACACATTTTTTTCCAATATGTGAATTTCCTTAGCTAGCTTTTCTGCAGTGAACCATCTCTACCTCAAGAACAGAATATTTCCTCCTGGGCTTTGTTCCTTTCTATCTTTTTGCTCTCTTTTTGGTTTTTTTGTTTTGTTTTGTTTGTTTTGGGTTTTTTCCTGCTTTTTTTCCTTTTCCGACTTTAATGTATCTTTCTCTACATCTTCCATGTTTTCATCTTTAAGGCAAACCTACACACAGAAATCAAAAGCACTGTTGTGCAAACCATGTTTCTGTTGACTCAACTCATGGTGCAAGTCACTGTTACTGCTACAAAGGGCATGGAGATGAGCACTGTAGTAGGAGAAATAGGACCCTCTTTACGGCTGCCTCACAGTTCCACATTCCAGGAAAAGCCACCATCCAAACTTAAAAAGGGTAGCATAGGCAAAAGTCAGCCACAGGCATCTTGTGGCTCCAAAGTAACAAGATGTCGCTTCAAATTAGGCTCTCTTGATTTTCAGATGAAAAAGCATAAGGCAGGGAAAGGAAAATTCTGCTGCCTGTGCTTTCTTAGGCACCATTTGCACGTTCCCAGCACACACTAACTATTGTCTCTGCAGCCAGATAATGAGCTGCTTAGATGTATTTATGTGGAACAAGTGACATCCAGCGGCCGGTGCAGTCAATTACCATTCAGCGGTCAAGCCAAGTGCTCCAGCATCCTCATCTTTCTTCTTCTCTTGTTCTGCCCCCTCTTTAGCCCAAGTGCTCAAACCAATTTTTCTGACTGAAAAGAGCTTGTTCAAGGCGCTCACTAGAAAAATCACATGGGAGACTGACACAAGAATTAGGGAGGTACAGAAATAGCCCAGACTACATTTAAATGACGATTTTGATGTTCAGGTTTGCGGTGGAATTTGACTGCAAGACTATTTATTTTGCAGGTTGTTTTAATACTCAAAAAGGCAGAATGAAAGTTGATTTCCCAAAGGCAGTCTGATGAAGTTTTCTACCTGTCTGATATTCATCAATTCTCATAGTGCTGCATAGAATACTCTCAAAAAACACTGCTGAAATGATTCAACATTAGAGATTGTGTCTAAAAAATCCCAGCAAGACTATTCTAGGACTAGGAAACAACACAGCTGCTGCATTAGGCATTTTTCCTGGGTATTCTGTATTCTGTTATGGGGTATTTTCACACTTATAAACGACATTCAGCCTCATTTTTATGAGCTCAAAAATCAAGCATTTTCATACTTTCTTAGAAGAGATGGTTACATAAAGACCTAGGAAATCATCTCATTAACCTGTTTTCCTGAGCACTACTCACAACAGCATCACATGGGCAGAATGTATACACCGGAGAAGATGGGGATGGGCAGGTCTTCCACCTGGATACCCTGGAGTGATTCCTGTGACAGTCACAAGCACAAGGCCCCGACACAGCATCAGAGACTTAGACCTTGCTGTTGTTCTTACCACCAGCACTCAGTGAAAAAGGACACAGAAAATCAGGTCAGACCCTATCAAAAGGCAGCTGCTGACCATTTGTGCCATGAAAACTACTACATGTCACTTAGGGACATGGAAGAGTGTAAGGTTTATGGTTGGATGCAGTGATCCAGGTAAGTAATGACAGACGACAAGATATGTAATTCTGTAAGAGGCTGAAGTCCTTCAGTTAACTTTAAAGGTATATTTAATAAATCATTCAAATCAAGTACTCTGGTGTGAAAGACATCCAAGGCCAAAAAACACCATGCAGTATTTTAAAAATTTTGCCCTTTTTTCCTATCTTGAAATCTCATCTTTGCCTATTTACCATGCATGCACATACTCTTTTATTTGCCGTTGCTAACTTACAGGAACAAGATTAATTTGTGTTGTGTTAATAGAAACATGTGCATTCCATTTTAAATTCTTATTTAAGAATTTTCAGGATGTTAGGATTTACAATAAGATTAACAAATATTTCTGCTAGAGAAAAAAGAAAACAGACATTCATTTAAGAATAAATACCAGGAAAAAACACAGTAGATATATTTAGTGCCATATTACTGTTCAATAATTTCAGATCCCACAGCAATAAGAAATTTTATAAAGGTTTGCCTGACATGCCATGGAAAGCAAGTTTTGTAAGAAGAAATAATATAAGACCTAACAATATAGCTTGGAAAAAGACCAGAATATTTCAAGCTAAGCATACTTCAAAGCTAAGCACAAGGCCATTTCTGACCAGAGGAAGAAAATGAGGGCTGAAAAAAATGTGTCTATTCTTTTCCCAACTACAGCAGTTGCCTAATAAAAGATGTCAACTCTCCCTTTCATTTTTAGTCTGTTATGACAACAGCAGACCACCAAACAATAGCAACAACCAACCCACCAAGAGGGAAAGGTCTTTTTCAGAATACAATGCCATAGCTGCTCCATTACACATTCTGCACGAGGTTAATTCTCAGTGGTAATGCAAATACAAGCTAAGCCAAAGCAACCTAACTGATGTGTCTGGAACAAGCTTTCAAAAAAACTCTCTAAATATGCAACCAGGCAGCAACATATATAAAAGTCTTGGAGACTCGAGCAACTATGTTTGTGAAGATACAAATCTTCTGAGATACAGGTTTTGACAACATACTGCAACACATGCAGAGCACTCTACTCCCACTGTTGAGACCTCAACAGTATTTATTTCTACAGAATTTTAATAAATTATGGCAAAACGTTGGCCTTTAAAGGTCCTCTTATTTTGTGGGAACTCATGTTCCACACCCTGAACACTTAAGTAGTGATTGGGGTGACAAAGATCGTAAGTCCTCTTGTAAACTAGTGCTACCATCACAGGGCAGACAAGGGGCAAACTGGGACTCCCCTGCTGAGAAGGGCTGTTATTAAGGAAAGAAAGGTCCGTTATTAAGGGTCTTTCTTTTCCACCATCCCTTGTTTTGGGATGCTGAAAATGTTTTCTACACAGCAAATACAATCCAGTAAGGGGATAATGGTTTATCTACTCATTAATCAGAAAACATGAATGTCATATAGAAACATCTCAACATTTACATTTCTTAAATGACTTTCTCTTTTCTTTTTTTTTTTTTTTGGAAGCTTATGAATACTTTAATAAATCATAAGTACTTCCTATAAGGAGTACAGAAATTTTTGGATACAGCATCAACTTTACACTGGATAAAGTATCTTTTTTATTTTGTGGAAACTTTCTTATAAAAACACCAAAAGTTTTTTGGTAAAAAAGATGCTTTAGATACCCAACTCCTATTTGTCTCTGTTCCCTTCCTATTATATTTGTATTCAACACAATTTAATTGCTTGCAAAGCATGGTAATTCTTTCCCATGTTTTTAATCCTACAAACTATGGCCACCTCCTCCAACACAAAACGCAGACAATTAAGAAAATTACCAAAACTAATTTTCACCCACAAAATGAATGCATCAAAATTTATACTGCAAGATCATCAGAGTAATTCCCAAGGCAACTACAACTAGTCTTAAAAGTAAAAGCCATGAGGGAAATAATCTTTGGAACTAGGCAGATAAAAGCAAGTTGATACTAACTCGACTTGGAAATAAAAAAATATTGATGAACATAAACTCTGGCAGAATGCTTTGGTATTTCCTGCAAAGAACATAATTCTTCAGGTATGGTAAATCAAATGTCAAACTGATCAAAACCTGAGCTACTTCCCTGTCCTAACTTTGTAATATATTGGATAAGTCTCGACAAGAATCAAATCAGTATATTTTGAGGATAGAATAAAAAAGATATTGGTTGAACACTAAGGCTCAAATACACCTCACTGGCGTGGGATTTTTTTTGAGGAAAGAAAAAGCATTGTCTACAGGAACAATTCTAACAAAACATCCTCTCAAATACACGTCTTTCATATACTGAACTTACTCCTAAATTAAAGAGACAAGTAGGCTAAACAGCTTTTACAGCTGTTTAGAGTGAGAAGTTACCTTATCCACAGAAGCCTGTGCTACAGGTTTATTAAGATCCAAGGGTAGAATACCACCTTACAAACACAAGAGCAGCAAGGGACCAGTCTGTAGACTACATGTGTTCCAGGTTCTGACTGGCAAAAGATCCAGCTTTCTTCTTTCTCTTTTTAAGAGCTGACAATTTTGAAAACAATTATTTTGAGAAGAATGCATGCAGAAACAATGTGTTGCTAAGGCTACTACTTACTTTATTTAAAAAATGGTTGCTGTTTGTAAGCCATTGTACATTTTCTGAGATGGAAGGATATCATGCCTCTGCAAATACTGAGATTTAACTGTTCAGCCCAAAGCCACAGAACTTGTCCCTGAATAGAGGGAAAGAGAATTGACTGTTACAGCTGTCAAAATCACCCTCTCTTGAAAATTTTCTCATTTCTCATGTCATCAGCAAAGGACATGAAATTTCAGATGTCTCTTTCTTATTCAGAGGGATGCACTGCAACTCATTAGGGAGATCAATCCAATGCATCTGCAGGAAAATGAAAGCAAGGCTTTTTATGTGCAGTGTTACACCGTTTATTACACTAAGGTTTTAAGCTATATTTTGGTCTTCAGTCACTTCAACTTCGTCCCAATATTGTTTTACTTAAACTTTTAATGAAATTACCTTCAACAAATCCAAGGAATTGCAACATATGTCTAACATGAAGACTATGTAGTCCCAAAGTAACACAATACACTAGGGCATGTTTCCACATTAAAACTGGAGCTTCTCACTCACATCATGTCCCATCCAGCCTGTAATGAACATAAGGGGCTACCTGTGCCAGTGCCTCATCATCCTCACTGTAAAAACAAATGAGCACCAGGCAAGTAATGTTTTAGGAACAACCACGACAGCTGGTCCAGAAGAAATGGAAAGCTCCTTCTTTTCTAAAACTGGCAGCAGAGTTAGAGATACAGGGCAGTAAGGTGGGGCTACTGTACGGTTTCCTGTAAAAATAACTCCATAAAAATTTTGCCAAGATGACTAGCTCCTGAGGTAGACAACAGAAAGTAGATGCCTCAGAAAGAGTTAACATTTCAGTACCAAATGTCATGATAATTTCTCACAGAACACAAAATGGAATGAGTAGGTAAAAAGGCAACAGATGCTACTTGCTGTATCATCCTGCAGGGAAAAAAAATAAAAATGGTTCCAAGGTCTACAGCCAGAGTTCAGTAGCTCCATGGATCACCTTAACACTTTTCACAGATCAAATTAATCAGGTACAAAGTGTGGTGTATGATATCTCTTGAAAGTTAAAAAAAATAAGTCAGTGTTGCATCAGCAATATGACATGAAAATGATAGCAATTCATAGCACATTGCATTTGTTGACATGTTTTACTTTTTTTCAGGTTTCAAAACTCAGATATAATTCAATCACATCAAATTATATGGTTCACTAAACTAACATTCAATTATTCAATTATTATTTTGGGAGACAAAATTATAGTGAAAAATAAGGTTGTTGATGTTGATTAGCAACTTCCTATGTTGTGTCTGTACATCAATAAATCCACCATAAAACTCTTGAAAACTGAAGTTCATTGTTCCATGGTCCATAACAAAAATGAGCTTTTGAGAATGTAAAATCAGAAAATTAAATGGCTTTTCTTACCCACATCTGTAATATTTTAATAAGGGGAATAGGCAACTGCTAGTTATTACTGCATGAGACAGCTTTAACATCTGCTTGAGTTTTTTACATTCATTAGCTGTTAGCTTCCCTTCTGTTAGGGATTTTTTTAAATTATGGGTTAGACTGACCATGTAATAGAATAACTTAATTTCATGCTGTGCTAAAGTTCAACCTCAATCTTCTTTCAGAAAACACTTCTTATTGAGTATGAAGCCCCTTCAGTCCTTCTTTCTTCCAGTTCCTTTTTTGCTTCCTTTCATAGGGAAATGGATGAATACTAACAAGTTTTATGGGGTTTTGTCAACAAGGGACAGGAAAAAATGGTCAGGAGACAGACAGAGCCTTTTTCAAAGTATCATGTCTAATTGCAAAACATCATACTTTGTAAATGTCATCCTTAGCACATCTTACAGAATCGCATCATGTATAACCTCAAATTAAGGCCATACTTACATGTGAGGTGTGATCTTTACAGCATGACTCCTTTAATTCTCTGACATACAATTCTTTTCCCCTTTTCTGGCCCATTTTGACCTTCTTATCAAAATGAGTAACAGACATATTTTGTACATAATATCTAAATATTCTAAAAACAGCTGTAGTTGGTAAATAAAGTTTAACAGCTGTTTTCCATATCATTTTCCAATTAAAACTGCTTTGCAGAAGTAAAGTCTACAGACTTCAAAAAATGTCAAGAGGTGGGAATTCACTGAGTAATGGAGAATTTACACCGCCATTTCTCTAATAAGCAAGTAAAAATGGGGATTAACATGTAATTTATATATGCTGTGCAGAAAATTGGACTCCGAAGTGCCAGGTTTCAAAGTGATATAGAGGCCTATGTTCAGCCCGTGAGTGCATGGGGTAAAAAAAAACTGATGAACTGTCACTAAAGGAAGAATGCAAAATAACCTCTTCGTATGTTCAGTTGAATAATATGATCCCACTCATTCTCAAGGAAAATGTGTCTCCAGGCAAAAGTGAAAAAGACAAAGCAGAACAGTTGTTTCCTCTAACCCTTTTTTCTGATTGCTGTCTTCCCATTAGCTAACATTCCTCACTATCATTGCAACTGGAGAAAACACTCTTTCCTTAGAAGTAATTAGGATGATCACCCTGGAATAAGGGCTATAAATTAGTCCCTTAATTTCTCAAGTAATACCTTAAATTAGTATTTTAGGATTGTTTCTGCTGCTTAAAAAATTGATCTTTTTGAGAACTTAGAGCCTGAAATATTATGGACTCCATTTATGGAAACATCTAATTGTGTATTTTCCTCTCAGAAAGAGCCATGTATCAAAACAGCCTAAGACAGCAATGCAATATATCCTCTGGGCAGCTGCAGAGCAGTTGGATTATGCAAGCTATTACCATTTGTAATTTGTTTATTCATAAACCACCCCACACTAATCATATTGATGGAACAATACTCATTGCAAGTGTTATGAAATGAGTATTTGAACTGCACTTCTTAGGTACAGAACAGAGGACTCAGATCTCCTACTACTCAAGTCCCCTTCCATAAAGTTTTCCTGCAAATTTGAAAGCTTACACAAAAACTCACATGCACTGATAGTACAAAACATTTTTGATTTTGAGCATTTCTTTGAATTTAAATGTTCTGTTTACTTACTACAAATAACTGAGGCTTAGAATGGAAGATACTGAAATATTTCCCCTCATTCTTTCTCATGCACTGCAGATCTGGAAGACTACTTCAACTGGCACTCTGGAAACAAACCTAGCAAACAACGCCTTCTGTGCTGAGGACATGAAATTCATTGCTCTTTGTTTGAGGATGTTTACTATGGATGACCCCTAATCTAAGTCCTACAGACTAAATCTTCTTTCACTGTGATAATATATCTTCTAGCTTAATTTCAAAAACATCCAGGTTTGTGTGTTCCAACAGTGCCCTGCAACAGAATCCAAAACTTAGCAAGTGAATAAAACTCCAAATGCTGGGGGTTTTAGCCCAACTTCAATACAGAAGCAGGTTCAAACCCCAGTTTCTCTGTTTGAACGGACCAGAATTACATGCTTGCTGCTTGATACCAATGTAGTGGGCTACACATGACACATTAGACTGGAATTTCAGAAACCACATCTCATACAGAAGCAAGAATCTAAAAGACAGACTGATAGATCACATAATGGAAACCTTGTCATTTTGTAAACCTTGTTATTTTCTAAACAGTCAAATTGCCCTACTTACAGAAGATTTCAAAGCCAATTTAACAGCACAAAAAATTTTGTACTTCTCAGTACAGGTAGTAAGAAATGTTTCTATGAAATACCATATTTTATAAATTTAATTTCTGATCTAAATAAGTCTCTGGCTCAAGAAGAGTGGAAAAATGATGGAAAATAGTTGGGCTTCAGCTGTTTTCAGTCCATCTTCCCCTCATGCATCCCCTCCCTTTCAGCCTCCTCTGATGTTCAATGTGGTTTGTCTAAGATAACACCAGGTGGGTACTGCAGAGGGGTCTGGATGCTTGCACAATTAATGCATTCCAGAGATGGGTAAGCACATCAGCCTGCTAAAGGATATGAAGTGCTGCTGGAGACTGGAACAACTGGGCAAACTGGTCTCCTGAGGTTGCAGGCAATTCCAGTAAAGGAAATTATAATTACAGTTGAAAAGGAAATTCCAATTTTTAAAAAATCACTTGTTCCCAACTGGAAGAATTGAACACTGCAACAACAGGGAGGCGGACATCTCCACCAAGAAGTTCAAATGAAAGCCTGTACCAGTCTAATCTAATTGGATCTGTTTTCAGCAGGGAACTGATGCAAGTTAGGGGATCTTTCCAAACTAAATTTCTCTGTAGCTTTAGTACTGTAACAATTTGTATTGTAAAATAAATAAATCAAAAAAAAAAAAAAAGCAAAGGTTGAAGTTCTTAGTGGTCATGGACACACTGCAAACTGCAAAAGCTGCACAGCTGAACAGAGACAAGTACTCTTGTTCTTGCTGCACTGCTTTGCCATGACCTGATCAGATTTTCATAGCCTGCTTGAGTCAGACTAGAGCAAACACTTGGGTGATAATAAGAGGTTGGAGATAGGGTAGAGAGAGGAAAATCTTCAAAGCAGCAGTCAGATCCACATGACATAGACTAATCTTTACCCTCTGTCACACTACAAACCTGCAGGCTCTCTGTATATGCTTCCCTTCTTCCATTAAGAGGGAAGACAGGTTACTTCATGGGCCAATGCCAGGCTGCAGCCTCTGGAAGAGACTTCCAGTCTGGGCTTCACCAAAGCTTGAGGAAAACACGAAAGCTGCATTGTCAGACTTGAGATATTACTGAACAGACTGTCAGATGGCTAAAATTATTCACTTACCACTCTGAAGGTAGAAACCGGAATCACAGCAATCAACTCAACAGTCTTGCAGAACTAAAAAACAGTGGAAGCAAATCTACATGGTATCTGGCTCAAAGGGATAATATTCATCTCACACAGCAGCCACCAGAAAATTAACTACTCAGGTAATTAACTAGTCAGTTATTATAGCTTTTCTTTTATCTTCTTTAATCTCAAAAAAGCAACACATATCTTGTTCAATCACTCTCAGTTGTATAACCCTTTTCATTCACTAGAAAAGCTAAGTGAAATTGCTATGGTCAGGTGACAATCAAACCTAGAATGAAAAAATGCAAAGAACGAATGCAATTAGAAAAGAAAAAAGAAAAAGAATATTTTATTATGATTTCCATTCACTACAGCCTTCAATCTCAATATCCTTTGGTGGCAGCTTGATTATTTTAATTTTCAAAAGTAACACTGGACTAGTTAACTACTCAGGAAAAACAACAGAAGAAAACAAACATAGTGATCAGAGAAAAATAACTGGCTTTTTATTAGCACTTCAGCAATTATCTAGTGTTCCACGGTAAAGCATATGTTAAAGAGAACCATGGCACTACTTACACAAAGTAACAGAATGGGGTTTTTCTCCAAATACAAATGAAAAAGTGTTCCCCCTCCCTCATTTGCTATTTTTTAAAGAAAAGCTAGATCTTTTATTAGCTCTCTATGAACAGAGACATGATGCATACTGCAGCTGGATACTTCAAGTTTCACAAGACAAAAATTAATGGTTCAGCATGTTAGATCCCTTCAAATCCCCTTTTTTTCTTTTGCTTAGTTGGGAGGGATATGGAGAATTAATTCTTTGTCTTTTCTCTTCTCCCATTTCCCTCCTGTTTTTTAAAGACCTGAAGGAAAAGTTGAATACAATGAAATTGAGAAGCTATACATGCTACATTCAAATATAGCTGTCACAGTGTTATAAACTAAAATTCAATTACAAGCCTTTTCCTGCAGTATACAACACAGGGCTTGCATGAAAAAATTTATGTCAAATCATAGAAAAGAGATCTGCAAAAATGACAGATCTGCTGTATATTGTTACATTTTTAATGTATCACCTGTTCAAAATCTGTGTTTTAAGTGATCTTCACATAAAAACAGAGGTAGCCAAGAAGAAATGCTGTATTTTATATGAGGTCTCTATGCATGGTGTAATAAAAAAATGCTTGTTCTCTCAACCAAAATGGATTAATTTCAAGACTTTCTTCATAATAGTTTGTCTTCTCTAACACAAAGACAGTGATTTCTTTTTTGCCTTTTCACCATGGACAGTTGCTATATCATTATGGAAATATGACAAATTCATGTTATTAGGCAAATATTTGAATTTCAGTCAAGGATACTTACCAGAATAAAAATGAAATGGCAATCTATGTCATAATTTAAATTTGCTGGACTTATTATGGAAATTAAACAGTGCTTTTAATTAAATTAGCAAAAGCAATCAAAGCACTGGATTTTAAGCTTAGTATGTTTCTGCGCTGCCCAAACAATAGAAAAAACTTCTAATGAACTTCAGTATCTTAAATATAGAAGCACAGAATGGCTTGGGCTGTAAGGGACCTTAAAGACCATCCAGGTGCAATTGGAACCCCATGGGCAGGGAACCTTCTGCAAGACCAGGCTGCTCAGAGCCCCATATGGCCCTGGTCATGAGCAATTCCAGGGATGGGGAACCTGTTCCACTGCCTCATCACTCCCACAGCAAAGAATTTCTTAACATCTAGTCTAAACCTGTCCTCTGTTAGTATGAATCAATCCCCTCTGTCCTGTCACTACATGCCAGTGTGAAAAGTCCTTCTCCCGCCCTCGTTGGGGTCCCTTTTAGGTACTGGAAAGTGCTACAATGTGTCAGGGATGCCTTCTCTGCTCCCTGCTGAGCAGGCCCAGCTCTCTCAGCCTGTGCACACAGGAGAGCTGCTCAGGGCCTGTGATCAGCTTAGTGGCCTCCTCTGCATTTGTTCCAACAGGTCAACATCTTTCTTGTGTTGGGGGCCCCAGAGCTGAAGACAGCATTCCAGGTGGGATCTCACAAGAGCAGAATAGAAAGTGAGAATTCAAATGTGTTTTTTTCAGCATCACAACAATATTAATTAAGAAAGCATCACTAAGCATCACTACTACTAAAGTAGTAAGTACAATTAAAAGCTAAGTGAACAAACTGAAACACTGTGGTCCAAATTCTGTGAACAGATAGGTATGAAAGACATTCTGCCTGTGCAGAACTGGACCATATTTTTTCTCAGACACTTAAAAAGGCAAGGACTGGAAATGATGGACAATTTAGCAGCTGCTTAAAATAGGTAAGCAGTGCAAGTAAATGTGCATTTCCTTGTCAGACTTGAAGATTATTTGGCAAGTGCCTGATATCCTGTGTTTCATTTAACATAAGTGCACACCATAAAAAGTGGAACCGCATTTTAAAGTAAAGTAACTTTCCTAAAATGTTCCTGATTCACAGCATCCATACAATCCCCAAAAGAAAAAGAACATTATGCTTAAATCTCAAATCATGTACACATCTAGCCCAGAGAATGTCCTGAGTTCTAAGGGACATGCAAGGATTTTCTTCTTCTTGCATCTGTTTGAAATTTATTTTTAAGTTTTGATGAAATCAAAAGTTGCATTGTCCATACCAGCCAAAAAACAGCTTTGATGATAAGACTGAATACAGTTTTGGCACAGTATTTTTTAGTGAATTTCCATGACAGAACTACAGACAGTAAGGAGGAGGAAGTCAGTAACTACTTAAAGATGACCATGAGTTATTAGGTTCTTCTTGTAACAGCACAATGTTGACCTTAAAAAAAAACATTTTTATTCTTTTATGCATTGTCTCATTGGAGATTTAGTTTGAAGGGCTAATCTGCCCATCTTTTATAAAAGTCTATATCCCCTGACTGAACTACATCTCCTAGGAGACAATGCAGTCTTCTCTAAAAGCCAGCTGCCTTAGGATATTGAGAGATGCTTCCACCTCTCATTTTCTGTGACCTCTGTGACAAAACTGTAGTCAGAAATATGAGCAGAATATAAATCAGTATTTAGCTTTGGTACGATTCCCTGACTTTGGCCTGCAGGGCATCACAGGTCTTTTTAGCATCTCCCAACAACATGGCAGTATTGGGCTTGTAGAAGATGGGATTGTCCACCGCTGCATAACCAACTCCCAGAGATCTCTTCATCACAATGACCTGCACATAAAGAGTTCATGTTTGAAACAGCAAAGCACAGCCACCACCCTTCCACAAAGGCAACACAAAACCAACAAATAAAGAGAAACCTCTGACCAAAACAGAGCGCTCACTGTTATGAAATTGTATTTCAAATTTTAATATAGAAGATGAATTGATATCCAGACCAATTTCAGAAACATTTTCTTGTTAAAAACAATGTTATATTTCAGATTAAGAGATTGTGGACACTGCACATGCATTTACTTTATTCCATGTAATAAAGCCAAAGCATGGCATGTCTACTAATGACCATAACATTGAAGTGTTTTGAAACTTTAATTTTGAAGTGTTAAATTCCCTGATAGCAACAAAATTCAGATAAGTGTTCACACCAATACTTGGTGCAACTGTCTCTTTACCATTCATCTGTATTACTTCATACATAGGACATTAAAAAAAATAGCGAGTTTTACCTATTGAGTGTAAAATTAGTTAACCATGGCATCTTTAGCAGAGAAACTGAGAAACTTTATCTTAACTGTGTCCATTTTTATTTCTCAAATTGCAATCCATAGCTACACACACTGCTGATGAATGTATATGTCTGAGAACTTGAATGGATAACCCAGAGAACAACTGAGGCCAGGACTTCATTCAAAACAAAGTATCAAAGATTTCACGCCAAGGAAACACTATATGTACTTTAGGTCAGAGCAAAACTGGTAAAGTAACTACACTGTTGGTTCAACTTGGACAGTCTAAGGGCTCTACTTGTCTCAGTCATGCATTTTTTAGGGGTTTTGTTTGTTTTTTTTGTGAGAGATGTTTGTTGGTTTTTAATTACTATTTATTATTTTATTATTTTATTTATTATTTGTTATTTTATTATTTTATTTTATTTAAGCATACTATTCATTCTTGTATTTCTACCTCAGTATTAAACTTGTCAACTATAAACTTAACAAAACAGCTATGAGTACAGAAATATTTCAGGGCTGTGGATATAAGCAGACCACCATTTATTCTAATCACATTCTAGTAGAAGCAGCCTAATTGATCTTTTCTATTGCAGTCATCATTGGTCTCACTAAAGCACTTGATGATGATTCTATAATCATGAAAAGTGCATCACACTTGCAAGGCACTAACCATTTTGTTGGACAACCTGAAGAAAAGCTTCTTGTGGAAACCAGAATAGTGGAAAAATCCTGTTAGCTTATCCTACAAACCATATTTTTAAAAGCTTGCTAAAGGTAGGTGATAATTCAACTCCATTAATCTCACCTGTTTGGACTTCCAGACCTCAAGAACTGGCATTCCAGCTATGATAGAGTTCGGATCTTCCTGAGCTGCTGAATTAACTGTATCATTTGCACCAATTACAAGAACCAAGTCAGTCTCTGCAGCAAGACAAAGAAAACAACACTGATGAAAAATTATCTGAAACTGAAACATTGAGGCTGATGCACATTCTAGGCAGAAGGACCCCTAATGGTTAAGTATGCTCACAAGTATTTTACAAACTTCTCAAGCCAATTATATGTGAGAGTTCAAATGTGCTGCCAGCTACCGCTAACAAACTACACACATTCACAATCCAATTCAACCCTGCCACACAAAATTTAAAACCTTCTGATATTTAAATGTGGTTGAATACACACATCACTTTCAAATTTTTTTGTGCCTGGCTTTTCTTTTGAATATTTTTCTGAAAAACTTTCAGCAGCAAACTTCTGCCTTTTAAATAAAAATGTAAAAAAAGCAAGAAGTTGCCAGCACAATGCTGTACATGACAGGGTCAAGTCATGTCATTAACAATAACTGAGCTAAAGAAGTAATAATAATTTTGCTCTGCAAGGACAGGGCAGTAACGGAGATAATAAGGATATAGCATTTGCCATTTACTTCACAGCTACAAGCAATTCAAAAAAAGCTCCCCCTACCCACACCTCCCACCAAAAGACCTCTAGTCCTCTACAAAAGAAACTGAATGGCTTGACTTCTTGACTTTCTATTGTTAAAATCCCTGTGCAGTGCAAAAACAGAAGCAAATCAATCATTCAATCTAGTGGAAGCTTACGGCTCATGTGCTAACCTGGGAAGTCTTCATTGATTTCATCCATTTCCAGTACAATATCATAGGGAACACCAGCTTCTGCTAGCAGTACGTTCAGCTGACCAGGCATACGGCCAGCCACAGGGTGAATACCAAACCTAAAAGGGAAGAAACTCCTTTAGTAAGTTTGGACTACTGTGTTTTATACATTAAAACTATCACCCGTGACTTAGAAGGGTGAGAAGCTCTTAAGTATAAGCACAAATGACAATTAATGAAAAGAATCTGTTAAAATTTAACAGTTCACCTTCCAAGCAGTACTGTATTTCAAACTTTGTGACAGATTCTTTTGGACTTTTACAAATGATCCTTTTAACTCCAAAACTACCATCCACATTAGTATGTTTTTCAGGTCCTTTACATCACTGAAAACACCACACTGTTTAAATAAAATTGCCATGAGAAAGGCCAGAGACCATGCCACCTTTCTGAAGCAAAACTACTCCTAGACCTAGAGATGCCCTTAACAAATGACGTTATTACTCAGGTATGTCTAGAGTATGTACAAGAAACACTTGTATGAACACTTTCAATCCAACGGAAAAATTAACAGCACAAGACTTCAAGCACAAGAGAATGTCTAGCTGAATTAGGTTAACATGCCACTTTCTTCTCCGGATTGACTTTAGGAGTAAATGAAAAGGGGACCAAAAAAAAGGATGGGGAGTGAAAAGGTAAAGAGCTAAAAAACTAACAGTTTAAGCATAAACATTTTTTAAAATGTTTTCAGAACAGCTCAAAAATAACATAGAGAGATTACACTGCTCATAAGTTACTAAAGCTTCAGACAGACCAACAGACCTCTGGTGCTCAGGCATGTATGTATGCAGCTCCCTAAGACTAAAAACCTGAAAAAGCCAGAATGGAGATGTTAAGCTGGTTTCGCTGCAAACCAAAGACGTATTTGGTTAGAAGCAAATCTGTTTCCTGTTTTTACTCTTCTGATCATCTACTGGCCCTTACAAGCAAGCCATATCCATGTCTACTGTCATGTGCACTTTCTGTCTTTCCATCTCTGAAGCTATCACCAGAAGCAATGCTGACTCATGCACGCCAGAAGTGCCTCAGATTAAGATTGTATGGGGCTGAAGATTATGTTTAATTCAGAAGTCTACAGATACTTTGGAAAAGAAGGAAAATAGTAAAAAAAAACTTGGATTTTTGAATTATTGGATTTTGGAAGAGAAATTTCTGAACAGAAATCCAAGTAAGTCAGGAATTAAATGAAAGTAATTCAGAATTCTTCAGAAAGGAGAGAATTACTAAAAATCAATTTGCCATGACAGATAGATAGTCATATGCTTCTATTTTCAACTCCACTGCAATGGGAATGACTGACGGACCACAAGTCACAGTCCAATCAACACAGATCACTTGTGAATTAAAGACTGAACAAATACATCCTTAAATGGGCAACTGAGCACTCCATCATCAAGGCAACATTAATACAATAAAATACAAGACAATTGGAACTCCAGCAACAAAATTAAGGACATATGATTAATCCACATAATACTAGATATAATACAGCTTTAAGCTCTAGGTCAAAGAATAGGTTAAAAGCTAGTTTTAGAAGGAATGCTTTTAAAGAAGAACAGGAATAGATCGTATTCAGCTAGTAAACATTTGGGACCCTGTTGCAAAGGCTAATACCTAGAATCAGAAGGAGAGCAAACATACAGCACAAATTACTAACAGCTTATGTTTCACACCACTCAGTAACACAAGCCATGTGTAGTACTGCAGATAGATCTTAAGTGTACCAAATTTGATCACTAACAGAACAGTAGGAGAACTTTTATTCTGAAGTACCCTTGAGAAACTCATCACTCCTCTGGCAGTGAAAATAGATTTTCCAACAAAATTCTCTTTTGTGTCTAATAAAATTATTTGAGTGCCTTTGTGACCAAAGCTGCTTTGGCAATACACAAAACAAAACACTCGTGAGGTTTCTATTAAGTACTATATACACATACAATCTTATTTTAAGGGCTGGAAAGCCAAAATTTAAGCTGCCAAGAGAATGAATTTCACCTTTGACTTCGCCATTACTGGCAAGAGGCAAGGAAAGAAGAAAAGAAAGGGACAAATTATCTTCATAGAGGAAGAGTTATGGCATGAACCATCAGTAGTTACAGACTTCTGACAGACTCTGCTTGAAACCACATACTGTGTATTCAAAAAGTTTGAGAAAGCTGCTCATACAAAAAGCTTTTTTGGACAAATATTGAAGCGACTCCCAAAAGTCTGCTTGTAAGAGTCTGTTAACCAAATATGACAGTAGTTTGCCAGTACTACTCAAAACTGGATGTGCAAGAATGTAAAAAAAAGAGTAATTTAAAATTACAGCTTCTCTAAGACTCTCACTATGTCACAAGGTAACACTTACTCAGTTCTGGACTGAAATCAGCCTATCCAGTAGAAGGCAGGATTCAGAATTCAGGTAACTGTGCAAAATAAATACTAAAAATCCCTGATGGCTCCTAATGGGTCAAATAAAAGCAGCAATCTTGCTTCCAACTCACAACAGCAGCAGTTCTTCAAAGTTATGTGCATTTCCTCAGGAACATTTTGTTACATATGCCGTCTCAGATGTTCCTAACATGAACCTCATTCATATTCAAAAATTTAACACATATTATTTTAAAAGGGAAACATGTTTTATGGCAAAAATGCTTTCAAGTGAAAAATTGCAAAGTTTCTTTGATACTCTTTTGTCATCAGTAATGCAGGAACTCCCTTAGGTTGGTTGGTTTGTTTATAAATCAAGAAGAAATCTTAAACCACAACACACAGTCACAGCCATGTTGTGTATGACTTGAAACATTATTCTAGTATTTCTGAAACACAGAATTCAACAGAATTCAATTTTCTTTTGACTTTGAAAACATAATGTGGCGCTTGCTTACCACCAACGATTGTCAAATACTGAAGTAAGTGTACATCACCTTGCTACTCACACTTGATAGGTAAACAGCTTAAGGCAAGGATATTCAACTCTTTTAACCAGCCTCTACTGAATACCTTTTAGTTTTATAGTTTGATAAAGACAACACAGCGCACAAGTTTATGTTTTGAACTTTTTTAAGTAATATAAAAGTGCAGCATTTTATTTTAAAGACTAGATATCTAAAACTCCTGACATATATAGCACTTTCAGCACAGAAAACTGCATTTGGAGTTGAGAGGGATAGAAAGGACTGAAGGTGGCTGAAGTAGCACGAACTCAGCAATATCAAAAAGACAGCTATAGCATGAAAAATTATTGAAATATCTCAAAATAGAAATTACTTTTCATACAGCTCATAAAGTCAGTATCTATCTTTATTACAGCTGGCCAAATAACATTCTTGTAATCAAAAGTGAAAGAGCTGGCTCACAATAGCAGCACCTAACCCAGCACAAAAGTGTTTCAGGATCACTTCATCAATGTGAAGACAGCGTTCCTGTCATTATACCAGAGCTGGGCAGAGCCAAGTAGCATCTGCCTGGTGCCTAAGTGAACTTACTCAACAATTTAAATGTCATATTTGCCCAAGGGCTTGGCTTCACTAACAGGTTCTCACATCTCATTCACTTTATTTAGACACCACTCTTCAGCTCTGTTTTCAGTAAAAACAGGAATCCATCACTCAAGGTAACGGGAAGGGAAAAAAAGCCACCAACAAACTATATGAACAGAGAAGTACATCATTCAAGTATTCCACATCTTGAATCCTGCCATATAACAACAGTTGCAGTGCGGAATGACTTAAGAGTATAATGTTTATCATAAGTATGGACAACTGCAGGTTACAAGCTAACCCAGCTAGCTTAGACTTACTGTCATGCTGAAGGCAACAGATGCCCCCAAAACCAGTCCTATGGCATGGATCAAGCTTGGTGGCTCTGCTGCAATCAAGCCAGTTAAATTTAAATTAAGTTAGACAGCTAAATTACACATACTAAAGTAAGGGCTGACACCGGCTCCCTATTTCCAATCACTATGGTATATGACAGCAGGGTCAAGATGCAGATGGATCTTAGCTCTGTGCAGTAGCCTTCCCAAGAACCCAACTACAGGCAAAAAACAAGACCCTGCTTCCACAAAGCATCATATACTGACCTAGTAAGGTCATCCAGAGGTGAGCTGACGAATATGAAACCAACAGCCCACCTACAATACTCCCCCAGAACACAGTTACAGCTGCATCCTTGCAGAAGCCATTAGGCACTGCATGGTTTGCAAGTTCTAACTATAGAAATAAAGCACTGGAGCGAAACAGACCTGATGGACTTCAGCTGTCCCTTCATGTGCAGCATTAATAATTCAGAACCCATACACCAAAGCTGATTACCACAAACCAAGAACTGACACACAGGTACAGTTTGTGTTTTCATACTGTGTATAATAACTCAGCTTCCCAGAAACCTGCACCAGCACACATTGTCCTTAAGCTGCCTCTCATCAGTGACAGTAATTTCCGTCTTGCACATGAGCTACACAATGTGTTAAGGCTGCTTGGGACAGCATCTTAACAGCTCATCCTTAAAAATTCTTCTAGATTTTCTTGTAGAGCCATAACAGATGATGGTTTTAAATTGATACCATAAATAGTTTTAGGTAATCAGGCTTATTTATTTATTTGAAGATAAATGTGTAACTGATACTCATGCACACATTCTATTACTTACAAGAAATTAAAGAGTGGAGAAAAAAATCAGAACACTAAACACATCTGATTAGAGTTCAACCACTGACATATCAATAAGAAAAACTTAAAAACACAGGTACAACATTAAATCAATACTACCATATTTTCAAAAATGTAGAAATTGTTTTCATGTTGTTCAAAAGTAATTACATTCTCCAGCACCAAAAGACAGAAAGCCAAGTCCTTCAAGATATCTACCTTTAAAAAGGTAAAAAAAACCAAACCAGAACACTAACTTCCTAGCAACTATTTTGAAAAGCTGCTAAAGAGGCAATGTGCATGTCCCTCAACTATGAATTCCTAGAAAATCAACTTATTAACTACGTAATTATTTAGAAAGTCTACACAAAGCATAATTTTAAGAGTCCTTCCATACCAAAATGCATTTTTCTTATTAAGAACATCTTATTATGCAGGAGAACTAAACACACTGACAGCAAATGTCTCAAGAAAGTTATACTGTGGTAAAAACTAGGACAGTTAACTGGATGTGGATATGAGAGCATCAACAACCCTTGCATATATGAGAACATACAGTTTTAGATTGTAATTATGTTTCTATATATAAAATTGTTACAGAATTTAGTTTTATTATATAGGAAAAATCAGAATTTCACAACCAGAGTTCTACAAACAACATTACATGTGAACTTCAGCATTACTGATGAACTTCAGTGAGGCAAGAACTTTCAACAATTTATTTACTTCTAACTTTGCAGAAATACAACACCAGTTGTAGGACAGCCATTTCCTCTCCAAGGCCAAGAGATTCAGGGGGCTATGGGATTTAGCCTATAAAAAGTTTTGTTGTTTATCCATCCCTGACAAGGGAAAGCTATACTCAAGGCTCAGTAATATCCAGCTTTCTCTGTGACTTTACTAATGCATTAAAGATGTGATCTGCTGCAAGACCATCTCAAGTGAGCGATGATGCTAGCTAAGCAACTGAGTAACTAAAACAGTCTAAAGTTTCCAAAATCTCTCCTGTATTTCTAAATTTAAATCCTAGTCAAAGGTTATGCATCATGTTATATAATCTGCGGTCTTCAATGAGAATGTTATGGCTATAGGCAAAGCAAATTAAAACAACAGCTTCTCTGGATCAGTGGTGAGCCATGAAACAAAAAACCAGACCATATGACAGTCGCAATTTTTCTTGGCACACGATGGGCATTACAGACTGATGCAATCCTGTGTCCATGCTGGCAGCCCTCCACAGCGTGTGTGAGAGTGTCACTACATCTGGATGGTGAGTGCATTAGGGTCCCGAGGCACTCCAGGCCTACTGAAACCAGAGGACAACAGCTGCACTCAATGAACACCATGGGAGCCCAGCAAAGTGATGAAAGGCCTGAATTACCACAAACTGTAAATACAGATTTCTTTCATTAAAATACTAGGTAACCACTGCAGTCATCCCTTCCTGAAACTGATTCATTTTAAGTATAAGCCATTTATTTCAAGAACTCATTCACTTTTCTCTCCTGCAAAGCCAACATAAAAGGCAAAACCAATTTTTTTTCTTTTTTTTATTTCACCAAGGTTGGTCAAAAAAGAGCTAACCCCCCACGGAAGCACTGAAAGGAAAGCCAGAAGTGTATGACTGTCATCGCATTAGCCATGAAAGGGTTTTTTTGTTGCAAAACTAAGCGCCCTCAAATGCGATCTGGACACACACAGAGCCGTTGCTAAACATGGAGAATCAAGGTGTGAAGACTGCTCCAGGAAGCAAATACACCACCACACACATTCATTTCTCATGCACAAACAAATACATCCATAAAGCAATTTTATATACAAAATTCTGGTTAAACACTAACAAGTTATTGCTGCTAAACCCTAGAACTCTACTGTTACCCAACACAATGCTGTAATATGCTGCAAAAGCTTACATGCAACTTTTTAATAAGGTTGGAAAAGTAGTGGAAGAAGAAAAACAAAACCAAAAAACCCTAATTACTAGAGGAATGATTCCAAAGGGAAGTCACCATCTAATTGAAATAAACATATGGAAATCAGAGAATGAGTCTGGCTAACCAGCATCTCCCAAAATACCTTGTTTGAAATGAAAACTGAGCCTTGATTGATTTTAAAATATTAAGTTATCATAAATAGAAAACAAGCAAAATTTCAAACAATCAGCAAGACAGACATAATGTTTGCTTTCCAGTACTTTCAGAATATATAAGGTCTACAGAAAAAGTGAAGGAGGAAAGGAGACTTGAGGCCAATACTGGAAACCTAAGAATTATCTCTGTTTTTTGGAATAGCACTCCAGCAGAATAAATTCAGGCGACTGGAGACATGCACTCCCATAATCCTTTCATGAGATGCTCAACGAACTCTAATAGCAGTCTTGCCTGCAAGAGCAAAATCTTACAGGAGCCCCATACGTGTAGGTGTAAGTTGCTTAATGGTTAGGACTATCTGCCACAAGAGGAGAGACTGAAATCTGGGATTCTTCTGCCTGCAGAAGAGAAGGATCAATGGAATCTTATCGCTGTGTATAAATATAGATGAAGGGCAATAAAAAAGATAGAGCCAAATTCTTCTCAGGGATATCCAGGGAACGGGCAAGAGGCAACAGCTGCAAATTGCAACACAGAAAAAACTGGTTTTACCCTAAGGATGACTAAACATCATAAGAAACTGCCCAAAAGATGTCAGTCTCCATCAAGACATTCAAAATCCAATTGGACAACATTCCAGGCAACTTTTTGAGCTGATCCTGGTCTGAGTAAGGGGGCTGGATGAACTAGACAATCTTCAGAGGCGTCTTTAACTTTGCTATCCTGTGCCTCTGTCAATGCTGAAAAAAACATTAAACCAAAACTAGCGATTTTAATGGAATGAAAAAAACCAAAACAAACCACCTGTAATACTTCTCATCAAGAAAAGCACTTACCTAACGTTTTTCCCTTGTTCTCTCAACATCTTCACCAGATCAGCTATTGGGTACTGAGCTTTTGCTGCACACAAGCCATAACCTGAAAGAATTTCAGAATTTTAACGTATTTTCCTGTTTTAGTGCAGAAAGACCAGTTGCAGACAATAAGTGTACCTTCCACACACAGAGAAGTTCTCATAATAAAAAATAAATGAAAGAAATTTAAAAAACACACATCAGATTCTCACACATTCCCAGCCTGACCACTGTAATTAATCTCTTTCTTGATCTCCTGACCACTTACAGTGCAGTGATTTGACCAGTCAAACTACAAAAGCACTTATTTCGCCCTCACAAAAAGACATGTTCCTTTCTATATCAGAAAAGGATGTTTCAGACAGGTATTTTGAAAAATTCATAAAAGGGTGATTGTCAGATTACTTGACAACCATTACCCTCAACAAAATTTCAATCAGCTTAATGCAAATCTAGTAGCTAGATATGGCTTTTAGCAGCAAATAATTTTTTCAGTCTCTCTGAGGTAATTCATCAGAGCAGCTATGCCAAGGATAAAAATAAAAAACATGTATTATTAATGGTGTGCTCAAGGTTTGACCACAGGAGAAAGACGCAAACTCCTTGAAGATGACTGCAAGCTTCATCAGGAAAAAAAGTAGCTTACCAAATTAGAACCCTACCTCACTGATGGTCTCTCTAAACTTGAAGCAAAATGAAAGATAACTTTGTATTTTAGCATTCTTCACATTCCAGTGTTAAAATGAGTTTAACATGATAGTCATGCCATTTAGTTAAAGGAGAAATCCTAAACTGTCCCCTACCTGAGTTTTCCTTTCAGGGAACATACTACTAAACGACATGAACAGCCAACATAATCATTTCAGACAATTCAGGCTTTAGTTTTCAGGTTGGGTTGTTTTACTTTAATTACAGTATTTATATTTACTACATTCTGGATGGGGGTTTTTGGCCTTTCTTTTTCATAAACAAATGCAGAATTGAACAAGTACATGAGAAGTGTAAACAAAATCCTGTCTTTCAGGATTTAACAGATCTGTTGGTAAAATTGGTACCATTGGTATTGTAGTTGTGCTTGGAATTCAGTTAATTTTGTGTACAGCTGTTGTGGTGTAAACTTAATTTACAAAAGATAGCTTTTGTTCTGAAGAATTTAAAATGCAAATAAAAAGGACAAACTTTGATGACACATAAACAAAAATGAAGTGGCACACATCTCTGCACAGGGGAATGATATCTGACCAGGGAACAAAAACAAATCACATGGACTCAGTCAACATTTGATATGCTGCTCCCATACTGCAACCTCTTTGCTGCTACCTTTTTCTGGTTTGTTTTGTGTTTTTGTTTGGTTGGGATTTTTATTTTTAAATCACATCCGCTGAACATCTTGTGTAAATCAAGAGAGTCTTACCTGGAGTAATAATAATGCTATTAGCTTCTTTTATCATTTCAACTGCATTGTCCAAATTGATTTCTGTGTGAGTTCCAGTAATTTCCATGGGTTTCCCACCAGCTGTTGATGCAGTGCCATAGCCCCCAAGAATCACATTTGCAAGGGAACGGTTCATAGCCTAAAAGACAGGATGGTTTTGGTCATATACAGATGAAATCCAAAAATAAAGGTGACACTCCACAAAGAAAACTTCTGAAGAAGATTTCTGAAAATATTAAAGACTTCCTGAAAATAGTCTTTATAAGCTGGTTTTGCCTTCTTATAATCCAAAGACTCTTAAAACAGGCTTTTTAAAACAATTTACCACAGCCATCACCAAACATCAGCTTCGAACACATTACATTACACACATAGTGGGAGAGCGCCAATATTTCTCTAAAACAAAGAACAAAACTATGCAAATAGCAAATACTGGTCTCTTTTTATTCTTAAAAGGGAAGAATATGAAAGAATGCATGCTTGATGACAGTTTCTAAAATTTTTTTTTACATTGGCATATACACACACACATTTTTGCAAGATATTTTCCATAGTTTTTAACCAATTTACATGTAAGCACAGCACTGCTCCATGACAGCATGGAATCCACAAAGCTCTTACAAGTAGTACTGAAGCAAAACTGCTACAGCAACAAAACAGGAAAACTCAAAAGCAGCTAATCAGCCACACTGAACCAGCCACATTGTAAAGAACTGAAGGGGACCATTGACTTACTGGCTGACCACCAAAGGAAAACAAGAGATTTTAACTAGAATGTTTAAGAGAAGAACACACCCTGAAAATCTGGCTCCATTAGACACATAGCCAGAAAAAGCCATTGGCTAAATGCTTTCTTTGGCACGCCTGCTCGTGACTGTGGTCCCAAAGTAATATCTGTCAATAACTGGAAATAGGAAAAACTTGTAACTGCAGGGGATAAAAAACTTTAGAAGCAGGAAAGTAAGAGGATAAAATGCTTCTTTAATTACACATATGAGTCATACATCTTCTGTACTAGCTGAGAAGCCATGACAAAATTTAGGAATGGATCTGGAGAGTCACAAATATGAGTAGGAGGAAGTACAAAATTGTGCTTCCAGATATCTATTCTCCACATTTCAAATCATGCAGCTCCACAGTTTTTTTGCCATAGTCTCAGAAGGTGTGCCACTCTTTGAAATTTATTACCTAGCAAATAAGCAAAATGATGATGTTAGAACTTCTGTTTTTCCTGATAAGTCATCACTGTGTCAGATACTGTAAGGGATGCACACAAACATGGTGAAATCAATATTTTTCACTGTCTACAGCACACAGTATTTCACATACCCTGAGAACACACTGCCTTTGGCATCTATCTCAACATTATAGCAGTTGTGTCAGGTAAGACAGCCTAGACAGAAGAATACCCTCTGCAGATGTTGCAGATGCCAAGCTTGTAGGGAGGACAGCACTTTCTACACATATCTAAACCAAAAGACAACAGTTAGACCAAGTCAAAGGGGAAAAAAAAGAAGATAAAATATAATTAGAAATATGGGAATTGGCTAAAAGCAAGCATAAGATTGAAGTACCCTTGCCTGGCTCCACTGCAAAGAGCCAAGAACTTCCAAGAGAAAATGTGGAAGGCAGAGAAGAGCTAAGACCTTTATCAAGCAATCATTAACCAACATATCTGGGACAGTGTGAAAACTCTTCTGTAGCCTCTTCCACTTTCTTTACCACCACACACCACAAATACGGAGGTATAAAGAGCAAGCTTCATCACTCACTGTTAATCCAACTAGTGGCAAAAAGTCCTCTATGCTGACCACAGACAAATAACAACAATGGCCAGGAGCTTACAGTCCAGGGAAAATCAAATACCTGAATCCTGAGAACTGCAAGTGCTTCCACTGTGCCTACAGAAACGTCACAGCTAGTACACAGGAACGGTCAGCATATAATTTGTAAGACTAACACAGTTTGTCCCCTCTCTTGCTCTGTTTCATCAACCCAGTTAATGGTTCCTCTTCAACCTTAAGTTTCTTCTGGATCCCATGATGAGTCTAATACCAGAATTGCAATCATCAAGTATTACCTCTGGGTAAAAAAGGAGTGACGAGGACATGCTAACAATCAAATGTTCTGAATAAAATGTATTGTGTTGGTGTCTTAAAAGACTCACAATTCATAGGATAAGCAAACAGTACAGGCCTTTGTTTTTTGAAGTTAAATTCCCTGCCTTTAACTCAGTTATCAACTGAGGCTTTAAAAGACTCAGGACTGACTATGGATAATTAGGTAAGTATCAATAAATATACTAGCTTTGACAGAAATCATACTAAAAAGTAGGGGGGAAAAACCAAAACAAACAAAAAAACAAACAAACAAAAAAACCCAAAAAAAAGAAAATTTAAAAAACTCAAAAACCAAACAAGCAAAAAAAAAAAACAAAACCACAAAAAAAAAACAAAAAACCAACCCAAAAAAGCAAAAAAAAGAAGGAAAAAAACAACCAAAAAAAGTCGACAAAAAAATCCCCCCGCAAAAAACCCTAAAACCCACAGGAAAAAAAAGGACAAAAAAGGGGAAGGAGAAACTTTTGCTTCATTTCCACAGGTTGAAACACCAAGCGCAGAATTTATTGAAACTCTTGAGCATTTCCTTCTCCTGAAATGCAGCTTCAAGACAATGATACTGAATCCCCTGATTATAACAATGCTTTCTAAAGTAATGATTTCCATTAAAGGAAGTACAGCAGAAAAGAAAAATTCTGGGCTAAGAGCATGTTATTCTGCTTATTGTGCAGAAATCATACAAAATAATTTTCATTTTACTGGTTATGAACTTCAGTTGTCTAAGCATATATAAAGCAGCACAATATTTCTAGACACTACCTCAAAAACTAAACTTCCTGTAATCTGAGAAACACTGGGGAAAGTCACTCTGTCACTGCCTAACTATTTTGCTAGCTACTCCCTCAGGCTTCCTATTTACCTAGGCTCCTCCAACCAACTCTGTAAGTATTTCAAAACTCTCTTGTGAGTGCTAAGAGAGTGAGCAATATTAGAAAGGAAAGAGAGAGTAAAACAAAAATGAAGGTATAGATAGATTACTGGTAAACACACACCAAACAGTTCACATTTTCCCTGAAGTTTACAAGAATTTGATTCTTAAAAGAGTTTTATACCTGCGTTATCCATAAGCACTATTTTTCCACTGACATGGACTGAATTCCTGAATGTATACAACTAAATATATGAGCTACATAATATGATTTCCTTTTGATAAGGAGACAGAAAATGTTCAAGAGAGATTCTTTGCAATTCATACTTAGAATTGTTAATTTTAACTCACTTTCATGTAGTTTTACAAGAATACCTTTTTAAGCTTTTCTGAAATTTTTCCTCAAGAATGATGAAAAAGAACGATACTGAACATTCCTAACATGGTAACAATACTATTTATCAGTGGAGATGAAGTAAAAGATGATTGTCAGAGCTGACCAGAGGAAAACATCAGACAGGAGAACAGTGGCACCGATCACACAAGAGCATAAGGGCAGAAACAAAGCAGGATTACACCATAGAGAACGAGAAAGTTGGCAGCTGTGGTGCTGCAAGCTGTTTTCTTTAAACCATTACCTCTCCATCTTTGAATACAAGGCCTCTATGCAAATATTGCAGAGAAAAGGAGGTCATTACTATAGCACAATACAACTCTCACACCGAGATGAATCTCAAGCTTGCAGACACACAGCACTGAACTCATGCAGGCCTGCTGCCACCCCGTGGTATTCCAAAGTAGCTGCTGTGAAGAAAAGGGCACACTTTTCTGCACTCCAAAAAACAAACTGCAAATCACTGCCTGACCAATGAACACACTTCTTAAAGTATCTCCTGCTACATATTAAATCTAGCTTAAATTTAACCACATTTCAGAAGCTGTATGACTGGAAAAAAAATAGCTGACCACAAGCAATCATACTTCTTTGAGCCCAGATACAAATCCTTAATGCTTAAGTCAATGCAAGGGCTTTCCTCAGTTTTGAGATATGCCTCTCACCAAATCAAATAAAAATTACTGACATCTAGTCCAACAGTTTTAAACAAGAATTTTCTGGTCTATAAACATGTAACAGTTTGAGATCCAATGGCTTATCTTCCTAAAAACATGGTTAAAAAAGCTTTTTCATAACTCAAACAAGCAGAGTTTCTGTTGGCTTCTTACCACACACATGATGTAAGAGAGGATGGCCCCAGAAGAGCCGATGAGTGCACCAACAATGGTCAGCAAGTTGTTGTTCAGGAGAAAGCCCTCAGCACACAAAGCCCATCCAGAGTAACTGTTCAGGACAGTAATAACTACAGGCATATCAGCACCTCCAATAGCTGCTGTTAAAGTGACACCCTGGAGAAGGAAAGAAAATACTTAATGTCAGCAATCACTAAGGAGAACACCCAGAGAACACCAGCCTACAGCACTGAAAAATAAATATAGAATGGTTTGTGTTGGAAGAGACCTTAAAGATCAGCCAGTCCAAACTGCCCTGCCTTGGGCAGGGATAATACCCACTAAATCATGTTGCTTAGGGCTCCAACCAACCTGGTCTTGGACACATCCATGAATGGGGCATCCACAGCCTTTCTAAGCAATTATCAAGTTACTTAGAGCCTATTCAAGTATTGTCAGTGTAGGTATCCAGGCTGAGAATTCAACTTGCCAAATCTGCCTTTTCAGAGAGAACAGGAAGGTACCCCACCATTCTCATGCTCAGCTTAGTCACATTTTTTTACTTGCAAAATTATCCTACTAGCTCCATGGAACTGTTCATACCATTAAGGCATTCATATTGAACAGTCTTGCAAGACTCAGTTTACAGAATGGCAATATTCAAGGTAAATTTTGCAACACTGGCATACACTGGTGTAGGTGAATGGCAGCAGTTACACAAGGACATCATCTCAAGAGGCTATCATAATAATCTGTAAATCAGAGCTCTTTCAGGCATTTTAGGGATGACCTTTCTAAAAAGTCTTCTCTAATATCACTCTGTTGCATAAAAAAATTCATTAATCAGTAGCTGCAAAACGTAAGTATAAAAATACATTCCAGTTCTCTGGAACAGTTCTCGTTTACACCTAGATCTAGAAAAGTCAGTTGCTACTTGCTACTTCAACTTACCACACAGGCATGCACCATGCCCACTGTGACTCAGGATAGCAAAATATAATGAATAAAGAGGAAACTTGCAGGACTGAAGAATAAACTCCTTTTGTAACTTGTTTTACTTTCTACAATTCCTTAACTTACCATTATGGCTGAGAGTGCTGACACAGAACCCAGGCAAGTAATTCCCGTGGTGTAAGAAGGATCAAGCATGTAAGGTATCATCCCACCAAAGCTGGCAGCCAGCAATCCTGCATTCAATGCATGCCGACCAGGCAAGAGCAGAGGTGCAGAGTTCAGGATACCTGCGATCAAACACATTTTCAGACATGAACATGTACACTCAAGGAAGCCTGCTGCTAACGTTCAGAGAAGACTGAATAACTCAGCAAAAGAAAAATTAAAAAATAAAAAAAGGGAGGGGTAGAAGATAAAACAAGTTAGTGGAAGCTGAGATTTTCTGCTGACTTTGAACTGCAAGACATTTAAACTTCCTCTAGATTCTCAAATACTCTTCTTTAAACTGTATTTACTTCTTCTTTCACTGAAGTGCTCCAGAATAGCTAGAAAAATCGCTTTTCCTTTTGAAAAGCCTTTTTATTTTTCCTTCAACAAAGTCCTTCCACTTTGTCTCCAGGTCTTTGTATATGACCTGGAGACAAAGTGGAAGGATATTCTTTGATGAATATGATATTGATGAATTTGATATTCTTTGTTGAATATGACACACAGTAGAAGAAGCTTTTAGCTGGAACTTCTACACAAGGATTATCTCAGTCTCTCAAAAACTGTGTGCTTAAAAAAATACGACTACACAGGTAACACCAAGTATAAAACATTCCTATTTTCAAATGCATTAATTTCACAACTACTCTCAGTCACACGGAACTCCCACAGCTTCCCACATCTGCAGAAACTTGAGGGGAAAAGGCGGTTCAGTATTTCTGTGATTCAGTTAAAAAAGACAGTCACATTAATTTCATACTAGGGTTTGGTTTTTTTCAAACCACATAACAAAGGGTTGAAACAATGCAAGTTTGCCAGTAATTACTTACATCAGAAATAAGTGTCTCATTTAGATTTGAAAAAAAAAATAATTCTCATTTAAAATTCATTTTCATTTCATTCATCTTCATTTCATTCATTTTAATTTTCTCATAAAAATTTGAGAAAAGCTGAATTCAAGGGAAACAATGAACTAATGGTCTCAGCCAGGGGAGTCAAAGTGTGTGGCTTACTACCCTTTTCCATACCATAGGATCAGTAGTTTGCTAATATAGACAAACTTCATATTTCATACCATGTTGATATGAAAATGCAAGGAAGAAAAAAGTAAACAAAAATAGGAGAGCAGGCTCAAACAGGCAGTGAAGTTTACCAGGGACATGCGCACAAATCACTGAGGAGGTACAATGGAGAGAGAAAAAATAACTCAGAACAAATAAATTAATAACTACTTAGCAGAGATACATCAGAAATACATACTACTGACAAATCCTTCAAAAGATTATTAGAGAAGACAGCTTTCCATCCTTGTCATATTTCCTCCTTCAAAGGCTGGTCTCACAAACATTGAAGAAAGCAAAGAGATGTTTCCCAAAGGAACTATTGCAAAGTTAACAACAGGATTAGTAATAGGAAGCTCTTAGCCTGAAATTCTTAGTACAAGTATCACCTCAGCTTCTCAAAAGCTGTGTGCTTACAAAACCAAAAATAAATGCAATAAAGAAAACTTCACATGCTTAATAATCAGGAATTAGTGAGTATTTAACTTAGAAAACATATTTGCTAAAACAGCAAGAGGCATGGAGCATGGAGTCTGTGCAGTAGGTAAATAGACAGTGAACTGAATGGTTTAAAGTGAGGCAGCCTCAATATTGCAGGCTGCCTACCTTAATGAAGATTGCAGTGTTAAGAACAAAATCCTAGAAGTATTACTAGTGCTCACTGAATACAGCAACATGAGAGTTTCAATCAAAATTCTGCTCAGAAATACAAGTTGTGATCATTAAAGTTCATTAAATGAATTTGAGAAAAAGCATCAAGTAGTGTCTTAACACCAAAGCAACACTTATTTCTAGACAAGATGAATAATAATATGTCAAAGCACTGAAGACAACTTTTCATAATTAAAGCTGTACACAAATTAAACAGACTTAGAAACAAAAAAGTACTCGTAAAAATTAAACATTTAAACTTTCACCAAAATACAATGGGTTTTTTTCCAATTACATAGCAGTCTAAAAGTAGAGTCAAATCCCGAGGGAAGAAAAAGCCTTTAACAAATATTTAATTCTGAACAGGAGGTCTCACCTTGCAGTTTTCCATACGCAACCAGAGAGCCACTGAATGTCACTCCACCAATGTACGTGCCAAGATATGCCACAATCTTGGTGAGGTTTGCAGCAGGATTGCTGGAGAAGTGAGGATATTCAATCATGTACTCTGCTACACAGGTGAGCACAGCAGCCAAACCAACCAAACTGTGGAAAGCAGCCACTAGCTGAGGCAGATCTGTAATCTGGATGCGTTTAGCAATTGTCAGACCTATTGAGAGATGAAGACAGAAGGGAAGTCTTAGAAAACACAACCCACCTGTTCAGCTAGAAATTAGTACAGGATGGTTCGGTGTGCAATGATTACACATACACAAGTCTTTTCCAACTAGAAATCCCTATGGCATTGAACCGAAGGTTGCACATGTGAATTTTGTGCATCATGAAAAATAGAAAGAGTAAAGCATATCATGGGCTAAGAAGCTTCACCAAATATTGAGAAATTCATTGTTTTCTGTGACAAAGGTACAGTATGAAAGAGAGAATTTGGCAGTATTCGGTCAGGAACTGAACAGAAGTACAAAGTTGGGCAAGATCATTTACCTCTGGACACAAGTTTTCCTATCAGAGATGATGTGGTCCCAACTTTTCAGTCAGCACATTCTTTACCACATTGTAAAGCATTAACAAAAGCCCTGACAGTTACAATATTTTGTTCACACATTTGCCAAATAATTTTGCACAAGCCACAAGTGTCAGTTAGTCAATTCACTTGGGAGCTATACAGTATTTTTTGTATATACAGGTTGCATATACGCATGCATGGAACATAGATTGTTAGTTCATCACACACATACCTATGGTCCCACCAAGTGCCATTGCACCTGACATCTGCGCCAGCAATGCAGGAGTGGGATTAAGGCTTCCAAGAGTTGCAGCTAAACCTCCTGCAACACCAATCATACCCAAAGCATTACCAAGACGAGCTGTTCCTTGGGTAGACAAACCAGCCAGGGCACCAACACAGCACAGTCCTGAGCCCAGATACATCATCTTTAAGGGAAGAAAAACATCAGTATGAAGTAGTGACAAATTGCACTGCTATAAAACATCTCTGATAATTACACAAAATGACTGATTTCTCCAGAATGTGTTTAAGTCACAATTCTTAAATGAAGTCAAGAAACTTTACAGGATGAGGTTTTGGCCAATTAAAATGTGATATCTATAAAGATTTTCCCTCCCTTGATGACCCTTTTTAATCTGGAAAATGACTATTAATTAAAGCCAAACCAATTTTCCTCATTAGTTCAGAAGCAACCTTTCCTTTAGCACACAAATCCAAAACTATATGGTCCTCCTCATTATAAGGATAGTTTCATAATTTGTTTATGGCAAATTTGAACTAAGAAATAGCTTTAATAGTTCTGAACTACTAGCAAGAGTGTGGCCAGAAGGAGTAAAACTGTGATCACTCCCCTGTAGTCAGCACTGGAGAAGCCACACCTCGAATCTTATGTCTAGTTTTGGACCCCTGTCCTGGGGTGACGTTATGATGCTTGTTCTGTTCTGTGCCTTTAAGACCGGCTCTGAAGAGTGGAAGTTTTGTTTGGGTTTCTCTTATCAGGGACATGGAGGAAAGTGGTACACAGAGCTGTTTTTTCACTTCCAGCTTCAGCTTGCTGCTTTTGCTTGCTCTCTTTTTCTGCTCTTGCTTCTGCTCTGCTTTCTGCCTCTGCTTATTAGCTAGTTCTAGCTAAACAGTCCACATTGCATCCTGGACTGTTTCTCCTCTCCTGTTTCTGTGACCATCTCGAACCTGCTCTGAACTGGGACCCAGGAACACCGAAGGGTCGGCTGCAACAGCTGGCCCAGCGCCGGAGGGACTGAGAACAGAGCAACCACCCCCAGAAAGAGACTTTCTGATTTTGTCATCTTTCTCAGAGCGGTGTCATTGGGTATTGTTCATTTTGTGTGCTGGGGGGTGCTGTGTCTGTCAAATAAACAGGTTCTTTCCACCTCTCTCCGAAGAATTTTTTCCTGAACCGGTTGGGGGGAGGGGCCGTGTGGGTTTCACTTTCTGGAGGGGCCCTCCTTTGCAGATTCTTTAACAAATTTGCCCTAAACCAGGACAACCCCTCACTCTAATAAAGAGCAAGTCAAGAGAAGGTCAACTGAGCTGATGAAGCATCCAGAGCAGAAGTCTGATGAGGAAGGAGTTGGGGCTGTTCAGTCTGGAGAAAAGGATGATCAACGGAGACTTTATTACTCTGTACAATTCCTCAAAATGAGATTGTAGCCAGGTGGGAATTGGTCTCATTTCCCAGGTAACAAGCGAGAGGACAAGAGGAAATGGCCCCAAGTTCATGGGGAAGGTTATATTAGATATCAGGACATTTTTTTTCATGGAAACTTTGGAACAGGCTGCCTAGAAAAGTGGAGTCACCATCCCTGGAAGTGTTCAAAAAAACTTGTGGTGGTACTTGAGGACATGGTTTAGTGGTGACCATGGTGGTAGTGCAAGACAGATGGATTTGATGTTCTTAAAGGTCTTTTCCTACATTAATCATTCTGTGGCATTCTGTAACTGTTGTTTGCAAAAAGTATAAACAAACTTACATGAACTGAGCTATAAATGTCCAGATAATTGACAAAACACAAATACATTACAAACCTCTGCTATAACAGTATGTTTGGATTCACTTTTTCCAAATGCACAAGGCAATATAAAGTGATTTTTCTTACTATTAAAACAAATGTAAACAAAAGTTTACTATAAAAGGTGTTATAGTATACAATAACCATTTATATAACTATATATAACAATATATAGTTATATATATATATATATTGTACATCCCTCTGCACTGAAAACTGATTCCATCCTTTTTTAACTGTCATGCCAAGCTGAACTTTCAGAAACATTTAAAACAAAGACTGATTTCTGTAGTTACTGTATTATTTAGACTGCAGTTTAGGAAAACAATCCAATAAATAAAAGCACCTGCTATGTTAACACGAAACCAAACAACAGAGCTTTTAAAGTATGTTAGCTATGTGACTGCAATCTTACAGTTAATCAGCTTCAGATTAGCCTTGTGGGAACATGCAGCTGATGGAAAGACCTTGGATTATTTGTTATCTACTCCTCCACCGAAGAGGCATGAAGAAACATAACACTGAGCACTGGGCTAAGAGCCATGAAGTTATCGTCTTACTTGTTCAATGTAATAGCCACTGCTGAGAGCAGCTGCATAGCCTCCTACAAATACACCACCAGGGAGCAGGTACAAGTAGTTGTACTCAGGAGGGTCTGTGGGACGTTTGAACATATCCAGCATTCTCTGTGTAACTAAAAAGCCACCTGGACAAAGTAAAGGAGCAATCTTAAAAAAATAAAATCTGAAATCAAGCACATGCCAAATTATAAGAGAAGTATTTAGTAATACCATATTACCACATGATTCAGCAACCAATAAAGCTAACAACCTGGAAAACTACCGGGAAACAAAAGCATAATCAGTGTTAGATTTTGCTGTCTCTTTTAGCCTTTTCAGAAGAAAAAGAGGAATTGCTCTGGCTCCATACTCTACACTGACTGTAGGATACATCTTAGTTTATGACTGCACTCTTTTCCCAACCCTCTCTAGCAAAAGCAGTATTTCTAAGTCACATTGCTTACTTTGTTGCCTTTTTATTATTGAAGCTGGGACTTATGAAGCTCAAAGAAACAGAATTTTGTTCTATGCTGCTAGTATGCATTTCAAGTAGGAAAATTAATACCAGTAGAAATCTTCTACAACTACCCCCTTGGGTTACACAGGAAAAAATATTGTATATAATCACCAGCCAAATTTATGAAAGGAAAATATACATTTAAATAATTCCTAAAAGAGGTTACTCCACAGGGTATGCAAAATATCTACAATAACTACTGTGAAAATTGGAGGGCTGATGGGTTTTTATTGATAAATGCTCTCAGAGTCTATTCTCAGACTAGTATTTCTGGAATTATACAATTAAATAACTACAAGAAATTTAAAAATTACCCGAGTAATTGAAGTTATCCTCAGGAGAAAAGCTAACATTCATACCTGCAATATTGACTGAAGATATAAAGGTTGAAAGCACTGCTAGGCTTTGGGAAATGTCTTGAGGGAGATAGTGTCCTCCCATCAGTACCAACCCACCAACTGCAGTCAGACCTATTTCGAAGAGATGAAAACATTACTGGAAGAGGTTTCTGTGGAATCATAAAAGGCGCTACACCTATAGGGAATTTCCTTTCAACTGTTGGACAAATATCAGTCAACTCAAATTTTGACCCCTGCTTCACACATTAATGCTTAAAAGAAGACTACCACAGTCTTTTTCAGGAATACAAACATGCTTCAAAAGAAAAAAAGAAAACAAAAACAAGTAAACGAATGTAGTTTTGAAAAACAGTGCCCCAGGTGCAGAATTAGCCAAGTACATGTTCAATAAAAGAAACTTTGTTTATAATAATCAAAGCAGATCCACATATAGCCAAACACAGATATAAAAAATCTTACTTAAAAGAATTATGAATTTCATGGGTATTTTTGGATTGATTTTCTTTTTTCCCCTCTCTGAAAACACATAGTTTTAGGAGATGAATGGAAGAATGTAAGAAATAGGAAAGATTAATTATTTTCAGGAAAATCTTTTGAAGAGATGGGAGAAAAGATGTGGTCTATGAAAGGAGACTGCATCACTCCAAATAAAACAAACTTTTAAGCAAATAGGTCAAGCGTAAAAATTACTTCAGAAAATTAACAGGATATCAAAAGGATAAATTAAAACATCACATTTGCCTTTCTTTTGAAAAAAACATACTCTGAGAACACATTGTTTCAGGTTTTCTTGCTATTTATGAAAGTAAACTCAAACATGCACACCAGCACTAATTCAGGTAAAAGGAGTTGTGACTGCTTCAAGTAGAGAACAAGAGGCTGTGTGACAGCCACTTACCTGAGATAGCATTAGTCACAGACATAAGTGGGGAGTGCAGAGCAGGAGTGACACCCCACACCGTGTGGTACCCCACTATCCCAGAGAGGCCAAACGTTGTCACCATTTGTGTGAAAGCATCATTAGGTGCTACAATGCCCAGCCCTAACATACCAGCTAAACCTAGAAGAAAAGCATAGGAAAGCTCTGTAACTTATTCAATAACTTCTTACATTTAAACTGTATCAAACAGGAGCCTAGTACTGACACAAAAGCAAAATGGAGTTCTCTGCATGGACTGGTTTCAAAATCAGGGAGATAATTTTTTGAAATACACTACATTCTTTCAGTGCTAATCTTTCCTTTGTAACAGAAAATAAAGCCATAAATATAATCCACACATATTTGTTACACATGGACACAATGCAGCAAAGATAGGTTTCTACACCAACACTGACTGAATCCTGTCACTCCCCTGTTCTGTAGGAAAAAATGTAGAAGTCACAATTATGTTGCGATATTGCTTAGATGTATCAAAGCATATGCATGAAGAACAGATATTAAAATTAAGACTACTGAATTCATTAATTACTTCATGCAAAAGTTCTGATACACTTTGTCAAAGCAAAGTCCTATTTCCAATACTTCAGTAGACTGTGGTCATTTAAGTCTCACACAATACAGTAAAATCTGAAGAAAGCAAAAGCCATTGAACTGATTCTGCTGCAAAGTTGGGGCACAGCCCCCGGCAGGAGTCCTTCCTGCTTTTTAAGCATTTTACTAATATTTAAGTAGAGTCAAACATACATATATGCAGAGAATCAGCACGTGTTGGAATGTCAAATACTTTTGGTATTTCACTTTTGGTAAAATTTCAGAAGTTTTATTTTCCCTCTCAAGCAATTCTTACCCTATGCTGATTTTGCATCAGGATACACCAGCCAATCAATTGCTCCCCAATTAGCTATTCAATTAAATGAGTTGGATGATGGGTCATTCAAAAGTATTAGTCAAATGACAAGTACTCTACACTGGCTCTCCAGCTATGGAAGTTGCCTACCTGCTGTGTATATAGACGCAGTAGTCATGGTTTTTCTAAAAGGTGTAACAGTAGCTGCTTTTTCTGCTTCCAGCTCTGCTACAGTCTTCTGCTTCACTGGCGCTCCCTGAGGAATGTTTTTTGGTGGAGGTGCTGGGAAAATCACTTTGCCATCCTGACAAGAGATATTTACAGTTATGCCTAGCATGGAATACGCTTAGTACTTTTCTTCTCAATCCTGCAATTCAGGCAAGCGCTAACATCCTACAGCCACACCCATAAGCTCTTTTTCTGCATCGGCAGAAGTTTGCAAGGCACAACCAAGTTTATCATACTGGTTTACACATTCTTCACACAAGTTTTGATATTAGTGTCCAAGAGTACCTGGTGAAGACACAGCACAAGGCTGCAGAGCAGAAACAAGAGAAAAGTAAAGAGATGAAGTTCCTTAAATGGAAAACATCTAGGCAAAATAAAACTAAGTCTTGGAAATAACAAAATCTGCTACAGATGTGAACTGTAATCACAGCCTTTCCAGACCTCAGATAGAAACCAAGGATGATATCCCACATTCTTTGTTAATCTTCAGGCCTCTGTGGAGCTATCAGCACTGAGCTGTAGTCAACATTTCAATGACCTGGGAGAGCTGAAGTCTATGCCCTGAGTTTTTATTTTATTATTTTCTGATAAAGCTTCAATTATTTTGCATATTCTAGTTTCACCATTTTTTCTCTTACTATAAATGGAACGCTTTTTATTTTTTAAAGGGAAGAATGTTTTGGTGTGGTAAAGCCTCAAATACGTTTTAAATAGCTATGTTTTTATCACACAAAACACACAAACTTTATCTTTTTTCCTATTTTTCATTGGTAAATACATTAGATTTACCCTTGACGAGAAGACAAGACTAAAAAGAAACTGAGGAATTTTCAGCTAAATAAACACACCATTACCCATACGCTCCACCAAGCCACCTCTGAAATCTGCTGACATGCAGTATCTGTGAACGCATTTTGAAGAGACAGAAATTATAAATGATAGGTCTGTACTCACAAATTAAGAATAGAGTATTTATAGAGTACTTAGTGGCTCACCTTCATTACTACAGTTCCTCTAATAACATGATCCAGAGTCCCATAGTCAAAGTCATCTTTTGGATCAAAGTAGAAGTTCTCTTTGTCAGGACTAATAGCTTTCAGAAGTTTGATAATATTATTAGAATACAGGGTACTGGCCTGAGTAGCCATTCTGCTAGGCAGATCTGTGTACCCAATGTGTGTAACACCCTGAAAAAAATCCAAGTAAAATAATAAGGATTTGTACAATCTCTGAAAAAGCATCATCTCTTCCAGTATATCCTTCTAGAAATATCTATCCAAACTGTATCATTTATCTCAGTTTATAATCTCAACTAAATTGGTTACCTGCAGTTCTGATTCTACTACATCAGAGAAAGATCACTCACAATAGCTACAGAATCCAACATGATCAATTCCAAAACCTGAAACTCTATCAGCAACAAGACTTCACAGAGAGGAAGACATATTGGTGCAAGAGCTTGTCTTCTCCAAATCCTACATTCTCTCAGAACCCAAATTCTTTAAGCAATCAGGTAACAGATTCATCCATCTAATGCTTGGCATCTTCTCAGTTTTTCTGGAAGTCAGGCACGGGAGACAAGTTTCTATATACCACTGGAGTGAAGGGAGCTCCCTCAGAGCTGTGCAAGAAATATGTCTGAGTTCATATGGATGTAAAAATGTAGCCTAATATATCCTCACTGCTTAAAGAACTAATGAGAACTAAAGGATATCAGGCTTTAGGAAAGAATGGGAAGCTGAGGCTGGCATACACTCTGAGGTGTTCAAAAGCAGGCATGTGTTAAAACACTGCTCCCACAACTTACAGCTAAGATCCACACTCTGGCTTCCTAATGCAATGCTCTGGCACAATCCTAATAGTTCTGCACTGCTCCTATTTTCCATAACACAGAGACAGTACACTAAATCCAGGGGTAATACTCCTCTGACTAAAAGTGTTCCATATAAACCCTTCATGCAAGTATCTGCTTACTTCTCTTCTACATTCTCTAGTTTCAGTTTTAAGCAATGGCATCAAAAGCCCAAGAAAGCCACAAAGACAAGCGCAACATGTGATTCTTTGATATATACAAACAGATTTCTGCTTATGTCAACAACAACCATGGCAGCAGCGTCCTACAGGCTTCCCAAATAAAGGCATTATATACTTGCATTACCAAATTACACCCTAGGAAATCTGCTACTATAAATCTCATCACCCAGATTTCTGTAATTGGTAGCAGACTTCATATAAGCATCAAAAACAAAACCCAAAAAGCAGAAAGACAAGTTCTCAACTGAGCAAATGAACACTGGAGCAAAACCAGAGTAATTCAGTCCAGACCAAAGGACTTTCTTTAAGGAACCAATTTATGCTACATCTACTTTGGGTTTCAAGTGCTTTGGATGCTCTACGGGCAACACACTCACATTACGGAAGATAAAGAAAAGCAAAGTCAGCACCCTCCTGAAGCTGAAATAGTACTGAGTAAGCCAGAGACTTTGTACTGAAGTAAACACAGAGTCTGAACCTGCTTAGCTTTGCCTATGACAGGAAATGTTTATCTCCAGCCATGGGAAGTGATAAGCAAATCAAAGAACCTATCGTTACTGCTGTTTTTTTAGCTAGACCAAGAAATAGATATCAAATCCCACCTTCAACTCAGAAGAGACAAACACTGGACTTGGAATTTTAAGTAGCAAGATTTCTGTAATATCCATTAACAATCAAATTAACACAACACAAAGGTGTTAGTTTCTTTAAAAATATTCAAATTGATCTATTTAAATAGTGACCAAATGCAAATCTAAAGGATTACTTGAGCCCAAAGCAGCTGAAAGACTGTTGAAAATCCAGCTGCTTATTTTCAGCATACAATTTACAGTTTTGTCCAGGTGAACTGAGAATGAACTGCAGATTAAAATGCTCACCTTATGAACATACATTTCCCCAGGCTTTGTAGTCTCAATATTTCCTCCTGCTTCTGCAGCTAAATCCACAACAACTGAACCTTCCTTCATAGATTCAATCATATCTTTCTTAAACAAGATTGGAGCTTTTTTGCCTGACAAAACAAGGCATAGCAAGTTAAATGCAAAATACAGCTTTCTATCTGTTGAGCTCAGGAGATGACTTCTCCTCTTTGCTCTATATACAAGCTTTAATTTTGTAAGCAAAATTTTCAAGTATTTGGTACCTAGGATAAAAAAACACACAAAAGGTTTTTTTAGAAAGACAGAAGAAATGCTAGAACATTCTGCTCCAAAAGCATACAGGAAAGTTATGCATGGTAGTCTACCAAAGATAAGTCCAATTCTGCCAGCAAACTGACAGTCCAATCTCACAATTTCAGTCATAACAAAAAAAAATTAAAAAAAAAAAAGAGCCACCACATTGCCAGCTAGTAAAATAGAGACCTTGTGCGACACAGAGCACTAAAATCTAAGCTATACCTTACTGTGTTTCTATTACAAAGGACAGTTCCATTTCAATCAGACTTGCTTCAGTGCACAAGTTGTATAGCAGAAGTAGTTGTGTAGTCGTGATGCAATAGATATGCAAGAGAATTATATATTCTCACTTTATTACTAAATACTCCCTTTTTAGTAAGAAAAACATGACAATATTTGATTGATACTGATCGTCCATGAAAACGAAAGTTGTTTAAAAAAAAAGGAAATACTTTAAAACCAGAAGCGTAATACTTTATCACAGAAGCGTAAAGGTGAACGTTCACACAGACATAATTCATTATCTCCTCTGTCTTTATGCAGATGCAACTTCAAAATACAACAATTTACCTAGAAGAATGAAAATTTTCATTTTTCACATCAAGCATACCTGGAATAAGTGCTGTAGTGATGATAATGTCAACATCTTGGCACTGTTTGGTAAAGAGTTTCATTTCGGCCTCAATAAATTCTTTGGACATTTCTTTAGCATAACCACCTTGTCCCTCTCCAGATTCCTTTACGTCTACTTCCAACGGCTCAGCACCAAGAGACTTGAACTGTTCCAGGGCTGCAGCTCTAGAAAAAGAAAATTGTAGTTGAGAGAAAAACCACTACTTTAAAAATACATCATGACCAGTGACTTAAGTAGCAATCTTCAGACAAGTGATGTAAAACTTATTTTAGTATTAAGGAGACCATAACAAAAGTCCTGAGCTTTCTGTATTCAGTGCAAAAAATAATTGCACTGAGAAATTCAGGTTCCAGTCAGACTTCAATAAGGAATGAAGGTAGCCTATGGTTTCCTATATAGTCAGCAGAGTTGCTTCAAGAAAAACCTCAAAGCTGAGGCTCTGCTGATTAACTCTCCTCATGCATTGCTGTTGTCACAACTTGGTAAATCTACAGCCCAAACAAAGGTGCCAAAAATGGGAGATAAGCACAGAACCCATGACCTTGTCTTTAAACTGTGAGATGGGAAGTATTAAGTAAATCTTATTTTCACGGGGAAAATTACCAGGGGGTGGGTGTTTGAAGTTGTGGCTTGCCAATATTCTGTAATTTATTTCTCATCATTTGACATCACATTAAAGAGACTAAATTTTAGTGTTAGGTGAACAGTGACAACATGCAGAGAATTAAACATAAATGTTCTTGAATCTAAAGATAAAAGTATCGAGAGTACTTAAGAAGGGAATTAAAATAAAAATGGAAAAGTTTTAGACAGATTTGAAAATAAAACATAAAGGACTAATAATGGCATAAAAATAATAGGAAGTGAATTATGACTCAGTGTAGTACAAATTATTTCACTCTAATACAGCCATAAACAATTTAATCTTCAAGTAATTTCAATTTGTTTATTACAATTTTCACACCCTTACCTAGTATCAAATCCACGAACCACTGCACCCATCGATTTTGCTGCTCCTGCAGAAGCCAGACCAGCAACCCCTCCTCCAATGATCAGCACCTAAAATGATAAATCTCATTAACCAGCCATTTAAACTTGATACTTTATGATAAAACCAAATTTAATTGCGCAGAGTTGCCCCATATATCCAACAGTTTAAAAGCTGTAACTCCTAATTATACATATCTAAGAGGCAACTCTTCTGTAGCTAGTAGTTTCTCTAAGTAAACATAGGTTTTCTCCTTGATATCTTCCTTTTTTCTTTCCCTAATTCTAATTTCATTTCATTTCAATCCAATCCTGTAATTCCTGTAATCAAGTAAATCTTTCCATTGCACTCCCCAATGCACAAGAAATACCAGTCTCTCTGAAATTTTTTAACTGCTTTCTTACCTTCTCACACTTTGAAAAAAATTAATCCAACCCCTTATAGCTAACCTGATGTTTAAAACTAAGCAATCTTAAATAAAATTCAAATTATTCTATTATTCCCAAAACAAAACCAGAACAGACGTGAACAAAAAGTGGTATGAGAATAAATTACAGTGATTTCTGAAGTCTCTAGAAACAGCCCAAAGGCAGGAAAAAAGCCTTTTAGCATAGTTTCCGCAACAGCTACCTTTGCTCAGAAATTCACATTTTCTTTTGCCACAATGTTTGTTTAATGACACATACCTTTGCTGGAGGAACTTTGCCAGCAGCTGTGATTTGACCGGTGAAAAATCGACCGAAGTGATTTGCTGCCAGGACCACAGCCTTGTAACTGTCAATCAAGGACGAACACATATCAGTGTTTTCTCAGATTCAGTAAATTCCATTCATTACATCAATCTAAAAGATGAATATTTGACCACAGTATATGTGTAGGATAAAGCAAGCTTAGTATTTTACCACTGAACACAAGCTCAAGAGTCTTTATTCATACTTCTATGGAGAAGTCTGACAATATTTTATCTTTTGTTTGTAACTGCCATGGCAATTGCACTCATACTGAGTGTTCTTTGGGTTAGTTAGCTCCTAACAATACCAGATCCCCATGACACACAATCTGCATTCAAGATAACTTAGTTCAGAGCAAAAAGGTGCTAGACAAAACAGTCAAGGAATTAGAAGAATTGTACTCAGTTTTGTTTATTTTAAAAGCATTGCTCTGATCTGCTATAAAGCTAACCATAAAAAACTTTAACACTACCCTGCTTGAAACAGCTCTGCATGAAAACAGAGATGTAGAATCATTTTAGATATACCTAATATCAAAGCACATGACTTTAATCCAGCTATACTTGAAAGAGCAAAAAAAATCATACCCAGCAATGTTGGCCATGGAACTAAGTGCATCATATCCCTGAGCAATGGTGACCCGTGGAACCTGATCCATAGCCAAGACAGTAGCTTTTTTTTCTGCAAGTTTTTTCAGGAGGTCTGGATTTTGTGCTGGGTAGATAAAACTAATCAGGGTTGCTGCTGTCTTGAAAAGATCTGCCTCATGTACACCTAGAGATGAGTTATATATAGGACCTCTCACCTGAAAAAGACAGAAGTTTCTAAGTTAATCAGAGGGAAAAAATCAGAACACATTCACTTACTTTCTCTCAGGCTGTAATCTGTCCCTTCCCATCCAAAAAGTACAGAAAGAAGAAAGTACATCAAAGGCGATTTACACAACTGAACTGAGTAACTGCACTTATCAGCTGCAGTCCACATCATGGAATTGGCTCTAGGTGGATTGGTGACAGGGCAAACACCTCGTCAGCACACACCTTCACAAAGGTCTGATGACCTTTAACTGGCAGTTGCTTTTGTTACAAACAGCTACCCCCAAACCCACTATTTTTAAGCACAATGACTATGCAACAGATATGACAATTAAGCTCTACAAACTAAGAATCACTAATAAGGTTGCAGTGCACGACTACATACAGGGAATTTCATGCCAGATGTCCAGCAAACACTCATCTTCATCTATATTCACTTCTGAGTTTCTCACTTTTCTCCAAACAGAAACCTACTTAAAAGCATTGTTCATAAAGCAGCTCACAGAAATTCAATGTTCAGTGCTGATGGGATAATTTTAAACAGAGCAACTGAAGGAAGCCTCAATAAGGCAAAGGTATTTTTTCTCTTTTTTTCCCTTCAAGACTCTGCACAACCTAAGACCTTTCAAGTAAGATTGCTTTTAGTTCTTTCCTCAAATTTTTAAACACATCTTTGCTGTGAATGAGAAGTTACACAATCCTATTTTCTAAATCACAAACACCACTATTTAAAAAGTAACGAGAGTTATATGTTACCAATTTTGGACAAAAGATTTCTTAGAGCAGGGATCTCATCTGACTAGATTCCAGAACTAGTCTACCTCACTCTAGAACACAACTCTTAGGTAGTTAAAAACTTGCTAGAGACATTATCCACATTTTTTCAACACTGTCATTTACTTTTTTTTAGTGTAGGTGCATGCCTGAGCTATTAAAAAAAACCCAAAACTTGAATCAGAACTCAAAATGGAAAACACTAATTTAAATTACCTTACTTACTGAATTTTCCACAGATTATCAGAAAAAAAATTACTTATACATTTCTCCAAAAACAATGTAATAGGAAATATACTAATAAAGTAATTACTTTCACAACCAAATCAGAAGCCAAGACTTCCTTAGTCCCCTGGATCTTCGCTCCGACTTCTCTGTAATGGTCATCAGAAAATTTAGAACCTTCTCCAGCACCAGATTCCACCACAACATTGAAGCCTTGCTTAACCAAGGCTTGAACACCAGCTGGTGACAGAGCCACTCTCTTCTCATTCTCAAATATCTCCTTGGGGACACCCACAGTCAGCTGTTTATATGGAATTCCTGTAAGAGGGGCAGATAAGACAGCATTAGTTGTACTAAACATTAATTAACTGGTATAAGGGACACTCTTCAATGTTGTACAGACACATGCAAACACATGTCACAGTTAGCAATTCTCTCTCCTGAGGAGGAAGCAGAATGCTATTTTCTAGGAACATCGTTCACATTTCCTTAAATTACACCATCTTCCTAGAGATCCTTGTTTTCTCAGCGATCAGCAAGTGAGCACAATGAGCCACACAAGCAGTAACAAGTGTTTGGTGCAGTTCATACTCATTGTCGTTTACACAGCTCTGATTGTGTAACTGGCATTATGATTTACACAATACCTGGTGTACTGGTGATAACACATGCTGCCTCAGGCCAGAATTTAAATCGCTTTCTAGTCACTTCCAGGTTATTGTGAAGAAAGAAATAAATGAGCTCGAACAGTGGAACTGCATTTTAACTGAATATGTTTGTAATGCATATCAAATTATGCCAAATTATTGAATGCAACATACATACCACAAAGGACACTGAAAGGTATAACTACATCAAAAATGTACTCTGAAAGTTGCCACAGAAATGAGAAATGTGAATTCAGAAGTAGTTGAAGAATAAATGAATATCCAGCTACTAGTTTCTACAAAGTATTTATCATCAAAGTTATTTATTTGTCTTAACTTGTTCAAAGCTCCACTAAGTAACACCAGGAAACTGCTGAAGCTGAAATTTATGTTTTAGTTAAAGTTTTCAAATTACAAACATCTAACTTAATTCGAGTACAGTTTGGGGGCTTTCAGTCTTGTATCTGAGAGATAAACTTCTCTGATCCAAACAAGTGTTTAAATACATTATTTATGAATACACAGGCTCAAGTAGAATAATCACACATAAAACTATTACATTACTTTAATTACACTGACAGCATGCAGTCCAACATATAGGCTAAATCCTGTACCAGCTCTCACTTACATCTATCCAGAATTTAAACCGGATTGTGACATTACTATGCAAGACATTTACACCACATGAATATTAATAAACTATAATTTGCGCAATCTAAGCAGTCACTCATATTAATGATCAAGCAACAGCAACAACAAAACCCACCAAAGAAACCACAAACCTAAAAAAAGGGAGAAAGTGGATGAGAGGGTTGTTTAAAATTACAAATCTCTTTAAATTGTCCAACAGTACTGTGTATTGTGCTACAAAAAATTGTACGAAGCAAAGAATATAAGTTTTAGGAAGGCCTCCTTTTGACTTTCAGATAGAAACAAGTAAAAAAAAGCTAAAAACACACTACAATATAAGAGCTTTGAGGAACTAGATTTAGATTTAAAATACCAAAATAAATTATCTATGAAATTGAACGTGGATTACAATGTGCCTAAAGTTGGCAATCTGAAAATTATTTTGGTTAGAAATTTTCAAGCTACTGTCAACTTACTATGTTCTGAAAATCCAGTACAGAGCTGCTAAGAACTGGTACCTATTTCTCAGCCTACTAACACACTAATAAAAATACTAACACATCCAAGAAGACAGAATGACAGCTCACCAGACAAAGAAGTTCATGACTTCTAATTGCTGCACCAGGGGAGGTTTTACTGAACCACAGGAAGTTCAGGTTGGACATCAGAAATAACTTCTTCGCTGAAAGGATGGTTAAGCACTGGAATGGGTTGCTAAAGGGAAGTGGTCAAGCCATCATCCCTGGAGGTGCTCAGGAAACAACTGGATGTAGCATTTAGTGCTATGGCTTAATTGACAAGCTGGTGTTCAGCCAAAGGTTGGACTTGATCTTAGAGGTCTTCTCCAACCTTAATGATTCTATGATTCAAATTACTTCTACTTTTTTTTTTAATCTTTGCCTTTAAAATTTGACTAATAAAATGGTAACAAATAATTTAAAGATAGAAGTGTTGTGATGTTTTATATGTTGCAGAACATCTGAAATATTTTAATCACAAGACAACACTCAGACTCAGAAACACATACATTCATAGAACATAAAGCCAAAACAGGAGCAAGAATACACATCTAAAACAACAGATCCACAAAGGTAACAGAGCTTTGCAATGATTTGTGCCACCAGCATACACCAAATCTAAGCATCACCGTGCAACTCAGGCCATACGCACCACAGCAGCACTAACCACTTGTTACCAGCTGTGGTAACTGTTGCTGTCACTCAAATTACTCTTGTCATTTGAAGAGACTTTTCTCCTCATCTCTTCTAATTACTACACAATAAAGTACTGCTTCTGATTTTCACTAAATCAACTTGCTGGAAATGAGATCTCTTGTCTTTTAGAAGCAGGAATGAAACCTAGAAGATTGAAATTTGTTAGGATAACAGAGACCAACCAGAATTTCAGAGAGGAAGCAGCTCTAGGGTAGGATAGGATGCAAAACACTTTTTTGAAAAGCACTGAGAGAAGTTAAGAACTAAAGTCCTACTTTCCCTTTCTCCTTTTGGAAGTTTGTGTAGCACAAGAAAGCCAAAGGGGAGGAAAGGAAGGGGAAAACGTGGGGGAAAATAGGGGAAGGGAAAAATAAGGGGAAAGGAGGAAGGAAAAAAGGGAGCGGAAAACATGGGGGAAAATAGGGGAAGGAATAAATTATAGCATAAAGGAAATAGATAACTGCAAATTTAAAGGTACAAAGACATTTGACTAAAGCTTTTATTTTTCTCAAGCAAATCTTCTATAGCTCCTAAGGTTCAAATGACAACAGATGCTTCTAATTTCCTTTTGCTCATCTGCTTCTGTGTGGAGTATCAGAATAGAAGAGTAAATGGCTAGGAGTAAAAGGACAGAAATATACATTCACTAGATGCCAGATATGTTTCCTCATTCCTCACTTCCTTCTTTATTGGTACATCTTGCATGCAATAGAAATTAGTACAACTTTTTCAGATAGAAAGTATTTGCACCTTATTTAGTAAACAGAATGATCACAGACCAGCACTGAGGAACATGCCCTTCTCAGAGCTTTATGAGCTCAAATCCAAGATAAATATCCAACAAGTCTTGTTTGCCTACCGACCTTTCTTCTCTATCCCACTACCAGAACTCCAGCAATCCATAAATATAAAAGCAAATGAATACATAAGCAAACTGTCAGTTTGCCAGCTTATAGCTAGAGTAGGTATCGGACATTTTTCAAGTACACTGCCCCAAGCCTCCACATGATTCAGCACCAAAATGAAGCAGATATCTACAGCTCAAAAACAAAGATCTATCTTAAAACTGCAGTACAGGTCTTGGGAAGAAAGGGTTAAAAAGTGGAACACTGGCACAGAGGATTGCAAAGCTCCCTTTCAGCTGGAAATAACTCTTGATAAGCCTATGTGAACAGCAGGTCTGTGATGATTTACTGGTGCCAGTGTCCCTGCTTGTTTTCCTCTGCCCAGGTGCTGCTTCAGCAAATACCCTGTTAGCAAAGTAATGGAAATAAATTATAAATTTACCCTTTGGATTCTAGACATGACTTTATGGCTGTCCCACCTGCCTGTCTGTGTTGACATACACAACAGCGCATGATCAATATTTGAGCTGGAGGAAGCTTTGTGATTAACACAGATTTGGTTTGTTGGTTTTGGATTCAGCAATTTCATCAAAGTCGATAGTTTTGAAAGGTTGAAAACTAGGGTTATAAACTTAGGACCTTGATTTAGTTTTTATTTTGAGGAAGCCCATCTGCTATCCCTGTCAGGGGTTCAAAGTCACGTTAGAGTGTGAAGCCTACAAATTGTCTCTCTAATCCTTCATGTCAGGTAATCTCTTTAAGTACTGCCTTGAGTATGTTTTAGTGCTGCTTTACGACATCATGGACATCTTCCAAATACTGAGTGATACTACATACCTGGAGCACCTTTTTGACTCATTAAGTTTTTAAATATATTGAGTAGAAGATACACAGTACTTAGATTCTCCCACTATCAGAAGTAGAATCATTACATTTTACAGGTCTTGGAATACACATTCCAGTGAAATGCTCTGGCATGTACATAACTTAGAACTTAAAAAAACTAGCAAGAAGCCACTCTCTCATTCCCTTACTACAATCCTAACTGTGTAAGGCAGACATTGTGAAACTTCAAGTAAACAAAACTATAACTGTGACTTTCTCCAAGTAACTTCTATCTACAAGAATCTTAGAGAAGATTATAAGTCAAAACTATAGCAGGAAATACAGTCTTTTGATCTCCTTAACCTGACTTTGGAAATTAGTCTGCAACAAAACAGGATCAACCAATAGAAAGTGACTTAGGGAAAAGGTAAAGGAGAGGTTTTGACTATATGCCACATGTTCAGGGATTGAAAAGAGGATGCCTATTTTTAGTGTTACTCTAATAACCTTTAAACAAACCATCTCACCTGTCCTGGAGATGAGGACATATTCCGAAGAACAGCAATATGACGTTGGCAAAAAGAAAAAAAACGATACAGAAGATTAAACGAACACCTGATCCCTCCTATTACATAAATAAGGATTTTTTTTAAAAAGGGAAATTAAAGGAGAATATTTCTTTGTTTATAAATAAAATAAAGCTTACCTAGAGAACTAATTAAAAATGAACGGCTACAGGTTTAGAAAAAAGCAGGAAAATTTAAGAAATAAGCCTCAAAACAAAAAGGATATTTAAAATCCCAAAATAGAGAGGGGTAGAAGTAATAGAGCTGTAGGACAAAGTAATCTGGGAGTATACTGGGAAGCTCAGTCACTCCACATGCACCTTTCCCAGGGCTTCAGAAAGTTTTGTCTCTGTTTCTGAAGTAACTGGTCCTAGTGACTACCTGGCACAGATTATGGGAATACTTGTTTACATCTGTATGAAAGTTCCTACAGTTCTATTAAGCAAGTAGCAGCATAATAGCTGGCAGTAAGAAAATTATCCATGCTCCAAGTTCACTTTTCAGCTGACTCTGTATCTCCATATTTCTTCTCCTCAAGCAGCTATTGCTCTTTCACATAACATAGCCTGGATGGAATGAAAGCTAACCTGACTAAGTAATAACTACAGCCTTAAGAATCACTGTGACACTACTCTTTTCAGAAAATTTACTCTTCTTACTAATACAGTGATTTTACCAAGTGTTACAATAATCAAAGCTAATTTCTGAAAGACTAAAACACAGTTCTTTTGAATCTGTTCCATTTTGATTCAAGAGCATTTAAAAAGTAAATATAAGCAATAGCCCTGCTTCTAATTTGTCATTAAATTGCTGTTTTCTCCTTGATTTGTCCTCTACCAAATGACAAGTCACATGTTACCAAAGCATACTACAAGGACAGCTTAATTATCAACAAAAAGACTACCAAACTTGTAATTCTCCCACATTAAGTAACTGCACTTCATGAATATTACTAATCCTTACATAAGGGCTTCCACACAACAGATTTGACAGGGCAGCACTGAGCATTAAACATGACATCAGAATTCTCCATCCTTGTGGGAAAATTTTTCAAAAGTTATTCTTAAAAATGAGAAAATTCACACACACAGAGTAGCATACCAATTTCAGTAAAACAGAAGAGACTCTTTAGTTTCATGATGAAATTTGTGGTCAAAGCCAAATACAAAATTGATTCCAAACTCAAGCAAGGACACTTACCTGGGGTATTTGAAAAAGAAATTTGAACCTAGTTTCCTATGTTCCAGTTTATGCTCCCAACCAAGGGGCAATCTGCCATATGAAGACTGACAGATGTCTCTTTCATTCTGATATTTAACATGGAAAAAAAATTGAGAGCATCTCAGATCTATCACAGACATTCTGGTTTCAGCACACAACTGCGATACAGATTTATCAGAAGCCCTCAGATTAAAGAAACTTCCCCTCATGACATGTCTTCACAAGTTCCAAAATCTTCAGTCACCAAGTTGAAAGGACCACAAAATGCACCATTTTCTGTTAGTACTGCCACAAATTCTACACAACACAGGCTTCTCTGAACTACTACATGTTACTTTTGTGTCCTGTTTTCACTACCAGACACTTCTGTTTCCAGCAGCACTACTTTCCTCACACTCTCAAGTACCTATTGCAGTTACCTACTCTGTACATTTGGAAGAATCAAATGTCATGTGTGCAATCAGTCCAACTCTCCACATTAATTTTTTGCAAAGACTAAGATCCTACATCTGCACAGAAGCAGGGTCTCTGCAAGGTACACACAACCCATTCAGTAATAATGGGCAATAACGGGCATTAAATCTGCACTAAGGTCTTCTTCAGTCTTCCTTCCAACTCTCAGGTTATATACAGTACAGAACAGAGAAAAAAATTGTCAGTTCTGATCCTCATGTAGCAGGCTCATAGCAGAAACTGGAAATAAGAGTGCCTCCTTTCCCAGGTTTTTTTTTTTTTTCTGAAAATACCAGAACTTGTCCATTATCTGCCAAAATGCAATTTTTTGCAAATACACTAACAAACCCTACACGTGAAGATACATATCAATAGTTTTTCAAAGTGATACAATGTGTTTCCTAAACAAAGTTAAGAGGTTTTTTTAAGATCGGATAATAATGTCTACATACATTCATGCTAGCAGATGTCGTCTTTGTGAGGTCTGTATTTTCTCACATGCGTGCAAATAGCTGCACTACCAAAACTAATTAGGAACTCAGGATTTTAATTAAGAAAAGCATTTATTTAAATACTTCCTTCAAGCAAGGAAAGTATTAGCAGAAGCTCAAACCCTCTAACCACAAAACTACGTGGATCCAAACTATTCATAATAAACACAAACACCTTCTGCGTAAGCCCTATAAAGTCAGACTAAAATTATGCTGCAACTGACTCAAGTACGCTGCTGACATGATTTAAGAGTGTTCTTTCTATTTTAAGTCTTTTCTGAACTAATGCAGATCTGAAAGAAAGAAAAAAGAAAGAAACCATTTAAATTCATGTTTTAAAATAAAACATTGCTTACAGTCCTTTAATCAATTTACCTGGCTTTGGAGCTGCCTGAGACCCAAGCACCTGGTGGGTTCTAAACATTCGCAAGCAAAGCACCTTTGCAGAACACGCCTTCGACGGGAGCACATTGCCAAAAACAGGAGCTGAGCATCCACCCACAGCAACACGCAGAAGGCTCGCCATTGCACCCAGACCTCACAACAAATTCCTTGCCACGTATGGAACCCCTACAGCAAATGTGAAAACAAATCAAGAGTTATTAATGACACTGCACAGAAGGCATGTAAACACAGCAGGTTTAGAACCAGTCGACTGCCAGTAGCCACGAGACAATCATTCCTCACCACCTTTATCTTTCAGGCTAGAAAAAAAACCACTTTTTTTTTTCCAAATTAAGTAAGACAGCTCTTAACCAAAGCAACTGGCGTGACCAGCCGCGACCCGGGATCGCATTTCTGCGACTCAAGGCCATTTTCTCTTTACACCGCTGCTTTAAAACGGGAACTTTGGTACGGGAAAAGCGCGGCGCCCCAAGGCACCAAACAAACGACTCCAACCCGTGCCACAGCTCCCTCAGGAGTCATCCAGGGTGGGACACTGCTTGGGAGGCGCAGCAGAGCACGCACTCGGGGCGGAACACCCCGGGCTGCGGGCAGGGGAGCCGGGAATGCGCTCTTCGCCCGGAATCCCGCCGGGCCCCCCAGCAGCGGCCCCTTTTCTCTCCCGTCACTATGTATAGCCCGCGGCCACCGAATGACCTTGGGCGGGCGGCTGGTCCCCCGCCATGCACCGTCCCCGCTCGGGGGCCACCCCGCAGCCATCACCTCCCCGCTCCCGGGGGCCCCTTCCCGGACCGCCTGCCTCCTCCCGCACGTCCATCCCGCCACGCTCTCTCGCTCGTTCGCTCCCTCCCTCCCTCCCTCCCCCGCGACAGCGTGGCACCGCTGTACCTTCTCCCCAACAGCGGCTGGCCCCCACACGCACCAGGAGAATAAGGCGGTGCCGGCGCAGCCCCTCACGACGCGGCGCACACGCCCCGCACGGAGCCCCGCACACGCTCCTCCCGTAGCCCCGCACCGAGCCCGCACAGCCCCGTTCCACGGGCCTCCACAGAGAGCTCCGCGCACCGCCGCACTCACGCACCGCCGCAGCCCCGCACGACGCCGCGCGCACACCCGCGGTGCCGCGGCCGCGGCTCCCACCGACCTTGGGGCGGGGCGGGGGCGGACCCGTGCCGGCCAACCCGGAAGGACTGAGGGGCACGCGGGGGTCGGGCGGCCGCGTCACGCGGCGTCTGAGGGGCGGCGGCGCGGGGTTGCCGCGGTGCTGGCCGAGCCCGCGGCGCCGGCGGTGGCAGAGCGGAATAAGCGTGCCCGGCTGGCCGCGGTGCCGAGGCGAAGGTCGGGGCTGGCGAGGAGACGTGCCGAAACGCGCGTGTTGGACGTGGGGCTAACGCCATAGCGCGTAAGTGGCGTCCTCTTCGTTATTGTTACTTCTTAAAATGCGCGATAAAGCAGCGAGGTGTCGGAGTGGTAGGCGCAGTAGGGGAACAGAAAACGCGGAGCTGTGTCATCTTTGGGCATTAGGAGGAAATTCTTCACAGAAAGGGTGATTTGATGTTGGGGTGGTGCAGTCGCTGTCCCTGGGGGTGTTTAAGGAAAGGCTGGACGTGGCACTCAGTGCCATGGTCTCATTGTCGTTGGGATGTTCCGTCGTAGGTTGGACTCGATGACCTCAGTGGTGTTTTCCAACTTAATCGATTCTGTAATTCTGTAGCTGTTGAAATAATACATGGCTGGATGAAGAGTACATGGGGTTGGAAAGGCAGTTCCAGAGGACAGCCAGCCACGCTGCCCATTGCCTCCATGCATTGTCTTCACACAGTCCTGCATATATTGTCTCACTTCACATGATCTGTGGGTTCCGTGTATGAGGCGTATTTTGGTTTGCTTGTTGTTTGTTTTTTTTTAATTTACGGAAGTCTGTGTAGCTGCTCATGCAAACTACATGTTGCTGGAGATGACACAGCTTTCAGACTTGTAAATGGTGACTTACCAAGTGAAGAAAAGCACTGAAAACATGAGTTACCCTGAAAATAATTAATAGGATTTTCTACTAATAAACGTTCATTACTTTTGTGCTTTTAAATAAGCTTGTGTGAAATCTGTAAAGCTTTAGAGCTACAGATTACGCCTGTGGTTTATGTTTTGGGCTCATTAACGACTGACTCCTACAAAAACATGCCTTATCAGTGTGATAGTGATTGGAATAATTCTGGCTAGTAACAATAAATTACAGTTCAGAAGCTAGAGCCTGCCCTATCCTTTTTTTCTAATTAGAAATACATTATCAGCATTTAAAAAAAAAGTAGACCAAATAAAAATGCCTGTGTTATGAATAGTGACAAGGTTACGGGTGTGCGACTTCTTGGCACCAGGCACTGAAGGTGTGTATGGATTTGGTTCTTAGCTACGTTTTAAATTATTTGGTAGTACACTTAGGACAAAGCAGGTATCTCCTAGTGACTGCCTAGAAGTGTTCATAATTGTATTTGGTTAAAGTTTTAATACAGTCATTGGGTGCTTAGGGTAGGTCTGTCTAGTTTAGTGATCTCAGGGGTTCTGCTGTGTGGCCTCCAAGGCTTGAAGTAATTCACAGGCCTTCAGTTACTCAGGCCAAAGCCTTCTAAGCATAATGTTAAGCAACCTAAAGGGGTGTGCTGTTGAGGGCAGTATTTGGGGCTTGTTATTTTGGAATTAACTACCTGATTATTTTTCTAAATTTTGTTTTAGGTGTCTACACTGGGGAAAGGAAATTGGGTTCCCAACCAAACTCAACGGCGTTCATGCAAACTTAAGTAGTGCATCTCTAAGAAAAATATGGATTTGGGATCACATTCCACTTTAAATGGTAAGCAGTTGCCAAACGGTTATTAAATTAATATAACATAAAATGTCTACTATGTGAAAAGAATTCACATTTATGTCCAAAGGTGAAAACTTGTCTTGTTCCATAACTTAAGGCACTCAATTCCTCTTAGGTGTAAACTTTAAAAAATGAGATTTGCTAACTTGAAAGATTGGCATATTCAAAATTGGCATATTCTCCATTAGAATATAATGATGGAGATTTTAATTTTTCTTCACATCAATGTAAGCTTTTCATTCTCCTCCTGGCACGGCAAAATCTACAGATGTGGACAGAGGTCACAATATAGGCATTAAAACTGGTGCTGATAACATAAGAACACTGAATATTTTTAATGGAGAAATTTAGTAGCTAATTTGTGATCTTTAAAGAATTGGTAATGCTGCTTAAATTAGTTTTGACAATGGTTTACACAAGTGAAGTATTATAATGATTTTTTAAGACTCATTCAAAACATCCTGCATTGGCTCACATTCCAGTTGCAGAGTATAGATTTATTAGTTTACCATTCTATATTTCCAGAAGGGTTGCCTAGGAACAGTTTCCCCATGAGCCTCATTAATTTTAACTTGTGACACCTTTAATGTCTGGCCATCTTTTTATCTTGGCAAAAATCAATCCAATTCATGCCTTGGGGAGCTAACAAATATTTTATACCCTGCCCCTCCCCTGTTAATAATTGAAAATGGTAACATATAATAATAAACCCAGTAGGAACCTGACTTCTAAAGACACCATTTTACAATCCAATTGGATTTTTTTAAATACAAGACAGCACTATTGTGATATTTTAATAATGTTTTATACATACTCGCCTATTTTTTTCACCCCTTTATAGTAGTGAACAGAGCAGGAACCAGTGCCACACAATCTTTGGATTTTTTTTGTGGCAGGAACAAGTGGCAAGGACAGCACAGACCAGACTGTTCAGGGAGACAAAGTATAAACTCCCTCAGCATGATCAGCTGAGGTGGATTTGTGGCACACCAGATCACACTTGCCCTTGCCATCTTGAAAGCTGATTGTGATAGAGAGTTTGCAAAACAACGAGAGAAAGACTTTGGAATGAAATTGAAGAAGAGTAGATTAATTAAATTGTAAATGGACATGTGAGTCGAACCGTTCTCAGTTTATGTAATAATGTTCAGAAAAATGCATTACATGAACCATGTTCTTCAGTTGGTTCCTATTGGTGTGGAAGGTGGTTGTTAAACATTAAATCAGAAGAGCATTTGTTGTCGCATCATGCCTAAATTATACATGAAAATATATTTTTTCTGAACCACCATCGTTTCATTAAATAGCCCTAACCATACAATAATATGATCGTGTTGGAGGCTTAACTTTATGGGGTTAAATTTAAAATTTCGCCTGTAGCTTTTCCACCCCTCTCTGGTGTAAACATCTGTGTATGCACAGCGTGGCGTGATGCACCTGTGGCTGCAGGTCTCTCCTGTTGTAGCTGAAGCCTTGGCCCTGCCACGGTCACCTCGCCCCGCTCGTTACCGTGGAGATGCAGTCGCAGGGAATACGGTGCCTTTGGAAACGCTGTTTCCAGGCTGCCGCGGCTCGGGGCGGGCGCGGCCATCGCGACGCTGCGCGGGGTGAAACCGAAAGTGCGGGGCTGGGGCGGGCCCGCGTTCCGCCCGCCTCCCGCGGCCCGCCCGCCCCGCTCCGCTCCGCGGCGCCCCTCCCTCCCATGAGCGCCCGAGCCGCTCGGCCTCAGCATGTCGGAGAGTTTCGACCGAACGCCGGGTGCCGGCCGGGGCCGCGGATGCGGCGCGCCGGAGAGCGGCGGCGGGGCCCGGCCCGCGGGCAGCGCGTCCCGCGGCTCGGGCTCGGCTGAGGAGCAGCAGCACCAGCCGGGCGGCCTCTTCCCGCAGCAGGAACCATTGCGGCCTCCGAAGACGGCGCCCCTGGGCACCGCGATGGCAGGTACGGGCTGCTCTCCCCGCTCTTTCTTTTCGCGGGGCACCTGCGCAGCTCCCCGCCCGCCGCAGGGGCACCGGCACCCGCCCTCGGGAGCGTGGTCCCGTTCCCGGGTGTGCGATGCGGGCACCGCGCTGAGGCCGGGTCAGCCTGGTGAGCCCTGGGGCCGGCGGACACCTGGGTGACTAGGGAGGGGTAAGAGGAACAAAACCAAAGAGAATCATGTGATGCATTGTACAGTCAGCTCAGCACCTGCTGACCGATGCCCAGCCTGTCCCTCAGCAACAATTGACAACTCCTGGCCAGCTCCCCCCCCGGTTTATATAGTGAACGTCACATTCAGTGGTACGGATTATCCCTTTGACCAGTTCAGATCAGCTGTCCAGTCTTTGCTGCCCCCCTGCTTCTTGGGGTTTCCCATGCTCACCATCACAGCATGGGAAACCCATGTTATCGATGCTTGCGTCCTACTGAATCCAAAACACAATGCTGTACTAGCTAGCAAGAAGAAGATTAACTCTGTCCCAGCTGAAACCAGCATACTGGGTTATGAACCTGGACCAGGTAAAGGATGTTGTATTGCAGCTGCTTGCAATACTCTCTGTCCTTTCCCCTCTTTTTTGCTCTCACATCTGAGTGTACTTTTTTATCCATCTGTTAATCTGACTGCAGATGGTCTCAGCCTTCCCCCACTGAAGAATTCCAGTCTATTTGCAAAAAAATAAACCCAATGCAACTGTAACACAAAGCAATGTTTGTTGGTTAGCTTTTTCAGGTAGGTATCAGGTTCTGTTTTCAATAAGCTTATGCGCTAGTCTGTAAAGAGTGGTTTGGAAAATAGTGTTTTAAAAACACTTCAGTTGGATGTTGTGGCACATGGTATATAAGAACGAGAATAGCCAAGTGTCCTTTCAGCATTTTGTTGAAAATAAGTGTTGGTCAAAATCAGTAACGTCTGTCATTTATTGACCTTCCAAATGTATCTTGTACCTGTATCTGAAATCAATGAAAAATCACAGGATAATCAGATAAGCAGATTTACTAGTTGCATAGGTTAACTTAGATAATGTGTTTACATGGAAAATAAGGTTTTTTTCCCTTCTTCCATTTTTTTTGTTCATCTGCACAAGACCACTGTTTACTTTCCATCATGTAGAAAGACATGTGGAGTGTGCTTAAATGAATATCCACACCTAAGAATAAGCAAAAAAAAAAAACCTATGTATTTAAAGGAAGTATATTTATAGAAAAACCATACTTTAAGTTTTATATATATAATTTTTTTTGTTTACTCTGTGTGAATACATACCAATTTAATGATTTTTAAGACAAGCTGTTAACAAAAATTTTTCAGAACACCTGCAAAGGATGGGAATTTCATCTGGATCTCAAGACAAAGTTTCAGTTCTTGATTCTGGACCAGAAATGACTGAACCTCAGTTAGCTGTGGATCCTGTTGCAACATCAAACTTGTCTGCTAAAGCACCTGAATTTTATCCATCAGGTTACAACCAGAACTTCAATCAGAATTTTACAGTGAGTGTTTTAACTTCTTTAGTATGAGCTAATTTACTTGTATTCAAATTAATAATATTTTCTTGATATCTTTTATGTCAGATAATTTGAATTCTGTATTTGCTAAGGTATTGCAAATATTCGGAATATAACCTCCAGAGTTGCAGCCAGGATGCTAAGTGATATTGGGTGAATATTATGATGTACATGAGCACCTCTGCTGTGAAATATTTTGCCAAAGCTTGTTGCAGATAACCATATTCCTTTTTGACTACACCAGGCATTGGTTGCATTCAGTATGAGAGTAAGCTGTTTTTTTGGTGACTACCACTGTTGTAGTTACATCTATACTGCATTTTAAATGAAAGCATAGCTTCACTCTTATGCAGAATTCACAGGGAGAGAAAGCTTGAACTTTAGGTTCTCTGAGCGCAGGCTTTGCCTTTCCTGAATTTCCTGCACCACAGGTACCATTCCTCATGACTGCCTAAGCTAGTGTAGCATCATGTGTCATCAGTGGTGTTGTATCACCGAAGGGCAAAAAAAGTTAACAGTTACCTACCAACACACCTAGTAAGAAATGTATTTCCAGCCAGACTCAGATCAGTTTGTAGATGCGTCGTGTAGTAAAAGCAGGTACTTCTGTTTTCTGCTCCGTTGTCTTCCATGTTACTGCTTCAGTAACTCTACTCCAGGCAAGATGTCTGTGAATTCTTGGTATATCCTTTTGTTATGCAAACAGTCAGACTATGGTACTATATCTAAACAGATGGGAACTTTTACAATACAATCAAGTGATTAAAAAAAAGAAAAGAGGGATACTGAGTCAAATTGATTTTTGATAACTGGTAGAAAAACACCTCATTTGAATGCTGAATATGGTGGTTTGGTATTCTGAAGTCTTTTCCTCACCAGTAAAATTTATGTTACCTTAGTGTTACCCACTTTGCCTGTTTACTGAATGTAATTACTGTCCTATATAATAAACCCCACAGCCAATACACAATATACAACTATTAATGCCAGTGTGAACGTATTTTGGTGAATTGATAATCTAGGGAAAAAATAACTGCTTTGCCCCAGCACTGTTACATGTTTTCTATAAATAAAATGTTTCAGTTTCAACACAAAGAAAAAACCCAAACAACCTTTCCAATAGCATACATACATACATACATAGCGCACTCTTAAAACTGCAAAGTTTCAATGCCAACAATGTTGCTTTTCAGCTGTTTTGCAAAAACACATGAGCATGTGGCAGTGCCTGGTTGCTATGTTGTTGGAATATGCTATGAATGTGACTCATCTATTAATAAACTACCTCTGAAAATGTTAGCAAAACTTATTGCAGGGAGTTTAATCTAATTAGAATATGATACACATAAAGCAGTGGTATTTTTCTTTCATTCTTCACTGTTAGAAAATCTGTTGTTTTTTTTTAGTTTAGTAACTGAAGTAATTTTATATACTGTGCTCACTTATCATAAAAATAAAAAATTTAGCACACTTTACAGTTACGGTGATTTTGAGCATGAGTTTCAAAATTTGAATCAAAACAAAGTTTTGAGAAACTTCTTTTTTTACTTTAATTAGTACTTAATAGGTTCCATTTGTAAAGATTCCTGAATTTTTAGATCTGAAATATTGTATTTCTGTCATTAAATACACAGTTGTTCTGCAATAGCAAAATAACATTTATTATTTTAAAAATAGTGTTGATTTCTTGTTTGACTATGCACCATTATAATTATTGTGTCTGTCCATGTAACATTTGCTATTAAGTCAGTTAATTTCCAGTCTTTCCAGTTTTTGATTCTCAAAACTATCAATTACCTGTGAAGATGGTTTAAGGAGTACAGCTTATAAGGTTTTGTATAATTTTCAGAACAACTTTACTGGGACTTTGAAGACAGGCCTCCATGAAATTCTCTATTTTCATACAGAGTCCGACCCATAGAAATTGTAGTTGTCTGCTCCAGAGCTAGCAACTAGATAGGTTTGAATTGCCAGTAGGAAACACCTGGTTTGTTCCTTAGAATGGCTGTATGACAATAATATGGCTGTCGCTCCATCAGATGGGCATAATGATGTTCTTACTTCATAGCTTTAGGAATGAGGTTTTTGTTGTTTTAAGGTTCCACAATCCTTCCCTCCCAGTTTTTTCATTTTTAACTTCTGTAATTTCCGTCAGAAGACCAAGCATGAGAGTGCCTCTTAACCTCATTCAGCATGAATAGAGGTTTTTAGTTTTGAACTTGGGTTTGCAATAACTTTATTGGAAACTTGTTGAGTTCATTTAACTGAAAGGACAAAAAGCTTGTTCCTAAGAAATCTGAAGAAAAATCAATAAGTTGTTATTAGTGACTAAGTTCATAGGTGGAAATATTAATTTAGTAGATAAAGGAAAACAGCAATCAGTACATATTAAGAAACTGAGTAAGAGCAGATTTGTCTCATGAATCTTTGCTATAGACTTTGTTTCATCTTTTTGTATATCAGAGGAGTTCTACTACTTATTTAGCTTTCTACCCTTCTGTATGTAAACTCATGAATTGACACATAATAAAAGAGAGGAAAACCTATAATCTTTTCATCAGTTACTCTTTTGTTGTGAATAATCCAGGACCCCATCCTATAGCTATCAAAGATTAGAGAAAGAAATTGGAGCACTGACTTAATGGAGTAATTATTGAAATTAAGAGAAAATCTCTAGTTTACTTTTGTGGCTTTCAATTATAACTTTGTAGTGATGTGTAATCTTACAGGTTTCTGTTAGCCAACTCCTCTTGAAAAATAATCCATAGCCATTTGCTTTGTTTTCCTTGGGTTCATACATTGCGTGGTTCTACGTTAATGTTAAATTTTAAAATCTGACAATGAGACATGCAAGTACTTTATTTCTAGAAGTTAAATTTAATTGGATTTTAAGAAATCAATTATAAATAATTTTAATAAAGTTGTATATTTCTGAATTTCCAAAGTACTCATTTTTCTCTCCCATTTATTCAGTTCCCTGAAACCTAGACTTCTTTTGAAGTTGCATATATAGTACATGTAGATGAATATAGTGCAGAGTTTAATTCTGTGTTTAGTCTCATAATTATAAACTGAAGATAAGAGTATACAACAGGGACACTAGTATACCAAATGGCACCTGGGATCCCTTACAACACAAGGATGTTCTCTAAGACTGGATTCTTGCCAAGTGAGTGTGAGAGGACGATACCTTCCTCTCTGCTGAAGGAGGACCTTGTAGCAATCTGACGGCTGTCAGAAGGAGCAGCTTCTTTTACTAGCTACAGCAATTGCATGCTCTGCAGCCTGGCTGGAGAGTTTTTTGGAGAGATGCTAGTTCAGCTGTATGTGATTCAGCTGCAGTAGCTGCACGATAATAGTTCTGTGGAACAAACTGGTTTTAATTTTATTGTACAGAACTCCTACTGGCCTATTTGAAATTGCCTTATAAATGTTGATTTTCTTTAATGAAGCAGAGTATGTAGCAAGACATACATAGGCCTGTTAGCCTTTACTTTTTGGATTTGTAAGTTCCAAGCCATTAGAATCCTAGAAAACTTTAGCTTAGAAAGGACCTTTGAAGTGCCCATGCTCCAATCCTCAGGTTGTCAAAGGCTTTATGTAGTAATAATTTTCCTTTATTTCCATAAACCCATATTTTTTTTCATGTTTCTGGTGGGCAACAGTAAGTTATTTAGCATTTAGTGTTATTAACTGGCATATCTTCTAGGTAAATATATTTTACCTCTGTTACACTGATGTATGTCCCACCTCACTAACTTATGACATGTCTGAATGATTTTGGAAAGTCTGCTTTTTTACCCACACATTCTTCACAAGTCATGCAATAAATATCAAGGTGTGATTTTCAAGAATGTGTATCTTGTCTTTCTCATAGCTCATACTCAGCAAGAAATTTTTCACAGATCCATATTGCTTCTCAGTAGAGGAGAGATAGGCATTTAGAAGACAAACAAATTAAAAATCCCTATTAAGGGAGTAGAAGGGGAGGGGGACAATATAGTTACAACCCTTGTCAATATATTTATGTACATTAAGTAAAGAAAAAGTGCTTTATTTTAGCTCAGCTTTGCCGTGGATACCCTTTAAGCATTTTTAAATGGTGGAACAGTTGAGAATTTTGATTTTCTTTACATTTCTCTTATGTCTTGAATTGCTAATTGTAAGTCATATTTTTTAGAAGTGCCACTTCAGGCTCCTGCTTACTTTTCTGAAATGTATTAGGTGATTTACACAACCTGTTGTGTAGTGTGACAAAGTTATTTATTTGGACTGTGTTACTATTAGTGACATCACAAAGGATGCTACTTTCTTTTCTATTCTCTTGATATACCTGCATTATAATCATCTGGAACAGTGTTGACTTTAGGTACTCTCACATAGATTCATTTCTGAATGGACAAAAATTCTGTTTCATCAGTGGGAGCATAAATATCAATAAAGTGGTACTGGGTAGCCCCTCCTCTGTTTAGAGAGCAGTTGTGTTTACTGTCTTGTCTGGTTTTAAACCTCAGTAGCTGTAAATTAATGCAATTCAATTTGAATAGCTTCATTTCATGCCTCATAATCTTCAATCTTTTGCCAAGAGATAAAAATACTCTGACTTTAAAATAGCAGTTTTCCTGATTATACTTCTTATATGGGAACAGTACTATGTATTTATTGTATTTCTCTAATTACTCTTAACTTCTGCATATTTTTGGAGCACTGTACACGCTATCTAAGCCCAAAATACTTTGTTTCAAATTTTCCCTTCTTTTTACTTCTATGGTTCATAAATCCACAGTACAGTACCAGGAATGGGTGTTGAGCCTCAGTTTGGTAGTTCTACCCTTAACAGATAAACTTGGTTTGTTAGTTAATCTTACGACCAACTTGGAAAACTTATTTGTCTTTAATCCATTTTTCATGTATTTTACTGGGAGACCCTAATGTCTGTAAAAATACTTTGCCTGATTCTTAAGGTGATTGGAGGTTTCTGAAGTCTGTACTCCAGGAGGTGTTGGGGGTCTATGCTCTGTAAAAATGTTGAAGTGAACTGTGTAGTCCAGTATAGAGACTCAGAACTCAGTGCTGTATGGTTATTTCTGGAGACAGAAGGTGTAACAATTCTGCAAGGTTGTTTTTAAGGAGTTGGCATATTCTTTCACTTCTACAGGATTCTTCCTTTGAAGATAGATGTGATGGCTATCTGACTCTGGCAGAATATGTACAAGACTTCCTAAATCACCTCACAGAACAGCCAGGTTGTTTTGAAACAGAAATAGAACAGTTTGCTGAAACCCTGAATGGCTGGGTCATTGCAGATGAAGCTTTACAAGAGCTTGTTGAACTCATCTATCAGCAGGTAATGTATTACAAGATGGACATTATACCTCAGTTACCCAGTGTCCAAAATAGGCATTCCAGTATTTGTTCCATTATTGTATCAATGTAGTAATTTAATGATTGATATTTTTCCCCTTTAGACTGAAATATATAGGGAAGGATTTTGCTCAGTAAATTGAAATGGTAGCTCAGATTTCGGGTGCCTAAATTGTATATGTTTTCCCAGTTTGCTGTTTCCTTTGTTCTATGTTTGTTTCTCCTGGGTAACATATTACAATTGAAATTATGCTACTTAATTGAAGTATTTTTATTTTTGTTAGTAAAGATTGAAACTTATAATATATTGTACACTTTTATTATCTTGTGCAAAAAAAAAATCTTTATAGTCCTAAGACACTTTTAATTCCTAGGTATTTAAAAAAATTAAATTCATACCTACTGTGCACACCATCTTTTGGGAAATACCTCCTTTCTGCCAGGCTTTTTCTTTATTTGAAAATTACCTATTTCAGAACAGCATAATTGGAGAAAAGGAAAGCTCTTGTAAGGGTAACTAGTTCCAGCCCCATTGATGGCCATGGAAATGAGGACAGAGACCTTGAGCTGAACTCTGCACTAATTGGGGGAGCCTTTGGAAAGAACAGCTTAATATGTGTTGCTTAGCAAATGAGCTGCTGTTACTGTCTTTTGGGCTCACTGCAGAAAAGGAAGCCATGCTTCTGTCTGGCTCTTTATTATTTGTTGTTATCCCAACAAACCTTTCATAGGTTTGTTGCTTACAAGTTCTACCTTGAATAAAAGTAAGAAAGCAGACTTTTACTTAAGTGAAGATACCTGCAGAATATTTTAATCTGGTGTATGTAGAGATGGAATGACTGGTTGGCCATTGTACAGAACTGTAGAATCTCAGGTTTCTCATTATTATACAGAATTAATGCAAATTTAATTGAGACCAGTTTAGTTAGACATGATGATCACCTGTGCTGCATTAGGCAGCATCATTTTACCCTTCTTTATTTGAACCCGCAGAGGATAATTTATTGGAACGGAAAAAAGAGGATTTTATGTTATTTTTAACTTCATGTATTTTAAATACACTGACTTGCATTTAATAGAAGTCTTTAATGTTACCTCTTCCTCTCTGTCCCCCTTTAGAAGCAAAGCACTGGGGTTTACTGTGACTTCCTCAGCTCAGAAGTTCAACGTTAGTCTGAAAATTTTACATGAAAAAGTTACATGAAAAATAAATCTTAATACTGAAAAGCTGTGTTAGTATCCACAAGCATCTGATTTTAGATATCTTATGTATCAGGCTAGCATAGTGTGTAAGCAAAGCCAACTATACTTATTATTTTTCTTTCTTGAGACTCAAGCATTTGTCTCCTGTTTTTTCACAAAACAATTAAAATTGCTCTAACTTCTAAGCATCTGCTTCAGTGATACAAATTTGACCCAACTAACTAGATTTACAGATGCTAGGTTTGTAAAGGTAATTACTGAAATGTAATAAACCCATGTCCTGTAGGGTCTTCCCATCACTTCTATGTAAGGTATCTTAGCCTGTCTATAAATCATAATTATATACTTATCGTCTTATTTATGTCTGAACAGAGTGAAGTGACAGTTCTTTTGTGACAGTCTTTCAAAAGTTGGACACTGACTTCATAGTTTAAGAACCTTTACTGTTGTCTAGTTAATGCAGTGGATTGTTCCTGTTAGAGCAACTACAGTTTCCCAAGATACATGTTGGTAGATTAGCCTTCACGCTTAGATTGTGGCTTTTTTGAATTGGAGATAAAGTGGTATTACCAGCAATAATTGTTACAAGAATATAGTTTTGCAGTGTAATGATTGATTATTAGGAAGATATTTTTTTTGTCTGTGTGTGCTACACCAGATCATAATACCTAAAATTTAGTTATTTCAATGTTTGGTGTAACCACAAGTACAGACCAACTTAATAAGGAAGATAATGTTTAAAAAATACAACTGAAATTTGAAGAATTTTTGTATGTGTTTGGATGTTAAAGTTTTTGTTTGCTGGGGGTTTGTTGGGTTGGAGTTTTTTCGTTAGGAAAAAGTATTGAAAAGGCTCACTTTATAAAAAAAAAGGGGTACCTTTTCTAGTCAGAGCAACTGATTGAACCACAGCATCAAAGTCTTTTTGGGTAGTTGACATGCCCCTTACTGGAAAGTGAATTCCATTTGTCTATCTTAATTACTTAAACTTGTTGTATTTTCCAGAGACACTTAATTTTTTTTCCATTAATTTTTTTCTATGCACGTAGAAGAATTATGTCTTTTTCTCTATCTCTGAGAGGTAGCTAGGTATAATTGCATTAGCAAGACTTTTTTTTCGGTTCCAACAGAAAAAAATGTTCCAACGTGTTTTTTTCAAACATGTTGGAACAGCTCAAGCATGTAAACATATCTGTAGCACTGATAGATGATCAAGATGCAAAAAAATATTCAAAGATTATAACTCCAGAGGAGAAGTTTACTGAGTTCTTAGTATCCTCATTTTCTTTTGGACAGAGCAGGTGAAGTTATTTGCAGCAGAACCTCTTTTCACTGAAACTGCATCTGAGAAATAATCTGAAATTCAGGTGTTGTTAGAGGAGGCTTGAACAAAATAAATTTCCACCTCTTTAACGTTTGAATTATCAGATTAAAATAGAAGATTTTTTACACAATATCATTCCTACCATGTTTTTTTGCATGACAAAGGTGTAGATGTTCAACAGTAACAGGACTTGTTTTAGCAAAAAAAGGCTACATTGAGCGTGTTACTTGTAATGGTCTAGTCTTACTCTCTGATTCAGAAGTTTGCAATTCTGCAGATTGCTGGAGGATGTATGGGAGAAAGTATTTCTCTTTACTTGCGATGTTCTTACACTCTTTCCTTGGATATTAACCATGACAAAAAGTGATTATGGAATAAATAGCTTATAGACTGAAAGAAGACAACTTTTTATGATGTTGTTTGAATGTACTCATTGTTCCTTGAGAGAGTATGTGTTCTTAAAAAAGTGTCTTAATGACCACTGTTGATTTTTTTGTATAAGCATTCTGTAAGTGGCTTTGAGACACTCTTCAGTTGTAGGTCACAGTGCAGAAGTAGAGTTGTATGAAGACACGTGGCATAATGGTGGTTGTTTTCTTAGAGCCATGTAATTTCATAGAATTACAGTATAATGAGCTTTTAAGTTCTGCTGAAGTGCATATATCAACATGCTGAAGCAATACAAAAGTGAACATGGCAAATAGTAATTATTAATCATTAATTTTCTGCTCATGAGTTGTATGATCAGCATTAAGCATGGATTTCAAAAAAGCTTTTAAAAATATTTTCTGAGCCTAATCATTACTTTTATAAATAATTTATTTTTCCATTTTTATTTTGGAAGGCCACATCTGTCCCAAATTTTTCATACATGGGAGCCCGGTTGTGTAACTATCTGTCTCACCACCTAACCATTAGTCCACAAAGTGGGAACTTCCGACAGTTGCTGCTTCAAAGGTCAGTATCAGTCAGTTTAAGCCTCATTCTCTTCAGTTACATCTTTCTGGTATGTGTGTTAACTCTTTCTGTTGCATACGAAGAGATACTTATTTAAAATATTACAGATTGAGGAGTATCAAAACACAGGTACACGCTGAGTACTTAAAATATTTTAATATTTTTAAATACAAAAATAGGGCTCCATTTGAAGGTCTGTGTGATCTTTTGAACTGAGTATATTAGGCTGATCCCCAAAATAGTGCAAATTGGAAAGTTAATCTATTTTAAAAGTATACTAAATGCACATATAGGTACTGTCTTTGTCCTTTGACTCTTGCCAGTACGTACTTAATTGTGGTTTTTTAATTAGTGCTTTGGATTTTTGCCTGGAATTGCTGTGTAAGGTTTATTCACTGATAGGCTAACTGACTTTGTATCTAGGAAATAGTTGTATAAAATCCAGAAGGATAATTTTTTTTCAGTTTCAGTTGTTGCAAATTTCTGGGGACTGCACTTAATAATGATTAGACTTTGTAATTGACAAAAATGCAGCATTTTTCAATTGTTATATATCCTCTCAAATATTACTGCATGACATTTAAAGGAGTACTGTTTTAGACACTTCAGAATTCTTTAGAAATTTACCTTTTGATTTTTGTTTAAAGACAGCTTTTTGTTTAAAGACCAGCATTCTAAGCTTTGGGTTTGCCTCTTATTTGAAAAGTTTTTACTTAATCCAGCAAAAGTGTGGTAAACTTACTGTAGTGCATTCCAATGGTCTTTTATCATGAGTGGAATGTTGTGGTTTAACCTGGCAGGTAGCTAAACACCTTGCAGCCCCTCACTCACTTCCCTCACCCTCCCATTGAGATAGGCAAGAGATTTGGGGGCAGGAAAATAAGTATTCATGGGTTGAGATAAAGATATTTTATTAGAACAGAAAAGGATGTGGATATAATAACAGTGATAAAAGAATTAGCATATAGAAAACAAGAGGCACACCTTACGATTGCTCACCACCCACAATGCCCTGAGAGTTTCTGAGCAGCGGCCTCCAGAGCTTTCTCCCTGGTTTGTAGGCTAAGCATGAGGGCACATGGGATGGAATATCTGTGGGGTCAGCATGGGGTCAGTGGTGTCTCCCCTCAGCTTCACCCCAGCCTTCTTGCTGCTGGGCTGGGGTGAGAAGCAGAAGAGTCCTTGATGTAGTGCAAACACTGAGGCAAAAGCTAAAACCAGGGGCTGCAGAAGCTGAAGACACTAATTATTCTCTCTTTTTTTGGTTGTTGTTCTCCTTTTGTTATTGTTGTTGTTTGTTTATTTTGTTTTATTCTTTCTTTCAAAGTCATTGCTTATGATTTTTTTTAACTGTGTGTTACTTTGTTACTTGAACACGAAAAGAATTCCCTGTTAATGTTGCATTTTTTGCTTCTTGGTTTTGAAGCAAACCCAATTGATAACATTAATGTTAGCACCAGATATTAGTTTAAAGTTGCTTATGTTTTGCTTGCTAATATGGATGAAATTGAGAGTGGGGAGGGTGTGTGCAGATAAACAACCTAATAATGTGACCGCAGAGAGGTCATCTTCTGTTTCTCAACTAAGTCTCTACCTGAAACTTTGTATTTCAATTCTTAAGATTTTCCAGTTTCTCCACTTTTTTTTAATCCATTGCACAATCATTCAGAATACGTTAAAATTTGTCTGGGTTTCCTTTTATCTCAAATATTTTTTAATTTTTTTTTTTGTACTGTTATGTAAGCTTGTGTGGTTTGGCACAGTTGCTAAATACTAGAAAAATTACTTCACTGCCACAGTATGTTAATCCTATTTTTGTATTTATATTTAAATTACAGAATCATAGAACTATTGGGTTGGAAGAGGCCTTAAAAATCATCTAGTTCCAAACCCCTCTGCTAGACCAGGTTTCTCAGAGCCCCATACAGCCTGGCTTTAAACACAGGGATGGGGCCTCCACAGCTTCTCTGTGTGGAACCTGTCTCGGTGCCCCACCACAGTCACAGTAAAAAGTTTCTTCCTAACATCTAGTCTAAACCTGTCCTCTGTTAGTATGAATCCATCCCCTCTGTCCTGTCACTACATGCCAGTGTGAAAAGTCCTTCTCCCGCCCTCGTTGGGGTCCCTTTTAGGTACTGGAAAGTGCTATAATGTGTCAGGGATGCCTTCTCTGCTCCCTGCTGAGCAGTCCCAGCTCTCTCAGCCTGTGCACACAGGAGAGCTGCTCAGGGCCTGTGATCAGCTTAGTGGTGTCCTCTGGTCTCAATATGTTTGTGTCCTCCCTGTTCAGTGGACCCCAGCTCTGGATGCAGTGCTTCAGGTGGGTCTCAGCAGAGCAGAGGGGCAGAATCCCCTCCCTCCCCTGCTGCCCATGGGGCTCTGATGCAGGATACAGTTGGCTTTCTGGGCTTCAAGCATGCACTGTCATATTGATCTTCTCATCACACCCCCAAGCCCTTATTGGCAGGACTGCTTTCAACTACCTCTCTGCCTGAGCTGTTCTTATTGCTTGGGATTGCCTTGACCCATATGCAGAACTTTACACTCGAACTTCATGAGTTGCACAAGGCCACCTCTCAAGCCTGTCAGGGTCCCTCTTGTTTGCCATCCCTCCCCTCTAGAGTGTCACTTAACATCGCTCAGCTGGGTGTCATGAATTATGTATTACTGTCACTTAACATGGCAAGATAAAGAATTAATGAAATAAGTGTAAAGACATCTAAGACAATGTGGTAAGCACCCTGAAAAAGGGAACGTGTCTACTTCATTTCTTTGGGTATTGGCTCCCTGTATTACTGTTGCACATCCTGGACCCATATTCAGTTGTAAAAATTGTGTAACTATTAATTTCTACATGTTGTAAGTTGTTCTATTTAATTTTACTGCATCAGATATCTCAGTGCTTAAAGACTTAATCATGTAATCATATGTGTTTCTCTAAAAGGATGCAAATCCACTGTTTCTTTGTGAATGCCTCTTATTCCCTTCACAGCAGATCATAGATCCCAACTTTCAGCATGTAACAGTTTTCATGCAGTTCATAAGTTCTCAGCATTCCTTTAAATGAGTACCATGTTACATTTGTTGGAATGGCTACAGATGGTGTAATTGTGCTTTGATTTTTACAGGTGTCGAACAGAGTATGAAAACAGAGATGAAGCTACTAAAGGGGATGAGACTACTAGAAAACAATTTCATGCCTTTGTGCTGTTCTTAGCTGAACTTTATCTTAACTTAGAGGTAAGAAGAAGGTCGGCTGTCATGTGGCTCTTCACTGATTTTTTGGTGTGTGTAGGTAAACACTGAAGTGGACTATAATTTGAGGTGTTTTTCCAAAGGCAGAGGGCAGTAAAGTAAAAGAACTTTAGAACAGTTTCATTATGATAGATATGTCCAAGAAATATATAAACAAAAAAGGACAAGATCATTAGAAGAGAAATGTATAAAAATGAAAATGTAAGAATTTGTGGGAAGAACCAACCACAAACATCTTTGAAATGAAGCTTTTATTTTCTTTTTTACTGGCAAAACCCCTAGATGGCTATACTTAACCAATATATTAAATGTTATTAAATGCCTAGCAGAAGCAGATCAGGATGAAAAACATGTAATTTTTTTCAGTATTCAGGTGCTAATAAGAGGTGTTAACAAACACCTGAGGCAATGTGAAAATCCTCAAAATGAGGAATTAAAAATGCACACTTTTAAAGGTACTTCTTCTGATTGTTGAGTCATTGGTGCATGCAATCTTGTATTTAGCAACTTCATGCATCTGTGATATGTTCAAAAATGTGTACAATTTTTTTTTATTTTTATGCCTATGCATTCACCAAGTTCACTTCCTGCCTGTAGCGTAGTTAAAAATACACATATAACTTGATTGTTTCAGTGGTTTGATTTAAGCAAACACTATAAAAATATTCGGCTGGCATGAGGAAGATCCTTCTCTAACTCTTCCATTTCTGGACCATAAGTGGTCCTTGAAATCTATTTTTCACTTGCTAGATGAAAACAATGAAGATTTTCAAAGACTTTGGGACAGGGCAAGTTGTTCGTTTGTGGAGTATGCCATAGTCATTGGAGTATAACTTTGGTTTTAAACCATTTTCTGTAATTTTTTAGTTATATAAAGACTGCTTTCTAGAGCTAAGCTACCACTGCTGTAGAGAATAGGCAACGCAGTGTGGAAAAGAGCGTGAGGTTCTGGGAATTTGGTAATTTTTGGACCATTAGGCAGGCACTTGGTAGCTTTTCTTATTTTAGCAGAGAAACAAAATTCTAGACATGAATTGTTATGCCAGAATTGCAAGGAAATTACTCAGTAAGTTTTCCACTGACACTGAGCTGTGTGGTGTAGTCCATGTGCTGGCAGAAAGGGATGCCTCCCAGAGGGACCAAGACAGGCTTGGGAGGTGGGACCATGCAAACAAGGTCAAGTGCAAGTACTCATCTGGGCCAGGCACAAATACAGGCTGGGTGGGGAATCAGTCAGAAGCAGCTCTGCTGAGAAGGGTTTTGGGTGTTGGTGGATGAGGACCTCAGCATAACATGCATCAGAAGATGTATGGCCACCAGATTAAAGTAGTTGATGACCTGAATGATATTTAAAGTCCCTTCCAACCCAAACCATGCTGTGATTCCATAAAAGTCTGTGTTCTAAAATGGTTACAGTATTTGGCACATAGATGTCAACTATATTGATCACAAACCAAATAATACAGCATTCAAGAGAGAAAATGTGCCCAAATTAATTTCTAAGAATTTAAATATTGGGGGGTTTCTTATATGTTTTGCAGGTTAAGGGAACAAAGGGACAGGTTACACGGGCAGAAATTCTTCAAGAAGGCCTTCGGGAATTACTGAATGCACTCTTCTCTAATCCTGTGGACAGTAATTTGATATGTGCAGTGAAACTGCTGAAGGTGAGACAGTAGTTTTAAAAGGAAAAAAATCATGTTTTTTAAACTGTCTAGCTTTAATATAGGGAATAGTTGGCTAAATTGCAAATGAGAAAGTATTTACAGGGGTTTATGCATTACAGCGTTAGCAGAGCAAACTGCTATTTTTGTTTTCCTTAGTACCATTAGGAAATTGAGCCAGCAAAAAAAGTAACAAGATGCTCTAAAAATAAATTCAAGGCCATTTGTGTACAAATGAGCATTAGAACTGAAGTTGAGGTGCCAAAAAATAAATTTTTCCTCTAGATCAGATTTTGCTGCTTCTGGTGTAGGAGAAAACTGTAACATGTCTGAATGAATTGTGATATCTTAGGTATGCTCTGTGTTCTGAAGGACACCTGGCCATTGGGGTCCACCACTTTTTGTGGCAAAAGGTCCTTAATATCTCTTTCTTCTTTCTGTGCTATGTCATTACTATTGTAGAAATATAGAGGTTTCTCTTTCATGTGGAAGATAAACCTCTTTGCTCATAACCCATAGCTTTTCTTGTAAAATTGTTAGCCTTTATGTAGGAGAAACTCTTATCTTCACTAGGTATCATTATACTTGTAGTTGGGAAAACAGTTTAAAATAGGAATGAAGGTTAAATGCTAAACAGTATTTTCCTGAAGATTTTGATTGGCTTGGTTTTTTTCCTCATTCCTTACCCTTCCCTCATATTCAACTGCTTCTCAACCTGCTCTATCTTGAATTTAATTTCTGACAGTTTCTATTGATACCATAAACATAGAGTAGAGAAAAGAGACTTTTGTAATTTAAAACCTTTATTTGACGTTTGGATGTTTAAGGAGGTTGCTTCACAGCAAGTGTGAGATTGTGCTCAGTGAGCACATTCACTCCTGTGGTCAGTCCTTATGTTGTCAGTGCTTCCCTGAGGCAAGGCCCACTGAAGAACCTTTTTAAGCAGCAATACAGAAATCAGGAAGCTTTACAGTGCAGTAAAGAAGAAAAGAAGAAAACCAGTGGTCTAAATTGTTTTATGACAGATTGCTATATCTAAACGGTGTTACAGAACAGACACTCTTTCTTTTCATGCAAATGTTTTCTGATGTTACATAGAATCTACAAATGTTGAGTATATACGTAGCTAGACTGGCCTGCCTCATGAAACCTTGGCTTCACTACTGAAGCAATAAATGTCTCATTTTGTCTTTTCCATTTTATACAGTGATAGATACAGGTTTTTCTCTGTTTGCTGTGCAATATGTTTTTTTTAATTAATCTTAATGCTATTACCTCATTATCCAGGATTAAGGTGAGACCACTGTGGGATACTATGAATGTCAAGCAAATGCTTACCAATATACTTGCTTTTCTCTTGGGATTTTATCCTTTGTATCATCAAGCACCATTCCAAGCATTTTTGATCATGTATTTAGGCTGAGGAGATTGCTGCTAGTGGCAAACTAATTATTTTTCTGATTTAACTTCTCCTGTACAATTATTGAGTAATGAAGTACCTTTCTTGTAGTAAAAAGCTTTCATCCACAGCTGCTCTAGACTGAGCAGCTGACTGCTCCTGCTAAAGCTTTCCTGGCAGCAGTTCTAGCCTCATACACTTTTCTATATTAAAGTTCAGGCTGGCTTCAGATAATTCTGGTTTCCCTTATATATACCCAGAAGAAATTCTCTGGCATGTGTGATGCTGGCCAAGTTGACTGAAGTGTTTCTAAAGCTCAATAAAGTATTTCCTTTCCTTTCCATGACCAGTTGTCATGTAAACTGGTGGAATCAGCTGCAAAAATAAGATTTAAAGGAAATAAATGATGGTAGTATGTACTTAAATCAAGTAAGATCTGCCCAATGTCACTGAAGAGTTGTTTCGAAATTGTATTTCAAGAATGGAACAAGTGGCTGTGAACTTCTAGGTAACATAAATATTGGACATGAAGCTCATATAGTGTCTGTAGTTTAAAATAAACTATGTACGAGGTCTGTTAATCTGTTTAGCAAAGAGATACAGGCAGCTGGGAGTGTCAGCCATCAGGTAGTTCAAGTGTCATGAATTGTTACAGAATCTCTTAAGTTGACTGTTTATTAAGGATATCTAATTAAAAAAAAAATACTAATCCCTTGTCTTTAGTTGACAGGCTCTGTCTTAGAAGATGCCTGGAAAGAAAAAGGAAAGAATGATATGGAGGAAGTGATTCAAAGAATTGAAAATGTTGTGTTGGATGCAAACTGTAGCAGGTGAGAAGAGAAGTTTATGTGCAGTGTTTTGTTTATATGAAAAAGAATACCTTGAAAAAATCATCAACTATAATGAAGAGGGCAAAAAAATTCTCTTTGAAATTTATAATTATGAAAATTAATGTGTTGTGTGTGCAGGTCATTTTCCATGTAAAAAAAGGTGGTGTTTTTCAGTTGAAGGGTAATGTGGCTTTTTTGGCAGTTGGGTTGATTTTGTTTTGAGGTGGGTTTTTTTGTATTTTATTTTTAATAGAGATTCAAGTTCCACTATTCAGTTAGGTTTTTTAACCTATTAGGTCTCAATATCTTCAGTGAGTGCTTTAGGCTCTTAAAGTCAGTATATACAAAGAGAAAATAGGGGCAACATCTCATAGTTTATACTTTTCATTTTGAATTGAACAGGCTTAAATACCTACAAAGAGTACTAAATATGTAGCAGTATTAAATAGATACAAATTATTATAAATGTAAAGGCAAAATGAAATATACTTCGTGGTTTGGTTTTTGTTTTTTTGGGTTTTTTTGGAGAGCATATCTTTTTGGCAAGGTTTTAGCTTTAATCTGGGAAAAAAAGAGTGGTTGAGTAATGTATTACTAATATATTAGTGACTGACTAATCATGAAATTGTCATAAAACCACCTGAGTGCATGACATTATCTGATTCTTCTGTGCTTCATCCTCAGCTTCTTGCAAACTTACTATAAACCTGTAGAGGGCTCAAACACTGATCTCTTGCCATTTGGAGGGAGGCCAAGAGTGGCTTATAACATCTGTGGGTTGTAATTGAGCTGCCCAAGGAGGATGTGGAAATTTTTGCTTCAGGAACCAGAATAGATGGCACAAGCTGAGGCCTCAAAGATGTAGAGCAACAAACAAGTTTTGATGCCTTTTTGCTGGTCCTAAAATCATGAGATAGACACAGTTAGGTGACAAAAAGGGCTTATCTTACAAGGATCCTTAGGTGCTCAACTCACTGGGTGGAAAAGAGCTGAAGATGGACACCCAGTATAATGTGTAGACAATGTCTGTATGTTTAGCAAATTAGCATAACTGACAGGGATCCCAAGGTAGAGACATAAGTGGTGAGATAATTCCCCCCCAGGGCAGCCCTTTCTGAATTCCTCCCCCCCCTCAGATAGGAACTAAACTTTGTTTATGAAAATGTGTCTGGGACAGCTGGTCTCAGCCTTGGCTTTCCGATAATCTAACCCTGCACCACCAGCTTGGAGCTGCTGGGGAATTTCTTCTGTCTTTCTGTGTAATATAGTAGATAAAATGCTATCTGCAAATACTGTAATAGGCTATGGAGCTATAAATATGCATGTAAAGAATATAGAGAATCTATAAAAAAAAAGGCAAAAATAAATTTGGCATCAATTTCAGGTGGGTTTTTTTTAATGTATTCTTTAATGATACACTTCTCCATAGACTAGCTTAAAAGAAGAAGAAATTTTCTTTTATTGTAGGGATCAAATGCGTGTTGATATCTAATGTACTGGGGGCATTATGTCTTACTTATGACTAAAACATTTCATTATGATGAAGAAAACTAAAGTTAGGAGGATAGAATAGATAACTAAAATAAAATTCAAAGATAATCTTCCTTTTTTCCCCAGTATTATCCTTTATCAAAAAGGATTGTGTTCTTTAACTTGTATTGCAAGGTGTGGTATCTCAGTAAAAATTCCTTTTTCAAGTGAGTTCCCTACTTAACAGCAGAGGAAGTGAAGAGGTTGAATATCTCATTACTGACACATAAAGCATCTAGACTTGCAGTTGTAAAATTGAATGCAAAATTATCTACACAATGGACCAAATATTATCCTTCTTGAACTTGTTTTTTTGGATGGATTTAACTATCCTGTATTTGCACAGTAAGAGAAGCCAAATTTCTTGCTTGGCACAAAACATTCTAACTTTGGTAGTGCTTCTCTATTTCAGAGATGTGAAACACATGCTTCTGAAACTAGTAGAACTGCGATCTAGTAACTGGGGTAGAGTTCATGGAACAACTCCACATGCAGAAGCTACCCCTGAAAATGACCCAAACTATTTTATGGTAAGAATATATGCACAATTCAGTTCCTTAATTTAATGTGAATTTGGTTTGATTAATAGACAATTGCATTACTTGCAACTGCAAGCCTCTTTCTCTCTGAATACATATAACTTTCTGGATGACTTTATTTTTAGAATGAACCAACATTTTACACTTCTGATGGCGTTCCTTTCACTGCAGCAGACCCAGGTATGGCACAAGTTTAGGTTACCTGTCTTCTCAGTCTTCTTTAAAAAGTTGTAATTAAGTTTACAGCCTGTTGAAGAACATAAAATGTTACTCTTCAAGAATCTAAAAGCTATTCAGCTTAAAAGACAAAATTCTGCCTGAATTCCTGGTGGAGCACAGGATTTATTCTGTGTTAAAGAAGGTAGATGTTTGAAATGGAGAATGTGCATTTGAGTTCATATAGGTCAGAAGAACTTGTTCAGTAATCCACAGCATCTGACCTTTCCAGAAAGCCAAAAATATTCAAGTCTTCTTTTGTTTGTCCATTGTTAGTATCAAAATCAAATCAAAATCCTTGGTTTCCTTATGTGTAATCTGAGCACAACGGGGCACAACATCATTTGTGGTAAAGACATCTATCACAACCTTTACAATTCTATGGGAAATTGGGCATCATTCTTAGACATCCATTCGTGTCCTCAGAAAACATTGCCAAAGGATCTTTTCCTGTTAATACATTTCCTGCCTTTTATGATTTCGTTAACCAGCCAATTTTCAAACTTGATATATTTCTGTTAATTTAGCAGAGTAGTCTTCTACATTACTCAGTCTCATTTTTACTTTGCCAGATTATCAAGAAAAATACCAAGAGCTGCTTGAAAGAGAGGATTTGTTTCCATATTATGAAGAAAATGGAGCAGATCTGTCAGGACCTGGAGAGCTGTATGTTTTCCTTTTAGTGACATATTTTTTTAATAATATTTATTTTTACTGTGATGCAGTGATAGTTCAGATTTAGGATTCCAATGTTGACAAAAATGAAACTAAATAATGTAATTGTTACTTAGTTCTACAGTGAATGTATTTGTTCAGGTTTAAATTGGTTTTTAATCACACAAGTTTGAAACCTATTTCATGTTTATTCTGCTGAGTATGGTAATTACATTTCAAATGTAATTTAGATGTTTGTGCACATGTGCAAACATACTTCTGCACTTAAGAAAAATTTGCCAGCAAAATGAAGCACCAAGCCTTCAAGTGTTTGTAGAGAGGCAAACTAAATTTGTTTGACTGATGTGCATGAACATCCCAGCAAGAGATGATTACCAAATTTCCAGTGTCTTTGAAAGGGAGAAAGTGTTAACTTTCTCTCTTCAGCCTAAGGACTATTCCCTTCAATTAGAGGACTAGTCAGTATTCCTGTAGAGCAAGAAAAAGCAACCTAATGGCAAAAGGGGAAGCAATAGTTGAGAACATAGCCGGACGTTTTGGCACCAGAATATAGCCAGACCAGTTTGGCACCATTATACGAAATATGGTCTAAAATAAATCGCTCTGAGCTTTTTGCTCACTAAAGAGGACTTTCAGACCAGTATTTGACACACAAGAACATTTTCAATGTTGTTTTTATGTGTGATAAGAGTGCAGGCCTAGATCAGTATTTTTTTAGTACATTAGAAAACTTTCAGTATGTACCTAGCTGAGGGGAATGTAAAGAACATGAAGAACTGGAAGATATATTAGAGATGTCATCAGAAATCAACAAGCTCATACTGAAGGGAAAAAAGGACACATTTGGACCTCTGCTTAGAAGAAAAATGCAAATTGAACACAGACATCCATTAAAAACACAGCAAATCCTAAGAGTGTCATTTAGAACACACTGAGTCAACCTTCAAGCACAGTGACTGTAACCTTCTTTGTTGAAGACTTAAGAAAAGCTTAGATAAATGTCTGCTGATTCTCTGTCAGCTATTTCTTATGACATCAGGGAGGAGGGCTCTTTGTGAAGCCCCTTTCTTCTGAAGGCTACATTTGTACAAGAACAAAGGAACACATGACAAATATGTAGATTGCACATCACTTTGGAGCAAAAAAACTTCCTTACATATTTTCTATGTCCTTCTTTTACATATCAACAAACAGGAATGCAGTGTTTCTATATTAATGTATTCTGTCTTTGAGCTAGGATGTTGACCAATCAAAATTACACTAATATGTTATTAATTATGGTTTTTTGTAATTGGATCAGTACAGATGCATTATTAAATTTTCTATCATGTTGGAAACTTTAGGTGCTTCTGTCTTTTAAACTGGGCTGCATAAGATGATCTGAAAAGGTGGCAAACATTGTAGGTATTTGAACATATCTGCTGCTTTGAGGTTTCTGTTTATTTGTTTTCCTAGTATCCATTATTTTTTTCCTTTTCATTCCCTTTAGGAAAATGTCATAAATAACAGTCATTTATAAAGCTTTGTCTTATTCTTGACATCTACACAAATTCTAAAAATCTGTTGGCTCTGAAAATCTTTATGTAAATCTGTATGTAAAGTGTTAACCTTTGGTCATTTTTTCCCCCCTCAGGTATTTTGATGAGATTGATGATGAGATGGATCCAGAAATTGAAGAAGCATATGAAAAATTCTGTCTAGAATCAGAACATAACAGAAAACAGTGAGATGTTATGTATTAATGTTAGTTTATTTAACCATTATAGAGTGAAGGGGGACACAAAACATTTTTACCAAAATGAGAAACTTGAGTTTCTCCAAGTACTAAAGTTACACAATTTTATCCATTTTAACAGAACCTGCCAAAAAATGTAAACCTATACCCTGTAACTTAAAATGTTGTGTATATACCATAGTTTATTTTGTGAAAAATGTTTTTTGAACAATGTTTTGGCTGCAATAAAAATTATTTAAAAGTTATAATTGAAATTAAAATTTAATGGGGAACTGTCCCATAAAACTTCCCTTGAGGAAGAATGGGAAAGAATAATGATCTGAATTTGCTTGCTTGTTTGCTTTAGTATATATTGGGATTTACTCATCCTATTTACCATATACACTATGTCTTGCATTTACTTCCTCCACTTCCCCCTCCAAGAAGAGTATGATCCAAATAAGCAAGAAAATTTCTTTTCTGTATATCACAATCATGAAAAGTGGCTTGTGAAAGTTTTGTGTATGAGTTTTTGTTTTGTTCATTTCCTTTTTCTTCTTCTTTCAAAACACACATGGGTGAGGTCTGGACTTTTCTTTTTTCCTGGAATAAATATGTTACATGTTGATATGTGAAAAAGCAAGCAGTATTTTGGAAGTGAGGTGCTTTCAAGATTTTTGGTTCAGATAAGCTTCATATCTACAAGAAAAAGCTATTCTGTAATTTGTTGTGTTCTTCAAGGCAATAGTAATACAGTTATGTTCTAAACCACGCTTCTCAAGAGTATGTGCAGTGCTTTTTTTCTTTTGCTTTTTTTTTTTCTAGTAATGTATCTAACATGTCTAACCTTTCCCAACCCCCCGTAACTTTCTTTTATTCTTCTAATTTTATGTAGTTTGATTTAATTTTGTACTTGGAGTAAATTCATATATTTTATAAATGTTAACATTCTGAAGCCAGCTGTTCTTTTTTTGACTCCATATAATCATGTTAGTTTTCCTAGGATACTCCATTGTTGTTGTTGCCAAACTCAGTTGAAGTGTTTCCTGTTACCTGTTGCTGGTTAGACTTGATTAGAAATCGTTACCAAAACCAAACACAAGTATTTCCCAACAGTTAGCTACTCTAAAGAACACGCATTGTAAATATGCATGTAAATAATTCTGATAATATTTCACTGTTATTTGTTTGGTTAAATAAGTTGTGCATCTGCTAGTAGAGTAAGCAGTGGCTGTTTTCTGGATGTTTATTTAACATACTTATTTAGGCTGGAGTTTTGGAAAATAAAATTTAACTAGCTTTATTTCCTTTGGTATAATATCACTACCTTGTCTTCTTGCTTTAAAACAAAAATTATATTTTATCTTCTTCTATCTTTCCTTCACTGAGCACTCCTTTCTCTTCTTCAAAGTATACAATTGCAGAGTCTATTATCTTTTGATTCTTGCTGGAAAAATAAAATGTATCAAAATGCAGTATGCTCAGAAAGACTGTATTAGCATTCCAAAGTCTTTAGACTAAAAGTCAGAAACTAGAAATGTGAGAACTAGATGACTTTCAAATACATATTCTCTAAGTTGAGCACAATTTTCATACAAAACTTTTAATCTAAATACAGGTCAGACTTTCTGCTGGCTTTACAAGCAGATGTCTTGTGGAAATTATTTTTATTCAGAACTTATAATCCCAAGGAACAAGCATTCATATATGCTTTACAGTAAGGTAACAGTGACTCAAAGGGACATGCATTTTACATGTTTTAGTTTTGCATGATTTGTGGTGAGTCATCTTTTTCTGTCAGGTAGCTGTCAACTCCAGATGTACTGTCAGCTTGTGGAAACAGTAATTTTATGAGTAGATAAGAAGCATGCCAAATCCTGGGGTAGAAAAAATCAGGAACTGTATATATAGAGAACAGCTCAAGTCAAGTTTGCAATGCAAGGTTTTTCCTTCACTGAAAATATTAAAAATCATAAAGTGAGACTTTCATTCAAACTAGTGTAGAAGTTTATAGTCTGTACATATGAACTTTGTAGGTGCTTTCAGTCTTTACTGCAGCAGGGAAAAATTGGTTTTAACTCTGTCCTGCTGCATTAAAAAAACAGGATAATATTTTCATTAAACACTCAAGTATTTCCCACTTATCTTAAATCTCAAAGAACTTCACTACAAGCTAGTGAATGTGAGAGAGTAAAAGAAAGCAGCAGGTTTCTCACTGTCAGGATGCCCTTTGCTGCTTGTCTGCCCACACCTAATCACCCATTGTTCTGTGTATGATAGAGATAAGTCACGAGAGGTTTAAAAGTTATTTCACCTGAATTTTAGCATTTACAAATTTCAAATGCAATGTGTAAAAGTGTTTCTCATCTACAGGTTTCTGAACAATGCCTTGCAAATATACAACTTTTAAAAAATTTGTGTTTTTTTAATGGCATAATGGTAAATCAGTGAAGGCACAGAAGCATGGAAAGCAAAATTTGTGGGAGATGTGAAGCAAGATTCTTTAGCACTGGTTCTGAAAAGAAACAGACTTCACATTCAAATTTGAGCATGAGACCCAGGCTTTGCAGATCAGTAAAAGTGTGCACACTATTTCCCACTCTTAACAAATTATTATGATTTAGCAAAAATGTTTAGTATTTGAAAATTACACTTCGTTTGAAGGAATTTCAAAATGGGCTGCAAGAATTGCTGCTTTGCATGTGCTTTGCTGTTGCATGATTTTCATATCCAGAAATGCAGCTTGTTCTCAGTATTTCCCTTTAAAATCTGCAAAGAAGTTCTTGCTAGTAGCCTTTGTCTTTCTTTTTTTTTTTTTAACAGATGACATCACTGGGTTTTAACTGTTGGGTTTGAGAATAATTGTACCATTAGAGAGAAGCAAGACTGGCCCAACCACATGCAGTATCACAAACTGCACATAGCTAGGTTGTTTTCTTTTTTCAGTAGAATAATCTGTTGTGGCACTGAATGTTAGTGACACTCGGTCTGGTTTGTACTAGTAATCTTTATTTTCCACTGGGACATTATTTCCTTATCACATTCTGCTTTTCCTTCCTACTGCACACAACTCATTGAATTACTGACAGCTGAAGTTTCCAACTTCTCCCTGACTGAATTATAGTTCTAATCATCCAGTTATCCAAATCATCTAGTTGATACCAGACCAGAAAATGGCATTCCAGCCAAAACTCAGGGAAGATACCATACTGTACCCTGAACTGCTAATTTGCCACCTCTACTTCAGCCTGTGTCACCTACTTCCACAGTTCCTATGCTGAGGGTTCCAACCAGGGCAGTGAAATTGTGAGCAAAATGCAATGCATCATCCATAAATAATAGTATTCATAACTCATTCATAATCCCAATATATACTTTGAAACTTGCTTCTGGCAACTACTGAACAGAATAATACTCATTAAAAAGGGGTATTCTGAATAGAATCAGGGTATTTTGATGCATGGCTGTGTCAGCAGCCACTTGACTGGGTGTTGATCTGCTCTCTGCTGAGACAACAGCTGTCAAGAATGGAAAACTCTACTGAATGCAGTCAGTCGACCTGAGGAACCTGTACTTCTCTAAGCAGGTTAGGGAGCTAAGAGAGACCGTATGGACTAGTGGGGATATTCAACTCCATTTGCTAAGGGCTGGGAGTGGGGGTTGATAATTGTCACTCAGCTGTGAACTGTCAAGCCACTTCAAACAGCTTTGATTAAACTGTAGGTGTGGGTGGAGGGTGTGTATAATAATAAAAAAGGCAACTGTCATCATGTTAAAATTGCCCTTTGGCATCTTGGCCTTTCTGTTCAGATAGGGCTTCTACCTCCCAGTCCTAGGTACAGAGCTGTGTGTTGGCTCACGGCGCCATTTTCAGCAAATAAAAGATTATTTTAAAATTTATTAAGGAAAAAAAAATTACAAGGACACCGTGAGCAGTTCCCTCAAGCTTATTTTACAGATGTGTGTGCGGAATGCGCTCATCTTGCCTGAGGGATCAGGAAGGCGCGGTTACCTCACCGGCGGAGTGAGCTGGGGAGGAGCTCGGTAAGAGATCAGGTCGGCAGCACATCGGGAGAAGCTCGGGGGAGTTTGGCTGGAGCTCGGCGGCAGTTGGGGCGGAGCTCCGGCGGGAGTTCAGGCGGAGTTCGACGGGAGCTCGGGGGCGGGGCTCCGGTGGAAGTTCAAGCGGAGCTCGTGGGGGAGTTGGGGCGGATCTCCGTCGGAGTTGGGGCGGTCTCTCCGCTGTTCCCGCCGTGCGGCGGCGCGGCCTCTTCAGGCTCCTCGGTCCGGGCGCCGTCCGCGGTTCTGGCTCTGCCTCCGAGCGATGGAGGCGGAAAGGCTGATGGTGCTATTCGGGGACGACTCGGTGGAGGTGCACTACGCGGGAGGGTCCCGCTTGCTGCTGTCTCCTTGCGGCTCCGAGTATCTGTACGAAGCGGCGCTCCCCGCGGCCGCCCACTCGCTCCAGCCGGCGGAGACCACCCGCCAGCGGGTCGCCTTTGTCGTCAGTGCCTACCGGGTATGCGGTAGGCAGTGCTTTTGGGGACGGGAGCGCTGTCCCTCGTCCCTGCGCCGTCCCGGGGAGCATCCCTTGGGCAGTGCAGCATTTGCCTCCCTGCGCGGAAACGGGCCGGCCCGGGAATCACGGCTCCAACGGGAGTTCATGTTTCTCTCTGTAAAAAACGGAGCGGGTTTCATAGCCTCGCCTCCACAAAAAGTGTGAGATCAGCACAAAATGTTATCACTGCATGTAAAAATCGTAATAGGGTTTGTTTTTCTCTGCACTTAAACAGGAACAACTTCTACGAGCGCTAGATTTCCGGAACGCGTTTTCTTCTCGCCCATACTTGCCTTCACGTCTTATACCTCCAGAAAGAAAAAAGGTGGTATTGCACATTAGGCGAGTAATGCTTTCATAAAAAATTTATTCAGCGGATTTAATATAATTTCACATGCCTGTGTGTGAGTACAGGCCGTGAAGATCTATCGAATGCAGTTTGGCTAATGGAGTTGTCATCTTTCTTAAATTACTGCCGTTTTAAATTACAGTTTTAACTGTTAGTTAGACGTCTGTTAAAGCATTTTCTTTGTAGAAAAAAATACTAAAACTTAGTTTATTCCTAGCAAATGTAAAACCTAGGAATTTTTTGTGTTGTTGTATTTTGGCAGTAGAAACTTTTCAGGGAGGTCACACTGCAACAGGATGGTATTTTCTGAGGCTGTCAGATCTCCCCATTGGAGTACCCCTGTGAAAATGCTGCTGGGGTCTCTGGGAGGAATGGAACAATGTCCAGGTCAGACTGAACATCCATGCAGAGAACAATTTAGCATTTATGGAAGCTTTGCTCCAGATCAGTATCTCTCTGGGTTCCCACTGAATATGAATGTCTGCACAGCGTGGTGGGAGTCTTAAGACAACTGATTAATCAGGCAAGTTTTAAAGCTTTTAGACTGACCCTTCAGTAGTAACACCCTTCATGCTAATGTTTAGCTGCCTAAAGCACTGTCACTCAGTGTCACTATCTACTTAATTAAAAGACAGGAGTCCTTACCAGTCATGCAGTCAGTGCAAAGAGCTGATGCTCTGCTCTTAGCACTGAGGAGTAAGTTCCACCTTCTCTCAGGCCTTGAATGATCTAACTCCTTTGGAGATTGGCTGGGTTTCTAGGCTGTTTTTAACTTACAGCATCCCTTTTGACTACTTGCTTCAGGATGCTGAAGAATAACTTTCCTAGGCCACAGCAAGCACTTGACCATATTGGTTGGTTTCTCCCTCACACCCCTTTTCTGTTGCTTTGGTTTCTTGCCCCTCACTTTGAGAAAAACTCCTGCTTTTCATAAAGCCAAAATACTCTTTTTAGAACTCCTGAGGTTGCCCTTGTCCAGCAATTTACTGTCACTTTATTGTTGTGTGGCCTGTTATCAAACAGTGCCTGTGTTTTCAAGGCCCTTGCATTTCCCACACTCCAGTAGTCCACCATAATAAAGTAAGAGTTACTAAGCTTCAGCTGCCATAACAAATTGTTAACGAGCCTGACAGGGCAGCCCAGGGCCTAGCAGAGTTAACCTAAGGCCTGAGGCCTGTTACTACCATGGGCACCTTACCTTCATGGGCACAAAACCACTTAGACTCTGTTACTTGCCTTATGCTTGAGTTCAGAACAACCTGTTCCTGTGGTGTGCTTAGGCTCTCATTTGGCCATTCCAGCCACCCACTTGTCTAGACAGCTCCCTGAGGGAGATCTCGTCAGTGGTCTGGCCAGTTCAGAACTGCACCTAGTATTCAAAATGCAGGTTAGCTGTGAATATGTATTCAGTGGTATGTTCAGTTTGCTCTTGTTCCATTCCTAGAACTTTCAAGCATTTCATTCTGATTGCTGGTGAGCATTGAGTGTGTTTACATGGGACTGAGAATTACAACACGAAGATTCTGGTTGGTGGCAGTCAGCTCAGAGCCCATCCTCCTATATGGAAATATGTATAACTATATATAGTTAGGATTGCCTTTCCTCATTGAGATAACATGAGGTTTATCTCAACTGAAGTTTTATCTGCAGCCTTGTTGTCTGGCATTGGTTATTTTTTAGTGTCCTTTTGCAATTCTTTATCAAATTTACTGATAATTGCTCTGAACAAGATAATTTGGCCATTCTGTCCCTTGTTTCTGAAGAGGCCGATGGAAGCACAAACATGTACAGTTGTGCCTGATCAGTTGCATGTGTACCTTACTAATTTATGGATTCAATTAAAATATTAGTGCTTGATAGAACTCTGTTAGTACAGGAGGAAGCAGATATGAAGATTAGATGTTTTGCTTCCTCTGAGCTCATACACACAGATAAATACAGAGCAACATTTCTTCCCATTCATCACCTTGCAAAAGGACTGAATTAATTTAAATGTAAATGCTCCATTGAATTTCTGGGAGGCATGTGATTTTTGTCTTGCTGCAATATTTCAATCCTTTTTCTTGTATTAGGTTCTTCTCAGTGATATCTCAGAAATTAAATGGCCTGACCCTGCGACAGCTGATCTGACAAGATGTTTAGACAATGGCAGTGTGAAGGTCTCATCTGTAGATGGCTATGCTCACCTTTACTTGTCAGAATTGCAGCAAGAATTTACAGTGGAGTTCTTATGCAAAGTCAGCCAGTCATCTGCAGCATCCTCATGCTCCTCTGAAAAGAACAGCAACTATCAAAGCGGAGATCAGTGTGGAAAACGAAGTAAAAATTCTGCGGAAGTCTCATCAAAACAAAGAAGAATAGAGAATAGGGATAAATGTAGTTGTGCTGAAGGTAGGTATAGGGAACCAGCCAAACCAAAGGACCAAAAAGATGGAGATGGAGTGCCTTTGTTCCACACAAGTTGTTCTTCTGAATACACATGGGTTACACAGCGTTGGACTGTTTCCTTGTGCCCGGAAGAATGGAAATACCCTTTGTCCTTGGCACTAAAATGCTGTAACTTACATATTGTGGAAAATGTAATAAAGACATATGAGACAAACAGCTGTACAGCTGTTGAGGGTGATGTTTTAGCAGACTCTGAAACATATGAAACAGTTTCTTGTTTACCTACAGCTTTGCCACTCAGCTGCAGAGCCCCACATCTACACAGGTAATTTAAACTCTTTACTTTGTCATTGTTATCATATGCTTTTCAATTCTGCATTTTGGATCTTCAACTTCTAGCAAAATAATTGAATACTAGCTATAAAAAAAAAGTTTAAAATTACTATCAGTTGTGGGTCTTTTAGAACCTTCTTGAAACTTGACTTCGTAAAACCAACATTCTGTAACCTACTCTAATGAAGCTATAGTGATTAGCTCAGATTTAAAAAAATATATTTTCTGACATGCTTTATGAATATGTAAATGAAAAAGAGATTATTGAAAAAAGAACACAGGTGTTGTATTGGAGTGGGTTGCTTTTTCCTCTTGTTTTGAAAAGAGTATCTCTGAAGTGGGCCAGTGGCATATGTTGTCTCTCAGCATCACTAAAAATAATTTAAAAAATCATTTGCATGATTGAGAAGTTTAATTTGGTAAATAAAGTGGATCACTAAGGAATTGGAGGTCTCTGAAAATATGTGTCAATTTATCATTTGAATAAGTGTGCACACTTCAGTTCTAGTTACAGAAGTGATTACCAGCAAACACACACACACACACACACACACACACACACACACACACAAAAAAGAACAACCAATATATGGACTTAGTGAGGCTGTCATTCTATTTTACACACAGGTGGGCATTCTGTGACTTCTTTCAGAATGAAGATAGAGACGAGTATTCATTCCATCAGCTAATTCAAGTTGTGTGGTGCCAGGGTGTTTTCTACAGGTATGTAAGAGATCATCTGTTATCTGGAAGACTTTATTTGTATGGGAATTAAGCTCTAAGATGAAATGTCTTACTTTGTCCCTTTCTTGCTCTTTGAGAAATGGAACACAGTCTTCATGTCAAAGTCTGTTTCTGTTTTTTTTTTTCACTGGACTTCTAGCACAGTATATTATCAGGCCTTAATCTGAAGTCATGTTTAAGTGATCTGATAATCTGATTTCTTAAAGGTTTACTGGACAGCTGGAGTTACCACAGATTTCACTTAAAATAATGGTACTTAGTTTCTTTGCAAATTAGTTCTCTCCTCTTGCTGCTGAAGACTTCACAGCTTAGAAGTGTTTATCTTGGTGACCTACATAATTCACATGTTCAGCTGTAGATTGTCCTGGCAAGTCACCTTGTCCATATGATTAAGGGAAAAAAAAAAAAAAAAACAGGGGAAAAAAAAACAAACCAAAAAAAAAAAAAAAACCAAAAAAACCCCACAAAAAAACAAAACAGGACTTTGAAATTGCTATAACTGCTATTAGCACCTAAAAGTCTTTGATAAAAGCATCAAAAGCATCACTGGTGTTTAGCCCTTTTATCTTTCTGCTGAGTGTTCTTAATTTTTCCTCAGTATAATTCCTAAATTTTTATCTCAACTAAACAAAATGTTTAGCCACACTTCAGAGATTTTTCAGAGCTTTTTTTCTCAATTAAGACCTCTCGATTGTTCAGGAGTTGTTCAGTCCGGCATTTTCCTGTGTACACCAGATGTGGCTGGTCTACTAAGAAGGTTGGATTTTTCTTTACAGGATCATTATGTTTTGTGGAATGAGCAGCTCTTGAAGGTGTTTACCTTGATGCAAAAAAAGCTTTCTTTAGCTTACTAAAATCCCACCCCCATGCATATGTCAAAGAGCCTAGTAATATTAATATTCTCTGTTAAAAGACATTATCAGTGCATTCTACTCTTTGTGAAACCGTAGAAATTTTTAACATCTGAGTTGCTGAAAATGTGTCTCTACCTATTGTTTTCTTCAGGTTTAATAATGTGTTTTGCTTGTCTAGTGACACAGCATTTTAAATACTTGCTAAAAATCTTATTATTTTTCTTAGATTTATCCATGGTAGGACAAACATCACAGAAATTTATCCTGGTGATGACTCATATTTCAAGTCAGAGGGAGAATTTTTGGGAAAATACTTTGTACGCTATGCAATCCAAAAAGGAACAAAAAAGGTACGAAACTATCTAAAAACTAGAACTGCTTAAAAGGATGTTCCAAATTCCTTCAAATTAGCTGGTTCCTTAAGACATTTGTCTATGCAGTGTGTAGTGAAGTCCCTACACTGGTAATTACTACAATGCTGTTATCAAGCTATCAGTCATACAAAAATATGAGATTGTTCCTTCTGTTTCAGAAGGTATTTTTGTAAATTTTACACAATAAGAAAATTTTTCCTCATTGTAACATTTACTTTATCAAACTCAAGAGTAAGATTCTACAACAACCATTTTCCATGAATTTAGAAGTTTAGTCTTGAAGCTAATGTATTGATTAGAGTTTAATCTCTTTGTACTTTTTCAACCTATGACAACTTGGAAGTGTTTCCTACTGTATGAGGATAGAACCTAGAAGATGCAGGTTTTGTTCTGGCTTTGCTGCAGACCAGCTGTTCAGTGCTGGAAAAGGATTTTGCCTCTGTGCCTGTCTGTTAAGTTCCCCCAGAGGAGAGGCCTTCTCAAGTGCTAATTCAACACCTTGGTTTTTTAAAGCAGAATTAAGGATCAGATTTGTACTCTTGGAACGCAGTCTTTAACTTGAAGTCAAACATTGCCACTCAGTAATGACCTGTAGTCTACAGTCTGATGAGAGAAGTTCCTGGTTCTTGCTGAGTGTAAAGAAATGGAATATTTTAATATTTTTTCACACAGGTGTAGGCTTAAGGATATGATTTTCAATCAGATATTTGTCTATGTTCTGTGGCAGATTCAAACGTGATTATAGTTGGCTTCTGGGAGGTTAGAAATTTCATAACTTGCTCTTAATTCTGTTTTGAAGCTACGGGACTTGTAACTAACTTATCTTCTTTCTGCTCTTTACTCAGATGGAAGAAAAGATGTATTCAGTGAGCAGCCTACCTCCAGATGTGCCAGGACATCCATACTCAATATCCTCCATTATTACTCAGGCAACCAAGTAACTTTACCTTTGTTATATTAATTCTGCTGACTTAGAAAGGACAGGAGTTAAAATCACACAAAACGCTTCTTATTACTTTAAGTATAAAAATTAAAGGAAGTTATCTTAGCCCTGAGGGTGTGTCTAAACTTACAGAACAAAATTTTCAAGTGCTTAGAAGACATAGTAGGAATTAAATGCTTAATACCTTGTCTGATTTTTTTTCCTCTCCTCAGAATTCTTCAGTATTGCTGCAAAACAAAACTGTCATTAAGTCATAATTATCATCTCTGCTGCTGGAAAGTGGTATGTAGCTGAAAGTGTATAAATCTTGCAGTGTTACAAGCATGATTATACAGACTGTAGGGAATAGGACTTAATCTAGAGCGAAGAATGGTGAGTGTATCCTCACAGATAGGAAGGCAGATATTTGGGAACCAAAAGCGTGGATTTAAAAGTTACATTTAAGAAGCAATTGCATGATGAAGAGAGCTGGTTGTGATATGGAAAAACAAGTGAATAAAATATCTGGAACAGATACAGGCAGTTGTAATGATGTAAGTAGCCTTTCTTCAAGTTTTTAATGTATTTGTTGGGTTCTAGGTATCTGAGGCTGATGGACAAGAAATGTTGCCGGTTTTGCTGCATGAAAAGGTTATTCCCAGCACAGGAAGACTGATTGTGTACTCAGATCATAAAGTCCATGCTTTTTTTTGCGATAGGATGATCCTGACTATGGTTTGGGATTTCAGCTCTTCCTGTAGTGAGATCCAGGTAACATGTGGCTTAGAGGAAGGACTATCCATGAAAAAGTGTTACTAGGAAATTAATGAGAATACCAAACAGAAGTTCTGATGCCAATAAAATACAGAAACAAAAAAAGACTTTGAGAATTCTACAGATTTGGAGACATTTTTACACACTTCTAGAAATAATTTATTCCTGAATAGCACAAAGGAAGAGTTGGGGCTGTGCCAGTTGTTTTTCCCCTGCATTTGTAATAGCAGACTTTAGCAGATTCTATCCCTAGCAGACCACAGACTTGCAAGTTTTTCAAGTGGATTGTTCATGTATATTTCATTCTTGAATTGGCATATTATACTTGCTTGGTTTTTTCTTTGGACTTAAGTAGAAAATTAATATTTGAGTTTGCTTTTTATTTTCTTCTAAGATAAATGAAGATGTAGGCTGGTGTAAGTTAACTACTCCTGATGGGTTACAGCAGCTAATTCAAATAAGTGATCCTGGAGTCTATGAAAGGTAATTTAAATTAGTTGTTCAATTTAAACAATTTAAATATAAATTTTTTTCTTTATAAATCCTCTTAGATGAAGAAACACTGTTTTCTGATGATAAACTGGTAGGCGTGGACTAAACATGTAGTGATAAAAGCTCCATCTTATTTCTGGCAAAGATTCAAGACCTGTGTGACTCAGGGCCACTGCATGCTGTGATTCCATTATAACTGTTATGGCAGTGTCTTTCTAGAAAAATAACTAGATCTGCAACTTGGCATTTACTACAGTGGATAAAAAAAATAAAAAAACCCAAAAGCATGTGTCCTATATAGACCTGATATATAGAACTGAACAGCACTTTATGTAATTTTTGCTTTATTACAGATATTGACCTCTGCCTACAGATTGTTTTCTAATCTGCTTACTGTAATTACAGCCTCATTATTGGAATCATCAGAAGTTTTCTGTGCTGCATTTTAGCATGGAGATATTCACAAACAAAAATTAACATTTGTATACTGTTCATTGCAAAACATACAGCTTTGTTATAATTTACTATAACTGTATAGATCTAAATATGAAAAAGATTCCAGAGAAAAAATGGCAAGGCAAGCTAGGAGAAAAATACAGATTTTGAATCATAGATTTTTCTTTCAGATACAAGTGTATTCCTTAGTGCCTTCAGTTTTTCTCTCAAAAATGGAGTTTATTTCTTAAATAAATAACTACTTTTTTGAATTTTCATATTAACACAGGTACATCAGAACAGCAATAGAATGGTGCAGAAGTTTGAATGAAAGGAAGGAGATTGCTGAATATCCTGTACACTCCGTAACTGAAGAAAATTGGTATTCATCTTTATCCCAAATAATTGACTATAAATAACGTTGAAAACAAAGCTCAAAAATATTATAATCTGAATTTTGTATCTTGCATTTCCTAATGGGCAAAAATGAAATTTTTTTTTAAAGTCCATTTATTTTGTATATGGTTTGCTATTTTTCATTCAGTGTTTGAAATGTTCACTGAGTTTCAGGTTAAGGTTGTTTCATTGTGCTTTGCCTGTCTTAAAAATCAGAATTATGGTAACTTTTTCAAAGGACAGTTAATGTTACAAAGATGGTGTCTTGCACTGTAAAGATATCAGACCAAGAAAGATGTTTTTTAACAGAACATCAAGCATCTAAAGCAGTACTTTGAACTGCCTAATGACAGTTGTATCTCTTGCTGATGTATTTGTCCTTTCTAATACATGCTACTGACCAAAAATCTATTGACATCATCTCTAAACATATTGGGATATTAAAAATGTGCTAATTGAAATCAATTGCAGTTGCACTTGCTACTTACTGACCAAAAATCTACTGACGTCATCTGCAAACATTAGGATATTAAATATGTGCTAATTGAAATCAATTGCAATTGCACTTGTTACTTAAATTATAGCAGATTCAGCTGATGAATTTTATAGCATCAGCTATGTTATATTTATAGCTGCTGAAATGAAAATTCTATCTCTATTTATACATACTTACAGCAAAGAGACTATTCTTAGAGCAGAGACCAAATTTTTGGAAACACAAATGATTTACAAATGTCAGCCATTGAACTATGGTATCAAAGACAGATTTTGCTAATCTAATTCTCAGTATTGCTGGAAACTGTCAAAAAATAAAATCTGAAGTAGAAAATACCCTTGAGAAATAACCTTTCTTTTTTTGGACAGGTCTGCTGATGCTGAGCTTGAAAAAATACAGAGATTTAATTGTATCCTTTTAAAAGCTGTAAAGATCTTTTTCACTTTTATATTCTGCATGTTCAAATCTGCACTTTAGATCATCAAAGGCTGTCTATCCAGATCTTACCTTCTTTTACTGTATCACTTTAAAAACCTAATTTTCTTACTTATCTTTTTTGTTTTATCACTTATTTTGTGGTAAAGATTAAAAAAAAATTAAAACAGTGTTGAAGTACAAAACAAAAATGAAAAGTTGCCAGAAAACAAAACTCTTCAATGTGTATTGCATCAGTTTTGCTAAGAGTCATCTGCTGATCTGTTCTTGAAAGAGGAACAACACAGTTGCCTTTGGGCTTGTATTTGCAGTACAGTATCTTTCTGTTTATCAGCTCCCTTAGTATTGTTCTATTGTGTTCAGCCAGCTGGAAATGTGCACTGTGCTGAATCTGCTTAAAGCCACTCTAAAACTGTCTTTAAGCCAGTGTTCAATTCCATTAGTATGAAAAGTGCATGCTGTTAAACTGAAGTGTAACACCCTTTTCCTTTTCAAAGTAACTTTTGGATAAATTGAAGTCTAAAAGACATTTTTCTATAAATGTTGTAGACAGTTTTAAGTAATACAGTCTTTTTCTTTTTTCACCTGTATGTAATTACCATGCTACAAAATGTGAGACTTTGCAAGGCAGAATGATGAATACAAATGCAGTCTAATTTTTCTCTTTAGGAGGAAGAGTCTGAATTTTTTTCTTAACAAAGTAACACTAGTTTTATTAGACAATAGCAACATTCTGAAAAGGTCAACTGCCACAAAATCCAATCCATCTTGTATCACTGTCAGACAAATAGAAAACGGGTGTGAGACAGAACTCAATGAAGATTGCGTCTTGGAAGCTTTGGAAAAAACTTCTAAAGTCATTCAGGATATTGAATCGCTGCTTGCTGCTTCTGGGAGGTGAGGCCCTGTGTTCCCTGTCCTGACAGGAGCTGTCCCAGCTGTGTCTGAGGAGGCTCTGCGGGGAGACAGGAATGAAGGCTGAGGCCAGAGGGACAGGCTGCCGGTATATTCCCGGTGAAGTGTGTCAGGTGCCAGTGTAATATCACTAATAACGCCAGTGCCATATTTGGTATAGGCAGAGAAACAGTTGCGATAATGGAGCGCTGCTGTATAAATAGATCAGCCCTGACCCGACAGTGCTGCTTTTAATGTCTGAATATATGTTCGAATCAACTTGATTGATGGATTGCTGCTGGAATGACCAGGGTGGACATGGCAAGTTTCCACTGTAAAAACGTGCTTTTGTTCAGATGCTCTCACCAAGAAGTCTTAATACTGAATAAAATGTTTCCCAAATGCTTTCTATAGTGCTCTCTATGAGTAAATAAGTACTAATTTGAGGACAGAAGACGCTACTCTGCTCTGTGGTCTGTCAGAGGCGCACTATGTCCTAAATGACAAAACACTAAACTCCCATCATCGATGTCCCTCCCAGCATTTAAAGGAGCCAAAGCGCGAACACCAAACCCTCCATTTAATAATCCAGGAAACGCTTCTCCCTCACAACAAGCGCCGCTGCCGGCGGGGCTGGGCGGAGAGGAGGCGGGCCCGGGTCCCAGCCTGCTCCGCGGCCACGCATGCTTCCTGACCGGCTGCCCGGGGCGCTCTCCAGCCCGCTGCCTCCGGGCTGCCCGCCCGCTCCGGCCGGCGTCGGGCTGGCCGAGCCCCGTGGGGCGAAGGGCGGATGGCGGCGGCCGCGCTCCAGGTGGGCCCCGGGGCGGGCGGGGCGGGGCGGGGCGGGCGGCGGCGGCTCCGAGGCCCGCGCCTCCCCTCAAGCTCCCGCTGATCTCGGGTTCGCAGGTTAATTTCCTGCTCGGTTTAATTTAGTTTGTTCTTCGGCGTCTTGGTAAAATCCTACCGCTTCCTTCTGGGATTTTGCCCTCTCCAACCCCAAAAAGGCGTTGTAATTATGTCTGGCTCAAAAATATTTGCATGATCACTCCAATAATGTGTTATAATTATCTGACCTAAAAATATTGCCACTGTCAGTTCTTTACAGTCAGTCTTAGGCTGGGATCTCCTTTACGACGAGATTGTATGCTAAAGGTTTGAGCTGGTGTCGTAATTCTGGTTCATGCAGTTTTTAACATAAATTAACATCCAATATCAAATAACAAGGGGTTTAGGAGACTATAGAATTGTAAGGGATTACAAGTCTTTTAACTTCCTATGTAGAATGCATCATTCTATTAGTTGGCAGGGTGTTGTTTGGTTGTAGGTTGAACTAGATGATCTCAGATGTCTTGCCCAATCTTATTGATTCTGTAACTTCATGCATTAAATTCCTATATGTATTCACGTATCTAATAGCATCATGCAAAACTGGGGCAAAAATTATGCAGAGCAATATTTCTAAGTGATAATTTTAGCCATTTGATTTTTGTTTTGCTCGTACACCATAGCTTCTTAGCTGTTTTCCCAAAAGTGTATATACAATTTTGATCTAAATAATTTCTTGTGACAGTAATTTAAAGTGTTAACTGTGTGTTCTTTAAAATTATTTTGGTAACGTCCTTAAATTAAAGTAAGCATATCTACAAAATTCCATTTTGAGACTATAGACAGAGATTCTGCTCAGTGCTTCATCGCATTTAAAAATGTCATGAGAAACCACAGCTCAAAGCTGGGTTACTCCCTCAGCTGTTACATAAAACCAACCTAGAACTTCTCTTCAGGATGTTAACTGTAGTGACCACACAGAGGTCTATAAACATTTCCGTATGAATTATTCCCCACTTTTTGTTTTAGCAAGAATGTAAGCTACGCTACTGCTTTCTGAGATTTATAGGCTGGAAAAATCTACACTTTATTGTGATATTTTGTAAAGAGCCTGAAAAGCATCATTTTTCAGGGAGAAAGAAATGGTCTAGTTTTACATTAAAATTTATAATTTCAGATATTATTTTGGTTTTCCAGAGTTTGCTTTTTGTGGTCTGATTTCTCTCTTGATCTGTGGAAAAATTCTGGGAAATTCTGTTGTACCTGGGAATGTGAGTTGATTTTTACATAGGTGGCACTCATCTTTTTCTTAAAAGGAGGCTGAAACAGACGGCTTAAAAAGAACAGTTGGACATGGCTCTTGACTATGGTCAACCTGAAGCCAGGTTTGCATCCTGTTCTTCATTCTGGCTCAAGGAACACATGCTAATACCACCCATAGCACAAGTGTAAGCCTAACAGAACTGACACAGACCTCTGTTGCTATATGAATTTCTAGGTCTCTCTTTGTCTATTCCAGGGTCACTAAGTGATGGGGTGGAATTTAAAAAGAGATCCCTGAATGGGACTTTTAAACATTTCATTAGGTGGGTATCTTCTAGACACAAGAAGAAATCTATAAAAGGGATTGCTCTATCTGTTGAAATGCAGTTATGTAGAAGACTGGACTTGGTTTTGGACTTTGTGTTTTATTATTTTTTAGTTACTATCGTGTTCCATTTTTATTTCTGCTCTTCTCTTAGTTTGTGGGTTTTTATGGTTTTTTTTCTGCTTTCTTTTACAGTGCTTCAAAATTTAGCTGAGGTTCCTTTTACCTCAATTATATTTGTTTACAAATTAATTGACTATATGTCTATTCTTTCTGGATTTTTTTACTGTTGTTCATATTTCATGTATGCTGTTTTCCCTAATATCGGTGCTTACCAGTGCCTGGTTTGTTTTAATTTAGGATGGAACAAGTGGTGTTTGGGCTGGGCAGACTGGATTCAGAAAGCACAGAGGCTCAACGCTGAGGCATAGACCACAGACATTTCCTACTGGAGTAAGGCACCTGTGATGGGAAAAAAAAGTCCTAGTCCCAGGGGAAGTTTGATTCTAATTACTGGTGTGCTTTTTAAAGGTATGTTGCTACATGACCTCTTCACAGATTGGATTATTACACAGCCTTTATGGTAATTTTAAATTAAATCCAATCTGACACAACGGCCATATAGAATAAACATTTGCGAAGAGACTGCCATTTTTTTCCTTAACATGGAATTTATTCAGCAATGTCCTGTGTACCATAAGGGTGCCCACCAGAAAACAACACTTCCATTGTTTCAGGAGTCATTCATTCAGAAGAAGTGCTGTCATGTTAAGCAACTCTAAACTTGACCCACTTTTTTTATCTCTGTGCAAAGTCCATGTATTATTCATGCTTTCTTCTCTTTTACTTTTTTAAATGTTTTCTAAATAAATGATTCAGTGGGCTTTTTCTTTTCCTACAGAGAGTGCCAGTAGTTCTGTGTTGCAGATAATTCTACAACAGGCAGGCATGTAAATAATCCGGAGCAAACATCTATATCTTCTAAGATTTATAGTATGTTTAAAATCATAAATTGTTATGTATTAGCTTAGAAAGTCTAATACACTCAAAAAGGCCCTTCAGAATAAGAATTTATCTAGTAAAAAGGGTTGTCAAGATTAAATGTATTGCGCAGAAATGGTGAACTGATGGGAAGTATCCATTTTTAGGCAGGATGTAGGCTCTAAAACTCTGGTCTGTCTATACAGCTTCTCAAATAAGACTTGCATAACAGCTGGGACAGTTAGATCTTCCCTTGCAAAAAGAGGAGTTACGAAGGTAAGGTCGCAGACGGTAGATAAATCCTAAAAGCAACAGCCAACTTTTCTGCTGGAGCACATGCTGAGGAAAAGCTTAGGTAGTTTTGCTCTGTAAGGAAATTATTTTGATTACTTTGCTTGACTAAATGGCTGTTGTTTGTGTGTTTATTATAAATAATGAATATATTTTAGTGGGTTTGGGTTTCTTAAGGCTTATTCTACCTTCCAGTCTCCAAATTAAACAAGGCATTGCTCAGGAAAGGGTACCAGGGGAGTACTACATATGTTAAGAATGTAAATTAAAGCAGTGGTTTGGATTATACATTGAAAACTCAATTTTAACAGTTGTTTTATAGAGAAAGCTGGAATTTTGTGCTTCAGTCATAAGAATCTTCCAAACCAAATCTTCTTTGGTTATTATAGTGTAAAATACTTAATTGGGTTAAATAATGTATTTAAGATAAGAAGGAATCTTGAAACACATTCAGTGAATTATCACAGAGATGTTTCAGATTATTTTGTAATATTTAAGGTTTCAGTAAGTAGAATTAGAGCTCTCTGTGTTACTTGTGCTGGTTCTAAAAAAAGGCAGGTGTTTTAATTCAAAGCTGTAGTGTTCTAGTCAATAAACTAATTGAAATAAAAAATTCCCTGGGAATGCTAAATGCAAACAGTGAAATTGGGGTCTTAATGCCCAATTGTAGCTGTGGTGACAAATGTTTTGTGCTAGTGGATATTCTTTGTTTAATAGTTTCCTTTCTGATCTCTGACATTTACAGAACAACTGTCAATACGAAGGACAATGCACAGTGTGTGTCCTGATGACATTTTGTGTGCTGCAACATGGCTCTGGTCATGGCATCTGAGACTGAAAAGGCCCATGCTCTTCTCCAGACTTTCAGCACAGCGTCAGTTCTTTCCAGTCTAGGTTTGGGGATATTCTGCTTTGTAGCAGACAGACTCCTGCAGTTTTCCTTCATTCAGCAGAATGACTGGCTAAGAGCCTTATCTGATAATGCAGTGCATGGCATACTGGGGATGTGGTCCTGGGCGATAGTGATTGGACTCAGGAAGAAAAGTGACTTCACTGAGGTCACCCTAGCTGGCTTTCTTGCCTCTGTCATTGACGTGGACCACTTCTTTCTTGCTGGATCTCTGTCATTAAAGGTAAGTCACTAGATCAGTAATTTGGTACTTTTTCACTGTTTACGTTACTTTTCTCCTACCATGTCCTAGACAAAAATAGTTCCATTAATAATTTAATTAAATAAATTTCATAGATATACAGGAATTATGTTTCTATGCAGTTGTCACAATTTTAAAAGCCATTAAAATATTTTACATCTAGTGTTCAGTTTCTGCTGCTTAGAAAGGAAAAAAAGAGTTTTGCACATGTAGATGCTATTCTACATGCATCACATAGTTGCTTTGTTATCCAGCTTATGGAGTTAAGTGCTGCCTTGCACACTTTTGTGGATAAAGTGGATTATTCCAACTTCTCTTTACAGTAAGGGTTAAAAATACCTGAAACGTAAATGACAGAGCTTCTCTTTAATTTAATTCAGTCATTATAATTCAGTAGTACATTTGTTGTAGCCAGCCCTAAATATTTATCCCACAAACAAGCTATATGTGAGCTGTCACCTCTAAAAAGGCAATTTGAGTTGCATTTAAATATAGTTCATTGGAGGAAAAAAAACCAAACTAAAAATTAGTAGATAAGCAAGCGTCAGCTTATTAATAAATGTAGAAAGGTGTATTGGCTCTTGTTAAGCAGTGAATGGATCATCATCTACTTGCAGAACTGCTTGTTAGAATAGAGTTTCTCAATGGCATTAGTACTACCAGATTATGGTGCTCTTTTCCAGAAGTTTTCCTCCTCTAGTTTGCTCATAGTACTATTAAGTTCATGGGGAATAGCTAACTGTTCATAGGGAAATAGGTAAAAGGCAGGGAGGGAGGGAGGGAGGAAGAAACCCCTGTTTTTTGTATTCATATAAGTAAAGAACAACAATGGTTTACCAATTTTTAAAAAATATTTAAGTGACAGCTAAGTGCAAGAGGCAAATATTGCTTTTAGTTGAGATGTAAAAATCAGACTTAAAATGGAAAAATAATTTTTGTTTACATACAGCATCACTATTTATTGTAGAGAAAAGATGCCTCTTATTTGTGAGTGTGGTCAGTTTTCCCCTCTTGGCTTTACCAGTGCTGAGGGGAAAGGGAAGAATTGCGTCTCTGAACCTGCTGGCCACATTCCTAGTGCAGTCCAGGATACCACTGACCACCATTTTGCCACATGGACAGTCAGGCTCCAGCATGTCTTGGTGCCTGGCATCATTCTTCCCTGAGTAGTCCCTGGTTCTCCTCTCTTCTGTACTTCCTGCATGTGGAAGTGCTGTGCAATTAGAAAACTATGTAAAGAAAAGGAAAGTTAGCTTGGTTGATTAATGGATCGCATGTTACTGCTGAATAGCAATATAGAATAGAATTTAAATCTCTTATTAGTCTCATCTGTTTTTCTTATTTTAAAATCAGTGAATGCAAGTAAGTGAATGGCTAGCTATTAGAAAGTATTAAAATTTTATTGCTGCTTTTTCATGCATTTGAGATGATTGCCAGAATTTTTCTTAATTATGACCACTAGATGTCACACTTCACCGATATCAGTTTGAGAAGCTGACTGCTGAATTGTGTTATGGAATCGGGAGGTGACTTGCCACTTGGTAGGGAGGCAAGGTTAAATATACTTACACCTTCCTTGATGGGGAATGTTTCTGTAGCCTAGCCTATCCCTACTATGTGAAACCAAGCAAATTTTTGTAATTTTGTGACCTAATTTCTTCCTGTGTTGTTTCAGTTCCCAAGCAGATAGCAGTTAATTTTCTAATTGTTGATGACAGTTAGATCTAGTTCTCTTGTTCTTTAGGGGTTTTTTTGCAAAAGACAGCTGACTTCTGTGATCTCCCTCAAAATTTTTTTCAAATCAGAAACACAAAACATTGCCGATAGAATCATAGCCCATTTTAGTAGACAAATGTATTTAGCTGAGGTAAGGAAAAGACAAGATGCTCAAAGGCTTTTTCAAAGTGATTTGCCTACCAACTTCTTCGTTTTCCATATGTTAACTGGGCTAATAAAGGAAATAATCCAGTGTAGGTCTCTCGACTGTCATTACAACTTGCAAAGTCCCTATGCTTTGCAAAGACTCTCTTCTCAACTAAGTAACTTTAAAAAAAAATCTTAAGGAAACAAGTTTGTGTTTTCTAAACCTCATACTATTTTTCTCCTCTCCCATCTATTGCTTTTTCGCCTGAATTACCTCTAAAGGGTCCTGTCCAAAACCACGAGTAGTATTTTGGGTGAGACTTCATTTGAGCCAAATACTGTAGTTTAATTCCTTTCAAGGCAGAAAAGTACAATCCTTCTGTCCTTTAAAAAAAGAGTAATAATCTGTTACAGATTTTGTCTTCTTACAGTGCCATCAGAGTCTCTTTGGTTTGTGATGTAACATAATCCTCATAAACTTTTCTTCTGTGTGCTGTCTAGCCAGCTAGATCTGATTGTAGTATGTAATTTTTCTTTCCTTGGCTTTATATGATGTGCTTGTCAGTTTCTTGGCATAATTTCAGGCTGTCACCTATATAATTTATCACTTCATGGGATACTTTTTTACTACATATTTTGTAGTTACAATCCCATTGTTTGTCTTTAAATTGCATGGTTGAGAGTAACTGCTTTAAGATACTAACATGTTTACTGCTTTTGCAACACATTACTAAATAACTAAAAAAATTAATTCATATAATTAACCAACCACACCATTATTACTAATTTGTACCAATAGTATATTTCACGTTACTGCACACAATCACCTGTAAAGCTCATCATCATCACTTTTAAATCTGATGACGAGTTATTTTTTCTAGAGTAATCTTTCTGTGTGGCACAAGGCGGTACTGCCTTTCTGCCTCCAATTGCTACCTTCACACTACTCTAGTCACCTACTTCTGTTCCTGCTGACGCCACTCAGCGCCTGGATTGTTTGGCCATTGGTCTGTTTTTCATGGTCATCATTATTTTTCTGCAGTATTCAGGGTAAATAGTCACCTGTGGTATTTGTATGTTTGCTCTGATAAATACTTGTGTACCAAGTACCATGTGATCTGACCTTTTGCCCACATTATTTTTGCAACGAGTATGATAGTCTACAATGACTCCACTACTTGGAATTTGTAGTTCTTTGTGCTTCATGTGGTTTTTACTGTGCACACAAGTATAGAAGAACCTGTCCCACTGACTGCTCCAAAGGTGGTAGTTCCTGCAGCCTGTTGTCAGTCAGGAGTGCTGGTATGATGTGATGGGCTGCTCCCAGACTCCACCAGGATTGTAGCCCAGACACTCACGTTGCAGAACAGACATGCAGAAATTGCTGTCTTGGTGCTAAACAGTCACCAAATTTTGGAAGCGTAGAACATTCAGTTGGTGGCAAACATACAGAACACTGGCACTGCTGGGAAATGTGCTGCCCATGACTGACCTAAGGCTGTACAGGAGCATTTCTGGAAGGAGAATAAACTTTGTGCAAGCACAATTGATGTAGGATTGAATATGTTACTATGTTGTTAATATTGCTACTTTATGTTACATTGAATATGTTACTATGAACTAAAGACTTCAGGGTTGTGAAGCACCACAGAGTATCAGTGAGGGAGCATCTGTTATTACCTAACATCCATTGCGTTTCCATGAGCATTAAAGCAGATAATTTGTGTGGGTTCTCCTGTGTGCAATTATTGTATCCTGTCTCCAGCTGCTCATTGTAGTTAGAGAGGCTGGAGAAGCAGCAACTGCAAGATGATCTTGCATCTGATTGCATATGTAGGCAAATGGAAAAGGTCTTTTGGAAATAAATTCTGTTTGCAACTTTTTCCAGGAGGTCTAAGGCAGAAAAGAGGTTTTTTGTGTTTTGCAGTGGGGTTTTTTTTTGTTTTGTTCGTTGTTGGTGGGGGTTTTTTTTTTGTTTTTGTGGTTTTTGGGGTTTTTAAAAGATCTGGTGCTTTCTAAAGGCAAACAAGTTTTCCTGTTAGGAAAAAGAGATTGTAGCAGGTTAAATCAGCTAACAGAACTACCTGTCTGTGTCCAGGGCTTGGCAACTCAAGGATGAAAATGTTCCTTTAGTCACAGAATGTAAAAGAGGAAACTCTCTCAGGCCTTGGGCAACAGCATCTCAGAAGCTTGATGGCTTACTGCAGTTACAGAATAGAACTTTCTCTTGCTGTCATTGAACACTCAGGTTTGCTATATGAACAACCCTGCCATCTGAAATTTATATGAAAAGAATTTAAGCATCACCTTACTGATGCTTAAATTCTTTTTATATAAAATGAAATCATGATATTTCATTTTATATTAAAAGAATTCAAGAATTTATCACCAATACTGATAAACTAAGTGTACATAAGTATGATTAAAATTTTCCTTACCCACTGTGTGCTGTTGGCACTTAACCTTAATAAGCCAGAGGGAAAAGACTAATTTAGACTGTTCTACTGGGTTTTTTTCTAAAGTGCAGAAATAGAGGCCAGTCAATAGATTATCTGTGGAAACATTCAGGTTTCTTCAAAATCAAGTTAGTATGTACTTTTGAGCCTTTTGTTGGCAGTAACAAAAATTGGACTCTTTGTAAGGCAGGTGATAAAAAATTTCACCATCACAAGATTTTTCTGCCTTAATCATTGAACAATCTGCTTGTGTGAAACAGAACTGAAGTTGAAGAAAATACACCTTTTGCCCCAACTTAAAGGAATTGCGTCCACCACATTAGAGTTAAAAATTGTTGAGACAGTTTGTGAGCTTTTAAATCCCATTACCTGATCAGGAGTCAAGGACAAGTGTGTGGTGGCAAGCTAATAGAACAAAGCTTTCTGCAGGCCTTTTATGGTTGGCTGTGGTTTAAAGCATGAGCTGCTTTTTTTCAAGGTAGCCTGTAACTTCCCATCTCTAATCAGTTAATAAACTGGCTACAGCTACATCAGAGCTTCCTTGCAGAGAAGGTAGTGTTCCATGCAGTTATCTAAATTATGCATGAGCTTGATGAACCTATTCCAGAGTCCCACTGCCAGGCCCTCTTCCTTTTGAATCCTGCAAGGATTAACACAACTGAAGAATGAACAGGTTAGAGATGCTTTGTTTGCCTTATGCACTAGGAGCAGTGAGGGATGTGCTCAACGCAGCAAAGATACACTATTGCTTAACATCTCTGGGGCCTTGTTACAGGTTTTCTAAGTGTCCTCCAGCGACTGAATTGAGCCAATGAGTATGGCATCAGCAGTTCTGTAGACCTTCTGGTAGTGTGCTGTTGTTTCTCCTGTGCTTACAGACACAAGAATCTACTTATTTTTGTGAAATAGTAATCCAAAATGCCACTACAGTTTTTTTATTGTGTTTGAATTTGGGGTGATGGTTTTAACTGTTGCTACTGACTGAGTACACCCACAGAATATCTCCTCAAACATGTGTGTTAAATTGACATTATCACTTCTTAAAATGGCTAAATCTAATCTCAGTACCTAGACATTCACCAAATATCAGGCTTCATCAATATTAAAACCAAATATCAGACTTTCAGCTGAGTTATTGTTAAACAAGTTGTTGACACAAAAATCCCACTCACAAATGTTTCAGATCTTTGTTGATAAACTTCGTTTTGCCTGACCGTGAAGAATACTGTCTCAAGGTGATCAAAATACATATAACTTTGCTCATATTTTTGTCCTATTGAAAATTATTTTGGTGTTTTAAACACTGTGCAACTAAACCAACTTTACAGGTGACAACTATAGTAAAATGCAGGATGTTTTTCTGGGAGTAAATGCCATTAAAGCACATGATTTATTTCAAGTAAAACATACTAAATATTTCAAGTGTATTGCATGGTTGTTTTCCTTTTAATTGTCTTGAAATTAAAGACGTATAATCAGTGCAGCAGATAATACAGGTTCCCGTGTTCCACCTGACTGTGTGGCAAACAGGATTCCTCATCCCTCTCCCTCCCTGTTTTGCTGACGATAGTACTTAGTAGGATGCATGATTCATGTCATACATAGAGACAGGGCAGAACACAACTCTCATGCATAAAATTGGCTTTAAATTATTTCAGTGGAAAGTATGTTTTTCTTTCTGCTTCCATTTAGTCACCTGACAATGCACTTGTATACACTCATGAAACTTTTCTTCTCTTGTTACAGTTGTAGCCATTGGCAGTAATATTTTTCTCTTCTACAGGCTGCTCTGACTCTTCCGCGGAGACCACTTCTTCATTGTTCTACTGTGATTCCTGTGGTGGCTCTGACATTAAAGTTTATCATGCAGCTTTTCAGGCTTAAGGACTCATGGTGCTTTCTTCCCTGGATGTTGTTCATATCCTGGACTTCTCATCATGTCCGTGATGGGATTCGTCATGGCCTCTGGATCTGCCCGTTTGGAAAAACTCCTCCCTTGCCATATTGGCTGTATGTGGCAATTACAGCATCTTTACCTCATCTGTGTTCATTTATTATGTATTTAACAGGCACTAGAGAATTAATGTCCATAAAACATGGAATCCGCATTGATGTATAGGAATAATGGCGTTTCAAGGTGGTTTGTGCAAGCACTTGAAATAACCTGCCTGTCTGTCACTGAAGGGTTTCCGTGTGTTTCCTACACCTTCTGAATTAGGCATTTTAAAGTTGTAGAGCCAATTACAGCTCTTGTGTTAATTCCTTGTGGGCACAGAACCTATTTAATGAATAATAATAATTTTATATCTCTACATTTCCCTTGTACAGTGTGTGGTCTTCCATGATAGTTCATGCATAGTGAGCTGATTATAAAGTACTTAGTTTCTCTCTGTAGTAATTACATTGCATTTTACTGTTATGGTGCCATTCATGTGATCACCATTCACTTTGGATTTCTATTCTGCCTCTGGAGAATATGTTTCATCCAGATAGTATTTGTATGGCACTTTAAAAATTTGAAGTTCTATATAAATGCAGATATTATTGAGGATTTAATAGTGTATGGGAATTCTAAAAAAATCTCTGTTAGCCTTTCTAATTTATTAATATGTTAGGAGTCCTGCTGGATTTTTGCATTCAAGCATTTTAAAAGAAACACCGCCTCTATTTCACACTGTCTATCCACACCTCTTTGAACCTGTAATCACAAAGTGTTTTACTAAATTCTGTATCCCCCTGTCATTGCTTAATACTAAATTTTCAGAAAATTACTAGCCTCAAAATTAGAAAGGGGTATACAGATTGCTTATAGTATTATGTTGTGTTGTCCAATTTGTTTAATTTTTAAAAATACACAAAATATGAATGCTGTTTAATTTGAAACCAAGGAATTTTAGTTAATATTTAAGAATTGTGTGAAGATTCAGGGAGACTCAAGAAAATAAAATTTGCTTATAAAACAGGCTTGCTTAAAGATATTACTACTCAGTAAAGCATTTTCCATTAAGTGCAATATCATCCTCATAAGTGTAAAATAAAATGCATTATAATTATTATTATTATACTACAGAAATATAAATTTCCTCATAAAGAAGATCCATAAGGAAAAGTGTTATTATGCTGCAGTTTATGAGGTAGTAATTTGCACTATGGACTATTCAGTTTTTGTTTATAGACATCTCTCAGAAAGAGTCCCAAATTAAAAGTTGTCTGGTCTTGTCTAACTAGACAAGACTGTCTAGACTTGTGCAGTTTATAATATACAAGCTGAGAATGTCTATTAATAATTTTTAAATTTTTTATTCACTGCCCATAAAAGAGATGGGGCCTTAACTACTCCAGCTTGTGATGAATAGCTGTCAAAAGGGGATCATTTTTATGGAACTGCATGTATAAGGTAGCATGTGTTTAACTTAGGTTACCAAGGGGTGTAAGGGTTTAACATGATGTGTACATTTACATTATTAAATGTGTATTAGAATAAAGTTTAAAAAATTATTAAATGGGATGCTTGTTGTAATAAGTACCAGAAACTTCCTGTGGCTGCAGAATCCTTAAGGCTGTTTGAAGCATTCTATGCTAATCATGGAAAGTGTTGCACCTCTTTAAAATGTGTCTTTGCATCAAAAGAATAGTCACTGTCCTGTCTGTTCTTCACGTTAGAAACTTATGCCAATGCAAACTTGCTTGATAGTACAGTGGGCCTGTCTAGCCTTTATTATAAAATGAATAAAAGGTTTCTTTGTTGGAAAGAAGATTGGAAGAGCAAAAACCCCCTTAGAGGTTTATCCTCATGCTGTGAATTTCTGTCCTTTAGAGTTTTCCAGAAACAGCATAAGAAATATCTTGCTTTAGAGCTTCAGATCAAAACTGGTTTTCATCCAAATGCAGGATGGTTTACTAGAGGAGCATTGCTCATTCATTTTACTTCTATCTTGTATTTTAAAGTACAGGCTATGAAATGCCAATAATGAATAAATTTTGTGCAAGGGGTGAAGACTGAAACCTGTGTAGAAAATTTTCTCTATTCTTGTTTCATGATATAAAGTTTGTATAATTTTGTGCTTTATCCAGATTTTTTTTCAAAGGGAAATGTATAATAGGAACACGGTGTAGAATTACACTTTCTCACTTTCAGACTGTAGCTGTAGTGTTTCTGGTAATTAGGTCTACCCACAGTCCTTAAAATCAGTACTGTACTGTTCTAGCTATGTTTAAGGACCATTTAATGGGTACATATTCAGTAGTTTACAACTATGTATTTTAATTCTCTTTAAAACTATGAATTTTAATTCTCTTTGTGTCTAGATATTTCTGTGTGAGCATTCACAGTAACTTTGAGCTGTATTTCAAAGCACCATTTTTTCCAGCCGTGTTCTTACTCCAGTTCTACCACAGCAATAGGTGAACCCTTCATGAACTCAGACACATATTAAGGAAAGCAGCAAGTACAAAGTACTTTGGTACCATGTACAAGTACAAGTACAAAGTACCATGACTTTTCTCCCTCCAGACAGCCATGGCAGTCTCTCACCTCAGCCTGACATTTAGGCAGCTTTCACTGAGGCCATTAGCAGCTGTTCAAGGTAACCTGACACGTGGCATGTGCTGCTGTAATTTGTGGGTAGCCAGGGTAGGTACAAAGGGGAAGTTAGGTGTTTGTTTCAGCCTGTGTGTCGTGGGCAGAGCAGGAGCTACAGAGATTAGAGAGAAGCCCCCCTCCTGAGTCATGAGGCACAGACAGGACCCTCTTGCTTTCCAAACTCCTCATAGAGGCCTCTGGGTGCAGCTGGATCCAGCCTCAGTCCCAGATCCTGTCAATGGCTTATGTTAATGCATTAAATAGGCATTATTGAATCTTTTCACAGCTTTGTCCCACAGGATTAAGGATAAATTAGGGTTATTATTAGGGTTATAATTTACTATGATAATGATGAGACTAAAAGATCTTAATCAGAATTATTTACTGCACAGTATAAGTAGCTATAACTACTAGTCTAGTTCAGTCCACTATTTTTGAAGCAATATTGAAGCAAAGGTACAAAAGAAATTATGAAGTAGAGATTGATTGTACTCACCGATACCGATGACTGTGGGGAAATCGCTTTCTCTCAGCTTTGACGGGTAACCTTGAGGCAAATCTCAAGGAAGGAATTTTCAGAAAGGGGATTGTTGGAGGACCTCCCCACTCATTAAAAAGTGGGAATGGGCCCTATGTTTCCAGACCAGCTGTGTCACCTCAGCATCTTTAGATCAGTTAGCAGTACCACTTGTTTGTTGCTTTATCTGGTACCTTACCAGATCTGCCACAGCTTCACCTTTCTGTCAGGAGTGTTTAACTCTGGGATTGATGAGTCAGGCAGGTTTCAGCATTATGCAGCACCAAAAGCACCAGGACAGCCCCTTCCTCCTCTGATAGCTTTGCAAACAGGGCGTTATTCCAGCTGTTTTACTGCCATCCAGGCAGAGCATCCTGCTACACCTCTTCACCCAACACCTGCCTGCTACAGATGAATTGCCCAACAACTCCTTACCAGTATTCCGTGTGCATTTCAAATTCACTGATGTTTCCAACTATGCATCGATACCATGTCTAGCAAAACCATAACAAAAATAAACCAAGATACTAAAAATATACTGACTGTGTACTTTATTGCATGCATTACTATAATGGGTAAATGTAAAATACAAAAAGCATGTGATTGCACAAAATGGGGCTTGCAAAGTCAAGCTAATGATGTTGTGCACAATGTATGATGCATATCACTAAAATACTAGGTTTTTCAGTGATTCTTTTAACAGGCCAAACTAAAAATTTCCCATGTATTTTCAAGTTGAACTTAAAACGTTGAACAAAGTGTTGCTGTTTTGTGACTTACTTTGTTAGAACTGTGCTGCTTTTTTTTCTTGCTTTGATGGATTTCTGCTGTAAAAAGTAGGTACTAATAGCTCAAGCTAAAGAAAAATATTTCTTCCCCCAGTCCTGGAGCAATAAGATAATTTTTTTTCCTAATTCCCTAGTGGCCTTAACAGAATGCGTGAACATGTTTCCTATAACTTTGTCTTCTACTTTAAAATCTAACCTGCATTTTCACTTGACTGTTGGCATCATTTTCTACTACAGTGCAGTATATATTATATCACGTGCCCTTAATAAGGTACTGGTAAGTGAACTATTCATAACTGATCCCATGCCCCAGGAAAAATGATGCTAAGTTTAAATTAAACTGAAGTAATTTTTACAGCACACTACTGATACTGACTTATTATGAGAAGAACATTTCCTTTGCTAATGGAAATGAAGTTCCAGAAGGAGAGAGAAGGGGTTAAAATTCAGTCTGAAGGAAATGTTAGTACACAGTTAAGTTTGGACACGTGTTTTTATTCCATCACTGTCAGTATGAAGCTGGGTGATGAAATGCATCAGAAGAGTACGTGTCTGGTTGTGTAATTGAGCCAATCTAAGTTCTGTAAATTATGCAAATTTATTCAGGGCAGAAGAAGCTTTGTATTCTCAGTGTTACATTGTGAGCTTTGATCAACTGGTAATTTTGAGCCCACAAACTAGGTTTTTTTTCCCTGCTACGGGCGGACCTTGCATTGAAGCAAAGGAAGAGCTGTCAAGTTGAAGTACCCTTTGTGTTCATCACAAAAAAACCAGTAGTAATGCTTTTCCTCAAAATTATAAGCTGGTGTCTTCAATTCTTTCTTAAAATTTCCCAAATTTTACATCCTCTGCATTGAATTTTTGAATTTATATTTTCAAATTATATATTTGAATGCTGCATTGTAGAGCTGTTTCCTGTTATTTAAACCTGTTATTTAAAATTGTTTCCTAATAATTAAAGTTAAACGGTACTTGTCTTTTTTATATGTACATACATATCTATATATATATATGTTTATGTATATGTACATATATGTATCACACACTGATACACATACATCTTTCCTTCTGTGTTCATATAATAATTTTGTATTTCTTCAGCTAATTTTGTATTGGTTTTCCCTGGAGTGAGTAGAAGTGTTTGTCTCACTGACTGTGAAAAACCAGGCATGCTACAACTTAGCAGAAACATTTTAGTGCAAGGAAATCTTCACATACTGAAAACAAGAAAAGAGATTATGCTGTTCTTTTGATGGAAGCATTTAGTTGGTTTCTAGGCAGTTCTTGAAAACAGATTTGTTTAATCAAAACTAATAGACTGAAAACATTTGTCTTAGTAAATATGAGTGAACGATCTTCATTAAATTGGATTTGTATACTAAAACTGTTGCAGGGATAATTGGCCAAGTTGCTGTTGCTATATCCACTACAGAAACAGCTCCTTTGGCCTAGGAATGTTAGTAATATCCCTGGAGCTTTCCTCATGTTTCCAAGGGAATTTAGTCTTGCTTTGATCTTATTTTTCCCATTAAAAAATTAAATTGAGCAAGAGCTCCTTGCCTGGTGTGGAGTAATTTCTTTAAACTGCTGTCCAGTCATTCACATCAGTTCCTACAAATGAGCCAAAAAAGCTCAGTACAGTAACACTGCAAAATAAATTAAATCAAAGGTAGTGGACATAATATTGACATAAGGAATTTAGAAGGTAGAATGTTTCTAGTTTCACATTTCCATTCAAATTGTTGATTATCAAAACCCCCTCCTTTTTATGTATTACTGCCAGCAATTTAGAAGCAAATTTTGTGGTGACTGCTATAAAAATTTCAGGTTTTTCTGGGCCAAGTGAATACTGTTAAGAATTGAGTAGTAAGGCCTTATGAACATTTTTCCAACAAAATATCTGTGTCATCTTGTTAATGTAGCTTTTTACAATGTGTGGATACAAACTCTCAGTTATTGCCTGGTCTTATTGTGGAAACATGGTTATGGCTCGGGGAGGTTTGGTAGAAAATGTTCTAGCTAATATGACCTTTGAACTCAAGTAATTTTTGTTTCATTAGTCCATGTGGAGACAGATCTTCCCTTCTATTTGATATGTTTTGTTAAGGTGAAAGTTTGAGTGCTTTGCCAGCATCTTTTGTGTGAGTGTTTTGTGTGCCTTGTACATGAATAAGCAAAGCAGAGACACTTAGAACTTTAAAAATGTGTGCGTATGATTTATTTTCAGTTTTTCCCCATGGTGAAAAAAAGTTCCACATGCTTTAGCATCATGCATCTTGCATTTAAATATGTATATAAATGTTGACCAAATGGTATTTCTAGTACTTTTATATGGCTAGAGAGACACTGTTAGTATTTCATGTGCTCTCCTGGTGCTTGACTTAACTTGGGTTGCATGCTAAGCATGATCCTACTGCCTCAGTGTACAGATTGCTCAACTAGGTGTAGCAAATATGAGTGGTAGACCTCTGTCTGGTAGTAAACAATCATAGAGACCCTTTCTATTCAGTGTGTGACTGCTCAGTCTATTCAGTGGTGCTTAAAATGTGATTTATATCTTCCTGAAAGAAGATATAAATTTACATCCTAAAAGAGATGTATGCTTCTGGAGTACTGAATTCCATTATTCCAATCATCACCTATTGTTCTAAGTAGGTAGTACAGGAATATAATTGAGATTGTAGATTAGGCTTGTCTTCCTGTCCTTCATGTGATTTCCCCTTGCTGGAGAAGTAAACCATCTTTTCAATGACTATTTTATCCAGGGGTTCTTTGATGTGTGACATAATAATGTAAACATTAAAAAATGGAACAACTAGAGGCAGTTCTCAAGAGGCACTGATGCTGTAGTTGCTTCTAGACTGGCATATTTCAGTAAAGGGATGACCAGCTTTTTAAAATTAATTTTAACTTTTGAAATGCAGATGAAGCATTTATTGTAAAGTTAGACAATTATGTGACCATCTTTCCAAACACAGGAGTCTCTCTTTGAAAGATTTCACAATTTTGGTGAGAATATTTATCATGGCTGAAGTTTTCAGTGCTAAATCTTTGCTTCGGTTTACGATTTGTTCAAGATTCATATATGGGGACTTAGCAACGTGAAATCTGTTGAAAGTTTGCACCTTTTTCTCCCTTGAAAGTTGACACAGAAGAGGCTCTGTTTAAGTTTCGCAAAGTAGAGCTTGTATTAGGTGGTCTAGCTCTGTGGCAATAGAGAAAAGTTGACCATCTGATACTGTAGGCTGCAGGGTTAGTTAAGGGAAACCACGGCTCGAGTTTGTGCTGTATGGGGCTCCAGGCCTCGGTGGTTTCTGTGAGTGCTAAAACCTGCTTCTGTTACAAAGAAAATCATGAGCTTCAAAAAGAGACAGTTTTTTCCCCAATGAATTTCAGCCACTGAAAATCTTGTTGGATGATCAAATTTCTTGAAAACTCGTTTCAGATAAGAAAACCAGTTTGGCAGGGACTTGATTTACAAGTAAGCATATTCCTGCTGTCTGTTTCAAAGTGAGGAATGTTGGCACATTTCTGTAGTTCTCTGTTGCCTGGATTAGCTTTGCAGAAAAGGATGCGTTTTCTTAGTCACCGAGTGTGAGCATTTCCCCTCTTTTTAGTGAACAGGTAGATGGCTTTGAAAGCATTGAGGACAACTCCTTTTGCCTTTGGCACACATTCACAACCATTCACCTGTCACAGTTATGAAAAGTATTCAACAAAAGACGGAAAATGCCTTGGACTAGGCATACACTGAATGCCTAATCAGAATGTCCAAACTGCTCACATAACACACTCTAGGCAAGAAAATAACTGATAGTGTGAAAAAGTCTATTGGGAAACAAATTATTGAAGAGAGAATTGCTTTGCTCTGGCTTTTTTCTTCACCCAGTGGTTCTACCTCCCTGCCTTGCAGGGGGACTGGCCCTTGACTGGGTTTGTTCTCATTGCTGCACAGGGTGCACATGAACCAGGCTTGTTTGGAAGGGGAAAGGTTTCAAATGCACAGGAAAAGGTGAGTTGCCTGATGGTAGCAGAATGCTCTGTTCCTCAGCTGGCGGTAGGTGATACTAAGAAGGGGTGAGGGAAGCACCTCTCAAAAGGATTACTATTGATTGGAGGTAGAGAACAAATTATTTCCCTGGCCCTGGTGATATTTCAAGGAACCTGGCAGGAGTTACTTTACAGCTGGAGATAAAAGCTTTACGTTTCAGCTGAGATTCCATACTGACAAAATTACATCTACAGAGGTAATAAACACTGATGTTCTCAGTGTAATGAGAATAGCTTCTACTAAAATTTTCCAAGTTTGTGCTACATCTAGACTTGTAAAAAAAAAAAAGGCAACTTTTTTTTGCTTTGCATTGGAGATGTTGTTTGAAAACACTCACATCCTGCCATGTTTGCAAAGAGTGTTCACTGTTTCTGCTTCCTTTCTGTCCCAAAGTTAACCATACTTGCCAACCTTAGCTGCTTCACACAGAAGGAAAGAACTTGTAGAGTTAAATACAGAAGAAAGTCCGTTTTATGAGTGTTCTGAAGGCTTTTCACCAGGGTTTCAAAGTCAAAACAGTTGAGCAGAGGTGTTATGAGGCATACAGAAAATACATTTCCATGCTACTGAATGTTTTATTCCTTCATACTTTACAGAAATAAAACTTCACTGCCACTTGTTTTGTTTCCTCCAGTCCATGGCTAGTCCTTTCTGTGCTCTATCTCCAAGAGTCTCCTGGTAGCATTTCAAATTTGTCTCCAACGTGCTTTGTAAGAATTACCCAATCTCACTGGGCCCCTAATTAGTTTACAGGAGGAAAAAAAGCTTATTGTCTAATATGAAAAAATGGCTGAGCCAATAAGTATGTCCAAAGATAAACTCTTTGAAGCTAAAGAAGGGGAGCTAAATGGAGAATGTTATGATGAAATGTAGCTCTCCAAGAACGAGATTGATCTAGAGAGGAGCTTGTTTCAAACTTTGTAAGGACTAGCTTGAAGCTTCATTGTTAAATATTATGTACCAGTCACTTCCTGCTAGTTGACCTAAAGTGATGAAATAGTTTGGGTTTTAAAACTACAAAAACAGAGCAGGTTTTGCAAACAACTTTCCAGTGCCAGGAAATGGGATCTGGAATAGTGATGAGGAACTAAGATATCAAATTCACTTGCCAAAGTAAATCAACTCCATGCCCCAAGTTACTCAATAAATATAAATGTGAAGGACTCTTTCTATCCAAGTATTTGATGGACTGGAAACCACTGGATAATCTGAAAAAAAAGCAGGCATTGAAAGAGATTACAGGAAGACAGTGTGTGTCCTCCTTCTGGAGGGCACAGAACCACGCCATGGCAGGACAGTCAGCATTTACTTGAAAGATTTGTCTCTTATTCCTGTTTAATTTCTGTTGCAACCCAAAGACTGGATCTCAGAAGAAGTGAACAATTCAGGGTGGTCCATCCTTAACTGGAAACATACAGTCAGTGATATCAGAGTGTAAATGAAATTAAAAAAACCTTTACTTGCCAAATTTCAGGTGGCTAACATTACATAAAAGGCATTTAAAGTGCAGATTTATACCTGTGTATCTTTACAAATCAAATTAATTCTGTTACATCTGTGCAGCCTCTATCTGCTGTCTGTGAGATGTGCTTGGTTTGCTGTGGTAGTTTAATGATATAACCTTTACTGTAAGTGAGGAATATTTGGTGACCACATTTCCTCAAAAGGAATTCAAAAGAAAAGCAGGCTAAATCCAGCAACCAAAACCCTTCCGGTATTAATGAGCAAGAACCGTAGAACGTGTTATTACATATTATTAGCAACATCCTTATTAATTAATTCTTATTGATATTTTATTTGTGTGTGTTAGTGCAGGGAGGTTTCAGTCACTCATTGTGTTAGATGTTGTTTAACAGTAGGACAGTCTGTGCTCAAGTAGTCTTACAATGTAAATACTTTGGTTTTATCATATAGGCAACATGTAACTGTAAAAATATGAGAATAGAGAAAGGGATTGTAATCTTAAATTCAAGTAACAGACTTAAAACATGTAAACTAAAATTAATGAATGCAAGTGAGTTGTTCTTTTCTCAAATTGTTGGCATTTCCTGTATCTCAGGGACTTGTTGAATTCATGCTTTTGGTATACCAAAAAGAGAGTGGCCAGGAATACTCCCATGTTTTTTGTGCTTTTTCTTTAAATTCATGTTTTAAAAATTTTCTTAAGTATGTTTTCCTGAGACAATGAGCTCATGCAGAATGATCAGGAGGATCTATATCCAATTCATCCATCATTTTACTGTTCAAAAATTTACTCTCTTTGTGTCCTGTTGTTGGTAGAGTCTGGCCTCTTTTGAAAGCACAGCAAATCCAATTTTTTTCTAAATTAAACCGACTGCAGTCCTGTCTACTGTGTTTCATCATAACACATGATGAAATTGTACACTGAAGTTATTTTGTCCCATTCTGTGGGAAAAAAGTGAACCAAAAAAATTAAAATGGCATGGGGAAGAAGCTGTTTGGGATGGCTGCTCCTTCCGTGGTGAGTTTCCCCACTTGTGCCAAGCTATCTGAGAGCCGCAGAGACAGAATGGGCATTGATAGGAAATTTATGCAAAGACAACGAGTGAAAACACTCTTTTACAGAGGGCCAGAAGGCCTGCTCAGGTAGGAAAGATCCTTCATTAGAGTCACCCTCACATTTCTTAGTCTGGGATATAGAAAGCATGAAGGAAGTTTTGGCCTCTACTGATCTCCAAGACACTGTGAATTCAGCTCTAAACAAAGAGCCGGGTATGCTGTGCAAGACTGACAAGTGCACTGTGGCCTCAGAGGCCTCAGGGATGTGAGGGGACAGCTGCCTGTTTCCCGGCAGACCTGAGGTCATGTGAGGTGTTATAAAAGCCCCGGTGCTGGCTAAACAACAAACATGTAACATGAGGACATGACGGTTCGTAAAACAAAATTTAATCTCCTGGTATAAACAAGGGCTGCAAGAGATCATAGTTCAGGGTTGGTAGTGACTTCACAAGCCGCTGTCAGAGTGAGGGAATTCGGGTCAGGGAAGAGTTAGGATGGCATTTGCTCTCGGCGAGGGTGGTGCAAGGCCTGCGCTCCCCACGCGTTGCTGCCCTGGGCTGCACGTGCCCCGGTCACACTCGTGTCAGCATAACCTTGTGCAGGCCCTGTTTGCGCTCATCCTGCGCAAGCCTCTCTGCCCCCAAACGTGTTCGGACAAACTGGAACACCGGGACTTTTCTGTGCGCATTTATGTTGGCAGAAAACAGCAGCAACCTCTTCAAAAAACTTGACTTAATGCGTTTCCATTGAACATTTGTCACTTTTTGTTATCATCCTGTGCATACAATGTTGGGTTTTAAAAGATTGGGAGATCAGAACAGATGCTCAGGACACATCTTGTCCAGAAAGACAGCTTCAAGTGTATTAGGATGCAGGAGAAGCAGGCTAGAAACAGAGCATCCTGCTGATCCAGACCACTGTCCTGTGCGGTCAGATACTGCCTCTGTAGGGCACGAGCTGTCACATGTTTGTGAGTGGACCTTCTGTCCATCCCCCATTTTGGTTTTTGCCTTTTGGAATCAGAATCACAGACTCAGTTCCTCATTCAAGAGTCAGTTAAGGCTTAGGACAAAAAACAAACCAAACATCCAAAACTTAGGGGTACCTGGCCTTTGCCACTCAGCTTTGTCATGACAGAAGGCAAAATCTCCTGTGAGGTAGAGTTGGAAAGAGGCTGTGTGGACACTCATGTAAATGTCTTTTTTTTTTTTTTTTAGTTTGGTTTCAAGAACAACTCAGCTATGTATTCAAGAAGATACATTTATTCTTAAAATAATAAGGAAAAGCATGCAGAATTACTGGTCTTTGTTCTGTTCAAAAACACAATTCCCAATGTACTTATTTCCTGATGGTGCATCTCAGCATCAGGTTTTCTCCTGACCTATTCAGCCCTGGAAAACATCTGACATTCTTTTTTTCAGCACTCACCTTATAATCCTCTAAATTATTATTATTTTTTTTTAAACAGAGGTTGAGAAGGAAAGCGTCTTCAGTTTGTCCTTTTGCTCATTGCTTCAATAAATTAGGTCCTTCCTCTCATGCTGCATAATAAGGTGTCAGGCATAAATATCATACTGGATGTATGAAAAGTATTATAATTTGGCTATCTCAGATAGCCAAAACATGCTATCAGAAGCCAAGATTTTCAGTTTACCAGCAATATTGGACTCTTTGGCAGTCTCGAATTACGTTTCTGAGATGAATCCTGGGGCTCTGCTCAGGGCTGTCTTCCCAGCCAACCCCTGCAACATGATGCTAATACAGCAGTCTATCAAATGGTACTCCTTGCTTCTTCAGTAGTTGTTTCCTGGGTGTCTGCCTCTCTAGTCTGCAGTATTTTCATGGCCACCTTCTCTTCAGTCTATTTCATTCTTTCAGAGAGGAGCAGAATCACAGAACTCGTATCAGCCTCACTTTTCTCATAGTTCTCACTTCAGAGAGATTTTCACTTCTCTTTTGAGCGCCAGTCATTTTCTCTGTTAGCGCTGGTGCCACAGCATTCCCTCCTCCTCCTGTGGTTTGTCCCCCAAAGCACTGCGCTGTGAGGAGCAATCCCTTTTGCAGTGTGCTAGTGGTTGGGGCTTCCTCTGTGCTGATTCCATTTGTGATGATAATTGCTGCCACAGGAAGAGCTGAAGTCCATACAGCCACCTTCAGGTAAAATGCCTGGGGGTGTTTACCATTCTGTCTGTCTGTACATGACTTTGTGTGTCAGCTGCTCCAGATGGAATTCAAAATACCCACAATAAAACTTGCTGAAATGGACAGTGGGAAATAGTAGGTATTTCTCTGAAATTTTAGCATTGCAGCCAGAGCTGGCACCTTTGCCTTCTTGGTCTGTAAAGCCCAAAATGTCATTTCAGGACAAAAACCTGCATCTTCTTCCCAATAACTCAACTTTCATCTTATTCTGTCAAAATTTAGTAGTCAGGGAATGGGAAGTCCATGCCTTGAGTGCCAGGAAACAGCACAGACAGAGACAGGCCTCTCGGCAATTCCTGCAAGTGCAGCACCTCTGTCACCAGAGAGTCCCCGGGACTGAGCACAGCAGCAGGATGTGAACATCATCTGTGGGGACACTGATCTGGTGCAAGGGGAATGGGTGCTCCAGTCCTTCCGCAAGTTTCTTATCTGTTTTATGCGCCCATAAGATGCAGTGCTGAGTGTAAGATAGATCCCACTGAGGCTCTAGCTCGCTGCTGGAGAGGTATCCTGACGTGTGGGTGTATCCATACCCTCCCTCTTGGGCAGAGGACTGAATCTGACTTGCATATTGGAATTTGCATGTTAAGCACTAATAACTTTTCACAGGTCAAAGTTTTCTTTGGGACTCCTCTTTTTCCCCAAAATGAAGTCCCCACAGATAAAATGTCTGGTATGGAGAGGGCTGAATGAGAGTCATGCAAACCATTTTAATGTCAGAGGTTTATGATAGGCACAGGGCCAGCCATTGCAGTCTGGAATAGGGTTCATCTGACAAGACCAGTTTCGGGTTTTGATATGCACATAAACAGTTAAGACATTGCTAGGAAGTCCAAAGTATATTTCAGTGTGAAGGTCCTTTCATTATTTAAATCAAACTAGAAAAAACATTTATTACTGTGAGTTCGTTGTTATGATCATTTACAGTGTAATAAGTACTATGATAAGTCTGTTCCATCTATTGATGTGTTGGAAGCCTCAATCAAATTAAGTCTTGCTGGAAACAGTAAAGATCCAAAGTTGTTTTAACATTAATTATCCTGCTTTAGCAAACTGGATTCAGTCTTCCTCAGCAATCAGCACTCCTGTGGCAAAAGAACATTGTTTGCCTGCAAGGAATGGGTAAAGGAAGAAGCATTTATTCTTGCCTCAGCTTAGTAACTGCAGAGAGATATACATAACTGAGGAGATTATATTACAGTTCACACTGAAGTAGAAGAAGTTAAAATCATTAACCTCTGCTGAAAAACTGAAGGCTCAGATTAAAAGATTGGTCAGTTTTAGCCTTGCTAGCCGTTCTACTTTTACAAATAAAAGGCAGAACTTCAAAAAAGGATTTTAAAAAGCATTTACTTTGTTTCAAGGATAGAAGAATGACAAGCTTCTCATTTGCAACAATTTCTGCCTGCAGGTTAGGGCTTTGATTTGAGCTTTGAATGCAATCCAAGTCAATATGTCAATAAAAGTTTTTGCCTTCTTTCAGCTATACCTGTAACTAATGCCACTGTCAACTCTTGTCAGCCCAATTCTTGGAAAAGAATTTCTGGCTAACTCTTTCTTCCTTTGTAAGTTGGATGGCTGCCTGCGCATTCATGTGGAGCCATAGCACAATATTTGCTATTGTTCTCTTTGTTTTCATTTTTAATTTCGCAGTCTCATAAATCAGTGTTGTTTCCCCAGTTTACATTTTGTCCTGTTCCAATAGGTTTAGCATTTTAAATTATTGACACATTATATTGCCTCCATAAAATGGGAAGCACGTTCTGGTTCTGACACAACCCTAATTTCCTTCCTGCACTTTCAATGTTGAAGCAAATGGCCATTTACTTAATTATGAACCTATAAATGGCACCATGAACATAGGACAGAGGAACATAAGATATAAAACTTGAGCTCAAGCTTGTGTGCTGTTGTTTGTTGCCAGCAGCAGAGAAAATAATACCCAGATTGCTGTATTTACTCCATGGTTCTGAGAGCACAGGAGCTGTGCCTGTCTGAGTTACCTCTGGGGAGCACTTAGAACTCATCATACAGGAACAGGTCTTAAGAAACACAAAAACTTTGGTTCTTCTTCCATCCCCATCACTGCTACAGCTCCCTGTACTCCATACTCTCACTGTGGAAAGACCCTCGTAATCTGTATCAGGTCTTTAAAACACTCTCATCCCTTGTGAAGAATTTGCCAGGACAAACAAATGAATTATCTGCAAGGAAAGAAAGCATCCTGATTTGCAGCGTCAACCAGGCCCTGGAATACAAAATCCAATACTGACTGAAGCTGTTTCTTTAACATGCTACTCCAGTAGCACCAGTCTCACTGTATTTCTTTTAATCTAGTTTTCTCCTCCTCATGCTACTTTGAAGGACAATAATGCTGCTAATATTCTTGTCCTTATGTAGGTTCGGGTTAATAAAGTTGTTGTAATCTGTCTTAGCTTTGGCCAGGATGGTATAGCTTTTACAAACTAAATGGTGACAATGAAGCAACTCTCTGATTTCAACATAAATGACTTCCTCAAAAGCATACTTTAAACAACACACAAGATTATCTTCTACTCTTTTTTTATTTTTACAGTAGACTTTTACTTCACAGTATAGTAGTCTGGATTTGCCCTGGTCTTTTGTCCTGGTAGATAACAGTGAATAACAGAAAAAGCTAGAAAGTGAAACACTGATAGCCAGAAAGATTGATTGCACTTTATTATTTTATTATTAGAAGAAATTGCAAAACCAGTGTTGGGACAACGTAAGTATAGACTAAAGTCCCTGGGGTTAAAAATTTCTTCTACCTTGTGGTCTGAAAATGTAAGGAATAGTAAGAATGATGTAATGAGCCAGTGCAAAGATGAGCTTGGCTGAATAGTGTAGGAAATTCCCAGACTGATTTTCTAGTTCAGCCCTGGGAAAGGTCGAAGCAGGCAGCTGTCACTGTGGTGGAGTACAGCATCTGCTTGCTACTCTTACAGCCCCTGCGCTCAGTCCAGACTGAAACCACACACAATCTCTTTAGGGGTTTGGAAGCTTCGAAACTGTGCCGAAAGCCGAGTGTGCCAGGAATAGCATGGTCCTTACAGACTGAAAATGCCTAGGTCCAACACAAGGCTAGGGCAAGGCTGGGCTTTCCTTGAGGTTTTTGTGCTACAGCAGGTTTGGCCCACAGCACCAGACGTGTAGCTTCCATGCAGGTGGCACCTAATAGCAGAGGAGTATTCTTCTCAATCCCCAATCCTGCAAGTACTTGTTTCTGAAGTACTCCTACCCTTGGCAAGTCTTGCTGAAAAGCCTCTTCAGTGAGGAGAGATGTGAGGATCTCGATGTAAGGCAGTAACTTCTTGGGGAGCTGTGTGGAATACAACCTGTCTTCCCATCTGGCAAAAAACTGAATCACGTCTTCACATCACTGCTGAAGTCCACAGTGCCACCCAGGACAGAACTGGTGCCAAGCTGCTGCTCAGGGTGGGGCTTTAAGGCACGTTCATCCCCAGCAGCCACAGGTAGGGTCAGGTGCTAGTCCTGCGGCTCAGCACCTGCTCTGCGGCTGTGCTCCTGCGGCTCCCAGGAGGAATGAACGTGAAATTTGTCACTGTTCTGGTTGTTCTGGCAGCCACAGTTAGTCAGACGTCTGAGAGTAAGTAGTCATTGTACTTTATCTATTTCTATACTTTAATCTTTTAAAGGTAAAAAAACCTGATGTGTGCCTACCTGGAACTGTGTCTGCTTGAGCCTTTGCAGCTCTGCATGGGACCAGAGGTGATAGCTTAAATGTCTGTGCTGCTTTTCTTCAAAAAGTGAAACTTGGGTGTCTTAACTGCACAGAGCAATCGGCATTTTCAGTCAGGGCCTCACCTGAGAACTTCCTCTGCAAACCTGATGTTTCCACAGCAGGTGTGAGTACACTATAATTCTGTGATGTGCCTTGAGCAAGGAAAAGCCACGTGAGCTATTTGTCATAGGAAATATTTCAAGAAGATTTTAGCTGCTGAAGGTGTAAGAAATTTAAAGCAGTGATTTCCTGAGAGAACACCTTGTAAAATGTCAGTATTTGTTCAAATGGATCTCTCAAGTTCAGGTGCAAATTATCCTTTACCAACTCCCAAGAGGAAATGTGTTTAGAAAGTCACTTGGTCTTTTTCCTTTAAAGTGAAGTTGCCCTGGGTAGCACAGGTTTCAAAAAACTTTTTATGACAAACTTCAAGTAAGAGATTTTTCCCAGCAGAAAAGCAGTTTTGCATGCAACTTTGCTCTGTGTTGAGTGCAGCATGTCTCAAGGATCCAGGAGATGTAATAACACTCAAAAATTAAACTTAACTTTAAACTTTAAATTTACAAAAAATTAAAAATTAGACAACTTTAAAAGTTTTCAAAACCATCTAGGCAATGCTTGCTTGAATCCTTACTTTTTCTTTGTAATTTTTTACTGTAAAATGGACTGCGTTCACAGAGAAGGTAACTCTGTGTTAATTCTGGAGCACTTTCTTCAGGACAATCCATCTCAGGCTCTTCTGGCTTCTGTAGGAGTTGGAATTGTGGAATTCCTTGAGGATTTTGATAACATGGACAAAATCTGCCTTAGAATTTTATCCTGTTAAAATGGCCACTACACCTGCTGGCATGGGAATATTCTGCAAGTACTTTTGGTCTGGATATATGATCTGGCCAGTCAGCAAGGTCTTGCACAACAGAACTGACACCTGCCTGCACAGGCCAAAGCAAAGGCTCTCTTAGAAAGTGTTCTTTTACACGGAACCACCTGACACGGGGGAAATGCCTTTAGCACCCAACTTTCCTCAAACAGACGTGCTCCATCCTTGACTGCAATGCTCAAATGGCAGAACCCACAATAAAAATGAGCAGGATTTCAGGTTACAGAATTTTGATTACAGGCATGCTCTACCTGAGCTGAACCAGATTTGGGCTCAGCCCTACCTAGACTTTATGCACCCATTTATTTCAGGGTGACAGTAGACATGCAAGTAAGATCTGGGCTGGCAGCTACAGAGATTTCCTTTGCCTGTGGACGTGAATTGGCAGCTGTTGACAGAGGCCAGGAAAGCCATCTGTCATCCAAAATCACACCTAGCTACAGGCTTAAGAATAACCCAGCCAGACAAGGCCAGACAACAAAGATCAAGGTATTCTGTAGAGTGTGATGGGGGTTTCCCCGTCCACATACTCAACCCCTATTTCCCATAATATGATTCAAAATAAGTTTTTGAAATTTTACTTCAAAAATGCCAGTAATCTTCCATGATTGCATCTCAGTGCCAGCGATTTACAGGGTGCCACACATGCAGTGAAGGAGGCAGCACTGCATAAATTGTGCAGCAGCCTGGACAATGGAGCTCATTCCAGAGATGGTTGGTTTGAATTTCAATTTGAGAAGACAAAAGCTCTCTTCTGGAAACTCCTACATGTATTTCATCTTGAAGACATGAAAGGAGAAATTTGGTAATTCTCATACAGTAATAGCATCCAAATATAATGTTTGACGCTACATCATAGGAATAACAACTAAATAAGACTGTCTGAGATTTCCCAAAGAAGTTATCTGCACTTATCCTACTGAAGGTATTCCAGTAATATTAGTCTGGACTGTGAAGTGTGGGAGATGGGTTCCCTCTTATCAAAATGTATTTCTTTATAGAAACAAACCAGATTTCTGTTGAAATGACAGATTCTTTCTGCATCTTAATATGCAAGACATTGTGATGTTTATTTTTGCTAGGAATAGCAGAAATATCCCCTTCTGGTAAGGCAGTCAATATTTTTTTTACCACATCAATATTACACTCTGGTTTGCCAATTTTCAGCCTGCATTTCTTTGATGCTCTGTAACCCAAGCACCAAGGATGTTCTGTGAAGACACGCAGCTTGCAAAGTGATCACGATTTGATGGACAAAACCCCATCCTAAAATCCTGACCTATAGAAAATACCTACCTATCTCCAGTCAGCCTTCCACCTTTGAAAATGTCCATAGTAATAGCAGTCCTAATAGCAAAACAGGAAAAGCATCACTGCATAACTTCAAATATATTTATTCTTTAAATATGCTTTTTAGATTTATGTATTATTGTTTATGGTTATATGGTTATAGCTTAGAACCCCTTGATCTTTTTTTTTAAACTCTGTCTCAGAATTGTGCTTTAACTGTGTGCATTACCATGTTAAAATAGTAGGATGCCTTGGAACATATTTCATCATTTGAGTTCCCCTGTCAAGTCCATCTGTTAAGTAACCTTGTTTTTACATTTCCCAAGAATTCTAGCATCCGGCTTTGTTCACCTGTCAATCAGGATCAGAGTCTTCTACATAACGAAATAGTTAATGACTTTCTTAAGATTAAGATGAAAAGACCTGCCCTGAGGTGCTGAACTCTTAAAATAGCCTCAAGTTTGTTTTAAATGAGAGAAACACTTTTTGGCAATTTTATGAAATGAGTGCTAAAAAAGCTGCTTTACAGTAGCTAATATTAAGTGCAGATTATGTGATAGTCCTTTTCCCTACAAGGGCAGAGCCTAGATTCTATGTTCATAAGCCAACAGCATGGGACTAAGTGCTGAAACTCGTCTGTGCTGATACCAGAGCATATCAATAAACACCATGTTCTGACTAAGCAAGACCATAATACAATCAATCAATGCAAAGTTGTGTGGGTTCTCTTTCCAGATGTACAAAGCCTACTTTGTAGCCACAAAAGAATTCCATTAGGAAACACTAATGCCTGCTGTTAATAGCACAGGTGTGCCAAACTTGTGCAATGTGTGCAGAGCTGCAAGTTCAGGGTGAACTTGCGGCACAGTTACCAGCAGGTCTCACATTTCAGCACAGAAAGTGCCTCAGGTGTATGGATCTCACTGTGCAAGAGAAGCTTCCCCTCAGAACACACAAAGTGTGGGGGGAACACATCCTGCTTAATAATGTTGCCCATATTTGCTGGGCTCCCTCATGTTGTGTAAATTCAAGAGCTGTCCTGGTTTTCTTGGTCACATAAAAGAACAAGTACAGCATGGTTTTTCATTCAAGCAGTCCAGCTCACAAAGGTGAGCCAGGTGTTCTGCCAGCAATGGACAGGCTCCTGTGCACTGCCAGCAGGATTCAGGAGGGACCACCAAAGGCCTGGGCAAAACACCAACTGCTGGAGTGAAACTTGTGAGGAAAAGAGCTGCACAAGTCCTGCCTAAGGCAGCTGGGCTGGGTCTGGAGTGGAGGGAAATGGAGAAAGGAAGAAAAAATGCCTTCCCTACTGTTCTCACTTAAAGCACAGCTGTTCTTTATCATGCTTAGTCAAAAGAGACCAAACTTAAACCAATAGGTAAGAGCAAGCAGAGGGGTTGTGGGCACAATGGCTCCATCACTCACCATCTGTTTCCACAGGGCATCATCTCCTCTTTTTCCCTCCATCTGGCCCTCCTTCATGAGGCAAAGACCTGCCCTGCCGTGTTAAATTCTCTGTGGATGAGGCTGGCAGAACCACTGGCTGCCCTGCCAGGCCTTACCAGGGCTCTGCCCAGCCCCAGCCCTGAGGCTGCCGAGCAGAGCAGCACCAGAGCCGGGTGGGCTCCCCTGAGTGCCACAGGAGGGCTCCTCGTCAGGCACGACAGTTTTCCTAAAAGACTTGGCAAATCTAGGAATATCAGCTTGAAACTGAAGATGGACAGAAAAGTTCTTTGTGACCCCCGAAACTGAGCATGCACCAGTAACTTTTTTCGGATTTTTGCCTGAACCCCAGACAACCAGCCTTCTCTGGGTGATTAACATGTGGCTCTCAAGTTTGAGAGTGACAATGAAAAAAGTAGAGCAGAAGGGTAAGACAAGTTTCTATAGACTAAGTGTGGTCAGATAGCAAAGAGGAAATGGAAAAGGAAAGTTTAGGCAGTCAAGGAGATTTGATACTGATCAACTTAAATGTAAAAACAGATAAAATGGACAGTACTCATGGAGGTCTTTTTCCATGAGAGGTTTTGTTTTCACTGTGCTCCATTCCCAAGTACTCCAATCATAGAATGGTTTGGTTTGAAAGAGACCTTGAAGATCATTCAGTTCCAACCCTTTCTGTCCTGCACAGGGACAACTTGGACAACTTTCATCTTTTTCTTTTCTTTTCTTTTCTTTTCTTTTCTTTTCTTTTCTTTTCTTTTCTTTTCTTTTCTTTTCTTTTCTTTTCTTTTCTTTTCTTTTCTTTTCTTTTCTTTTCTTTTCTTTTCTTTTCTTTTCTCTTCTCTTCTCTTCTCTTCTCTTCTCTTCTCTTCTCTTCTCTTCTCTTCTCTTCTCTTCTCTTCTCTTCTCTCTTTTTCTGAATGTGCTATATAACTTTGAAAACAACAGGTCATTCCCAGGGAAGAAATACCAAAATAGATAATATCACTTGCTAAAATAACAACAGAGGAATCCTTTCTGTCTCAAGATCCACCACTGAGCTTAGTCCTTTCAGCAGTTTCTTTAGCTCTAAGAATCTCAGGGTCAGACAACAGGTCTAAATAATTTTTGGGTAAGCTGCTGTGTATTTCTTACTATGTCACTGAACAATAGAGACAAATGAAATCAGCAGCACTGAAAAAATCCTATTTACTGATAAATGGCACAAAAAAGGCCATGCCAACATCCATATGCAAAACCACAGTTCTTTCCTTTTAACTACTGTTTAGATCAACAACTACTAATAACCCTTATCTAATTGCTGAAACCACAAAAAAAAAACAAAAAACAAAAACAAACAAACGAACCAAAAAAAAACCAAAACATGGCCTGAGCTGAAATTGTTATGTTTGTTTAGGATTACCTCCTAATTTCTTCCCATTTTCAGGATTAGAATGAAGTTATAGTAACAATGGAGGTGCAGGATGCCTCAGTGCTCCATGAGACCTGCATCAGTTTTTCTGGGCTCTGGGGAATTACAGGATTACCTTGGCTCACTGCTCTCATACTTTATACACAGGAAAAATAATTGCTTTTATTACTGACTTCCATGTAGAAAGGTAACAGTTCTCCTGAGTGCCTCTGTCAGCAGAAGGTTGCTGGTGACAATTTCGTGATCTCTGACAGAAAGACCCTCATGCCATGCATTCATCTATGACTCACAGATTATTGATTTCTATTTTCCATATTGTAGCTGTGCTTTCGTACACATAACAAAAATGCAGCCAAAAAAAAAAAAAAAAAGTGAGAGCTTCTTTTTCATCAAAAAAACAGTGCACATCAGAATTCCTCAGGGAATACATACATGTGAAAGGAAGAAAGCCTCCCCAGGCACATACCTCTAATAAAAATGTACTAGCAGGCTCCCAGTGTCCATAAGAAATGTGCTTGCCTGTTTAGCACCACTCATTTACATTTTGTGCAGAATTTCCATCTGTTTTTTATTGGGGCATTCCCCAGTTTCCCATGCTGCTCACATCTGCAGGGCACAGCTTTTGTGCAGCTGCAGGGGCTGGATGCCAGTGGCATCCAAAGCTCTGGGTCAAAGACTGACTGAGCAGTGGGTGATTGAATTTGCTCTAAAATGGCAACTCTGGTCATGTAAGTGATGTTTAAATGTGCAGTTTTAAACAAGTTGCTAAAGGACGCAATTCCTGTTGGTTAAGATTTTTGCAAAAGGGCAGTCAGTCAGTCAGAAGCAGCCAGAGAAGCCTACCTGGATGCATCAGGAGTTTTGCTTTGTTTTCCTTGGTTGAGCCTGTGTATGTTTTTCCTTACAAAGCTATAAAAGTAGATCAATATTAATTTAATAATTTTCAGTTAAAAAAGGGACAAATGGCAAACATGGTGGTATATAGCGCAGTGTAAACTGCAATACTGATAGTTCAGATCTGAGTATCAAAGCAAGGGATGGTTTTAAGCACAAAAAGTAGGATGAGGGCAAGAGATAGTCAAGCATCAGCAAAACCACTTGAGGAATAGTTCAGGGGACAGCTGGCTCTCTCTAACACCTCCAGTCATTCTACAGAAGCTGGTTGCACTGGTCCTGCCAGGTATTTTAGTTTACTAGACCCCAAAGAGGTACTGGAGTAGACCTCTCTTAAAAGCATAGCAGACAACATCAGACAGAGTTGAAAATATAATTACCCTTCCTTAAGTTTTCATCTGACAGAATTCTTCTGTCAGGAGCTGACTAGCAGCAACAAAGTAAAGTTTTACTTTACTTTTACCAACTCTATCCTGAGGACGCAGAAAAAACCTTAAACTTAGTGGTGCTCAATCAGCTGAATTTCCTTTTGTGAACATCAATTAGCCTGCTTCACAAGAAGTGTGCTGTTGAAGAGAGAAAAACAAAGGACAATGGGGAAATAGCACAGGTAGCACTCAACACTTAATTAGACCTTCTGCACCATATGATTATTTATAGCCCTCCTCTCTGTGTTGCTGAGGAGACAACCGCTGAACCAGCTTCTGTCTTTCCACCTCCCCTCTGACCACGAAATCCCAGGGCCCTGCCATCAAGCCGGCAGGTACAAAATCCCCCTGCAGGCAGCAGCGGGCAGTGTGAGCGCTCCCCGAGGACTCCAGCTCCATTGCTGGCTGCTCAAGCTCACTGCCACAGCTGTGCCAGCATCTGTTATTTCAGCACTCGGCAAGCACTCTCATAAGAAGGGCACACAATCGTCTTGCTTACACGAAAATTTTTAACCAGATTTATCTCCTGCTTGCAGAAGCTGAAATTGATTCTCTGTCTTTTTTTTTTTTTTCCTAGCTCATGAGTCTTGCATTCAAGGCTAAATGATTACTTAGGGAAAGCATGGATAGGAAGAAAAATGAAAATAAATAGGAAGAAGACTCTCTCTCCACTTCTCCCAGATTAGTTCAAGGTCTGGGACCCAGGGGTCTTGGCTGTGCTCATTTTGAAGAGTGGGTTTAATCTTGAGACCTTCATCCTAGATAACTCCCTGAGCAGTACAGCTTTGCTTGTCCTTGAGCTAGTGGAGGAAATCCCTTTTAGAAGATCTATTTCTCTGCTAGCACAGAAGAAAATCAAGTCCCAAAATGTTAGCATTTTTCTTAAAAAATAAAAACCCACCTAGATTTATGATTTGCTTTTTAAAGTTGAGTGACTTTTAATTTTTAAGATGGTATTTGCAAACAGGAAAAAATGTGCAGGAGATAATTCCATAGTGGAGACACATTCAACCATGGGAGCCCTTGGGGTAAAAGAAAACACAAAGCCCAGCAAGAGCATTTGTCATTTCAAAAAGACAACAAAAGATAATGGGCCTGATTTGACCTAAAAAGGCAGAGCTTTTAAATTACACTCCTGGCACTTCCTGTGTTGTAAATGTTGGTGATCTTCCACAAGTGAAAATAAATAATTTTGAATTACTTTTATATTACTGTAACAAGCCTTTGCATATGCACGCAGAAGGAGTGGGGAACGAACCTATTTAAGCCACCAATCTCTCTTGTGGGAGAAGCAGAGCGGGCAGATCTCAGGCACAAGCTGTGGGGATAACTAGTCCTGTCAGAGCTCGGATTTGCAGCATGGGGACAAACAGCAGCAAAAGGGTGGCTGCAGCCGCAGGGCTCGCACCTCACTGGGCTCAGGGATGTGCCTCGTGTCACTGCAGTGCTGCAGCTGAGGGATATGGGCTTTTAGGAACGGCAGGATGGAGAGGGAACGACAGGGAAAGGACAGACTTAGCCTTTAGGCAAGAGAGCAGCAGGAATGCACGGCCTCTGCCTGAGATGGAGGATGAGCTGGCTGAGAGCTTACAGGGCAGGATCAGCAGGGGTGATCAGCTGGCAGACCAGCAGGGGTGATCTGGTAGTGTGGGGGTCTGCTATGGGCCTCCTGACCAGGAAGAAGAAACTGAGGCCTTCTTCAAACAGCTGGAAAAATCCTCATATTCACAGGCCTTAATCTTTCATGGGGGACTTCACCCATGCTGATATCTGCTGGCAGGGAATACAACAGTGCTGAAGCAATCCACAAGTTTGATGTGCATTGATGACGTCTTCCACAACAAGTAATCAAGGAACTGGCACAGAAAAGCTCTTAAGTAGACGAGATACTTGCAAACAGAGCAGATCCAGTCAGGGGCATGAAATCAGAGGCAGCACTGACTACAGTGGAGGAGTCTGGGATTCTAGGAGAAAGGAGCAAGGCAAAAAACAAGTTCATGGCCCTGGATTTAATAAGAGCTGATTTACAACCTCTTCATAAGTTTGGAAGAATCCCATGGAATGTGATCCTGGATAGAAGAGAGGTCAAGCAGAGCTGGCTGATGTTCAAGGGTCACCCCCTCCAAGCTTTATAAAGGTCTGTCCTGACAAACAGAAACCCAAGCGGGAGGCCTGGCTGGATGTTCTCAGAGCTTTTAACTGCATCAGAACATAAAACAATGTGTGGAACAAAGGGGTGGAAGCTGGCCCAGGTGACTCAAGTGGAGTATAGGGTTGTCTGATTGTGCAAGAATGCTGCTGGGAAAGACAAAGACAAAGCTGAGCTGGAGTTGAATCTGTCCAGGAATGTGAGGTGGCAAAATGTTTCATAGGTATATAAATAACAAAAGAAAGATGGGTGAATACGAAAGCCCACTGCTAAACTGGACAGAGAAACTGGTGACAAATTACATGAATAAGGCTGAGGCACTCAACACTTTCTTTGTCTTGCTCTTTACCATGCAAACTAGGCAATCTAACAAGAAACCCAGGTTCCTGGGACCAGAGGGAATATTTGGAGCAAGGATGATTTATTGTCAGTGGAGAAGGATCAAACTAGAGAGCATTTTTAAAAACTACACATATATAAGGCCACAGGACAAGTAGGATAGACCACAACCAGTGCTGAGGAAGCTGGTTAATGCCATTGTGAGGCCACTGTCAGTTACCCTGGAACAGTCATGGCAAGTGGGAGAAGCTCCTGAAGACTGAAAGAGAGCAAGAATTACCTCTATCTTCAAGTAGGGCAAGAAGGAAGATCCAGAGAACTATAGGCTGCTAAACTTCATCTCAGTCCCTGCAAGGTGATAAAGAAAATTTTCTGAGAAAGTATTTCCCAAGATCTCAAAGGCAAGATAGTCATCAGGAGTGGTCAGCGTGGATTTATGAAGGGGACGTCATGCTTGACCAACCTGGTAGCCATCTCCAATAATGTGACTAGGTTATTGGTGAAGAGGAGAGACATGGGCTTAGTGTACCTTGACTTCAGGAAAGGCTTTGATTACTGTCTCTTGTAATCCCATCATAGACTAGCTGACAAAGTACAGGATAGGCAAGTAAAGACTGAGGCAGACAGAGAACTGAATGAAGGATCAGGTCCAGGGGGTTGTAATCGGTGCCACAAACCTCAGGGGTCACCATGGGAGACAGCAGAGTCCAACACCTTCATTAAAGACCTGGATGGTGGAACAGGATGTGCCTGTGTCATGTTTGCAGATGGTAACAAACTGGGAGCAGTGGGTGATGAACCACATGGTTTTGCTGACATAGAAATGGGCAGAGAGGAAACTCAGGAAGTTCAACAAGGGGAAATGCCAAGTCCTGCATCTGGGGAGCAATGACGGCAGGCTGGCGGCTGCTAGGGAACAGAAACAGAAGTCTGATTGGTTTGTCTCTTGTTTCACAGGACCTCCAGGGCCTGATAATGAGGGAAGGCATATGAACACATTACTTGCTTGGTCATAGAAAGTCATGGCTGCTTGTCTCATAAAATGGAGTTAATTAAGCTAACCACATTATAGGGGCTGGAGTGGAGCTCAAGCAGGACCCAGGGACCAGACGGCCCTGCTTGAGCAGAGAGCTGTGCCAGATGACGTCCAGTGGTGCCTTCCAATCTCAACCCCTCTGTGATTCTGTGCAGTCAAACTATGAGTTATCGCTCTTCTATCTGTGTTGTTTCTAACATTGCCACTCCTCTTTTAGCTTTGTTTCCAGGGGCCTTTAGCTGTTGCACGAAAATTTCAGATGAAATTTCCAAAGGAATTCTCAGAAGAGTGGAGAGATTTGAAATCCAGAAAGCTGGTGGCCTGTGTCACCTAGAGGCTGTTATGTAAGAGATATTTTGTGTCCTTCACTGTGAAAGGGATATTGCTACTTAAAATCCATCACGCAGCATTTAAATAGTAGAATCTTGGAAAGCTAACACAAATTCAAAAACAATGGTTTATGTGATTTAAGAACTGTCCTTCCTTGTGCTATTTAAACTTGATTGTTAAAAGTTAATTATTTTTTCAGTAGCAATACAGAATATTATTCAGCCTTCATTGACACTTGCTTTTTTTTTCAGAACTGAAAAATTACTCATTCACCTTGAGATTTCTCTGCTTTTTCCAATTATTTATCCCATAAACCCCTGGCCTAAACTCATTAAATCAGCTTTACTTTCGTACATAAACATATATATAATTTTTTTTCTAGTACAATATCACACCATTTGGATTAAATTGGTACATTTTCTAGACTTTTGCATGATAATCATCACAGTCATAATGACTACACAGTAGTCTGCTTATTTATTTGCCATGGAAATGTACTGCTTTGCATTGTGGCTCTTTTTGCACTGAAGTAGTAAAGCCTTTTTACAGATTTTGGAATATAAGTTTAATAATGTAAAACTTAGATCCTAATGTATTTGAAACCAGAAAAAAATTAATAAACACAGCATAAAATATAATTTAAGATTAACCAAATCTAACTTTGTGGTCTTCATAGGTAGGTGATAATTATGATGATTTTTAAAAGCTGGGATTTTACTTTTTTTCTTTGAAACTGACAACCATTTCTTTAAATGTTAGTCTCCATGTGAAAGGCAGAAAGTTCTGTGTGAATCCATGGAATAGAAAAGTTGAAAAAATGATGAAGAAGATGAAGCACAAGATTCACAGGAGCAAAACTCATGTTAGAAAGCAGAGAAGAACCAGAAGAACCAGAGAGAAAGAGCAGAAGCAGTAGCAAAATGAAGCAAAATGATCCATGATGAAGATTCTGTGGCATATGGCACTGTGGACAAGGATACCAGATTTCACCACTGATGGACTATTGTCGCACTAAAATGACTTTCCAATCTCTATGTGCTAGAAAAAGCAGAGGCAGAAAACATCACCTGTACTCAGAATGATGCTGATCAGACAAATGACAAAGTGCTCCTGGTAGTGTCTTGTAGCAAGTGCTCGCTGAACCCCCTGGATCTTTAGGCAGACTTAAATCTTCCTCTCTCTCACCCTGCTTTTATGGCAACCTCCCCTGTCACCTCTGTTTTAACATGCTGCTCCTTCTCATTTTTTCCCAGTCCTATTCTTGGTCCCTCTTCTTTCCTGTCTGCAATCATCTTTCCACTTGTTTATATTGTCTTGTTTATATTCTTTCAGTCACTAATCTTTCTTTTTTGATTCATTTTACATTGATTTACAAACACTTTTTCAGATCCTTCCAGCTTGTTTGCCAAAATCATGTCTTTTGCCTCTTTTAAACAATCTCTGCTCCCAGCCGTTACTATCATGAAATACAATTTCAGTGATAATATCTGATCCTCTTCACAAGACTCAAAGTGTGGCACTCAAAGCTATGCAATAAAATATCATCTCTATTGCTTTTTTTCATTCAGTTTTGTTCATTCAAATACTCAGATCCCTCATATGGGTCCTTCCTACCCTCTTTGCTGAATTTCTCATAATTGAGACTGAGGATTACATCTCAAGGCCTTTTTTCATAGACTAGCAATGATGACAGTCTGGCTACCCACTCCACAGCCTCTCTTCTACTGTCCAGTACTGCCTTCCCCTGTGTGGCACAGTCTGGATTCCCTCCCTCCTTCCTTGGAAACTTCGAAGCAATTTAGTATTTCCACAAAGACATGTCATCAACAGCACTTCTCCTCACAGACATGTACACAGAAAGCAGCAAATGAGGGAGAAGAAAGGTCTTTTTTAAAAGAGTCAGTGCCATAGAATGCACACATCTCATAAGCCAAAAATACTTAATTTAGCAGCACAACTCTGCTCTTTCTCCTCTTCCCTTAGCAATTACTGTTTTTTTTTTAATCCCTGCATTTGACTTAAATGAGCTCCTCTGAGTTGCCTCTAGTGTTTGCTTTGAAATTTTTATGCAAAACTTCATCCTGCAAGTATGGGAGAAAGCAAGTCTGATGACAGGGGATAGAAGCAGATGCTGGTCCGTTCCCTAAATAAGAAAGATGAAAACTGCAGCAAGGTCCCTAGAGACAAACAGCATACTTCTACACATGTAAATCTGGTGAAAGAAACTTGACTCCCTTCAAAACAGGTTAGAGAAACAATTACTGCTCTAATGAGCCAACTGCCTTCTGACAGGGATGAGGCAACTGATATATTCTTCCAGAATCTAGGGAATATTTTGTACAGCATGTACACTGGCATAGCCCCATCCTCTGCCCGCTGGAATGGCGTGCAGGAAGCCTGCTGCTGGGAGCAGGAGCTGGGGCTGCCCTCTCTGACTCCAGCGCGCACAGAGGCTCTTCCTCCCAAAGCTGGGCTTGGCACACTGCTGAGGCAGAGGATGCGACCCTGGCTAACGCAAGCTGAAATGGCACACGCTTCCCACCATCTCATTTGCACTGCCTGGACACCACACAGATAATTAGCTAAGGGGTATCACACAGAATCCAAACCCCATGGGCCCAGGTCAGCAGAGCACCAGGAATGCAAAACTGCTGAAGCACTTTACAATATGGCAGCAGCACATTGCTCTTTCTGGCAGTTCCATTTACTTCCTCATGTTCTGCTCTGCCTTTTAGATTTTGAACCTTCTTGCTTCCTTCCGTTTTCTAGGTGGGTTTATGATGGCATCTCAGCTCCTCAGAGCTGTGCCATCAATGCAACCAGTGACCTTTTGAGAGCGTAAACATACTGACTGGAGCATGGACTGTACCCCAACTTCCACGGCTGTGCTATGGGAGAGAGCACTTCACAGAAAATGGAACAACCTTCCCAAGCTGAGGGAAGGGAAGGTTCCGGGAAGGGAAGGGAAGGTTCCGGGAAGGGAAGGTTCCGGGAAGGTTCCGGGAAGGGAAGGTTCCGGGAAGGGAAGGTTCCGGGAAGGTTCCGGGAAGGGAAGGTTCCGGGAAGGGAAGGTTCCGGGAAGGGAAGGTTCCGGGAAGGGAAGGGAAGGGAAGGGAAGGGAAGGGAAGGGAAGGGAAGGGAAGGGAAGGGAAGGGAAGGGAAGGGAAGGGAAGGGAAGGGAAGGTTCCGGGAAGGGAAGGGAAGGTTCCGGGAAGGTTCCGGGAAGGTTCCGGGAAGGTTCCGGGAAGGGAAGGGAAGGGAAGGTTCCGGGAAGGGAAGGGAAGGGAAGGTTCCGGGAAGGGAAGGTTCCGGGAAGGGAAGGGAAGGGAAGGGAAGGGAAGGGAAGGGAAGGGAAGGGAAGGGAAGGGAAGGGAAGGGAAGGGAAGGGAAGGGAAGGGAAGGGAAGGGAAGGGAAGGGAAGGGAAGGGAAGGGAAGGGAAGGGAAGGGAAGGGAAGGGAAGGGAAGGGAAGGGAAGGGAAGGGAAGGGAAGGTTCCGGGAAGGGAAGGGAAGGGAAGGGAAGGGAAGGGAAGGTTCCGGGAAGGGAAGGTTCCGGGAAGGGAAGGGAAGGGAAGGGAAGGGAAGGGAAGGGAAGGGAAGGGAAGGGAAGGGAAGGGAAGGGAAGGGAAGGGAAGGGAAGGGAAGGGAAGGGAAGGGAAGGGAAGGGAAGGGAAGGGAAGGGAAGGGAAGGGAAGGGAAGGGAAGGGAAGGGAAGGGAAGGGAAGGGAAGGGAAGGGAAGGGAAGGGAAGGGAAGGGAAGGGAAGGTTCCGGGAAGGGAAGGGAAGGGAAGGTTCCGGGAAGGGAAGGGAAGGTTCCGGGAAGGTTCCGGGAAGGGAAGGGAAGGTTCCGGGAAGGTTCCGGGAAGGGAAGGGAAGGGAAGGGAAGGGAAGGTTCCGGGAAGGGAAGGGAAGGTTCCGGGAAGGGAAGGGAAGGGAAGGGAAGGGAAGGGAAGGGAAGGGAAGGGAAGGGAAGGGAAGGGAAGGGAAGGGAAGGGAAGGGAAGGGAAGGGAAGGGAAGGGAAGGGAAGGGAAGGGAAGGTTCCGGGAAGGGAAGGTTCCGGGAAGGGAAGGGAAGGGAAGGTTCCGGGAAGGGAAGGGAAGGTTCCGGGAAGGGAAGGGAAGGTTCCGGGAAGGGAAGGGAAGGGAAGGTTCCGGGAAGGGAAGGTTCCGGGAAGGGAAGGGAAGGGAAGGTTCCGGGAAGGTTCCGGGAAGGTTCCGGGAAGGTTCCGGGAAGGTTCCGGGAAGGGAAGGGAAGGGAAGGGAAGGGAAGGGAAGGGAAGGGAAGGGAAGGGAAGGGAAGGGAAGGGAAGGGAAGGGAAGGGAAGGGAAGGGAAGGGAAGGGAAGGGAAGGGAAGGGAAGGTTCCGGGAAGGGAAGGGAAGGGAAGGTTCCGGGAAGGGAAGGGAAGGGAAGGGAAGGTTCCGGGAAGGGAAGGTTCCGGGAAGGGAAGGGAAGGTTCCGGGAAGGGAAGGTTCCGGGAAGGGAAGGGAAGGTTCCGGGAAGGGAAGGGAAGGTTCCGGGAAGGGAAGGGAAGGGAAGGGAAGGGAAGGGAAGGGAAGGGAAGGGAAGGGAAGGGAAGGGAAGGGAAGGTTCCGGGAAGGTTCCGGGAAGGGAAGGGAAGGTTCCGGGAAGGGAAGGGAAGGTTCCGGGAAGGGAAGGGAAGGGAAGGGAAGGGAAGGGAAGGGAAGGGAAGGGAAGGGAAGGGAAGGGAAGGGAAGGGAAGGGAAGGGAAGGGAAGGGAAGGGAAGGGAAGGGAAGGGAAGGGAAGGGAAGGTTCCGGGAAGGTTCCGGGAAGGGAAGGGAAGGGAAGGGAAGGGAAGGGAAGGGAAGGGAAGGGAAGGGAAGGGAAGGGAAGGGAAGGGAAGGGAAGGGAAGGGAAGGGAAGGGAAGGGAAGGGAAGGGAAGGGAAGGGAAGGGAAGGGAAGGGAAGGGAAGGTTCCGGGAAGGTTCCGGGAAGGTTCCGGGAAGGTTCCGGGAAGGTTCCGGGAAGGTTCCGGGAAGGGAAGGGAAGGGAAGGGAAGGGAAGGGAAGGGAAGGGAAGGGAAGGGAAGGGAAGGGAAGGGAAGGGAAGGGAAGGGAAGGGAAGGGAAGGGAAGGGAAGGGAAGGGAAGGTTCCGGGAAGGGAAGGGAAGGGAAGGGAAGGTTCCGGGAAGGGAAGGTTCCGGGAAGGGAAGGGAAGGTTCCGGGAAGGGAAGGGAAGGGAAGGGAAGGTTCCGGGAAGGGAAGGTTCCGGGAAGGGAAGGGAAGGTTCCGGGAAGGGAAGGTTCCGGGAAGGGAAGGGAAGGGAAGGGAAGGGAAGGGAAGGGAAGGTTCCGGGAAGGGAAGGGAAGGTTCCGGGAAGGGAAGGGAAGGGAAGGGAAGGTTCCGGGAAGGGAAGGTTCCGGGAAGGGAAGGGAAGGTTCCGGGAAGGGAAGGTTCCGGGAAGGGAAGGGAAGGGAAGGTTCCGGGAAGGGAAGGGAAGGGAAGGGAAGGGAAGGGAAGGGAAGGGAAGGGAAGGGAAGGGAAGGGAAGGGAAGGGAAGGGAAGGGAAGGGAAGGGAAGGGAAGGGAAGGGAAGGGAAGGGAAGGGAAGGGAAGGGAAGGGAAGGGAAGGGAAGGGAAGGGAAGGGAAGGGAAGGTTCCGGGAAGGGAAGGTTCCGGGAAGGGAAGGGAAGGGAAGGGAAGGGAAGGGAAGGGAAGGGAAGGGAAGGGAAGGGAAGGGAAGGGAAGGGAAGGGAAGGGAAGGGAAGGGAAGGGAAGGGAAGGGAAGGGAAGGGAAGGGAAGGGAAGGGAAGGGAAGGGAAGGGAAGGGAAGGGAAGGGAAGGGAAGGGAAGGGAAGGGAAGGGAAGGGAAGGGAAGGGAAGGGAAGGGAAGGGAAGGGGTTCATGCTGGTTTTGGTACAGGCTGCTGGGAAGCTCCATGCAGTCTTGGCTTGCAGACCTGTCCTCTGACAGTCATAGGATCACAGCACAGCTGCAGTTATCCCTGCCATTTGGAAAGCAGTACAGATACTAGTAACTAATTTTTGTACTGTCAGCCCTTTTGGCCTCCAAATCTTTGATTCTTATCAGTTTAGCAATTTCTTCTTTGTATTGAAATTAAAGACCCAATCAGATTTACAAGGCAAGTGTTATTGAAATATTTGCATTTGCTGGACCCACTTTAAAGACAGGCTTTGATATTTTTGTTTACATCTTCCAGTTTGTCAGTGTGATGTCTCCTGTCAGGTTCTCCTGGAATCAGTAGATCAGTCTGAGAGATTATGAGATTACAAAGTCCACTCCCTGCTTCCAGCTGTATTTCAAGTTTTGATTACTGTGCATTCTTTTGCAAATTGAATTAGAAATTATTTATACCAGTCATTTAATCTAATAAAAACTTTATTTCCTGATATTGGTAAATAAAGTACCAAAACAACACTTGAAAGATCCACTGCCTCGTACAGTTTTATTTAGCCCTGAACGCTGACACACAAATATGTAGAAGAAAAATCTTCCAGTTTCCAAACCTTCACTTGAATGATCTCATATTCTCTGTACCTGAGCATTATTTTTGACCTTTGCTATTTTGTACTTGGCAGCAAAATAAAATCAATGCCTTTTTTGTTAAAGTCATCTCAACATCTTGTTTTGTGGAAGAGATTATTAGGGCACATTACTTTGTTTTCCCTGAAAATGCTGAATAAAGCTCTCTCTTCAATAGGTTTAGGTGCCTAAAAGATCTAGTTGGATGCATTTGAAAACACCAGTGAGTATTTTAGTGGCTTAGAAGTGTAACTTTCATTGAATTAAGTCCAAATTAGACTTGTAATTAATATTCTTGAGAATTGCAATAAAGTCACTCTTAACCACTTTTGAGAAACAGCTTAACAGATTATTTTCATCCACTTTTAAATTTTATTTTAAGAGTTATTAACTTAATGTGACAGCGTCTGAGTCTTTAGGATGCTTTAAAGAAATCACAGATAGCATTGCTTAAGAAGTGCTAAACAAAAGCAAAGTACCTATTGGGTCTATTCAAGCAAAACCAGCACCCTGAATCTGATACTCTTGCTTAAAACTAGAAATCAGACTAGAGTCATAAGATTGCAAACACTTTTCTTTCAAAACACTGGGTTAGGAGTTACCACACACTTTTACACAGTTGAAAAATGTTGATAGAGGCTCAAATTCAAACCCCTCTTTTACCAAAACACCTGGATTTTAACAGAGGAAGAGGATGCCTCTTGCACCCTGAGTAGCACACCTGAACACACTTCTGAGACAATGTTATTCTGAATTATGCTGAGCTTCTTTGGTAGTACCATTTTTATTAAAACAACCTGTCCTTAGTGCAAACAAATAAACATAATTTGCAAATACAATTTTTGATTGAATATCTCTCTGGGCTGATTGGTTAAGCTCTACAGCCATGAAAGGCATTCTCACTAGCTGGGCTGGAAATAGTGCAATCACATATCTGGAGCATAATTCGGTTAGAAAACTATAATTAATTAACTAAGAGATTTGAAATAAGATTCACCAACAACTTTAATGATATTAATGCAATCCTTATGAGAAATTAATGTAAAACAATTGTAGACTATTGCAACACCAGCATAGGCAGATCCTTTCTTGTGAAGGATCTGCAATTTTTTATAATTCTTCCCTTGTTATACAGTCTGTAGCAGGAAAAGCAAATGGTGTCACAAAGCTGAGTAAAAATAATAACAATATTGACAACAATTATACAATAAATTGCACTGATTAATAAGAAAAAGTAGGTTCTAGGTCTTAGCCTATAAAGGATTAGTCATCAAACCAGTCTGCAAGAGGAGGATGTCTGGACTTCATATAAATTTAAATTAGCATCTGGATCCATAAACATCCTGAGTAGACAAAACCAATGCTTTTAGCAGTGTAAAGACCAGGTAAATCTCTAAATAGAGAGTAGAGATACATAGACTGTGGGAAAGAAAGCAATAACATGGATCACCTCACCAAGCTAATCTTAGTAATTTTGGCAGGGTTTCTTTATGACATCTGTAGAAAATCTGCATTTTTAAGACCTTCATTTAGTGTTGACTATACACACACCAAAAAAAATTGCAGAACCCAATTCTGACATCGCCATTTTGAAAGCAAGCAAGACATTTCTCGGGAGAAACCCCCCCACACCTGAGTGCAGGCTCCCAGGTGGGCAAGCTTGCATCACCGGGAGCAGCGAGAGCAGCCAGGTTTGCATTGCCAGGAGCAGCCAGAGCCGCGGCGAGGCAGCAGGCAGGCCAGCGACCCCACCAAGGGCACGCTCTCACAGTGCCCAAACAAACAAGCAGAGCAGGGCCAGCGATGGCAAAACAGGGTCAAACAAGAGCCCAGGTTTTCACACAAGTCTGTAGAGATGAGTAGATCAGAGGTGAAGCTGGGAAGTCAAATCACTGGGTCAGGGTCAGCAAGGTTTGTACCAGCACAGGCGCCACCATGGTGTCCCTCTGGCAATGGCCCAAATTTGAATACGGTTCCCAAGTGAAAGGGAAGAGGTGGTCAAGGAGGCTCCCCACAGCTCCATCACACCGCCTGCCTTCTCCAGGGCAGCCCCAGCCCAGGCTGCCTGAGATGTGGGAGCCAGTGCTGGCCTGGAGCACAGGCAGCCTAGTCCCCAGGAAGCAGGGAAGTGGACTGGTCCCTCTGCTGCCCAGCACCTCTTCCAGAAAGTCTGGGCAATCCAGGCACCCCTGTGGCAGGAAATATTTTGTCACCAAGTGCATATTGAGGCTGGTACTAGGAGCCCATTCTGATGTCCAGAACAAGAATACAGCTCTGGTTCTGTTTTTTCATATTGTGTGGTTTTGAGGGTATGTTGTTTTTTTTTTTGCGTTAGTTGTTTGGTTGACTTTTTTGTAGGTTTTTTGTTTTGTTTTTGTTCTGTTTGGTTTTGCTTTTGTTTTGGTGGGGGAGTTTTGGTTTTGTTTGTTTGTTTGGGTTTGGTTTTCTGTTTGTTTGTTTTCAGGTTTTTTTCCTGTGGTAGGAATGGAAAAGAAGGAAATGAAGTTTTAGAGTCCAAGAGCAGAAGACGAACTTTCCTGACAAGTCCCTTTTGTCTGTAGGCAAAGGAGGTAACTGTGTCTACATGATGTAACTACACCATCACCTACTGAATTTGCATTTTGTCAACATGTTTTTTTCAGAATTACAAATGGAACTGGCTTGTAACAGTGACTGGCACAAGCTTATCAGGAGACTCCAGGGTAGCATGTGCAAGCAAAACTTTTCTTGATTTCTCAGTAGTATTTCTCAATCCTCACACTACAGATAGTTACGTGACAAATTTGTGATGATTTCCCATGACAATGGCAGAACAGATTCAACAAACAGGATAGGAGCTCACACTTCCAATGATGGCTTTCCCATTTCCTTAGCAGTGTTTTTACCTGCCCCTAAGATGGTGGTTTGACACCCTGGAGTGGAGTGAGGTGAGCAGGCTGTTGTCTCCTGCTGGCTTCAGCAGCCAGATCTCACAGAACCTGACGGCTGCCAAGGGAGTGCATTTCCTTGACTTGAGCAGTGGTTTACAACCCAATTACCCAGGGTACAAAATTTATGTTTGACTTTTGTCAAGCAGCTTCCCATCTACAGCAGAGGTTTGTTCTCCCAGTTCTCCGGGGGTGTGCAGCAATGGATTAGGTGACAATAAATCATCGCACAGCCTAAAGGCAAGCCAGGCTGGCAGGAGGAACCCACACAATGCCAATTTGTCAGACAGCAGTAACCCCGTGATGTGCGGCTTGGCACACGAGGATTTAACGAGCTCGAATTAAAATGTTACGGGAAGATCCAGAGTAGGGCAGGGCAGGGCAGGGCAGGACGTCCATCACATCCTGTGTGCAGCAATTCTGCTGGCAGAGCCCCGTGCGAGCCCCGGTGCTGGGGCACTCTGGGGTTGGGACGCCGGGGCCGGGCCACTTGGGGGGCTGGACGGGCTGGAGCCGGGACAAGCCAGGGTCGGCATGGGCTCGGGTCAGGATGTGCCGGGGTCAGGATTCACTGGGGTCAGGATGCACTGGGATGAGGATGCACTGGGGTGAGGATGCACTGGGGTCAGGATGCGCAGGGGTCAGGATGCGCAGGGGTCAGGATGCGCGGGGGTCAGGATGCACTGGGGTCAGGATGCACTGGGGTCAGGATGCGCGGAGCTCAGGATGCACTGGGGTTAGGAAGCACTGGGGTCAGGATGCGGGGCCGGGACCCGGGCCGGGACACGCGGACACTCCCGTTGCCAGGCAACCGCCTCGCGCCCGGCCCGAGCCCTTCCTACCCTCACCCGCGGTCGGCTGCGCGCCTCCATTGGCTGTCCCCGCACGGCGCACGGCTCCCATTGGGCGCCCGCCGCCCCTGCCGCGTCCCCATTGGCGCACCGCCCTCTGCCCACGCCGCGTCACTTTCTCACGCCATTCCCCCCGCCCTTTCTGCCCGCCGCTCGCCGGGCGGGGGGCGGGACCTGGTGCGGCCGTGGCTGTGATTGGTGGACGGCCCTGCCGCTCAGGCCGCGCACCGGGTGGCGGGCGGTGCAGCTGCTTAAAGGGGCCGCACGCCCGCCGGAGGCCGGTGCTGTCTTGAGTGCGTGCGGAGCGACACCGGGAGCGACAACGGGAGCTACATCGGGAGCTACATTGGGAACAACACCGGGAGCCATCACCTCCGACGGGTGAGCGCGGCTCGGGCCGCGGAGGCACTCGGGCCGGGGGCGAAGGGCTGCGGAGCCGCGTGGGGGAAGCACGCGAGGGGCGGCGGGGCTGGGAGGGGGAGCCGCACGCCGGGTCGGCATAGCTGGGAGCGGCTTCCTGTGGATGCAGAGCCTTCGGAGGAACGCCCGTAGAGCGGCCCCGGGGCGGTGAGAGGAATTTAAAAAAATTAAAAATTAAAAGAAAGGGGAAAAAAAAAAGGATGAAAACCACCCCAAAAAAATGTGTCAGGGTGTCCTAACTTAGGTGTCACCTAGTATCCCGCGCCAGCCGCTGTCCGGAGCATCACGCTCCGTCGGGGGATGCAGCGGGCCATGCTCACTGCCCGGGTAACCAGGTGCGTCCCGAAGGAACTGCATCCCGCAGTGGGGGTCCCGGCCGCCGCCTCCTGCCCTGCCCGCGGGGGAGGCCCTCGGCTGTGTGAGCTGCGGTCAGCGGCTGCTGCGGGGCTCCGCCGGGCTCTAAACCCGTCTCGGAGGCAACCTAGGACCCTTCGGTGTGTCCCTTAGCTGCCTCTCAATGTCGCGACAGCGTCGTCCTTCCAAGCCGGGAAAGGTGGACCGAGCGTGCCTCCCTGCCCGCGCCACCCCCGTGCCCAGGCAGAGGCAGCCGGGTGCTGCCCCGAGGGATGCCGCCGCCTTCTTTCCTTACGGCGTTTGCCGCAGGGTGTGGGCATCCCGGCACCCACCCGTGTTGTGAAGGAGCCCCGTGCTCGGGTGTGCCGCCATCCGCGCGAGTGGGGCCGCACGGCTCCGCCCCAGTTCCGTCCCCGCGGATCTGCGCGGTTTGCCTGTATCCCGGCGCTCGGCGGTGGGCGAGCATCCCGCGGGATGCCCGTCCCGGCCCATCCCGGCGCCCGCAGCCGAGCGTCCCGCGGGGAGGTGGCCGCGGTCCGGCGGCCTCTGGTGGCGGCACGGGTATCGTGCGCGCCAATGTCACCGGCGGGCCCCTGCGGGACGAGGCGGTGATGTCGCAGCCGGGGCCGCCACCGGCCCTGCCCCTCCCACCGGTCCTCCGGAGCCAAAGGCATCGCTTGTAGCAAACAAGGCCGGGGCTTATTTTCTGCCTTTGAGTAAAGTGTTCCGTTAGAATTAAAAACCAAGGCAGAAAATAACGCTGTCAAATTATTGACATAGTATGCTCAAATGCCTAAGAAAGACAGTAACGCCACCAGTTGTTACAAGCAAGCATGTTTCTGGTAGCAAAAGCGGAAAGGATTGGCTTGGCTTATGCTTCTCGTTCATTCCCAGCAGAATCATAAGGAGACACGAAACAAAGTGTGTTTCTCGTTTCCGTAAACTGAAGCATTTCGGGTTCTTGTTATTTTAAAACAAATGATACTTCTGAGAAAGTTTTCATTTTCAGTCAAAACTCAATGATAGGATGTTGTTTGCTGTTGACAAAAGACTGTCTGTTTTACACTGAGTAAACAAATTTTTTTTCTGTGATGACTGACTGACTCGAGATGTCGTAGGTCCCATTTCCTTCAGTGGTCAGAATATGCTTACAGAGCAGTGCTGCTCATGGCAGCCCAGACTGCCGCCCTGCTGGGTGTGACTGGCGAGCTTGGTGTTTGGTGAGCCTGGGAACACAAAAGAAACACCCTCCCTTCAGTTGTGTTCTACACAAAGTTTTCTGATGAGAGAACCGCAGCAAGTAATATCACTTGAATGCCAGTTTTGGCATCTTGAAGTTCTGCAAGGAGCAAGCACAGAAAACACTTGTTTTCATCAGCTCTCATCAATAATGTAATTCCTTTTGGCATATTGATTTTCCCAACAATTCACTGCCTGGTTAAAAGCTGCTATTCTCCTACACCCATTATTTCTCAAGTCCATTACATGCTGCATGCAGGCTTCAGGGAGACCTCGCTGCACCCTTTCAGTACTTACAGTGAGCTTATTAAAAATTAGAGGGAGAGGGGCTTCTTGCAGGAATGTGTAGTGACTGGACAAGGGGGAATGGTTCCAAACTGAGACTACGTTTAGATGAGATATGGGGAGGAAATTCTTTAGGGTGAAGGTAGTGAGGCACTGGCACGGGCTGCCCAGAGGGAGCTGTGAATGCCCCGTCCCTGCAAGTGTTTAAAGCCAGGCTGGATACATTAAGCAGCCTGGTCTAGTGGAAGGTGTGCTAGCCCATGGCAAGGGGGTTGGAATGTGATGATATCTAAGGTCCCTTCCAACCCAAGTTATTCAATGATTTAAGATTCAGTGAATCTTAAATAAAGTTAGGCCTTTTGAGATTCTCTGCAGCCTCCAAATTTAAGCTGTCTGGCCCTTGGAGCAGCAGTGAGCTCTACTCTGGGTACATGGCTCACCCTCGGTGTGGCTGCCAGACACTGATGAGCTGGAATTTCCTCTTTGATAAAATGAGGTGTTTTGTGCTAGAAAGGGAGCTGAATCCCCAAAGCTCTTTACCCAGCTGGTACCTTGGGATCTCTCTGTGGGCAGTATGTCTGCACTCATATGGGAGCCAGAAAGCGACTTCCTGCAGTGCCTGTGCAGATTTGGGATAGCGCACAGCTCTTGGAGCCAGGTTTCGGACCCCAGCGCTGCTGCGTGTCCCCAAGCCGTGTGTGACTTGTTGGCGGTGCTGGGCAGGCACAGCCCCCGCTCCCCGCGGCTCCGGGCACTGCTGCACCAGCGCCCTCCCTCCCTGCCCTGGCCGATGGCCGCTCCGCAAACAGCATCAGCCCTCTGCTGTAACAGAACAAACCCAAAATACTGCCCGACAGCTCACAGGAGGCAGGAATAATTACGAGTTTGCTCAGTTTGTGGGTTGTTTGGGGATTTTTATCTGTCTAGTTTAAAGCAAGATAAGGCGACACGGCACCGCTCCACTTTGGAAACAAAAGCGAGGTGCCGAGGGCTTGTCCAAAACAACAAAACAAAAACAGCCAAGACCACACAGGAAGCCTCTCCACAGCGGGGGTTCGGGTGCCGGCGAATTGGGGTTCATTTCCTGAAGGAGCTGTCGCCCGTGCCCGCCGGCCGAGCCGAGCGCGCTGTCCCGGCGCCGGGCGGGCGTGGCGGTTGCTGCGCACGCGCACTGCCCGCGTCGCGCATGCGCACTGCCCGCGGCAGGAGGCGGCCATGGGATTCCGCAGCGTGTAAGAGGCGGCGCCGTGGGGGGCAGTGGGAGTGCGGTGGGGCAGCTGGGGCACGGCACGGCACGGCGGCCTGAGGGGCAGCGGGGGCACGGCGGGGCGCTGGGAGCCACCTGCGGCTGAGGCGCGCTGCGATCTCCTGTGCGCACATTCCCGCGGCTCCGGGATGGGTCTTGGATAACCTTGAGGTGGTGAGGGCGGCAGCAGCGGACACAAGCAAGGCGAAATTGGTTCTTTTGCTTAAAACCGCGCAGTCCGCTGTGGGGCCGTTCTTTGGCCCGCTAGGCAGCTGGTCCTGGGTTCTGGAAGCTTGGAGCTGGGCACGGAAGGGACGGGTGCCCTGTCGGGATGTAAGCTGAGGAGGATGGTGCCGGGCTGTGTAATTGAGGGAGGGTTGAAGTAATGGGGTGTAGTGTGTCCTTGGGAGTAGTAAATCACCAAGTGTAGTGACAGGAAAGTTGTGGGGTTAGAATAAGGAAACTCGGCCTATCAGGGAGAACATTGTTCATATCAGCCCTGAAGTACTCCAGGCAGTGTGCTAGGAGTTCCAGAGTTCTCGAATGCTGGAATAGAGTATGCAACATATAGAAAAACGAAAAGAAACAACAACTCCCCCGCTGAAAACAAAAACAAAAAAAAACAACCCACACAGAAATAATTCTGCCTTTTTGCAAGTGTGAACAAAACAAAGTGACATATGTCACTTTGTTTAAAAATAAAAATTACTTTGAAGAATCCTGCCCTGTCTTAAGATGGTTATTTTCTAGTAAGGGTTTTCAACTAGCAATGCTAATAAAAATAACCAGTGTTTCTAGCTTGGCTATATGCAAAATTGAGACTTTGTATATTAGCAGAAGTAAGATATTGAACATTAATGTCTCAAACACTTAGCACTTGGTAACCTCTTAAAGCTAATGATGTTTACAGTATGCTCATACCGAAGCTTCACCAGAGGCAAAGGCTTGCCTTTTGCAAATGACATTATAAAATACATGCAACACATCTTTTTCCTTACAATTGCAGGAACTGAAAGTAGGCTCCTCTAAGTATATGTGAGTAAATCATATGGCTTTGTGGTTTTTTCTTTTCTTAAAGATCTGCCACGATGCCTGGGTCTCTTCCAGTGAATGCTGAATCCTGTTGGCCCAAAGATGTGGGAATTGTGGCACTGGAAATATATTTTCCATCTCAGTATGTTGACCAGACAGAGCTGGAGAAGTACGATGGTGTGGATGCTGGGAAGTACACCATTGGGCTGGGCCAGGCAAGGATGGGGTTCTGCTCTGACCGGGAGGATATCAATTCCCTCTGCTTGACTGTGGTCCAGAAGCTCATGGAGAGGAACAACCTTTCCTATGATTGCATTGGGAGATTAGAAGTTGGAACGGAGACCATAATTGACAAATCCAAATCTGTGAAGACCGTCCTGATGCAGCTTTTTGAAGAGTCTGGTAATACAGATGTAGAAGGAATTGACACCACCAATGCATGCTATGGAGGCACAGCTGCTCTTTTTAATGCTATTAATTGGATTGAGTCCAGTTCCTGGGACGGTAAGTCACCAGTATTTTCCTGGAAAGTTACATCATCCTTACATCAGTCTGCCCCACAATGACAGTGGTCATGTTTAACCACATAAAATTCAGAGGGTAAACTGTTTTTCTCTTCTAAAGTCTTTTTCTTAAATTCTCTGGGTATTTGCCACTTCAGTTACAGCATGAATAATGACATAGCTACTAATGTAGAGGTCTTCTGTAAATTCAGGTGATTGCCAATTGAAATGTGGGAGAAAAATCAAAATTGAAGAGCCCTTAAATCTTGGTGTCATTTCCTCAATAACTAGAGTCTAAAAATTGCTGATGGGTGTTAAGATGTGCCAGACTCGTGGCTCCTTATCCTTATTTTCCCTGTGTGTTTTTCCCAGGTCGCTACGCCCTTGTGGTGGCTGGAGACATTGCTGTGTATGCCTCTGGAAATGCCAGGCCCACTGGGGGAGCTGGTGCTGTTGCAATGCTGGTGGGCCCAAATGCACCGCTGATTTTTGAGAGAGGTGAGTCCTGTGGGAAGACATACACTGCTCAGGTCAGATTACTGCATCCGGCCTGGAGCCTCTTCCCTGATTTTTGTGTCTTGCTGAAGCAGCAGATCAACTCTGACTAATGTCAAAAATTGCTCTTTATCTCTTCTTGTCTGGGCTAACTCAGCCGAGTCCAGTTACAGGACACAGAGAGGAACAAGTAGAGGTGCTCCTATTTGTTTGTTTCCTTGAGGATTCTCCAGTAAAATTGATAGAGTAATACTAGAGCTGAACAAAACAACATTCTACTTCCAGGGCAATATGACAATCCTGTATTGCATGTGTTTGTCATGCTCAGTCCTACTATGCTTTACAAGCTGTTGAGGACTCTGTGAAACCTTATCTTAAAAGGCCAGAAGTGCCATGAAAATCTGCTGAACAGGGGCCAAAGCTGCTTCTTTTCCCATGTGTGCCAACTGACACATCCCAATTGACTCAAAGCAGCTGAATAAACTGATTTCAACTTCTGTCGATTTCTGCCCACCAGGGTTGCGCGGAACCCACATGCAGCACGCGTATGACTTCTATAAACCAGACATGGTCTCTGAATATCCTGTGGTGGATGGCAAGCTCTCCATACAGTGCTACCTCAGTGCTCTGGACCGCTGCTACACCGTCTATCGCAACAAAATCCACGCCCAGTGGCAGAAGGGTGCGTAGCCTCTCCTGGTGGTACTGCAAGATTGGCAGATGCCTGAGGGTGTACCACACAGGCAGTTTCAGTATCTGATCTAAAAGCTGGTCTGAGTCTCTTCATGTTTATATGTTATGAAGTGATTGAAATATTTCTCCTGTAAGAAATGATTTAGTTCTGTTCTGGCATGGCTAATTTCCTGACAGTCTGTAAGCAGCATTCTCTACAGGCAATTGTTGGTGTAAGACATAATGCCTTGGTTAAAAGCATACTATTACCCATCTCCATCCAGAGTTTTAAGAAACTTAGGTTAATATTTAAATGTTCTGTAATTATACTGATTTTTTTTCTTTTAACCTAGTATGTTTAGTAATTCCTTTAATTATATTAAGAGACATACATGTGAAGAGAGGCAAATTAAGTAGATTATTACGTCAAAATGCTGTTCAACATAGCTTTTTGTTCTAGAGAAAGAGCAAACATTGTTAGCTGGTGCAAAAGGCGGTAAAAAAAGAAATTTTAAACAGAAGCAGTACAGTGTGTTAAGTGCACTTGACAGGAGTGGTTAGTGTTACTTGCATGTTTGTGTCTCGTTTATGCCAACCTGTTACGATGACTGGTGTCCTGCCAGCTCCCTGCTTTATTTCCATAATTGAAGTGAGTACTAAACAGAGGTTGTAACATAACACTTCTGCCACTTCCAGAGGGGACAGACAGACGTTTCACCTTGAATGACTTTGGATTCATGATCTTCCACTCTCCATACTGTAAACTGGTACAGAAATCTGTGGCTAGACTCTTGCTGAATGACTTTCTCAGTGACCAGAACCCAGAAACAGCAAATGGTGTTTTCAGTGGTCTGGAAGCCTTCAGGTGAGAATGGCTGCTGTCTGTCTCATTCAGATAATCTGTTATACATCCAAGGTGTGTTTTTACTTTCTGCTATTTTATTAACTGTTTCTGAACTTTTTTTTTTCTCTTTTGAATAGGGATATAAAACTTGAAGATACATACTTTGACAGAGATGTGGAGAAAGCTTTTATGAAAGCTAGTACAGAGCTCTTCAATCAGAAAACCAAAGCTTCATTACTTGTATCCAATCAGAATGGAAATATGTATACCCCTTCAGTCTACGGTTGCCTTGCCTCTCTTCTAGCCCAGTAAGCATAAAATTGGGAAAAGCTATTTATGAATAAGGTCATAAAAGGCTTTTTTCAGAACGTCTTTTGTAAAAGCATAATTTAGCAAACCTTTCCCTACAAGATTGCCTTAAGCAGAAAAACTAAAGTTAAAACATAATTCTGTACACACATTCTGTTCAAGTGACATGTAGATTGAAAATGTCCATGTCAGAAGCTGATGCAAAACAGCTGCTTACTGCCTTGCAAAGCAGGATCTTATTTGTAAGGTAGTGTCTGTTCTCAGCCCAAACTTTCCCCCTCTTCCTTCCCCTAGAAACATTCCTGAAGTGGAAAAAAAAAATCTGAATGTCTTCTCTTACTATAATAAGTAAAGCCAATTAAATTACTATTTAATTTTTTTTTCAAATAGAGCCTTTTACAAAATCATACTAAGTTTACATTAAACCACTCCTCCTGGGTTTTCTTTTCTTTTTCTTTATTCTGACATTGTCTTCCAAGATGTGTTTACTTTTTTGGCCTTAATTTGCTTAAGAATGAAATATGTCTGCCTTCATCATATTTTGGGCATTTCTCAGGCATGTTTTTCTCTAGGCAGCTTTCAAACTCAACACATAACAGCAGTATTTGAATTTGTGTTTTTAAAAGTCAGCATTTATGTACATAGTATGCTAAATGTGTATTACAGACACTGTAATTTGCTGTTTGCTTTTCCAAAGCTAGATGCAGTTTCTAGTTATTTAAAACTGGAACTTTGTCTTAGTTCTGACTTTAAAAAGCTGTGGTATGATTTGCAGGTACTCCCCAGAGCAGCTTGCGGGACAGAGAATCAGCGTGTTCTCCTATGGCTCTGGTTTTGCTGCTACCCTGTACTCCATCAGGGTCACACAGGATGCCACTCCTGGTGAGTGACTGGAGGTGATGCCATCTGCCTCTCTTGCTCAGCTCCCTCTTGCTGCCTTGTTGCACAACCCACTAGCGTAAGGAAACCTGCAGGACAGTGCCTTAATGACAGCAGTGCCACACTGGGAATGTCCAGCTCCAGGGAGTGTTTCAGTGTCTCCTTGAACAAATAAATAATGGTCTTCAAACTCTGTTAAATGCTTTAAGTTGGTAATTGGGAATATTTTAAATGACTAATACTTGAGATTCTATAATGCAAAGTACTTTGAATGGGCTTGAAATATTCACATACCAGTGTGCAGTTCTCAGTACTGACTCTATCCTACCTGGATGGTTCTATATTGCAGGTTCTGCACTGGACAAAATAACTGCCAGCCTTTCTGATCTCAAAACAAGACTTGACTCAAGAAAATGTATTGCACCTGATGTCTTTGCTGAAAACATGAAGCTCAGACAGGAAACACATCATTTGGGTAAGAACCTAATAAATATCAATCCTTCCTAGTCCTTGAGCAAATTGCTTATCACTTAATCTGCCAAACTTTAAATTGTAAGGGCGCAGGATGAAGGAAATGTCCAGCCCTTTCTGCTTCTAAGTAGCTTGTGTTCATTATGCCCAACATGTCTGAAGTAAAAATGGTGGCTTGTTTTTTTCTGTCTCAGTGCATCCAGTCTGCAAAGACCTGTGTTGGGTAAAACTCTTACCAGGAAACAGCTAACAATGTGTTCCTCCCTTTCTTGCAGCCAATTATATTCCGCAGTGTTCGGTCGAGGATCTTTTTGAAGGAACATGGTACCTTGTGCGTGTGGATGAAAAACACAGGAGAACTTATGCCCGACGCCCACTCATGAGTGATGGACCTCTGGAAGCGAGAGTTGGAGTTGTCCATCCGGGCATTGTTCATGAGGTGAACACTCGGCACTCTTTAAAAGTTTGATGTAAATGGCGGAACTATTTACATGTTTGTCTTAGCATGTGCATGTATGTTAAGAGGAAGTGGTTTTACGAGTTACATTGAATACTTTGTTAACACATGTAACATACAAGCCAGAAGTAAAAAGTTGAAACTGCGATTTTAAAAAGTACATTTCATCGTAAAAAGAACGAAATTGCACAAGAATGAAAGAGGAACAAACTGGCTCTTCTCACATGATCTGTTTGCATGAAGCATGACCAATTTGATTGACTTAAGGCCAAGCCGTCCATTGTAGCATGAATGTTGTTTGAGAGTTGGACTAGCCGTGAAGTATGAATGTCTGTGAACTAGAAAACTGTATTTAATGGTTTTTTTCCCTTCTTCTTAGCACATCCCAAGCCCTGCTAAGAAAGTGCCAAGAATCCCTGCAACAACAGAATCTGAAGGCGTTACTGTCGCCATTTCCAATGGGGAGCATTAAGATACCTCTGTGAGGTGGGGAAAGAAACGAGGTGTGAGGGCAGGGTGAGAGAGAGAGAAAAAGGATTGCAGTAGCACTGAAGTTTCAGTGTACACTAGTACTTAATTGGAGCATGACAAAACTCTTTAGGCTCCTTGAAAAAAATCATCATAATATGGTGTGCTGATTTTATAATATTTTCAGAACACTAAAATCAGGAGTATATTGGAGATAGAAGGACTTGCCAGGTGCTGTGGGGATTCCTTAATATGTCTGAACTTTTTTAATTGCTGAGAAGTTGCTGTAGTCTATTACCAAGTCTTCGTACACAGAAAGGAAAAAAAAGAAAAGGAATCTTCTGCCTGCTCTTCCATGTAAAATGACTTGAAACCTACACTGTTAACTTCTACTAGTACTCAACTGTGTGCAAAATAGTCCAAGCTTTTAATGTTAGGGTTCTCAGTGCCTTGACAATAAGCAGTCAACCTTCTGAATACTGCAATTCTCTTTCACTTTATCACCTTCCCTTTCATCTCCTAGTCTGTCTCCCATCACCCCATTGCTTTGGGACAGGCACAGAATCAAGAACATCCATTGCTGGAATAGAACCTCTCTTCCCTGTCAAAGTGACTGGATCAAGAACGGCTAGGCTGACAAGTGGTTTTCTTAGAAGAAACTCTATGATTCACTGTGTCAGTTACTATGTAATTCCTCCTAACATCTTATGTGATTTATACCTGCATTTTAAGTCACAGGAGACTGGGAGGAAAGATGAAGAAGAAGGGAGGTAGTAAATTTTTTATTCTAAAGAAAGGGGATAATTGATTTGATATCATAATAGATGGTTTAGTAGAATATCCAAGACAGCAAAATTTTCAAATAAAATTTAGAGCTATTGTGGCGCTGTTTTCATTGGCAAACAAAGGAGAGAGATGTTTATCATTTGTCTGGAACTCTAGCCTACTAGTTGTCTTTTATATAATACTTTCCGAAAGACTCTTTGTAGCTTTGAATCTGGCTTTTTACTTTGAGGTCCTTCTCACTATTGTTAATAGTGTAGGAGTGGAGTCTTTTATTTTTTTCCCCCTTTCCCCAGCGTGCAAGCTAAAGCTATCCATTTTGCAAGCAGTAGATAGATTTACAGTGGTTATGGGGAGTCCATTCTGGTAGATTTTTAAAGCCCAGATTGGAAATGAACTATGATATGAGCCTTTTAAGCTTGTAATATATATATATATATATATACACATACATACGTATATATATATATTTAAGTTGAGCTAATGTACTCAATGAAGTTTCATTGAGTTTATTTCTTTGCTAATTCTACAAAGCTACATTATCTAATATAAAGTAGCAAAAAAATATTTCTGTTAATTACATTTTTTTGTGTGTGTGTAATGAAGTGTGTGTATTACCTGTCACTCACTAGAATTTGATAACTTGCTGTATTTGTACAGTCAAGCCTTGGTAAAATAGTTGTTTATTATAAATTGATGAATACTAATCTGTTTGTTCTGCTGAAAATGATGGAGCAATGCATGATGATGGTGTTTGCAAGTATTTTGGTTTAGGTTGCCCTCATGGAACTTAACCTTGGCACCTGTAATACAAACTGTCATGGAACAAAGTCCATTGCTGGCAGTGGACAAGCCAAGAAGTGAGCTACTGGCACAGGCCTCACAGGTCTGTGAGGCTGATCCTTTATTAAAATAAAGTTTGAGATATTTGAAACCTCTTGGAGTAGTGTTGACTTATTGGTTTTTTAGGATGGATTTCTTTTTGTTTAACAGGAGAGAGGAACCTGGCTCTGGTAAAAACCCAGAGTTGTGGGGTCACAACGTGTGTGGACATTTTGCGTCTTTCTTCTTAGTAATTCCATTACAGAAGTGGAAAAAAGAGTTGCCTAGGCTGGTGTAAAACAATCTTACCAGGACCATGTTTCAAGATAATTTAAAATGCTTTTATATGGAAACTGTTTATAGTGGAGGAATTAATACCCATTTTATGAAATTGAATTAATTGCTGATTTATAAAAATTGATATTATTTACCCTCAAATTCTAAATTCTGTGAAGGAGGCTTGGTTCTTGCTTTGTACACATCTGGGCCTCACTGAGTCGTTTTCCCATGCGTGGCCTTTCAGATTCATTCCACTGTTCATTTATATGAATTATTCCCTCTAAAGTGAAATTGTTGTCTCATCAGTGTCGTAACAGATGAGGCATCCTGCCTTTAAATGTGACAGCACCAGCTGTACCTGTGTACCCCTTGTGTCGAGTATCTTTCCTTAGCTAAACTCAGAGGTTCTGTCTCTTAGTTTAGGCATGTCAGCTGTCCCTGTTCAGAGAACAGCTGCCACACTTGTCCTTTGCACTGGAGTTGATGCTGTTGAAGAACTAAGCATAGAATAAATGACTAAAGCTGAAAATCAGAGCATCTGCATTTTGGTGATGCTCAGAACAACTGGAGTTGTCAGACTGTCCCGCTTTTAACTTGCAGCAATCAAGTGTCACAATCAGCTTTGTGCAAGCTTTGGCTGCCAAAGCAGGATGGCAGGAGTGAGGACAAGCCTGTAATGCTCAGTGAATATAAGCAGATTTTGCTGCTGCTTGCATTCTGCTACTGGTAACTAGGGCTAAGGCAAGAACTTAAAACTACATGGGTTTTGGAATATGCTTAAATCTTTCTTTATTGGAATGCAGGTGGAGTCCAAGCAGTTCCAGAGTGGCAGAATCATGCAAGCAGTGGAAGGTGTCAGAAGGGTAACTGATGGTAGCCCAACCAGTCAGGCACCCACATACAGGGTTAAAGTACTGAATCCTGATTTGTCTTCTGGAATCGTGACAAGTTGGGAACTGCAGCCAACAACAGCTTTGATTTTTCTTGAAAGGAAATAAAATGCTTTCTAAAAATTAACTTGTTAAATTTGATGAGGAAGTTCAAAAGAATTTGCAATTGATTAGATTAGTCTGGTCTCTGCTTAAATTTAGTTTCTGCAACTGTCCCAGTTTGCAGTGGTGAAGTGTTGAGCTTAGGTACAGCTTTCAGAAGTTAGCAGTTAGATGCCTGTGCAGAGAATCTCCCAAGTGGGTTAAGTGCAGTAGCATGGTGTTTATTAAAAGATCCCCTCCACTCATGATCTTTTCAGTCACTGGGTTCTTGCACTGGCTATACCAAGTATATGGAGAAAGGGTTAAACAAATGCACAAGAGCTCTGTTTTTGAGTGCTTCACTGTTAATTGACAAAAGCAAAGAAAATGAGGCATTTTTGGTTTATTCAAAAATTACAAAAGAACACTAAAGCTTAAGGATAAGTGAATAATCCCCTTTGTCAAATATGCTGAGCAAAAAGCCTGCAGTGCAATTTTATAAAATAGAACACAGCTTGGATGTGTGCTTAAAGCCACTGTAAGTATTGATTCCGTTCCTTGAGTTGTCTTCTTTTGGATCTGGCTGGGACATGATAGGAACAGATTCAAGTGCCCTTTTCTTCTGTACTCTGTGCAACACGATTCTGTAGACCCCCGTTATGGAGCTGCGCGCATCTCTTCCCCGGTTGTTCTGAATGTGCTGTTCTGTGATTCCAAGGTCTTCCAGAATATTTTTCACTTCAATTTCTTCTTCTTTTAGTGTACTGATGTCTGATAAATATTTTGGATCCAGTTTAAATGTCTGTAAAGGTTTGGGGAACTGTATTCCTTGCATCCATTCACTGTTCATAATCAGTTTGACAGAGTATCTCTTGGTTGGTACTGGCTGAAGGACTCCTTTTATCAGTTTCTGGCAGTTTTCTGAGAGGCAGGGAGGCAAAGTGTATGTCCCTTCAAGAATGCACTTTTTCAGTTTGCCTACTGTATCTGCCCGGAATGGCATGCTGCCTGTCATCATGAAGTATAAGAGGATTCCCAGTGCCCAGATGTCTACATAGATGCCAATATAGTTTTCATCTCGGAAGAGTTCAGGAGCAGCATAAGGAGGAGAGCCACAGAAAGTTTTTAAAGTTTCATCTCTTTTACTTATTGTGCTGAATCCAAAGTCTCCCACCTTAACACAGGTGTTACTGGCATAGAAGACATTTTCTGCTTTCAGGTCTCGGTGAATGATATTGTTGTCATGCTGTGGAAGAAGAGAAAAAGTTGGCATTGGTTTGTTCCCAGGAAAGTTCTCAATGGCTACCTCTAATTAATTTATTAGCCTGAAGGAGAAAGGGAGTTATCTTGGGCAAATTCTGAAACTGGTATTGCAATTATTAAAATTAAAATTATGACTCAAATCTAACTTAATTCTCCAAGGATAGAAAACCAATTGAGTAGGGAGAGGAGAAGGATGCTGGGATTTTTAAACACAGCACTCTCAACGTGTCAACTAAAAGCAACTATTTTCATGAATGTGTGAGTGCAGTATGACTAGACAGATTCATGTGCAAAATCTGTATTTTTTTAGGGTTCATGGCACTTGCTTTTGCAGTTACTACATGCAACTTACAGATTTCAACATTTAGTTCACTGATTGAACATTGTCACAGATAAAATAAGAAATCTGCCATCATTACATTCTGTGATCTAATGTCCTATGAGGAACTGGTGGTGGTAGGAGAAAAGGACCACAGAGTTGGGCTTCAGAGTACTTCATGTTCCTGGACAGCCAAGTTTAATAGTGTTATAGTTTTAGAAATCTATAATACATACACTGTAACTTCTACTTTTTTCCCATTGGAAATGCCAGTACTCAAAATGAATTTGCTCTGCTTAGTGATGACATACCTGCTTTGGTTAAGCAAGAGTTTAGCTTCATCTTTGGAATAACTAGAAGGAATGAATGAGCACTCTCTGCCTTATCCTTTGGAGTAACATCATACAGTATCTGGAGGCAATAAAGAAACTCTTTGGCATCCTATTTCAACTTTCATCACTAACAGCCAGGGATCCTCTGTCCTTGTGGGCTGGCAGCAAGGAGAAAGGATTTATGTAGCCTGGATGTGATGGCTTAGCAAAAGTGAAATGTGCAGAAGTTTCTGTGTACAAATGAAGAGGTTGGCCAGCTTGAGAGTCTATGTTTAATTCTAATAAATAAATGTGGTGTAATTTTGAAATGCAAATTCAATTCCTATAGCTGCAGGGTGCCTGTCCTTTGAACGTTGAAGCTAATCCACCACTTAAAGCACATACAATAATTTCGTCAAAATAAATAAGAAATGCATGCTGTTTATGTAAGCCAGGAGTAGCGTGCGATGCAATCCCCAGACGTCTGACCTGGGATCACCCTTGTTTCTGACTTCGCCAGAAGCTGTTATGTGGCAAGGAGGACAGGAGCCACCGGAGGGCACCCTGAGCCAGCTTTAACGAATGCTGCTTCTCAGACTTGTAGGACAGCTCTCCGTGTTTTTTTTTTGTTTTGTTTTTTTTTTTTTTTTAAGTAGCTGTAATTACTCTGCAAGATTTAGAGATGTACCGGAGTACTTAATTGCTCCTTTTCTGCCTTGACAAGGTGCTTTCAGTTCTACACAAACAGCATCATCTTCAATGTATATATTGAAGACCCGGCAAGAAGTGACTCGTTGGGCGTTAACCTCACAGACTTGCATCGAAGTCAGGAGCAGGAATTGACTGTGTTTAAGTGACAGATTCACACATTCATTAATGAGCAAGTCGGATGTTTGCAACACCTAACCAGCCTCTCTGGAAGCGGAAGAGCGACTGATGCTTTGTTTTGAAACAGGGAGGGAAGAAACGAAGCTTTGTTCACTGATGCCCACAGCACATTAAAGCAAACAACACTCGTGCTAGAAGGGTGATTCCACCCACCAGGTGTTCCCAGTCTCCTCCCAAAAGCTGCCAACAGAGAGGCAGTGACTTGAGGTGGATATGAAAACTCTCAGATACCTTTAACAGCTCTTCTATAGCTGTTAGCTGTTTTTAATAATGTGGGCCTGAAATTTCGGGTAAATCTACTGTTGAAATTCAAAAGAAATATCCACAAAATGAGCTCAGAGTAAAGAGAGGCAGCATGCCTGTGTAAGAGCAACTTACCATGTGCTTCACAGCAGACACAATCTGGGAGAAGATTATTTTACACTCTGTTTCTAGCAGCTTTCCTTCTGTACTGATTTTAGTGAAGAGCTCCCCACCTCCTGCATACTCCATCACCAGGTGCAGTTTTGAGAGTGTCTCCACCACTTCATACAGCCTGATGATATTTGGGTGGTGCAGCTTTTCCATGCTGGATATCTCACGAGACAGCAAACGTTGAGTCTTCCGGTCTAGCTTTGTCTTGTCCAAAATCTTAATTGCAACTTTCTCTGAGAAGAAAAATAGTTTTACCATGTTGTTAATGCAACAGATACAAAATGGTAATACCATTGACATACAATGATGCTTGGTTGCAGAAATGCAATAAAATTTCACCTCATCAGTATAAACTAAGCTGCAGGGGCCTACTAAGCCCTGCAGTCTCTCACACAAGCCCTGCCCCTTTCTGTCTACAACAACCTACTCAGTGCTGGGGTAACTGAAGGCTGGTAGAGTACTCCAAGGGCTGATCGAATCATCTGCTGCCTTGATGTGTGTTGCTGTGACAGGCTTATATGTGTCTGAAGGTACAGCATCTGCTTTTGGTGTTCACTGCTGGTAGAGAGTCTGTGCTTTTGTTGCTAGCTCAGAGCTCCTCAGATGAGCCAGGTACTTGGAGACTAATGGAGGTGTGAAATCCGTGTGCTCCGCTTCCGACCAGGCAGAAAAATTTGTGGGGAATTTAGAGGCTTTGGCTATTTATTCTGAGCAGCGAAGTCAAGTAAGTCGCAGGGATCCTGTAAGACAGCAAATCTAGCTGGCACATAGTGTTCTGGTAACGCAAAGCTGCGTTAAGTACTACATGTCTCTGAAAGCCTACACAGAGAAGCCAAAGCAAAACATATATATATATACCTGCAGCTGCATCACATCAGGGTAGCTCAGAGCAATATGAATAGGTAAATCACAGTTACCCTTATGTTCCTGTTTTAGTCTGTAGGTTACAGCTTTTGTCTTTACTCTTCTGAACACAGCCGGTATTTGAAGGATTTGTCTGGTTAAAACAGGTTTATGGTGGCTTTGTATAACTTGTCAGGACAGCAAAATTAAAATGGATCATAGCAATAAAAACAACTATTTTTTCCCAGGAAGAAGAGATTCTTGGTTGTTCAGTTTTGGCTTTTTTACCCCCTCAAGACTACCTCAGTCAAACAATCACACATTTCTTTAATTTATCACTTTTAATAAATCTTTCAGAAAAAAACTTCACCTTGGTCTCTAGTAAATGGGAATAAATTACGAAAAATGGTATTGTTCACTTGTTGCTGTAAGAAAAGAGAGAGAAGGCTACTGCGTTTTTACACATATTCAGGTATAAAACCATTCAAGTTTTTACCGAATAGTATCAGGTTTTAACTCAAGTTTAGTATTACAACATATATAAAGGAATGTTAAGGATACTTATGCATGTGTCTGTACAGATCAAGAAAACTCCATATTTGGTATATTTACATTTTTTAGTGTGATACATAAATCAATTGATCTCCCTTCTGACGTGCAGTAGATGCTTGAAGCACATGTGATTCTTGTGGTGGAAGGTGCTGAATTATCCCTTGATGTGCCTGTTTTTAGGAGTCTGTGCTGAGTACAGGGCAGTTATCCTGGCCACACTGCTTCTCTCGGAGCTGAGGCAGAGCCCCTCAGGTAAGCAGCTACCTCCTGTGTGGAGCTGGGTGAACCAGGACGAAATGCATCTACTGACAGTGACTGCTGACCTAGTGAAAGACCCTCATAGCACATTGATCTCGCAAACCCAGAGGAAGGAGCATCAGCTTGCAGTAAGTTATGTTTGCACAACTAAATGCTTACAACGTTTACAGTCTTAACCATGCACAGTGGAGACATTTGGGCTTTTAAAATAAAATCTTCTAGGTTCATTTTTCCCCCTGTCCTTTTGCTCTACTTTTCCTCCTGGTAAGTTTTCCTGCTACATTTTAAAAGGGAAGAGGAGAGGAAAAAAAGATTTTGAACTGAAGAGCTTGATCCTACTGCAACACCACCATAAATCAGGACAAACTCCTTTAAATCTACATCGTTGCAGCTGCAAATGCATTCCATGCAAAGAAACCTGACACCTTCCTTTTATTCTCTAAACTCTTCCTTTCTGCTTTCAAAGAATGCTTGTTTACAAATCCTCTATTATTCTTGCTTAGCAGCTGTGCTGAACAGGACATTTATAGCAGGCAGCTTATTTACCAAAATAATTACAAAAAGAGTTGGAAGAGATTTTGATTGACTATATGCAGTGTATGAGGTTTGAAAAGTGCTAGATGAAATCTGAGTAATAAAAACTAGGAAAAAGTTGGGAAATACCAATTTCAGGAAGAAATAGTGTATGATGTGATGGCAGAAGGAAAAAATATACAAACAAAACCAAGTTAAAATTGCTTTAAAAAAAAGGCAAAGTGGGTGCCTGGACATTCTTGCTTTTGCAATTTGTGTCACATTAGACTGACTTCTTACTAGCTATAAATTTTGTATGCCTGTAATTGCTTCCATTCAGCTGTGATCTCACACTTCCTTTGTCAGATGGAAGGCATGTAAAATAAAAGTTATACAGGGCTTAGGAATTTAACGGTCCTTAGCAAGAAAATGCCATGAATTGCTGGAGCAAATCTCTGCCAAAATTCAGGTTAATATAGTGGGCAAAGCCCCTGAATAACACAATATATACAGAAACATAAATCAGAAAAGACCTCTAAGATCCTAAAGTCCAACCTGTCAGGCCCGCCACTAAACATTGTCCCTAAATGGCACATCTACATGTCTTTTAAGTATCTACAGGGATCCATTCCAAGGTCTGACCACGCCTGTGGTACAGAAATTTTTGCTAATGTCCAACCTAAACATCAACCTTTCCTGGTTCAACAAGGTACAATTGGAATAGCTGAGAACAGGGAGTGGTGCTGAATGGAGTTATATCCATCTGTGGCTAGTCACCATTAGAGTTCCACAGGGCTCAGTACCGAGGACAGCCCTGATTAATGTCACTCAGTTTGCAGGTGAGTGACACCTCTCCTGGTACAATTTGAGGCTATTTCCTCTTACTCTGTCCCTTGTTACCTGGGAGAGAAGAGGCCAACCCCCATCTGGCCACAGCCTCCTGTCAGGCAGTTGTGGAGAGTGATACGGTCACCCTGAGCCTCCTTTTCCCCAGGACAAACACCCCCAGCTCCCTCAGCTGCTCCTCACAGCACTTGTGCCCCAGACCCTGCCCCAGCTCCATTGCCCTTCTCTGGACTCTCTCCAGCCCCTCAGGGCCTTTCCTGCAGTGAGGGCCCAGCCCTGGGCACAGCACTGGAGGTGCGGCCTCAGCAGGGCCCAGCACAGGGGGACAATCCCTGCCCTGGCCCTGCTGCCACAGCATTGCTGATCCAGGCCAGGATGCCATTGGCCTTCTTGGCCCCCTGGGCACAGCCTGGCTCATGTTCAGCTGCTGTCACCAGCACCCCCAGCTCCTTTCCAGCCACTCTGCCCCAGCCTGTGGAGCTGCCTGGGGTCGTTGTGACCCAAGGGCAGGACCTGGCACTGGGCCTTGTTGAACCTCACTCCACTGGCCTCAGCCATGATCCAGCCTGCCCAGATCCCCTGCAGGGACTTCCTGCCCTCCAGAAGAACAACACTCCCACCTAATGTGCTGCCACCTGCAAACTGAGTGACATTAATCAGGGCTGTCGCCAATACTGAGCCTTGTGGAACTCTGCTGGTGACTAGCTCCAGATGGATAGCTCCATTCAGCACCCTCCCTGTTTCCAGCTAGCCATACAGCTTTTTATCCAGTGAAAAGTGCACCTGTCCAAGCCATGGGACATGGCATCCACATCATAGCACTAAAGATTTTTCTGTGTTTTCTAAACACCAAGACAGCCCTTGTGAGGGAAACAAGCCTCACCATCCAGTATGACCCTGAAGTTTTTTCATCTCTCTCTCTCTCTAGAAATCATGTGTCCTGCTACAACAGATCACAAAGGCAAGAGAAAAACATATGTAATTTTTACAAAGGCTCATCTTTGTAAAAAACCAAAACTGTTTCCTCTTTTGATATAGGATGATACAGGAGAAAGACCATATTAAAACTGGCAGTAACTGAAGAGCTGAACAGCCCTTGGACACATACACCACCTTCTTCTACAGAGACCAGACCAGCATTAATGATGAAGCTTTTTATTTATATAACCAGATTAAAAAAAAAAAAAAAAGACTAGCACTCATTAACACTGTGCAGAAACATAATTTCACACAGATAAACTCATAGGCAGAATGAGTCAGAAAACATTTATCTTTCATTCTTCCTTCCTCATGAGAGTTGCAAACTTAACATCAATAATCAACACCCTTTCTCCCTTTTAACCAAAAAGTTATAGACAAACAAAAGAAAAATAATTTGAGAGATTTCTGTTGAAAAATAATCTCTTCCAGAAAAAGAAAAAGTACAGTTTTGGTTTTGGTATTTAGCTTACTGTATTCACTGAAATTCAAAAATTTTCAATCAGCTCTGTTTAGATACTAAAGGAACCTGTTTCATAAGTAAGTTCAGCAAAGGGTTAATCCAGATCAAATGTCTAACTGCCTTTCATTAGCATTCCTTATGTTCCCAGTACAGGAGCAGCATTTTTTCCAACAGTAAGCACAAAACAGTTACCTCGGGAAGAAAAAGAAATATCACAGAAGAGGAAACAATTTGTGAACCAAGTAGAAAAGAGATGCTTTCCTGAAACAAGAATAACCAAAAACTCAAACTCAAACCCAGTTAAAGCAACCCTTGGGTGTTGACAGGCTTAAATATGAAAAATTAAGTACCATCGGTTCTCCACTTAGATTCCCACTGCCCCCGAGGGATAATTGTGACCTTTCATCCCTCTCAGATCTGGGCTGAAAAAAAATAACAATAGATAACACAGTTTTGGGGCACATCTCGTTCTCTCACCTGTAAGACGATGAAGGGAAGGAGAGTCAATCAAACTGAAAAGCAAAGACTCTCAGAAGAAAAGCAAGATAGTAGTGTACAAAGATACAGAGAAAACTAGCCACTCTGACAGAAAACAACAATTTCTATTATTGTCAGACAAAGGCAGAAGATGTAACAGGACAGCTGATGACAAGTTCTTAGTTATACCTATGACGGAAGTGTCCACTGCAGTTACCTAACCCTTCCAGTCCTTCCTAGAAGCAGTAGATAGTAGATATTGTTTTAGACAGCAGCTAAAACAATAAAACTAACTGACAATTCAACACAAACACCAGTTTGGTGATACCAGAGCTTGTTCCCCTGCACCTGTTCCTCCCACACCTATAGCTAGTTTCTCTCACACCTATAGCTCCCTTCCTAGCTTTTTACAGTAAAGAGCTATCAGCAAATGAGTCAGTTAAGTGGGCATTTCTCACCAAAATTACCATGGCCAAATAAAATATTTTGTCCATACTAGTAAAATTTGTGATGAAACAAAGGAAGCCTTGCTGCCTCTGGCTGCAGGCAGGAGCATACGTAACCTGCTATCCTGGGCATTCATCACCTGCATCCCTGCAGGCCAGGAGCTGGGGCAAGGAAGAGGGTGGATGGACAGGGAAGGTTACAGAAGGGGTAGCCCAATACCACACTTCAAAGTGTGGAGTGTCTGAGCCACAGCATGTGTTAAACTCCATGAAGTGCAGCGACGAACTCCACCTGTAACAGCTGCCATGTAGAGAAAACCTTTCTGGTTTCTTTGAAGCAGAATCCAGCCCTGAGGATTTATGTGTGACTCTGTCTATAGATTAACTCAAAAATGTTAAAAACAGACACACATATACACACAGACACACACACACAAACTCTATATGTGTATTTAAGGTTCATAGAGCCTCTTTCTTCCCATAGGAAGCCATTTATATAGGTCACTCAGCATGCAATGGCGCCTACCTTTGGTTAGGGAATGAATTCCAAGCTTCACTTGTGAGAAATTCCCACTTCCTATTTCTCCTCTGACTCGATAGAAGGCAATTCTCTTTCCCAGTGTTAATTCTTTCACCACCTTTTCATTATGAGACATATCCTGCATCAGTTTCTCAAATGGGGTCAGTCTGTGCTGTTTGCCCTCTTCATCTCCTTCGTGGCACTCTGGGCGCCCATCATCGTCTCTGCTGTCCTCGTGATGCCACCTGGAACAGCGGTATTTTCCAAGACTTCCTTCATTCACATATCCTGTTGTCATAGTCTACAGGGTGATCACTTCCCCATTTAACAAGATGTCCTGAGAAGTTTAAATGAAGTAATTCTATATGAATATGCAAGCCCTGCACATTATGGACACTGCAGCAAATGCAGAAAAAAAAAAAAAAAAAAAAAAAAGCAGCTTACAGAAAGTCCAAAGATTAGTTTGGAAATTTGTTCAAAAACAAATCTGGCACATCTACATATTGCATGTCCTGTTCAAAATCAGAGCTAAAACATCCATTCCTCACTAACAGAGTTAGTGTCTGAGGATCTTCAGCTGCAAGGTAAAAGAGGCTTTGCAATTAAAACTGCAAACTCTGTGCAAGAAAGTGGCAAGGTGCTCTCTGTCTATGCAGCACATTTGACAGATGCAAAATATGTGACACAAATATTCAGATTTTAGCTTGATCCTTTGAGAACTAACTTGATAGATAAAGGTCAAACAGAAAGCTGATTAACTGCTCCGAATAAATCCAGAAAGTTCTAGCTAATTTTGAATAGCTGACCTTAAGAGCGTCGTTCTCCTTGATTCTGGTAAAAGTCCAAAAGCTGACTGTAGGGATTGCCTTTGATTCATTCTTCAGCCTGTGAGCTTGTCACTGTACCTTCGAAATATCACTGTGTGTGGAAGCCTTGCTGTAAAAAGTACGCTGTCCCTCTGTTTCTTTCCCATGGCGTGTTCAACAAAGCAACTGATTCTGGAAGATGACAGGAAAAGCATAATCTGTGCACCAGGCAAAAGAAATGCTGCGCCTCAGTATCCCTGCAGTCACATGGCAGGACAATACAGGATTAAGTAACTGCAATGTCACGTTAACCCTCCTTTATTTAGATGAGCTTTCTTTAACGCCTTGAGCCTTCTCAAAATTTTGCCAGACGCGTGGTGTTCCTGAGCAGACAGATGAAGAAAGTAATTAAAACCTTTACATAACAGCTTCACTAAATGACAGCATGACCTGTACCATTTCACCAGTTTAACTCTGGCAGCACAGACACAGAAGTACTTACCCTAAATACACAAGCAACCACTTACTTTTAAAACAGCACACCAATTTTTTCTTCTTTACCTTTCTCTTTTAATCTTGAAAGCCAGGAGTTGATCAGCAAGTGCTGATCCTGCAGCTGCATGCCTGAGGGTGGTGAGCTGGGCACGAGAGCTGAGACAGCTCAGGCAGTGGCAGCGCTCACCTCCCCTGCTCCCAGCCTGCAGCACACACGACTGCCAGGACAGATGCACCAGACTGAGGGGGAGTCAATCAGACCAGTAACTCACTGCCTGAAGCTTAGCTAGACAGTCACCTAAGGTGCCACACTAGCAGAGGGCATGTGGCATTTGCTAGGTGGAGCTGCCCTCTAAACCCCACAATCTCCTTCGTAAGCAAGAGGAAGAGAGGTCAGAGGCACGACCTAAATGCAAAGAAAAAGCAGCTGGTGATGGTTTCATTAAATGGGAACTTGAGTGGCACAGAGGCACTCATCAGCTCCTACAGAGAGGCCAAGGGGACTGACCTATGCTCTGGGACACTGCTCCCTGCCTTGAGACACACTGAAGAAATTTTGAAAGTCACTTTACCTCTCTGTGCTGCAGCCACGTTGCAGGCAGACCAGCCTGCTCTGGTGAGGCAGAAAGCTGGCTTTCCCTCATTGTCTGTGACTCCCTCTGTCACTTCTCTGAACCAGGGACACTTCTTACTGTGTGTGCTGCAAACTTAATGGCTGATGCAGTTTGTAACTGGAAGAGAGGGAGAATTTACTACTTCCATAATGCCTTTGTTAACTCTTTTTGGCTTACTCATTTTTGAAGGAAAGAGCCCTTTTCATTGTTGACAGAAACTAAAAATAATAAACACATAATTATATTATTTTCTGGAGCTAAATAGAGTGAAACCCCTGACATATGTGCGCATACAGCTAATGGCTAGATCCTGATACTGTTACTAGGGAAGAGACCAAGTGACAAACAAGAAAATCCTTCAGTATTCTCTCACCAAACCACTCTTTCTTAGCACCAAATATTCTCCCTAATTTTATTATTTTATACCTTGGAAGAAAAAAATCTGTGTGGAAGGACACCCCATCCCCACGCAAACAGAAAAACCCAAACCCCACACCTTATACTCTGTTTTTCCTCCATTTGGGAAAAGGACAATTTCTTTCAGGAGTGTCAGAATTCTGACCCACAGGTTTTCTGCTTTAATCTGTTTCACATCACAATTGTAAAAGTATTCTAGGTAATAAAAAACTCTTTATATGAAACTTGACTGTATTTCACAGTTTTAACGGTGGGTGACACTCTAACAGAGCAGGGCTCTTGGAAGTCACTTGTGTGCAGTACAGTTCCACAGCAATTCAGGGGCAGAATTCTGGCCCCATTCTGCCCTTTGATCTTGAGAACAGCAGCACAGGTTGTGCATGCAGAAAGTCTGGAAACCTCCATGAGCAGTGTCAGGCATGTCACGTACAAACTCTATTATTTAATCAAGTTTCTATAGTTGAGTGGTGACATCCTCACCACCAAAGAATAGCTGTAACTTACGGTTATAACCTCCTGAGTGGCAGGTATGGACAATTTTGCTCCTGCAAAAGAAGAAACACAGAACTACCACCATCTTCTGCAAAAATTATCAGTGCCCTTGCAGTTAACTGGCTGTACAGAAAAGGCTGACTGTGCAACAAGAAGTGTTTCCTTCAAACAGACTTGTGTAGACAAGCCCCTCCTGAATACATTCCATTAAGGCACAGAAGGCAGCTAGCCCAGTTGATGTGGATCACAGAGACAAACCACATGGGAATGCCATAACCTTGTGGGGACAGAGGAGCCAAGAGAAAGGCAAAACTGCACTGAGGCGTCAGCACATGGCTCTTCCTGAATTTGCTCCTGCAGAATTTCTCCTGGGGCTCAACATGCTGTTTTTCAGAGCACTGCCTATCATTAATCTCCCTTTCAGGCTTGACATGTAACTGCCAACCCTGCAACCTCCTGGCACTTGGCCAGCTGGCTAGGTTTTCCCTGTCTTCTGAGATGAGCTACCTCAGTATTCCTGGTGTTAGCAGTATATATACCATCTATTTATGGCCTACATTCCTTCCTGTAATCAAACCCATCAAAATCTATCCTGATGTCATACAAAAGGACACTGACTGTAAAAGAAAATAATTCTAAGAGAGAAGGGAAAAATAACAAAATCAGGAGTGATCCAAACACAATGAAAGACCAATGATTTTTTTTCCCTCCAGTCTGGCTGACCAGTGAGAAGAACTTCACAAAAATTTATCTGACCAAATAATCACTTTAAAAAATAAAATTAGCAATGAAAAGAAAACCAAAGCCAAAAGCAAACCACTATAAAAAGCATTACAAGATAGTGAGCAAATGTATTAATCCTTTAAGACCTAACACTGATGTTGTTTAGCCTTGTTTTTTAAACTGACATTCTCCTCCTATTCTACCAAGTGCTGAGTACCCTCAGGCTTCACCTGCAGACTCAGTTTAAACCCCACATCACAACTCTAAGGAAGTTCAGAATGAGGAGAAAAAGAATTAAACCAAAAAAGAGATAATTTGGTATAGGGAATTTGGTTCCTAAAATCCCATTTTGACAGATAGATAAAAAGTGACCTGGTTTTAAGAAGCTTAGAATGGAGTGCATGAAAGCACAGAAGCAGCTAGACCAGAGCTCTCTGATGGCACTGTGTTTGGCAAATTGGTCTCTCTCATTAAATCTGTCTTTCAGAGGCAAAAATCCACTCAACTTTGAGTGCTTAAACTGCTGCAGCTCCTATTAGAGTGAATGTGAAGGAAGTTACACTGGAAGGTCTCCTCCCACTCAAACTGTCACAATACCAGGTGTTTTTAATGAGGATGTCACTGGATATTGCAACTCATTCACTAGAGTTCCCTTTTCAGCCTCTCTGCTGTCTAGTATGAGGAGATGGGGATTTTTAAGGTATTTCCCTAGGGTAGGGGATTAGTCAAATTTTTTTAAATTCCCTTGAAGAACAGCATGTCTCCTGCTTAGTAGATTACATGCACCATGCACCAGCTCTGGATCAAAACTGATTTAAAATAGCAGGGATTTTTTTTTTAAAACTCATCTGCTAGAAAAATATCAAGCCCGTTTTTTTAGTCACAGCTTTGAATGTTCAGCTGTTGCAAGAAAACACCAAAAACTTGGTATACTCCTCTGTATAGAAGACCTATCTTTTACAAAAGATTAGAGGCCAGCAGAACAGTCCTGCAATATCTGTAGCACAGACCACAGGTGACACAAAAGCGCTGCTCTGCAGACAGACTTCACAGGGAAAGTAACAGCTCAGCTTCTGTGCTTATGCTCAAGTAACACTGACTGCATGGCTGCTGTGGCCAAAGGAAGTCAACATCTGTTCAAGGTTTGTCTTGAGCACATTTTTTTTTTGTTTTACATGAGAAGCACTCTCAGTCTTATTTCTGTGAATGCCAGAAAACAGAATGACTATGTAAAATGCACCTCAGAGTTTCACATGAATTTTTTAAAAAAACCCCAAAACCCAAGTATTCAAAATGCAAAATACAGCATGGTTACAGGATGAACGCAGACCCCTGTGTTCCCAGCTCACATAGGAGAAAATACTAACAGGGCACTGATCATGGAGAACCTCCAGAAACTCCCTGCTCTCTCTGCCCAGGCCCACATGCCACCCATTTCCATGCATCCCAGAACTACTCCTGTTAGCTGGCACAGCATTCAGTTTGCCAGTTATTGTTTGATGAAAACCAGACATGAAGAACATCATTCTTATCAGCTTCCTGCTGTGCCTCGGAGTGCTTTGATAACAGCCACAGCCAGGGCATCACTGCCAGCTCTGTGTGCTGCACAATTTCCTCTGTGACAGGCTGCAGCTCCAGTGTGAACTGGAGCTGAAGGGACTGTGACTCGTGGATGCTGGGAGCATGGTGGTACCTCTCAGAGTGGCTCTGGCTGTGTTTGTGACTGTGCCACAGCAGGTACACCTCTGGGGAGTGATTATGGCCCATGCAGGCCATGCTGGAGCAGGTGCACCTTAAAGGACTCAATAAACCTATGCTGCAGCAGGTATAGCCCTGAGGAGACTGTGGCTCACAGATATGGCTCCACTAGAAGCAGGTACAGCCCTAAGGCACAACAGGCTACGGGTAAATCCAGGCTGGAGCAGGGGCACGGGTAGCATTTCATTGCACTGTCAAGCCGTCACGCACTGCACTCAATCATCTTAAGGTCTTCACCAATAGAAATGATCCTCTTGTTCTTTACCAAAGATGTGGCATTGTTTTCCCACTCAGGGAACATTAACATATGCAGCAACCCTGGCTGAAATGGAACATAAACACTTCCAAGGCTTCTGTGTGAAACCTTACTAACACAGTGCCAAGGGAAGCAGGAAGAGATAACTAACAGTTGTACTGCACACACTTCTTCCTCACAATGACATGCCTGTTCTATATGCTGTAATCAGAAAAAAACAAAAACAAAAAAACCCCAAGAAATTCTGGTATAAAAAGGAAAAAAATAGCCAAGAAACCCCCCTCTACACTGGAACATGCTAACTCTAACCGGCAACTTAATTCTACAATTGTAACTCAGAGCAAAAGACAGGGAACTCTGCAGCCCATTTAGAAGTGTAATAAGCCTGAGTCCTTCACACTGAAGCAAAATAGAGGTGGATGCTTACTCAAGTGTCCCAAAACCTCAGTGGAAAGACTGAAACCTTCATCTTTTGGATTGACCCCACAGTCATTCTGGGATGGACCTCTAAAGACAAACCCAAGTTCCTTGGAAACTGATGGAACATGATCTCTCAAGGCTTTTACCTGACCAGCCCCTTGCCAGACCTGCTGACTGAGCACTATTCAGCACGGGTCAGTGTAGCACAAAACTGTCGATCTAAACAACATCCCACATTTATTTAGTCCAACTTCCTTCTTGCCAAGACCAGAGATGTGAAATAGAGAAAAAAAATACTGATGTGCCCTGTTTTGTGGTCTACCTCTAAAAGTTCTCTCCATGATCTTCAACAAGCTAACCCTTCTGTGTCCAGGATTGCTATGACAACATGAATAAATAAAAATTAAAAGAAAAATATAAATAATAAAAAAAATACCCAGCGGGACCCCAGGCTGGGCCAGCACAAGCACACGCTGACCCTGTGGGGCTGCCCCCGCCTGCGTGGCAGCAGCAGCAGCTCAGGAGTCGTGCAGGGCCCCTGACAGGCACTTCATGTGACACGGGTGACAGGGTGCAGCACAGACTCACCTGCCCCCTGCCCTGGGGGTCACCTGCCAACAGGCTGGAATAAGCTCTTGGCACAAGAGGGAAGGCTGCACAGAGCCCTCAGCAGCCAGAGCTTACACAACCCTGCCAACACAGGCTGGGCGCAGCCCAGCTGGTGGAGTCTCACATCAAATCTACTGTCTGCAGTGTACAGGGCACACGGAAAAGAAAATCAACACAACACAAACCATACTAAGTGGGTACGTTAAGACTTGTGAACTAGAAACTAAAATCGGGTGGGGGGGTGCAGGGGAGCAACTCCTTTCATCCTTTCACAACACTGCTGATAAAACAGCTAGAAAGAGAATTAAAATTAATTAGTCTTTGAATTGTGCAGAAAATAGCATTAAAAACAAAGACAAAAAAAATTTATTCGTAGAACCCATTGATTTCCCAGGTCTTTGAAATACATGGGAGGGATAAATTTGAAGTCTGACTGTTTGAAATTAAATTTACCCTTTCAAAACTTTAGCCTGGCCAGTCTATTTTATCTTCTTCTTTGAGGTATAATGCAAATGACATCAATTTGCCTCAGAATTGTTCTTCCAAGATAAAATAAATTTCCATTAAGCATGTGTTTCTGAGTCAACAGAGATGCAACAAAGCCTTTACTAGCCTTTTAAATAACAGAAAAAAATTACATCTAACTTGGTTATTTGTCTAAATATTAGTTTGACTCCTTTTTCGGTGAAAATAAAATAAATTCTCTAGATAAAGCAAGCTATAGTCCAAGAAGTAAGAAACGGGAAATACTTAGAGTACTGTTGAAATCACTGAAGAAATCAGTCTTCACTCACATCAAGAAAATGATTGCATATTTAGGCAGATATGCTTTGCTAAGAAGACAGCCTACAATAAACTCACCCTGTCATTTTCAAGGAAGAGAAACCTAAACTGTGCTCCCATACAAGGGCAACAGAACATTTTCTGGTTCATATTGTCTATCACTGTTTTCTTTCACTACTCTCACTTAGTAGTTGGGACTTAGCAAATAGAAACAACTCTAGTTATCTGATTACAAGGTAATCAAATTTAGTTGCATCACTTTATATACACTACTCAAAAGTACTGAGTAATAAAGGGTTAAGCATTTTAAGGTAATTTTTCAATGTAATTGGGCAGAAGACAAGCAGTTGGTATAATTCTCCAGGGACCTCCTTGAAAATTTATAAACCCTACACTGCACTTAGGAATATACTTTATACTGATTGGAGCCTCCAGTTTTTCAGAGTAGTCTCTAACACATCTGAGATTTACCCTGAATGAGTATTAAGAAAACAGTGCACTACAGTAATTACATTCCTCACTAACAGAAGACACAGAGGTAGAAATATAATACCCACATAAAAGTGTCCAGAGAGCAGCATCATGAAGACTTGGTTTTAAAACTGCTGAAGAATTATCCCCTGAAAGTGTTGTTGCAACTTCTCTGTCCCCACCCATTTTAAATGTCCTGAAGTGACTGCAGCTTTAAGAATTTCTTGAGCTTTTAGAGAAAAAAAAATCTAGGTAGAAAGACAGGTATTTGCATTTCTCATCTCACTTACCATTACACGGGAAATATCTAGAATACACCAGAAAACAACATGGAAACGGAAAATAGTCCCAGACATACTTCTCTAGTGATGTAAGAGTGTATGCCACCTTCTCAGACTAAAGGGGTCCCCTTCCCATGCAGACCACACGCCCTTCACACCAGCTCCCACCTCTGGAACTCTATTTGGGTACCCCATGCTGAAAAACCTTTGCAGTGCACTGCTACCAGGTTTGCCATCCACATGACCTCCTCACGTCTTGCAGGCACAGAGCCACAGAGCAGGGGAATAAGCACAAGCTCCCCAGTGCTGCTGAAACTTTGATTAATCTCTGGAAAATGGTTAATGCATAGCAAATCTTCAAGATGCAGCAAGGAGCTTAGCAGGAAGAAATCTGATCTTATGTGACATCCTACAGGTCGTAAGTCACTAATCTCTATATCAAAGACATCTCTCCCACTAAAGATTCCTCTTCCACTGGACTGAGAACAGAATAGGTATTTTTGAAACTGTGATCGAGAGAAACAGTACAAAGGCAGCAAAAAACACTCAAGACAGCCCACTGTGGATGGAAATGTTCTATCAGCTTCATCAGTGTGATGCACATCCTAAGTGAAGGATATTAATCCTAACTAAGTGAAGCACAACCCTAGATTTTACTTTTCTTTTGAGACTTCAACTTCAGTATTGCAGCTTAATGCTTCACATGCATCTTAGATGCTAGGCTTCCTTTACAAGCCTTATTTTTTTTTTCCTTTTTAACTGACCTGGTTTTAGAGCAGTGAAAAATTCATAATGCTGTCTCAAACTGAATTTGCAAGTGCAGCAGTGTGTGCTGAGGAAGCTGCCAGCACATTCAGGCAACTGATCTCTCCTGCTGAGAGGATCAGCAGAGCACACAGTATTTGAGGGCAGGCACAGATCAATACCCTGGGAAACTACAGAAGAGGAACACTGCAGAGCTCCAAGAAATACAGACCTTACTACTGATCCACTGAAAGACAGTCCTGTGAAAAAGCTGCTACATCTCAAATCCCTAAAACCCATGCTACTTTTCATTTCACATTCAAACAGCAAAAACTTTACTGAATTTAATGAATATTAATGCTAATAAATTTTGCTAGCATTTAATTTCACTAGCTGATCTTATGGACACTTGTTGAATATGTGTCCTGGAAGTCAGATTATTATTATTACTACTACTATTATTATTATTATTATTATTATTATTATTATTATTATTATTATTATTATTATTATCATTATTATCATTATTATCATTATTAATAATAATAATAATAATAATAATAATAATAATAATAATAATAATAATAATGCTCTCACTACTATTATTAATGTGAGAAGGAAGGGTTGTGTGAACTGTTTCCTTAGAAAAAACAGAGCAAATCAGAGTAAAAAGATAGTAACAGTTGATACTTTGTTAAAATGGTAATGAGTAACACACTCAATGTTGAAGCTTAGGGAAGAGATTTTAACAAATCTGCAAATATGGAAATTAAGAATAAATCCATGTTATTACATGTAACTCTATCATAACATATAACTCTATGGTACTACACAGATGTTAATTACATTTCATGCTTTCAGGGAGCATAGATTCACTAAAGAAGCAGAAAGCAAATAGATGCAGAATACATAGTATTCTGTACATACAGTACAGCAAATAAGCAAATAAGCAATTTTTAGAATATCTTTCAGCTATAATCTTCCCTGCAAGCATCCACTCCCATAACACAGTTCTGTGGACAACCACCACACATGTTACACAATCCAAAATCCTAAGTTTATTTAAGAGTCTGTAGGTCAGAGACTCCAGTTTCTCACCTTTCCTCAATCTTTTCCTTAAAGAAATCTGCAGGAGAATTTCAGATGAGAATCCAGAAATGCACCTGAGACTAGAGATATGCAGAAGACTTTATAAGCTATTTCTATTAGACTAAAGTTCTGAAATAGCAATCTGTTTTTAAACAGACAACAATGTAATGCTGCTAGCATTTCATTCTCTGACTAATCTCTCCTGGATTTGCTTAATGCTACACCCCTTTCCAGCAGCCTTCTATCGGCTCTAGGAAAAGCAGATGCCTGAGTCTAGCAGAACTCAATGCAAAGGAAAATCTCTAGTTTCACTTTACTTTGTGAAGTGGGGGAGAAAGGACAATGGGAAATCAATCAGTTGAATTAGTTCACAACTAGTGTTTAAGAGAAAAGAGAAAGAAAAAAGAAAAAAAATTGATAGAGTCAAAATATTATAAGAGTCTATACTACTTTAGTGGTGCCAGTTGCTTGAGCACAGCTAAATTTTTTCAATTTATCATTGTAATTAAACTATAAAATCTATTTAGTGGGAGTTTTGTTAGAATGAAACTGCTGTTTAAGTGGTATGTATGTGAAATTATTTGCCATCAGGCAAACATACTGAGGAAAAAAAAGGCTTTCAAACCATAATGATGCTTTTGTACACTACTAAAGGCACACAGAGTGTCTCTAGTTGTTCAAGTGATTGTGCATTTAAAAACATAAAGTTATAAGACCTGCTAAGGTTTCTAGGACAGCTTTTGTGAACAGCGGACAAGAGGAACAAGAGACAGAGAGGAACAGTCTGTTCAGTTTTTTCCAAATCCAGCAGGCTAACACCAGGAGGCCAGCAAGATAAAACAAGAAATGCTTATATTGCCTTGAAATCTGAAAAAAGCACAGCTGACCATCCAGAAGGTCCCATTCTCTCAGGACAAATTTGTCAGGTGATGGGCAGGATGTCACCTGCTGTCAGGATGACAGTCAAGGCCTCTGGCAGTAAAAGGCAAAGTTCTCATGTGCTGGGCGTCTCACCCCAAGCTCAAATTCACAATGGCAACATTTCTTTCCAGAGAAAGGACACTCTTCCATCTTCCTGATTATTATAAAAATGCATAATGAGGAACTGCAGCATCAAGACCAAAATTTTGTTACTCCTCACAGCATTTTACAAATGACATTACATAATTTTAGCACCACAGTGTGATAGCAGGAAACAGGTCAGGAAATGAAGACATGCAAAGAGGTGAATGTTGTAACGGCTGTATTTTCAGGTAAAAGGGACTTGTTTGATCTTCTATATCCTCAATCTACTAAATAAGTTCCATTAAGAGTCTGCAGCTTCCCAGGGAGCAGACTCATGAGCAGCCCTGAAGAGGTTTATTTGAAGAAATTCTCCAGCAAGCATCTCAAAGTAGACACAATACTGTCCTGGTATAATATTACCTGGTGATGTACCAGAGCTAGAACTGCTTTGCTGGCACCAAGATCTTAAGATTGCATCTTAAATAGTAACTGCTTTTTCTGGTTTCTCCAAAGGTCTCTGACCAAATATTCACTGACAATATTTACTCGTGTCTCTCCACAGCAGCAGCATTTCTCAGTGCCACAGCACTATCTGACAGAGAAAAAGAAAGAAAATGCATATCTCTTGCATCCTCTTCATATAATTAGTACTTAACCCAGTTAATCACACCATTTAATCTGATGACACCATGCAGAGCTCAACAGGACTGGAAAGAGATTATTCTCATACCCTCTAAAGCACAGAGCTGGCATAATTTGGTTAACTGGGTCAAAGAACATCATATATTTCTCTCATATCTCTCAGTGTCGCTCATTTTTAAACCTAGGGGCACCCCAACCACTCTAAAGACAAAGATACACTTATTTACCATTCTATTCTTTAACACTGTAGAGTCATTTGTTCAACACAAAAACCAGAATATCATTAATTTGAAAGCCCATTCCCAATTCAGAACCAACATCAAGTCTATATCCTGCGCCTCTTGTACTTTCAATATAGAATTTCATGATTTTTCATGGACATGATACAGAATTGAACATACACACCACGTGTGTGCCCTGCCAATCCAAAGCCAAGCAAAAAGACAACCACTCCTTGCTGTGCTTTCTTCTTGTCCATGAAAAGTAAATCAGACATGCATAGAGACTTCTTATTCACTCTACACAGTGTCACAGTTCCTGATTTTTACTCCTGATAATGATACTTATAATACTCCTTTAAGATGTTTTACATATTTTTCCTTTGTAACAAAAAAATTACTGCTTGTATGTACAGTTCACTGCACAGAAGTAAAGGAGTTAAGCCAGCAGCTTCAGTGAATTGCTGCTGTACGCCTAGGACAATCACACACAGATGACCACAAAGGTGAAACTGAACCTTGAAGACCGCTAGACCACAACTGCTAGCCCGATGGACATAATGAAAACAACGGAGTCTCATTTCAGATGAAGAGGGGATCTGTTCACATTTTCTATTTTGAGTACAAACAATGGAATTTCTCATCATGTAAAGGAATCTTAACAATACATTTGATAATTCTGGCCGTTCTTACTGCAGCACTAAATGTAAGACAGAGTACTGAGTTTTAAAAAGTTTTGCAATACTACTGAATCAGATGAAAAAAAATTTTTACAGGGACTTCTCATATGGCTTGATGAGGCTGAGTTCCCTTCCTTCAGCCCACATGGGAATTCCAATTCTAACACAGTTTTCATGCAATTATTATTTCCAAGTAATTAAGACTTTCTTTTAATTCTGATTTCTAACTTAGTAATTAAAGGAACACAGAAAAAATGCTGTTAATAGAGGCATTTTTTCATCCTTCCTCAGCGGTTTCACTGGATGATCTAGTGTTTGTGCTCCAAGAATCAGACAAAACAGACATCTTTTGAGCATGTCCATGTTGCTTCTGTACTGAAATGCACTTGTCAATCCCTCTATGGGCAGAATGTCTTACACAGATGAAAATCATAGTAGCAGATGTAAACTTTGACTGTACAAATTGTACATAGAACATACATGCAAAAAATCTGTAAAATTCCAGAGGCCTTGGCAGACATCTTCTGTTCACAGCCCTGAAATCCCTTTCACATGCCATGCTATATTTACTGTTGGGAGGATTAGTGGAGACAAAAATCAAAAAAAGGGAACTCCCTGTGCTAAAAAGCACTTCACAAAGCACTTCTGAAGGATAAAATTTCTGGGGAACTGGGCAACTAATTGTCATTTTGGTGTCTACCAGCTGAAGCAGGTACATCTGGACAAAACAAGTTCTGTATGCTTTTAAACAAAACAAACAAAACCAACAGAACCCACATCAAAAGAGCTTCTCAAAAACAGTCTCATGACTGGAACAGTTACACAGACCTTAGTGGTGTATTTGAATCCTGGTCCTGAACCCAGAAGAAAGAATTCATATGCAGTCTTTCAGTGTACTGTCACTGCTGAACTATCCTATAAGCATTAAAAACCATTAAAGCAAATTTCTAGAAAGCTGGAGAGAAGGCAATTCAATGACTGTGATGCAGATCCATGTAGCAATTTACAAACACACAAGTTATGTACGGAACTATCACATCCTCATGTGAAGGAAAGTTAAGAAATAATTCTTCAACATCAGGTTTATGGCTCAGCTCTGTGGAAGACACCTCAAAAAAGTGATGTGATACTTAGCAAGAATGAAGCTTCAGTGTCAATGTGTTTGCTCTGCTAAGTACAGAAACTTCAGCAACTCTAATATGTATCTCCATAAATATTCAATATACTTTGCTTAACGTCTATATTTTCATGTCATGTGTAGGGCTACAGGTATTTTTTAACTTCAATCTTTTATTTTTCTACCAAACATGTTCTCAAACAGTCATTGGACCAGCAAAGAGGATGATATAATCCACATCTGGGAAAAAGGCCAAACCCAGTTTGTACTGATGCTCCTGCTCTTTGGTTATTAAGGGAAAATTGCATTTTATTTTTTTCTGCTTAGCAAGGTTATCGGCTGTTTCAAGTGATATCAAGCAGCCAAAAGGGGGATGGGACACAAAACCATGAGAAATTAAAAAAAAAAAAGGCAAAACTCAAAACCACAAGTAAGAAGAAGAACAAAGACATTGACAACTTTTTGCAGGAGTAATGATTTTCAGAAATATTTTATTTCAATCTTAATTCCAAATGAAATACTGTCAAGAGAAATCTCCAAACGGAGCTGATTACACTTCAAATTAAGATAAAAATTAGCCATTCATATCCTGCAAAAGAGCTGACACTTTGCACTAATACTACTTCTGAACGACTTTCCTTTGATGTTTGTTCAAAATCTAATCCGTGCAGAACCTGAGCATTTTTCAACCTGTCAGGGATGCCCCCAGCCTCAGGTGCAGCCTCTGGGTGACTCCTGCAGAAATGCAGTTCCAGTTACAAACACAAGCTCTTAATGACGAGTGCAGCAGCACAGGTGACGGAAGCCCATGCTGAATGTACTCCCTTCCAAGCAAAGGGACACAACACACGCAGGCACAGAGGTCTGAAATGTCTGCGTTCAGTGTGATGCTGCAGCTGTGCCGTGCTAAACATCCCTGGAAAACTGAAATCCCTGTGCTCCTTGTGGCATGCTTTCTGGCATCTTAAACAACCCTGCACGCTGCTGAGGGCAAGTAAAGCAAGACTTCCCCATTAAATGCTAACAGAAATGTGCCACTGGGAATGAAACACGGACTAAGTGATCAGCTCTCCTTCGGTGCAATTATGCCATGCTTGGGCAGAGAAGTGGAACTTTATTTAGGAGCAGAGCCCCAGGCTCAGTCCTACATTATAATTTTTGGACTTGGGCACAAGCTGAAACAGACTCTTCAACCTGACTTCTGGAAAACCAAGCTCCTAAATGAGGACTCTGTGGAACCCATAACCAATGAGAAAACCCCAGACTTACACAACTCTGTTGTGTGTAAAAGTGAAACTGAAAATGAGAAGCATGGTTACATTCTCTGTCCATAACTATGAGCCCAGTTTCATGCAGCTCCTCTCAGCCCACAATTAGCTCAATTCACGACAGCCTGGCAGGGCAGAGAAGATTGGCAGTAGAATCAACTCCTTTGAGACAAAGAAAAATGGATTTTTTTCAACTATGCTGTCCAAAAACCTAAACTGCCCTATCTACCGGCCTGCTGTAGAGGACAGGCCTGTCATTTTACACAAACACAGCCTCTCCAAGAGGCCACTTTGCACATATGAATTGAGCCTGCTCATCTTGACTCTGTGAGAACTTTCTCAGACACTGAAGTTCGTAAGTACATTTCAGCAAGCTACAGGAAATGCAGCAAAAGTAAAAATATAGTACATGCAAAAAAAAAAAATTGCAAAATACTAAAAGAGGGATCAGGTCACATCAGTAGTAGTTAGTAGTTGTCCTGATTAGTTCAAAGACAGATGAGTTTTTAAGCACACTCTACTACTCAATTGCGTTGCAGGTAATGTGTTTTCTAAGTTGCTTCTCGATTAAACATAATCTTATTTTGCAATGGGAGCTTTAAAAGTCATGATAGTATCAGCACGCATTGCTGCACACTGTAATAACCAGACTACCTTAATGAGAGACTAAGGAGTCCTTATACCTCTGATACAATCTCTAAAACATAAATGACATAATAATTCGGGCTGAGAACAATTATTTATTATAAACACCTGAAAAACATGGGGCTTGGGACACTGAGGCAAGTCATGCACGGCCATTACAACGTGAAATTGCTCCATGGTATAACACTCAGATCAGAGGTGTATTGGTTGGACTCCGGGCACTATTTCCAGTGGAGTGAATGGAGAGCATGTAATCCAGCTGTTATCAATCTGCTCAGAACTGACGACCTAATTTGGAAACTGGATTACACTGCAAGCACTTCTGTACAGCTGCATGGATTTATGATTCCCATGACGACCAGCAGAAAATGTATCCCAGTAATTCTCCTTGCACAGAGCAGATTTGTTTCCATGCAGCACTAACAAGAGTTATCACTAGCACAGTCATACTTTCAATGGTTTCATTGCAGATATCTAGACTGGTATAATCTCTTACTCTCTCTGCATCTTAAAATACCAATTCACAACCAGAAGAGACGCTCGTATGATGCAGTAATGCTGCAAGCAATGAAAGGCCTATATGAAAAGCATAATTTCTTAGAAAGTATTAGTCATTTCCAAATAATTTTCCAGGGCACTGAGTAAATTGGTGTTTATTTTAGCAACATAAAAAAAGTGAGTATTACCCTGTACTTCCCACATTAGGCATAGTCCTCTCATATTTCAAGCAAGTGATACACTGATTTCTATTTTGGAGTTTGGTAACTTGTTTTCCTTGCAATGAGAAGAGTCTTTGGTTTCATGCTTCAGGAGAGAAAGTCAGAAAACTGGACAGTATTTTCAGTTCCATCACTTGCAGGATTATTTAGTCTGTGTTACCATGAAAAACATTGAAAAAAATTTAAAAAGAGGGAAAATAAAAAATGCTTAGGTACTTCACAGTAAGTTAGAGGCTGAACTAAATAATATTTGCCAAGTGTCCTAAGAGAGAATTGTCTATCCATGAGGGACTATTTTCTTCCAAACACACAGAAGAGCCATGCTGGGGATTTTCTTAGTGTTAGCCAAGAATTTCAAAGGTTAATGTTTATTTCCCAACTCACAGAAAATATCAGGAAGAGAAGAAAACACACCCAGTTTCCAGGGCTTTGGAAGAACAGTAGAGCTAAAACTGGCCATGAAGAAATTGTGTGATGTTCCAGCTGTAGAGGAGCTAATCCCATCACTTCTCAGTATGGTTCAAAATCATGTGCTGTCCTTGGTTGTGTTCTTCCACCTCAGCATAACCCGGCCCAAAAAAGGATAACAACCCCAAATCCTCCCACAAAGAGTAACTTCTAAAAGTGTATCTTACAAGCGTCTCTGTCACATGTATCGCCCCCAGAAAAAGCACTACAGCTGTCTCAATTCTGCATTTCCTTGTGTCAGTACCTGGTGGAGTGGGAACTTGAGGCAGCCCCATGTCACAGCATTTTCTCAGTGGTAAAGTCCAGAAAATGCTTCCATGAAGTTCAACCTACAGGAACCAAAGAAAAATCTTTTTTAGCAAAGGGCCAATAGATCAGCTTATTGTAAAGTGGTTGCAGTATGAAAAAAACCAATTATCTGCCAGTGCAATTTAATTGCCTTCAAAACAGAAGCAGTACATTTTAATGTGTTATGATTAGTTATTTGTATTTGCAATAATGCAGATCCGGTGTTAGTTCACAAAATCACTGTTTTTCCATCTGGCAAAGCTAAGGACTCCATAACTGGACACTTTTTTGAGCACTCACTCCACAGCTGCAGTTTTAAAATAACACTCTGAAAAGATCCCAGTCAAGCAACTGTAAGAATAGGAGAACTGGCATGTTAAGGTATTTTATTTCCTAACTCCCAAACAGACTGCCTAGGACAAAAATCCTGAAGTTCTCATCTCTATTTGTTGGATAAGGCACTATTTAGAAAACAACCATCAATGAATGAAAGACAGTAGATTATTAACATATCCAGGAAAAATAAATAATCTCAATGAAATTATTTGCTTATTTCCATTCATGAGATTGCTCAGGCCCTGGAACTGCTGTAGATCTGACAAAATGTTTTAAAAGAAATTACTTAGTGCAAGAAAAAAAAAAGTAATGTAGGACCCTTTTTGATTGAATTAGATTTTCTAAATGCAGATGGGTTTTTTTTATATACACATGAGCAAACACTCTTCTCTTTCTGATAACAAGTACAAGTTTTTCTGAACTGGGATCACCAAAACAGGCTGTAACATCTGTGCATCCATAACGTCAACAAATCTACTTGTAGATGAACTGAAATGCCAGACTACATCCTCAAAGGAGCTGGTCTCGAAAGGACAGGTTTGCTCTGATAGGGACTGCACCTCCTCCTGCTATGAAGTTGCAGGAACACCGACAGCAACGTCCAAATTAACCACCGAACCCAGAAAACACTGCAGCATGTCTCTGCTCCTCCCACAGAATTTATCGTGGGTTTTGTAGGTCAAACACAGGATGAAATTTATTTGAATCAAAACGGGATTTTTTTCCCTCAGGCTCCAGTTAGCCCCAGGTGTGAGAGGGTGTCGGATAAAACAAGCGTATGCCTCAAACAATCTGCATTTAATTAACAGCTGGAACCCGGGGAGCTCACACCAGGTACAGCCTCAAGGTGCCGAGGGTTTGCAGAGGCTCGGCTTTAGGAAGATGCGGGATGCTGCACCAGTAACCTCTTGGGGAAAACCGCAGATTCTCTAGAGTTGAGAGGAGTCTGGAGATCCAGCGCAAGCCCCTGCCAAGGCAAAATCACCTGGGTCAGGTGACACAGCAAGGCGTCCAGGTGGGTTTGGAGTGTCTCCATGACTCCACTTCGCCAGTGTACTTCGTTTCTAGCCAAACCAACACACAGGCTGAAACACCAGCGACGCGCTATCACTGACGCTACCTAGACACCTCCGGCGGCACTAAGCGGAACGTGGAGGGCACGCTCCATCGCCGGCCCCTGGCTGAGCTCCCTGCGGGAAGAGCCGCCCGCCTTCCGCTGGCCCTGCCCGGGCTGCAGCCGCGGCCCTCGGCCCCGCCTGCGCCGCCATTTGCTGTGCTCGGCGGTCGCGCCATTTCCCCGCCTACCGGCGGGAGCTCCCGCTGCTTCGCAACCTTTGCTGCTGCAGCGGGCTCCGCTGGTTGGGAACGGGCACGAAGGAGGGCTCCGGCAAGAATCTGGGCTTCAGTCACTTGGAAGGAAGTTACAGAGGAGGAGGAACGGCGTCTGTAGCAGAGTTATTTCTAGAGGAGAGCTTTCCTCTGTGTCCCTCAGGGTGAGGACGGGACACCGGGCTCCCGCCCGGCCTCACGGGCAGCCGGGATAGACTGCGCTGGGCACAATCGCGGAGCACCGCTCCTCTCCTGCAAATCCCCTGAACTGTGCTGGAAAGGGGACAGCAAACAGAACCAAGAAACAGCCCAGCTGTGCTTACTAACCACGGCCTTGCTGGCAGTAGCATGGAATTGTTCAATTTACTCTCGACTGAAAAACTACACAAAAAACTACACAAAAGTTAATTTTGTTGGTCACATGCGCAGTCAGATTGTTCCTTTAATTCCACCGAGACAGACTTTGTCTATATGCATTTATACCTAGGAGGTATAGAGCTCGGCAGCTAACCAAACACGCCAGTCCCCTCCATGTTATCAGAAGACAAGCTGCTTATCAGAAGCCAGGTATAAATATAATAGCTAAAATTTACTCTCATGATCAAGGTTGGGCCACAGCCTTTCCCCTACACAGAATCTCATCACAGATTACTTCCATCTCAGAAAACACAAAACATAATTAAAAAAAAAAAATGCAAGTTACATTAATTAAATTGTTTGAAATTTTAATTGCAACTCATGTTTTTTTTTGCAACAGTTTCTCAAAGGCTATGATGCAACACAATAATATTGAATGAAACTAAATAAAAGCACAAATACCAGGAAACAATTCAGCATTTGAAGATAGAATAGAAAAGCCTGATTTTAACTAAGATCTGTAGTATTACGAAGAGGAGTAGGGACTGTCCTTGCAAAAATTCTTCCCTTAATTTAAGGCTTAGAAAGAAAAATTTCTTCAGGAGTTTGGAGCACCTCTAACCTCCAGCAGTAATTAAGACATTCTTAACATCCTTGACCAAACAAGCATTTTCTAAAAGATTTTAACTTTACAATAAAAAGCTATTAATCATATTAAAACTGAGATTGATCCTTAACACTGGAACTTGGCACTTAATTGCCAGTCATTCAGTTTTCTAACATATTGGATGAAACAAAAAATGCAACATTTAATGGTTGGTATTGTTTTATTTTCTAATATTGATTAAACTATTTACATTCCTACTTTTCAATTCACAGTTTAGCACTCATACCTATGGCTTTTACTTTTATGTTTAGCACATCTTTTTGTCAAGTGTCAGAATTTAATTTAAAAAAAAAACCAAGAACCTGATACCATATAGACAAGTCTCTGTTTATGTTTAAACATATTCATTTTCAAAAATGATTATTTATAAAAGAAAAACCTGCTTGTAGCTTTGTTCCAAATCATGTTTATCACAGACTATACCAAGCTTTTCCTATTTTTAAGTGTCCTATTTAGCATGTCCTGCTGCCTCTAAGTGAAGTCTCTTCCCTCCCTCAGCCCCCCGCCTCTAAATTTAATGCAAAAAGAAAATCAGTCACCAGCAATTTCAAGCAAAAATATAAAGCACTATAACATTACCTACACTGCCTTTCACAGAACTAAGTTCTCAAAAACTCTAGAAACTTCGTGGAAATTTAACCATTCAGTGTTGAAAAGGCACAGGACTTTTGTGCTCAGAGACCTCCAGCAACAGTGCTTTTAGCCCAGCCTGAAAGTTAAGATCTGAAAATTCACAGGTACGTAATTGCCACTTACAGCAGAACCGCTCAGATTTTACTGACTCTCCTGCCACAGACATCCTGCAAATTTATATAAGACTTTGCCGCTACTGCAAGAGGAAAAGAGGTGAAATTATTTTTACATAAGCCCAGGAATGGTGTGATGATACAATGATACAAGCTGTTCATTGCTAAAAATCTCACAAAGTTGTCCACGTCTTGTGGTAGTTTCTGTTTCATGGCACTACATGAATGGGGAAGTATTTTTCACTTACAAGAGAAGTTTAATTGTACATGAAGAAAGCTAATTTTGGTCCACTTGTCCAGCTCCTTATGGATAGCATATTGGAAAGGTGACCAGTGACTGTTCAAAAACCAATGTAAAAGTTAACAAAAATAATTTGGTATTTAATTCTTAAAACTGCAGTGTCATTATGTGTCCTACTCATCCACTTTTGCATTTTGTGTATCCACTAATTGTTGTGTTTTTAAGTCTTCAGCTTGCTCATGATGTTCCTTATCTGCATCATCTGCTTGATTATGATCCTTTTCTTCTGCTTCTCCTTGATCAACACTTTGATATTCTACTTGCTCAAGGTCTGTTCCATCTGTAAGTTCTGCCTGTACTTCTTCCATCTGTATTTGATTTACATGCTCGACATGTAACTGCTCCACATGAACTTCAGCACCTTGTTCAGTCTGAATGTGTTCAACTTCCAGGTAACTAATCTGCACCTGTTCCTGTAGTTCCTCCATCTGTGTGCCTTTCACTTGATTGTTATGTATGAGATCCTGGTGCATCTGTACCTGTGCAGGATCCACTTGTACCTGAATTACTGGTAGGACATGCACTTGCTCAACTTGTTCTATTATAGTCATTGACGTTACTGGTTCAGCTTCCATAGCTTCCACTGGAAGAACCTCTTCTGTCACTAACAGTTCTGAAATATTGTGCATTTCTTTGAGATGCCTTCTCAGCTCGCTGCCTTGCATAAACCACAGATCACATAAGGTGCAGTGGTTGGGTTTGTCACCAGTGTGTATTACCAAGTGGTCTTTGAACTGATCCCAGCTGTTAAATACGCTGTTACAAACCTGAAACGAAAGATACAGCATGTTAAACAGTGCCAACAGGAATGTCACAAAATACAGTGCCTGAGATCATGGCTTCACATTGTATAGCTTCTTGCTACTTGGATTCAAAACCCATACATTTTAAAGGTAAAAGCTGACAAGAAAGCTTCAAATGAACAGAAGACTTGATATTTATTTATTCTTTTTTTAAGAATGGTGATCTATTTTGAGTTGTGCATGCATAAGATACCTAGAAAATTCACAAGTCAGTAGAGCATATGAAAGTTTTCTCATCTGATATTCATGTAAGTATCATACCCCAATTAATACATGTCTGCTACTAGAGTTTTGGGTGTAAAAATATTTATGCATTAAGAGGATGCACTGAAAGTGTAATGCAGACTGTTGTTTTACTGACATTCTAGATGCAGTACTACTGCACAGCTTTTCCTTATCAGCTTTCACTTGCTCATGACATCGTGAGGTTTAACAGGCTAGGCTGAACTCTCACATTTTGTGATTCAAAAAAAAACCACTTGAATTTTTTCAGCAGATAAAACTTTTAAAACTCCATCCCTCTCATTCTCTTCCAGCCAAAAGTACTGCCTCAACATCAGACATACTGTTTTCTCAAAGCACATGAGCTCCCTTCTCTTCAGCTGGCACTGGAGGTAAATAGCTGGAAAACAACACACAGACTGCAGAAATTAAAGAGATGCAGGTAGAGGAGACAGAAGAGTGGGGTGGAGTCAGGCTTGGAGTAAAAATACCCACAGGCTCAGGAGTCTTTGTCCATGGAAATGTGTTTCGCTGTAGAAAGCAACAAGAACATCCCTTCTTATTAACATCCCTTCACTGTTGACAAACAGTTTTGAAACAGGATCTTCTAACTCTTCATAATTTTCAGTAACTGCACAGAAAGGTGATGGAGGGAGTATCTAACAGGATTAACTCAAGAGCAGGTCTGTGTAGTCAAGACAAGTATCTCCATTTTGCTGAAGTCAGCTAAAAGGGGTTGTAATACTATTGCCACACATTTTTCCCCCAGGCTCACATTTCAGAAGAAGATTACACATACAGTTTTTAAAATACTAATATTATAGATAAGCACTCAAAATTACTTAGTCATACATAAAGGTAATGACTATCAGCAATGCCCGGGCACACAATTACTGTTCTTGTCACACAGAATCTAATTCAGTTTTCAAGTCATACACCTGAAGAGCACAAAAGGACTCATCAAGAAAGCACAACTTTTTCTCGTCTTTGTTCAGTGAACAAAGATTTGTTCAAATTTAGTTCTAAAGAGAAAAACTAAAAATTCATCCAAGAATTGCTGCAGTTTCTGCAGGCTGAAGGGACACAAATCCACATTCACAGGATTTATAAGAGGATGAGGAAGTTTACAAAATGAGTTATGATTTGAATCAGCTCTTTAAAAGTGAAGTAAGATTTATCTCAACAGTTTTTCAGATGTCAGTTAATATAGTGACCAAGTACTAGCAATTTCTACAGCATTTATTTTGCTTAAAAATACTACAGACTGCCATAATAAATTTGAATTACCTTCCAGACAAAATCAGTATGTTTCGTATCAAACAGAGAATAACAGAACAAGAAATTAAACAATAATTTGCATTTTGGACTTTACTTTGAGCTTTACTTTTTGTGAAGCATGCTTAGAAGTGGGAAAGGCCTAGGTCAGTGTGTCAAGAATCTTGAAAAAGAAGCAAATGTAAAATGCAGCCTACTCAGAAGAATCTCTACAATTTTAAGTATTGTGAGGCTCCACATCAGTATTCCAAATTTTAAATGGAGATACTTAGATGTGAGGATTTATCTGCATATTGTGGTTGAATGTGATCCTAAGACCTCGCTAGAGTCTACAACTTCCTCGTTGGAAGAGGGGGGACAGGCCCTGATCTCTTCTCTGTGGTAACCAGTGACAGGACCGAGGGAATGGCCTGAAGTTGAGCCAGGGGAAGGTTAGGCTGGATACCAAAAAAGGTTCTTCACCCAGAGGGTGTTTGGGCACTGGAGCAGCTCCCCAGGGCAGTGCTCACAGCACCAGCCTGACAGAGCTCAAGAAGCGTTTGGAAAATGCTCTCAGGCACAGGGTGTGACTTGGGGTATCCTGTGCAAGGCTGGAAGTTGGACTCAATCCTTGTGAGTCCCTTCCAAACCAGCATATTCTGTGATTCAATGTTATTTTACGGAAGTAGCTCTTAGAGACATAAGCCACTCTCATTGCCTCTCCTGTTCAGTCCTCCCATGCTCCTTGAAGGAGGGAGGCACCTAACCTATTTCCATTACCTACCTGACATTCATACAGCTTCTTTCTTCCCTTTTTAGCACCAGCTCCAGACTGACAGGCTGTCAAGTGACATTTCAGTGTGCTATTCCGAGCAAAACGTTCATGGCAGTTTGGACATTCAAAGGGTTTTTCACCTGTTGAGACAGATACAAGGATTTGTATAAGTGTATAAAACCACCCAGTCTTCTTTCAGGTCTCTCTTCTTCCACTCTTTCTCTCTCATCTAGGTTGATAAATGCACTGTAAAGATGTGGCCAACAGGATTATTCTGCAGAAAAAGAGATGAAAATTGAGTATAAATGGGCAAAAGGCTGATGTAGATTCATAAGTCTCATTTAGAAGAAAACTAACGTAACAATTACCAGTAGCTTTTAAGGTATTTGTGGAAATTATATTACTATTCTGGTAAAATATTTTAAACACTTTATTTCACACTTTTCATCTGATAATAGTTACAATTAAAGAATCAACATAAGTCAATACACAGAGTGACATATTAAAGAAGGAAGAATTTAAATAGTACAACCTTTTATTTTCAGTAATAACAGCTTATGCTTGAAACTGAGCTCCAGAAAACAAAGCTGGCACAGAGTGATTGTTAAATAACAGTGCATCAATACTAAAACAAAAAAACCCTTGCATCCCAAAATACACAGAAAAGAAAGCACAGAGGGACATAAATGGGCACAAGCAACATAAAAATTCCTCTCAGTTTGGCCATTTCAACCATGGTGTCAAACATAGAAGCCAGCTAAGGACAACAGCAGGGGAAGCTGAAAGTAGGTCTTTTTATCATCCAAGGTACTATGCTGTCATCAAGTGGTAATGAACAAAGGATGTTGCAGCATGCACAAACACAATGACATTCAAGCAAATTAAATTACAAAAAAACCTAGAAGAGTGTGTTTCCTCTGAAAGGCTGTAATAACCTGTATAGGTACTGCCACCAACACCACTATTGAAACAAACAGATAATGAACTCCAAAAGAGGCTCAGCCATTTCAGGGAAACCATGAGGATCAATCCTAGCTAGTTTAAAAGCATGCATTTTCAGGCATGCAATGCTTATTGGACATTGCAGTGGAAAAACAATCTTCAGAAATATTTACAAGTTCCTAATTAGCTTTTCAAAAGAAATTCACAAGTAGCTGAAGTGTCACTTATACACCTGAAAGCTACAAAAAGATGTTAAATGGTGGGAACATTCCCCTCAATGGTTACAAAATGCTACATATTTGGTGAGTACAGTACAAGAAACGCAGAGGATGCTAAACTGCCTTCAGTGTGGCAGGTCAAAAATCATGGGTTAGTTGATGGGTTTGAAACTAGATGATCTTCAAGGTTCCCACCAATGCAAACCATTCTGTAATTCTGTGATTCTACAGAGCATGTGTGGATGACCAAAGAGCTTTTGGACAAACTCAAACACAAAAAGGAAGTCCATGGGACCCGATGAGATGCATCTGCTGGTCTTGAGAGAACTGGTAAGGAAGTTGGTAATCAACTATCATAAAATTAGAGGTGTGGCAGTCTGGTGAAATTCTAGATGACTGGAGAGGCAGAAGCACAACCCTTTCAAAACAGGGACATGAAGAGCCGGGGAACTACAGGCCAGTCAGTCTCACCTCCATGCCCTAAAAATCATGGAGCAGATCCTCCTGGTAGCTCTGCTGTGAAGACAGGCTGAAAGCCTTGGGATTGTTCAGCCTGAAGAAGAAAAGGCTTCAAGGAGGTCTGTGAGGACCTTCCAGTGCCTATAGGCAGTCTACAGGAAGGCTGGAAAGGGACTTCTTAAGAGAGTAGTGATAATGACAAAGGTGGAATGGCCTTAAGCCAAAACAGAGTAGGTTTAGATTAGATATTCGGAAGAAATTATTTTCTCAGAGGGTGGTGATGCACTGGAACAAGTTTCCCAGGGAAGCTGTGGTTATCCTCTTTATGAGAAATGTTCAGGGCCAGGCTGGATGTGGCTTGCAGCAACCTGGTCTAGTGGAAGGTACCCTGCCCATGGCCCAAGAGGTTCAAACTAAGTGATAGGTAAGGTCCCTTCCAACCCAAGCCATTTTATCAACCAATTACTGCCCCACTGCTATTTCAATGTAATTGCTGGTATAGTGATTGAACAACAACAGGACAAAATATTTTAGGACATTTTCTCACAGGTCTTTCAAGTTCATTTTAGCATTCAACCAGTGCTGTACAGAACTCAGAATTTAGAAAGCATGTAACAGAATGGGAACTTTTTCATTCTCCTTAGGAGACCACAGTTAAATGCTGATATCCGTTCTGATTTTAAGGTTAAGGCTTTTGAAAATGTTAAACTGTAAGTAATTAGATTCCATATATTATACTTATTAGATCAATACATATTTAGTAAGTATTTTGCACCTCTTGTGATATGCTATTTTGCACCCCTTGCTTTGAATCAAAAATACTTTCTTTGCAAGAGCAACGAACATACTACCTAGTTTGGATTACTCTGGTTATCTGCCACAATTTTTTTTCCAAATAGATTTTTACTACGTATTTTTTGATAATAGTTTTTTCTAACTGCTGATTTTTTAGCACCTGTTTGAATTGCTTATAATGGAGAAACACTCCCTGCTTTACAGGGAATAAGGACTTCCCAAGGCTTGTCTATAAAAGGAACTTTTAAGCGACTATTGGGAATAGACTGGACACTGCCCTATATTAATACTCAGCAGTCTCATACACAGATACATTCTAATTAAATTAGGACATTCTAATGACAAGGCTTTAACAATAACAAGCTGCAAAAGAAATAGAGCTGCTACCCTCCATTGAACTTTTACTTATGACTCATGACTGGCATATTACACAAAAACATCTGGAAGATCAAGATGACATATATTTTACATTCAGTTATCTGTGTCATTTTCAGTGTCTGTTCAGTCAGCTGACTTTTCAGTGAGATGAAGATGCAATCTCCTATACTAAAAAGAAGAAGGAAGGACCACAAGTCACTTCGTACTCAAAAGATTTTTGCTACCCAGATTTCAAAGAGGCAGATTTCACAGTAAAAAAAGTGTACTATTATGACTAGGAATGTTTTGCCAGTTTTAATAGTTTTGCATAATTAACCAAGAAAATTCAAATCATAGATGAGACAAGAGCAAATGTGAAACTTTCTAAACATGATGGTACAAGACATAATTCTTTGAGGGTATTTTATGTAGGCATTTGCTCAGAAGTTCTGTTAGATAAAGAAACTTTCTAGACTGGAAAGGAACATGACTTAAGGGAGTATTTTGAAAAAAAAATCTCTAACATTTAACAGACTTGATAGAGAACTTTCTTTACTACTTTCTGGTTTTAGGTGCCTATTTTTAATCGACTCAATCCCCTAAGTTTCCAACATCAATGGAAAACAAAAAAAAAAAATCAATGAACAAACAAAAAGACATACCACCATTTTAGTTATAACTAGAAGCCAAGTATTTCTAGCACTCATGACTCATTGATTTTCTTCAGCATGTTATCTATTTCCCCAAAACATGCAAAAGCCCAAAATATTTGAAGGAAGGCCACAAGCACAGGACTGTAGCAGTGTTCTTACCTGTGTGCTTCCGAAGGTGCTCTTTAAAATGCCCAAAATGGTCAAACTGCTTGTCACAGTACTGGCATACATGTATTTTCTTGCCAGGTCTTTGCTTCTTGCTGGCACCACCTTCATCAAGGTGGTAACAGGTGAGGTGCTGTTTCAAAGCACTCTCTCGTAGGTATCTTTTATTGCATATGTCACATTTGTAATTCTCAGTAGAGTGTGTTTTCATGTGTTCCTTAAAATGGTAAAACAATTTAAATGAACGGTTACATTTCTCACAGTGGAATAAATTGTTCATGTGTGACAGCTGAAGCTCCACAATTTCAATACCTTCTACCTGTTTGCACGAGGGGTCAGTTGCACTATCACCTTCTTCTTGCATCTGGCATTTTCTCTCTCCCTGACGATACTTGCTGGTGATATCTGCCAAAAGAGCCAAAGCAGATTCATCTGATGTACCTGTTGTCTGTATGTACTTTATGGATTGCTCTGCAGAAGCTACTTCTTCAAGAGTTTCAATGCTGTCATCCTCCACTTTCATCGTCCCTTCAGCAATCTCCACCTCAATTTCAACAGGCTCTGATTCTGCAGATGGCAGTGTTTCTGTGATAACATTAGAGGTTTCAGCAATCTTCCTCTTTTTTGGTTTATTTTTACCTTGTGCTTCATTTGATTCTAAGGGTGATGAATTTTCTTTGTTCCTAAAAAACATTTGCATAAACACGGTTAAGATCAATTAACAATGACATAATAATTCCTGTCCAGTAATCTAGGTTCTGCATCCAACACTCCCTGAGCTGTTTCTTGAAGTTGAATGATGACCACATTATCTGTGTCACATCAGACATATAATCTGATTTGTGGAAGAACTGGCTACAGGAGCTAATTTGTCCTTAATCTACACTCCTTAGTGCAGTAAAATAACATTGTTAAAGCTGATAAAATATTTTAAAGTATTTAATGTAAATAGCTCTGCTTCAATGATACAAAGCATCTAGGAAGAAGAAAAGGCAGTTAACCTAATGACTTATCTAGAAATTTGTGAAATTCTATACTTGGAAAGAAAACTCCTCTAAAATAATTCATTCTGTGGCCTGCCTACTCAGAAATAAGGTTTAAGTCCCTCCTATGCCATTTACCTCTGGATTGTGTGCAACTGCAAGCAGTACTTAGAGCCTGTCAGAAAATACTTTAGCTGTGACTCCACATGATGCTAATACACGCAAGGGTTAACATATCCCATAATTCAGGAAGGCACACTGCTAATAGCTGACATTAAAAAAAAGATGTGAAAGGAGTATTCTACTTTAATTTCTGGTCTTAAACACAACCCTCAGTTCTGTGCTGTTCTGTCTGCACAAAGCACACACAATCCCCCCTTCCTCCAAAATGTCAGGGATGGCATAGCATCTCAAACACAGACACAGCTGAGTGGGTCAATGCTTTCAAGTCATCCACAGCACTACTGTGCTGGAGGTTTTACTACTGATCATCAGTTTCAAAAATAAGTGGCTATCTTCCCATCAAATAGACTGACTGGAGTAAGCTGTGCTTTTACCCTTCTTCTGCACCATGATGAATCCTTTCATGTAATGCACTCCCTGCCACTTCCAGGCTTTCTAGTAACAAGAGACAAGACTCTGCCCAGTATCTCCAAGTCATATTGTCAGATGTGTATTTAATGTGTAATGCAGGCTACAGCTTATAAATGGCACCTTAGTCTATTCACACACAGGAACACAGAGCAGCTAAATCCAGTTTCACATGGCCTGGATTTCTGATGTCTACCAGATTACAGGCACATTGCGAGGAGCTCCTGCATCACACACCAAAAGCAACTAGGGTAGCATGCAGAAGGAATAAGGACATGAGAGTACTTTATGGAAGTGAAATGGAAGAAAGGGGATGAAAAACAGCATGATGGGACTGACACCCACTTTTTTCAAGCTAGATTTTGGCATGGATTACAGTTCCTGGTACTGGATAACAGATGCTGCAGCACCATTTGATTAAGTATCAAACCCAGATAAAACTGTTACATTCATTCAAGAAGTTTGAGAGGTTAATTTTACAGCAAGAGGTTGTAAGATCACAGTTTATTCTCTCAGAAAGAGCAGAAAGCTACACGAAATCTAAACACCACAAAACAAAACAAGCACCACGAAATTAAAACAAGCACAAACTTGTTAATGTTGTCTGATTACCAGAGACATATTGTCACTGCACAGCTAGCTGTCAATCAGGTGTGTGCCATCAGACAGCACAGAGACCAACTATCAGCTACCACAGTTACAGCCCTACAACATCAGCAACATGCAGAAGCCATGTCGCTTGTCATTGACTTCTAGCCCAATGAATGTGACATTCTTGTTTTACCCTGTGTAATTCTGAAATGTATGTTACAGTAGAACATATGGTTCTACACAACTTAAGGAGGTTCCAGTATAAGGAACAGGACTGCAAAATAGTGGCAGTCAGCTCTTGCACAAGCCTTATTGAGACTCTCTCCTTCAGTGCTGGAAGGAAAAAGAGGCTTACGTGCTTACCTGATTTCAAGTGCTTTGATTGCTTCTAGCATCTGTAGATACTCTGCAGCTTTCCAAACATCATTTGCTTCTTCCTCACCTTGTACCATTAGCTTTGCTGTATAGGTGAACTCAATTAGGTGACGAAATGCCATGTTACTTACACCTGTGTACAGGCAAGAGAAACAAGTTACCTTTAACAATTCTGCAGCCTTATCTTCCCAATGAATCTTGCACACTTGCCTGCACACCATTTTGATAACAGCACTGTAGTCACCGGTTTCATAAACGTCACACCCTTAAATGGCTCCACTGAATGGTTTGGGTTGGAAGAGACCTTTATAATCCCCTAGTTCCAACCTCTCCCATGTTGGAATAAAAAAACCTACTAGAGAAACATAGTCTGGAACAACTGTGGAGTTTTGCCATGACAAAGATAAAAGGAATGATAAGATGGACAAAAAGCTGTTTCAGTAATATACAGATTTAAACACAAAAATACTATTCCTGGAGGCTGAAATGCTGCTCTAAGAATTTCATTTCCTCCCTGACTATTACATAAATATTACCCCATGTTTGCCCTGCTCTTGCATCCCAGCCAAGGCATTTGCCATTGGCCATCACTGACAGCCTTTTTCAGCTGACCAGAATGGCTTTTCTCTGGGAAAGCTTTTGTGTAGTACTGCTAGTCCTAACAACATATAAAGGGTCTGCCTGACCTTCACTGGACATGTACAAGGGGAAAGAAGGTGGGAAAAAGCACCACATAATCTCACATTTTCCTTTCCAATATATTTAATACTGTTCTCATTTTGATTTTTCTTCAGGGTGTTTTCTTTCCAGTGATGGTAACTGTCTCAGAACAACTCAAGAACTAAGACCTAAAAAGTTAACTTTCAATAACCAAGCATGTTCAAGTGTTCAAAGCCAGACTGGATATGGCCCTGACCAACCTGGTCTAGTGGGAGGCAAGGAAGGGGAGGTTGGGCCTAGATGATCTTACCATTCTACACTTCAACCCTAAACATTCTATGATTCTATGCACTAGCCTCTACTCAGGATGCTACAATAATTTCCAGCTTGAACACACAACTCTGAATGCTTTTATTTGCACAAGTCAGATTACCTTCAATCTCCACCAAAGGCTCCTGAGTGAAATCTTGGAAGAATTTGTGGAAGAACTGGCTACAGGCAGCAAGAACTGCCTTATGAGCTTTAAAATGGTGACCTGCAAAGGGAGACAAAAAGTTTGGTTTAAGGTAACACCTTCCTCCCTTCATAGTGCACATGCAGAAAAAAAGACCACCCAGTGTAAACATTATTCCAGCAGCATATACAGAGTGATTCTCCTTGTAACACAGGATAGTACTGCAGCTGGCTTGTCCCTTATCACACAGAACCTTGCTGACCTCACTAAAGCTCTGCAACTCAACCAGCTGGAGAACTCACTCACTCACTCACTCACTCACTCACTCACTCACTCACTCACTCACTCACTCACTCACTCACTCACTCTTTTCAGATATTTAAGAAATGAATTATGGGAAATTTCTATGCAAACTTTTCTTGCTATGTCTTGGGCTCAGCTCTGTATGTCTCATGTTTTTGTTGCTCCTGCAAACTGATAGATGTTATTACCACCACCAGTATAAACACCACAGAACAAAAGTGGCTCTGCTCTATTCTTTCTGTCTTCCAGAGTCTGTATTTCTTCTCCCCAGTGGAGGCATGCACATTCATGGGGCTCAGTGGTACAGGGATAAAGGAAGCAACACAGATTAGAACCACACAGCTGCACACAAAACCAGCTCTGAGTTCAACACATGGATTAGATAATGACAGAGCAGGAGCAAACATTCAGGAAAAGCACTATCAGTGAAACCGTGGCTGTTCCTGAAGAATATTTTTTTTTCTTCATTTGCTTATCTCCTTCTAATCTGGACTCTGTACGATCCTTTTTCTTCAAGTGAGTTGCTGCTATCCTTTTAAAGATAAGGTGCTACTCCTTCAGCTAAATCTAGTGGACACTGCCTATATTCCCTGTAGTGTTCATCCATTCTAAAATATGTTTGGAATATTAAGCAGACTTAAATGATCTACTACATACCACCTTTTCTAAGGAAATAATAAGCACTTGTATCTTCATCATCCTTTTAAAACAGTTCTTATGCTCTTAGAACATGTACAAAAAGTGTGTGCTTTTACCCTTTTAAAAGTATGCATTAAAAACATTAAAACAGTAGACAGATACCAGAGAAGCTGCTATGAGAAGTAAATATTATTTCAAGGTGTGGGATTTTTTTTTATTTAAACACAGTATTTGTAAAAGTTCTCTGCATGCAGTCAGACAGCTCAAGTCACAGAAAAATATTTAAACAATGTTTTGGGAATCATTAGCCCATTAAATATACCACAGCAGTTTTGAAGAGGGCTTCTATCTGAAAAAATCTTCTATTTTAGTCTCTTGTTTGGGAAAGCAGAAGCAAAATTACTAACCACTATGATGAAACTTTGCAAGTAACTTGCACACAGGTACAGAACCAAGAATTGGTTCACAGCCCCATCTGACACATGACCATGAAAAATCCAAGAGCATCCCAGCACAGCTTTCAAAATTCTACAATACCAACTAGTTGTCAGGCCTGTACATACCATCGACGATCAGAGTGATATCTGTAAACTGGTCCTGCTCACGTTGTTCATTCAGCCTATCCAAAATAACTTTATAGTGCTCAGGGAATTCCTGGATACATTCCATCGTTTCCTCAGCTTCCATGGCAAAAGGCCTGGTCTGCAAAACAAATGTAGTATGAGAGAAAGAATACTGTGCCAGTCAGTAAATACTGTGCAGAGTCAGGTTATTATACAAATGTGAACTAACTAGCACTTGGCCAGGACTTTAAAACCAATGGAAAAACTGTCTTGCTTGCTTTTTTATTCAGTGTTAGTTGACAGGCAGGAAATGGCACAGTTAAGGAAGTGGAATATTCTTATTTGGACACATGAAGAAACAGCCACAGTGGGTATTTCTTTATCCTACAGATTCAGCAGGGATCCACCACCCTCAAAGCAAATACTACAGGGATGTAACATCTCCACAGCTACTCATTCAACACCACTGCAGCATAATCTCAGAATCTTCATACAGTTCTTGCAATCCTACCAATCCAATGGGTTAACAGACAGTTCTTTAAACTTTATCTTTAAACTTTTATTTAAGTCACACTTTGCAGCTCATGAACACAAATTGTTTACTTCCTATAATAGGGATGTAATACAGCAGCAATTTTTATTGTCTGAGTGCATGACAACTGCCAGGGATTTAATCTGCTCTCAAGCTTATTCATCCATCCTGCTTACACTTCTTCCTCTGTAAAGTGAAATATTCTTTGCCAGCCTTTTGATGTATAATGCTTGTAGTGAGGCAGCCCTTCCTCCCTTACTAACACAATGAACATAGCTGGGGGTGGGAGTTGTAGAGGATCTCAGACCTGGAGAGGTCTAGCAGAACTCGGTGCCTGTCGATGAGATGCAGACAGTAGTCTGCTCCATATGCAGAAGAACCTCAGCAGAACATCCAAGTGCTTAAACGAAAGCACTTCACAAATTTTTCACAAAAAAAATTTACCTCCAGGCAAAATTATTTCAGGTCCATGAAGCAATGCTCATTTTCAACTCCCACACTAATGTGGCTTACACTTTGAATGCTGCAGAAAATAAGAATTACGGAGTGTCTATTTACACCACAAAACACACTTCTTGCCTCTCAGAAAAAAGTCACCCATGAAGAAGTTGTTTTGCTAAGACAATAAGTAGAGCAGAAGCAACTACTTAGGGAAGTCCAGCCCTACCTGTTACTGCTATGCTATCAACCACAGAAACGCTGCCCACCAAAGTCAGATTCATTACCTAGTGTGCAAAGAGGCAATAACTACACACATTCGAGGGGACACAGATTAGCAATTTCAGAGTTGTGCAAGCCTGGGTGCCCCGTGCAATTCCACAAATCAAGTACCCAACTACAAAAACTTTTTGCTAATTATACATTTTAGCAAGAGAAGGATTAGTGTTCACTGGTTACAAGTAACATAGTTCTGTAATTAATTAGCATTCTCTCTTCTATTGATTAGTGATTTTCTTGCTTCCCGTGCAAATTAGTTCACATGCTCGGCGTCCCTCTTCTTTGGGATTGGGGGGGGGGGTTTCTTGGGTTGGTTGCTGCAATCTTCCCCAGCTAGAATTACCTGTTACCAAGTTGGAGCCAATTCCAACACAATTGCTAAGTTTGCTTTATTAGTTTGCTCCTTATTTTGAGGTTTTTGCTACATGTCCCTGTAGCCTCTAAATTCTAGATCCTTTGTGTCCACTATCAGCCATTTTCCCAGGCTTTGTTAGCCTGCCCTTAGGTCAGAGATCACTGAAGTATGTCTTCATAAGCTTAAGAAGGCAATTTTACCCACAAGTAATTTGTTTTTCTAACACCTGGACATTACTAAGAGTTGTCAGCCACTCTCTATATCATGGATTAAATCTCCTTTCTAGCTGAAGAGGCTTGACAGCACATAAAGATCAAAGAGCAAAGCAAATCCTTCCTTAAGAAAATTCTACATATTCCGTATTTCGCGCCAGAAACAACTGCCAGTGTCTTCAAGTGGGCAGAGGAGCCCAGTCTGCAGGGGAAGATGATGTGAAAGGGAGGGGAAATGCTGCTGCTGCATTCTCTTCACCTCATCTGTAACGGTGGGTCTAAGACAGACAACCAGAAATTCCTGCCTTTCTCTCACCATCTGGTATTTCACATAAAATCTCACGTGGGAAGGTGTCAGCTACATAATTCAAAGTTTAATTCTTCATGCCCATTTTTGACACATTATAGAAGGGCAGATGACTTGCAATAGAAAGCATAATTGCTAAAACCAAAAATTCGATCTCCAACTTGCATGATTTTCATATCCCATGGTTTTTGCTTTACTTCCAAACTGACTGTGGGGATATCTTAAAAGAAACACCCCAAAACTCAAAATAATAGAGCAACCTTAGCCTAGCAAACACAAGATACTTTAAAAGATTTCTTTTTTAGAATTCCAAAACATAGTAAGAAACATACAATTTATGTTAGGCAGTTCGTTAATTAACACAGAACTAGTAAAAACGTGAGTTTACTGTGTATCTAAATGCTGTTGCAGCATTCATTGAGCATTCTCGTTTTAAAAACTTCGGTCACACTGCACAAAAAGGCCTGACAAAACAGCACATGTTTAGTAAGAGCGTGAGTACTTTGGAGGAAGGTGCGAAAAGTACAGTTGGGAAAATAAAGCAGCCGAGGAATATGGACAGAAGCGATCCAAATTCCAACTTATGAGTGGGCTCACAGATGAGCGACAGAGAGTGGACCGCTTCAACTGTCTGTGCAATTTCCTTGAAAGACTCATCGAAATACGGCCTGAGCCTTATGAGCCTGTAACCCTGCACGCATTTCACGTGATGCGCATATGATTCCCCGAGCTGCTTTTATAAATCCGCCCCAGTGAAAAATGCTATTATTGCTGCTCTCCTGGGCTACAGCAGGAGCTGCTCGGACTCCGGGCACCAGATGTTAGGTTGGCGCACACGGGTCCCAGACGCGCGGGCGGGGCAGCGCCGGGGCAGCTCGGGTGACCCGCAGGAGCCGACGCGGCGGCCCACAGCACCGCCATCTTGGCAAAGGGGGAGCCGCGGGCCGGCCAGTGCAAAGCAGGAATTCCTCATGCACACTGCCGCACGTTCTCCTCAAAACCGACGCTCAGGCACGGCGCAGGCACAATCCCGATCCCGATCCTGCCCCTCGCCCCGCAGCGCGGACGCGGGATCGCTGCCGCTCCCGCCGGGATCGTGAGCACAATGGCCGCTAGGCGGCGCCCCCACCCCCGGCCGCCGCACCCGGGGCTCCCGCCACCCGCGCGCGCCTCCCGCGGGCTGCGGCCCGCGGGCCCCGCGGCCACCCGCAGCAGCCTCATTGGCGGTCGACGGTGTCATTCAGCGCGACCCCCGCCAATCGCGAGGCGCGGGCAGCGCTCGCCCCGGGCGCAGAAGCCAATGAGCGCCTGCCGAGTGCCAGGAGCGGGCGAAGGCGGAAGGCCTGGCCCGCGCCCAGGGCTGGGCGCGCACAGGGGAGCCGGGCGCAGTGCGGGCGGCGTCGGCAGGCACGGGGGTCCCGCGGGGCGCCCCGAGAGGGGACCTGACCGCTGCCGGCCCCAGCCTGGCGCGCGGTAGCGCCGCGGCCTCGTTAGTCCTTATTACGTCATCAAAGCGCGCATTAAATCGATCCCTTTTCAATTCCCGGCCGGGTCGCGGCCCGACGACGCGGCGCCCCGAGGGGTGGGGAGGCGGTTCCGCCGGGGACTCACCGGGAGCAGCTCCTCGCCGCGCCGCTTCCCGCTCCACCGCCGCCGCTTCCTGCTGCCCGGCACGCTGGAAAGCGGGGCGCGCGCCGGCCAATCCCGACTCGCATTCCCGGCCTGCCCTGCGCTCACCTTCCACGCGACAGGGCGCGCGCGCGGCGGGGGCGGGGCCCGGCGGCCAGGGGCATGCCGGGAGTTGTAGTGCATTTGTGTGGTGCGCCGGGTACCGAGTGACGGAACGGGTCGGGCTGGAGGGGACCAGAGCGGGTCGTGTATTCCAGCCTCCATGCTCAAGCAGGATCATCCAGAGTGCATGGCACAGGATTGTCTCCAGACAGTTCCTCAGTATCTGTGAAATGAGACTCCACAGAATCTCTGGGCAATCTGTTCCAGTACTTGGTCACACGTGCTGTAGAGTTCTTCCTAATGTTCCGGTGGAATTTCTTGTGCACCTCTCACTGCCCCTTGCCTCTTGTCCTTTTACTCGGCAGCACCGAGCAGAGCCCGGTCCTGCTCTGTCCCCTCCCTGCAGACACTGAAAGACACTGATGGGGTCCCCTCTCTGTTATCTCTTCTCAAGGCTGAACAGGCCCAGCTTCCTCAGTCTGTTCTCATAACAGAGATACTCCAGCCCCTCGATCATCTTTGTTGTTCAACTCTGTTCCTCTTGATGAAGAATGCCTTTGTCTCTTCTAGATGCACTTTGCAGCTACATTGCAGTGCATTCCCTAGTCTGGCATGGCAGAACATTTTGAAGGGCAGGTGTTAGGGCCCCATACACCCTCACAGGCCGGACTCATACCCATAGGATTCCCTTCATCCCATGTCCCTTGACTCTGTTACACAGCCACTCTTGCATGCAGTTCCATAACACCGTGTTACTTTATAATTCAGATTGAGCTGTGTCCAAAATGAGTGTCATGAAGCGGTGTCAAAAGCTGAAAAGTCAGAAGTGCAATACTGCCCAGCAAGCCTCTGTGGCATCCTGCTGTGCCCCTCCAGGTCCCCACGGCTGAGGAAGGAAAGGCCCAGGTAGCACCTTGCAGCTCCAGCACAGCTCCTGGGCTATTTGGCACCTTAGTGAGACAGCAAGTGCACGGCACTGGCTGCAAGCAGCCCCTCTGCCATCCTGCCTGAGCGCTGACCATGTGAAACTCACGTTTCTTTTCTACACTGGAATCTTCAAGGGACCCCTGCTCATCCATGTTTCATGTCCTTACATGAGATGAAAATCTACTCATCCAAATAAACCAGTATAATAATTTAACTTGTCAGAACTGCACGATCATCCCTTTGGCAGCCTCTACGCTGAAGCTGACAGGACAAGAGCAGCCTCATGCAATGGCTCTAATTAGTTTGCCCATGTTAATTCCTGAAAATTGACTTGTTTTTGAACTCCATCCCTTTCCCATGGTGCTTATTGCTTAATGGCCTTGTTAACATAACAGTACTATTGATCTTGTCAGTAGGTCTGCTCAGACAGTTATTTGCAGCCTAGGAGTTGCCTGCCACACCCGTTCTGGTTTTCTGGTACACAACAGTAGATAAGCAATATTGATGCCTCCTGCATTTAAAAATATATGAAGGTTTGTTTTAAACTAGCAGAGATCTAAGTTTTAGTAGAAGAACTATATCTCCGATAGTTTATAATCCAAATAGAAATATTGCTAAATCTATCACTGCAGCAGGGTACAACACAAGAATTAAAATTTTCCATCCCAGCACCTTCTACCTCTCCAGTGTTAGTGTCTTGCTTGTTTTTGATTAATGTATGGTTTGTTCTGACCATTTACTTTTTTTCCTCATGGCATTCTCCGCTGTATTTCTTTTTTTCCCATGGCTTCCTCCATCTAGTTTTACTGTGAGGTTAAGGTGAACGTTTTAAATGTATAGTTCATACTTGGTCCTAATAGCTTTTCAAGTATAAAATTACACTGACTAAGCTGTAACTCTTATGTTCTCCTTTTCCTCTCTCAGAGATGGGTGTGCCATTTCCCAGTATTACTTCCAAGATTTTCAAGAGCTATGTTACAAAACAATGCAAATTAGTTTTAGTAAGTCTGGAAACTGCCTGGTTTATAGTACACTTTATTTACATGAGGAAGAGAATGTTAAGCAAACATCTAAAGGATCTTGATCAATAGCTTTAGTTCAATCTGTATTAGTCATTTATATGCCTAAAAATTATCTATTTTTTTTTCCTTTTCCAGAATCACCTCAATGACACTAGAGAATCCTGTATTAATTAAAATAACGTGGTATGTCTTCTGGACATACCACGTTATTTTAATTAATACAGGATTAGTTCAGCTGAGTTTGGGAAAATTACTGAAGTGTAGATGTTCTCTTCTAGCTCCGGCCTCTCACAGCAGCATTGAACAGGGCTGAGAGCATCTGTCCAGGCTGAGCATTGTGAGCCTCTCCCAGGGGAAACTGTAAGTACCAAACAGCCAAAAATGAGTACTACATTAATGGTAGAAAATTGTGAATTACTACAAAATCGTAGAGAATTGTGAATTACATTTCTCTTCTTTAATAAAGGAAACACCTCTTTGTCTGAGGAAATGTAGGAATTAATAAACTGGAGATGTGAAATCAAGGAGGCCTGCTTATGTGCAGCGTTTAGTAGATAACTGTTGTCCAAAAGCAGGTGATATGAGGGCCAAAAGGGACCATTAGCTCATCTAGTGCAGGGCCATCCACCTGGCAGCCTCTGACCTACATCCAGCTTGCTGGACAGTTCTGACTGGCTCCCAAAAATGGTTTTGAAATCTCCTTTGTGCACTCATGGCACACCCAGATCTCCCACATCAAAACCAAATTATTCACCTGGCAGAATACAGGTAGCTGCAATGTGGCCTGTACTGGTCTCTTCTATTAGAGAAATTCTTACGAAATCAACTGCTCATTCCTGCAGTGTTATCAGTCATTTGCGGGAAATCTCTGTATCAGGCGAGTCAGTACGTCTCCCTTGCACGGTACTTGTTCTGTGCATGAGAAGGCTGTGCTGTCATGCCTAGAGCAAGCCAGATGTGTGCTGTTGTGCAAGAGGAAAACATTTCTGTGGGGCCCCTTTGATAGGTAGGCCGAGGGCAATAATATCAGTGTCTGTTTAAAAAGTTTTAAAGGAAAATAAACTTGGATTGTGCTTCTGACAGAGAGCTGTTCTGTTAATCCTCCTTATTTCTTTATTCATTCCAGAGTAAAGGGAAGATATAAGGAGTTAATGGAAGTAAAAGTGATAGTGTAACTACAAAATGCAATGCTTGAAATCTGTAATGTGTAGAATTGTGGATTGATGTCCAAAAATATTTAGACCTTAGTCCTGTGACACAAATGTGTCAGCCTGTTCCTTCGTTATCTATTTTCAGAGGAAATGTCCAACTGGACAGGATGTGCATTTATATCTATTCAGTATTATCTGCTGACGTACAAGCTCCATGCCAAATCTTATCTACTGTTTACAAGTTTCATATTTTTGTGACCCCAGAAAGAGCAGCTGACTGGTGAAATCAGGGAGATCAGTGTCTGTTGAACACTGCAGGCAATGGTAGTTGAATTCTAGTTCTTATCTAAATATTTTTTTTGTATAATTTTAAATGTCTGGAGGAAGAAGCAAGTCCAGCAACTTATTGTCCCTCAGTTTCATTAACTATAGGATTCTGCAGGATTACAAGAAGCATGCCTAAAGAAATGAGTTGTAGAGTACTTAGCTATTTTTTTTATTTTAATCCCATAATATAGAACCATACATATAAATATAAAATGGGTTGTGTTGGAAGATCATATAAATTCAGTGGACTTTGTCTCCATCAGGATTTGTCTGGACAACATCTTAAAGAAAACCTCTGTTAAAAAGTTATCTGTATTTATTATTAAAATACATATAACTGGGCAATTTTTTCATGGATATGCATTGTGCATCATGAGTAGAAATAACATATGCAGACATTATTACTACAGATTTCATGTATTTAGTTAGTAGCTCTTCAGACATGACCCAAATGTTCCACAGCAAAATCTTTAACTTGATTTGCAAAAATATTTTTGTTTTGTGGGTTTTTTTTCATAAGCAACAGTGGTCCCAGCGCATCAGGATTTGAAATGTGGTGGCTTTTTTCAAGCTCTCTCACAATCCATGAAAATCTACAAAGTCTGGAAGGGGTTAAAGCTAAATTGTAAGAAAAAATTTTGACCTAGCCCACAACTGTACTTCCATGTATTATACATGCAGAAACATTAACAGATCATTTTGTATTACTCCTCTTTCAGGCCAGGTAATCTTCCTACAAAAATGTAGACCTATGAATCATACTGTTGCTGTGAGAAATTATGTTTGGTTGATAGGGGCATAAAATGTTCACTATAAACTTTACTCCAGAACCTGGAGACAATCAGAGAGTCATTCCACATGCAATTAAGATAAGATTAAGAGCAATAAAAAGTTGGAAAGCAGGACAACCTAGAATTCTTCCTGTTTTCTAGAAGAAAATTTTCCCTTCAAGAACTTTTTATTTCTGGCACAGCCTTCCATCCATCAAGTGCATCTTCTGTCTGTGCAAGACAGTGTGTGCTCACACACTGTCAATGTGTCACATTGACTGCGCTGCGCTGATTATTGTGTGAGTACTCGCTCTCTAGACTTGCAGGTCGAGCAGCTACCAAAGCACACATGCTACTGGAAGACCACCCAGCTTCTGTCTGTTGTGTCACTTCAGTTCTTAAGGCCATGATCCACCTGATGTGGATCACACATGATCCACACTGTACGCCTCAGCGCCTGAGCTGCTGACTGCATAATGATTTGCCTGAACGGTGGAGACTGAAGTCCTACCATGGCTTCAGGACTACTGAAATTCCTCACTGTCCTTTAGTTTTGTATTTTGTAATTTACGTAGGCAGACATTTGTGTTAAGGAATTAACAAAAGTTAACAACAACATTTACGAGCAAGAAACCTTTGCAAAAAGGGGAATATGATTAAAGAGTGTTTATTGTTAATTATTACTTTGTGCAGTCATGGGATCACTTTTGCATTTTGTTTTCTGGTCTCTCTTCCTGAAAGCCTGTTAGCTGAAGAGAATGTTCAGCAACTTTACTGACATCATTCTTAAATCATTACAATTTTTTTTTCACTTCACAGTCATGTTTTGTATCCTTTTTTGAAGCTCGTACAGGAAATCTGGCAAGGATTATGATGCAGGATCAGCAGAAAAAAACCCTACTTAGGTGGCTTTTTTTGATATTGTGGGGTTTTTTTGGTGGGTTTTTTGATTTGATTTTTTGTTTGTTTTTTTCCCCTGACGAGAAAAGATCAGAAAATTTCAGCTTGCAGTTTAATGGGGTGGATAAAATGCTGATGGTCAAAGACAGCTGTGGGATGCAGACTCTGGGCTCTGTGTTGGGTACTACACCTCAATAAATACAATCCTTAAGACTGTTATGTCCATGATATATAAATAATAATTACAAGGCATACATGAATAATATTATGAACGCCTTCCTGCCAAGAGGCAGACATTAAAAAATTAAACTAGAGGCCAGGTAGAGATGAGGCGTTACCAAAGTAAAATGCCAACCTGGGGCTCATCTCTGCTGTAGTTCTACATGAGCCCTTACAAATGAGCATCCATGCAAAGCCTCACTGACTGAAGAGCTATGGAGGCATTATGATGGCTGTTTCTTGATGGGACCAGAACTTACCTTTCAAGTTCCACAGGTTTAGCCAATGCCTTTGAAATGGGATGAGGAGACGCCAAAGTGGGTGTTGCTGTTTCTGCCTTTAATTAGTCAACATGATACAAAGCCTGTCCAGTGTGAATTCTCAGATGAGCCAAGAACAAGAAGTCCATCCAAATACATGTGAACTTAAGAAATCATGGTACTTTTGTAAAAACAACCAGTAGTGGCTGCTTGAATTTTGCAGGGCAGATTTTCCCATATCTTTGCTATTTGTAGTGATATGTAGTAGTGTGATGGCTTGTGCAGGTGACTTCCAAACATGTCCTCAGACAAAATGTCCTCAAATCTTCTCTCACTTCTCTTTCTTTCAAACACTTAGTTATTTCCTCTGCATTGCATTCTGCATCCTTTTTTGTGGAACGCAGTGCAGATCTACTACTCTAATTTTGCCTTTTCCAAAGACTGGGAACCCAAAGCTGTAAGGAGAACAGGAAGACTGTCAGTGTCAAAGTATATCTGTCAGATATAGTGCCTTTGTTGGCCCATTATCAATGTTATACAAAAGTTATATTTTGTATTCCAAATTTTACTTTGCCTTCATTGTTACTTTCAACAACTGCATCTCTGGAAAGTAAAATACAGGGCTGTAATATCAGAAGATTGAAGGCTTCTGTTACATATATTTCAGCCAAAATACACAAAAATAACTTTATGTTAGTTAATAATTGTAATTTTCAGCAAAAATGTGAACTTTTCATGAGATAGGAAAAGCTTGGAAACCTTCTGGAAGTGCTAAATTGTTGTTAATGATTTACAATAATATTAGAGTATATAATAGAATCACAGAATTATAGAAGGTTTTGTGGTGGAGGAGACCATAAAAATCATCTAGTCAGCCCACTTTCATTAAGTCAGGCTACCATCTAACTTAAACTCTTTCAGTTTAAAACCATTGCCCCTTGCCCTGCCACTACCTGCACATGTAAAAAGTCCCTCTCTCTCTTTTTTTTTCAGCCCCCTTTAGGTACTGAAAGACCTCAGTGAAGTGTCCCTGAAGCCTTCTCTTTTTCACTCCAACTCTTTTGGCATATCTTTGCTGCTGAGGTGCTCCAGCCTTCTCAGCATCTTTGTGGTCTCCTCTGGCCCTGCTACTTGAAAAGAAGTATCATCAGCAATCAACTGTCTATATCATGTATTTGAAGCCATCAGTATTTTAGTTTGTCAGATTTCATTCCACGTATGACAGTCTCCATCTTGCGCTCAGATATCTGAATCTGCCCAAAAACACTACTAACATCTCTTGCTGACCATAATGTTCATAACCACTTCTGTATTACCAGGAAAAGAGAGCAACACAGAGCCACAAAGAAAAATTGAACCAAAACCACATAATCCATTTTTTAATCACAGTTCAACAGTTCTTGAAAGATGAATCTTTTTAATATACAAACATCTCTTGTTCATTAGCTGGAACCAGTTTTCACTTCAGTTTTAGTGCATTTCACAACAGATAAGCAAAGGACAGACAAGCAAAAGTATTGAACTTCCCATCAGGCTGACTGTACATGGTCACTGAATCCCGTGTAGTGGGCTGCCTTAACTTCCATTCTGCGGCTTGGGTTCAGTGCAGTGAACTGTGCCTGCATGACCTATTGTAATCATTAACAACAACTTGCTTGAACAGGTATTTCTGGTGAGAAGCGTTTAAATGTAGTCACCTAGAATGAACCACTGTGAATTTAGCTGATGAATCATTTTCCTCCACATCTCCTAAGGAGGTTTATTGTGTATAAAGAGTTAAAAGGAATTTTATGTATTGCTGATGGTACTTCTACAGTTACACTCTCTTGGACACCTGATCTGTTAATGTAAAGAAAAATGTCTGAATGCAATATAACAGAGAGGTTTTTTAAACTTTCTGTGTGTTCATTGGTCCAGATCCCTAACCATTTTATGTGTTCACTCAGTGAATTGTATTGGAGAGCCTAAAGCTGCCTGCTAAATTCCTGCTGCAACTGCATCATTCCCATAGCAGGAGGATCATTGTGTGGGACATGAGATCTGGACACATCCCCTGTTTTGGGCACTGCAGGATGACATTTGCTTTTTGGTTTACTATGCCAGACACAAGGAGCCTCAGCAGAGTCACATCAAACTGAAGGAATTCTCTATTTTCCTCTATTATGGATCACAGGACTGCAAAGTATTACTCAGTATACTGGAAAAATACAAAAATGTGGAAGATTTCCTACAGCTATGATCTTCTAAACCACCTCTTGGGTACCATCAGCAAATTTTTACTTCATTCAAATGATAAGAGGACCACTGGTTTTAAGCTCACTGCAGTGACTTGGAGAATTTGTGGATGGATAGAATTATTGCAGGATACATGCAGGAAGTAAACAGAGCCTGTAAGGAGCTCAGAACAGATGTAGCTATTCAGCAGCTAGGGTCTGTTTGCCTTTGTAATCTGTGCAATTATTGTGATTGAAGACATCTGATAAAACGTTTCCCTTCCTACTTACAGTGTGCTACAGATAGATTCAAGCAGGGAAAGGTACTTCATTATTGTAATGCAATTCCCAAGCAGAAAACCCAAACATTTTGCTAGATCAGGGATCCTTTAAGTCTCATTTTATTTATAAGTGGACAATGGCATGTATCAGCTATTCCTTTGTTCACTGAAGCAATCTTTAGGCCTACCTCAGAGGATGTCAGCTTTAGTTCCTTCCTTTGAATTCTGAGAAGTGTGCATTTAGTTACCTTATGCTGCGATTTACTTCAGTGTATCTTTTGCCCTTCACTTAAGTGACCCTTTATTTTACAGCATTTATTCATGTTTATTCCTCATAAACTGATGGAAATTTCTTTATATATCTATAAGCATTACGTGACAGCCTTCTGCTGTTGCCATATTTTCCACTATAAAGTAGAGTAACTACCCTGAGCTGACACAGTTGTCAGAGAAGACAAGAAGGACCAGTAAACAATTAAGATTTGCAAGTGGACTTTGAATTCTATGTTTATGACATCCTTCAGTCACAAGAGCAAAACAGGCACTGAAGACTAAGGCCTCAGAATAGGGTTCATGCTGAATCTGTGCTCTGCCCCCATCCTTGCATTATTTGTGCGTTACAAATCTCCTCAGCAGGCATTACCAGAATGTAATTTCTGACAGCCACAGTTCCTTGTTCTTTGGAATTGTGGCATTGTGTTGGGGTTTTTTATGTATTTTTGGTTTTTCTCTTCCCAAGAAGTATGTACATTACCAATCTAGATAACAGAAACAACAAATGATATTTCTGTGCTCTGGTGGTTTGACAAGTTTGGAACATGTCAGAAAAGGGGAAAGTTGATGTTCAATAGGAAAGGAAGAGCACTGTTATTTCCACCAGAACTATTAGCCTGTCCCAAAGAAGAAAGAAAGTGAATAGAAGCAGGATGATCATTAAAAAAATTATTGTTCCAAACTGAGGAGTTGTCCAAATTAGAGTTCATAACTTGCTTCCTGCTGTGATATTGGACCAAACTCAACAACCAAGAAAATATTTGCAGTGGAAAGCAAAAATTAATATTTAAGATTATTGTTTCTTTGCAATCTATAGACAAAGGACTACAGAAGCCTATGAACAGAAAGGGAATTAATGAAAGAAATTGAATTATCAGACTCCTAGGCTTTTAAAAATTTGACAATTATTAACAGCGTTATCTATGTTCATAAGAACATCCTGTGGAAGCAGATTTTTTTTCCTCTCAGAAACAGTAATACTTCAGACTGATGTTTAAATGTATTTAGTTTGTACATTTCTAAACCAAATTAATTACGTCTAGTTTAATCCACAACCAAGATTATAATATTTCCTACCACTAGCTTTAAGATGCAGGAACTTTTTTCCTCAGTATTTATTGAGGCAGGGCAATGATTTAAAGCAGGGTGAACATTAAAAAGTGAGATGCTTATGGCTTATCACTTTGAATATAGTTTAAGTCATCTTAATATTATAAGGGTTATAATAAATATAATAATAAATAATACTACATACAGTATTTATTGTCATGGGGATAATTGCTAGCAACAGGTGCTTCTCATCTCTCAGTAAGGCATCTGAGGGTCTGCAGGTGTCTCTGCACACTGTATGGCAGGAAATAATAACTTTTCCATAGTGACCACTGTCCATTTCCATCCTCAGTGTGCTTTCCAGAGCAAGGTACTTGTTTTATATGATGGCTGCTTCAGCTCTGTTTACTCTTCCTGAACTCTGAGTTCCTCAGTACTTGTGAGTGTCATGTCTCAGCAGCACTCAGTGGTATCACCTATAGGTTATAGGTTCAGCACTTGTTAATAAAACCTTCTCCACATCCTCCCCACAAAGAAAAGGAAATGGAGATAGAGATGGAGCATTGCTCTTCCTTAGAGCAATAGACACCCTCCTTAGAGGGTGTCTCCACCTGTGTTGCTGTAATTGGCAAGAGAACAACTGTCAGTCACCAGTGAGCTGCATCACTTTTATTAGCCCTGTTAACAGAGCTGTACCTGCTTCATTTTTTGGCTGCCCCTGTGCTCATGCAAGAATTGGTGGTTGTGGTGCACACCAAATACTTCCAGCCAACCTTACAGGATTTTATCAGCTCTGGGAATGAACCCCAACACCTGAAGCAGGAGGTGAGCAAAGTGTCTATCAATTGAAACAGTAAAGGGCACTACTGCACATATGAGGGTTTGGTACCAGCCCAGCAAAGAATACAAGATGTGTTTCCCCAACAATATAAGGAATACAAGCACACTCCACTTCTTAAAAGAACTTCAGGTCTAGTATGAAGTCTATCTGTTTTCTGCATTCTGTCTTGCAAGACTACTGAACAGAAGTTCAGAGATTTCTGTCTTTCTACTCACCAGTGGAAAAGAAGTGCATAGGACTTCTGCAGCAGAAACCCCCGAGGTCAGCAGTTCCCTATCTCGCATCCAGCCTAAAGCAAAATGCTTATCTGTGCAGAAGATGGCCTCAAGCCATAGATCTAGGCAGTATCAATCTCACCACCTTGAACTGTGAGGGCACACCACCTTTTTAAACGCTGATTTCCCCATAAACACATGTAACATGTACATTGGAGGAAATCAAAGCAGAGCAAACTGCTGTTGAAGTAAAACATCATGCATAAATAATTCTCTCACCAAGGAAAGAGAGTAGGGAAACAGTTAAACCTGGATGTCCATAGGTACCTCAGTGATCCTGGGGTTAAGAAAATATAAAAGTGAAATATAGTGGCTCAAGTACCTACTGCCAGGAGCTAGAGCTTCATGGCTTTCGTGTAGCAACATTGAATTAAATGTCTGAAGTTCTGGGCTCTAGCTTTCAATAAAACTGAAGAACTGGGAGGTTCTACAGAGAAAATTTTGAAAGCAGAATGATATAACCAAGAGGAGCTGGGCCAAAGGAGCTCAGTATGCACATGCCCTCAGATGGAGCACAACATTCTCTAAGGCAAATATCAGATAAAGCACATGAGAGAAAACCTGCTAGCTCAGCGTTTTTGTAAATAGAGAAGTACCTTGCCCCCCTCACTGTGGTTACCACTGTGTTCAGAAAATAACTCCTCGGCCCTTCCCCCTCCTCTGACTGTACCACTACCACCAGCTGGCTGGGGTGACTGACAAACTGCATAACAAAATATTTAAAGTCATGATAGTAAAAATGCTTCACTATTATACACAAGAAATGGTTTCCACTTGGGATTAGTTAATGGAGAAATATTTTGGGTACTTTTTGCTCAAGGGGTTTCCTTTGCTTGCAGGGTCATTCGGAAAAGGCTCCCTGAACTTTGAACTGTATCTGCAAAGTGAGATAAACAAGAGCCATATAAATACCACAGCCCTTTTCCCCGCACTGTTTCCTTCTGCAGCGGAGCCAGGCAGAGCTGCCAAGAAGGGGGAGGAGAAAAGGGTAAGTGTGCTGGGTTTGCTGTGAAAGAGCTTCATGACTTAAGATTTGGCAGAGTGTTTGCTTGTTTCTTTGGCTGAAAAGGCTGACTGTGGAAATTTCCATTGGAAACTAAGTGGAAAGTTGAAATATGAAGAGAAGTATAAGGCAGGACATGGCTCCCCTGCAGCTTGCAGGGCACACAGCTGTTGCTGGGTGCTGCATGCCAGTGCTGCAGAAGGCTGCTGGAAAGGCAAGGAAGGATATAAAAATGTCATGAGAGTCTCATGTGTTCATAATGGATATAAGGGCAGGCTGCTTTCCTGATGTGTGGAAAGAATGGAAAAAGGCTGTGTTGGTATATACTGGACCGCAGTTTAGTCTTCAAAGTACTTTACCTAGAACGTCGGGAAAGGACTGTCAGGCACAGCTGGATTTCACAAATACAGCAACAAATCACTCTTGCTTCAAAATGTCAATTATTATTAATCTTTTAGGCTATGACAAGATGGATGGAACATGTATTATTAATCAGAATTTATTGTTTCCAAACTGCTTTGTGGTCACTGTCAGACTTTGATGTAAGTGGTGAAATTGTACAATTCCACAACCTAGGACATGTTGGGGAGCAACTTTATAATTTTAAGTATTTCTTGATAATATGTGTTTAAGCCAAAACTGAGATGTTAATGGAATAAAATGAAAAGGTTATGATAGAATTTCTTATATGCTTTGATTTTCATAAACATAACTGAACTAAGTATGGATATGAGATTTTATAAGATCTGAGGAGCCCTGAAATTCAGTTTCCATTTCTGATTTTTGCAAAATTGTTTCTGGTGCCTGACTTCTTCATATTTTTTTCTCAATGGGATTCATATACTCCAGACTGACTTATAAAAATTTTGAAGTATTTTTTATTATTTTCTGCTATGTTCTGTAGCACTTACTGTGTACTGAAATCCGCCGTTGGTGCATGTACTTTTAAGACAGTGGAATTATCTGTTACTGGAGTGAACTGGTCTAGATTCTTCCTCACATAAACAAGCTTGCTACAATTTATTTAAAAAAAACAAGAAACAAGGCCACTTTAAAATCACTGAAGTGTTAAAAATGGTCAAAAAGAAATTACAGAGAGAGAGATTAGTAGCGCTGAAAAAAATTCCAGTTATTCTGAATGTTTACTTTGTAGCTGTTCAAACACAGTAACAAAAAAACCCACAAAAACTTTCAAGCACCACAAAGAAAAAACACTTGCCTCTATTAGAGAGGAGCTCTACTGAAAAACCAAAGAAATTGAGCAGTAAACAAAGAGCTCAAATTTATTCTCAGAGGGTTTCTTTTCTTTTCTTTTCTTTTCTTTTCTTTTCTTTTCTTTTCTTTTCTTTTCTTTTCTTTTCTTTTCTTTTCTTTTCTTTTCTTTTCTTTTCTTTTCTTTTCTTTTCTTTTTTCTTTTCTTTTTTTCTTTTCTCTTTTCTTTTCTCTTTTCTTTTTTCTTTTCTTTTTTTCTTTTCTTTTTTCTTTTCTTTTTTCTTTTCTTTTCCTGAATGGAGCCAATATGCTGCCTTGTTTTCTTAAGGGAATTTCAGAGTTTGAACTTTGTTTAGGCATTGGCCTTACTTTGTTTGTTTTGTCTCTTGTCAGGTAAAGCCCAGCCATGTGGGCACGTCTGGGGCTAGTTCTGGCCCTCTGTCTCCTCCCAGGAGGAGGGGCAGAGATCCAGAACTGCCAGGAGGCCCCAGAATGGCGTATTGGGGAGGAGGACCCCATGTGGAGCTCCAGGGGCTCGGTGACAGTGGTGGCTCTCCTCCAGGCCAGCTGATTATTGTGCCTGCGGCAGGCTTCCAGGTAAGCGTGGGTCTCGTCCCGATTTTTGTTATCCAGCTGAGAGTGCCACAGACGCACTCAGATGGACTTTAGCTGCCCCAAATGCCACCATCCCAGCTGGCATGTGTGACCCAGTGACCTGGCTCACTATCAGCAGAAGGGTTCTGTGCCAGTGGGCAGGGTCCTTTATCTCTTGACCTACTCCTGACTGGCAGATCATCTTCTCCAAATTAGCTTTCCAACATAATAAATAGTATAATCAACTTGACATGAATGAAACCCAAACCATAGGCACACCCAACAGAAACAGCAACAGATGATTAATGCAGCAAAAATGATGAAGCCAAGAAATATCGCAATTCTTTAACATTGTTAGATCACCTGAAATAGAGAGATTTGTGATCACTGATTTCTTATGTAAAACCTGTAGGGGAAAAAATAAACTAAAACATATGCTTTTAATGTGACTTTTCAGCCTACGTTCAGACATCCAATATATATTTTAAAAATCCATAAGCTAAGGTAAATACTGTCCTATCAGAAAATTGATGAAGCATTCAAGAAGTCATCAGTGTTAGGTTTTCATCCAAGACCTGGGACATGGGTGCTCTATTTTCTAGAACTTACTCCTTGCAAATAATTAGCTATCATGACAGTAACAATAGCCATAAAATAATTTCAAGCTGAGCCAAACAGGAATTGCATAAAGCTCTTATCTTTGATTCATTTAGGAATTGTGAAATTATTTTGGTTTAAAAATTCATGGTGCCAGTTTCAGATTTGGATTTTAGTTACAGTGAGAACACCTTAGTTTGCCCCTCTAGGCTGCACTTACATATCATAATAGGCATTGCAAGTTTATTAAGAATTTGATTTTAAAACATCTGTGGCTCCATCAAAGTTAAAACTGGGCTTTGTGTTTGGCTTTCAAAGTAGTTGGATTCGGTTCTTACATTTTAGAAAAAAACTGAAGAATCTTCCACATTCTAGACTGTGTCTCATAGCTGAAAAATAAAAGTTTTCTAGAGCAATTCCATAAGAAAAATACAATCAAAAGGGAAGAAACTCCACATCATACAGGTCTAATAAAAGCAAGATGGAGCATATTAACTTTTGTGTCAAATCTCATGATTCTCTAATGATTTATGGTCTTGCTTCTTTACATTCCCACTAGTTTGGAGGACCTGCGAGTAAAGTTAGAGAATGAAGGATTGGTCAACATCTCGTATGTGGTTGTCAACCATCAGGGAGCTCAATCCCAGAGGGAATTTCACCTGCTTAAAGAACGTGTTTCAGACTACATTACTGTCTACCAGCAAGATGAGCACCAAGAGGATGTGTGGACTACTTTAAATGGAAACAAGGATGACTTTCTCATCTATGACAGGTGTGTGCTTACAGACAAACATGGGAAAATATTTTCATGTATTTTGAGTAATGATTTGCAAATCTCTATAACATGTCATTGATATGCAAAAAACAAAGACATCATGCTCAGCTTCTAAGCTGAACTACGTAAAGCGCTAGTAGTTACTGGAAAAACAAAGTTACAAAAGCAAAATCTGCTTCTACATAAGTAATTTTTGAGTAAATATTTGTTTTCTTTATAATTGCCATGGATATAGATGAACATAAGTGAGTGAAAAATTTGGTAACATGTTCATTTTTTTGTAGCATATTTATTTTCATATAACTTCATTACATCCATGCATGTCAAAGTAGAATCTTTTATCTCATGGAAACTTTTTGAGGAGAGTTGTTGAAAATGCCATGTAGATATAAGGAAAAATTAGGTAAAACTTTAGGTAAAACTTAAAACTTCAGAAGAAAATTGCTTTTTGATATAGGATTCTTCCACAGGTATATTTTGGCAGCACCAGCCGGAACTGTAGTTGAAATCCCAATTTTTTGATTTTGATGTGATGATAGTTAATTGAAAAATCCTACACTTCAAACATGTCTATCCTTGTTACTTTATATTACTGTGATGAACATTCCAAGTTCATACTAAACCTAATAAGCTTAATACATAGTTAGAAAGTTACTCCTTTTCTGTAATATGATGAATTTGAACAAATTAGCTACATGAGGTTTGTGGGATGAAGCTGGCAGTGGAATGAATGATCTTGAATGTTACAGCAGCAAATATGCCCAAGTCAGGAAGGCTGATGTCATACAACAGACAAAGAGAGCAGTGCTGTATTTCATCTGGGAGGGGGCCCAGACACCTTGCCCAGAGCATTTGGAAGGTTGACCAGGTCTGTGCTCTGGGCACACAGGGTATGTGTACATTATGAATTGGCTTAGCACTAGCCTGGCCATGATCTGTGATGGGTCTAGGAATCTCTGTTCTTATTGTGCCTCAGCCACAAAAGCTTTGCCTGCTGCTGGTCCTAAACGTGCAGTCTGCATGTGGGGAGCTAAGGCCAGGGGACTGTGTGTTGGCACTGAACAAGCTGCCCATGTGTACAGGTTCTGCATTTTCTACAGCTCCTCTGAGCAGATCAGTTGTTCAGTCAAGGGCATATCAGAACCCTCAAGTGCAGACATGAGGCAAGCAAGCACTGTAACAATCCCCCCATGCACAATAAATCAGTAATGCAGGTGCACCGCAGTGTCCATCCCAGTCAGAATACCTGTCAGGCTGCATAGAAACACCTGGTTAGGGTGCAGCGACCACTATGCGAAGAACCCTTCTCATTATCGAATGGGTCTGTAACAAGTGCACCTCTGCCAGTCTTTAGTGCCACTCTAGGACAAGGCTTCTGGCAGTGCAGCTACCACATCAGCCAGAAATGATGCTTCGCATCCTGGCCAGTGCAGGTGAACCGGCAAGCATTGTAAGGAAGATACTGGATTTGGATGTGAACTGGAACAGAAACACTCCTTGTGGAACTGTACAGTGTGGGTGGATTGGTGCAAGTAAAATGAGATCATAAGAAAAGAGATTTAGTTGTAGGTATTTGTAACCACAGAGTCCTTTCTCTCCTTAGATGCGGCCGTCTCGTGTATCATCTGGGTATGCCCTACTCCTTCCTGCATTTTCAATATGTGGAAGAATCTATTAAGATTGCATACTGCGAAAACAAGTGTGGAAACTGCTCTTACATGGTATTTTCTTGTCTCATTCTGTGTATAATAGAAAAGTGGATTTGATTGGTATTTAAAAAATTATTTCAGTGCGTTTAATCAAAAAATATATGATTTTGAATTTACATATTTCATGCATCTTGACAGATAGCTTTTAAGCATTTTTCTAAGCAAATTATATTTGATTTTGAATAGACTGATTGCCTATCTGAATTCCTGTCCTTGATAGAAATGCAAGTAATTGTCAGAAATGTAATGCAATCTTGGAGAGTAATTCTGTTTGTAGAACTATAGAGGTAGTAAGCAATTAAGTGCTCTAATTTTGTGGGATGGGTAAGTACATATTTTTTTTAAACCCAGGATTCAAACTCTAGCTGGTTTGTGTTACTATTTATTGTAGTTTGCATTTAAACACAGTCTACAGGATTTATTTTAAAAAAGTGATAATACAAGGTGAGAAATTATTGTTACTGCTATAAAAGAAGGGTAGCTTTCTTTAGTGAATCATTCAAGACCAGAAATACTTTTAAAGATTATCAAGAAATGTATATACTTCATGGAAGTTCAACGAAAATAATAGTTTTTGATCCCATTGTGCAGTGTTCTAGCTAAATGTAGACCATAGACAGGTCAGATGTAGCATCTAGGATAAGAATAATTGTTATTAGCAATTACTGGAATTATAATTGCTAAAAAGCCCTGTCTAGTTGACAGTGGTGTGAGAGCACAAGGCTATATTCATTTATATATTCATATGTTCAGCAAAATAGCACTAATAACTTAAAAGTGTCTTTCATGCTCTGCAAAAATGTCAGTTAATCTTTTACATCTAGTTTAATTGAATACAGTGCCCTGTATTTAATGCAAGCATCTGTTTTGCAGGAACCTGATATTGATGGTGTCTGTGAAAACATCACTAAAAAAGCAGTTGAAGAGCTGTCAGAGATAGAACCCGAGCCAACAGACCAGCATTCCCAGAGCAGCCCACACAGACATGGACACCACCACCACCGCCACCACCACCAGGGCAGTCGCGATCCCAAACACGAGAGCCACCAGGCTGCTGCTGAAACGGACAGACATCATCCTCACAGCGCCTGGCGCCACAGGCTGTTTGGCCGTCACAGACACGATCAGACAGGTAGTCAGGAGCACATAGACACTGCCCCTCCAGGAGAAATTGTGGAAATTCCACAAGATAAAAAACTACGAAAGAAAGGGAAAAACAGCTGCAAAAACCAGTTAACCTGAAATTGGCAGACAGGATCAGACTCTACCTCTGGTAGCTGATCCTGTCATTGTCGACACCTTCTGTTTGAAGAGCTAGGGAATTCTGTCACCTGACAGTGTCGCGGAGCACTACCAAATTCTTGCAGGTGACACGGGCAGCTGGCAGCAGAGGATGTCACTGAGTCTTGACAGTGCCGTCTGCTCTCTGCTGCCTGACAGTCATCACCAGCAGGAGCAAGTGAAACTAGTGACACCTGACAGTGACAGGAAAAGGCAAGGAATTGATCCTGAAAAACAAACTAAGCACCTTCCAGAAAAAAGGGAGTCACACTAGCTCAGTTAATATACTTGCAAGAGCAGAAAAATGAACAGATTAAGTGTTTTTATTGCCCCAAATCCAAAATTGTGCTGACAGGTATGGGAAAATTGCAAAGAAGGGTATTTTTAGAGCAGCGCTCTTAGAATGATTGAATATCTGTCTAATTCCATCAGTGAAAATCTTCATAATCTAAAGGAATTTGGTTGACCCCTAGTTTGTTTTTCAGTTCCACTGGGAAGGTGTCTGCATTCTCGATTAATTTGTCTTTCTTGTTTCTCTTCTAACATTCTGCTTGCATTTGTGAGGACAGGAGCATAAACTATGACCTAGGGGCTCCTGTCTGATGTTTTGCAATCAAGAACAGAAGAAAACCAAGACAGATACTTTAATCATTTTTCATTAGGAAGACAATAGATTTGAAGTTTGTTTTTTTTTTTCCTAACCTGGGGATACAAATCATGTACAAGCAAAACTTACTCCTAAGCAATGTGACAGAATAATTCCACATAAAAATGTAATATATAGACAGTAACTGCTTTATTTTTAAGTAACAGATTGATATACTTAACTTTGACAAAGCTTTTTTAACAAAGCTAAGAGCTTTGTGGCTCTTAGGTACAATAAGAGTGTCCATTAATACATACTGCTACAGCACGTAAAATCCTACTGAATCAATTAGATCATCCTGAAGTGAGAAATAGCGTCAACAACTGAGAGTCAGAATCAAAAAGAAGGTGGGATGAAACAAGTTTAATCTTGGTGTAATGTTGATCTTTGTTTATAACAGTGCTGAATTTGATAAATCTGTACCAATTAGCAATCCATATCAATTAACAAAATATACCACTTAAACTTGTATCACTTCTCTGTCTATAGACTAGCATTCCTAATGTTTGATTAACTGAATGGAAGTAAATCCAGTTGTTTGAAGGATCCTGGATGAAGAAGAGAATATTCATGAAAAGAAAACTGCTATGAAAGCATACACCATAATTAATGATGGTTTAATAGGGAAATTACTACTCCTACAAAACCTGAACCTTTTTATTGTGAATGCTGATTAGCAAGAGAGTAGCTTTGAATACATACAGAATGCATGCCTTTGGAATGTTTGACAAGAGTGTTTTCAATAAAACATACTTTCTTCATATCTTGTTTTTATTTTGAGATGCAGAATTGGAAACACTGAAATACTTCAAGTCATTTAGTCAGAATCTCCTCCGTTTGAAGGGCAGGTCTTGACCTTTATTAAGACGTTGCTCCAAATCTCTTATGGTGTTTCTTAGAATTTCAATTTCCTTGTTTTTCTCTTCCTGGAGATGCTGCAGCTTCTGTAAAAGTACAGGCAAAGGCTTCATTCTTAAACATCACATAAAATTATGTAACAATGTGTTTTGCTACTGCAAGTAAGATATATTCTAATAAGAATATTTTCCTCAGTATTTTGTATCACAAAATTACAAAAACTATTTCCCCAGAATCCTGTTTTTCTGCCATCCCAAAGTTTTAAGCCTACAAAAAAAACCCAAAAAAACCAACAACAAACAAACCCCAAACCCCAAGCATATGCAGAGTATTATATCAGTGTCACTGATGTCAGATCTAAGTTTCCAGGTTAACAATTCTGCAGAAAAACAACCTCACATGTTGCTCTTCATTGTTGCTTTCCTGCAGTAGTATCAGTATGTCAAGAGCCATGACAGTTGGAGCTGATGATCTTAAAAGCCTTTTCTATCTTAAATTATTCCATGATTCTATGAATTGTGTTATGGAGAGGTGGGAGGGGTGTGTGGGAGAGAGCACACGGAGAAACCCCCGGGAATCCTGTTTCAAACATCCTGGAACAGTATCTATGTGCGGCACCCTATGAAAGCACCTACCCTTCGGTAGATACTTTGTGGCAAGACTGAGGCGTCTGAAAAGGACTTGGTGGTCTTATCCTGAGCTCTTGCCAATTTAGCGTTGAACTGAAAGAATCAGGCAAAGACAAAACGGTGAGAATGAATGGGGGCAGGGGAAGGTATATTAAATATGTCAAGCATAATTTTCACTTTTTATTAATTGCGTTCTTTTACCTGAGAGTAGTAGCAGTAAGCCTTTCTACTAAGTCTAGAGAAACAAGGCTGCTTATATTTACTTTAAAAAGAATGCAGTTACAAACTGTATTTCTTTTAAAAAAGCCTCAAAGTTTTGCAAAAGTAGTACAAACATGATCAACTAAAACCATGTAGATAAAAAAGATGCTTCTGAAAAAAAGAATAAAATTGAAGGCTTCTCAGCCACATGTCTACAGGAGGAGAAAATACAGAAGGTGCTAATATCCTTCAGAACAATCATTCTTCTCTTACGTTCCAAGGACAAGTCAGCCTGAACACTGCCACATCTTATTTCTTTTTTGTTGTGTGAAAGGTTTGACGTATTTCCTTAATTCTTTCTTTAATGAGAGTGTTTTAAAACAAGAGCAATGAGATACATGTTGAATGCTCTCTCTTAAATCTCTGCAGGATTAGAAAATTTTTTTGAATTTTATTTTAAAATATATCTATTCTCACCATTCAGAAATTAAAACCAAGAAAGTTAAGCAGAAAACATTGTTGCATTTTCTAATAGCTCAAAATCTAAAACTGTTTCTAAGTAATTTAATTTGGAACAAGAAGAGAGCCACCTTCAGTCTCCCTACATAGTAGGTGGAACTTGACTCCTGAGCAGGAGTCAGTTACCATTGTGGAAGGGAGTACCTGCCACTGATCCTCATAAAGACAATAAATAATTAAGTTTTCTAGATTCCATCATATTACTTTGTTAAGTACTAATTAATATTTTTTCACTACACAGTCTCTTTGAAGTTTACCCAATGCCCAGTTCATCTTTAAGTCAGCTTTGTAATGCATACCTCTATCTGCAGTTTAATTATTTCATTCTGCTTCTCTTCATTTTGAATTTTCAGCTGTCTAGTTAGCTCTAATATTTCCAGTTCTTTTTTCTCTCTCTCTTCTCTATACTCCATTTCTTTTTCTTCAACTAGCAACACAGTAACACCAAAATTATTATTATAATAGATGAAATAATATAGATGAAAAATTAACATCATTTTCCAAATTTAAAAACTTTCCTGAACATCAGGTAAACATCAGGTATTTCACTGGAAGACAATTCAAGCAAAAACCATACTGAAACTATATGAAAACCACACTGTCCTTTTAAAAAGACATCAGTAAGATGGTGTCTTTTTAAAAAAGGCATATAATTTACAAAAACTTTCCTTGTTTCCATATGGATGACCAAAAAAATCCTACTTTTTAAGGTTATATCTCTAATGGAGCAAATGAACATAGGAATCAGTTTTTTCCTCACTGAAGCACTATTTATTTATGAAAATAATGTTCTACTCTCCTGAACACAGATAGAAGATTCAAACAGCAATCTAGCTTACAGTTCAAAAGTTCCAGTTGACACTTAACTCAAAATTTCATTCCTTCTGATCTTTATGCCCACATTCCCAGCATTTGTTCTAACTCTCTGGGAGTTTCTGCTCATCCCGTGTTGCTGTACTATTGCTTCATTACCACTGTCTGCCCTCTTCATCGAAGATAAAATTGCATTAAACACTGCCCACTTCTAGCATTCACATGTTTCCACCAAGAAGTGGAACTCATATTTATCCTAGACAAAACACAGCATCTACAGGTGACAGTATGTTTTACCCATTGCTAAAGCGTTCAGTCTTCAGAGAACTTACATTTTTTCCTTGTATCGCAGTTCAGCTGTATTATTTCTAATTTGTGGTCTTCCTCTTTGTTTTTAATTTCTGTCATGAGTTTCTCAATTTGATCCTTATACTCCTGTGGAGGTAAAATGTTTTGTAAAGATCTTTCAGTTTTTGTGCTCTTAGCCTTCTGCAAAGCACAACCATCATGTAAAAATATACAGTACTGTATAATTCAGTACTTGTTTTATCCTCAGTCTTGTAAATTTAAATGCCCAATTACTTACACAGTCTGGCTGGAGTCCACAGATTAAAAACATAGCAGATTTCATTGTATTACAGCTATTTGTTAATATAAAATTGGAAACTGTACTTCTTAGGAGAACAGGCAAATGGAGAGGTAATATTCCCTTCCAGAGAACAGGATCTGACACGATGCAGTTAGCTAAGGGACAACAAAAACGCTTTGTGGGTTTTTGACTCAAGGATTGCATGATTCAAGTGTGTGTTTTGTTAGTATTGCTTGCACAAAGAATTCCACAATTCCATGTTGGCAGCAGGAGCCACATCAGTGATACCAGCAGCAGTGATGCTACTGCCACTGACGTTCAAAGTTTGAAGATGCCAGTTATAAATTTACTCCAGTAAGGACTCCAGAATTTTCAAGGAATTGTCTGTAGCTGCCACTGTTGAGGTGCTGACTCCAAAGCTCTTGTTGCAGCCTTCTGACAAGATGGCCACTCACCAGAGCAGTGCCTGGGGACACTCACCAAGGCAGTCATTGACTGGGGATCAGGATACGGGAACGTGGTCAGGCGCCTTCAGAATGACACCAGGAAGTCCCACCATGCTCATATGTGTTTAATGGGTGAAATAATAGTTTATCACATCCTTCAGAAGGCAATACTCATTTTTTACTTGAACAGGCAAGATAATAGCTCTACTGGTACTAATGTTTAAGTTTAACTTATAGCACAAACACAGGCAAAGGAAATCAGCAGTGAGATTCCTGATCCCAAACAGATAACACATCTGCACTCTCCACACGGAGAACTATGAAAACAGAGAGCTATGACTAGTGCTGCTGGTTTTACCTCCTTTGCAAAAATGAGTGCCATAGATACAAAGTACAGAGATCATATACGGAATTTATTATGTGGTACAGATAAGAAATAGAGACTTACAATCTTTGTAATATTTATTCCTCAATAAACTGGACAAAATTCAGACCACGCCTGATTCTCTGGCAGCGCAACCAGACATCTTCGATGTGGAAACCCTACTCCCACATGAATTTTTTTTTAGTGCAAGGGATTAGAATGATGAAGATGAATTTGAATTTAAAGCTAAATACAGCTAAAAAACCCTGAGTGCATCTTAAATTGAGCCAAAGTTCTCAGCACCAAGGAATTTTGACCTCTTAGTTCTTCTAACACCTTCTCACATGGAAACTATTATGAGAACAATCCTTCTCTTTTTACACATGAAAAATATTAACAGAAGAGCACTAATAAGAGTACCAATAGCAGCCACTAGACAAAAAGATATACAGCATAATAGAGATGAAGTGTTATTCCTTTACCTAAAGAATGATAATTTGTGACATACCTCTTCACAAGTCTTTAATTTATCTTCCAAGATGTGAATGGTTCCCCTCAGTCTATCATTTTCATCTAAATAAACAAAAACTATATGGTACACTACAAAGTACATTTTGACAATTTCTTTAGCATGAAAGAGGAATAAGGAAATTACTTGTGTTTTTTGACTTTGCTGAACTTTGAGGAACTATTTTTGTAGACATAATCATCATTACAGAACCACATACTGTCTGTTTCCATTTTTTAACAAGAAAAATCATAGTTTAGGTTTAATCATAACATTTACTTGGTATTACTACTTAGAACTTTCTTTAGTCTTCTGATAAATGATGCATTCAGGAAAATTTAGATGCAAAGTTCTTTGACTCAGAAAATAAAAGACAATTATCATGGCTACAACAGATTCAGATGAGAAGATGAAAGTTCTTAAGTACCTGTTTCCCAAAAATCAGAAAACTATGCAAACACATAATTTAAAGAAAATAGATTTTAAAAAATTATTAGTATCAATTCAAGTATTAAAAACATCCATATACTTCCAATGCTAGAGGTTTATTTATATATGTTAATATGCCTTGAATGCATAATCATTATAGAATTAACTTCATGGTGTGCTACTGAGCTGCAGTATAAAAATATAGCAAACATTTTTTTTCAAGTAAAAATGAGTAGTTGTCAATGCGGATAGCAGCAATAACAGCAATAGCTGTCAATGTGGATAACAGCAATAAATTTAATAACATTATATACTAATAATTAAGACACGCTGGTTTAACACAGTGATAAAAACTGTGCATAAACACTTGAATAGTCTACAATCTAACAGCTGACTGATACTTTCTCACCTTTTGTAAAATTGCCTGTGTTATGCTACAATGAATTTAAAGCACAACAATTGATTAAAATAACCTCCCGGAGGCAGTTACTAAGTAAACTATGGCAATAATGGCAATAGACATTTATTACTGCACACGATTGATTTAAGAAATAATTTTTTGTTTCTCTTTGCCTGCCAGTAAGTTTCTGTGTCTGAAAAAATTCTGTATAGTTAAATGAAAAAATTAAATGCCTGCTCATTCGAAATTACAGTACAGCGTATATATAAAATAGCATTTTTTGCCTTTACCTTTCACATTACACTGGTTTTCAATGGTTTGTGTTAGACCCTTTATCACATTCTGTAGAGCACTGCACTCTGAAAGAAATTAAAGACCCAGTATTTTGAATAGTGTCTTTGCAAATTTACATTTTGTTCACAAAATTTTATCAAATATTTTATAATAATTTTCATTAAATATTACTCTAAGTCTTTTTACTGACTGTAGAGATCATAGATTATTATTATGTAGTTAGTGCTTAATTTTAGCTTTTAGTTTGATGATTGATTAAAATCAATTTTATGAAGCAATACAAACAATTTCATAAAAGTATTAAATGTTTGTTTCTAGTCAGAAAACAAGTATCTTTTTGTTTTCTGGGCAATACTAGAAGTTTTCCATATCAGCCTTCCAGCAATTTGATGTATTTAATGAAACTGACTTGTTTTCCTGACAGTATTTCTTTGCCAATTTTCTTTTCAACAAGACCAAGAGAATCCACTCATTGCAGTCTCTCACCCCTTTTTTACCCCTTTCTTGATGCATATAACATTCATCTTATGGCTCAACATAAGCTTTGAGAGATTCAGAATATGTGCTATTGTTCATTATCTCATTTTATACAACAGAATTATATATGCAAGCTCTTATCAGTTTACACAGCTGTATTTCATAATTTTATTTTTAAAACTGAATTTTTAATATTCAAACACCACGTGTACTTCCTGTAATACAGGATTTAGTTTTCATTAATATGACTTTTATCCTTTATGTTCATTGTAAGTTTATCAGTAGAGTCACAAAACTGTTAAAGACTGAGAACAGCAGAGGCTCTACAACAGAGGTTGCTTACTTTTAAAACTTCTCTTTCTCTTTGCTGAGGACCACTATGTTTCCTAAACGGCTTTTCATTTCCACAACACATAAAAGTTTGCTAAAGAAGTTATTCATCTTATCAAACCAAAGCCCTTTTGAAAACTGTCTATCATATATAATGTAGCTGAAGACTACATTACAAGTGAGGAAGATGAATTAAGATCCCAGCTAACAGGTTCAGTTTTCCACTCAGTCTTTTTGACCGTCGGCCTAATCTTCCATCAAGTTTTTTCATGCAGCCGAGCACGTTAGCCAGATACCTTTTTCCGTTCCGTGTTTCCAAAAAAACACAGCAGAGGGAGCACGAGCAGCACAGAAACATTGCCTGCCCCTCAGTTCCTGTGCCGGATCGAAAGCAACTGCGGAAAAACCCTATTCACAGTCGGAATGACGAGATCAGCATGCCCGTCTGTACCAACTAGTTGTACTACAAATTTCCTCCCATTTGAAAATGTATGGAAATTAACTCAGATGCTTGTAATTCATGCACAATTTGGAAAGACATCTGAGTCAACAGTAGAGCAGCAGCTAGTCTTTAAAAAGAATCACAACTTTTTAAGTGCAAGCCTACATAAAGAAAGACTGAACAGCATAAGTCTTCATCTGTATTTATAATTGATTTTTTAATAGGGTAATTACATCAACCACTTTTTCCTTTAACGCCTTAGAAATGCCAAATAAAAAAATACGCAGCCCTGAAGATGCTAAATAGAACCTCCTTAACTATTTCAGACAAAAATGTGCTTTCTTTTAGAAAACTACATTAGAATTTAGTTCAGAACTGTAGCATCACAAGAGTCTATTTAGCCACCACAGAAAAGGTTTAAGAGTAGAAAATAAAGATGTCAGACTTGTATCTGTCTAAAATGGATCTGCAATTAAGAACACAAAACAAAACTGGTTTCTTGAATCTCATCTTTTTTTAGCAAAGAATGTATCAACAGAAAATGATTAATTTATGACCTTTCAGAGAGTGTATATGCAGGCCAATCTGCCTTTCTTTTTTCCATGTTATCCTGGATATAAGTGTTTCACTGCCCTCTCCCTTGATTTTTAGGTGTTTTCTTTTTTCCTTTGTCTTTTTTTTCAGAATTTCCAATCTCCTTTTACCTTGAACAGTTCTAGGAAAGACTTTTGACAAAGGTTTTTATAAAGAATTTAACTATTAGATGCAAAAGTTGTATTACTCTGATTCTGAATGCCACATATGCTATTACCTCTTTTGAAGGGTCAGTGTCAATTTAATAAAGGCGCAAAGACCATTTCTATTAATTGCAAAAAGAAAAATAAAAATAGTTTAGAAATGTTACAGACTTACTAATTGATAATCACTACACCAGCGTTTCACATCTTTTTGAAACACTCTTAATGTCATCACTACTATTCACAGGCTCTGCTCATCTCCAGTAACATGTTAACTGTTTTCCTGAAGGTTCCTGTGATAGTCTCTGCTACAGTTTATGTCAATTTTCTGTCCAAGATTTTTTTGAAACTCTACTTTATAAGCACCAATAATGAATACAGTTCAGAACAATAAACTTACAAGCATTTCATGTCCTGATATTTGAAGGGTTTACCGTATTGGTAAGCGCATTAATCTAGTAGTTTACCTTACTGGTAAGTACAGACTCACAGAATCACAGAACCACAGAAAGGGTCCTTACTGGGTTATCCAGCCCAACCTCTCTGCTCAGGCAGGGCCATCCCAGAGCACACGGCACAGGATTGCACCCAGATTGAATGGCTCCAGTGGGGGAGACTCCACCACCTTTCTGAACTTAACCTAACAGAGCAGCTGTGATAATTGTCTTTATTTCTAAATAAATCCTATCCCTTTGGTGTCTTACTCATATTTTACTTCATTATCATCAAATAGCTTTCAGAATCACCTCTTGGATGTCTCACACTGTTCCAAGTTCCCGCTTTTCACTTCTTTTTGTCAATGTTACTAATATCTCTGCAATTACTCTTACTCATTGACCAGGATCCTTGTCTTACGGAAGTTCTGTCTCCTGTCTATATCAGCACTATTTCTATGACTTCAATATTGTTGAGGTTTGTTTTTTCCTGACTATCCCTGTTGCTGAAACATTAGTTCATATTTCAGGCTGATTGCTCTGGTATTTTTACTTGGACTTCTGCCACCCATGCTTCTTTTTTTCGTCCTGTGTTTCAAAAGAAGCTCCAGAGCCTGTTCTCTTCAGTTACATCAGTGTTAACTATCTCAACAAATAATTTCTCTCTTATCTCATGAAAGTGAGGCAATACTGTTTACAAAGCTCAAATCTCTCTTCTGACTTTGATCTGTTTTCAGTCCATTCCTCTAGTTGCAGTCATCCCAGCAGCTCTGGTTTCCTAAGTTGTCTCTTTCATTTTCTCTGCTACCTTTTATATCATAGGTTCTATAGTAAGAATTACTTCTTCTTTATGTCCAACTTTTCCTTTCCTTTTTTACAAATTGTTTTATATCAACCCACTCCTTTCTAGTTTCATCAATAAAGAAGCCTCTTCTGTTTTCCGAGTGACTGTCCTGCACTGTCTGACTTTTGTGCTTAACAGAGAAACTAGTGTTTCTGACTCAAGCCAAAGTTCCATCCACTTCACTATGCCACTTCACAATACACACTATGAGATAATTCAGGAAAGATGAAAAAAAAGCCAGATAAATGCTATCATTAGTACATCCTCTCAACTTCCCAAACAGAGAATGAAGGGGGACAATGAGAGATGCTGTCTTTGTGTTTAAAAGTTTGTTGTTTTTAATTTTTTTCCATTTTTTTTTAATTAATATATACTTCTGTTATGCACAGGCTTCTGTGGAACTGATTTAACTTTATTTTGTAATGTGTGGCAAAGTTCCTCCTTTTGTTAGCTTTAAGTCAATATACAAGTTTTATTTCCATCTATTTTTTTTATTACATTAGAAAATGAATATTCTATTCTGTAGTCACTTTCTCTGTGCCATTCACAATTTTACAGCTATGAGTCATATCAGCTCTATTCTTTATCTTGGCTGAAAAATTCCCAGCCAACAAGTCTTCCCTCAAATGTCCCAAAATTGTGACCAAACTTGTGAAAGCCCCAGGTGCATTTTCCCCCATGCACCTTCTGAGTGTTTGGCTGGACACAAGGCCATCTCAGAAAGAGTATAGATGGTGACATTGAAAAAAAGGCTGGAGCAGATTCAGAAACAGCCATCCCTTCTTCCCATGGGAGCTGCTTGTAAACAGAGGTTTTTGCCCTTGGCCCATGCTGCAGTTGTGTGACAGGCACACACTAGACCCCAGTCATGACCTAGGGAGTGATTTTCTGGCTTGACATCAGATCTGCCTCTTCACTTGGGACTAAGTAGAGATCCTTGGGCCATGTCTGGCGTTTGTTACCATTTCTGAACTCCATTCTGACTCAGGCTCCGGAGTCACTCTCATCAGTACAGACTTGTGTTTTAATGTACACTTTTGGCTGACCGTGGCAGTCCTCGCTGGGCCAGCCTGCACAGGCACAGTGGGAGTGAGCCTTGCACGGTTAAGCCCCTACATCCATGGTCTTTGTTACAGAGTAGGTGCTGATTCCTTGTACCTTGCTCCCTCCTAGCAACACCAAGCCTTGCCTCCTTCCCTGTTACCTTTTCTAGTTGTGCTATTGTCTATCTTGAGATGTGTGGACCAGAACATGATATAAAAATCACAGACCTTACAGAGTCACAATGCTTATTTCTCTTTTTTTTCATCATCCTGCCTACCACAGTGTTTGCTTCTTGGTCTACTGATATTTTAAGAGAATACAAATATTTTAAGAGAATAAAAATATTTTATGAGAAGTGTTTAGAGGACACCAAGACCTCTTTCCTGAAAAGCAGCCAACTAACATCAACCATTGTTTATAAAAAATGCCTCCCATTTGTGCTGCTACTGGTCTCCATCTCCCCAGTCATCTTGTACCATGAGTTTTTGGTCTATCTGAAGAGATTTATCATCATAAGCAAACTTTACTCACTCAATAGCTCAGTTTCCATGCTCAATTTCTGATTATGCTAAATTATCCAAGTCCTAGTGAAGATTGAAATAAAACCTGACTGGTAATCTCCCTCCTGTGTGAAACTAAGTTTATTCCTACCTTGCTTCCCAACTTTTAGCAGGCTGACTTCCCAGAGATGGAAGTCCCACAAAAGATGCACATTTCTGCTACTTTACAAACTACAGAAGAATAAGCAACCACAAATCCATGCTAAGCACTAGATATTGTTTCTCATTTCAAATACTCACCTGAAAACATTTCTAGAATAAAACAAATCTTAATTTCATAGTTTTCCCTGTAATTCCTCCTTTGTTTCACAACTTTTTCATTATGAATATAGACTTGAAATTCCAACTTATAAATGGTAAATGAAGTTTTATTAGCATCCATTGAACAGTCTGAATCCTCATAAAATTAGTACAAATATTAGTATTTACTATGAGATGGATTTCATTACCATTCAGGGTTAGACATTACTGCTTTTTCCACATTTTTCCCATGTTTTTTTTTTTATGGCTGAAAAGAATGGAAATATCTCTCAGAATTTCTTGAATACATGCAAAAATCATACCTATCTAATAAAGTAACTTACCCTCTTTTACTGATTCCTCCTTTGATTGGCTTAATGCTAGCAATCTGTTACATTTTTCCAGCTGTTGAATCAGTAGGTTATTTGCATCACTGATTTCTGATATTTTCTAGAAAATTGGAGAGAGACTAACATTATATTAACATGTTTTAAGTTTTGAGTTTTAAGTGAATAAAAAATTTAACAATTCCACAATACTGCAGTCCAAGCCTGTAATATTTCCCATTCAGGATATTCCTTTATAGAGAAAAATGATACTAGACTTGAGATCCTTTACTGTTCCAAGTTTACCCTGCAGAACTAAGAATGCTGACTTACATAACGAGTTATAAACTATTTTCCTCCCAGTCATATAGCCCAGAGTCTGGGTCAATCCCCTGCAAGGTTCTTTCTACTGCTTTGCATATGAGGCTGTCAACACTCTTGCAGAGCAACAACTTGAACAATATGTGGGAATAGGAACTGGTATAATAAGTTGATTCCAAGAGAAATGCTAAATTTATTTCAGGTGCTCTTTTTATACTACATCTAGTATGGATTTGCTGACCAGGAATCAGCAGAAAGCTGATCAACATCAGTCTAAACGAAACGCAGTACTGATTTTCGTCAGAGGGTCAATCATTTGAGAAATGACCCACACATAAGATAAAGGAAGATCAATGCATATGGAATGTAGGAATTCGTGCTCCTGATAAGGGAATGACATTTCTCTAGGACAAGGAACAACTTCTGAAAGGATACCCCAGCATTAGACCATCTGGTCTAGCGAGGGGAGGTTGGAACTAGGTGGTCTATAAGGTCCCTTCCAGCCCAAACGATTTGGTGATTCTATGAAAGCAGTGCAATGCAGTTAATCTTCAACATCGTCTTCCAGAGTCTTCGTAAGAAAGCCAATTTGGCCTCTGGATGATTAAAATCCTAGCACAGAAACAAAGGCTTCTCATATTTCACTCAGAGTCCACTCCTATGTCTCCAGGATACAGTCAATACAAAGAGCTTTCCAAAGGAAGTTCGTACTACAAGGCATAACAGTAATCTGATACAACTTAACATTTTCAAAAAAAATTTGAAAATGTCACACAATAATTATAGGTGGCAGTCTCAACATTTTTTACCTTCTTCACTTACCTTTTCTATCTCTGAGAAGTCAGATAAAAGCTTATCAAGGTTCACTATACTGTTTTTTTTCATAGTTTCTTCATTACTATGATTCATTTATTTCTGGATCGTATAATCAAATGATGACTAGATATATGTAAAAAAAATCTATAAATTAATATATTTATCATTCACACAACATAAAATCTAAGGCAAAAATGTAAGAATAACAAAGAAGACTCTTTTTTAAAATTAAAACTATTTTTGCATTGAAGATAAACTTCAGTCTATTTAAGATCTTGCATTTCTGGGAAATACAATGAATGTCAGAAAGCCCAAACAATACCTGCCAAGCTGATATATTGTGGCTGAATTTGGAAAGTTTGATGTAATTAAAAAAGTTAATCTGGATCCACTTCCATAGACAGAATAATGCACCAGGCACATATTAATTCAGCATCTTTTATCTGTGTAGATGCTCTAATACTTGGCTACTCAGGTTTAAAGGTACTTACATATTTTCTTATAAACAACAAGTGTTAAATCAGGGATAGGCACATAAACCTTGCTGCAGAATAAAAAGACAGTATTTTGAAAGGCACCCCTATAGTTCCAGATTTTTAACATAACCCCTATTTTTGTAAATTCTACTTACAGCATCTTCAACATGTATTTGCAAGATGGATATGAAATACACAACATGAATGCTTCTAAAAATATTCAAACTATTTCTCAACATCAGGCTCCATGAGACAAAAATTCCAATATCTACTAGTAAACCATGTGGTCCAAACAAAATCACCACTTCTATGTGGAAATGTGTGAACAGCCTTTTTACAAATAATAAAAAAATTGCAATCAGAGAGATGAACTAGAAGTTAAAATGTGTTCACTACCCAGAAACTGAATGAGTTTCCAGACAGAAATACTTGCAGTACAGTTAGGCAAAAATAGGTAAATGCACAACACTAAGCAGAAACCAAAATTACATAGCTGAGTAATTTTCTTAGTCATTCAATATTTACAAGCTTTTGTGTATATGTAACTTCTTGAACAAAGCAGTAAGATATTGGTTCTGTGCGTTTAATATTTTTTCCTTGTGCCCACTCCTTCCTCAGTGAGACTAAAACTAATTCATAAGCCAAAGCTCATTTTTTTACATTAACAGTTTTAAATTAACAGAATATAGGAAACTTTGAAAAATTAATGCTTCTTAGTTAAATTAATGGGGGTTCTGTTTTTTAATTAATTAGTAATCTTAATGACTTACAGCTTACTACAATGCAACGATTTGTCAAATTGGGGTTTAAAATATGTATTCAGAACACTCAAATTTTTAAAACAATTACCCATCCTAATATTCTGTTAGTTGATAATCTAAATGTACACTATGAATGTCGGTCCTTTGACTTTTCCAATCCTTATCATGGGCAGTATCTTATGTTTGTCAATCGCCATTTTTTTCATTATACTTTTAAAACTGTGTTGTACTCTCCACATTTAGACAGTGGATAGAATTCAGGGAGCTGCCGTGTTTTGTTTGTGTTTCCTTATTCTATGGCATCACTTGTTTTCTTGGAGACAGGATGTGCTCAGTACTTGGCAACAGTACCACTGGGTACAAAAACTCCTGCTGAACTGGAACAGTAAATTAAAAAAGATGTTGTATTATTAATGTTGTATTTTTTTCCAGCAGGAAAACTCATCACTGTTATTTTTGTTCATATTACTATTACACATTATGTCTTCAAAAGGCATTTTTGTCAAATCTCCCACTCCTGTTTTGAACGGTATTTATGTCACTGAGGAAAAAATTAGAGATTTAAATCGTGGGTTTGATTGCTGTGACACCTTCCTTTAACGCCTCTTTGACCCCTTGCCACCCATGCTTTCCCCAGTATCACTTTTGAAACTCTTGTAGCTGGTGATCCCGTTTTGAAAGTTAAGTTTTCCTTTTTTTTTGCTGCATATGGCAGTAAAACATGTATATATAGGGAGGGAGAGAGTGAGAGAGAGAGAGAGAGAGACATTAACTGAATGTAGGAATTATTCAGTAGCAGGCACGTCAGCGCTCCCCGTCCTCTCCCGGTCCCCGCCTACACCGCGGCCCCTCAGGCACCTAAGGGGAACACGCGCGCCCGCCGAGGCGGGAAATCTCGCCCCGCCGCGGAGCGTACCACTACCGGCCCTGCAGGGGGCGCGCCATCCCCCCCTGCCCCGCGGGTGGGCTCGGCCGACCTCCGCTGTTTACAGAGTCCCCTCAGGTGCGATGCGGCTCCCCCTTAAAACGGGGATGTGTTGGCTAGCTGTTAATTTACTTTATGGACCTAGGTTTTTTACAAAAATAGGCTTTATATTGCATTCCTGGAGCTCAAGGTGCATTCTAGTATGTGACATTTCACCCTTATGCGGAAGGGAGTAGCTGAGATTCATAAATGCTTGTAGTTGAACAGAACGACAAAAGTCAGGGGAGGTGTGCAAAAGTGTGAAGTGGTATGTCAGCTCCTGACCTACTCTGTAAGCACATTGCAGTGGGCTAAAGGGATAAGATGGAGGGGAAGGGAAGGGAAGGTTCCGGGAAGGGAAGGTTCCGGGAAGGGAAGGTTCCGGGAAGGGAAGGGAAGGTTCCGGGAAGGGAAGGTTCCGGGAAGGGAAGGTTCCGGGAAGGGAAGGTTCCGGGAAGGGAAGGTTCCGGGAAGGGAAGGGAAGGGAAGGGAAGGGAAGGGAAGGGAAGGGAAGGGAAGGGAAGGGAAGGGAAGGGAAGGGAAGGGAAGGGAAGGGAAGGGAAGGGAAGGGAAGGGAAGGGAAGGGAAGGGAAGGGAAGGGAAGGGAAGGGAAGGGGGCTTGGGTGGTCTTGATCTCCCCTGTAGTCCATGTCCACTTGTTAGCCTCATTCCTGCATTTGTACTGTGCTGGGTTGTGCTCCAGAAACTGGAACAACTTTGTCCTAGAAAGTGCTGCACAACTTCGACATGGCCTTCTCCAGCCACATCTTGTTCTTTCTCACACTGTGTTGCTACCAACAATCCTTGGTGATTACCAACAATTCTTGTCTGTTATTACCAGCTGTCCTTTCTTGGCTCCACCGACTTCCAGGTATCCGTATTCAAGACATACGCATCGAGACATACAAATACACCTTTATCTTCTGAGATTCTAGAGTATAAATCAAGTTCTTGTCCAAAATGCTAAATACTGCATAGCTTTCTCAGATAAACGGTTTTCGTCTGTAATAGAGTGGGAAGATGTTACATCTTGAATATGTTTTGGTGCTGTCCCCATGATCAGAACTGTCTGCTGTGCAAATCGGAAGATGTGGGTGCATGCAGAACCTTTTGTGCCTGCAAACACCCAGAGAAATAACAACCTACCAGTCAGAGTCACACGTGCTGTTTGGCAGGCAGCTGCTTTATCAGAACATCTGTGGGTTGGTTGTGTGCACTGGGACATTGACTAGGCAAATTGATAAAAATAATTTTCATGGATAGAAGGTCTGCAGCTGACATATCAGTGGGGAAAGGACGCAGTGCCAAGTGTGTCGTGGGCAGATATTAATAGAGAAAGAGGTACTCAGGGAACTTGGTACAGACTACTCACATTTTCTAGCTCACTTTCCCTGCTTCACATACCCATTTTTACAAAACCTCTTTCACAGTTTCAATTATCCTTGTAAATTGCACAAATTTTTCAAAAGGTTTGGTACTTTCAAAAAATTAGAATTAAATTTTTAAAATTAAGTTAACAAAATTGTTAATCATAGCAATTAATGTTCCTCTTAGACCTAGAAAAAAGTCCACTGTTGGTTACTAAAGAGAGGAAACCCCACCAAACTGTTGAGTAGTGAACATTTTACCACACAGTTAACCACAGCATATTGCACAGACTAGTTTTTGTGTTATTTAGCTGTATTTTTGTTGTATGGATTACATTCATAGGAAGACAGAAAGTGAAGACTAAAATCCTATTCTTACAATTAAACAAAAATGTTACTCAGTATCCACATGTTAAATTTGTGATAATGCTACGCTAAATGACCCATATGTAATATGTCATCTGACTTCTGGGAAGGTGATTACTATGAACAGACTGGGCAAAAATGCAGAAAATAAACATTGAGGGAAAAATGTTTGACAGATTTTGACGCAGAAATACATGGAATGAAGTCTATAAGCCCAGGGTAGAACATTTAGCTTGTAAAAGATTTAACAGGCAGCAAATATTCTTTTGTTTTAGCTTTTAAAATATTGCTGCTAAAATAAGCAGTTTAACACTGCATGCTTCCAAAAGATGAGGTTTGTATCTGTAGTTCATTTAGAGTTCATTCTCAATTTTTTTGTCCTTTTATAGGGTAGTGACTTCTCGCACAAGGCAGTTCAAGCATCTGGTGGTCACTGAAAAAATGTTTGACATCCAGTGTGTATGAGGCAGGAAAGCAGCAGGTAGCTGATGATGCATACTGCAACATACAGGGAGTTTCTAACACGTATACGGAAAATACTGATGCCTTTTATTGCCATTGTGAGCATCCCTGTAAGAGAAACTGCTGCACCAAAGGCCTGTGACAAGACATTGTTTCATATTGTTTCTCACAAACAGCACAATCTATGTACATTTAAAATCTCATGGCTAGGCGTGGGCTTGAGCAGTGTTTTAGTGATCTTCATGCTGTTTTGATGGTCTTATACAGCTGTCTGTACAACCCTAGCCATCTCAAATGGATGTGTCAGATTCTTTCACGGAGTTAAATTTTGCAACATTCAATGCAGTTTACAAAATTATTTGTTTTGTCTTTTTCTGAAGAACACACAGAAGGAATAGCATAGGTTTTAACCTGCTCTAGACTGCTAGAGCACTCATCCTAGTGTTTGGTAGAGTATTACGTTGACTTTAGCGTCAGACTGCAGAGTAGCTTAATATGATGGGAATATAAGTTGTACTCTCGTGTATCTGGGGCATCAATGTACTGTTTGACATGTTATATTCCTTTTGACAAAAGGATTTGTTTTACTGGTTTAGGAGATGAAAGCTGTCAGAAAGGGTATTTGGTAAGTACCCATTTCTGTTGCATTCTCCAAAATGTTTAAATTTTTCCAAACAATGAAAGCAGAAATATACACAAAATACATACAAATGCGTGTTTATTTGTATTGAGTTTGCATGGCCAAGTTTTGGTAGCAGGGGAAGAGTGGGAAGAGCTACATGAGTGGGTCCTTAGAGATGGTGCCAGAAGCTTTCCCCATGTCTGGCAGAGCCCGTGCCATCTGGTTCCGAGGCAGACTCACTGCTGGCCAAGTCCAATCCCATCAGAGACAGTAGAACCACCTCTGTGATAATGTATTTAAAAAGGAAAAAAGTTACTGTGCAGTTGTAATTGTGCTCAGAGAAGAGAGGAGTGAGAATATGAGAGAGGAGCAGCTCTGCAGAAACTAAGGTTAGTGCAGAAGGAGGGGCAGGAGGTGCTTCAGGTGCTGGAACAGATTCCCCTGCAGCCTGTGCTGAGACCCTGGTGAGGCAGCTGTGCCCCTGCAGCCCTTGGGGCTCAGTGCCAGAGCAGGAGGATGCCCAAGGGAAGGCTGTGATCCTGTGGGAAGTCCATGCCGGAGCAAGCTCCTGGCATGGTGTGACAGGTTTGCTTGGGAGGACCAGTCTTGAGCAAGCGGTTCTTGAAGGACTGCTCCCCATGGAAAAGGACCCATGGTGGAGCAGTTCATGAAGAACTGCAGGTCATGGGAAGGACTGACACTGGAGAAGTTAATGGAGAGCTGTCTCCCATGGGAGGGAGCCCACACTGCAGTAGGGGAAGGACTCCTCTCCTTGAGCAGCAGCAGGAACAACATGTGGTGATGTGACCATAGGCCCCATTCCTGTCTCCCTGCACCGCTGGTGGGGAGGAAGTAGAGCTGGGAAAGGAGGGAAGTGTGGGTGGAAACTGTTTTCAAGATTTGTTTTATTTCTCATTATCCTGCCCTTGTTTTGATTTGTAATAAATTCAGTCTGTTTCCCCCAAGTCAAGTCTGTTTTGCCTGTGATAATTGATGAGTGTTTTTATCTCTGTTTTTATTTCAACTCATGAACCTTCTGTTTTACTTTCCGCCCCCCGTCCAGTTGCAGAGGGGAGTGATAGAGCAGCGTTGGTAGGTACCTGTCATCCAGCCAGGGTCAACCCACCACATTCTTGAGTATAGTAATATAGTAGAACACATTTAAATACATAAGTATATAAATAAATATATCTATTTCTATGAGCAAATATGCCTGCTTAAACAGTGTCTGTAGCCATAAAAATCACCTCGGGAAAAAATGTTGATTTCATGTTTGTTACCTAAGTATTGGTGTGGGAGTCTTAAGGGGGAAAAAAATATTCGCTTACTTTCAGCAGGTGTTCTAGCTGTTATTTTCTTCAGAAACAGAACAGAAATTTCTGTTCACAAAGTATTTTTTTCCTCTCTTCAGGTGTCCTTTTGCTTGTCAAAGGATGACCTAATCTCTGCTTTATAGCTTCAGTAGTTGGAAAAAAAAAGGTTTAGCATTAGAGATTTTGATATGATTAAAAGTTTCAATTTTTGTAACTTGAGACTGGTAAGCGGTAAATTTCTTATCTTCCTTATACGAATCCCATACCTTGCAATTTTAGCAGGAATGTTGTGTGATGTAATATGAACAAAAAAAAAAAAAAAGAAAGAAAGTAAACACTAGCTAAATGACAAATGAAATCTCCTAAAATGTGTATCATTCCGTGAATCTGTGAAACGATCTTCTTTGTGAGCTTTTTTACATGCTCAGTATAAAATGTCTTTTTTTGCCTTGAGAAATAACTTCCCAAATTACTACAGATGGAAAACTATCTCACTGTATCTTGCTGTCTACAGGTCTTTTTCTGGAATAGCCTGTGTTCATCTGCAGCATAACTCATAATAAAGTACTTAGTCATATGGAATGAAGGTAGCCTGTTCCAGTGCTTTGTTGTGAAGACTGGTATGTGCTTTTTCCAAGAGGAAAAAAAGCCCCTCGTATGCCATTAGACCTTTGCAGTCATTTAGCTGGTCAGAACAACGCTTTTGTTTTAAAAGTTTCAACCATCACCCAAGCAGGAGGGAAAGCTCTGATTTGTAGCAGAGCTTGTTGTTCTTTTTCTGACGCAGCTTTTTTTCATAGATCACAGAATAATGGAATGGCCTGGGTTGGAAGGGGCCTTAAGGGCACTGTAGTTCCTACCCCCCTGGTGTGGCCAGGGACACTTTGCTGGGTCAGGTTGCTTAGAACTCCATCCAGCCTGGCCCTAAACACTTCCAGGGATGGGACAGCAACAGCTTCTCTGGATGTGTATGTATCTATGGCAAAACAGAAATCAAATACCTAGACTAAATAATTTAACTACGTTAAAATAAAAGTTTAATCTATGCTACAGGGAAGAGAGTGTCTATCTATATTCAGTTATTCTTGTGCCCTGAGTTCTTTAGTGGTCAAGTATTCTTCACTAGTGTATCAATATCATCCATTTGGAGGCACTTCCATAGACAATATAATTATGCAAAACCAGATTCTTGATCTTGCTGAAAATCTTGAAGTCATTAGTATAATTTTATCCTCAGAAGATTTTCACTTTGCAAATTACTATTTACTTTTTATACTGCATCCATGTCAGCATTCCAACCGTGTCAAAACTCTATCCTGCAAGCCATGGTGCAAGCTTACAAAAACTCAGTCTTTTCTTGGAAGCATTTAACAGATATTCTATCCACTTTAAATAGAGTATGACAAAGATGACTGATGGAGCTCAGAGATGAAGAATAATAGAGAAAGAATGAACTCAGGAGAAGAAATTGTGTTGCTTTCTGGTTTTCTAATTAAGCTCACATGTATTTCTGTGCTTTCCCATCTACATTGGATTTCTGTTTTTGTTGTATGCTGATGGGTCAAACCATTATAATTTCAATTTTAAGCAGAAGTGTAACAATTATATTCTTACAATTTATTAGTAATTCTTGATCTCTTGTTCTCTTAAAGTAATGTTGAATTTCTTACCTAGTTTTTCTTGTACACCTAAAAAAAACCAGGTTGGTAGTGAGTGCTTAAACCATGCAAACGTCTGGCAAGGAGCATATTATCTGAAATACGTTTCTCTGAAATCACAGAATATTCTGAGATGGAAGGGACTGAGAAGAATCACCAACTCTAAAGTGAATGCCGCATGTAGGGATCAAACCTCTGATCTCAGTGTTACCACCGTGCTCTAACAGTACACCATAGGATATTCTGTTAGGGAGTGTATTTTCCAGCAATTATCAAATCTTGTCTCATTGATCCTATCTGAAGCTGTCCATTTGGATGGTATTTTCTTTGTTTTTTTACTTTTCCCTCCATTAACTATTAGTCCTTCTCCTGTGGAAGTTAAGCAGTTGGGGGCAGTCTTGTGAAAAAGGAATACTTGTGCATAATTTACTGCATCATTCCCTGTGGAATCAGGAATGTAAAGACATACATATGTCTATTTTATTTCTGTTTATGACAGTGCTTAATTACAGTGCCAAGCTGAAAGCATGCATCTTGCTTCTAAATAGTCATTTAATACATTCCTCAACAAAGTAAATTCAGAAGGTTTTTGTAATTTATTGATTGGTGATTGGTAGAAATCAGCTAACTAATACTAACCACATTCAAAAGAAGGTGACACAATTTTACCATTATTTATACTATAAAATCAAGAGACCACGTGTCTTTTGGAGACATGGAGTTTTTAATAAAATAGGTCATTCTTTGGCTAGTCTGTTCTTGGTATCTGACTGTGACTATAAAGTGTATGAATCCTATCTAAATAAAATTTTGCATTTTCAAACACAGTAGGTTTACAAATCTAATTGCAGTTAACACAGGAGCTTGTCAAGAGTTGCACATTGTTCCAGCAGTAGTTTAACTCAGAAAATGTGACTTAAAATTTTCAAGACATTTCAGGGCACCAATAAATCTTTTTCATTCCACCAAAAAATATGCTGCGAGAAAGAAGGAATTCCACCACATAGTTAAAATCTTGGCTTAAGGAACCCAACACAGGCCACAGGTGGAGGATAGGATGCTCATCATGATCTCTGGGTAGCAACTATACCTCAGATGTGCTCAGATGTCTGTTGAAGAAGGGTTGGACCAACTCATTTGGTACCACAGTTTTTGCTAGACATCATGTTGTCTTCCGTAAATTTCCAAGCCTGAGACTTACTCTTCCAAGGAAAGTACATTTAGTTGGCTCACAGAATTAGTTCCTGAAGGAGTTTTTAATGCAGAAGGGAAAGGTTGGTATTTCTTCTGTAACTTGAGACTGTAGCACAGTACATGCTACACAGCTGCTAGGAAATAGATCTGAAAAGTTTTAGTATGAGGAAGTTAACTGATACGGTATTGTTCTATACTTTATGTCTTCCTAGTATAATATTGTAAGGTTTTGTATTCAAGGGAAAAAATACATATTAAAAAGAAAAATCTGTTGAAAATTCTACTAAAAAATAAAGAGACAAATCAGTTTCCTGGCATGTCTGGGTCTCAGGTGTCTGTTATGTAACAGATTTAATTTCCTTCAGTATGAGCTCAAAAGCCGACCAAGGACAGTAGTGGGACCATAATTTGTAGCATTGTGATGGGAAGCTATAGAAAGTTGTAAGCATAAGCTCATTGACTTTGCTTTTACTCCCACTAAGCCTTCTGCAGACTTTTGTTTCTTCCAGTGTCAAGGGGGAGTTCACCTATGTTTTCTCACAAATTACCACATGATGTGGGATGATCTGCTTTCTCAGACTGATTGCAGGAAGCTAATGTTTCATTAGTCAGCTAATTTTCATATATTAAAGAAGCGTATATTATGCAAAATAAACACCAAATACTGTAGTGATAAAAAATTAAACCTGTCAAACAGTGTGCCAGTTTACTAGATGCATTGGTTTTAATAAATGCATCTGCTTATCATGCTGACTGCTGGCAGCCTCTCTGCTGTGCCTGTTTCTCTGACATCACCGGTAGAGTTTCTCTTCTGCTTCTGCGTGTTACCTACTCTAATAGCCGTGATTAGAGAAGATAAGGAAGCACTTGCTCAATACAGTTATGCCAGAGTGTTTAAGTAGTATACTAATCACAGGAATGGATTTGGACTACATCTTGCTTCTCTGTGTCTGGAGGGCATCATTTCTATGGCAGTTAAAGCACTGATTGTGTAGCAATTAATAATGATTAGTCAGAAAGAAGAATTTGTATTGCTAAATTACATTTAGACAGAGTCAGTTCCAAGAGAGAACATATCCACTTGCATCTCAAAGTAAATTGATTATAAAAGCTGGTTAAATTCTTACCAATTCCACCATCTTGGTGAAATAGATATTCTGAGTTAAACTGAAAAATTTGTATTGCAAAACTAAGATTCTGTAGTGTTTACTTCTTGTCCCACCACCCAAATTTGCATTTCTTCTGTAATAAAATAATATCATGCTCCATACATTTCCACAGAATTCACAGAATTCACAGAATGTCTAGGTTGGAAGAGACCTTAAAGATCATTTAGTCCAGCCCACGCCCTAACACCTCAAGTAAACCATGCCACCGAGTGCCACATCCAGTCTTTTTTTAAACACATTCAGGGATGGTGGCTCCAGCACCTCCCTGGGCAGGCCATTCCAGAACTTTATCACCTCTTTCCGTGAAATTTTTTTTCCTAATATCCAACCTATATTTCCCCTGATGCAGCTTAAGACTGTGTCCTCTCATTCTATTAGTTGCTCCCTGGATAAAGAGACCAACCCCACCTGACTACAGCCACCTTTCAGGGAGCTGTAGATGCTGATAAGGTCACCCCTGAGTCTCCTTTTCTCCAGGTTGAACACCCCCGGCTCCCTCAGTTGTTCCTCACAGCGTTTGTGTTCCAAGCTCCTCACCAGCCTGGTTGCCCTCCTTTGGATGGGTTTGAGCATCTCAACACCCTTCCCAAACTGAGGGGCCAGAACTGGGCACAGCACTCAAGGTGTGACCTCACCAGTGCCAAGTACAGGGGGAGAATGACGTCCCTGCTCCTGCTGGCCACACTGTCCCTGATACAGGCCAGGATGCCTCTTTTCTCCCCTTTCTCCCTTTTCCTCTCAGATGAGGTAGTCTGCAACAGGCACATGTTTTTTGTCTGGTAAGAGGGCCCTGAGCAAATCTCAAAGGAAAGAAAGTTGCCTGTGGCTAAATGTCATATAGTTTGAAGTTTTTCTTTGAACCAGAGAATTATTTCCCATTCATACAACTATGCTGATGCATATGTAATTAAATATACTAAACTGTAAATGACAGTAAAGTGTTCCCAATAGAGATTGCCATCATTAAATCGCAGTGTTTTAAAAATCATGGCAGGTGTAACGAGCACTCAACTCTTCTTTAATACTTCATTTTAAAATAGGAAATATACCTTTTATAATGTTATTTTTCATTCAGACTGAACAGCCCTCATAATCTGCTGATCTCACTCCCCATATCATAAGTCAGAAAAAATATTTCACCCTAAGTAGTAAAGAGTAATAGTGCAAGTCATTATGTTTGACAAAATTATTTCTTATCTTAATGGAAACTAGTATAGATGAAGCTTTTTTCAGTTTCTTGTAACACTAAGCCTTGGAAATTTACATTTTCTTTAATGGATAAAAAGAGGCTCAAACTTTTTCAAAACAAGATAGCTTCTTGCTGACTCCAACAGACAGGCAGCAGAGCAACTTGAGTCCTTGCTTTTGATAACCAACATGTTTTCTGAACAGAGATACTAGGGCAGATTAAACACTGCCAGGTAATCTACGAACAAATTGTCCTTCCAAGAAAGGGAACACGTGCAGGCAATTTATATGCAGGCTGGCCAATGTGTTTGAGACGGGCTTTAATGTGAAGGACTTTGGAGATGGGATCCAAAATGGCAATGCTCACACCATTCCATCCAATTAGGACATAGACTAGGCCAACCAGAGCAGTGACAAATGTTCCCTAGCTGCCTTCAAGGGTAATAACCAAAAGGTCAGCCACCTCAAGGAGAGGGATGTGTGTGGTTGTGATAATTCACCAGCACCCTTCTTGGGAGACCTGCATGCCCAGCTACCTCCCTGGAATGTTTGTAAACCAATGCATGCAGCATAGGGAATAAAAAAGCCTTCTAATATGTAATGCTTGGCTGGGTAGAAGAGAGAAGAGCTGTGGATGTTGTCTACCTAGATTTCTGCAAGGCTTTTTAACACTATCTCCCATAACACCCTCACAAGAAGCTCAGGAAGCATGGGCTGATGAGTGGACAATGAAGTGGGTTGAGAATTGACTGTCAGAGCTCAGAGGGCTGTGATCAGCAGTGCAGAGTGCAGCTGAAGCCTGCAGTCAGCCGTGTTCCCCAGGGCTCAGTACTGCGTCCATCTTGTTCACTTATTGATCAGTGACCTGGATGAAGGGACATGGGATGAAGGGACAAGTCTGAGGATGGCACAGGGCTGGGAGGAGTGGTTGATACTCCAGGTGCTGTGTGAGACCTGGACAGGCTGGAGAGTTGTGTGGAGAGGAACGTAATGAAGTTCCACAAAGGCAAATTTGCAGGGTCCTGCAGTAGGGGAAGAATAAACCCATGCACCAGTACAGGCTGGGGACAAGCCTGCCCATCACAGGATGTTCCAGCAGCATGTAAATGGGTCAGCTAAACTGGCAACACATCTTGGCCAGCTCTGGGTGCAATATGTCCTATGTCTCCATACACGTCCATTAGTGAAAACACTGGTTATATAAGGCATTGTTTCTATTCTAAGGAAAGTGGCTTTATGCTTTATTCTATGAGAAATACTTGTTTTCTCCTAATAAAATCTCTATTTTCCCTTAAAAAAAATTACCTGCAAAAAACCACATCGCGTCCAGACAGATCAAAGACAATACATTTATTAAACTTTGAGAAAAACAAACAAAACACTAACATAGAGAAAGTTAAATAGAAACTGAAAGACACATCTTCTGACCGGCATATCATGGCTTGTGTGACCAGTAAAGTACCAAAATGACATTCTGAGTTTGACTGAGGTATTTAACTATTTTTGGCAATAGAAACAGAGTAAGAAACTTCTTTCAAACACACACATAGGCATTACTTGCATTAGTGTCTACCATCTATGAAATCTTATATGAAACTAAATAATGCAGCTGTTAGAAAATTGTAGCAGCAAATTAGCAGAATATCTAATGCACATTTACCATAAAGTACGTGCTAAACTTAAAAATCCCACCCAGTAGTTGGGCCCAGTTGTGTAGCACTTGGTCACAAAAAGAGCATCAGTGAGTTCAGTTGGAGACATCATAAGCAAGACCTGAATTTGTTGCACATCATACACTTATCTTCAGGTCAGATAAAGAAATGAATGTTCCTATTTGCCCTCTGAGAAAGAACCCTGCTGTGATGAAACCATGGCTTAGGAAGGTAACTCCTGAAACAATAATAGTTAATTGCAAAGCTCTCAGGCTCTTAACATATGCAAGAGAGCTTCCCCACTGAGTTTCAGTTTTCTCTCTTTTCCTTCTGAAAGTGTGCCTAACATGGTCAGAGGAGATGCTGTTAGGCTGCAAAAACGAAAACCACGTTTGAACAATACTGCACTTGATCCCCTTGTTCCACTGAAGTATTTTAATCCTGTTATATATTTAAAAAGTAACTGCTGGCTAACTTCTGAAGTCCTTAATTTATTTTTTTAAATAAAGACTATATGTGGCACTGACTAATAAATGATACCTTTGGCTCACGAAGGGCTTCAGAAGTTGGTCAAATATGAAGATACTATGCTGCTAAGTTATCAGAGCTTATTCACGTGTTCTCAAAAATATTCAGTGAAAATTTAGTTGCACAGTGCTTAATTCTGTGCTCAACAAGATTTTGTTTATAAAAAGTGTATTATTATTATCATTAACTAGATTCTGATGAGGAACAGAATAATTTGCCCAAGTATGCTGTATATTTTAAAATTTTACATAGAACTTTAAATTGCATGTATATTTCTATAATAGTTCCCATAAGAAAGAAATAGAATCAGTTACTTTTAAGTTTCTACAATATTCCAAAAATTTATATATGTTTCTTTGGAGGTATAAAATGGCTCTGTAAAAACCTATTTTTATTTTAGCTGTGAACAAAATTTTAAAAAACAGAAAATTCCTTTCTAGGACTGCAGCAGTTACATTACTTAAATGGATCACCATAATTGAACAACAGTATTTGGTGTAATAGAAAAAACTTATGGTTTTACAACCAAAGTATTAAAATATATTTTACCAATTTATAGAAATCAAAATAGATGTGTTATTTAGTCAAGCTACTTTTGTGTTTTCACCTATATGATCAGTTCCCAACTATTGATATAAAGATCTCTGCCAACAGCAGTTTTTTCCTAAATTCTTACACTTTAAACCACCTGATTTTTAGCTTTATCAAAATGCACAATTTACTGTACATTAAACAGTAATTTCAACGTTTAATTTCACAAAAATCAACACCCACAAGAACAAGACAAAACAGCCTCAAGACAAATTCATAGATAATATTTACAGAACACAATAGGAATATTTTGGTGTATATTTTACGCTGCAACATTTCAGATAAAATTATAGGAACCACGAAAAACTTTTAGACTTCATTTTGGTTTCAGCATACAAGCCCGAAACTGACTCTCTGCTGTGAAACACTACACACACTTAGTGAAAAACAGAGCTATGGCATGATTTTATTCAGCTGGTCTGTGCTCACATAGCCACAAGACGCGTTGAATTCCTTGTCTGGCACTGGCAGTGCGGTGGCATTGAGCACAAGGCCTTGTGGAGACTGAATGATGTGGATTGATGTATAGTCTGCCACAGGCATCTCTGAACTTGGGGCTGCTGCTGTTGAAGCTCCAAAATTGGCAACAGTAGTGGTAAGGCTCTCTGTGGTGAAGTAACCATCTTCATTATAGACTTGTTCCTGAACACGTGGCTCATTCTCTTCGTGAGAAGTCACAGCAATGCACTTTTTCACATCTGCCTCACAGAAATAGGTGTTGTCCATGGTGAAGTTTGGTTCTGTGCAGCCTTCATGCTGTGCTCTCCCCAGCTTGGATTTCTGCCCTGGTGAAAGTACAACCCTGCCTGCTGGAGTAATATCACTCACTTGAGCGTAGAAGTCAGTACTTGCCAGTGAATTCTGGCTGCTTATCTGGGTATGGACTGACGGTTGCGGTGACTCAACGCTGTCTCCAAAGGGTGCCCACAGGTGGCTGTTTTCAGACTGAGTACTCCTATGCTGGCGTTGCAGGTCTGTGTTGGCAAGGCTTGGAAGTGACTCATCATTATCTTGCCTGTCAAGACACAAGAGATCCTCTTCTTTTTCAGCAGCCTTTTTGAACTGATCACTATCAGAGGTGGCATCACACGTGTCGCTTGCGCTGAAGTCTGTCTCTGGAATATCTGGTTCACAACAACTGGCCCGTCCAGAATCATCATCCTTCACTCCCAAGGAGCTGTGAGATTTCAGATGATCTTCACTCAGGAGCCTGTCAGTGTCTGAGGCTCTGTTCTTTTCATCAGGGTCTTCGATGTCCAACTCAATAAATTCAACCCACAAGTCATCAATGTAGAGCTGTGTCTTGTAGTTGTCATGGCAGGCTAAGATGGAATTCACTTCATCTAGCTTTCCTTTCTACAAGGCAAATATAAAAGAATTTTATAAAGGAAGTAATAGAAATGCTTATCCTTTTTATAATGTTGACTTATGTAAAGATGACTTATGTAAAGATGTAGTTATGTAATAATTGCAAAGGGATTAAAATTTATTTTATGCAAACTAATTCTATGGCAACTCCCCAAATGTCAGAATTTTCTTCCACAAAATTTTTCTGCCTGGGACAACAATTGTCATCTTCTACTATTATAAAGATTCCCATTGTAGATTTTAGAGTTCGAAATTACCTTCAAAAGATCTGGGTCAATCCCTTTAATCTTTGGAACTGGCACAGGAGGAAAAATAAGCATTTTTAACCTGAAAAAAAAAAGGCTTTTAATTGACAGAGGTCTTTTTTGAGGAAGTTAGAAAGAAGACAGGCTTACATTGCATTTATATTTAATTATTTGAAAACTTAAATGTTTGAAAATAAAATTTCAAATACTCCTAGGGAAAAGAATATTTTCTCTCATTGCAAATTAAGAAACAAGGTCTCTGCAAGCTTCCTTTTGGAAATCACTTAAATTTATGTGGGAATCCATTTTGGAGTCTGGTCTTTGACAATTCAATGCTGTATAGAAAGAGAGTAAATTCCTAGAGCTCTGTGAATATATTCCCTTTATACATACTTTCAGTGCAACCTGATACAAACCTCAGTATGTGGTGACCTTTCCAATTTTTTTTTCAGGGATACAGTAGCCTTGCATATGCCCAATAAATTTAAATAGGGGAACAGAAAATAGGAATTGGTGGAAAGAGTGAATTACTTTAGAACTAATAAATAAAACTGAAAAACATCTGCAAAAATTGAGGCTAGTATTTTGCCATCCCTATGACAGTTCTGCTTCTTGAATTATTAGTGCAACGGATAATAAAACAATTTGTAATTAAGGCAGGGCGTTACCCTTGTGGAGAAAGGTCTAATAACTTCCTTGGGCATTTGCAGGCTGTGGAAATACATACTATTCTAATCCTTCATAAAGTGCATTCCTAATTTTTAGGGGACAAAAAACCCCTCCAAACCAAACCACTCCCCAGTTCTTGTTTTCCCTTAATACAACAGTCGCTGTTCATGCCTGTCTCCTCCATGTTACCTCTCTGCTTCTTTTGCAAACAGATGAACAAAAGAAAAATTCAGAATTCTCTTTATACTGGGTTAATTGCCTATTTTAGAAAGTAAGGTGTGGAAAGTGGTTAATACAAATCCAGATATTAGTTTTGCTGCCTTTTTAGGGACGTTGGTGAGGTCCAGAGAGGGTAGCAGATGTCTTAAAGAGTGCCTAGAGAGAAATCTAGGCACCTTTGGCTTAACCATGGCATGTCCAAATTCCTCAGATGTTTCTGGTTTTGAGCAGATCCTCAGTGTTCTGCCCAGAAAGCCTAGTGAGAGCCAGAAATACAGTAATTTTCCATCTAATCTCTGGAGAGGCAGTGTAAACTGGTTGGGTTCTCAGAGTTTGGACTTGTGCTTTACGGCTGAATCCACAAATCAGGTATTCTGACAGGACTGGGCATTGCTTCTAATGAAACAGACAAAGAATTTTACCACTCACTGCCTGGAGAAGACATTTGGGAGGGAGAACTGTGCTCTGCTCCTTTTTTAGCCTATCATAATTCAAGCTTTCATCTCTCAACTCTGATGACCTAAACCTATGGCATCTGTCCTACAGAGACTCGCTCAGAGCCTGTGAGATCATAACTAAGGAAAATATTAATTGGCATCTTTCAGAATCAGAAGGTAACCAAGCATGGATATTTTGCATTATGGAAAACCTATGCAGGCTGCTTCTCTACAGAAAATATTGCCATTTCACCACTATATGGCAATGCTTGAAGGAAAGGGTGTACACCTGCAGTCCAGAAAAACTTTCCACATGAGATCCTCAGTGGAGAAAAGCTTCTTCCAGCATTTATGATTAGCATGGAAGATATTTATAAAATCTGATTAGAGATACGCTTCAGACTTGAGGATTTTCTCACTGAGAAAATTTCTCAGACTGAGCCACCTGCTGTTCAGTGTGCTGACCTTAGCTCCTGGTGCTACATGCACATTGCTCCATTCTGACACATCAAGCTTTTGTCATAAATTGTATCAGGAGCCTTGCTCTTAAATCTGGGACTGGGATGCTATTGCAGGGAATGGCTTCCTGAAATTAAACTCTGTCAAAGCATAGAGCTTGCCTAAATAAAAAATTACTGCCTAATGAAATTTTTTTTTTTAGATCTGCTCCAAATGCACCAAATTGTTGTAATTTCAGTATGTGAAATGAAATTGCACCATTTTTTGGTATGTGCAAAACTACTCAGTGTTCATTTTCAAAGTGTATACACAAGACCACTGACAACACCCATGTGTGCACTGGGTCTTGACCATAGTGTACAACAGTACTGATATGACATCCAAGTTGAATTCTGCCAAAACCTACCCCTGAAAACACATATTAGAAGATTAATTAATTTTAACACCTGTTATTTTTATTTATGTTTCATTCTTTCATTTTTGTATATGACACCATTTCATAATTTTTAAAAACAATGCAATTCTGTGCTTAGTTTCATTTTATTCCTGTTATCTACAGAAACTGCACTTTATCCACAGAGACCAAATATTGCCCTATGAATCAATCTCTTTCCCTTGGCTTCAAGAAGTACAGTTTAGTGGAATGGTCTAAGAACAAAATCAAATATATAGACATAGGTTTGTATTAAATTTTTGAACAGCATGTGAATAAAAAATAATATGTTCAAAATTTGAGTGAACTAAAAAAAAGAGTTCAAAGCGTAAGTAAATCAATCATGTCAATTCTGCAGAATAAAATGTACTGCAGTGAAAGAGGAAGATCAAGATAATCAGATTCCCCATGCTGTAGGCCCCATACATACTAATCTCAGTTATATGTAATTTACAAGAATAGACAAAAAAGCTCAAAATGGTTCCTTGTCCCCCATATTTGAAATAATCGAAAGATCTTATTTTTTCCTTTTTTTTTAAAGCTACAGGTACACAAAATCCAACAAATAAAAAGTCTCTACCTTGGTTGTTTAGACAGCATGATTGAGATCACTGTTACAGCCAGCCCACACACTCCAAAGACAACAACTAAGAACCATGGAAACTCAACTTCTGAAAGAACAAAACATGAACATATAAGCAGGAATGTCACATCTTTAACTTTAGCCTTGTCTTCCACCACTTGAGGATTCCAAAATGGTAAAAATTGATGAAAATGTTTGTTACTCAAATGTAAAAGTTCTATGTTCAGCAGAAATAAAAATGTGCTTTTGTCCTAGTTCTGGTCAGCACTTGGATGTTCATGGATACCACCTCATGTCACAGCCAGGGGCAGATGAAGGGACTCACTGCCTTCCAAGAAGGGTGTAACTTTTGGTTGAAAAATGTGGTGGCATTGTCTGACATTGCTTGTTGTCTCTGCAGTGAGCATCTCTCACTCAGAGGGTGTGAACCACACTCTCTTTTGTATACTTTTGCTATTAATATTGTGGTATTAATATTATATTAATATTGTGGTACTGTGGTATATTATTATGCTTTTACTGTTTGTTTTCTTATCTAATTGCTGTTTCCAGTAAACTGCTTGTATCTTGACCTGTGATCTTCACTTTTTGTGTTATCAGTTTCAACTCCTTCCCACAGGAGCAGAAAGGGATAGAGGGACTGAGTGAGCAGGATGTGGTTTGGGAGAGCCTCAGTCACGGCACTGAATTGGGAAGTATTGTTCCTAATCCATTGCAGCGTTTGGTCTCAGCAGTTTCCATGCATTTATGAGACCACTGGGGCTCCTGCTAAACCAGACTGATTTCATAAATCTAAACAATATCTTAATAAAGATAATGCCTATAGCAAAACCAGCCATGAGGAACATGCTTGGAACATGGTATCAAGTAGCCCTGAGGGCATATAATGCCACAGACCATGCTAATACTTGTTCATTCACGCTGAAATAACATTACTAATAGCACATAAAATCACAAGCAAACTATTTTTCTCTCACAAAAACTAAGGTATGGTGGTGTCAAAAAACATACCACTTCTCTTTCTAAAGGTCAAACATTATTTATTTTGTGGACCAACTGAATCAACTGAAAAAAAGCCCCTTTTATTTACCTTGCAGGTGGTTACAAAGAATTTAGAAATTATTGAAATAAGCAATTTAGTAGAAATTACGAACAATGCTGATAAATGAAATGTTTTATCTCTTAAATACTAGCAATTCCATTATTCTTAATATTACATTGTAAACTACAAAGCATAGAGAATTTTTTTCTAGCTTTAGTCTTAGATTTTTCTAATTTTTTTATAATTTAAAATTTCCTGCAGAAATTTCACTCTTATTTTTTTTGGGCCAAGGAACACTGGACAGAAAGCTTTAAAACTCTATATATGAACAAAAATTCAGGTATGAGTTTGAACTCTGTGTTCCCAGCTCAGATTTTGACAAAATGTGCTTTCAGGCATCAATAATGTCCTATATGGATATGTCTGTGTTAAACAGGTCGCTATTTGAATAACTCATTGTCACATCAGTGAGACCAGCAAATGTCCAGCTCCTTCAAGAAGTTAGAACATTGCATTAGAAGACTTTAAATTATTAATACACGAAATGTATCTAAAGTTTAATTTTGTGTTCCTGAAAGTGACATACAAAAGAAACAAAAATAAATCCTCAATCAAATCAGCTCACTGCAGCTGTGTGAGGTGTGTGGATTAGGATCACCCTGAAGAATCTGAATTGCAGTGACTGAGGAAAACTGGCCTTGGGATGGCCTTAGAATTTCCAAGTATTTTAATTTTATTCATATGAACACTATGACCACTTAATGTGGATAAGGTTAATAAAAAATTGCCACATGTACAGAACATCAACTGTTCCTATAAATTAGAAATGAGAACTAATTATAGGAAAAACTAAAAGGGAGAATCTAGCCAGATTTTGGAAGGGTAGAGTTACAGGTTGTTTTGTATAACACCTTCACTAATAACCTGGAAAATAACGTGAAGAAGCTTGTTAAAATTACTTGTTAAAGACCTCGTATTTTGAAAACTTAATTTAGTAGCTCAGACCTGAGAAGATGTCTGGAAAACGCACTATCTCATTCCTTCAATAGAAAAAATGTGATTCTCAATGGCTGATTTTTCTTGTCTTTAAAAGCACTTGAAAATGAGTACCAGTCATAAGCAAGAATGAGAAAAATACTCACTGCCCTTGATAGTATATCAGAATGATTAGAAAAGCACAGAATTCTAGAAAAATACTTAGCCAACAGTATTGCAAGAAATCACAATTCTTCTCTTCCCAACTGAAGTGCTCATTTCAGATTATGAAGTATGAGATTTAATTCTGGTTTAGACTCCATGAGATGTGCAACAGCAGTTACTTCTGACTCTTAAAACTATTTGTATTTTTGATCTCCGATGATCTGTGAAACAGTCTTGCTGAGTTTACTTCTGAACTTGTATATGGAACTTGAACATTCTCAATCTCTCCCAATGATTCTCATGTAGTAGGCTTGAATACCTCTGTATTCAATCATATAATACAGATGAAACCACCCCCTACCCCATCACCGAAAAGACAAAGCCACCGAAAAGAATCACAGCTATAAAAATGCTTTGCTTATTTACCTTCTGTGCAATGATCACATCCAATGCCTATTTGAGAAAATGATACATAGAGGATTTCACTGAACTCCCCAAATTTTTCAGAAGTTCGTTGTCTTGATCGGATTCGTATCTCATAATCTCTTGCTGTCTTCAGAGAGTACAGTGGAACCACTGTTGAGAGCCTGGGTTTTAACTGTAAAGACAGAAGAACTGTGATTTATTTGTTTGAGTGTACTGGAAATTTTACAATGTTGCTTATTTCTGAAGGCATTTTTGCTACTGAGCATTTTAAGGATAGCACAAGAAGAGTTCAGAGAACATTAACACCATTTACTGTCAAACTAGTAGTCATCAGGCATTTCTGTGATTCAGGGGACCAAAAGCAGACAATCCAAGCTCTGAAGATACAGTCAGTGAAGAAAGGCAGCTTCCCCCAGTTACATACCATAAGTAGGTGGTGTGAACATCTTTCACTGATCTTTCGGGTTGTAAATACTTTTTACTGTTATAACACAACATTACTGATTACAGAATGCCAAAAATGCTGTTAAAATAACACAGGAGTTCTAAATTACTGCAATCTCCACTACGGGTTTAATGGTTATAATCAAATATTTTGCATGTTATGAATGTTTTTATTTGGTGAACAATCAAAATCTCCAGCTATATACAAAATGTGATAATGGAGACTGTGTGACAGCTGGCATCAGATTGTGGTCTTTGAAACTTCTTATATTAGCTGAAACATACTTAGATACTGCTGAATATGAAAATGTTTAGGAAATCACACTGGAGGTCGTAATAAGTAAAATTTCTGCCTTTTTCTGTTATACCTCTATATGCATTTTCATTCCAATAACCCTACAAAAGTATACAAAATAAGGAAAATGTGCTCAAAATAGAAATCAAAGTGGCAGATATTATATTCTACTTTTACTTTAGAATCAAATATGATACCAGAAAAAAAGCATCATGGCTAGAACTTAAAATATCTGGAAAACAGCTGCCTTTGGGAATTTGAAGGAAGCTTCAACAACACAGTCTTATAATCTCCATAGCTGCATAACCTCAACTTGAGACAATATTTGTTGGTAGGTATGATCTCTGCAGTTGTCTGATCCCTGGTGACTTCTGACTCCAATGTTCTTACAACCAACCAGTCAGATTTTGGAGGAGACAGACTGCTCTTCTCTCCTAGTAGCTGAGCATTGTGGAGAACCATAGCTGTACGTCACCAATGTTTTTAATATGTGTAGAATATCCATTTGGAAATCATTGGGAAGGATATTTCATATATACCTATTTCATGGTATTAAGCCACAAAGTTCACTGAAGTTTTACGGATAAGTTTACATGCATCCCAAATAATGGTCTTACTTGGAAAAAGCCAAGAAGAATAAATCAGAGCCTTTATGATAGACTCCTGGATGCAGCAGGATGTATGGAGTGGGGAAAGTTCAGCAAGAAGTGAAAGGATGAACAAACAGCATTTGTCATAGATTAATTCAAGTAAAAGTCATATGAGAGAGACATCATAAAAGGTAATCAAAAATTTATCTCTGTCTCATGAACACCCATTATGTCAGAGTGGATTTTATTCATTTAGAACGATTCTCAGAAAATAATTTTGGTCCTCTTATCACTACAACTTACTGTTTTAACACTTACTAATTAATGTTTAATCTTCTTTCAATTTAGAAATTATTTATTTTCAACTAGTAAATATACTGACAAAATAATAAAGGCTGTGCATGAAAAAGCGATGAATCATCCCAAAAAATCTAGAAAAATTACAAACAAATCTCATTAAGGAGGGACTTAGTACCATAAAAGGTACTATAAATTTACTTTTTTATTAGTTACATGTACAAAGCATTATGGTGTATTTAAGCAGTCAAGGATTATCCTTTGTGTAAAAAACTAGTAATAAGTAGACATGTATAACTTGACCATGTATAAGCAGACATTTATGTCTTAATGTGCTTCAACACTGATTAGAGAAGGCATTTGTAGCAAGGAATCCAAAGAGTGAAATTGTAGCATTGCTCCAATGCTGTCATTCAGAATCTGCTTTTGTCCTAGGCCAGACAAGGATTTTGTTCAGAAATTTGTCTTTTGTACTCTCATATATGAGTCTCAGTGAATTATGCCATGTTTATATTCCTAAGATGAAAGGCTTACAAAACCTTCCACTATACACAGGTTAAGTCCAACATAATCTATAACACTTTGTCTCTTGAGGCAAGTATCACAATCAGGAATTCCTTATCTGTGTTCAGAAAGAAGACTGATCTTCAAATCTTTCCTCTCCTGAGAAGAACTATTCTCAAAGTGTTCTGGGCTTATTGACAGAACTGGAGCAAGAACAAAGCTTTATTAAGGTATTTATATGACTGATATCAAAATTCTTATTAAAAAAAACATTAAAATGGTGCATTTTTAGAGACACACCTATATTCTGCTTTTGAACATTTGCAGATTTTCAGCGTCTTAAAGATTATTGATTTACTGCCTAAACTTAACACATTTCACAGGCTTTAAAAGAGAAGCTAATATACTAAGTATATATATATTAAGAGGCTAATATATTAAACCAGTATAGATAGAAAGACAGAGAATTAATAGGAAAAATCATTACAGACATTATAGGCCTTTTTGGCTGTAGACTTGTTAATAAGGACTAGGTTAAAGAGAAAATACTAACACTGGGAAGGACCAGAAGTGAGGAGTGAGCCAAGGTCTTTCGCAGGGGAAGGCAAACAAACCAGTTTGACTGCATTTCAATTGGTAAATCTGGCTATGTTCAAATTGTTGGAATTTTCCTTGTGTAGTTAATGACAAATTTGTAACAGTATTTTCTGGAATTTTTTTTTCTGCCAATTAACTCAGTTCATATTAATAAGAAAGCAATGGAAGAATTCTGCTCTGACATAATGTTCTTACTGAATTGAATAAGAGCTCTCCATATGCAAATATGCCATGACACACTGGAATTTAGTCTATGCATTCAGGTAAGATGGGCACAATATCTTACCTGTAACAGAAAAGCTAACTACATGAGAAGTTAAGTGATTTTCAAAAAGTAAGCTTAAAATATTTATAATATATTATTTTATATTTTCACAGACTATCCCAAAACTTCCCGTTGATGTCTGGTATGAAATCTGTAAGTCTTATCTCTGCTACATTATTTTTATTTGCTTATTGTATCAAATTTTAAATTGTAACTCAAAGTCCCTTCCTTCCTTCCTTCCTTCCTTCCTTCCTTCCTTCCTTCCTTCCTTCCTTCCTTCCTTCCTTCCTTCCTTCCTTCCTTCCTTCCTTCCTTCCTTCCTTCCTTCCTTCCTTCCTTCCTTCCTTCCTTCCTTCCTTCCTTCCTTCCTTCCTTCCTTCCTCCCCTTTCTTCCTTCCTTCCACCCCTTCCTTCCGCCCCTTCCGCCACTTCCTTCCGCCACTTCCATCCATCCATCCTTCCTTCCATCCATCCATCCTTCCTTCCATCCATCCTTCCATCCATCCATCCTTCCATTAATCCATCCATCCATCCATCCATCCATCCATCCATCCATCCATCCATCCATCCATCCATCCATCCATCCATCCATCTTATAAATTTACAGGTACTCTGAAGAATCTGGATTGACATGGTGATATTTACCAAACAAAATATTCCTGTTCAGACTACTGAAACATCATGCACTGTTTAAATAGTTGAGGTTTAAGAAAATAATAGATTAATATTTTATCCTTGAAAACACTTGCATATATCTGACTCTTCCTATACTTACTAATATAACACAGGTGTTTCTGGGCTTTTCATTACTTCATTATTCTGCCTGTCAACTATCTTGACACATAAAGTTACAGTATGTGCTAGAAAATGTCAGAAAAAAAATGCAGGTATATTGTTTAAGAAACAAGGCATTGTCTGATTAGCAATTACAAACATGTTTTTCATAGTGGTACAAGAGTGATAGGGATAGAACAAGCCTGCACTGCACTATGACTAATGTATTACAAATATTTGTTTCATACCTCCTTCCATTTTGTCTCATTAACTTCTTTGTACTGCAATTCATATTCCAGAGTAATCCATCCCTTCCGAACATCTGCTGTTGGTGGTGGATCCCATCTTACCTGGATATCCCCATGGATCCCAGTTTGACTAGTATTTAACAGAGTCCAGTTAAGGTTGACAGGGGGATCAGGTAGTACTGTTTAAAAGAGTATTTGGAATAAAACAGCCAGTTTTCAATGTGAAATGACCATTCTTACTACATAATGATAAATTATTTCAGGACTTTAAAAGTATATTAACCATGTATTTTCTGATTAAAATCAAATATATTGCAATGTCAAAGCTATTGCAAGTTTGATAACAAGAAGGCACTCTGCCAATTGGTAGCAGATATGTTCTGCACAAATCTCACCCAACCAACTAATAAAGAAGACTAAGAATGAATGCTCAGCTGAATAAAACACAGCATTGGGTATTCTAATTACCTGTAGGAATAAATTATCTGGATATGCAGAGTGCTTGTTCAGAGTGGTACACTACCACTCTGAACAAGCAATAACATCTGTGAAGTCCCAGGCAGTCAAGATTCATATTGCCATAAATATAAATCCTAGCTTAGAAATACTAGACATCCTGATCCTTTAGATTACAGTTGATTCAGGAAAAAAAATAGTGTTTGGCTTCCAGAGTTTTGCAGGATCAAGGTTTTAAAGCCAACTTTGCTCTACAAGGAGATATAGTATGCATTAGAAAGGACTCAAAGTGAAAGCAAAGATAAGCTCATTTGAGCATGCACACATTTGAGAGACCACTGGTATTTAGAAAAAGAAATCACATATTTGATTTTATCCTTTAAGCTTTCTTCCAATCTAGGCAGTATTTTCTGGTGTGTATCACATTACAGTGTTGCAAAATCAAATCCCTTCCCACGTATCATACATTTTAACATTTCTGAGAGGCAATATTTAAATACAGCCTAAGTAATACAAAAGCTTATAGAGGTAAGATACATAATGAAAGCATACCTATTTCATCAACACTGAAACATTTTTTATCATATACTTCATTTTTACTGGCAAGTTGAACACAATACGGTGTCCACACAGAGGTGTAGGATGCATTGAAGTAACAGCTATTTTGTCCTGAAGTCATATAATCAGGGCATTCTTTCCAGTCTTCCTCATTACTAGAATGAAAAAAAAATTGCAATGTTCGTGAGAGAGAGATTTACAGACCTTACAAAGTACAAATTACAGATGTTACTAGACACAATACTGATAAGTTGTAAAATTTATGAAAGGGATAAAAACATGTCAGTACTGATGGTGATTTATAATGAAACCACTGTTGAAGAAACCTGTATAGCTGAGTTTAGGTACTCAGGTACTTAGTGGCCTGGAAAATAGCTAAACTTTATGGTGCCTTCTAACCCAAAGCATTTTATGATTCTGTTATTCTATATTCCTATGATTTCTGAGATGTCTCAGAGTAACTAAGAAAGCCAGCCTTGCTATTAGGCTTAAGTCTGCAATGCAAATGTATCATTACCATCATCTGTAGATCAAAAAGATCAAAACCCTGTTCATTAGAGGGAACAGAAATGCACGTCCTCCTATTCCTGTGAACAAAAGGCCTATTTCCTTAATAGCCATTACTGGTAATGTCTATGTCATTTTTCAGGCTAATCATTCTAGCAACCTGAAATTTAAAAAAGCTTAAAGTGGAGCTGAATCATAATTGAACAGGACTCAATGGAACATTATCCCAGTATCATAGCAGCCTTTTCCCCTGGACCAGTACATTCAGATTTTATCACATCAATTGATCAATGGGGATTTCATAAAACTTTAATAAAATTTTGAAAGGGACTGTATCCAACCTCCACATTTGTGCACACATATAAGGAATCTTAGTGTTGCAGGTGAGATGGATAAAGAATAAACTGAAGTTGCCTATTAAAAAATCCTTACCCTAGCTATATAGTGTTCAGTTTTGGATTCTGCAACCTGGACCTACATTTAGTAAGAATGTGTTCTTAATTATCTGTCAAATAATGCTTGTTGCTGCAAATTGCTCAATAACTACCAATAAAATCTAACATTGGAAAAAATGTACTTAAAACATGGGTTTTTACCCTTTAAAAGAGTATGGTTCATATCACAGCAAAAAATTAACAGTAGCAACCTAACAAACATGCCAAAAAATACTTTTCTCTTTTCCTTTTTCAGCTTTTATTACCTCTTCTTGTACAACAGCTGTAGTGTTCTTGGAACAGTGAGGTTATAAAAATTTCCAGCAGTCCAAAAACATGAAAACGTCTCCATTTCAGGTGATCTGCATTTGCTGATTTGTGGCCACTGCAAGAGGTCTGCCAGAAAAAAAAAGCAGGGGATAGAAGGACACACATTAAACAAATCCAAACCCCAGATAACCTGCTGTTAAAATGAAACAGCACCTTTAATGAATAATTAACTTTTCTTCCAATCCCTTATGTACAATGAGGCAAGATTTAAATTCTTACATGCATACATATAGAGGGATATAGAAGCCATAAATTCAAAAGATGCATCAAGCTCTCTTTTGTGCCATGTAGAAGTGAATATAATCACAGCTTGACACTAGGCAAAGGGATTTGCCAGTCCTACAGCTGTAACTGAACAGAAAAGTCTGTTTCAGATGGAAGGGACCTCAAACAATCATCCAGTCCAACTGCCTGACCACTTTAGGGCTAACCTAAGGTTAAAGCCTGTTATTAAGGGCACTGTCCAAATGCCTCTTAAACACTGGCAGACTTGGGGTGTCAACCACTTCTCTAGGACGCCTGTTCCAGAGTTTGACCACTTAAAGAAGCTTGTCCTAATGTCCAGTCCCAAGCCCTCAGGTGCAGTTTTGAAACATTCCCACATGTCCTGTCACTAGCCCTCTTATCAGCTTTGCTTCCCTCCTCAGGATGCAATCAAGGACATTCAAATCTTCTTAAACTGCAGCGCCCAATACTGCACACAGGGTGGTCACACCACGGCTGAGCACAGTGGGCTCACTGCCTTTGGACGAGCTGGCTGTCCCCAGTTTGGTTACAGCTGAATTAGCACTTCATTTGCTTTGAAGAAGGTGTGGTACTGCAGAGCTTCCATCAGACTCACCACAGCTTAGCACATACCCAGCTGATGCATTTCATGACGCCTGCTCATGGCAGAAGCTACCTTGGGCTGAGCTACCTGAGCTAAGCATGGGCATGTTCTGCCACATGCCCACTTCTATATCCATAATTTCTATTCTTTGTCAAAACTGAAACAATGAAAGCTCATAAAATGACTGCTGCAGTAAGTCAGCCACATCAACTCTAGTGAGAAGTATAAATGCAAAAGTTGCAGGTATGATTCACTGCTTCCAAAGTCAAGCCTTAACTTTTCCCTGAGTTTGAAAGTTCTAATTTCCAGTGTTCCCTATTTGACCTGAAAAGCTTTCAGAGAAAGTACATGGAATTGTCTACCTCTCTTCACAGACTATCTGGGAATATGATCATTTATTTAAGAAAATTTCTCCAAAATGCATTTAAGATGTAGATGTTAGTCAGGTATTTATGAGTGGTGAAATGATCCCTGAAAAGGGAATAACATGGTGCTCCTCGACCCTGCATGCAAAGTTCTTTGCGAAGGTTTTGGCCACTGGAAATATATATCACAGCTGTGAATATCAGAATTTCAGACAAAATAATAAGGAAGAAATATGTTAATGTCAGGGTGGCGAAACATTGGAACAGATTGCCCAGAGAAACAGTGGGTGTCCCACCCAGGAAACATCCAAGACTAGGTTGGACAGGAGTCTGAGCATCCTGGTCTAGTTGAAGACAGCCTGTTTGATTGCAGCTGGGTTGGACTAGAGGATCTTACAGGTGCCTTCCAGCCCAAACCATTCTGTGATTCTGGGATAATACTTGATACAAGACATTTACCTTCAAAGTCAGATGCAGTTATCTGCAAGCACTAGGGACTTCCTGCTACACAAGAGGATACTGTGGCCTTCATGAACGCTGAGTCCTTTATTTATGGCTCAGACACTCCATGCCTGAGCAATCTGTTTTTCTCGGGCTCAATGGTTTAAATTGTGTACTTTAAATTACAAACCGCCAAGTGTCCATATCAGGCACTAACTGGTACGCGAGTATTATGAATTTCTGTTTTGCTCATCCCATAAAGTTGTCTGATTTTACACTTTGGACAATGAACAAGGCCTGAGAACATGTCTGTAAATAGATTTCACAAGCTGGTTAGATTAAATCTCTCTGCTCTCCCCTTCCCTCTCCTGCCTCCCCAAAGCACTGAGGATTCATCTTGCCACCCTAAAATAAGTGAAGTTTGATTGGAAAGATTTAAAAAACTGGCTTATTTCTTAGCCAGCATGTTCTGTTTCACTCAACTTTAAATAAGTTTCAGTTTAAAACTGAAACAAATATTGAAATGAACTGTTGGTGCAAAGGGAAACAAATTGCACTGTTCTTTTTCCAGAAAATATTGAAACAGAACATTTTTACTATTGTGTCTAATTATTTTTAGTGTGATATTTAGCATTTGACAGCTTTGGCAAAACTTCAAAATGCTTCTGGGATTGATGTTGATTTGAGCTTTTACATAGTTTCACATCATTTGTCAAACAATTTCCATGCAGTAGATGTCTTTGTTAGAAACAGCACATGATCACGAAACTGCAAATCGTTGTAACATAAATCCAAAACAAAATAGGATAAAAGATTCAAAAACATCATTGTATTTATAACTTTTGCAAGTGCGAGTGTCCCAGCTTTCAAATTTGAATTTTCTTATTTAACTGAAAAGCAAATTACTATATAAAAGCAAAACAAATGAAAAAAATGTTTAAAAACAGAAGAAAATTTAATTATATTTGCTGCTTTTACTTCAAAGACATGAATAAAATTGCATAATACCTATAATCAAGAAGACACATGTCTCTCCTTTCTTCTATAAACAGATAGTGTGAAAGGAAGTACATGCTATGGCTTTTCCTGTTTCTATCCTCAGCTACATGCAAATATAGTTATTTTTACTGCAACACATTAAGAATTTGAGAAAATGATATATTGGAAAACTACTAAATTAGAGTATTTCTGTTGATGTATCTATATCTGTATTTATAGCCAGAACATATAATATTTACAGACCATGCAGACTATGTTCTCATCTGTAGGAGTAAATAAAGTCACACTGTCATTTTTTCACATAATGAAATGAACTGAATTGAATCAAACTTCACTTACATCTTGAGAGGTCCAGCAGAATCTTAGATATAGGCTCTACCATGTCTTACTAATCGATTATCTGCAATTTACCAGCTTTATGCACACTTTCAGATGTACAAACTCTTTTAGGAAAACAGATCATAGCACAACCAGAATGGCATCATTTACAATGGAGAGGATTAGAAATGCAGAATACAGATTAAGACTTGATCTGTTACATCCTAACTTCAGAAGAATGTATCCCCAAGACTCTCATTTTCATTTCATCAGGACAGGAACATTAATTCTTTATCTCATAGATGTTCCATCAACAGTCCCAAGAATTTTAGAACAGGGAGTATTTTTGTTTGGGATTCAGTGCTCCTGGTTAACCAGTTTATATGAATACATATATTTTTATTTTATGACTATTTAAAAGAAATACTATCTTATGATAAACATTTCCAGTTTCTGTATCAAGTTTCCAGCCGCAGATTTTGTGACTGACTGAACGAAACTTTAGCATATTAACTTGTGTAAGACTTGGCATTCCTGGGGTAGAGCTCATGAATTCCTTGTTTCCCACACAAGTCAATTATCAGCATTGTGCATCCTGTGTGAGCTCCATCTGAACAAACTGTCCCAGAATGTGATAACTGTAAGCAACAGCTCAGCTGAATGCATTTAGGCATAAAGACAGCAGGGAAATAAAAGTAAAGGCTGTCAAACCAAAATTTTAAATAGACTAGAAGAGAAAAACAAAGAAGAGCAAAACAAAGCATGGATGCACACTTCCTATCTAAACCAGTAAGTTCCAGTCAAACTGTCATTAATAAAACCACTCGCTTTACTCAAGATAATGGCTTGACCAAATATGCCATTTCAACAGGAAAAAACATGGGAAAAAAAGTGTAAGAAGGCTAATTCTTTTGGAGATTGAATTTACTTTTTTATTTTCCTTTTCTTCCTCTTCCCGCCCTTCCTCTAATAAAATATAACTTTAAAAGGAGCTGAAAGTGTGGAAGACTAAAGAACTGACATATGTAACCGGGATGTAGCAAAACCGGTCATCATCATCTTGGAGAAAGTCCTACTGCCACCAGACCTCTAGCACTTCTGCAGGGACAACAGTGGAGGAGTACACAAACTGTACAGAAATAGCCCACTTATTGGTGCAGGACTTTGGTAGGTTAAATGATAATAAGCATATGACTGATAAAAATCAAGCTAACTAAACACAAAATGATAAAAGGGCTGCACTTTTGCTGAACAAAATGAGGTGTTTCTAGAGTGAATTTTAGAAGCCTCAAGTAGAATTATCCATTATCAGAACTTCCTGTACCAATCAAACCTACAGCAAAGTTAAACTCACAGAAGAATAACATGCCCCAATATGCAAATCACTGATAACTAAAATCTTATGCAACAGCACATCTCTTAATATAATCCATTCTCAAAGCACATACAATGTGTCACTGCTAGAGTGCAATACAGAAAGGTGGAAATGGCAATGCAATGAAGGGAATTCATTACAGTTAACACTGAAAACAGCTATGAAAAGCTGGAGTGCTATTTCCTGTAGCTCAAATTTGTACATTGGCAGTAAATGCTCTGTCAATTAGCTCCTGCTCCTGAATCCACCAGGCCCATCAAAGGTTGGGTCATTTAATTAATAAGAGCCAGTTGATTTCTGTGCTACCAGGAAATTCTAATTTGTTTAAATTAGGCAGTAAAATGAACCACATTTGGTGTCAGTGGATGATATGTTGAATAGGTACAATCTAGTACTAATAAATTGTCAGACATCCTATACAGACAGCAGGAGAAGCAGTACAGGGAGACAAAAACCAGGTCACCTCTTCATCAGGCTGCTTGCTAATCTGAACCAGTTTTTGCCCTAAGTAAAAGGGACCCATAAAGGACCAACAAGTTCTGGAATATATTTTTGTGGAAAAGAATAAAATTTATTTAACATCAGTAATAAATCAGATCCTTTTGTACAAAATACTTGACAGAAACAAAGCAAAGCTTGATAACTCTGATATGCTGTATCACAGTGAAAACAGAATGGAAATGTTGTGTAAGAGAATACTATGACCATGAAGTAAGCCTAAATATTTTAATAGTTCATGATAAATTCAGGTGTTTTATTTAGAAGAATGAAAGTGGGATGTTGATGTTGTAGTGTGTTTTAAGTTTCTCAGTTTGCTCCCCCATTTTATGTACTGTACCCTTCTTTGTTCTTTGTAAATGGTTCCTCTCTCCCCAGTTTTTCCCGCCACTGCCTCCTTGCCAGTTAAGTTGCCTGGTTACCATACTATTTTTAGTTGCTAATGTTACAGTTTGTAGAACCGCTCCTCCCTCATCCCACCTTATAAGTAGATGTTTTCTCCTCCCTGGGCACAGTCAATCACCCCCCACTCCTCCCAGGTTTCGAGAACCTTCTCCTCTCTGGGGGTTGTGGTTGGCTGTGGTCCCGGGGCCCCTCCTTTACTTTGTATTCGTTGGTTTCTGGTGTATGTCAGTTATGTTCAGTACCTCCCTTTGAGTTTCCCCATTGGATAGCTGAGCTCCCCTCCTCTCTCCTCCCCTTCCCTTTAAAACCTTGTCTCTCCCCCTGTTCGGGGCCATTTTGCTGGTTGGTGCCCCTCCTCGTTGGTGCCTCCGGATCACCCAATAAACCAACTGTTCACCCCCAGCAAGTGGTCACCTCCTCTATCGTCTCTTGTGCGCCACTCTGAGCTCTTCCTCCAGCCCAGCCTGAGGCCAAGATGCCGAGGGGGGCTGGCTTCTTATGCGCAGGGGCGTTGGCCTTCTCACCCCTCGTGCTAGCCGGATCTAGGGCCGCTTACGCCCTCGCGCATGTTTACTTCTGCATTGAACATTAATTTGGTGACTGCTATCTCAAAATACTTTATGTAGCATCCCTGCAAAGCAGCTAACTATTCTGACTGATCTTTCAGAAAAAAACTTCTCCTATCTTTAGTCTAGTGAGTCTGATGTGGTTAAAAGCACAAAAGCCAGGAGAAATTGAGCTTATTCCATAGCATAGAAGTCTAACAGCTGTGCTGGTTTCCCACACTTTCTATGCTATCAAGCATCCACAGAACAGAAATCTATGTGGCTCACACATGTAAGGGTAGTACACACAAATGAAGTAAATAAAGCTCAGGACTGAGAGAAAAAACAATCACACAGCATTACTCAGGACCATTGCCCATGGGAAAGTACAGGGAGGAGAGTGGATGTGCACATGTGCCATGTCCCATGGTACCTGGTATGTGCTTTCCAAATCATGCCCTCCCACGTGCAATGGTGGAATCAAGGGATTTCTGTTTCAGGTAATCACTGTCTACTGGCTTGCCTTCATATACAACAAATAAAGAGAAGCAAAGCCAAAGGTCATGGTAATTGTAAATGAAAGGCAGTTAATGTAACAAACCCATTTTCAATTCTCTCTTAATTGCTTACGTAGTTGTAACTTAAATTGAAATGACCTTTTCAAGAAACTATGTACAAAAAAAAAAAAAGTGTAATGCTTTTATCTGTTACAGCCATTGGTGGAGATGTTCAGTATTGGCTAGCATTATGTGGAAGATTATGTGAGGAAATATGGAAGCACAAATGAGGTCCTGTGTCAAACAGAATGTGCAATTAGCAAACACCACAAAAGGTCTTCCATGCCCTTCTCAGTGCAAACAAATTTTTCAGTTTGCAAACTGAAACTGAAACTGATAAAAATTTTCAATATCCTTCTTTCTCCTGCATATGTACTAGCAATTTATATTCTGAAGCCCAGTTCAAAGTTAACACTGCCTAAAACCAAATGCATTGCTCCCTACCATGCAGCAATAAGGGGTTATCTTTGCTGAGATTGGTGCTCAGAACCAGCACCAGAAAGACAAGCTTTTCAGAAAGAGAAGCTAAAGTTCAACTTGGCATTCCCAATCCAGGACCTAATACGTTCCCAAACTCTAAGAGAGTACTCAGAGGACATGGGGAGTAAGACTGTCAGGTGTAAGAACTGCAACTTGGCAAAACAATGAAAAGTCACTCTAGGGCATATCTTAATGCTCCTGCCTAAATGTTGCAACTTACTTCCCTTGTTTTAACATTAGCTCCCTTCCTATAAACAAGAAACTGTGCAGATGGGGCACTTTGACTTGGTCTGACCAGGGGATAAGAGGGGACCAAGCCTTGAGCCCCAGAGCCTGGTGGAGGTGGCTGGGGCATGGAGCCCATGGAGGGCAGGGTACTGCGGGGCACACCCTGCAAAACCTGGCAGCAGCAAATGACTGTGCAGTGATGTTAGGAAAGCAAACAGCACAAGTGCCAGCCTGACAACAATACAGAGACTGTTTTAAAAAAGGAAGCAGAGTAGTGGGAAGCAGAGCAGTGGGAGTAGACAAATGGAGCCAAAACTGGGAGAAAAAGAAAAAGGAGAACAAAGACACAGGTGAAAAGAAGAATGAGAAAAACCACATGTTTGGAAAGAAAAGCACAAGAAAGCATAAGTGGTTATGACAGGAAGGTAAGTAAGGGCAGCAAAACACTTGAGGTAAGGCAGAACAAGCATAACATTGAAAAACTACAAATGAAACACATGAGATATAAGCCTGCAGTCACTGTTATTCAGTTCAAACAGAGAAGACAACAACTTTGGGTCTGGCACATGCATACCTTCATAATATAGAGCAGAAACTGCATGCACCTGGGATCACCCAAGAGAGATACTAAGGCAACAGACTGGAGGAGAAAGCAGGTGGTTGCAAGGGCAGTGTGAAAAGAGACAAGCAAGCACTGACACAGCAAACCTGTTTAAGGACTACTGCAGAATAATGCAGTTCTGCACAACATGAAGACTGAGGTCTTCCTCACAAATCTAAGTGTCAGACATCAGGTCTAATACAATCAGTGCTCCATGAAAGCAGGGCTGTGAGATTGCCAGGTTTCATTCATCACCAAGATGCAGCCATGCACTAACAGTGATATTATGTCCCAAAATCCATGGGCAAGATGACAATGACACTGTGTCCTAAACATCATCAAAACAGTGCTGGTTATACAGAAATGTGTCCTGATCTTTCTTGTTTATTTCCTATCCACACCCTTGTTACACTTGAATGAAGTAACTCACAGAAATATGGCCCCCAATCTGGCCTTGTTCTTGACATTCAGTCCTTTTAATTCATACTGCTTTTGGGAGATCAGAGTTAATCTCTAAATTCTTGTACTTTCCACTGTTAAACTTTCAAGTTATTTCTGACTTCTGCGGATTTTAACCATTCTTCAAAACAAATGTTGTTTTTTTTTTTTTTGCAGTATCTCTTTCTACATGGCAGGAAAATCCTACCTTTTACTCTACAGAGATTTTAAACCATCTCCATTTGAAGCAGTAAAATTTGGCCTTTATTCAAGTGAAGCAAAAATTCTAGATCTATCCAGAGAATAATTATCTGAATATCTTTGAAGGGCATTCCAAAAAGGCAGCAACAATTTGTTCCTTAGTCTAGAGGGAAGTTCCCTATTACAGTCACCATATAGCAATTTAGAAACTATGGAGATAAAAAAAGATATGGAGGCTGCTACTAGGAGAGTCATTTGTTACCTTCACCTGGAATGAAATTCCATAGCATTTTACTGAGCCATTCCCTGAGAAGTGCTACTACAAAAAACATCCTTGGCAAGCAGGGTCACAGGCACTCAACAGAAGCTGAATTCTCAAAGGAGTCCAAGGATTCCTGTGGCAGTGATGATTGAAAACTTTTTGAAGACTGCAAGTCTAGTGATTCTTCACAATTCTTCATCATGACAACCAGCCAATTTCATCATTAGACAAACTGTGAAGTACACAGGGACTTACATGGTATTTTCAGTCTTTTTGCAGCTCTAGGCCATAACACTTTCTTTTGGATCCCAAAGAAAACTTAATCAAGTATTTTAGAATATTCTGTTGTGCCATATTTCTCTTGTGCTTTTTTAAGTATCTGTTTTATTACTGTGGCCAGAATGTTTATTCATTCCATAATTCAGAGCTTTATTATTGCAATAAATTGTGAACTATGAGTTTCCAACTTCAAAGTGAAATTTAAAAATCGAACCCAAGAAGAATAAAATAATTGTTTTCTCCTCCTTTTACCTTCAAACCTAACAAGTACATGAGTCTTTGCAGTTTTGCAGGGCTCTTGCTTTTGTAAGAAAGTTTTTTTTTAGTAGGTTTTAAAAGGAAAATCACTGTGACAACAGTTCTGTTTCCTCTTAAGCAAAGTTCTAGTAGCCCTACTATGATTGTCCTTTTAATCATATTTATAAAGCAACAATCTCCATCTCCTAATGGTCAGAAATGAAGCCAATATTGTGACAGATCATTTAAAAGTCCTGCTAATTTACAAACAACTTTTATTTGAAAAAACCCCAACCAAGAAATTGGAGTACCAAGCAGTTCTCACAGCCATGACTTGACACATGTGCTGTGGATCCCAGCTGGATTCCTGCACATGAAAGGAAATGTATGTGACACAGCTGTAAATTACAAACAGGGAGTATCTGAAGCTCTTCCCAAAATGGGAAAGTTGCTGAGCTGGATGCATCTTGACTTTATCTGAAATTCAGGATGATGTAAATACCAAACAAGAGAAGAGCTCATGTCTATGATGCGAGACTGGTGGAATTAAGTCAACAGTGGAAAAACACACCCCCCACCCCCAGAAGTACTGGCAATTCAGCAGGAGGAGGAACAAAACATCAGAGAGCATACAAATGGGGGACACTCATGACTAAGAAGTGAGTTGGGCTTAAGGGAATAAAACATATTTTCCTTCAGCTTTTATTTCTGTCATCTAGTTTTGAGCCTAAAACATCTTCTGATCATCTCTATGGCACTGGGTGGCCAGAAGTAAGCCTCCAGACTAATCCTTATTTTACTGCTGCAGAGTAGTAAAATGGAAAATCCAAAAATCACAGTGGACAGATTTATAGAGGATTTTTTTTTTGACAGACTGCCAAAAATGATTTATTTACATTATGTATCCTCTGCTGAACTTGACTTTCTCTGGCACCTGTTTTGTCTTTCTAAGAATCCAGTGCTATCAGCTCTGAGCTTCAGAGCTTACGTAGGGAAGACTCATGGACAGAATACTTGAAGTCTTTGAAATAAAGGCTCCTGAGATATTCTTTAAGTTTGGTGGCTATTAAAGAATGAGACTTTCCCATCTGGCTTGTTTTCCACCTTCCATTTAATAAACTAATCTTTTCAAATGACTACAGGAGGTGTTTAGAGGGAAGATGTGATTTTTTAAATTTGAAAATACAGACATTTCATGACAGGAAAGAAACCAAACCCAAACATTCAAGTTAACTAAAGACCAACTTAAGTTTCTTGAATTACTGTAGTCTTTAGCATGCCTCAGAAGACTTCATTTCTGATAAAAGCATGGACTTTTAACAATACTATGCCAAGGAGAGGTCCATTCCCCTGAGTGCCATTCATGCAAAAGGAATACATTTTTCATGCTTTATTTGGATTAACAAAAGATTAATAGGCGCTATCAATAAGGGAAGATCTAATGAGCCTTTAAAACAATCAAAGAAATAGAGGTCAGTCAGGAAACAGTCTTACATATCATTTATAGTAACACACTTCCTTCTCCTCTAGGAGCTCTCCAACATGCAGTTAAAGTCAGGTCACGAATATTTTACACACAATATATGAAGACTTTTGCAATTGCCCTCATTCAATTTATCATTAAACAATTACACATCATCTCCCCAAAACTACTGCTTTTTGCAGGGAAGAAACAGGAGCAGCAGAGAGGTTTGCTTCAAGTGAGCTCAGATGGTTCAAAGCAAAAATAGTTCCTAAATCCCAAATGGTTACTCAGAAAAATCCTACCATCAGCAATTTGCTTCACTGTGTCAAACACACATTAAAGAACACATTAAGTGCCAGTCAGTTAGAAAGCTCCATTTGCAATCAGTTTTCTAGATGCAGGTGGTTAGTCACTGATGTATGCGCTATTCATTGACACTGGGTACTACAATGAGATACACCTTGCCTGCTCTAGAGACCCTGTAATTTTGGAAACCGTGAAGGCAAGTACTGCAGAACTTGTCTCCTACAGTAAACATGCGTCACCTCCCTTCCTGCCCACCTTTCCATGCTCTCTTGAGTTTTCTTGCAGTATCCTCTCCTACTTTGTAAATGCCAACAAACGCACCATTAGACCCAGAAGTTGTGATTTTGCTCCAGCGCCTTAGTAAGAGCAAATTGGTCTTAAAACAAGTCACAGACCACTTCTGTGCATTCAGCCAGATTTTCCTGATATAGTCTCAGAACTGTGATGATTCCATCTACCCTGCACAGTAAGGGGTAGATTTGCTACTCAGACAGGTATAAACAATAATGTTATAATCACACCATCTCTTCAACAAAAACGGCAAGCTGTAATTATATAAATTGACCAAAACTACATTTTTGGCACACTGAGGAACATGAGATTAAGGGATTAATTCACTCCATCTACAGGTGAAGAAAAAAACATGTTATTATGCTGAGCTAAAGGCAGCGCACAAAAAGCAGATGAAAAAAGACAGAAGAAGAAAAAGGAAAAGATGCAGAAAGAAGACAAGAACCCAAGTATTGAATAAATCCTATGACACCTACCTGGAAGCAGCTTTTTAAAAGCATGTTATAGAAAGAAGCTTAAATGGAAGCCTGAGAACAAAAAGCCAATGCACAAATGTTGCTATTCAACTGAAATAAGTGACACTAATTAGTCTGTATTACAGCCATAAGTGTATATTTATTCTGGTTTTCCAAAAAGTCACAAGGGGTTGCACAAATTGGCATCTGCCTGAAGAACCAGCCTAGGCTCATTCACAAGCTCTGAGTAACTGATGAAACCCCCCTAATTTTAAACAAAGACTGCTTTTTTCAAAATATTTGATCTTTGCTACTCTGACTAGCTACAAAATTAATTTTTAATGAAAACATAAAAAGAAAGAGCAAAATATTTCTGTGGAAAGTTGACATTCAAGAAACTCAACAGAAAGGCAGCAGTTACAGCAAAACGTTAGATCTGAAAAAGCTCAAAACTGAGGAAAAAGATTAAATGGCAAAAGTAAGCATACAGTCTGTTTAAAATGTTGCAACATTTTAGACCTACTTGATCTTACTGACACATTTAAGAAGTAAACTAGTCAATAAAAGTCCATCATGTTTGTTCTCTGTCATTGATTTCGAGGCCAGAACAACCCCGAACAGTTGGACAGCTGTACATCAGCCATTACAGTTGAACTTTGCAAACTGTGAAAAACATGGATTTGTTTTTTAAGACACTGCAGTAAAGGCTCTACCAAAAGAACGACACTATTTCCATTAAAAAGCCCTTCCTTGGCAGATGTTCATTAGTGTTTAATGCTGGTCACAGGTGGACTAAACTCAGGAGAGCTGAGCTCAGTGCTTCAAGCCTGGAAGCTTATTTGCATCTCTACAGACAAATTCTTCAGCTTGCAATCCAGCTGAGTATAGCCAGGCAAATGTTACAGGTTGTCCCATGGTGTTCAAAGCTGACTTGGAAGTCTCTGAGCAGGGGCTCCCCTGTGACTTTCATCACCTTCCTTTCATAGCTGAGTTAAAAGTAATGTTAAAACAGGGAATGCAGTTAGACCTTGGAAAAAATAATTACACCTAGAGAGAGGCTATCTGATTGTTTCCACTGACTGCGCACTGCACCACTGCACCACACATAAAGATAGTCCCCAGAGTGAATATGAAAACTGCAGAGGTGACATTCAAAACTAAAGTCAGCCTCAAAATCTGCAAAGTTCTGAGTTTATGGTGAACTTCTGGGTTTCTGTCACCTTGCTTATTTCAGTGACCAAGAAAAAAAATATAACATCAGCCATCACATTCTGATGGTTACCCCAGAAATAAAGTGCAAATAATTTCTGCTGTGTCTGCACAAGATATAGTATTAGTATAGTGTACAGTATAATATGATTAGCTTCTGCATGTAGGCCTAGCACAGACGGAGACAGGCCTAAGACAATAAAAATACATATAAGTATACTACTACTACTAACTGTTTTAATTTCAAAATAGGAAAAAATAGTAACTTAGGAAATGTGAAGATCATTTTTTCTTCAGATGCTCTCAGCTCTTTCTTTTGAAAAGGTAAGAAAAATACAGATCACATCAGACAGTGTCCAGACAATGACAGAGATCTCTTTAGCACATTAATCTTTCACAAAACTATAGGAAATGGAAATACATAACAGCTTTGTTTTAAAAAGTAGAAAGATCCTCAAGCAATGATATCCAGTAATGGTCCTCTATGTATTAATATTAGGCTCACCTTTCTTCCCTAAGATAGAAGAGTAATACAATAGACAAGAGGGCCTGACATGGAGACAGAGGCCTCACTGGTGACACAGAAAATTCCATCTGTATTTTACAATATATATCTCTGTTCCTTTTCTCAATAGCAAGCCAAGAGACTTAACTGCTTCAGGACTCAGAGAAAAAGAGACATGCAGACATGATCTATGTACACTTTGTCCTGGTGAAAGCGTGCAGATGTTACAGAAGAAAAAAAATGACAACTGCTCTGAGAAGAGAGGACAATTGAAACGTGACAGATTATATTCCCCACCATGTTCCCTGTGCTGCACCACATGCAGCCAGGATTTTGGAGTACATACTGCTCCTCTTGGGCAATGAAAACACAAAATTAACAGTGAAGTCACAATCCACAGCTCAAAAGCCCTTCTTCATACTCACAGGACCAACAAGGTGTTTCGATACAACCATTTGACAGAGTTTTGCCATTATGTCAGACTCCCAGGAACCTCACCTACCTTGACTTTGGTCAGTATGACAGCAACTGAAGATAGCTGGGACTTTGCATGCACACATCCCATCTCCCTTCCCCCCAGGCCCATCCTCCTTGTCCCTCCCACCCTTTTTTCCTTTTCCCTGATGTTCAATGTGGTTCTTCCTAACAAAGGAACATCATGTGGGTATTGCAGGAGGAACTGTCTGTATGATTGCACAATCAATGCGTTCTAGAGATGGGAGAGCTGACATGTTTGCATTTACTTTGGAGGACATCAGCCAGTAAAAGTGTAGGGAATGCTGCTACTGGGACAACTGGGCAAACTGGCCTCCCAAGGTTGTCGGCAGCTTCTGGGTGGAGGCCTCCTCCCTGCCAGGGATGCCAGCAAGGTCCATCCAGGCCAAAGACTGAACATTCCCTTTTGGATATCTGAGTAAAAGTGAGTAAGATTCAACCAAATATGGAGAAAAGAACCTAGAGTATCTCCATAGGTGCTTTGTTGCTTTGTAACAAAGTTGTGAAGTCTGCAAGGCTGAAGAAACCTGTATATTTCTAGCTGAACCTGCTTATATTATAACTCTTTAGATACTATAATTCATTGTAATAGATTATAAAGTTGTTATTTAGATACTGCACTGGCAATTTTTAGAGACTCTATTAGCCATAAATCCAAGAATAAACATCCTCACAAACCCTGTATCTTACTTCTCATGTGCAGCCAAGAATACTTCCCTCTGCAACTCTGCTACACACAGTTTGGTCCCTTCATTGCCCAGGAAGTATCCCATGCTATCAGGCATTTCCTTCAACATCTCAAGACACATCTAAGAAAACTAAACAGTAAATCAAATCACTTCCTAAACCAATTGTTTGCCCTAAGCAGGAGACACAGGATATTTATTAGGTACAAATTGGATAATCTCTCTGTGGGTTTCCTGCTACTATCAAAGCAAGAGAGCACAGTGAATCTTTCCATGATGCAATCAGTTGTTCCTGAGCTCTACAAACAAGCCTGGCATCACTTCTTTAACATCTGTAGCTTGGTGATGTCAAAACAGCCCCACTGAACACTTCCCAGGGTGCTATGGATACACGCCACTATTGTTGCCCTAAAGGTTTCCTTGTTCTGTGTGGGCTCTACCACTTTCCTTCTCCCTGGGCTCCCTGGCATTCTTTCTGAGTGCAAAGACATGGAATCTTACCTTCTGACTTCAAAGGACTTAATTCATACCCTGAAGAAAGGAGTTGAGGTGCTTTGATCTGCCATATGAAGATATTGATCTGCTACCTGGAGATGCTGATCTCTCCTCCTTGCCTGCAGTTCCTTGCCAGCTCCTCCAGCAGGCACAGCTGCCTGTGCTGCAGGAAGGAGGAAGCTCCAAGGCCACTTCTCTCCCTGGCCCAACAGCATGTATGATCAGGTGGTATAATGAACTAGGAAAGGAATGCAGCTGACTGCTGCCATGGGGGTGGTGGCGAGGTGGGCCGGGGGCTGGTGGGGAAAAGAGTATTTTCCAGCCAAATCAGTTTATCAAGCCAGCCTTCCATGTGACTGCAAAAAAAGCTTTTGCCAGGCATGTGGGAGGCAGCCATGGTTAGGAAACAAGCAGCCAGGCACAGATGAGCTCAATTCTTTCACTTGTAGTGAAAGTATTTATTTTGGGGAATAAAGAAAACAAGAAACCACCCTTGCTCCTCATGAGGTGTCTTAAGGCTGAGTGCCAGCGATTTTGCACAGCTTAAACATCATTCAGGGGTACGTTGGGTGGAGTAACAGCCACAAGCAGAAGAACATTTGGTCCCTTGTCTTGGCCTGTGGTGTGGCTCCAGCAGCAGGAATGAACATGAAAGACAAAAGAAATAAGCTTGTACTGCTTTCACATGCCACACATGAACTTAATGAGAACAATTCATACCAATTAAGTGAACCTGAAATTTGGAAGAACATTTCTGTGTTGACTGTACAACCAGCTGCAGCAACTTAGGCCCCAGCAAATCTGAGAACCATGTATATTAAAGACAAATAAGCAAACTGGTTTAGGAAACAACAACAACACAAAGTTTTATATACGTTTAATGTCCAGCTTTGCCTTATGAAATATGAAAGATTGAAAGTTTTTTACAATCCTTCAATTTTTCTTAATCTTTAACTATGTTTGTTAGTTCTACCAGGAAGAGTAAAATGAAAAGTCAAATTATCAGTAAAAACATTATTTTCAAAGTAAAAATTATTCCAACAAAACCAGAAACCAAAGAAAATGGGAAATACTACAGTGTAATATGTTAGACTTCCAGGTTCATTTCTAGATGATTAAGCTTGAGGAAAGCATTCAAATGAAATCAAAACATTTCAATGAAGAGAAAAAGGAAAATTATGGTACTCTAGACACTGCTATGATAACTGTAAAACAAAACTCAAAAAATTTTAGTAGTTTTTGCGATCTTAGCGTAAGAGAGAAAAATTGTTGGAAGATGGGAAGAGTAGTGAGAATAGATTCAGGATCCACATGACAAAACAGATATAAGACAACAGAAGCATGTTAAAATTAAACATGTATCAGCAGCAGAGCTAACAATGCCATCAGTTAAGTCTTCTTTACACATCCCACTACAAAATCTAGTACTTGAATGTTTTAATCTTTGCTCTAACATATTTATTTGAGGTGACAATCTCAGTGTCAGGAGCCTGTTTTTTATGGAAATCTCCACCTGAAACGATTTGTTGATTCCTTGGTGGTTTGCTCATGCTAAGTATTATGGGTTCTTCATTTTGAAAACAGCTTTTGAATTAGAAACACCACATAATTTTGTGGAAATTTGCTCCAATTCCACTATAGGCTTCACAGTGTGCCTAAATTGTGCACTAGTGCACAATTGTGCACTAGTCCCTGGCACAAGGCACAATTTTATCACATGAGGCACAGACAGACTTTTCTTGAGGTGACTGCTTATATAATCCTATTATAGGTCAGTGTAGGTCTCAGTCTGTTGGTGAGATGTTTGTACTGTTATTTGAGCTGGGAAACCAAACATAGGAGTGATCCCTTTTGAGTCCTAAGGGCATGGAACATGGTGGCGCATGTTGGAAATTCCTACGACAGTGGCAAAATGCTGACAGACCAATCTACACCTGGCCCCCAAACATGCCTACGTATGTCTCACTGAACCATAAATCAAATATGTTTTTACAAGTTTTCTTCTTTTAGAAATCACTCAGCAGATATTTTGAGCTCAAATCAGGATCCTTTTTCCCATAAAAGTGCCAAGCCCTTTCCAAACCAAGTTAAGTGAGGAGCAGATTAAAGTATCAGTTGCTTAAGCATCTAGAGAAGCAACATTACAAAAGAATATCTAATGCTGCCTTGTAGAAGGTAAGTCAAAGAACCATCACCCCCTGTCACTGCAGAAAGCCTGTAAACTTCTCCCAAACAGCTGCTCTTACATTTGACAGCAGCTGATTTGCACAATGGGGATCTCTGTCCTCTCCCAGGTGCATCTCCTTCCCCGGCTTCATCAGAGCTGGAAAGGAAAATCAATATCCTATCCTAAACTGTTTTCAGACAAGCCTACCACAAAAGCTTAAGAATTTATTTATTTTAAAATAAATATGCTAGGACTTCCCTATCTGGAAAAGAGATAACAAGGTAGTGAGATTTACAAAACTAGAAAGAAGAGATGACCTGACTGTCTGAGTCACTGTCTCTTTAAATTAAAAAAATAAAGAACAAAACCCAATCAACAAACCAAACACCCCCACAAAACCAAAGAAACAACTCCCCCAAGAAATGAAACAACTCAAAAACCACAAACCAAAAGGAAAGCTAATGCAACAAGGAAGTAGCAGATTAAAGGAACAAAAAGACACATTTTTCCAACACAGCATGTAGCTGAGCTGTGAAGATCCTTACTAAATGGCATTTAGGATCCTAAAATTTTCTACATCTGCATGTTCAAGAGGGCAACTGTCAACTTTAGATGAAAAAGTATTCAAAGGTAATGAATATCAAGGTACCATCTCTGGCTCCAAACCCCAGAGACACACACCACTAGCGGAAGGTGTGTTATTCAGTGATCACTCCACTCTGCTCTCTGCTGTGCACTTGGCAAGCAACCACTGGAGCTCCAGGAGATATGATACAAAGCTAATAGAATTTTAGGTTTACACTGGCACAGCTATTACTGTTTCAGAATGCTTTTGAAAAGACAGGCCTGCAAGGAAGACAGACATGAGTAGCAACTTGTGGTACTTCAAAATAGGTTTTCTACTACAAAGTAAATTACAATTTATTTAATTAGTCAACCTAGTTTTGTTATCCCTTGTCAGTACATTACAAAATTAACAAAACTTGCTACGTAGTACAAACATGACACAAGTTCTTTCCTCTACTTTTAGTAAAGAAATACTGGGCAAGCTCTTGTCAGTTCACAGCTCTGTGCCAACAATTCCTATTTTACTGCCAGAAGAAAACCCAAGTTATGTACAATGTACACAGAGAGCTCAGAAGGAGATGTATGGCAGAGGTAGCATGAAATTCACAGTTTTTAAAGGTGTAAAGCCCTCTGCTCTTCTCTTGAGCTCTACCTTGTCTTCTGTCTGTAAATGGCACCTCTCAGGCTCACTTACAAATTACTATATAAGCACCAGTGTGGGAGTGCAGCCAAGAATGGGAAGCCTAAGCTGCATTCCCTCTTTAGGCCAGAAACAAAGTAGTTTCTTTAGTATCTTTTACAAAAAGAGGCAATTTGTTGTAAGGAAGGACATACCATACCAAACGACACGAAAGGCAGCTTAATAAAGTCTCTTAACAAGTAGTCATTTAGGACCAATAAGACTGGCAGGTATTCCCTTGTGAAAAAAACCCCTCCTAATAATTTTTCCATTACCAGAATAAATACAGCATTCATGGTGGTTTTTTGACTGCTCTAAATCCACCACTTCCAATAGCCGGCAGCAACTGTAAGTTCCACAGCCAACCTGTCTGAATTCCAGGCAGAGCTATGACAAGCAGGAGTCATTTGAAGAACTAAAGGAACAGAGTATTCCCTTGCCATATGCTTATTCTGTTGCTGAGATTGTACCAGAGATAGATGGAAAAAGACTTATTTATTGCAGATTAAGATCTGCCTCACTCCACACGCCACCATCTCCCCTTGCAAAACTTGTGGAGCAGTTCTTGCAGCATTTACTCTGTCTGTGATTTCTGAACTACACATAAAGATAAGGCAGAGGATGCACAGGTTTGGGATCCAGTCATTGATGACAGACTAAGATCAGTTTGAGAGATTAACAGGAGGGATGAAGAAAAGCAAAGGGGCCTATCATGGCTTGTAAGCCTGTAAAGTCTCAGAAGAGCCAAAAAATACCTAATTTTCAATCCCTCAATAATCAAGTCTGTGGCAAGAATCAATTCAGTTTCTGACTGCTGTGTTATAGTGTGGTAGGGCCCTGGACAGAACAGCAAGAAAATGTGCCTAGTTGAATAATCTAATCCAAGTGTACAATTTCAATGAAAACTGAGTACACTTGGGGCCAGGCACTCACCTTAGGAAAGTGAGAGTCAAAAGAAAGGCAACACTAGGATTTTTTAAGCCAAATTTGTAAAAAGACAAGAGCTAACATTCTTGTGATGGGAAGATCAGAGAAAACATTCCCTTTCATGCTCTTTCAGAGCACTGAATGTCTCAGGTTTGTCACTTAGTGACAGAAATCCTAGTGACAAATCCTTTTGCACACTTCTCATTTTCTCCTTTTCTCATCCCCTTCCCTCCCTTATGTCTTTATTTCCACTGATGTATTCCTTGCATTTTTACTTAAGGTGCTTTCACAGAAAGGGTCAAGTTGGAAGGGCCCACAGCGAGTCATCTGGTCCAACACCCCTGCCCAGTCAGGGCCATGTCACAGCACTCTGTCCAGATCATTCTTGGATATCTCTGTTACGGGAGACTCCACAGCCTCTTTGGGAAATCTGTTCCAGTTCTCTGGAATCTGTTCCAGCCACAGCACAGTAAAGTTGTTCTTCCTCATTTTCAGGTGGAACTTGCTGAACATCATGTTCTGCCCCTTGCCTCTTGTACTATAGCTCGGCAGAGCCTCATCCATCCTCTTGACATCTTCTTCCCTCTACCACTATTTTCTTTGATTTTCTCTTTGATATTCCACACTCCTTGACTTCAAGTAAGCATTGCATTTGATGAGTGCATGAGGGAATGTGTGACACATAATTTCTGAATGGCAGCAGACTGCTTGCTGAGGGACAGACCCTGTTGTGGTCCCAGGACACAATTTTGTTTTCTATGTAGGACCAAGAGTTCCCAGCAAACCTCCTGAAGTGGGATAGTGGAAATGAGCTAATCCAAGGAGAGAAAAAAAATTACCCCAAAAGATCTTTGTATCTTCAATTAGGGTGCATCCAACAGTCGTCCTGGCTGCTTCACAGGAAACACTGAGTTTGTGGTATAGAGACAACATAGGTCACTACTAAAATTCAGAAAATACATTTTGGCAAGCATTGAGGAAGAATATATGAAGAAGTAGGAATAATTACCATTAGGAATAACATATTAGAAGGAAATTCTTCACCATGAGGGTAGTGAGGCACCAAAACAAGTTGCTCAGAGAAGCTGTGGATGCCCCATTCATGCAGGTGGTCATGGCCAGGTTGGATGGAACTCTGAGCAACCTGGTCTACTGAAAGATGTCACTGCCCATGGCAGGGGGGTGGAACTAGATGGTCTTTAATAACCCCTCCAACTCAAGCCACTTTATGATTCTATGATTTGTGTGAATTCTGTTTTGCCATCTGAAGTCCAGAAGGGTCCATGAGAACCACAGCTCTGCTATGTGACATGTGACTGTGAAAACTTACCTAAGCATGTTTAAAGACTGCAATAAAAAACACAAAAAAACCCCTCACAAGTATTACAAATGAAAAGGTATCAAGACCTTAAAATACTGCAAAGCTTCCTCTAAACTGCTGCCACAGAATCCTTGTTCTCATAACTTCCTTGCATAATGTGGGTGTTACAGCATTTAGTCATTTTTTACAGAATTTATAAATGGATTTACTTTTGTCACAGGCACTCTGGTGAGAAATCTCTTGTTGACACAATGGCAATTTCTTCTATGAAAACTGTCTTTTAAGTTCACATAAAAGATACACTGAATAACCATTAACATTTCAACAGCTTTTTAAGAACGCTGGGTTGTAATTTAGGCATGTCAAGATCATAGTCACTCCTAAGCAGTTTAAGTCCTATCACTAAAATGATGGAAACTAATTATCAAACGAACACAGGGTGGGGCCATCTGCGCCATGCTTACTCACGCAGAACATGGTGTACCCAGACAATTCCCCCATGGGACCCTTCTGCAAAATGTACTACAGGCCTATTCAGATTAAATTGAGAAGAGAAATGTAATAAAACATTCCCTCTCTAACTTCTTAAAGCTAATATGTTACTTCTATGGAGACAAAACTAGTGTGCTTCTGGTGCAGTGCCTAGGGTAATCTCAGTCACCAGCAGATTTATGTTTTCTTTTGCTGCAGCTCTACTACACAATGAATAAAGCACACTTATGTACATAGGAGGAAAACATGGAATAAATATGAGCCAACCTTCCTGAATTCCAACTGCAACAACCCTGCCAGGATGGGAAATGCCTAATTGCTGGCACTCCATATGTCCTTTGCTTTGACAAGTGCTTTGCCAGTGAGATTTACATCCCTTCAGCATGAAGCACCAGACTGACGAAACAGAAATACAGTTCTAATTCAGGCTTTGGATGAAAGCAGGCTGTAGGGATTATACAGGGAGTTTCTGTGCATTTCTTTGCTAGTGTGACCTCAAGCCTCAGTATCACAGACCTGTCATTTGCTTCCTGCCCTTTTCACAGAATGCACTCTTCAAGTTGTGCTCAGCCCCCCTTTTCCATTCAGATCATCTTTATCTTTTCTTTGTGTGTCACCACAGTTCTTCAACACACAGCAAGCTGCTGTGGAGGTGCCTTCTCTTTCAGTCTGTCTAAAACAGGTCCAGCCTGCTCTCTGGCTGTGTACCCAGCCCTGCATGTCTCAGCCAATATAGACATTCATCTGCCCTGAAGTTACACAGTGCAAGACCACCTTTAGGGAATACCTGCATGATGTTAACAGCAGCAGGTGACAGGCTGTACAGAGAGATGGGTTCAACTGCACTTCAGGCAAGCTTATTCTAAATGACTATCCAAACAAAATTTCAATATTTCGAGAATATTCTCCTGGAATATGGAGACATCACTACAGGAGGGAGCCACAAATGCATGCAAGTGATTAAGTAAAGCAGATAGGGATCTACAGGACCACTGAGATGCCTTCAGCTCACATCCACACAGCTGCAAAAATACAGCATCTGTATTTTTGCATACTTGCCTGTATCCCTTCCTTGCCGTTCACATTTTGTCCCCACTAAATTTGAACCTATTCCCTCCTCCACACTGCTTTGGCACCAGCAAAGGGGTCACTGAACGCACACAAGAGACAGGCTTCCTGCTCTTGCTTCCCAGGCTTGGCCACATCCCAGCCCCCAGCAGCTGGCTCTGGCTGCTGCAGAAACTCAGCCTCATCCCTGCAGCCCGGGGACACAGCGTGCTCTGACACCCTCCTTCGGGAGCACGCGCAGCCTCCTCAGTGCTAACTGCTGGGAGAGCCTAAGCAAACTGTGATGCCAGAGGCTTTGGAGATTTTAGTTTCTAAGTGCAAGCTACTTTCTACTGAGCACACACAGAACTGAAGAGTTCTTGCAGGAGCACCAGAATTTGAGCATACAATTTCACATACAGAGTAAAAGAAAATTCTATGGTAAACTACAGGCAACTGTGAATATTTCAGTAGGAAGACTGAGGCAAAATGTAACCTCATAACATGTTAGCACCACTGCCTACACTCATTCTGCCACCACTGAGCTTGCAAGTGCAGAGGAGGACATAAAATTGTGTTTATTTATGATGCATCTCTTTATGAGAAAAACAACAGTTTAGGGTAGGAGGGAGTTCTTGGGGGTCATCTAGCCTAGGAAGGACTTCTGAAGTTACATAAGTATGCTGAGGGCCTTGCACTGTCCTGCTTCAAGTACTTTGAAGACGGAGATCCTATGTCCTCTCTGGCAAAACCTTTTCTGTCTGCCGAAGAATGTTTTTCTTATGCTCATGTGAGTCATCTCTTCTTGCAGTTTGTAAGCCATTGCCACCTCTTACTTTTTGTGTACACCTCTCAGAAGACACTGGCTTCTGTAGGTATGAAAGCTCCTGTAGGTAACAAAAAACAAAGCCAGTTTCTTCCATTTCCTTTGTTTATTGTGTGTCTCTGCCCTCTACCCGTCCTAGTGCCCCCCTCCACTGGACTGCCTCCAGCTTGTCAGCAATATTTGCAAGTATTTATAAAGCTCTCGTGATTGCTCAATCCCACAACAACACACTAGCTTAACAACAGTAATATAAATATTATGAATAAATTTTACAGATCATTCATGATTCATTAAAGAAAATTATTGTAAGCAAAGTGGTAGATCTAGTCGGTAATTACCACACAGCACAGGCCAGTTTCTGTAGGTGTGTTGTACAGTAAGATTAAAAAATAAAGCTTATGCAATAATATAACTATTAGGAAGAAAATGTCCCAAGGTATTTGTGTATTACACTCCACCTGAAAGCATATTGGGTAAGTACAGGGTTACAAATTTTGAGCCGAAAGTACCTTCTTTTAGAATATTCTACATCTGGCAAAGCCCCATATTTCTGTGAACTGAGATGATTTTCATGTGCTTCTGAAAAATATTTCTGAAAATCTCATTAATCACTTTGTACACATAAGAATTGGAAATCCTTCTTGCGATGAACACCAGTTTGTTTGAAGTGGTCTATAGAAAAGCTCTCCAAATTATCCTACTCTTGGGAAACAATAACTGATGAAAACTCCTCCAGCATAGTAAGAGCAGTTACCTTATCCCATGGCACTGTTCTGCAGCCATCACAAAGGGTTTAATGGATTTGTCAGGTCACAGTGAGTTCTTGTTGCCTCGAAGCCTAACTCCTCACTTTTAATTGTACAGAGAAACAATGAGGCAAGTGGGAACCATGTGGTACCAGTTGTGATATTCCTGAAGGACAACAGAAATCATGTATTTCTGACAGTGCTTGCAAGCAGCAGGGCTGCCAGCCTCATTCCTGTATTCCTAATACCAAAACCATGGTAATGGCTTTGGGGAAGTTCAAGTCCAGGTTTCCTGGAAGCATCCTTCCTTCACAGGGTATTTCTGAAGGGGCAGTAGCAGCTGAGATGCATCAATAGTGCCTGACACTCCTTATCCACATGACACCAGAGGTGCCACTCTACCTCCTTGGTCATGCAGTTATGGGTCAGTGCCTATCAAAGGCTCTGCACTTCAATGCTCATTCATGACTTGACTTCTCCAACTATATTTAAAAATACATTTAAATCTCTTACACAGATAATAAATTAAAATCTTAGTATTTTGGATTAGTCTACAAAGTCACAAAATATGCATTGAAAACACCAGCACTTATAAATTACAGCCTATATGGTATAAAAAGGATTGCAGTCATGGTGTCTAGTGAGACTTGCAGAAACTTTGTAATGTAACTTCATATGTTTATAAGTTTACTATTCTAAAGTAATAATAAAATCATAGCCACCATGATAAAAACCATAATAGAATAAAAACAATAACAACAAAGACTACTGAACCAAACCAAACCCCAAAAGTTTTCAAAATTAGCATTTGGAATTGAGGGGCTAAATATGTTGAGATTGTTGCAAGTATATTTAAAACCTCAATAACAATTTCTATTAAATATGTTGGGTCAATTACTATATTCTTAACATAATCAGAAGCAATAAAAATACCACCAGCATAGTAACAGCATTGCTAAAAGAAGGGATAGAAAAATATTTCTTGTTTAATTTTGTGTGCAGCTATGCTCTTTGTTTCTTCTACATGTACTGGTGCAGTCACTAATATCTTTGCACCTTGCCTGCTTTCCATACACAATAATGTGATAGCAAGAGAAGAAGAGGAAAAGAAAATGTGGACATTAAACTGCTATAAAGCTTCTCCATTTGCAGACAGGAGGAAAATCATTAAATGTTTAAAGCATAATTTTGAAGAGCAGTTATGGAGGAATCTCTTGTAACCCCTATGCATTTTTGACAAATCTAAATTACAGATAAAGACTGCCAGTGAAGAGAAGCGGGAGTCATGTGTCTGATGTGCAACGTTACCTAAAATCCCATAACAGTTGCCCCATTTCCCTCCCTATCTTTACAAAACAACTGTTGAACTCTCCTAACAACTCCCTGCTCCAGCTTCACATACTCCTTTCCTATCTGGCACAGCACCTTCTGCTATGATTCTAAATGTCCTCCTGACACAACGCTTGTGCACGTACTGCTGCATCTGTTACTAATTAAGGAGGGATATTTAGGCTGGTTGGAGAATGACACTCTTTGGCAGGGAAAGGAAGCCTGCAAGTTAGAAACACCTTTTCACTCTATTGCTAATATTTTTTATACACAGCAAAACCGAAAGAAAAGAGCCTGTGAACCCTCTAAAGAAGGCCAGAGTGTCTGTGCAGATTCAGGCTTCTTCCCAAGATGCTGGAAATTTTTTTTTTTTTTTTGCTTTCCTTTGAACTCCCAGTCAGATTGGCATTTTTGCACATACCTGTCCAAGACCAACCTTTTCTATCAACAGTTGTAAAAACTCTGTCTAGGCTTTCACAGATTGAACAATAAAGTGACACTACCTAATTAAGCCAAAAACTATAGTATGGCACTGTGGAACAGAAGCAGCAGATAAAATTATCAACTTGTCAGAACACGTGCAGAGCAGACAAGAAAGCATTTATAGCCTACATTAGTTTAATTTGCAAACATTTTGGAGCAAACTAACAGGATATTTAATATCAATAAAAGTGTTATAGTAAAATAAAGTATGTTCTTGCCAATGTTAAATGCTAATGCCACAATGACATCCCCATAGGATAGGTCCTTCAGAGTACTGCAACTATCATATTCAGTAAGTTTGTACTTCATCTTACAGGATTCCAATACCCATGAGTTACATAGAGATGTGGTCATTTATGTCAGCAAAGGTGTGACTAATTGAATTCAACTTTAGATACCCATACATAGCACAGTCAGCAGCCTTTACAATCAGTGGAGAGAAACAGGAGACATGTAAAATTGGATGGACATCAGCTTTATGATGAGCTCAATCATGGTTGAAGTTTACCTGTCATTCTTGTGTTAATGTCAATCTATCTCCAAAGCATCTCTAGGTACAGGTGTTGAAAATTTCCCTATTTACTTTTGCTACCCAGGTTAACTGAGTCTGTTGGTGACAATTTTTTACTTCAGGATAACTGAAGGAAATGCTTTGCAGGACGTACAGTTAAGGAAGAGTTGGTAGGGGATGTGAAGGTCTACAGCAGCTTCAGCTGTGGAGACTATGCTAGTTTTGGAACTGGTGAAGGCAGTGAAGAAGTTGCTGTAATGGAAATTCTGGTTAGACATAAAAATTCGAGATTTTGCCCCACAGTCAGGGTGGTCAAGGACAGGAATAGGTATGCCAGACAGTTTGTGGAACATTCAAAATTTGACAAAGCCCATAGCAACCTGATTTAAGTTTAAACTCAGCCCTGCTTTCAGCAGGAGGGTAGACTAGAGACCTGAAGAGTTTTCTTTGGATTTATTCAGTGACTGAAAGTTTCTATGACTCAAAAGGGGCCATACAGAATAGATGACTAATTGTTAACTAAGAAGGCTGTTGTTCTTCAGTTTTATAAACTGGGCTTCAGAAGTTCAACTTTGGATGAAAATAGTAAAATCTCGAGATATTGTAAGAACTGCTAGGACTTTTCTGAATCAAGGCTTTCTTAAACATAATCACTCCAGACACATTTGAAGACTCAAAATAATTTTTTCCCTATTGGAAGAAAGGAACAGAGAATGAGTAAACGCTGACAAAAAGAAAATCAAAACAATCTTACATATTCTGATGCACTCTGCCCTTCTTGATGAGCCAGCATTTTGCAGCTTTAATTTATATAGTATTTTCAGTGTGTCCCTGATTTTCACTTTCCTCATATTGTTATTCTTACCCTTCCCCGCCCTTACTTCAGCTCTTTTATGCATTTTTCATCCACATCAGCCATACTCTGCTGTCCAGTTCATTCTTGACTTGAATTGCAATCCTAAAAATTACTTTATTTACTCTCTCTCTCATGTGAAGACAACAGATAAAAACATTCAGTTGAATACACAAAAAACCATGCATTTACACACACTTGCTGCTTTTGTTTCCACGTAGTGGACAAATTATGTTTACTTTGACCTAATCTCCCATTTACTGGTCCGTTTATTTTATGCAAAAGACCTCTACACAATTCACAACTGAGCTAGAAAATGGCTATTTGTAGAACAATGTATGAAATCTTACTGAAGTCTTTTCATCATAATAACATTTAAAAATAGGTCTTTCAGACATCTGGAAGCAAGACTAGGAAAATGATTGCTGCACATCTCTATAAATGCATCATAAGCATTTCCAACAGTAAATCTTACTGTTTCCCTGGAACACTTATTCCACAAAAATGAAAACAGATCTGAAAATCGTTGCTTTAAATGCTTGTGCTTCTGTCAGTAAAAAATGGTGCCAGTCATTCTTAAGAAGGAAAACTTTTTATGAGAACTAAGTCCTATTGACAAATGGAACAGCTTATCGTGTTCAGGACAAATGTTATAAATCAACAATTTGTGACAACCAGCAGAGATTTAGGGCTCACTATCCTGCCCTAAAGACATAGAACAAAACCATCTCCAACTTCCATGAGAGTAATCCATGAAGAGTCCAGTTGTATCTGCTCATAAGACCAGGGCGAGCCATGGTTTGTTTTTAGAGTGGACTGCTATTTAAAGAAACACCTTAATAAGGTTCTTAATTCTTCCTAAAGCAGAAACAAGACTGTCCAGCTTGTGATGGCAGAGAGGAGGGTCAAATCATACAATCAGCATGATGAGAAACTTACTATTTCCTAACCCTAAAAAGAATTTGTTTGCTTTTTTCTGGAGGCAACCTACCTCAAAGCATTAATGCATTAATGGTTTTTATCCCAGATTTCCAAAACACAGGAATGGGTTCTTATGCTGACTGTAATATGTACATAACTCATGCACAGAGCTCCAGACACTAATCAATAACAATTTTGCCTGTCTTTTTGTCATAATGTTTTATGTGAAAAATATCTAGTTGGTACAAATTCCCTTATTCTATGATGAAAGAAAAACCTAAAATACTTTTTTCTTTAACATGTTCTGCATTGAAATGCAGAAAAATTTTAACAGCAGCATCAGCCTTCTTCATTTATCCTTCCTTTTTCCAGAGAGTTTCATACTCAATTCACAGTTTTTAATTGCTCTGGTCTTCCAGTATTTTCTTTGGTTGCAATTCTATGTTGTACTCAATGAATGCTCAGTGCCGTGGATCTGGCAGAATTGGTATCCCTCAGCAGAGATCACCATTTCCCATGTTTCCTGCTCTGAACCACTCAATAATGTTTGCAATTTTCTATAATGAAGTAGAGTAAATCCAGGAAGTGCCTTTAATTCTTAGTGCTGTTGGGTGCAAAGGATTTTCAGCTCCTTGTAGAAAGAAATTAGTGTGTAACAGCCATACTCAACCATTTGAAATGTAAATGTTCTGTCAGAAATTAATAAATTACTTGCATAGAACTATAACCTGCAAAACAGAGCAAGAGTGAAAATCTACTACAAGTATTTAAATAGAAATGTAACTTAAAATCAGCAAACTGAATTTTCTGTTCTTTCAGAATACAGACAACATTGGTCCTACCTTTCAACTTAATACATATCAAATGATGCCATTATGATTAAAATTACTAAAAGAGTATTGCTCTTGATACGAGTAGTCCACTGTGTGGCTAGCTTTCAAACTCATCCATCACCATTCATCTCTTCTACTTTTATGTTTTTCTTCTCTCTTATGTGGCATGGATCAATCTTTCAATAAGCACTCTGTTGTGAGTGTCGTCAGAGAGCGCACTCATAAATTGAGTATTACCAAACAGCAGAGTTCATACCATAATTTTTTTTTTCTTTGCACATTTTTCACATATTTTTCAGGTTTCAGGCAACATTTAAATTATTCTACCAATAAAGTGATTCAGAAAAGCCAAAATATTTATATAAATGACATTTGGTAAATAAGTGAAGCTGCCAATAGTTGATAGGATTTTTTTGGTCTCAGCAGACTGAAAGCTGATAAAATATAGAGAGTGTAACCAGCATTACAAACAAAATGTCTCTACTTTATGCTTTCAGTGTGGGGAATTGTATCTGAAATTAAGTAAAACCCAAAATTAAAAGAAACATGAAAAAAATTTTCTTCAACTCCTTCCCAAAATAATCTATTGATCTTCCCTACCAGTAACTAAAAGTTAGAACCAGATGTTCTCTATATTGCCAAATTATACTTTATAAGTATAGCACATACATTTAAAACATCACTTTTATTACTAATATAATAGAAATATGCAAAACTCAGTAAAATGAGAAACCTGCCTCTCCATTGTTTCTCTGCCCAGTCTGCACATTCTTAATCATAACACTTCTGGAAAATCACTGTTTCTCTATACTGCTGTTTCCCTCAGCAATTAAATGAAAATCATATTAATGAAACCTGTTGTCATTCCGTATTAAATCTCTATTAAGTATTTTGATACTCTCCAATGTAAGGTCCTTTCTAAGAAGCATATGCAGCAATTTTTACCTCAATATATGTTTCTGTTACTATGTCTGCACTGCATATGAAGACACTAAGAGCTTCCTAAGGATCATTTATCACAACACACTCTACTACTACTACTACTACTACTACTACAGTAGCCCACTTATTTTGAATCAAGCTGTAGCACTAGCACAGTCTAAGGATTTATTTTTAAATGACATAATGTCTTGCCTTGAGTGGGTGACCAGGTCACAATCCTCCCACAGCAGTGGCTGGTTAGATTGCTTTAAATTAACAGGCACTGCTAACAATTACTTGAAAACAGATAGTCCTATTAGAAAAAAATGGTGATCCAAATTCCACCATTTTTTTTCCCCAACAAAATTGCTAAGATTTTATTGATCTATTTATCCAACATTATTGTTAGCTGTACCTCTTTGCTCTTAGCATAAATAAGAAAACTGGAAAATAAGCCAACTCCACTTACAAAACAGTACAAAACAAAGACTGAGCATTGATGTCAATGACTGAATTTTTTCCACATAATTCAAAACTACAGACTGGAAATTTGGATTTCATATGCAGCAGCAGGTTTGATATAATTTATCTTTGTGGGTAAACTGTTCAGCTGTTTATTTTTGAGGAGAAAGAAGAAAAAAACAAACTAGCACAACCCCCCACCCTAATCTCCAATGCTCTAATCACACAAAATAAATAGTCTAAAACCTAACAACATTAGATAGCCATGCCTAAAGCTTCTCCCTTACGAAAGCTATTTTCAGTTCTCTTGCTACATTGGACCAGCTTGCTGCCAAGAGCATGTGTTCTTGGATGGGGCTGCAATTCTTGAGGATGGATAAAGCCTCCTCAGCTGGAAAAACCTGGCTGTAGAAGGAACTATGGAGAAGAAACATTGAGTGCTGCCCATCCTTGTTCTGAAATGTTCTCAAATTCTTCTTTTCCTGTGTTTGTTTTTGTTTTCTTGTTTTTTACTCTAACTGGAATGAGACTTATTTCATACCAAGAGCAGAAGAGGAGCCAAGGACTCCCTCAAGCTGACTACAGACTAGACAATTTCCAGTATTTTTTGTGGAAGTAGCACAAATACCAGAATGGAGGAGAACATAACATAACAGGAGCTGACCTTATTCTCTACTACATTTCTATTACTCCTGCTCAATAACTGAGTTTTCATCTGGGCACAATGTTTTTAAACTCTAGCTTAAGGTTGGCAGACAAACAAAACAACCACAGAAAAGTAGGACTTTTGAGGCCCTTACTCTTCATGGTGTTCTTTTAAAAAAATGGCTGTGTAGTATTTGTCTCAATCAACTAGTTTTGACCATGTTCCTCCAGAAAGCTTGTGTCAGATGCAATAATTAGTACAAGAGTGACTAGACCCAACCAGAACTACTTTGACTATTTTGCACACACTGAGACAGAGTGCAGAATTAGCCATGCCCGTGGCCTTCTTCTCTCCAGGGTACGGCTTCATGCAACCTGTGTGCTGCCATCAGGTAGTGCCTGCACACAGCAACCCAGCTGGACTCTGTGAGCACAAGTGAGAGACACCTTTGCTGTTGAAGTCTTGGTTCTTCATTTCAGGACACCAATTGTAGGAGCATCTGAGAAGTAACAGCTTAGGAAAACTGAAGGTGAAGAAAGACCTTCAAGGAATCTGTTCCAGAGCTTTGTTCATCCTTATTGGCCTTTGCTGCACTTTCCAGTTCTGCTCTGTGTCTTTGGTGTGGGGAGGAATGGAGCTGTGAAAAGCAATGAGCTGACCTTCCTGGGGACGCCCTGTCACAACAGCAAAACCCCATCTCTGAGTCATAACATTTAGAGTGCATGAATTTATGTGCCATGTTAGGGTTGTATTTTGCCTACAAGCATCATTTGGCATTTATCTACACCAAGCATTGCTTGCTAATGATTTATTACCCAAGCATTTGCCTTGTAAGGACTTTCTGCAGCCCCTTAGCTAGTCCTTTATGGTTTAGTGGGGCATCGAAATACTTCTTGTTTTGCAAACTTCAGCATTTGCCTCGTCTGTTGAGTTGTTTATGAATGCACAGAAAAGAACAGGTCCCCACACAAATATCACCTCAGTTCACTGACTCCTTCTCTCTGTTATCTAGTTGTCTGTCAGTTCAAGTACTGCCTCCCCTGTACCTCTAACTTTTCCCAACACAAAAGTGAATGGTGCCACTCCTATTAATTGTCACTTTACAAGTATCTACTGTTTTGTGTCTGTACAGAAATGACAATTCAAGATGAAAAAAAAATTCCAACCAATTGCAATGAATCTACAAGATTTCATACACTTTCCTGAATTGATGTACTCCCCACTCAGCTTTGCTGATTTGGCACACTGTGCTTACTGCTTTTAAGGAATAGCTGAGTCGTGGTTTCAGCTGGGGTAGAGCTAGCTTTGTTCCTAGCAGCTGGTACAGTGCTCTGTTTTGGATTCTCTATGAAAATCACACTGGTGACACAGTGATGTTTCAGTTGTCACTCAGTAGTGCTTATCCTATGTCATGGACATTTCAGACAAGAGGCCCACAAAATGTAATTTCTGGGGCCCACAAAATGTAATTTCTCTGCCAGTTTTCTGAGCAGTTTTATTCACTCATTCTGCATGAAATGTTAAATTAAACTAGCAGTCTCAGAAAATAACAGAAAAAGAAGAGACTAATTCATAAGGAAGACTGAATCCTGACTTGGGCAGCAATTGTGATCCAAATCTGTCCTGGAAGCAGGATGTATTTTAAAGTAGTAAAGTAAAGTAATGTATTTCCATACTACTTCATCTTTGAGGATGAAAGATGGATTTCAGTTTCAGCAGCTTTCAAAACATACCACTCTAAATACACCAAAAGTAATTAAATGAAAAAAAAGAGAAAACATACAAATAGATAAAAGTCCCTTACAGCAAGAAACCTCCCACAACAGTGAACTGAAATGCTCAATATATATTTCTGCTTCCTCTAAAGAGATTTCATTTTCTGTATTTTGTGTTTTATGAACAGCGAACTATTTTAAGCTTCTAAATTGCTGTATGATTCACATTGATGATAAGAGCCAGCAGAACACATTTGAACTTTGCACACATCTATCTCTTCTTGTTTTTAATGGTTTAGAACAGCCCTAATGTATTTACACAGGTTAAGCAGCTTAAAAGCTGGAACACAGGAAACCTTTGGGCTAAGCTCAATATGATTAAAGTTCTCACTAATGGATGAAAAGAAAAAGAAGAACACACAAGACACTACAACAACAACAATAAAAAATTCTATACAACTGTTTTGCAAACACTTAAAATAGAAGAATTTTGTTGATCTAAAAACAACTAAGTACAGTTTTACTCACTTATTAAAAATACTTTTAGTACAAATATTTCTTAATTTTTCAAAAGATACTTCAGCTAAAGGATAAAATACCACATCTGTAATACGTCCCTATGTAGTACATTTCATGCTTTAAAGTAACCCATACCCCTAAGAATCCATTTTCTCCAGTAAGGCACTTCACAAAATTAAAGAAAAATGAAGTAAATTAGAAACTCCTGTTCTGCTTATGGTTCTACAACTACAACTATAACATGACAAACACCTGTTATTGCATTTCAAAGAATTGAAAGCAGAGATTTATCTACTTGGAAATCTATAAAGATATTTTAAGTGGCCCAAGTAACAGAAATACAAAATATTATGGTAACTCATCAAAAATACAGATAGCAGTTAGATAAGTAACCTTGAGGGTGGAAAAACAAAAGTATTCTTCTTTTAGAACTTCAATATTGATATTTTACTAAAAAATGTTCTTTCCAAGATCATGAAATCTTTTGTAGCTTGAACAGGTTTCTGTCTCATTTATGCAATTCAGTTTAACTAATTCGTAAAATATCCTTAAGATCATTTAAAAATAGGGGAACTTTTATAAAATATGTTTTAAATTCACATTATTTTTGTAAGGTCTTTTCTTCATTAGTAAATTACTCAAGTCTAGGAAAAGGAGGTAATGAGCATCAGGTGGCCTACATGCAGAGGTGTTTAGCTTGGTACTCTCACTTTCAATATTATAGAATCAATTTGGGTGGAAAAGATCTCTGTGATCAAGTCCAACCTGTGACTGAAAACCACCTTGTCAACCAGACCATGGCAGTGAGTGTCACTTCCAGTCCTAAACACCTCCTGGGATGGGGATGCCACCATGTCCCTGGGGAGCCCATCCCAATGTTCAGTCATCCCTTTTGTGAAAAAAATCCTCCCAATGTCCAACATAAACCGAACCTAGCACAGCTTGAGGCCCTGAGCTCTCTTCCTGTCACCGGTTGCTGGAGCAGAGACCAACCCCACCTGGCCACAGCCTCCTTCCAGGCAGTTCTGCAGAGTGGCAAGGTCACACCGGAGCCTCCTTTCCTCCAGGATAAACACCCCCAGCTCCCTGAGCTGCTCCTCACAGGACTTTTGATCCCCAGCTGACCCTTCACCAGCTCTGCCACCCTTCTCTGGACCCACTCCAGCACCTCAATGTCCTACTGGAAGTCTATACTCTCAGTATGTACTTCATTATAGCTAAAATTTTTGTGAGGTCTCCCACAGTTAAAGCAAAATTGTCATTTAAGGAAATGCAAGCATAGCAATACTGTGACAATTAGATGTAAATCACATCTCAAAATCCCACTAAGTTTATCTAGTCAACTGAAGTGCCAGAATAAATCATAATCATAAAAAAAAAAATCCACCATAATAAAATTAAATTCATAGCATGTGTAGTCTTTATTTCTTCAGACTTTAAAAAACCTTTCAAAACAAAAAATGAGGAAATCAGGGGAACAACTTAATAAATTGTACAAAGTCACACAGTTAGGGGATCATTAAGGCTCATGCTCCTGTGACAGCTGTGGCTTATCCTGTATTTACGGAAAAGAGCTGCTGGTGACTAAAGGTGCTCACACACCAACATGAAAGTGCTAGACAGGAACAAGTGCTAGCCTGCTGTGTCAAATGATGCTATAATTAACACTTATATTAATCTAGTCAGTATTTGGGTATGCAGAAGAAATTGGCAGGTTAGACTGTTTTGAAGGCAGGGAGGGAGCCAAGCATTGCACTCTATGGCTGGTGTTTCTTTCGTCTCAATAAATGGTGCCAAATTCACAGTCCAAAGAAAATGTGTAGTTCAGCCAGTGACAATGAAGCCTTTTCCACAACATTTCATCAATATGTTTGAATCTGCTTCACACAGATCTGCTCTGAAAGGACAATGGTACAGTGAGAGAAGTCCCTGTTTCTTGAGCCTAATGATTGCTAGCTTAGCAATTAGTGCTTGCTACTAGCCTAGCAAGTAGCTAGCAAGTACCTTGTATTCAGTAGCAGACCTAAAAAAGCTTTCAAAAACCAAGCAGCTTCAAAATAAGTCAAATTTTACCTATCAACAAGTATATCTAGAATTGCTTGTCCAAGTACCTTCCACAAGCACTTGCTGGTTAGCAGAAACCGTGTGCCAGGGACATTGCCTTCTCCTGTCCAGCAGACACCTCAGTCACTACCTGCCACCAAGGATGGCTAGGTCACTTCCAATTTCTCCAAATTTCAGTCATCTGAGCTGGGATTCTCCAAATCAAGTGCACATCTCACAGTGCAAGTATTTTAGAAAACTTCACAGAGGACAATACAGTCTGAGTACAAGAAAAGGGTAAAATAGGTTTATAATTCAAAACACCATATTTTCTTCTTTGAAAAGCTCCAGTATTTGCATTTTTATGTTTGCACAATATTTCATTCTGTGGGGAGAAGGGCTGCAGGGTGACGCTGCCAACAATTAAAGTGAAAATTTCCTAAGACTGGCTGTGCCTTTCATCAGCTCTGAGCACACCAATGAACTGAAGGAAGACCACAGGGTACTCTGGGCATGTCAGCACTGGAGCAGCCCCACAAGACAGAGTGTTCCAGGGCTGGTTGATGCTTCCAGAATCTTTAACATGAAAGGCAACCTTTCATAATTCAGCTTGACCATGCTAGACCAGGGAAGAAACATATATACACACTAATCTGCGTATGCTGACCCACAGATGGAATGAACACAAGATCCATTCAGATATAAAAGCGTGGGTGGCCATTTCAGAGTTTCCCATGGCAACAATTAGTTATGGGCCCATATTAGCGTAAGACCTTTCCTGTTGGAAGAAAAGCATAGTTTCTGCAAGTATGTAGATTTACTCAGAAAAAAAAACAAAACAAAAACATGTGCTGGAGGACACTTCAGCTCTTTCTGTGCTCCTGGGTGGTGTCCCTTACCTCCTGACAAGCGTACAGACACCTTTCCCTGCCTTGGTGGAGGAGGGAGCCTGCCCGCTTCATGAGGGCTGGAGGAGGAGATACAATTTTCTATCACTTTGTTCTGTACAATAAATACAATGCTGTTGACAGAGGGTATTGCACAACCTCAGCAATTTCATTCACCATAATATCTGATAAACTCAAACAGATTAAGAAGTTTATCCTTAAAGTGCCTTTTCACTTTTCAGCTAGGGAGCCAGGACACAGATATTAATCAATTTTCCAGGGACACAGAGGAATTTCTATGGCACAGCCAGATGCTGAAAGCTTGTTTCAGACCAGTGTCATTATTATAGAACTATTAGTCTTGCTGGAGTCACAGGAATTTTGCTTTCTTTAGGACAAGTAAATGGCTTTGGAAGCTCACCATTTCTGTCAACACACCTCAGCCTTATCTGGAGATCTCAGATTATTGCCACTGATTTGCCTTTCTGCTGAGACCAGTGACAGGTATGTCTGTCAGTGACAATTCAGGTAAATGTTTCCCTCCAGGAAACAAAAACAATATAAATTGTAATTTCACACCAATCAGGTGAGAACCACCCACAAAAATAACAAAAATCCCTAACTAACTCCCCAGCTCACTCATGTCTTAGCACTGAAATAAACACTTGAGAACTCAGGACAGTCTGAAACTCCTAGGGACATATCTACTCTGTAGCCATTTCAAATATGGATTAAATTTTATTCCTTATCTAGTACATTAGACTTGCCCTGATTAAAAGGAAGGAAGATTCATTTTAATGTATTTTTGTAAAAAAATAATGTCTTTCTAACATGCTGCATTTAAGTGCTACAGTGCATTACCACCAGGAAATGCTGTATGTTATACCAGTCATGGCAGCTTCTCTCCAGTAACAATATGATGGATTCAGAACTTTTCTAAAAGTAATTTTTCAGAAGACTACAGCAGCTTTTCATAAACTACAATTGAGTGCATGATGGTATTCCCACAGCAATTAGTACAACATACAGGGGCCAGCCCTCTTTAGATCAAGGACTCCCACCAGTATAAGCCATATACTATTTTAATCAGGTGCCACTTGCGATCTTAAACAGGGTTAAGAGCCCCACACTAAGGCTAATACTCTGTTTCCTTTAGGGATAGCTATGACCTTGGGAAAAACAATGCTATGTCTAGAAAGCCAGTGCTTATATATAGGTATCTTGGGACTACTGGAACTGTTAATTGTATTTCACACATCTTTGCAAGTTGCTGAGATGTGAAACCCATAAAGTGAAAAGCATTGACATGGTCATAACTCATGTTTCTTGAGAAATTTCCAGGGGGTATAATAGAATTAAATAGCACGGCCTTAACTGTTGACACTTCTCTAAAACAGAAGAAAACATAGCCTTATTCTCTTAAGAAAAAATGCCCTTTTTGGCTTAAAAAATTGGAACAAAAAATAAGTTGAATTCCAGTGGTAACATGCTGTCACAACTGAAAAACAGCATTTAACAACAATTTACAATCAAGTCTTCTGTTATAATGCTGGGCAACGGAGACAAAATGCTAACTCTGATAGATATAATCCTTTCAGCTCTTCTTGTAACTAAAGCTGCTACCCAAGACAATTAGCATGAAAAACTGTTGTAGTAAAATATCAGCACTGCTGTACTGAGGGGATAAGATAACATGTGAGACTGGGAGCTCTGCAAGGAGAATATAGTTATTTTCAGATGGTCAGGGCTTCTGGAAAGAAACCCTCACCTCCTGCAGAACACCAACTGGAAGCTGTCATTCACTTATCTCAACAAAACATTCACACGCTTGTACCACATGCAAACGTGCCAGATCCTGTAACACATGTTCCTCCTGGTAAAAAACAAATGTTTCTTGATTCAGGGAGGATAAAAGGACATAACAGAGAAAAATCTACTTTAAACTATGAACACCATTCACAGCCTTGAAAAGTACATAATATCAGCTGCATGTTTTGGGTCACCACAAGAAATTCTGATGACTTTGTCTCTGTTACTGGTCTTAACATTATGCCTCTGTCAGAAGGGTTCTTGCAATATTATTACAAGTATTTTTTGTAGACAATGATTTAACTCTGCTTAACTGGCTTGACCAAGAATGGGAGATTAAACACAGTCAGCTGTGACAGCTGGACAGCCTGAAAAGCTTCCAGTGCATCCCTCCTAGAGCTAAGTCTTGCCCTCTACATCTATAAAGTATGGCATGATCCAGCCAGGATTTTGACTGAGTTCTGAAGGTCCCTAGGTGTGCTGAAAGGCATGTGACAAGAGTACAAGGAGATACTTTGGGTTTTTCTGATAAACTTCTACAGTTTCCTACTGTGTCATAGCTATGAAATCAGAAAGGAAGGATAATAAATTATTGATCTCACATCTATTTCACTACTTTTGGAGTTGCCCTAGATGCTTCTCTTTTTACTGCAAAGTGGCTTAACAGATCTTTAAACATGAAGGCTGAGTTCTGGAGCCAGGTGGAGATATCCTTGAGTAACGGGGCAATTTTAGACAGGACAGTTACAGTCAAAGCTGATTCAACAAGTTAGCAAGACCAAACACCCTCTATAAATCCTCTAAAGAATACACTGGAGAATGACACAGTTCACTAGAAAGTAAATTACGTTGTTTATGTATACATGCCAGCATTTCTGACATTCTTCCCCAGTGTTCTATACCTCCCTTTTAATAAACCACCCATATTTCCTTTGCCCTGTGAAATAAATGGGCTTAAATAAGTGGTGGAGAATAATCAGACCAGTGACTTACACTTCCAAACACCTATCTGGGATGAACCCCAAATATCACACAGACTTGTGACAGAAAATACTCTGTGTTGTACTCCAACCTCAACCATTTCTGGTGCAGGAGCTCTCTAAAAGAGACACCAAGAACTTGAAAAGGCATTTCTTTTCCTTGCCAAACCATGAACCACTAATAATTTCCATTCCGTTAATAATTACTTTTAACTGCCAGAAAAACACTTCACTGCAAGTAAAGATCAACCCAGGATATATACAAGGATTAAAACAGATGGTTTGAATTAAAACCTATACAGTATTAAAACAGTAAGTTTAGTTGACATCAGCATTTTTACTGAAGTAATTACATTGACTACTAGCTACTTGATCACTAACAGCAAACAATAAATAGATCATGTTAACATTTATAGTTATGACCTAAATTTGCTTCCTTAACACTTGCAGTTTTCCTGTTAAAAGTAAATTATCACATTATTCTTTGTTCAGTGTTTCAGCTACGAGGAGACCAGACACATATTCAAAGGGCATAATGACATTATTTTATTTGTACAATTTTTTTGTTGAATATTTACTATTTATTAAATACTCTCTGTTTTTCCTGTTATATAGTAGGCATAGGTAGCAAACACAAAGTGTATCTTAAAAGCAACATGATGCACATGGTGTTTGCCTGCCAGGCATGTAATTGGTCTTGTTATTTTGTCTTTACAAAGTGCAATACACAGAAAGGTTCTAGTAGATAGGGATTCAAGAGTAAATTTTTGATCCAAGTCAGTTTTCAATTTGCTTCTGAAGTTTCTGCATCAGCCCTAAAGCCAAGACTACACATTTCTAGGGGAGTAATAAATAAACAAAATCCCAGACCAAATAAAAAATAAACATATTTCCTTTCAGCATGTTTCTCCGAATATGCTCAGGGTACAATCTGGGATAGCCCACAGAAGACACACTTGCTGGTCTGGGTGACTCTGTGGCATTTCCCTGGGCAGCCCCATTCCAGCAGTGCCCAGTGTTTGTGCACAGGGCTGCAGGGCTCCAGCAGCTCCCCTCGCATCCTTCTCCCTCATTCCCTCAGCGCCTCCCAGACCCGCACTGCTTTCCAGCCGGTCCTGCCACACCGGAACAGACCTGGATTTAATTCTTCCCTGCACAAGGGTAGACAGGAGATACCCTTGGATGTGGGAGCATATTTTTCTTTTTTACCCCGCTTTTGATTAATTCTTCAATCCATACAAGTCCTTCCATTTTATCCCTGGTGTTTCTTCAAGGAACTGTTGCTTACAGTGCTATATCAAGGGCTCAAAAAAAATCCAGACTGGCAGGGAGCGAACAACTGTCTGTCTCCCTGACCAACTTCATGAGAATGAATCACAGGACTGAATTGGTATTTTGCCTGGCTCTTTAGACACTCCACCAACTTTATCAGCATACATTATGGCTTTTCTTTTTTTACCCCTTTGCACCAAATGACTTAGTAGAAGACATATAAGCACCTGTAAAAAAACAACCCAATACTTCTAAGAAAGAAAATCTTCACTGCATTATGCAGGAAGAATTTAAAATCCCCAGTAGAGTCACAATCTGTTAGATGTGCTGAATAAAACTGACCATTGCTCTTACTATTTGATTATGCTTCAATAAAAGGCGAGAATAGCAAGCAAAGTAGAGAAACCTCCATCTTGTTAAGTAGCAGGACTTGTTCCAGGTTCAGAAGCTAGAGAGAGGACTCATAGTTTGCAGCTCTGCTTCTCACTTACTACATCACTCTTCCATAGTTCATGGGCACCTCTCCAGTAGTTCAGAAGGGAAACATTATGCCAGGTTCTTTTGTTTTCCAAGGGGAACCTTGCCAGAAACTTGTTCTGGAGGGTCACACCACAGCCAAGCTCCCCAACAGTATCTCATCCCCAAGAATTACCTGGGTACCAGTTCAGTGTGCCAGAGTGTAACAAGGAAGACTGGGGCAGTTGCCAGGGTTGGAAACAGGGGTGTCTCTGGAGCCCAAGTGACCAAAAATTCCTCAAGATTGGAATGAGGCACACTTCAGATGGTGACTCCAGTTCCAGAACTTCCCAGCTGTGCTGAAAGCTCTGCTGCAACCCTGAGAATCATCTGATTCTGCTGCAGGTCAGTGCGAAGCTTTCAGGGTCACTCTGTGTGCCTCAGGAATGGCATCTTGGGAACTCCTGCTCTAGAATGTTTCTTGTTCACTTTGGATCCCTTGGAATGGTTGAGGGGGAACACCCAGTTGTGTCAAAATATTGCTGAGGTGCACACAATACTCCCTGATTTATAGAAACCAGATCTGTTCAATAACAGCTCTCCAAATTCCAGTCACACTTTTACTCAGTTTCCAGTACAATCCCTGCTGTCACAGCATGGATAAGGAACGTGCAAAATAGCAAAGAGTCTCCTGGTTGTAAAAATCTCTGGTGTTTTAAATCAGGCAGTGCAAGTTACTGCACAATAGCTGCATCATTGTTTAAATAAATTGAAAGTCACCCCTATTCAGGAGCATTTCATTACATACTATGAATATGCAGCAACTAAAGGTTCTTTTTCCTGTTAGAGATGGATGGAATTGAAAGAAATTTTCTCTGTGTGTACTTTACTGTATGGAACGATTCATTCAGTCCGGTGGGATGACTACTCATGTAGTCTGCTTTTATAATACACACTAGTGTTTATTTGCTAGAGCTACTTTTCTTTCCCCTGCTGCAAAGTTAATTAACTGCATTGATTTGGCTAGTGCAGTATACACGGTTTCTCTAGTTCACATTAAATACACAACTACATTTAAAATACTAAGCGGAGTTAAAGATTGTAACCAGGAACTTTCTCACTTGTTAGCCTCTTAGAGAGTGGTAACAAACTGCTGTGCAAGGTTTTGCATAATTTCCATCACCTGATCTTCCTCCACAAATACAAAAGCTTCACTCCGTTTGTGGGCAAAAAGTTTGTGTTTCAAATTGGCCTCACTCCTCTGAAAGCAAGTGGCCACCATCAGTCAGTGGTTCTGGATGCAGCTCTGTCCTGGTAGCAGAGGAGCAGTTCTGGCTCACAGGAGGACCAGGGCGCACGTTGGTAGCTAGCCTGCAGTCTGTAAGTCTGCTTGGGAGAGCAAAGCCCTGCTGGGATCACAAGCTTTGCCCCTGGGAGGGAGAAAGACTGACCTCTCCTTCTGACTACACCACACACTAACCACTGATGAGTTGCTAATTCTTGCAAGTTGCCTCAAAACACAGCAATCGGAGGACAGCAAATTGGCAAGTCTGTGTTAAATAGAGAAGAAAATATGATAGCAACAAAAGAGCAATGAAGGAAATACACACAATAGGAGGAATATTAAGGATGACAGAGATAACTGGATGGGGAAACTTTGGCATGTACCGTCTTTTACAGGGTATCTGATTGAAGCTGATTGTCCATGAAGTGTTTTTGGCTGGCTTGCGGGTGAAGATATTCAAAGCCTTGAAAATCTTCAGTAAATGCTGGAGTCACAGATGTGGTTTGGAAGACAGGACAAAGGAGGCAAGTTTCTGCATCTCAGGTTAGCATTTAAACCATTGGATCTACTCAGATGTAAGTCTAAACACAGACATTTCGGGGCACAATTTCAGGCTTCAAATACCTTAAAATGCTTTTGATTTTCTGAGTTTTCTTATAAAATATAGCCCCATCTGCAATTAATTTTCAGCATGTGTTTTCCACATTTAGAAATCCCAAATAGTTTTCTGTAAAAGACACGCAATGTGAAATCCTTTCTTCCCCATGAGATACTGTCACACAGGCCCAGACAAATGGTTTACCTGAAATATATACTACTGGGTAGGAAGCAAGAGTGGTAAAAGTAACTCAGAAGTGCACTTCCTTGGCCTTCCCTTGGATTTTTCTGCTAGTCATCAAAGCTATCCTTAATCCCAATGGAAAGTGATGATGGAAATATTATTTTTTTCTCTGCCAAAATGAATCTTCTCTTCAGCTGAAATGGCTTAGCCAGATCGCAGTGGTATAACTTATGCTTCTCTGTGCCAAGGTTTCTGATTCTGGCTCTTGGAATGTGTCTGTAGCAATTTCTTCTACATAACGGAACACACTTTTTGCTTGGAAACACTTAAAATAGGCAAATAGGGCAACTATTCTAAAAGCTTTGTTTTCAGGTGGAAGTTTTAAACCTGCCTTCTCAACAGTTCTTCCCCCATCCACATCCACCAGGATTCATCACACCGATCACAGTTTTCAGTTTATCAGGTTTTCCTGCCAGCTCTGCTTGGACTTACGCTCCATATTTAGCTGCATCTAACTGAGAAAACAGGCAAAATAGAGAAAGGCCATAGGAAAGATGAACCAAACTAAAAGAATCAAGAAGAGAAAATGACCACTGTGAACAAATGACTACTAAATGTATTATGTACTATTTACCAAGAGAAGGCAAGAATGTTTGCAGCTCAAGCTAAGGAAGATTCTGTCCTTTTGTCCCTTCCTAACAAGATGAGGATTTTAATATACGCAAATATATCTAGTCTTTGTGATTATGAAAGAAGTTATTAAAAAAACCCCAACAAATACTTGAGAAATGTTTTGTTACTGACTGCATCCATAAAATTTGAGTTCATCTAAATCACAAAACATGTTTACGGACAAGACCATTTTTCTGAATCGTTTGGTACCTCCTGACTCCATGAACTGAAGGACAAATTTCCCTGTCCTAGAAGAGAATATGCTGCCATTCAAAGTCACCTTTGTGTTTAATTTAATTCTAATAATTTCTTCACATGTCACAAAAGCCTTCAGACAACATGTGTCTGGCCAGCAAGACCCCACATGCTTTCCCAACAGTCCAATGAGAAGACCCCTCACCTTGACAGTAGCAGAAAACCTACAGTGTCTGGTTGAGTAGCTATGACACTACCCAGAAGAAAGCAAGCAGAATTATGCACATTGAAACAAGTCAGCTGCAAAGATGAGGCTCAGTTCAAAATAAGAACACCTAAAGTTAGCTCCCTTTATGCCCCATAGGGCAAAATATAGTTGCCTAAACATCTGTAGCTATCTCAGACTGCCCAGGATACTCTGCTTGCCTTCCAGCTTCAGCTTAAAAGGCACAGGTGTGCTATCTACAAGTTTTATGCACACTTTGTGAGTATCTAGAGATATCTCTGTGATGAATCTTAGCCTTAGGTGTCCAAGCTCCCAATAGTAAATAGAGAGTTAGGCAAAACAGGCCCTGGCACACAAAGTAGCTGATAGAGTTGACTTAATTGCCTGAAAATACATGTTAATTATGTATCAGATACCTGGGTATAAGGTTTTAAAGAGAGCTCTGTAAGCTTTTGACCATCCCAGGAAGATGCAGATGTCCTGCAGGTCCACTGGTATCACTGGGAGCCCTGCACAGAAATCTTGGCTGCTCAGGCATGTCTTTAATGACTCTGAAGTCGTATGCATGGGTTATGGATTCAATCTCCAGTTCTGCAACTGGAACACTGATACCCAGTGCACACATATAGTTAGATGGTTTATCATCAATGTGTAATGCACACAAAACATCCAAGTACAACAACAGACACCAGTAAAACAAAAGGACATCCAGATGGAAATAAAAATTGGACTGTATTTGTTTCAGAAAGGAAAATAACTAAGTCTATTTCTTAAATAAAAGTTAGGAAAATAGACTATTTGAGCATAGCAGGTTCATAAAATAATTTTAAAAGCTGTGATGGAAAAAGAAAAATATTTTTTTAAAATCAAATTTGACAAAAGGAATTATAATATAAGGCTTGTTGCTCTTAAAATTGTCATTGTACAATCAGTTCACTCAAAATTATTTTTCTTGTGCAGCAATTAAAGATTAATGCCTTTCCAAAGCTGTTTCGGAGGATAAATTAACATAACTGTAATAGTCTGGAATTAACTTTGTCCTAGCATAAAAATATGGTAAAAGACATTTCTCATTTTTTTCACTGGGAAGAAATTCATTTTGGAGCTGCTTGAGCTTATGTATTGTTTTATTAACTGGGACTAGTTCCCAGTTTATTTCTCTATGTCCTTATTTGACTTACACTCATCAGACGTAGAGAAAGAACAAGCAAACAGTATCACAACTTTCATTTCGCTTCCTAAACATATTTCAGTCTGTGTCTGGAGCAATCCCCCTCAACTGCTCTGATGTCAGCAGGTACAGTAAACCAAAGTACTTGGTGAATTCTGGATATAGTTTTGAAACACTAGTTACATTAATGCAAAATCTCAAATACAAACTGTGTATTTGCTTGCAATTATATATTTTTATATCTGAACTACAATTAATACTGCACAGATATACATCTGCTTATGAGGCAGTACTCTTTCTTGTTTATGTATCTAATTAACTAAATTAAACTAAAATGTCAAAATCACACAATTACCCATCTTCAAAGCAACCTAGAAGCCTAATTCTGCTGAAAAAAAGTCTTAATCAGGTGTGAAAACGGCCCTTGTGCTTTCCAATCCTGAAGGCAGAAAACCCATTTACCTATGGTAATTATGCACCTATTAGAAATTACCTTCCTGTTATTGCAGCCTTTACTTTCTTTCCTTGTCACTGTACATTAGGCAGCTCACGGGAATGGACAGCACGAGGGTCAGCAACCCTGGTGAAAGGCTGGAAGTGGCAGACCTGCTCAGCCCTGAATTACAGTCAAAGGCCTGGAGCAGTGGACACACCTGGTCACTTCGAGCATCACCCTCTCAGAGACAGTGGGAACCTCTCTCACTTTAAGCTAGCTGCAGTCTCAGTTTAGGGAGCTGGAAGCCAGCTTCTTTGCAAGAGGAGAGCATGAAAAACAAGCTAAATCAATAGAAAGCCTCCAGCGGAAGTGGATACCAGCCTGGAGACAGGAAACAGGTGACTAAATGTCCAATATCTGGTCTCAAATGCTGTGCGGTTGCCTAGCCAACTGCTGGCTTCACATCCTTGATCCTGCCAGGAGGAAACTTTTATGGGATTTCACTCTATCTTGGGTGGATCTGACTCCATGGCACAAAGCCAACTCCAAGCACTCTTGTAAAGCTGAACTTGCACTTTGTTTACTTTCAAGACATGTAGGTATCCCATGTGCAAGTCTATATTACACTAGTTCAGTACTGGGCTTTGGTACAAGACTACAAAACATATGTAATTTTTATCTCTTCTGCTGCCAGAAAAAATAAAACTACTGAAGTGAATTTTTAGGGAATCATGACACCATAGATCCAGTCACCAGGCAACATATCAGATATGGTACAAGTATAGAGCACATTTAATGAACTTTTTATGAAGGTCTCAGCAAGACTGTGCTGGGCAGAGCACTGTAAGATTGTCAGGATTCACGACCTGAGTGGGGCTGGATCCTCATGAGAACTTTGGTAGATGTGAGCATATTCACATGGGAGAAAAAAACTCAAACATGTAATAAACAGATTTTGTCTAATACTCTGTCCTAAATCACAAAAGAACAGCAAATGGATATTCTTTCATACTGTTATCTCAAATACTGCTGCTCAATTTATACTTCCTTCTCTGACATTCTCACTGTGCACGTGCCCAAAGAATTAGAAGCAATTAAATCAATGGCAATCACTTAAAAAAAGCAATTCCCTTCACACACACAATCTTTATTAGCACAACAAATCAGAACATAAATATTTAGTACTGTGTCTTGTATTTAAGCACAGAAACAACCAAAATATTCTTAATTTTTTGGTTCTGAAGGTAATCACTTAGAAATTACTATTTCATCAACATTGACAAAGTCACACAAAGATGATGCTATGGTCAAGTTTTATTTATAACAATGATTTTTACTGCACTTAAGACATCTGGACCATAGCTCATCTGCCAAGGATCATATAACCCTCATGTGCTCTTAAAACTCAAGAGAGAAATCAGTTGGTCCAGTAGACTGCCCTGGGGATTATTTTTGACTGTTGAATGAGTCTACTGTAAAATGCAGACATAGCGGGGGAAAGGATGAAGTCAGGACACACTAATTTTTGTTCTACTGACCTTTCTGTGGTCGCAATGAACAGGAGCTGGTGCATGTGTATATGCTTGGTAAATGTTAAAGAAAAAGTCTTAACTAGCAGCCTTACAGATTCTCTTTAGCACAGAGGACAAGCATTTGAGCCACATGCATAGAAGTAAATAAACAGACACTTGTATTTTCTGTATCCAAACCTGTTTGTTAATAAACAGAATGAACTTTATAGAAGAATTGTCTGAGAACTGATCACCTGAGTTTTAATTATTTCCTGTTTTAGCTTAAGGTCTCCATTAACATCCAAGTAACACCTCATATGCCTCTCCAGTGCTTCAATGTATACAAGACACCTAGAAATTCAAAGTATGCAACTCCAAGAAAATACAGAACTGTATCAATATAAAGAGCTATGGCTATACCTTTAAAATGTGAGCCATTTATGACTACAGGCAACTATGTCATCGCCTTTAGGCTTACTACCATACTTTAAAACTAGCACTAGAAAGGCTGATGTTACATGGCTTGCAAGTCTATAGATGTTTAATTTGCAGTCAGTAAAACTAAAGTATGGACCTAAAGAAAAAAAAAAATTGAGATGTCAGAAAATTTCACTGAAAATTATATCACTTTATTTAGAGTTAGCTGTGGACGCTGTTTTCATCCCACTTTAATAAAATTTCCTGACAAACTGCCTTTTCTGACTTGCTCTGCTAAGTCAGGAGGGGCGCCTGTTTACAGAGCAGCAGCTGCTCTGTAGCTTTGCAAGAAGCAGTGACATGTCTGCATAAAATTAATTATTATGGAAAACTGTTACTGCTGTCTGTTCTGAAAACCAGAACAGCACAGAGCTGACCAGGTTGAGCTGCACTTCTTTAGTTAATTAGATCATAGCAAGCATAAGCAGATCAATCTGACACAACATGCAAGTCCCATTGAAGTTCGTGCGTTTTGTTAAATGAGTTAAACACCAGTACCAGCTGGCTGGTTAAGGGTACATGTTCTTTTGAAATCCCATAATCTCCACCCAAGAATTACTAAGTTTATTTCTTATGAAACTTGTTCCTACTAGCCTGAGATTCAAAGCATACAGTCTTCAAATGCTTATCCTGTATGTCCAAATACTTAGTCCTATACTTATACTAAGTCCTACACTTAAGATATTAATATACTGAACTTAAAATATTAATATGCTAGAAGACTTGTTAGGGAAAAAAACCGAACTAATCCCATACAATTCCGTCATTCTTTCAATTTCATCTTGCTTACACATCAAAAACTGTCTTTGAAATTCACCTTCATTTCGCAACGTGTCCCAACCTCACCCACTATGTTTACAAAAAGATTAACTGATGCGTTTGTCACATTAGGTACCTGGGTTACTGCAATCAAGAAAGTTGCACAATCATTGAAAATTCAATATAAAAATATGATTTAAATAAAGCTACATATTTATACATCTACACACATAAAGGCATGGAAAGGCTTCATAAAACTTACCATCACCTGCAGAAAGTGAGTCATTTGCACAGATCAGTGCCAAAGTAAACAGCAGATGCCGAAGATCCATACTCCTAACTCTGTAATACGAAAAGACAATAAGAGAGTTTCTTTACAAGCAAAAATATCACTAATCTGATACGACATTTAAGCTATTATCTAGTTTTATTAAATTTTTGATTGTATTTAAACCAGAAGTACATTTAGTTTATTGTTCATTGCCTCATAAAACAATACATCATCTTGCAGTCTGGAACAGATAGTAAATACTGTATTTACAAGAGAAGTAGCTTATGCGTTTCTAGTCCATTAAATACAGAGGGAGGAAAAATAAGTATTGTCAATTGATAGACTACATCTGCAAATGACTTTAAAACTTCCAAGAATGCAAACATAAACCCAGCATAAACCAGCAAGGCTTTACAACTTCCCCCAAAAAAGCACGCTCCTTGTTTTCCTTAATTCACTTGTGCCACATACGTACACACATCGTAGAACCCCATCACACAATCCTGTTTTGAGGCTCTACTTTGCTCTTGCCATTATCACCAGCATCTGGTAACAATGGTGAAGGGCAGCAGCTGCTCTGTGCTGGACTTGCAGATTGTGCAGACACCTGCACAAGATGGCATCTTGCTCCCAAAAACCTCCTGAGGTGTCCATAGGAACTATGGGGAAAACATCTGTACCATGGGGAAAACATCCATACCATGGATTATAACCTGACCATTTATAGCCATGGAGATTACCAGAGACCTTCAAAACTAAAGCTACAACATACATGCTAAAATGAGCATGGATGTTTAAACAAGTCAGGCAGCAGTTTTTTTGCTCTGTGGCATCAAACCAGCACCATACACTAACACCTCTCTCAGAGAGGCAGCAGAGACAGAATAGCTCCACTTCCACATCTGACTGTAAATTGGTATGACAGATTGATTCTACACTGGATGTTTTCATTTAGAGATTTTATTTCTTTCTTCTTTATTTATTTCTTTCTAATCTCCTTTCTAATAGGAGATTAAAGGACAAGTGTCCAAAGCCAACTAATGAGTAACAATCTCGACGTAGGTGTTAGTTATCAAGTAACAATGCTATCAAATCTGGGTGTCAAAAACTAGTCAGTTGCTTAGCACAGTTATCAAAGTTTGAATAAGGTTAAAGACCATAAAACACAAGAATGTAGAGTATGTAAAACTATAGTAATGCTGAATTTAAAATGTAATTCCCTCAATTTTCTTACACTAAGAGAGCAGATGGAATCACAGTACAGAAAAAACCCAGAACTATTACCATCTCCATGAGCTGGCATTTACTCCAACTGCTCTAGACTAGCAGAACCTAAGCCAGACCTGCAAAGGTAAGCCAGGAAATGCTCCCCACCTCACACACATCAGGACAAGGATGCCCAGCAGCACCACTCAGACAAGCTTGGGCCAGCTTGAGTGGGCATGGGAATACTACACCAAGAGAAGAGCTATAGGAGCTCTTTGGACTGCCCAAGCACCTGCAGGACTTTTTTCTGGCCAGGCAGACATGGGTCACACCAAAGGGGGGCACGGAGGGAGGGATGGATGGAGGAGGGGGGAAGAAAGGAGGAAAAGAGGAAAGGAAGAGAGGAAGAAAGGACGAAAGAGAAGTGCTTTAGTGAGGATTTGGGGCAGTGTAGGAGTGAGACAACTTGGGGAGCAGGACCAGGAGAAGTGACAACTGCAGCTGTTGGAATGCACAGAGCTGGGACAAAGCTAATAAAGCAAACCATAGGCCAACAGTTCCTCCTAAATCTCAGTAGAGGAGCTACACTGCCACAGTACAAGGCTCATCTGAGATCAGCTAAATTTTCAGGTAGCTCAATTGGTCCTCCTGCTTCATCTGTACTCTTGTTTACAGGATTCTTACTATCTGTTATTAATAAATCTACTACAAAAATGTGCCTCTGTGTTTGTCAATTCTTCTCCTATTACACAACGTATACCCATCAGTCTCTTCTCCCACTCTGCTCTTCCGCTTTCTCCCTAAAGTTTGACTTCCTCTTTCACAGGCCTGAGAACAACGTCACTTTATTACAACTCTCCTTTCCCAGTACCCAGGCATGACATGCTGCCTTCCTATTCCCACTTTCCTGTTCTCCCACATCCATCAGCCTCTGCTGATCTTCCGACTACTTTTTCTCCAAGTCTTTCTACTTCTTCCTGCCTAGTAACAGCCACAAGAGAAGGCCAAATCCTCACAGGAGTCCTCCTGTGAGAACAAATGTGATCAGAATCCACCATTCACTTTTCAACACTGTTTCACTTTTCATAACCACACCAAACAACTCTGGTAGGACCAGGGTTGGTCCCCACATGCAGCTGTCACAGCATGACTATCCCCTCCATCCCTGGACACCTGACTGGTAGCCATTTCAGTCTCCTTCCAAGAAGAGTCTGGAAGGTTTAGAAGCTGAAGCACTAACCCAGGAGGCCTGGAAACACATTGCAGATGTCAACAAACACACTGCACTTCAGTAAGGCCTTGTTATCCTCTTCCAGTACTGCTGTTCCCTCCTGCAGTGCTTGTTTACATACCTGCAACACAGTGAACTCCATCAGGAGATTGTTCTAGTCAAAATTAATCCATAAACCATTATTGTAATGAACCTGTTTGCAGACCTGTTTTATCAGGACTCCCCAAAGACACAGCCCATGAGCAGAGCTGGGGCATTACAGGCATGGGAGTGAGCAGTCAAGTGGAGGGGAGGGCACAGCCACCCTCCAGCAGTAGCTATTACTTGTTTAAGAGCAATTCTACAATTATTGAGAAATGCCCTGCTCAGGCACAGACCTTGACAAAAACAACCACCACTCTGAAACAGGGCACAGGATTAACTTGTGCTCCTAAACATCAGAAATGAACAAAATTGCTGCTTCATCCCTTGCCCTTCTGTTAGTAAAACACAGTATAGAAACAAATTAAATTTCTTCAGTGGACTCTCACAAATTCCAGAATCTCAGCAAGACAAAACACTGTCTTGGCTTTGCCTAAAACCACATGGGATATCCCACTGAGTTATCCATTCAGACAAGTTGTGTCAGTGAATAATATCCAACTGGTACACTCTGAACATACCCAATATGGACAGGACTGAGCTCAAAACAGTAACTGCTCTGAAAATATGGATGCATGATGCTCCACCCTTTGTGCAAGAGCCTCTGTAAAAGGCCAAGTTGTTCTATCTCCTTGGAGCTGCAACTCAGAGCCCTTGGGATAGGGCTTGTACTCAAGGCCTCACCCAGGCAAATGGAGCTCTGCACGGGTGTGAAGCAGCAGGGACGTGACCTCTGCATCTAGCACAAACAACATAAGCTCGGCTGGGCTGCAGTTATGACAGCCACTTCTAGCAGTATTTGAGATGAAGTGAGAGCTACATTGCCATGGCTCCAGGCTCATGGGAGAAAATCTGGTGGAAAGCAGGAACTGCCCCATCACAATACCACTTTTGGTGGTACAGAATAAAAATTCTGAGAGAAGGGTCCTCTGAGTTACCACTTGCGTCACCATCAGACAATTACTGCCTTGCAGAAAGTTCTTGAAGATCTGTTCCATAATGACCCACTGCCCTTGCTCTAAGCATTCTTGAGAGCTTGCTGTCAATAGGAGCAGCACTGTCCAGACGCTTCTCTGCTAACCAAGCAAGAGACAGCTTCTCTGCAGGCATTAGGACAAAACTGACCTTTTACAATCCAGTAGTATTTACCTCCCAACACCTACCCTATGTGCCTATGAAAGACAAATGGCACTAATAAAGTGCCTCTTATTCAAAAGAAAAAAACCCCAAACCTTAAAGTTTCTGAAATACTATATACTATTCTAAAGTATTCTGAAATACTAATATACTATTCTAAAGAATTATATTCTATGTCTTACCCAACTCCAGCAGCCTGCAAGAATGAACAGAGTTAAAATCAGGAAAAAAAAAATTACAGCAGCTGACTGTCCTCAAGCCAGCTGAAACTTGACCACAGAAACATTTGGCTAGAGGTCAGCTCAGGCTAATTACTTCAGTACAGAAAGAGAGCCAGGAGTTATAAAAAGGATAAAAAAAATATCTTGGCCCTTTTCTATAGCAATGTTGGAGTAAGGTCAATCACAAGTGAATTTAAACACAACATCTCTCCAGTGGGATATGAACAGAGTCAGCATAAACAAGCGAAACTGGGCTAAGAAGCTCCCTGAGAAAAGAAACAGTTTAGTCACAGCACACTGAGTTGGTTCCATCTGCTCTGGTCAGGTAAAAATGTTAACACTCAAAGTAAACCAGAAGGAGACCTGCTTATAAGAAAAACTTGCTTGAACTGCGATCTTGACCTTTATATAGTTTTTGAACCTGAAAGAACCAGAAGGAAAAAGGGGGACAGGGACATTGAACTGTACCTATTATGGCACTTCTGTTTTTGCCATGACCATTAATTCAGGGTACTCCAAATATGAATTTACTGGTTTCTCCCCAGTAACCCCCTCCCGTTTAGCACTGCTTGCAACAGCAGCATCTGTGCAGCCAGCACAGAGCAAAAAGCAGCCTCTCTGCTGCAAACCAAACCATGAAATTACTGAGTGAAGATTAATCTGAAGAGTTTTCCATACACTGCTGTTTCATCATTCCATTAGATCAGAAAGAGGCAATAGCACAAGAGTATGCCATGCATGAGAATATACACCAGCAGATCCACCACCAAATAAGAACAAGTGTTGAGAAGGGAACATAACTCCAGGCTCCCCAGATCTGAATCTTCTTTATTGCAACTACCAAATATGTATGCATGTACCTATGCAGAATTTTTCTGGGTGAAAGGCCTTTGTTATTCAGAGTGTGAACATTTCTTAAAAGTTATTTCAGGGCATGACCAGTGACACCAAGAGGTAATCTTTCTGTGCTTGCCTAAAAACATTCCCATCACTTTGGCTGATAGTGCATAGCTGAAATCACTTTGCCTGCATACCCTCATTCCCCTGAGTGCCAACAGGATGGAGTCATGCTGCAACTGAAATTAGTTTTAGCCCTTCCGATCAACACAGTCTAAAACTGCAATGGACTTAAAGCCTTCTTCCCTTGCTTGCTGATGTTACGGCTTGATTAAGTCATCAGCAGCCCTTGGACGAGTGCCTGCTTTTACACAGCCCTCATCAGGGCTCTATACTCAGCCACAGTAAGAAACAGAGATAACAAATTGTCTCAGCTGATATGAGGAACACACCACTCACCTATTGCATACTGTTATCCTGGATACAAAAAGATCAACGAATGATACCACAGAAGCAGAAGTTACGTATTCCAAATTAAAAAACCAACCAAACAAAAACCTCATAAATGGTACATTTCACTTAAAAAAAAGTCAAAATCTTAACAAAAAAAGAAACATAAAGTTGCACTTACTATACATGTTTTTATGCAAATTTGAGGACTATAAAAAAGTACACTATAAATACAAACTAAATCTATGGAACAGAAGCAACTCTATTAATTAGGTCTTTATGTCAGCTAAATAATTTATAGTGATTTCAAGTGTTAAAATGTTAAAATTGCAAATAGAATCTACTGAATTAATTTCTCACTTTGAATTTAAAAAATATTTTTCCCTATACAAACTTATGATTTTGGAATAGAGAAGTATATTAAATTTTAATTTCAACACACAGTTTATTTCTCTCTCTACTGTAAGAGACACCTCTAATGCTTTTAGTGGGCTTCTTTTTTCTATGGATCAATGTGTCTATTAATTACTTTGATTTAAACTTGTAACAGGCCAAATAATTATCAGTTCTTTGATATGGTTAAGGAGTCCTTCAGTGAATCCACATTTGGACATTTCTCTGGGGTTGTACTGAAAGCTCTTTAAAGTCATTCTCCAAAAGCTTGGCTAATAACTCTAAGGATGGCTGTGGTAAATGAAGTATCACTTCTTTACTTACAATAAAATGTGCTGTACTTTGACAGCAGTAACCTAATGGACTAGGTACACAGAAGGAGGATCTCAGCTCTTAGACTAGTAGATCTCTCCATCAGAAAACAGTTCCTAAAAAGAGGATTGCAGTTATAGTCTTAAGTTACTGTCTACTACATAGATAGAAAAAATTGAACTTGGAAAAGACTCAATTGCTCTGTTTGCCTTTCAGCCCCTCAAACCGATCAAAGCAGTGAAATAAATGCATTTCAGATGAAAGTGCAAACGTTTAGCTGCATAACATGCAGATGGGAATTCCTGAGCAGATACTCAGCTTTACATATAATTGTATCATTAAGGAAGATTCAGGCCTATTTGTGAGAATGGTAAATTTTTCAGGCTAAAAACACTTTCTCAACTATAAGTACTAATTCTTCCAAAGCTTCTCGGTTTGGTGGGGTTTTTTTTGGTTTTTTGGGGTTTTTTTTTAGTTATTATTAGTTATTTAGTTATTATTAGTATTATTAGTATTTATTTAGTTATTATTACATAGAAGTCATCCAAAAGACAAAATTCTGCTCTTTGCTTTGTTATTTGTACAATGAATTGCAAAGAAAAGTGCTAGAAGCAAATGTATATTCCAGTCTGTTTGAAGAAATACAATGCATCCAATTTAATGTCCAATATCATGTTAAGAAAGCAAAGAGAAATATCTAAGTCTGTATCTATTACACCCCTAGTAATCTGTACTAAAAAAAAAAGTGATTTTAATCAATAGCCTTTCACTGAGATAATTATTCACACCTTACATAAAGAGATTAAACGGTATTTCCAGCTCTGTAAAAAAATCCCAAACCACAAAGCAAAAGCTCTTCATTGCCTTGCTGGCATTGAAGTTCAAATCCCATCAGGACTACAGCAGTGTGGACCCAATCCAGCAAAGCAGTAAAAAACATCTGATTTTAAGCAGGCAAGATTATACATCTAACATGAGAACATGGCTAAGTAATTCTCCTGGCATGGTGAGAGAGCTTAGCACCTCACAGAAATTAGGGAAAAATAATGAAGCACAAGAAACATGGTGCAAAGCAACCTGTGTGACACCGCTGTGAGTTCAGGCTGGAACATGAGGGAAAACAGACAAGATTATTTTATGCTTGATAACAAATTACCATTTTATATGTGCTTTTGGATCATTACACAGCAGGTCAGTTCCACCGTTCAGTCAGGACAATCTCTGCAACGTTTCTGCTGTGTGCCAGGAGAAAGCCAGTATCTGCATTACTGCTCAAATTAAAAAAATACTACCTGGTACTTGGGCAAATATATTCAGTTAGGTTTCAGCACATATCATAAATAAATCCACATCTGATCTCTTGGAGCTCTTCTATAACATGAAAACCCTGCTCCCTCTGATTTCCTTATATTGCTCTTTGAAGTCTGCAAGGCAGGTTTGAGTTCAAGGTGATTGGAAGAAATTGAGAATGCTTTGTTCAAAAATGTTTGGCTGTAATCCAATTCTATTTCACTCGAGATCACTAAGAGTTTCATTATTTTGGAACAGTTTGGTAATAACCAGTCATTTTTGCTCAAAGAGCAATTTCAGGAAATCAGAGCTAGCAGGCTTTTTATTTTAAATAGTACTTATTTAAAAAAAAAAAAATTCTACTAGGAAAAAAAATCCTCAAGAAGTTGTAAAATTTAAGTTCAAGGCCTGATATTTAGCCTAAACTAACGGAATTACTTAACAGATCATTACCATGGGACAAATTAATTATATGGTTTAATCACATGCTAAATTATTAGTGTGCTCCTAATCAGATTAAAGACTACATAACAGAGCCTGTATGGCATTTAGGAAGTCATTAACTTAAATAGCACTGTAAGTGAAAAGCTAGTGAATGACAGACAAAGCATTTCTGAGTGCATTTCTGCATGACCACTCAGGACTCCAAGCACTCACATACTTACTATCAGTTGGTCTGCAGGAAAAGAATCTTCCTGACAGAAGGTTTAACAGTAATCACTGCATTTTGATTTACTGCACTTTTGTATGTCTTGCAGCTCATGCAAGTTTAAGATGTGACGTATATTCATATATTTTGAGTCTGTAATATGCAGACTGAAGCCAACTTTAAATTTCAGTTAAAGTGATTCAGATTTAACATACAAGCACACCTATTCAATGCAACTGTTTTTCCCAATAACTGCAAGCAAAATTTAAAAATGTTTAAGAAGTTCTGTTTTAATAACAAACAGTATGACTGGCTTTCCATGTGCCCTCTCTGGGATCATACCAAGATTGTTCCCTCCCCTATTTGCTGCTGATTTGGCACTTTAAGTCCACACAAACCTGAATATAGAAGTGGTGGGCACCTACCAAAAAGTAGGCTACTGCATTCAACAACTGCTTAAACTACTTCATATCAACACATAGAGAGATTTGGAGCTAGATCCTTAATTGTGAAAATCAGCAAAAAGTTGAAATAAGTGCTGAATGAAACGAGCAAGTGGAGAAGATCATTCAGTATTTTTTAATGCTGTGCTGCCAAAACAAGTTTTCATGAGGTAAGAACTAGCTTGGAAAGAAAAGATGATCTCTGTTCAGACCTTTCATAAAATTCTTTAAAAGTCTGTTAACTTCTGTCTCCACCTGTGCTGGTAAGACCTGGGATACAAAATACCCAGCTTTTAAATTTAAAGTATGTTTTGATGAAGCATCACACATACAGAGACAGACTATGTCCACATTTACCAAAGTGGCTTAAAAACATATGAGCATTTTTAGATACCATCCAAACAGGATCTGTAAAACCTTTATACTGAAACAATCACTTTCGATACGCATTTTTATGATACGGCTGTTGATGACACCTTTTAGGCCAAGAGCTGTAGGAGGAATGCTGCTAATTTTTAATTGGAGATTTTTCCAAGGCTAGAGTGTCTAGTATTTCCAAATATAGGGAGCCTGACTAGCTTTTTTGCTGACAGAGTTTACTGAAAGTGCACAAACTGTGTACACAGCTTGATTTTTCATGGCCTTCAAGGAACTTCCAATCCACGTTTTGCAACATACAATGTCATTATTTTAGCTGTTTCAGTTATCACAGGCCCTAAAAGAATTCTTCCCAAGGAAGCAGCAGAAGTGGGGTCTGGTTTGTGTCATGTGCTTGCACATACTTACACACATGCACACAGTCATATTGGTGTTTTGATGAAACCTGAAGGTGTACTTTGACAAGCACTCAGCTCATTATTTACATCCTGTCTCTCTCTCTCTCTCTCTCTCTGTATATATATATATATATATATATATATATATATATATTTATATATTTATATATTTATATATTTATATCCTGAGTTTTTACATATGAGAGGGTGAGATTCCATCCTGTGAGGCAGATGAGCATGGGTTAGATCTGATGAGCAGGAAGTACGGGATGGCTCATGGAAAGCCTTTTTTCCTGCTCTGGAGAGGTAGAAGGGTATGTAATATGGGATCCAGAACAGCTTTGAAATATGACTGATTATTAAGGAAGGGGAGACAAGTTTGGATTGCTCATTGAGTGATGAAGCCAGCCTGCTTTTTAAGGTGCATAGTCCAAGCAGACATGCCTGGTAATCTCTAGAGTTAACGATCTACTGAACAGTTACTGGTTCAGAGAGTTTACCTCCTGGTAAATCTGCGTGGGCACCTGCAGCTATCATAGCACTACAATGATGGCTTTCTCTTAACAGCTCATTACCTGTTAAGACATAAAGAGAAATTCCAGGCTGTGATTAAAAATGCACATTGGAAACTGACAGAGCTTTGTTCCAATGCCCATCATTTCCCGTAAGAAAACTTCACCAATGGAGAAATTAAGAAGTGTCTGTAAAATAAGCCACAGAAACAACCATATTAATTTTAAAGATAATTTGACAGACCAATTTCTAAAGAGGTATTTTAATTTTAATACTATGCCAGATAGTATTTCCCATCAGCAAATCCAGAAGTAGCCAGCAGCAGAAATCAGTAGCATTATCCATTTAAAAGACAGAGAAAGGGACACACTGGGAAGAGGAACATTTAGACCTGCCTGCATTTAAACCTCAGCCTAGCAGCAGAGTAAAGCATGGATTACAACACCCCCCTTATATACCACAGAATATTACAGTCTTGTGGATACATGGCCAGCCATCTCACCAACACAAAATAAAGTTGTAGTGGATTAAAAAAAATCCCAAAACCAAAACCAAACAAACCAACCAAACTGACAGTTTGCATTAAGATGGAAAGAATTGCAATTAAGAGGAAAGAAAAGCTCATCTGAAACACTCAAGCAACCAGAAAAGCCATCTTAATAAGTGTATAGCTCTTTCACAAACAACAGAAATTAACTGTGCTCTTTAGCTGCAGTAACATCAGTGTAGTGGATGTAAGCCTATTATACCACATATACCACTTTTCAAATGTCAGAGACCAAAGCAATCATAGCTCAGCATTACAACATTTGATTTTAGACATCACACATAAAGCACATCAAGTTTGGACTGATCAAAATGGGATACTATGCAACAAACAGGTGCTACAAACAACAGAGCTGCCCCGTGTAAAGCTGGCTGGCTGGCCAAGCGACAGCACCGCTGCCTTCACGGATTTTATGACTTCCTTCTCTGCAGGAACTCCATCACAATACCAACTCATTAAAAAAGTGAAACTTTGGAGCACATTCAACTGTTCATTAAAAACGGGAAATGCACCCACATTTTCCACTGCTGTCACTGTTATTTGCATGGGACCATGAGGAAATAGATATTTACAGATAAAATTCACAGAGCCTGGGGCTTCACCCACAACCACTCTAAGTGTTTCTCAGGCACAAACCCACTCTGTGCTGTCTATTCACAAATATAAATCCCATACCAAGATAGATCTCAGATATATCATTCAAAAAAAGGAGCAGACTAAAGGGCAGGACATTGGAGGGAGTTTTGTAAAGCCCTGCTGGGGGCTCTTCTCCTCTAGCACATCACCCAACTCCTCTGAAGTCTGACTAGGAGCCTTGACCTAGTATGCATTTTTATACTAAAGCAGGAAGCAAGACTGCTTGCCCAGAGGCCTGTCAGCAAAAGGCTTAGGAACTGGCTCTCTCCCTTTAATCAGCCACCACTAAACACCCTCACATCACTCACCCCTCGGCTCTGAATGGCAGTCTCACTCACATGCCATGTGGAAAGTGTCAGCATGGAAGGGAAAGAGCAGGACTGTTCCTTTTTTGTAGTTCTTGTACTGAATTAATTTTATATCACAGGAAGCTGTATTATTGGAGAGACCAAAGACTTTCATCTTAAGAGAAACTTTTAAAAAATGTAAAATAAAAATGTATATACATAAAAACATTTTATCTTTTTTTTTTTTAATTATCATTAGCAATGATACTATCTGGTAAAATATGCATGACACCAATCACACCAACCGTGTAACAGAAGCCATGTTCACATAAGTGTGATGAGACTGACTGCTCTCAGGTTCAACACAAATTGTACAGCAATATTCAATAAATCACTTCCTCATAGCATATATTTTCCCCAACATTATTAAAACTGTGGAATATCACAGCAGACAGAGTTTTGAATTGCCCTGATGCATAAATCCGTCCTTATTTTTAGTTCATTTGTTGCATACAAGTTTTTCTTCAGTAATCACACTCATTAACTGGTGACTAAATTCATATACTTGAAAGAATAAAAATCAGTCACACATAAATGCAAAAGGTTTAAATTCTCCCCTGGTAACACCACATCAACATCACATCAAAGATGATAAGCACTGTGCAAATAGCACTTCCTAAGGATTGGGATCTTTTGGTTCCTTCTGAAAGTTCATAAGTATTAGCCTTCATTTACAAACAGGAAACTGAAACACAACAAAGTTACAGAAGGTGACAGAACCCGAATGAGTTTGTGGTGGAGCTCAGAAGCAAAGCCAGACCCCGCATCTAAGCTGTGTCCTTCTAGTTCTAGGCAGCTCACAGAGGAATCAGGAATGGGCAGTTTAACTATGGATCAAATCACTCCCTGGGCACAGGAAGCCAAGAAAACAGAGCCCAGAAGCAGTTTTCTGTATGGATGTTTGGCCATGTTTCAGCTATAAAATAACAGAAGTCATTCAAAAACTGTTTTCCAGGTGTGCTGAACTCTGTATGAAAAAGCATGGTAACCACAACAAAGAAGGCTTTGGTTAAGAACATCGCTAATGACTAATTTATGCATACTTTACAAGCATTTTTACAAGTAACTGTTCACTGTTCTGACCTTCTCATTTCCTTGGTGAAATTCATATAGGCAAATATCCCAAGCAGAGATCCAAGGTGCATGAATAAATCTAGGGCTATTCCATCTGGTTTCAGAAATATAAAAAACATAGACATAGGATAGCAAGTTTTATCTACTGTTATAGAAACTGAAGCCAGAAATATCTATAATTTCTCTTCTATTTAATGACAGTACAACTATGTACACTTAGACAGGAATAGCCAGTTCAAGTCTCATAAAACTGCTACAGTAGACACAGATAGCAGCTGTAAAGTCTCATGCAGCAATTTAACACCAGATTACAGCTTTTCAGCTTCACGCCATGAGCAACCATGGGTCTGAATGCCTTATACACTAGATATTTCTGTGATGTCCAATTCAAATTTACACCACTGTATTCTGATTAGACTTTCAGCAATACAGGAGAGAACCAATGAATTAGACATTAATTAATGTATATTCAAATTCAATGACATTTTTAAGTGTTATTTAAACCATGATTTGTTACCTACAGTGTTCTTATAGGCATTTTCACATTCTCCCTCATTCATAAAATAAAGATTTTTTTCTCTATTTGTTTCAATAGTGTGCATTTAAATTCAGCTAATTAGTATCCTAAATAGCACTCTATGTGGGAAATGGCTTGTTAAAATGCAGTGTAATAATTTTTCTCTTTTTGATTTTTTCCTTTTCACAAGGAAAAATGGCTTTTAACCACTTCACAGAGTCACCCAGCCCTCTGTCTCAAATGCTGGCTACTAGAGATTGACAGAAGGGCTTGAAGTCATCAGTTTAATCAGGACTGAATCTGACAGCCCTAATTCATATATTTAGATTGTTTTGGGTATTAAAATAGGACAATTAGATCCCAATCAGAATTTTGTATAATGCACATTCTAAGTATCACCTCCTGCAGGAATGAATCCTAGGATCTGTGTGGATTATTTTGGGGTATTAAAGAACACTACTGATCAATCTGCTTAGCCAACACTGGTAATAAAGTCACTCGCAGGTAAGATAAAAATTATCACCCTACCTCAAATGTCAGCAGGGGATGGACAACGCTTCACGCCTCCCTCAGCTCGACTGCAGATCACAACCCTCTCCAGCCATCCCAGCACCTTCATGGAAACAGGAGAAACAGACAAGAGTTGAGCTCTGGAACAGCAAAGGTCACCTGCGGTAGGAGGGCACTATGACAAAATCCAGGCTGGTGTCCTGGTCCTGCTGTCCCTGAGGGAAGGCCACCAGCAGGGCTGTGTGCCCGGCGGCGCCGAGTGCAGCACCTGGGCCGCTCACTCAAACTGCACCGGGCCCCGGCCCCGCACCGCCGAGGCCTGCCAAGCCACAGCACCCTGCCAACCTTGACATTAATGTGAACACACACTCAAAAGGCAAAGAGAGGTCAAGGTGACTGATCAACTCACTCTTAATGCACATTCCTGGTGAAAATCAGCTGCCCTGGAAGTAATCTCTGAACCACTAAGAGGATGAGTAGTATCTCACTACCACAACAACAACAACAACAACAACTCCTCCTACTACCACTTTAGAAAATGAATTACAGCACAGTAATTTATAAGCTGGTGAAATTAAGAAAACAACATTTCATTTCCCTCTGAAAGGAGAATGTCTAAATCTCATGAAGATGGCACACTGATTTTAAAAAGTAGCATAATATGTTCTGAATTCCTAAGCACATTTTCGTTGCCATGATATTTTGGCACAGCAGCAGCATCCAAAAGAGTTCTTAACTAGCAGCATTTCTCTGTTAAAGAAAAATAACATAAATTCAGCATGGAAAGTTACTTCTTCCCAAGAATTCAAGTCAGCTTTTGAAGGCATTTTAAAAAGTCAGATATTTAAAAAGTCCAATAATGCTCACATTATTTGAATAATTCACAATAATCTGGTTTCTAGTGGGTGGGACTTCAAAAAGATGACCAGATTTCACAGCATCAAGCTCTTAAAACATAGTGGGGAGAAAATCAGACTGCAAAACCCCTCAAATAACGTTTAAACAACTACTGTGTACATGCAAACTGAATGCCTAGGGTCACACTGCCCTAGCCTGAAAAGAAAAAAGTAACATTTTAGAAGATAATTTTCCTCTACTGAGTTAGCACTAGCTGAAAAAAGAGCATCAAGAATCTTTTTGTACCCCCAGAATTTTCTATCTGTTATGTGTATAATTTTAATATACAGACAGATCACTAAACAATGGAAAGCAAAATGTGCTTTTGAGTGAAAGTTTCATCAATATTTCTCTGGAATCCTTCTATAGTGCAATGTGTAAAAGGCTGACACCTCCAAGTTTATACTAAAAAGCCTCAAAACAATACCCTCCCCACCTGCCAAATGAGAAAATCCCTCAATATAGAGAAAAATTGAACAGACATTTGAGATAAACAGAAAGCCATTTCCATGCAAAAGCATGACTAATATGTAGTATTACTATAAAAAAAATAATCTTATGCGCGGTTATCCAAAGTAAAACCTGTAAGCACGGGTCCCTCCTGGTTCACATCATATAGACAAGCCCCTACATTATAAGTCTTTACAGTAGTCTACCCCATAATATGCTCAGCCAAATACTATTATCACACTTTTTAGAAAGCGCCTGCTCACATTTCGGCAGGCTGAGAATATTACTGACTGTGTCCCACAGTTATAATACAGAATATTACTGATTGTGTCCTACTGATTGTGTCCCACATGTAATTCTACAAGGAGTCTTGTGTTAATTTAATTTCGAACTTTTGAAAGAACTCTGAATTTCAGGCAGAATAACTGAGCAGTGAGCCACAACTCCCATTTCCAAAAATAAAAGGACAGCTTAGTGTGGAACAAAGTTATAAAGTCTTAGCCAGCTATTGACTGAAGTGAGCTACTAAGGACTACTGACAAATTCCTTTTTCAAAACACTCGCTGTGGCACTAACAAGGGGAAATGACCTTTATATGACAAAGTCAGAATCCTATTACAATAGGACAGAAAAAATTATTCCAGCAGTCCTTCCAAAATGTTTTGAAACCCTGCTCAGCAGCAGAAAAGATCTCTCAGCTACTTTATGGGCAACAAAGGGAAATGTCCTAAGTTCTGATTACCTGATTGTACTCAGAACATTTTGTTTCACTCTTGGCAGCTGTGGCGATGTGCTCCAACCCCTGCTGCTTTCTGCTTGTGCAACAGCCACCCGGGGTGGCTGTGACGGCTACATCTGGCTCACAGATACCAACACAATAGTTAAGGGCCATAAATCTTGCTTGACACCTAAGGCCTGTGAGGCTTGTTCAACAGCTGAGGGCTAGTTGAGCATGCGCCAAACGAAATACGGCTGCTGTGCAAATATGACCATAAGTCAATCATCTTACTCCATGAACAGTGGGCAGCCTGAGGCTTGATCAGCTCTCCTGCACAGAAGGGGCTGTGTTCCAGGAGCTCCCTTTCAGCATGGACACCTCTCTACATTAATTCTTGGGGCTGAGAGACTCCTTGCCTTAGAAGATTCTCGGTAAGTGATTAGTAACATGCTAAACTTCAAAATTTTACCTAAGTGACATAAAATATTGATTATGCAATTACAATCCTTTAGCCATAAAGTGTTGACCAAGCCTGGGACTAAGTCTGGATTCACGCACAACTAAACTCGCATCAGAAAATTTGGAACACAGGGGAGTCCTTTGAGCCTTGTGACTCAACAGGATGGTCTCCTGGACAGTTCTGTATGACTCCATCCTCTGTGCTGTAAAAAATCAAGTATATCTTGCCATTGAATATTGTTAAACTGCTGACGCATTTACCACCAAACTTTGTTAAATGGCTGAAATGGCTCTTTTACTTCAATAAAGATATTGTTACTTCTCTCTTGCAGGTGAAGTGCGTCACTCTATCTGTGGCAGCAGCAAGGGGTGATAGCACAAAAAATGCCGGCAGCAACAGTTTAGAACAACCATACAAGCACAAAATCAGCTATATTTGCACTTGGCTCTGACAGTTCATTATGTGTGAAAAACAGGCATTACTGTACATAAGGTAACAGGCTGGATGTTAAAATTATTAGCAGTCTCCCTTTAAAATGATTCTTGGAAATACTGCAGCTTTGAAAAAGGGTAACACAGATTCACGTGAATAACTGATATAGGTGAAGCTCTTTTTTATTTTTTTTTCAGAGATACAGAAGCACATTTGATTACTGTAATCCACAAGGCAAACAAAAGGATTACAGTACTGAGTTGACAGGGCCCATCCAAACTAGCTTGTTTCACAAAATAAGAAACAGACCTAGATGCATCAGTGCCTTAACTGGGATGTGACGATCTTTGCCCATTATTATCTTCTCATTATGTCCTAAGCTAACCTACCAGAAAATAATAATCTGGACAAGATCAAATGGACTCAAATGTGCCAGAAGTTCTTTCAGTCTTCAAAAAAGCATCTAAGGAAAGGTCCAGTGCTGAAAAAAAGCTGGAAAGGCTTTTGAACCTCTCCCATGTAAAATCTTAATGATGAAGTACAAACTAGAGAAATGTACTGGAAACTGGCTGAAATGCCCTGCTCAAAGGATTTCAGCCAACGGCAGAAAGTCCAGCTGAGGCACAGCCACTAAAGCAGCAGTCCAAGAGTAATTTCTGTTTAAATCTCCATTAATGACCTTTTTCACTGAAGAGGGGACAAAACAGTGGAAGAGATTGTTTAGAGGTTGTGGAGTCCAGGGGTACTCAAAAGTCCAATGGACTCAAAGCACAACTGCATAAATCTCGCTCTGAGCACAAGGGTTGGACTAAATGATATACAGGCATCCTTTCTAACCTCAGTAATTCCATGATTCCACAATTCTGTGGAATTTACATATCTAGCTGAAAAGTTGCAGGCAGCAGACTTTTAAGTATAAGAGGAGGGTATAAATTATATGCTTTGGAAGAAAGATTGCAAAAAACCCCTGTGATTGCATGGAAAATTGAAAAGGAGTGGACTATTTCCAGGCAGACACATGATATGGATTGACAAGTCCTACAGGATTGTCCAGGAGTTCCTGCTTCTCCATTATGCTGGGCTACCTCTAACGGATGTGTCAGAGGACTCCTGGCACCTGTGATATCTGGCACCTATCTCCAGAGCATTTGTGTTCCTGAGATTGACCTAAGGAATCCTGTCTCTTTATTCTATTTCTCTTGTATTTTATTTCTTTCTCTTTCCAGTTAAACCACTACTCTACACCTTAACTCAAAGGAAAACAAAACAATTTGTCTGGGAAGTATCCTAATTTTATCTGAAAAGCACTTTATTTCCCTAGATTGCATCAGTTGTGATGTGTGACACTTACTGAGAGTCTTGAACTACTTTTCCCTAAACCTTTTGAAAGTATTTATCTCAAACAAAAGGAAAAACGGACTCTTCACATGCACTTTTGAGTCATTCCAATCATTTTATGGCAAGTTGAACATGAGCCAGCAGTGCCCTGGCAGCCAGGAGGGCCAAGCATGTCCTGGGGGCATCAGGGACAGCATCAGCAGCCGGGCAAGGGAGGGGATTGTCTGCTCTGCTCTGCACTGGGGCAGCCTCACCTCCAGTGCTGGGGGCACTCCTGGGTGCCACAGTGTAAGAATGACACCAGATTGTTTACATGTGTCCAGAGAAGGGTGACCCAGATGGCGAAACCCCTTCAGGGCAAGACTTACGAAGACCATTTGAAGTGAGTTGGCTTGCTCAGCTTGGAGAGGAGAAGGCTGAGGGGGAACCTGGCACAGCAAGGTACACTTTCCTCCTGGGGGCAGGGAAGGGGAAGTGCTGATCACTCCCTGGTGACCAGTGCCAGGACACAAGGAAGAGGAATGAAGCTGCACTGGAGAAGTTCAGGTTTGACATCAGGAAATTCAAATTTCCTAATGTCAAACCTGACATTAGGTTATTCCTTCAAGGAAACACAAAGAAAACACATCAGAACCTTCCATCATCATTCCCTTTTTCTTCTGTTCAGACACCAAAAGCTTTGAATCTGTTTAACTTTACACTTGTCTCACCAATCTACTCTGGACAAGGGATCACATTCTAGTTCCAAATCAGAATCTTTTCCCCCTCCCCTCCTCAATCTATTCATATCTTTAGGAGTCTAACAATAAATCCTGCCCTTCATGCTTTAAATACTTCACTGAACCACATTTCTGTCCTTACAGACTTGGCAGTCTTTGCCCCTTTGACATAACAATAACCGGAACATTTTCTTAGCAGCACTAAGCTGAGTAACAACTGATTCATTTTTGGCACTCATGGTAGGATAAAAGATGAATTTATGTTTTCCACTGCATTATGGTTACAAGAGTATATGCGGACAGATAGCTCAGGACGTCTACACTGTGGTACAAGGCCAAATATAGGAATTAATACACCTCTTTGACCTTTTAAAAGAAACCACCAGTATTCTAAAGGATGCAAACAGAAATCCTAGCAATTTCACTTGTCAAACAACATAGCTCTTGTGGTATCCAGAAAGTCAGACTGCCTTTCTTAAGTGAAATATGTCATATTCCCAGCTACAGCTAATTATCTTCTTGTGCTGGAGGAATGTTATGAAGAATAGCTTAGTCAATGTTTACAGAAAGTATTTTGAGATCTGGGCAGCTGGAAGCCCAGAACTCTATTAGCTGAAACTGTTGCTGACATATCAGTAACTTAAAAGGAAAAGTCTTTTGATAAATTAGCAGGAAAATGACAAAGAAAAGAGAAAAATATATTAGAAAAAATATATTACTGGATTATTGTAGACACTTCTTATGTCCACACTTAAGAAACTAACTTCAAAAGAGCATAGACATAAAAATGTTGCTTGAAGTCTGGAGCACCTTTTTACTATCAAGGTAATAGCCAGTTAATTAAGAAAAATACATAATGGATTACTGTACCTGGTGATAATCCACATGGAGCAGAAACAATAAGCACTAGATTGCTCTTCAATGGAACCGAAGAAATACTGAGGAATCAAAAATAGAAATAAAGAACAAAAAATATTTTACAAGGCTGAAACAAAATGAAAACTGGAATTTACTAGAAGAAAAATAATATTAATTTTAAAAAATCTCCATCACTTTAACTTGCTGTTCAAGTAAACAAACTACTGGGCACAAGTAACTGGTGATCTGTGTAACAGAAATGGAGAAAATCAGGCACTGCAACAGTGTCAGACATTATCTGGTCCAATCCCCTTCTTCCCAGCCAGATCACTTAATGCAATTAATGCAATTCAATTAATCTCCTTTTTGATTAAACATTTCTCAATAGGCACATAAAATGTCAGTTGATATGGAAAAACAAATCTATTAATACTAACTAAAGCAGGAATAAAAACTGGTTCACTGAACTAAGACTGTAAAAAGGAAGAAGAAAAAATACAGAATTTTTGTAAAGTAAATACAATATATTCAGAAAATCACCCAATAAATGTATGCTGCCAAAATTGTCAGTGCTCTAAGAAAAGACATAGTATATAGAATGACTTGGCAAACTGTTAATACAGAAACATACAAACAGTATTTATTGGATCAAAAAAGCTCATGACTAACCAGCACAGTGAGTAAACATTTTATGCTTTGAAGTACAGGGTTTATAATTCAGAGATACAAATGTTATTTTAGGCATCCTGGGGCCTTAGTATGTAACTCAGGCAAAGACGAAACCTCCAGGGTTCCCTCTCCCTCTCTACTTTTTGGAATGGTGCAACCTTAGCACATCATTCTTGAGAACAAAGGAGAGAGATTTAGGGGATAGCAGCAAATTTACCTTATCTCCATCTCTTCTACGTTTGAGTTTAGTTTGGCCATTAAATCTTGTAGCTGCTACCCTAAGCATTCCTAATGTTTAAATGTCTGGCTTTACAAATTCTACAAATTGGTCACATTCAAACAAAGCGTTGCCTGTGAGTGGTTACTTTCTCCAGCCTTCTCTTCACTCAACAACAAATACAAAAAGCCCACTTTGTTGCCATATCCTAAAACAGCTACTTCCCTTCCTGCCTCACTATCACTCCTTTTTCCTCAAAAAGGCTAAAATTTGCCATTTCAGCTTAGCAGGGCTCAGATTTCACTGACACAAGAAATTTAACTCTTCTTTAGTTACTGGGTATTTTGAGTTTCACTCAAAATTATGTAGCATAATGGGCTGTTCTTTCTACACTTCTAAAGTATGTTCTCAGCTTTTTAGTCCTGAACTGCACTTCCTAAGAGCTTCTGCAGTCAGGGGAATCTGGACATCACTTGGCTTGCACAGAGCAATGCCTAAACCCTGCACCACTGACCACACAGCTCCAAGGTCTACATGACTCGTGCTATCAAGAAGAAGCCCCTGTGAAGAGATTAAGCATTAAAGAAAGGGGTGTACAGAAGCTTGCTAAGAAGAAAGGTGTTGTAGTCAGCCAGGACTGAAAAGTGTGGCTCGGAAGTACACAGGAATGTAGGACTGAAGGGCTAAAACGCAGCCCCTTCCACCAACTCTAGATGTCCAGCCAAGGGCTGAGTGAGGCATCCAGGCCTCACCAGATGTTCCTGCAATATGCTGAGATACTTGTGGCCTCAAATACTGCTGGAATATGAGTGAATGTACAAATCACGTTCAAAATAAATATTTTGTTATTATAAAATACGGGTCTTAATTTTGTTCTTCAACAATCACTACTGAGGTATCATGTAACAGGCAAAAAGTCACTAAGATTTACATCTTAGCTGTGGTTTTTCTATTGCCCTCTGTTGCAAGCTACATATATACTTTATATATTTTCATATTCTAAATATATTTCTATTGTGGTAATCCTCCACAATTCTGGAAAACAAATACTCTTAGAGCTGGAGAGCTGTCTCTTTAACAAAGCCACAGGAGCCATATATACTATGGCTTTTAACAGCTGTTTTCCAAACTCTAAAAATTGCTGAAGAAGAATCATTTTTTGTTGCTTTTAGTCTTATCTTTCTTCAAACTTTCAAAATTTCTACTTTCTAAAACCTAAATCTGAAGAATAACCCTACAACAAAGAAGTTAATAGATCGGAGAAAAAAAATATTTTAAAGGTCTCAAGCAAGACTCAACATTTTATTTCAGAGCCCAACATTGCTTGTAGGGAGATCTCCAATCCAGTTCCTTAACTCAATGACGATTATACATGGCATTACTGGCCTGTGTCACCCATTGAAAGAGAGACCCAAAAGAGATATTCTATGCCTCAAATTCTGATGCCTATACAACAAGGACATTTTAGAGTAGATTTTGTATTTTTCTTCCATTCTATTTTAAACATTCTATTATTCGATCCTTTTATTAGATCAACAGAAGGAACACAGCTCCAGAATTCCTCCTTGGAAGTCAGTCACAATGAGGCACTTGGGAAATCTGAGCATTTAATTCATCCCCTTCCACTCATCTTTCCTAAGACTGCCTGGGCTTGCATCAATGTATATATTTAAATTCAAGGTTTTATGTATAAATACAAGTTTCCGTTTCATGTTGCAAGTTCTTGTCATAGCCATCATTTACTTTCTCTTAAATTCTGCTGCTGATTTTCATGTACATTTACATCCACACTGCCTCTTTAGCTTTAAGTCTTTTTGATACATCTCAGGAAAAGAATAAAACAATGTGTTATCCAGCCAATAAAAAATTGAGTTCAACTAAAAGACCACCAGTATAAAAAACTAAGATTTCTTTACCTGTGACTAACTAAGGAACAGAAAGTATCATTAGCAGGAATTTTTTTGGGGCTGGGGTCAGAATTTACATAGTAATGGGGTGGAGAATTCCTCCAGAGTCTTTTACCTAAGGTCTCAAGTGAGAACACGTATCTTGTGCAAGTGAAATCTCCAGCCAAGTACTTCTCCATTGATTTAGGCTTGTTTTTCCTTCTAAAAATATTAAATCAACAATCTTAAATCAGACTCAGGAATTCAAAGAGGCCTATTTTCAGGGGTTGGCAGGAACACCACAGATGGCAGGACTCAGCTTCCAGCCTGTAGCCAATATTAGACTGAATTAGGAATATAAATTTACTTACATATTTACATGCCTATAGTTATTTCATATAGGTATTTATTTCCAACTCTGTCATATTTGTTTATACAGTCCACAACAGAAATACTGAATAATTGCAAAAGACAATCAAGTAAACTCACTTAACACTTTCACTTAAAACAAAGGCTTCCTCTTTCCCCTTCAGACATCATAAAGCTTCACTGAAGAGAGTCCTATATGCCTAATCAGATAATCTCTAACAGCTTCCTTATGACATAATTATACCTTGATGGTAAATGATGTCCTTAAAAACAAAGGAATTCGCGGTTTCCTTGCCTTTGTAAGGTACGTTTAATAATGTGTTTGTAAATTTAATTGCCTCAGTATAGAAGTGACTTGCAAATTATCAAGGACTCCCAAATATTTTGAAGAACCTAAACAAAGAGATGTGGGTTTTGTTAGTTCTCCCAAACCTCAGGTTATTTCAGAAGTTTCATCATAGTGGACTAACTGGTGCTGATAGTAACTGAATAGATGTTACAAAAATGCTTCTAGGCTTAATAACTAGATTCCCACAAATCATGTGCATTTATACCGATGCAAATTATGTTTCTTTGTTCTTTCATTTAATGGTAAGTTTCATGTAAAGTTCAATTCATCCCTTCACCCATTATTATAAACTTGAATACTCATTTTCCATTACTGAATAATTAATTTCATGAAGCACTTATTTACCTGTTCAGTATTTAAAAACCTAGATGAAGGGATCAAGGGCTTCACTTGTTACAATGCAAGTCTTTGAAAAGATTATTTACAAGCATCTATTTCTGTAAGCAGTTCTGTACTGGGCACAAAGAAGAATGAAGTCAACTTTCTGGAAATAAAACCTGAACACGATTTAAGAAAAATAATATACCAAACTCAGAATGAAAATAGTGACCTACACAGATAAATAAAAAATTTTTACCAAAAAGAAACCCTAGGGTTAAAAAAAAAGAAAAAGAGAGAGAGAGAGAAAAAAGGCACCATATTTCAAGCAACTTTCAATTCAACTTGTTCCTCATAACTCTGGTGCATGCTACCTTGCCTTGCCAAAAATAATGAATCAGAACAGTGGACATCAGTTAAGATTGCCAGGGCAGCATGAATTATAGAATTGATCATTGTCAGACTGAAAATTCACAATAACGGTTATAAAGATAAAAGTAGCATTTCAGAATTTGGTCACAGATCTGTAAAAAAAACTGTAGATATGGCTTTGTGCAATTTTTAGAATGCTTTGTTTCCTTCTAAAGTAGCACTAAGTCCTCAGACCACATGCTGATATCAGAACATTTCAGTAATTTTATCATTTGGAACTCAAGATCAATCAATGATTTAAGTTTTTTTATGAAATATAGTTTACTTTGGTAGCTGATTTTTCAAAGACCTAAAAAAGAAAGCAATTGTTTCCAGCAATTTCAGTTTAAGTAGCAGTGTGAGAAACCGAAAGTGCTTCTCACCAGGGTGAGTATTCTTCTCCAAACTCATGAATTTTTAATAAAAATTATCACATAAAATCATACCAAATGCCAAAACAGTTACCATGCCATGAATTTGCTGCTTCCGAGTATCAGCCTTCTAGAGAGCCCAGCAGACAGAATCTGCTACACTCAGTTTTACCTGTGAAAGCCAGTGCACAGAATACTGAGGTAGGAAGAGATTCATCCTGTGAGAGCATTTCCTACCAGTAGCAATCCATTCCTATAACCACAGCTGAAGTGACGTCCATCAGGAGAAATCACCCCAACAATTAATTGATTTACTTAAATAATTCACATAGGAAAGCCAGTTTCAAGCAACAATACATCCTCTTTTTCTCATAAGCATACCATAGACCCACTCTTTCAGAATGCCACAGCTGCCACAATGACTACAGCAAGTATCAAGACTGGCAGGGAGAATACATGCATGCCCCTCAGCCCCCTCCTTCAAAGGGAGCTCATACTCTTGATGAATGACTCCTAAGAATCTTTCAGCTTTTTAGGACATTGTGGGTCCTATCACATCTCTAAGAACTAGATTTGTCCATAGGGAAGTGCGAATAAGACATACCTGAATGAGCACAGATGAATTTAATTCTGACAGAGCAAGAAAGAGCTCAAATGACACTCCCTGAGCATTAGAAAAATTAAGTGAGAAGAATTAAGAGTGTAACAAAGCCTGAGGGTGGAATTAAACTTGTGTAGAGAAATTAATAGAGAAATAAAATATTTAACTAATTCTAAATATTCACTATTTCCACTTAGTTCAAAGGGACAAGGATCACTGCGCAGGCAGGGCAAGACAGAGGACAAGAAAAGCTTGGTAAGGTAGATATGCTGGTGAGGTGGTTGGATGTCATGTAACAAACTTTGGATTTCTTATTCACCATGAGCTGGAAAACACGCTATGGCAAAATGTTCAAAATAACCAAGGAAGATTCAAAACAGAGCAACAAAACTCACAGTTCTGTACAGCACAGTCTGTGCTGATCAGCAGCTCATCTCCAGGCTGGCCCACAGATCAGCTCTTCCCACATGGGCAATGACTCAAGGATAGCATCATTCAGACAGCATGGGTGGTGTCACTCTGCTACAGAGGCCCAGCTTCTTTTCTAGGTATCCAAAAAGTGCTCCAGGGGCATTATGGAGAACACCGAACAAACTCTGTGTTCCTTTTATGAGTCAACATTCAAGCCATTCTAAGACAGAGCTCAGGAAAGAGAAGGTAACTGCAGGTCACATCAATCTCCTGCTTACTGAGAGATCTCTGAACAGTGCAGGTAAAATACACCAGGGAGCTGCCACACAGCTGCTCCACATGGGCCAGCCAGTGCGACTCATCTACTACTTTCCCCCTCTGATATCTTTGATTTTGGAGAAAGGAGGAAAGGAGTGGATTAGTGTTGAAAGAGCTGGAAGATTTCTCTCAACTATTAACTAGATGGATTTTTGGTTTTGGTCTATTCTAAATCCTTCATCTCCCTCCTCTTGCTCTCTGTCCCTCTCTCATGTTGTCTTCTGACCTTTCACTCTAGGGCTCTACTTTTCCATTATAAATAAGTTCAGTATTTCTCATCTTGCAAAATTCTCTGTTCTACCAGCCCAGAAGTGTCATGAATCTGCCTACAATTTTCACCTCAAACTCATCAAGCCAAACACATCCACTCACTAGAAGTCTAATCAGCCAGACTTTAAAATATGGATGTTTTGCACCTCAAGAAAATTCCTGAAATTTTTTTTTTTTGAAAACAAATCAGAATCTTAATTCTACTCTCAGTCTTCTTTGCTCACTGCTCTGATTGAACTCTACAAATCTGTTTGTTTTGTGAGGGTTTCCATTTTAGCTCCTTACTTTCAAACTCACTCCCTCCTTCCCTCTTATCTTTTGGAAGCCTCACCCAGAAACAGCAGCTTTGCATATATGTAAATTCTTCTGACTGAGCACAATCCTCCTACTTCTTACTCCAAATGAATTTCTCTCGTCACACTGAAAAATACAGCTGGGAATAAACTGAAAATAACTGTAAACTCAAACTAACTTTGACAGAAGTGAGATTCAATGAAGGCCTGCAAAATTTTTCTTTTCTTCCCCCTGAACTTAGAATCCACTGCAGTATTATATAAAAAGGCAAGAATTTGTTTGAAGACATTGTTTAAAATTTTACCCAAATCTTACTTCAAAGGTTAAAGGATAACTGAAATGAAAGACATTTAAAGGCCAAAGTAAATTTAAATAAATCCCCCCTCAAGTGAAAAAAAAAAAAAAAGGAAATTCTTGCCAGAAAGAAATTAGTTGAACAGCTTAAAGCTGCACAAAGAAGAAAATCAAGTTAAGAGTTCACTGATCTAATTTTCAGCGAAAGATTGCATACAGCTGAAGAACAGTTTTTTTATTGCCATATCATCACAAAAGAACACTAAGGGAAATTTGAAGTGTCTATCAGATATAACGACTTCTTCACTGAAAATTACTTTGTTTCTTTTATTTGATGCCAAAATAATAGTAAATTAAGGCAATCAGAAGGCATTTCACTACCACTGCTTATACTTGATAAACACAAATAGCTAATGCTTTTGAAAGATAGTAGCTGTCTCCACACTAAGAACAACATCACACTAGCTTATGATTAATCAAAACATATCAATTACTCTGCTGTTAACTGAACTGAGATATAGATGACTTCTATCTACATTACTTCATAAATATGCATTTTTAAAAATAAAGTGGCAACTGCCTCCCTTTCATAATAATTTGTGCTTATGATTAGAATGACTGCTATATTTGTTTCCATGCCATGTGTACTTAGGCAGATGTAAATTTCTGCAGAGAAACCTTTTAATATTTTCCTTTTTTTTCTTTTTTTGCCTTTAAAGAGAAGAAGAGCAGATACAAAACAATGTAGAGTTAGTGAAATGTGGTAGGCCAAAATAAAAGATTAGGAATCCCAGCACATTTCACATATTTGTGACAGATGTAGGCACTAGCATCCTGGAAATCCCAATTCCCACACATACACATTGTGGCCATATGATGTGCTCAAGTGGTACAAATTTCACTGGAAGGATCAGGGCAGAGTTAAGCATTAGGAATGCCTTATAATGGCAAGAGACACTAACCCAAATACCACTCACTTCCATTGCAGAATAGTGATTTTGACATTACTCATACAACTTTGCTCACTTTTAGACAGCAAAAACAAACTGGTAAGGCTATATATACATTGAACCAGCAGTTCAGTTGCTTACCAGTTAAATTCTTCAGTTGTCCTAGCTCAGAACTCATTTAACAAAATATCATTCTCTTCAAGTGCCATTTTGTTAAACACCCCAGAAAGAAATAAGCCCCCACATGCAGTGTGAACTACTTTCCCCTCTCCACCACAGGGCAAATATAGAGTATCTACAACAGGACTAGGGCTTCCTGGGAATAGCCTGCATCTCAGTCCAATACCAACAACATGGGTAACATGAATATGTAAAATAAAAAGTTTCAAAATGGGAGATATTTTGACTTCATTTTAAAATTGACACTTATTTCCCCCTACACACTACTTGAAATCTTTGAGTGTGGTATTTTCCCTTCTGATTCTCCAGAATGTTTCTACAGGATGCTACCAGGTCCTCTGATACCTTAGTGAAATCACACAAGGACAGAGAATACATTAGTTCAGGAATGCTGGAGTTGGACTCTATTTTTTAAAAGTAAAAAGGAAAAGCATCTCTTATACAGCAAAGTGCTAACTAGCTAATTACGTGTATGTGAAACATATGAAGAGTTCCTAGCATGGAAAAGTGCCAGTGCCTGCTTATGCATCATTTAGCTTGAGAAGTGGACTCGATTCTCAGCCACCAACCTGCATAGTTAAGATTTCAAAGATGCTGCAACACTAAGGAATGTTCCCTCACATCGCTCTTACTGCCCTGGGTTGCTGAAGGAATGGCCTGTGAAGCACCACTGCAGTCTGTTAGACAGATGGCTGAGCAATCCTGGACAGAAAATGGGGCATTTCTAATGAAAAGCTGAAAGTTCTGTTTCCCACAATTCCTTTGCATGATTTACAGCAATCGTGGTAATTTAAAACTGGCAACCGCAGACCAGAATGCTTGACTACCATTGTTTCAGTAGCACAATCAAATTACCCCTTTTGGGCTTTTACAATTAACTTGTTAGATGCATATGTTACCACTTCCTAAACAGTAATATTATCAGATGAAGAAATTCAGCAGGGAATAGCAACAGGAAAAGTACTGAATATAACTCCTAATCTGAACCCCAGAGAGAAATCCTTTATCATAATATGCATTTTATGCATAAATATAATTTTAGAAACCTTTATGGTAATACATTCTTTTCCATTCCAGTCCTAGAAAAGGAATGAAGGAAGGTCTTTAAAAATAAACATATAAAATTCCTGAACACTAAGATAATTTGCATGTATGTTTAAGTAATCCCCAAGGCTCTCAAAGGTTTAATTAAGACTCTAAGCTACAAAGGAACCAACTGCCGAAACTAACACCAGCCAGATACCTGCTTCTCTGCCAGGTTAGGATTGTGAATTATGGCAAGATCCTTTGTAAGCATGCATGATGAACCAGCCAGAAGTGTAAAAGGTTATTCCTTTCTTGCACTCACTTTTTGGATGAGACTTCTCATCAACATTAATAAGCTAATTCCACATGACTGACATGCAGCTGCAAAACACTCAGAATATTACAATAAACATTGTTGCACTCCTGTCACTGTGGTATTACACTGAGCAAAAGGGATGCAGAATAAAGCCTTCTTTATGCATCACCTTGTAGAAAAAATTATGAATCACACAGGTAAGCAGCTTAGCAGTACTTGCTCTGTAAAATAACCGTAGAGCAAAACCCTGGGATCACTCGGCACTTTTACTAAGGAATCTGGATGTTTAATAAACCACAGATCTAAGAATTGCAGTGAAGGAAGTTGATGGCTCATACTAATCAGATTCTTTCCTCTCCAAGCAAGGGCATGGCATTGCATGGCAACAGTGGCAGACACCACTCTGTGTTTACACACTGCCCTGCCCAGCTGTGGGTAAAAAATAGTATGAATATTGTGTGTAGCTCCTCTGCTGCTGCTCAAATCCTCTCTTCACAATCAGGTTTGTTTTACTGTGGTTCTGACTGTGGAGAGACAACAACCTCTCAGAGGTATATTTCCCACTTGTTTACTGTGTTCAGGATTTCATCCAGCAATCTTGTGGCTTGCTCCTGTTAAGCTCAAGGTATATCAGCCTAAAGCATTAAGGAAACAGCCCACCTTCCATAACTGTAGCTGTAGAAATATCTTGTAGTAAAACAAAGATTTTGCAAACAGTTATCACAATTAGCTGTTCTTAAACGCAGCAACAACTTGAAAATTTGCCTTTAATTAAATAAATATGAAGACTCAAGAAAAGTTACTGTACTGCTATGAGAAGATACCAGCACCCAGGTGAGCAGTACCAACCTCTTTAAAAACCTCCCTGATGGTGGCAGCTGTGTGAGCATAAGGATCTGCTGCACTATAAGAATTAAACAGGCACTTCAAACCACCAAATGAGCAAAGATTGCTCATTTAAAGAACATTATTGTCGTTGGAAGCATCAAGAGATACCGTTTTGGATTTAACTGCAGAAGAAAACTGAAACAGTTAGGTTTATACCAGAGAGTAAATATGTTGTGACCAGACCCCTATTCAGTTGAAATTATTATGGAGATATAAAACATAATAGAAACCCAGTTGGCTGGGTTCAAACGAAGTTGACAGTCTACAAACTAAGAAAAAATAACTCAAGTGAATTTCCCTTATTTTCTCTAGTTCAAATGTATAAACGTTTAAGAATTCTACATGAATGTCAAGTTTAAATAAACCAAGTCAATATGGGAAAAGAATATTTTCACCTGTTAGAAAAAGTTGTGATGGTGATGAGAATTTCTTTTCTTAATGAAAGATGAACAGAGTCCTTATACTTCTGCTTCAAGGTCTTTTCCTGCTGTTCTTTTTTTGTCATAGTTTATTCTTAACTGAGAACATCAGGGATTAATGATGTCCTTAAACAGTGCTTAGCAAAAAAATAAGAGTCTGTAATATTAAAAATGTGAACAGCTCACAATGGTATGCATTATACAGCTCAGACATAGCTCAAGAGCCTGACAAATAATAGACAAACATTCTTAGGCTTTTGAAGACAAAGGTTTCATGTCCACAGAATTATCAGTGTCTCCAGAGTAACACTTGCAATTCTTGGGCTTGTTATTTCTAGCTCACATCTTGAAGAATGTCATGTCTTTGTTCTTTTTGGAGAACACGTATTTCAGATATTTCAAAAGCATATGAAAAACATGGCACAGAGGTACAAATTACTATCCTTCTGTTTGACATCAGCCACTGTTATTTTCAGGTGTATTCTCTTATTCTAGTCCCCAAAAAAATCCTGGTATTTCAATGCTATATTCATACAGGTCAGTTTATTTTATTTATATTCCTTTACATTTAGACCTCTGCTTTGAAAGCCAATTACTTGCCAGCTGCCAGCTTTAGAAAGAAAACACAAAATGATGCAAATTAATTTGCTATTCAGCACAGCCAAGATGAATTGCTCATAAACTATGGGTCAACAGTATGAATACACTGAAAAACTTCCCCAACCTAAATTTACCTTCTGTACAACAAAAACTTTCTTACTGAAAGGCAGAGCTGTATCATCGTCTATAGACACTGGGCTTGTGGCAAACCAAATAGTTCCAAAAAGAACTACATGAATTCTTTATTATTGCTCCACTATCCAAATTATTTATAAGCAAAATTCAGTAGCTGCACCACCTGCACTGAGGCAGAGTGCTCTGTCGTCTCTCTGGACTGCACAGGAGGACAAGTGCTGGCAGCCTGACAGCGTGGGAAGATGGCATTTGCATCGGGTACCAGAGGAGGCATCAAGAGCCACTCAGCTTCCATGGAAGCAGCCTATGCACAGTATAAAAGAGTTCTGCATAATATTCCATGAGATTTTGATAGATATGCTGGACAAAAAATGGATCAATTTCAGGTACCACTGCAAACTCATGCTGAATATAGCTCACACTTAATGCAGCCATCTTGTTTTAAGAAGCACCTAGCAAGTTCAATATATAGCACAAGTTTTGGTTTGATTTTTGTATTTAGGTGCTACTTATGCAGATTCTAGTAGTAGTGGTACTTGATAAATACATAAATAAATATATTTTATAAATATATTTATATTTATATAAATAAAAGCAGTTAGACCTGAAAGTTCAGTTTCTGAAAATCTGGACCATTAGAGCCAAGCCTTAATGTTTTTAGTTTGGCTGCTGTGTTATTAATACAAGGTGGAACCCCACGGCACTCTACAGGAAGCTGCTTTGTATTTATAAGCTTTTGAATCCTATTAACTCCAGGCATTACTAGACACAACTGCCCAGTGACCCAGTGGTGGCCATCAAAATCTGAGGTGATGCAAGCATGAGGTATTGGGATTTGGATACTGCACTGACTGCCAAAACCACAGGACAGCACCAAAGCATATACATACAATTCAAAGTGTCTTGAACATCTTGATGTTAAATATGAGGTTCTGGGGAAACAGACCTTGCTAAGACTAAATTGTAACATGTAGAGATTAATTATGTTATTGAGAGAAACTTCCTAGTGTTTTGATACTACCAGAAACCAATTATACAATATAATAAGCACAAGAAAAAGAAAAGCCTTGTGTGATGTCTCTGTTGAAAAGCCATTAAAAACAGTTTTATGCGATTATGAAATTGAAACTAAAATGCTATTCCATCCTTTGAAATTAGATCTTCACCAAGTCAAGGCTTTCCTCCTGTTAAAAATCCTTGGTCAATTTGGCCTGAGCATGCATCAGGACATTCCTTCCTCCATCACAGGAATTCACCATGATTGCTTCTTTTTACTTGAAAACATTGGAAGAGTGTCCAGGTCTTCTTCACCAGATTGCTGAAACAAAAATGACCTCAATATAGAAAGTCAGAAGAGGAGCAAAAGGACTAGTATCAGATGTCCTCACTTGGGCTGGGTGTCAAAATAAACACAGGAATGTTCCCAAGCACATTGCTCCTGAAAGAACAATTATGCCTTTCCCATGAAGCCTGGTTATCTCACCATAGTCCTTGGCAGATCCGTGGCTTGGGTCAAGTCCCACAGCTGAAAACAATTCTTAAGCGTGTTTTAAGAACAAAACATTTTAATAGTAAAGAGGTAGCCATTCTGCAGGTCTCAGCTCTGGGTAGGCTTAAAGTACCAATGCACAGCTCCCAGGCAGCTGTTTCCACCGGCTGGGGATACCGATCTCAGAGGGATGCTGCAAGGCCATTTTTAAGGGGCTTTGGTACAACACCAGCGTTGTGGTTTGACACTGACAGGAAGTAGGTTTTTTTTTGGGATATGCTGTGGTCAAACCAATGGGTGCTCAGATTTTAATAGTGGCACCTGATGTGGCCAGTGGGGTTCGGACACACCTCTGAGAACACACAAGGGTTAAAAGCAGAGCTGCTCCCCCAGGAGGCTCTCTTGGGACTTCGAGGGAAAGAGGTCGGATCTCCCTCCCCAGGGAAGGGCAGCCCTGCGGTAGGCCTGGGGCCTGGACAGAGATGGGAGTGAGGAGGCCCTTGAGGATGGAAGGGTGGAGGAGCCCCAAGAGACATCAGGCAGCCACCCCCACCAGGGGAGAGAGAGGGAGAGCCGGTGTCTGAATGTGATAGCGGCCGGCCCAGGAGGAGAAGGAGTGTGGCGAGAAGGTGCCCGGCAGGGCAGCTTGGGAGTTCCAGAGCTCCAGACAACAAGACTGAGATATTTAACCCTTTTCTTGCATGATAGAAACCTTGCAAATGCTGATCCTACTGGACCTGAATGAGAAGAGAGATAAGAGATAAGATAAGAGGGAATGGGCCAAGAGGGAAGTGCAGAAGACTCTTGAGTGGGGGAGAGATGACGGAGTGGCCTTTTGGCTGGACTTTTGTTGTGTGGCCATAGACTGAACCATTTTTTTTCTGTGACACAGAGACTGCATTGAGGGGGAGGCAGTGCCTCAGAACCGGGAGGGTTCAGTGTGGGGACCCCTCGGCCCCAGGGGGTGAAAAATTGTGGGGGGAAAGATGTCCCAAAGCAGAGACTGTGCCTTTTGGAGTGAGACAAGGCATCCTTGAAAGATAACCCCAGAAGCAGCTCTGGTCCATGCACGGTGGTGAGAGCACTGGGCATGGAAGGAAGATGTCATGATGGCAAAGGACTTTCCGGGTGGTGTGAGTGACATGGAAGCACACGAGGTTTCAGCGTGTTTCCAGTTGAAGCCTATGGTGCAAGAAGGACTCCTCTCCTCTTGATGAACTAAAGATTGAGTATTCTAAAGGGTGGTGCCAGACTGAGAGTTGGTGATTTGGGGGAATGTATTGCATTGGGAAATTTGGTGGGCGGAGGAGGAAAATGCTTTTGTAAGATTTTCATTTTCCTTGTGTGGTTTTTTTTCCTTTCCTTGTAGTTTAGTTATTTTCTTGTAGTTTAGTTAATAAAGTTTTCTTTTTTTTTAAGTAGGAGCCTGCTTTGCTTATTCCTTGTCACATCTCACAGCAGACACCAGGGAGAGGGTATTCTCATGGGGGCACTGGCATTGTGCCAGTGTCAAACCATGACAACCAGGAATGCTACAACCATGCCTTGTCTCATCTTGAACTTAGTCCAAATACCCCTGTGGCTCCCCCAAAATATGTCATCCAAGGAGGCTCTCCTGCAGAAAGGATAGAAGGATGAAAGACAGGTGCTGGTGCTCAGCAAAAGCACCTTTGGGAGTACTCCTGGCATGGCAGGATGCACAAGACAGTATTGGCTTGCCCTGTTTCACACCAGCACAACCCCATGGTGCTGTCAGGAGGATATTCCAGTGAAGTGATGGACAACTGCCATGTGAAAGAGCCAAAACAAAAAAAAATGTAACATCTTGAAAAGAAATGCAAATATCTCTACTATTTTTAAATACTGTCAATCACACCAGTTGTCAAGCTACTTTCAGCAGAGGTGCAGTGTTATTAATAAAGAGAAGCTATTAACAAAGACCAAAACTGTGGAGGTTCATGAGCGGGCATGCTGGGAATAGACAACAAAATCTGCAGAAAGCAAAATACTGAGAAAATAAACTTGAAAATCCAATCCAAACCAAACCAATCAACCAACCAACCAAAAAAACTCTCCCAAAAAACCCCAAAACCTCCAGACCTTTTAGCAGTCTACAATATCCCTAAGCTCAAAAACTCTTTACCATATTGTTGAATGCTCAAAAGAGCTACAAACCACTTAAAATTTTCCATTGTATTGGAAGTATTTTTCTGCAAAGGAGGGGATTTTAAACTAATTACATTTATCATTAACACAAATGTATTATACACCAATGTTAGACTCTAATAACAGCTGGGAAAGAAATACTTAATAATAGTTATTATTTGTACAGAGTAATGGTCAAATAAAAGTGTGTTGTAAATTTGTTTTGCTGGTTTTATGACCACATATGTCAGAAGAAGACACCTATACTGTATTGATGTTTATTTATGGTCTGGGTGCATCTGGAACTATTTTGTTGCACTCCTTGTGCCTTAGAACACTTAAAACTGCATCATCTCTCCACTGGTTGGAGCAATCATTTGTAAAGCACCCACTGAGCTGTAAATTATGAACCACTATGATCCCATGTCCATTTCAGACCCAGGACTGACAGATTATACCAACTGGCTTGATAAACTTGTCACAAAAGATTCAGGGTGCAACTGCTCAGCCAAAATACAGGTGAGATGCACAGAGTGAATCAGGGCATAAATTAGTCTCCAAGCACAAATCCTTAAAGGGACACATCAAAATCAGAAATCAGTTCTCCACAAAATGCTACTTAAGTTCAAGTTATCCCAACTAAAATACACTGCTGGATTTTAGCTATTTTTCTGATTTTGTGTACTGTATTTGTCTTCCTTGTTGGTGTAAAACTGACATACATACTAAAAATTAGTTTAAAATGCAGTGAAAAGCTGAGAGCAAAAACCACCCAGCAATAAAGAGAGAATAATAATTATTTATTAATTAAACCTTTATTAAAAATCAACAATTAATTCTTTTTCATGCATTCTTTTATGGACTACTGTTTTTCAGATCATTTGAAGCAAATCTTACTTCCCACTAGGCATTTCTACAACAGTTAGTGCAAGTCATAAAAAACTGTAACTAAATCACTTTTGAAGTAAAAATACATAAAGGCAAAACAATACAGCTATCCCTCCCTAAACTGATCACTTTGCAACCATTCAGTAATTCAGCACTAAGAATTTAACTACTGAAATGTCCATAAAGTGAGACAGAGAAGAGGAAAACATGATGTGAATGTCACCATTAGATGATCTATGTCAAGCATTATCCATTCTCTGATAAAGGAAATCAAATCAAAACCTGAAAGGTAACACTAAAGGTGAGAAGGATGAAAGCACAACTTCACCAGATGAAAGCACAACTCCCATCCCTTTTGCACACAGCAGCAGAGCTGGCCATAGTCTGTACCACGGGACAAGGGTTCAAAAGTTGACGTCTGTACAGTGTGTGCAAATACAAAGCAACAGAAACCCTGAGGACAGTGAGGAGAAGGCCATCGCGGCCTTGTGACTAAACCTCACTTTCTGCACAGGTAAATAAATAATAATTAGTTTATAAAAACCTCATGACACAGAGAGTAGGCAAATTCTATGTCTTTATTTTGGGGCGGCCTTTCGTGAACTGGACAGAAAACTACATTTATTCAGTATCTGCTCCTGAGATCATAATCAAAACCACGACATGCTTTACAAGTAAAAAGGCAGACAAGGGTTTTGAGACTTTAATATCACTAACTCTATCAAATAAGAAAAACAATTATCAGAAGGCTGAGACCAAATTAATGTCTGGGGGTTTCTGGTGGGTTTTTTTTTTCTTTCTTTGTTTTTTAAAACTAAACTGATTGCAGCAATCAATAAATAAGTTTCAAAGAGCTCTTTCAGTAAAGACCAGGCCTAGCCAGCAGGTATTACATTACCAGTCATTATCAATTAGGGCTCACTGGGCACAGACATTATTTACAAAGCAAGAGTTCTGGGAATCCACTCATGTGCTAAAAGAACTTCTGCACTGCTCCAGACTGATGTTAGCAAAGCTAAGTGCTGTTTCATTAAATGCAGTGCACACACTCCTTAATGGAGAGCAACTTTAATTGTCAGAAGGAGTCCATCTTTACCATCTAGTGTGGGATAAACACATTCATGTTATTTCAGGAATTTCAGGAACAAGAGAAAACATTGTCCATTTCTTTTTTTTTTTTTCCCTCAGAAAAAGATATAAGTAAACTAGACAAACATTCTTCAGAGCTACTAAACTCTTTCAGCCTTTAGCAGATGTAAACATAGAAATGGAAGGTTAAAAATTACAAAATATTGCAGCTTCTGAGAGCTATCTCAATTCCATTCAGGCAGACATTGATAACTTCAGTTTATAATGGAAATAGTCACAAAGGGAAAGAAAACAGGACAAGTAATTCTGATAAGTCATTTTGTTATTTCTCAATAAATCCTTCTCCTCCCTTCTCTAAATGCCTCTTCCAGTAGATACATCAGAACATCAGAAACACATTTATTAAGTCATATGTACTTTTGAAAAGCCTGCTCTTTTGATATTTTGATGATTACAAAGTATGCAAGTTACACAAACCAGAAATATCACTGTAGCTGCATTTGACTTGCAGACACAAAGGGAATGTAATTATTAGCTAATGATGCCGATGGTCAGCACAGCAACAAACCTCTGCTCTGGGTAATCAAGATGTGAAGAATTTAGGTTTGGGTGCAACAGTATGAGCCATAGATGACACAGAGATAAACAGCAACAGTCACTGCAAGAGGAGAAGGTTCTGGAATGCTGTTAGTATTTGCACTTCAACAACGAAACAAATACACAAATGAATATATCAGTTTCTTTTTGAGAGGAAAACATCTTAAGTAGTACAATTAAAAAGATTTTTAAAATCCTCCAATGCAAACAATTAAGTATAATTGTCCCTCCTTTTAATTAAAGGCCACTTGTCACCACCCTGAAGTGAGAAATAAATTGCAAAGAGCAAAACAGTTCAGTGTTCATCTATCTCCCAATGATAAGTGGCATTAAGAGTCATTGAGTTTAACTGTTGCTTAAAGAAAAAGTATGAAAAAGAGAGGGCAGGATGTGTCTTCACTTTTAAAAACATCTTAATGGTGAAATATGCCGAAATTCTGTACTTTTGGTAAAGTTTGGGTAACATCCTATTAACTGGGAGCACACTCTCCTGAGATAACTACCTTCCAGCAAGCAACACAACTGCTGGTTATTTTAACATGGAAAGTAATGTTTTTATATTTTTAAACAAGTATGACTCAGTGCTTTTTTACTCCTGTCCCTTCCTTGCACTTGAAACAGTTTTTCCAACATTTCCATGATAAAATGCACCTCGCTGCTCCCCCGTAACACCGCCCAGACATGAAATGAGCCCTTTTCAAAGAGATGCATGAGTTCTCATTCTGCACCAGTGATTTCCACACTGGTTCATGCTTAGAGATTGTACTGTAGAATAGGGACTTCAGCAGTGTCCACCTTGCGAAAGCAAGTAATGCAAAACACATATATCTGTACATCAGTTTTCTCACTGGTTGAGAAAGAAGATGCAGAAAAAGATGCAGTTTCTACTCTCTGTATTTTAAATAGCTGAGAAATTCATACACCAAAGATAGTGGATGGGACTGTATTAAGAAGTTACTTGACTTGCAAAGCTTACCACAGGCATTCAAGTGTTCGAGATGCTAGCTTAAAGTTGTGCTTAAAAATGAGCTTTCTTATTTCTTCTGGGGCACCAGTCTTTAGGATTTACATTTGCAAAATCAGTGTATGCAACACTGAAGGCTGTAAAATTTCATTAAAAGCAAGAGAAAGTCATATTGCACCTCTTTGAAAATTGAATGCTTTAAGGCATTTTATAGCACTGTGTGTAAGATTAAATCTCAAGCAAGGTGCTAAATGGACATGGAGGTAAATAGGGAGCAAACCAAACAGAATGAACCTTGTTATATGTACTCATCTCTTTTCAGATCCAACCCCCTCCAAACATGACAGTATCAATAAATAAACAGGATTAATGAGAAGTGGGGCTATAGCCCCCCATAAGGCATTTAACATTACTGACTGCCACAATATTCAAGTGGACAGTGCCCCTTTTTTTAAAAATACTCTTCATTACAGTCAATTGCCTTTAGCAGAAGCTCATACCCATAATCTCTCAAAAAGCCACCAGCCTCCCTCAAGCAGTTGAGCGTAAATGGTAACACTGTACACAAAAACACTCTTCCCTCCTGCCTGGTTTGCAAATTTTTATTTAAATATAAATAGCATTAACTTTCTCCATGTGATTAATTTAGCAGGTTAAAAGGTTTACAGGAATATACAGTACTCATTTAAGTGGCCCAAGGTAATTATATCTGAGCTGTCATAGTGGAAACGGAATGCAAAGTGATTGATGCTGCACAGGGAAAAAACATTATTCCTCAGTGGGGCACAGCCCCATCTTCAAAGCCTCTGTAAACCAGTCCTTACAATAGCACTGCCTTTTGTCCTTCTTACCCCCAAAAAGTGTGAAAATAACAATTAAAATAAAAAATAATTCAGCATCTGGATTAAGATGAACAAACAGGCTGCTAAGGGGAGCTCACCTTTTGATATATGAGCAGTCGTGGTCAGCCTCAAAGGCAAAAAGAAGCTGGGATGTTCAAGATAAGGAGATAGGCTGGAGAACAAGGGGGGCAATCTGTGCCCATGATGAGTGGATGAAAGTCAGTAGGTGACCCCTGGCAAGTCTTATTACCTCCTGCAGCCTCTCCCAGATACCAGCCCTTCCTACTTGCCCAACAGTCAGAACTCCCAGCTAAGCATCACCCCCTTGTGCTACCTGCCCTTCTCCATCTCTAGGTACACACCCCATCCATTCATTGTCTCTGGGAATGTGAATATCCCCATCCATGGTGCTAAAAAATCAGTAACATAAATGTCCACTATGCATCCTACCAAGTGCTTTCACAGCAAGAGAGAACAATTACCCTCAGCACAATTTGGAAATTGTGCTCATACTACGTTTTCCAGGAATAAGCCATCTGACAGAATAAACAAGAAAATGTGTAAAGGGATCAGACAGAACTTTAAAGGCTGAACTATTCTGTGTGAGAGCAACAGCCCTATGTACCCAAAAATGAACAACCAGATTCCAAGTATTTTGGAATATGAACTCAGTATTTCTTTTGTTATCAAAGTTTACAAACCCGATTGATGCCAAAGAGAAAGGGAACATTCTCATTTTGCAATAGACCTCAGGGAGAGTGAAAGCCTTTATGAGGGCTCTCCCTGTAGCTGAAAACAAGCAGCCTGCCAGCTTAGGAGCTGTGTTTGCAAAGTTTTGTAAGCAGCAGTTAGGATCCAAAGGGAAGCTGTACTGTCAGATGCTTGGTTTGGCTACTGCAGCTACCACCTTAGTCCATGAAGAAAGGAGAGCCAAGACCTTTACACACTAAAACCAAACAGGACTTTGGTGCTGGCTCTGACAAAGAGCAGCAGGGCATTAATGTCATGCTAATACAGCATAGGACACGTCCAAGATCCACAGCAAATCCTGCATTGCCCAAACTAACCTGGAAATAAAGATGGATGTTTTGTGTTCCACTAAAGCAATTTTCAGCCTGAAGTTTCTTCTTATACACATTTTTTGGGGCGGCATATGAAGGGAAAAAAAGAAAAAAAGATACAGAAAAAAAACCCCAAACAAAAACCTGATCGTATCTAGGGATTTCTCATGATTCAATACACTTTTCTCATTGCTTTATTACAAGATTTAATGTATCATATTGTACCACTGACCAGTGTAGTGTAAAGAGTTACAGGCTAGGCAGCAGTTTTGCAAAGAGAAGAGGGGAAAAAACCAAACCAGTGGAAATCAAAAGGAAGAAAAAGCTGATGAGAAAATGCCATTGTCTCATCGGCACCTGGTATTCTGTAGCACATTAATGGGAGCAGCACATGTTAGAGGGCTTCTCCTTTCCAATACTGCTGCCAAGTGAAAGACTCTGCCAAAGAGGGCAATGAAGATAAAACGTTCAGAAAACCTGACTTGTGGAGAAAGCTTTAGAGAATGAAGTTTGTTTACAGATGAGATGCAAGACTTGTGAGGGAGCAAGGAAAAGGGAGGTGAGCCCAAAGTGCTGCAGCCTGGAAACCACGCTCTTGGTGTTAAAGCAGCTCCTTTCCAGCTAGGTAATGAATAAAAGCAAAACGACCCTGTAGCAGACCCTGTGGAGCTCACTCAAAGGTGATGAGGGACTCTGCTGACCCATCCACATGAGAGGAGGCAGCTTCCTATGCATGCTGCACACTCTCCAAAGGACACAGGTGCGTCCACTCACCAGAATGAGCACCCAAGGTGCCCATCGTGGCACCAGCAGCAGCATCATGTCTACAACACATACAGCACATTATGTCTACTCTTGCCCAAGAGTAGTAATTTGCACAATCAATACCTTGTATCAGTAAGTAATCATTTAACAAAATTCTCTATTTTTCAAGGCATTTCAATATCCTCATGAACACTGTAAAAGTACTTACTTCTCTGTTGAAAAAAAAACCTGACAGCAGTTAGCCTGGCAGCAAAAAAACTGTTTAGTAACAGACCCTTCTGGTGACATGAAAAAAATTCAGTTGGCTTCATTCATGTTGATGCATAATTCTATAGGAAGACTGACATTTTTATCTCTAGCAAATTTATATCATTTTATGCAATACCAAATATTTTTTGCATTTGTATGAATGCACTTGAAATTATTTGAACTTATTTGGACTTATTGAAATTACTTTTGTTTAGTTGGTTTTTAACCGGTTTTTAACATTAAAATAATCCTTCAGACCGAAAAAGTTTTTATTTTAAATGTGTTTATCCAGTCCAGCATTTATGAGTTATAAAGTCATAACTGCTTCTGAGAGATGAAACTATTACTCTAATTCAAGCCAAAAATTGCAACTGGCTTGACTTCTTGAAAACTTCTGTTGTTCCAGAAAAATTACTATTTATTTCATCCAGTCAGAGGCAAGCTTATAGCGCAAAGTTTATACACATCATTGCACAGAAGAGAGTAATTATCTTCACTGTAAGGGAAAGATTCCAGGATTCCTGCACTGTCATATTTCATCAGGTTATATTCAAAATTCCTTTAAAACCTCAGATTTCAGGAAAATATTTTCCTACAGCTATTTTAGCAAGGTACAAAGAAGCAACTAATATTGGGAATCATTAGATTAGTAATACAGTTTACAAAAGCACACATATTCACCATGCAGTACAGCCACAGGTGACACTATTTGTTTTGTTCAGCACCGTAAATTATCCTGCTATTCCTGAATGCTGGCAGTTCTCCAGGGCAGATATCTTCATATATGTTTAGCATAGCTGACTGAATTGCAAACTATGGCTGTGGCACTGTATAAGTAATAAATTACTGTCATACAAGGCAAGAGTCTTTGCTCGTGTTTATCACAGCAGGCAGCACACTTCCAGTGAAATTCAGCAGATACCACTGAAAAGCAGGCTCTAAAATGAGATGGCTGAGGCGGCCTTGCACTTCTCATAGTCTGTTGAGTCTTTACAGACGGCAAACAACAATTCAGGTATCTGGTGGAAACAATACTACATCATGTGAGTACTCTTCAGCAACTTTAACAAACTTTGGAGACCACCCACACAGACAAGCTACCCTTAGGTCACATTTCTCATGTGCTGGCTGGTACCTAAGGCCGGCAAAAAGCAGCTTTGTGAACGGCCAAAACCAGCTTTGCTGTGGGCTGCTCCCAGAAGGATTTGTCTAGCCCTTCCTGGTGACAAGGCAGGCTCCTGCCACAGGCTCCCATCTCTCCTGGAACCAGGCAGTTGTAGGATAAGTTGCATCAGCCCAGTGAAAACAGCTTCCAGTTAGGGTTGCAGCTCATGCAGCCTGCACTACAGCTCCCATGGCAGAGATAAGAGCCAAATAAGCAGTCTGGGCTTAAATTTGCAGCCATAGCCTTTGAATGTAATTTCATGTCTGAAACTGTTATAAGCAGCCCATGTATAGACACACACCCCAAAAAGCTGCATGACTCTTCACTGCAGTGACTCTGGAGATTTACATTCTGTATGAGGAACAACAGCTATTTTAAGAGATAACAGGCTTCTGTTACCCCAGCACATTTCGAGAGTAGTCAAGCTGTCAAGTGACTGTCAAGAAAGTACAAAATCTAAAGAAGCAAAGGAAATGCTAGCTGGGAAACTCTTTTCTTCATTGGCACAGTTTCTATTTACCACTAGCCTCAGATGAGTTATTGTAGCTCACTTGGTAGCCTGTCTAAAGGGTCAGAACTACAAATCGGCTTCTCCGTACACATCTACGAATTTGTGCATAAAAATCTGATACGCAATCTCAATGCTTTCCTTCAGTAAAACATGCCACAGTATTCAGAATACCTGCAGGGAAAAATCACATAATTACATTCTTTGAAAATAACTATATGCTTGATGATTAATTTCCAGTTATGAAATGCAACAGTTATTATATCTACACATTTCTTTCTCCCAAAAGTTTTCTAACTCACAGAATGATAGAATGGTTTGGGCTGCAAGGAACCTTAAAGGTCATCTAGTTCCCCACTGCCCCACTGCCATAGGCAGGGACACCTTTCACTAGATCAGGTTTCTCAAAGCCTTATCCAACCCAGTCTTGAATATCTTCAGAGATGGGGCACCCACCACCTCTCTGGGCAACTTATTTCAGTGCCTCACCACCTGCACAATACCAAATTTCTTCCAAATATCTAATCAAAACCCATTCTCTTTCATTTTAAAGATATTCTACCTTGCCCTATCTCTGCCTGCCCTTGTAAAAAGTCCCTCTCTGGCATTCTTGTAGAAGTCTCTCTTTTTTTTTTCTTCCCTTTTTTTTTTTTTTTTGCTAGCCTAGCTTAAAAAAATAATCAAATGCATTTTCCTGTCTACAAAACACCCAGGAACATGCCAGAAAGTAATTAGGAATGACAAGCATATAATGACATACAAGCTGCAAGTATTCAGTTTTCAGTCTGGAAAATAAAACACTTAACGGATATGGAATGCTTTTGCTCCAGCTCTTTTATGCATAGCTGGCATGACTGATCTGAAAAATAAGAGAACATGTGCCAGTCTACTTTTCAGGCAGAGTTCAAACAACAGAGAAATTTAAACAGAGGGGAAAAAAAATCATACTAACCACACCAGGTGACTGAACTAACTTCACAGAGCAACGAGTGTATCCAAGGGCCTGCAGTAAGTCTCCATAAAGAGACTGGTTTGTACTTGAAGCATGCCAGATTCCTATTTTTTGCTAAGGAGCAAGTTTTTAGCCATTCTGAGACTGGTGAAAAAGTGCTTGTTTCCAGCAGGTAAGTCATTAAGTGGCAGAGACGAGTTACAAAATAAGATTAACTTTGAGGATACCAACTAGTGAAGTTTTAGTTTTTCTGGATTTATGAAAATAACTTCTAAATAAGTTTGACAGCCCAATGTGAATTTTCTGAAACTATGCTTTTTAGCAAATGCTTAGAGATCTAGTACAGTTGGGAAAACTTCAAAATAAGCAGATTTGCCAGTGAGCATCAGGACAGACTGACACCTTGATTAAAACTTACCCATTAATCTCAACAGAAGCAGAGTTCCTCAGGCTCTGCTTGCTGATGAACAATGGAGAAACGTTTTATCACAGAAAGAAAGTTGTTTTTTCTGTTGTGCAACTTAGCGGCAATAGGTTATCAAAGACTTATCTGTCCCAAATAACGCTGGCACTGTATTTCAACTACTTAGCAAAATAGCTGTGCAGCATATTCTTGTCCTGTGCCTCATAGGACAGGCTTGCTGCCAACTGGGTCACACAATAATCAACAAACCAGACTCCAGAAAGGATGCTAGATTCCTCCCAGCTGCACCTTGAAGCAATCAAACATACTTAGTGGATTTTCACTTTATTAACAAATTGTGCAAAGGGGTTTGATCAGCAGATAACTTCATACTGAGCCGGGAATCGAACTCATGTAAACCTTTCAGTTCATGCTACTGCCAAAAAGAACAGCTGGAAGAGGAATAGTCTATTTGCAGGGTCCCTGTACTCTTGGGTTGGATACACTATCCATGAAACACAATCAACACCAGGCTTATTACAACTTCCAAGTAGTTTTTGCATAAAAACTAAGAGCACAATACATCCAAAATCACACCAAAACACACAAGTATTCCCCTCTTCCAAGAAGAAGAAAAAAAAAGTATGAAGTTCTGCTATGGTTTGGAAAGCAGTGCCATGAGCAGAGGCTTCGAAGGCTCACATCTGGTGAGGTCTTTCTGAACTCACTGCAGAGCCTCCCATGCAGTCATGGACAGGGTTATGGCTCCATTCCTAGCCACAAGCTCCGTATCGCTTCCAGGAGCTACTGCTTGGGAAATACAGACCAAATCTTTCACTCTGATCCCACAATCTGTGCTCCAATCCCTTTTTCACAGCTACACTGAAATCCCAAATAGAAGCTGCTGTATTCATTTCCAGAGCTAACAGGATAAAGGTGAGAAATACTACCTCATAAATATAACTTCTACCTGCTGGTGCGTCATTCAAACTGTAGAACAGTTCACAGAGTATTAATAATCCCCTACAACAACTAGACTGATAATTGGCTTTGAGCAATTTCAGAAAACTAATTCCCACTATAGTGGTTGGTGTTCTCTTTCATTCAGCATGAGCATCTGGCAACAAGTGATTCCACTGAGTAATCTTGACAAAACTTGGAGACATTGTTTTGAATTTCCTTCACAACTTTTCAATGCCCAATGCTGCTAATAGCTGAAGAGAAACTACTCTTGTGGGTCTTCCTGACCCCACAATAAATATATCTAATGGTCCACATGGCTCTTTTTTACCATTTCATCATTTGCTTAAATTGTTAACAATTAGATGACCATGCCCTACACAGTAATTTGCTGGTAATCAAGGCAAGAGCAGCCAGTACTTAACACCCATGAATACATCTTTTGAGCCAAACAATATCAAGAAGTACTAACACTACACAAAATACACATAAAATCTGTAAATTTTTCTGCAGATAGTTCCCCAGAGCCTTATGTAATTTCTCAGAAAGGAGTTACAATGACAGTTTTGAAAGCATCATTTCTCACCCATTCCACACACCACAAGTCTGCAAAGAAAAAGTCAAAGGAATATGAGCATTTGTTTTGACTTTTTTCAAATGACAAAACAATACAATGCATAGGATTGGTTCTTTCCTGTAGTAACTGACAAGACAAAGAAAGGAATGGTAAGAGCAGTAAGGATCAAAAGTCAATGCAAAAAGCCAGAGCTGCCCATAAGCAACTATTTATAATGTAGAACACACAAAAGGTCAGTGCTGTTGAGGCAGAAGTACGTACCCTCCATCCTTGACCTACATTGTTAGAATTACTTGATGTTAGACTTACTCAGTCCCTTCATGCATCCTAGAAAACTTACACAAGGTCAAGTATAGATATTAGCCTGTTAAATGTCTTTTTGGTACTCCTTCTTGTCATTTTTCTAATGGCCAAATTCCTCCAGTACTGTTTGTGTGACTATAGCACCAGCACAAATGACTATCAGTCACTTGTGTATGAACAGCACCAATGGAGCAAAACATAGATTGACATTCCTCTTTCCCCAGAAAATGCCTCATTTCTGTTCAGTAATTGCCTAACTGAATACAGTTGTTTGTTCAGCCTTCCTGCTCTTCTCTATTAGCAAGTTTCCACCTCCAGCGGTGCCACACTTCTACTGGCTTTTGCAGCTCTTCCCCCCTCTCAGGGATGGACACACAACCCAGAGGCTAAATCCCTGCCTGCTCTTCTGGTACTAGAGACCACTGGTTGCTGAGTTCAGATGCATTAGCCCAAAATCAGAGAGACTCCAATTTCTGCTCAGCAGAAGCAAAGGGAGAGGGGCTGGTGAGGAGCAGGGGATGGTAGCTGTGTTTGCAGCCTGCTGGATGCTCAGCTGAAGCCGCAGCTGCCATCTCTGCCTGAGCATATCCAGCACTTTCCCCAAGCTGGTTTCAGCCTGCGCTCTCTGAAAGGCTCCACAAGACACAGCCTGTAAACAAGCACACTGCTTCTGACCAGGTATTTTAATAACATTTTGCAAGAGTACCTATCTGTATTCTTAGGATAGGGAGAGATCAGAGCATCTGGAAAATACCAATCTGCTGGGATATGAAGCAACAATGAAAAGTCCCAAGAAGAGAGAGCTGTATGACCTTCAGGCCCCAAAGCCACAGCTGAGGCTGTTGCTCTGTGGTACTGCTCAATCTTAATGGGAATGAATGTACTTCTCTCATTTTCTAGATATTTGGTCAGAGCAGGTATCTGAGATGTAGAAAGTGGAAAGGATAATTCTTCTTTTGCCCAGAAAGCCACAGTTCTGCTTCTTATAAATAAGATTGTATATACAAACAGTTTACACAAACAGTTGCAGCCTTTTGCAAGATCAGATTCCCTGGCAGGAGCCTTTTAGAAGTTTAAAAACTCCCAACAAAAAAGTAACTAGTGAGAGACAGCTCTTCTATTTCAGCCCTAACAACAAACAGTGTCAGTCCTTTTTTTATTGATAGCTTTTTTGTTTTCACAGTCCAGCATTAGTAAATGAAACAAAAACTGCAAAAGCACAAACAAACAGTATGTGTACCCACCACTGACATATAAAATGAGTAGTTGAATGACATCATGTATTTGATGCAAAAATACCATCTTTCTGTTGCCTCTATTTTTACATGCTGTTGCACTGACAGGCTGCTAAAAAATACTGCAACTAGTATGCCATTTGGAAAAGTCCTACCCTAACAAAAATATTTCTACTCCTAGCATAGCTCTATCCATGAAACACTATGATCTTTAAAATAATAACAATTTTTGAAAATCTCAAATCAGTATGAAAACACACTTCTAGGTGCAATTCAAATTGCATTAGAATTTTTAAATCATTTTGTGGAAGCTGGGTTTTTTTACTGTGTTTTAGTCCAGCCACCTCACATATCCTTAAACAAATCATTACTCTTGGTCTGAAATATGTTCTTTTGATTACTGACCACTTAATGTTCAGTCACATGTTCACATAAATGTCCACTTAAGACAGTGGAACCAACTGCTACAGAGCCTATACCTTCAGTCTTTCCAACAACCATTAGTTCCCAAACTTTCATGTCCTGGTCTTCCTACTTGCACATTTTCCATTTTGTTTCACAAATTATCCACAATCTGTGTATAATCCCTGGCTCTTGATCTTTTAACCTCTTCTCCTTTCCTGCATGATTTAGTAAACTGAAACACTAAACACACGCTAACACTGTGAAAAACTGCTTCCCTCTTCTAATTGAAGATAACTGTGATAACTTGGCTCCTCATTTCCTTGGGTTTGAAATAATGTTCAAATAATAGGACAAAATTATTTTTAAAAATCTGCAACTCCCACCTCAGCAAAGACAACAGGAGCATGGCTATAGAAGGTTCTACATGAAAATTCCCATCATATCATTCAATGTCAATGTGAACAACTAGTCAGGAGGAGTCTCTCTTCCTAAATCCTGTTTTTTCCTTTCAATAGATGGATATTTTTATTCACACTGGCTCCACAAAGTTCTCTTGGGCTTTTATGGAGAGAGCTCTTCACCTTCACCTGCAGCAGTAGAACAGGAGAGGGAAAAGAGACCTGGAATGATTTTCACAATATACCTCATAACCTTAATAAAATATTAACTTTTTATATTTGGGGGGGAAAAAAAAAGCAATAGAACAGGCCACAACAAACACATGGGTACAACAGTGAACAACATTACTTTTCACGTTATGGCATTAAGTGCACTCACCTATGCCATTGGCGGGATGAAAGATACAAGGGCCAAACATATTGCTTAATTTCCCTGTATGCTGGATACAGGTCTTATAGTATTATACACCATAAGCCTGAAAAATCATAGATCATAGAGATATTAAGGGTTAGAATTGCACTGTAATGATTATCTAGCCCCAGTCTCCCCTGTCATGCACAGGGACACCTCCCACTCGACCAGGCTGCTCAAGGCTTTGTCCAGCCTCGCCCTAAACACTGCCAGAGCTGGGAGATCCACAGCTTCCCTGGGCAATCTGTTTCACCACACTCATAGTAAAGGATTTATTCCTCATATCTAACCTAAATTTCCTTTTTTCAGTTTGTTCCCATTACTCCTTGCCTGTCTCTACAGTCCCTGATGAAGAGTCCATCTCCACCTCCCCTGTATTCCCCTTTCAGATACCAACAGGTTGCTGTGAGGTCTCCACAAAACCTTCTCTTCTCCAGGCTGAACAGCCCCAACTTTCTCAGCCTGTCTTTTTAGGGGAGGAGCTCCAGCCCTCTTATCAGCTTTGTGGCTTCCTCTGGACTTACTCCAACAGCTCCATGTCCCTCTTAAATTGGGGACACCAGGGCTGGACACAGTGCTCCTGGTGGGGTTTCACAGGAGGAAAACAGAGGGGCAGAATCCCCTCTATTGACGTGCTGACCGCAGTGCTTTGGATGCAGCCCAGGATTCCCTTGGCTTTCTGGGCTGGGAGCGGTCACTGCTGGCTCATGGTGAGTTTTTCACCAGCCACCACCCCCAAGTCCCTCCCACAGGGCTGCTCTCGATCACTTCTCTGCCCAGCCTGTGGGTGTGCCTGGGATTGCCCAATGCAGGTGCAGGACCTTGCCCTTGGCCTTGCTGAGCTCCCTGAGGTTTGCAGGGTCCCACCTCTCAGCCTGTCCAGGTCCCTGTGGATGCCATCCCTGCCCTCCCCTGTGTGGACAGCCCCACCCAGCTCAGTGTCAGCATCAAACTTGCTGAGACTGCCCTGGATCCCACTGTCTGCATCCCTGACAAAGGTGTGGGACAGTGTCAGCCCCAAGACCCACCCCTGAGGGACACCACTCCTCACTGGTCTCCATGTGGACAAGGAGCTATTGAGCACAGCGCTGAGTGTGGCCATCCAGCCAGCTCTTCGTCCACCAAGTGGATCTAATGTCTCTCTAATGTCTCTCTAATGTCTCTCTAATTTACAGAAAAGGATGGCCTGCAGGACAGTGTCAAACTGCGTAAGCCCATGTAAATAATATCAGCTGCTCTGCCCTGTCCAGCAAACCTGTAGCTCCATCACAGAAGGTCACCAAATTTGTCAGGCAAGACTTCCCCTTCATATAAAGCCACGCTAGCTTTACAATGATGTATAAAGCAAATATTCTTGTTCCTCTTGATTTGATGCAAGTTAGGCAGGCCCCTCACACCACTTAAAGAGGTGAATGCCATGCTTCTTTACTGTCAGCACCAGCACCTCTGTGGTCAGCTAGAGCCCTGAGAACCATCAAGCAGAATCCACTGTAGTCAACCGACTTGTGTGTGCCTTGTGGTGGATGAAATTACACACCACTGAAAAAAACTGGATGTAGTACAACCAAAGAAATGAATTTTCTCAAAGCTACCCATTATTTCAAGGAAATTAGCTGTTCAAACAAAATACCTACCCAAGAACCAGAAGCACAGGCTTCTTTACAACAGTGACTTCTTTTTCTGACATGTTTTCTCAACTGATATGGCCATCCTAATTAAAGCGCTTCAGAGCTGGAAGATACCAGAGCTCATCACACAGTTGCACAAAAATAGCCTTTCTCACAGGGAAGTGGAGGGCCGTTTATCCCCCTGTGAGGCTGCAGTCCCTCCGTGCTGTACACGCTGTCCCGCAGCAGCAGAACTGGCTGGTGTACAGCCGGCCAGCCTGACCGTATCACGTAACAAGCACCTCTCCTGTGCAGTGTTTGTTAGCAACACCCAGCACGAGCAGACCCAGAAGCACACTGCTGCTCTCCAAAGGTCAGGAATCACAGCTGAAAAGTGTAAAGCACTGTCTCACACACTCTTTCTGATCCTACCGCAAAAACACTGCAGCTGTAAGATAAGCTCATTCACACATGCTGGACCAGTAGGCTGGCACTATTTGGAACAAGCACTGTAGTGTTTCAGCTGCATGTGTTGCAGCTATATGTGTGCCTCAGCCAAAACCTGCAAACAGATTCTAGAAAAAGAGCAGGACTTCCCACTGCACCCTGCAAATCATTCCTTCCGGTGGCTCAATGCACCTATTTTACACCCTAAACCATCCAGGACTCAACCTACAAGACCAAAGCCCCAGCATAAACACAGCTCACCAGGTTTGATCTATGTGTCCTATGAAAGAGATGGCCTGGTAGAGTCCTGACCATGCTGTATTCTACTCTGTTTACTTAACATCTGACTTGGAGCTCCTCTGTCTGACTGTGAACTGTCACAGTCATTACGAAAGCTATGGTGTTCTTAGAGGTTTCTTTTTAAGTAAAAGTTCCACAGTGCCCCCCTGATATACTGTAACAGGCTTAGACATAAAATGCAATCAAAACCCAAAGATACAGCACCTTTTAATGGCTCTTCTCTCAGTCCTTGCATCAGATCTTTGTTATTCTTGGCAGAACAGGTAAAGTTTGGTCCCAAAGCAAACTACAACCAGTCTTCTTCAACTCATGCAAAGTAAGGGACAAGAACCACCATCAAGAAGGAATGCTGCTTTGTTTTTCACTCATTTTTTATAGCATCACATAAACCTATTAGCAATGCCACAAACCATCAAAACACCAAACAGTTAAAGCTGTTCTGGATGAAAACAGTAAACAAGGCATTGCTAAGAACAGTTATAAAGTAGGCTTATAACATGGCTCTTGAGCAAACACAGTTTAATAAGCATTCCATAAAAAATTTAAACAACATTTTCAGTCATGGAATGAAGGAGAGCCCAGCTCATTCTCTAGGTAGCACTAAACACATGTATGAAAAAAAAAACCCCATGAAACCTAGCAGAAATCAGACTGCTTGTTGCAGCTGGGAAACAGGTACGTAAGGCAGAAACTGACTACATGCTCATTTAACTGAGACAGCTAGAACAAAATGTGACAGGTGTTTCAGTCTGTTTCTTCTGTCCAACAAGCTGTACTTAATGGTCAGACTATCCCCAAACTCCAACAGGCACAAAGGGAGTTGTTTGGCTGTTCCAATAAGGTTGTAGAGATACACTGCGTGTGGATTAAAACCCAAAACTTTTGCATATTGGTCAGACACAGACATCTGTTCACAGGACTGACACAGGTACAGTTTCTACAAACCATCAATTCATCAGCTAGGGTGACTGAGGTTTGCTAAGGAAAATGGAAGGGGCAATGGGGTTCAGATTGAGATCGCTAGGAGTAAGGCTAGTATTGGGGTTGCAATAAATAAGATTGGAGAGGATGTTGATGATTGAAAAGGCTCTTTGATAAATAGTTTTACACCATCTGCTAGGGGCTGTAGGAGCCTGAAAGGGCCAACAATGTTTGGGCCCTTTCAGCCTTGTATGTAGCTTAGGATTTAGCGCTCTACTAGTGTAAGGAAGGCTACTGCGATTAAGATTGGAAGGGCATAGGAGAGGGCTATGATGAGGTTGATTAATCATCCTACAGATTTACTGTAATATGGAGTATTACTGATCCTGTTTTCTCTTGAGGCTATAAAAACTCAAATTCTATTTAAACGCTTGAATGCTGTAGCATTATAGTTGTTATTAATAACCTCTTTCCAACTTTCCCTCAGAGTTGTTGTCTCTTAACTACTGACTTTTTGTATGAAATTACTATTGTGCATCCAAAAGAATATTTCATGTTTGGACTGACCAATTACAGAGTTTGAAGACCATAATGGATTTGTGACAGTATTTAAACAGCTTTTGAAATTCTAAATATTACCTCCATCTCTGTTAATGCCCTATTTAAATGCAACTGATTATTTGTTTTTATGTTTTCATATATCACCTCTGTTCTAGAATTACAAGCAATAAGCTTATTAAGTGATCAGAGACAGCCATCTGCTTGCTGCCTTAATGAGCACAAAGCCAGCAAAGCATCTTTGCTTCGCACACTCTGAGTTCAGTTTCACGCGCTTGGAACCCATCCTCAGCAGTCACTCGGTGCCTGATGCAGAGGCCAAGCAGGTCTAGCACTGTAATGCACTAATGCTCTGAGTCTCGCTAAATGGCCACAGAAAAAGAGAAAGGGGGAAGCATAAATCATTCCACACCAACAGAATGGGTGCTGTGTTTATTCTCTTAATGCACAGAGGTTAAAATTTTCTGCTACATTTATCAGCATTTCATATCCTCTCACCAGCAGTCACTGTGCGGAGGTTCTCGTCTCTCCAGCGTTCTCCATGCAGCCCTGTATCACCTTCCCCCACAGGACAACAATCCCACACAGCAGATCCCTTCCACAAAATCCAACCACTAGCATGGCTACAGCAGGACAAAAGACTATGTTGCAGACTGTGTCACTACAGGAGTACTTCTGTAACTCTAATTTATAAAGCTGAACGTGATTTAGTAGGTACGGGTGTTGGCATGGCAGTCTGGATCTCTTGGCAAGTCAAAAGATAAACATAAATGGTTTAAATTAGCATGGTAAGTATGAATAGCATGGCAGATAGGGTTTTAAAACTCAGAAATGCTTGATTTGTCGTGTAGTCCTTCAGCTGTTGAGTACATGGCAACAGAGTAGGGCAATATTACATCTGAAAAGTTACCCCAACTCAACTGTCTGTACACTTGCATCCACCACCAATTGTGTCTTCCAGCAGTTATTCCATCAGTAAGAGTGATTTTCATTCTCTTTTACATCCTCATAACATTGTATGTCTGAAATGCCCAGTAAATAGCAAGGCACATTAAATTGTTTAAAGAAGACATTAAGTTCCGTGCTGTTGCAAGCCATTCTGCTACTCTGAAGTATTTCTGAATTTTATACTAACTTATTAATATTGAAGAAGATAACTAATTTTAGGGATTAAGGTATTTTAAATAGAATACATGCTTTCTAAAGGTCAATAAAATATGTGTTTAAATGTATTTTGAATTCATAATCTGCAGTACATGTGATATGGACAACATTCATCTCTGTCAGAAAACAGCCTTTCCAATCTTCTGGGAAAAATTGTTTCTCATACACTGAAAACCAGCTCTTTGGTAACAGGACGCTTGTTCCATCTCTCATGAACTAAAATAATATGTAAACAAACACCCACCTCACACAAAGATTTAGACTAGGATTCATATACGGTAAAGGAAGATTTCCCTAGTGATAAACAGTTTGAGCACAAAGTGTTCCTTCAAGTCCTGACATAAATCTGTTCCTGCCAAGCTAGTATCTCATTGCATCAGCCTTTCGCCTTCACCACACCGAAGCAGCAGCCCCACTACCTCTCTCCCTGCTTTTCTCATACTGCCCTCTCCCCAGAATTACTACCTCAGCTCCACTGGGCCAAAGAATTATCTTTCCATCCCACAAACATTTGGTAACAAGAGAAGAAAACCCTTTCATTTAAAAGAAATATGACTCTCTAGCTAACCTATTACTGAAGGACTCCCATGTGGGCTGAGTAGATTCATTATCACAGCTGGTAGCCTTGCCCTTTCTTACTCCACCAGTTTTACCCCCTCTTCTTGGTATTCCTATAATATTTTTATTAATTTGTAATGCTTTTGAAATGTTTTGATATGTACCTTAAGATTGCAAGATCTTCAACTGGGTGGAATGCAAGCAAGTGCTGTCGTGTCTGATAAAGCACTTATTTTTCAATAAGAGAAAAAAAAATCAAAGCATCTCTGCCTACATTGCTTCCTCAATAACAAATATTTGCAGCTTCTATTTTATTAGTGGAAATCTAGTATTTCAAATAAGATACAGGATGCTATATTTATTGTCTTCAATGCTCCTTCCAATGGTGCAAGATAAAACATAATTTCAGCAGCAAAAGTTTTATTTTAAAGAAGCAAGGCCTAGCTCCAGGTGATATAGGCACTTAGATGTGTACAAACAGTCAGGCAAAAGAGACCCTGCAAGTGGAAGTTATGGTCTAAAAGGACAACTATATACTCACACTTCCTTAGTCTCCAGTTCATGAAAAGGAATGGTACCAATCTGTAAACGGGAAATTTGCCTTCAGAGCTTTTAATCATTCCTTACTGGAAGAGGGCACAAGAGGTCATACACAGTGCTACGTGCCACTTCAGTTTGGAAAGATGTCTAGAACTGGGCTCTGTGGATTTCCCCAACCCAGCCAGTGTGGCACAAACACCCATGGGAGCAGTGCTGTGCGCTGCCTCTACAGAGCCCTTGATTTTTTACACTTGAACGGTGCTACACTGCGCTGTGCAAATACATCAAGACCAGGAGAGGAAACAGCCCATGGTAACAAAAACAATGATTGACCATACTCCGAGAATTTAAAAATATTTGGTGAGTGTCTATAACTTTTCTGTACATGAGTGTAACTTTCAGCAGTTATAGTCACCTATTTGATAAAAGTACCACTACCACTTACTGGCAATGTTAGAAATTACTCCTCAGAAGGATTGGAAGCTGTCTGGTTTGTCAATCCTTCATAATTATTAGAACATGCTAACATCATGAATTAACACGGCAAGTAGCAATTTTAGTTATGCGAGACTGAGATGTGGTGGAGATGAAAGACATCACATTCCTATTCAAACAGCTCAAGCTGCCTGAATAACTTTCAGTATTACTTACATTTATCACTCAGAGCCACAAGACATCTCAATTGCAATGTACTTTAATCTCAATATTCAAAATAGAATATTTTAAATAAACACCAGCATTTAAATGTATCTTAACAAATCTCCTTAAATTGATTCTATGCCCAACTGCATTTTCACTGCTGAAATGAAGTCTATGCTACAGTTAAGAGTCTTTTGGATTTAAGCTAAAAAGATCTTGACAAATAACTTCAGTTTTTCATATCAGTAAATACTTGCTTAAAGCATTAATAACATGGGATCCAACTCAAGTGGTGGGTTACAATTTTTTAATTGCTTCATTCTTACTTCTGACATTATCATGACCAGAAAGATGACCAGGTGTGGGACTTCTGTAGTTGCTTACACAAAAAGAAAAGTTATGGTGACTGAACACCATAAAGTTAATAATACACTATACTCTAAACAAAATATACTGCACTGAAAAGATGAGTAACTAGTTCACATCCACTCACTGGATCTCCAGCATTAGCCCCGTGAGAGTTTGCAACAAGTTTTACTGAAGAAATTACTATGATAAAACACTAGTTACTCCTATGCTATATAACTCCTCTGTTTGCACACTTCTGCTCAGAACATTTGCAGTATCTATTTTTCAAAACATTCTCTATTTTTTATCCTATGCAATACTTATAACTCGCCACACAATAAGAAACAAAGTTACAGACAAATGGCGTTTAAAAAAAAATTAAAAAAAAAAAAACAGGTAGGATTTGCAGGGATTGTATAAACGGGAATAAATCATACAGAAGAAAAATTCTGATTAGGTCTATTACAGCGGAGAAGATTGAGACGCTGGCAGCTAAACGACCATTCTTGCTGTGCTTTTAAAACCCAAGTCCACACAGAAAAGAGGGTTTCTCTGAAGAAAACTCTTTCTCCAGATCTCCGAGGCTAGGCTTTCCTTCCCCGGCACCCCATCCATCACCCACAGAATGGGACGTGACAGGAATTCTCGCCCCCCGCCCGCCGTCCCAGCCCCGGAGCTGACGCCGCGGTCCCGGCCCGGCTCCGGCGCCGCACTGCCCACAGCTGCGGGACACGGGCGGCCCCGCTCCTGGAGCGGCTCCGACCGTGGGGCAAGCTCGCCGATCCCGCGCCAATCCCGGACGAGGGAGGTGAAGCCGGACAGGAGCGGGACCCCGGCCCGTCGCCCCCGGGGGCGGGGAAGCCGCCGCGCCTAGCGGGCGGGCGGGGGGAGCGGCGCGGAGCCGCCGCCGGTACTCACCGACTCGCTCGGAAACTTCCCCCAAGTTTCGGCGGCGCGGCGGGCGGCAGCGGACGGGCCCCCCCCCGGCGGGCGCCGGCACCATGGGAGCGCCTCAGCGAGCGGCCGCCGCGGCCGGCCCCAACTTCTGGGGAGGCAGCGACCGTCATAAAACGCGAGCCAGGGCGGCGGGCTGAGCCCGCACTCCTCCCGCGGGGCGGGGCGGGGCAGGCGGAGAGCAGAGCGGAGCGGAGGGGAGGGACGGAGCGAGGGTGGGGAGATCAGCACTGGGTGGGGGGCGGCGGGCAGCGCTCCCCGGCACCGCTCCCCATGCACTGTCCCCCGGCGGCGGCAGCAGCGCCGGCCTTGGCACTGCTCGCTTGCCGCAGCCCGCTCCGTGCCTGCCCTGCCCTGCCGGGGCGCGGGGCACTCAGCGGCCATCGCCGCCGACTCCTCGTCGTCTTTCACCGCGGAAGCTGCCGGCCGCGGAGAGGGGCTCAGAGCGGCGAGCGGGACCGTGCCTGGCGGGGGGGCGGCTCGGCGAGCCCCGGCCGGTGCCGGCACTTGGGCTGCGCCCCGGGGCTCCGTCTAGACGGGGACGGCGGCTGCTGCAGCGCGCATCCCGGCCGGATGGGCGGGGGACGGCCCCGGCTCCCGCTCCGCGCTGTGGGCGCAGTGCCGCCGGCGATGGCTATCGGGGGCGAGCCGCGGGCTGCTGGCCTAGGCTGAAGCAGGGGCTCAGCGGGGCTGGCAGTCGTGTTTGTGTTCAGGATCGACGAACGCGATTTTAGGGTGAAGGAGGTGTCGGCGTGCCACGGGCCCGGCTGCCAGGTGGAAGGGATGGCAACTTCTGCGGCCAGGTGTGTGGCAGTGCACGCACAGGGCTAACTAGTGTGAGTGTAGAAGGTAGCTACAGGAAAACGGAGAGCGTCTATTAGGGATTGTCTTAAAATAATAAAAGATTTATTGTCTGAAAAACTGTTTAGGGAATAAAGCATTAAAAAGGAGCATACTGTCATCAGTTTATTTAGGTACCATTTGCATTGACAAAGTACCGAATGCAGTACATGTGCAAAGGTGACCTCAGCAGTGACACATTGTTCTTTAAGGCCCTTGCGGGCCCCCTGTCATGTGTGTGGCCCCACCTTCAGAATGGCTCAGCATCTGGCTTCCTCGTAAAACAAAGGTGGGACAACAGCCCCGCAGATCAGTGTTGCAAGAGTTTCACAATCATTTAGTAAGTCACAAGGCCGGCTCTGAAATTAACTGGGAATAGAAAAGAATTGTATCTCGCCCAAGCTTTCTGCTGTGTTGGGTGTACAGGAAAAGCAGTGCTGGCGTATGGAAGTTGTTTGACTATAACGGCTGGGAACAGTTCTGGCGCCTCTGCCTGCTCAGGTCGGTGCTGCCCTTCCCTTCCTATTGAACCAGGTGCTCCCAGACTGGGAGCTGTTTGTCTTAGGAGGCTGGTGCTCCTCAAAGGCTGAGGAGCAAGTGATCTGCAAGTGATCTGTCTTCAACTGTGCTGTTGATCCAGGCTTCTTCTGCCCGGAACAAAGAAAGTGATTCCGGGGGGCTGAACACATGCATAGGGGTAAGATGGATCATGAAATGTGACTTCATCAGCTCCCAATTGTCTTAAGGGAATTAAAATCTCACACATTGATAAGTATATGATGAAAGTATTGCTTTTGAGGTTTTAAACTAACGGCACACAGATCCATCTTCTTTATTCCTACCAGAACCATCTCTTGCCATTTCCTCATTCAAAATCACAGGAGCAGATTTTTTTTAAGCAGTATCGAACAATACCATTGTCTTTGCATTAATATATGTGCAAAGGACATTAAGTGCCACTTCTTACCACTGGTCAGGGAATTCATACCCACATCTCCCAGGAGATGCCTGTGCTGCCAAACTAGCAGTTGTTATTCAGACCTTTCGTTCTTACCATTTGTGCTGAAGCTATGGCAAAGCATGATTAATAACTCAGTGTGTTAGAAATTGCAGCCACAGATCTGATCCTGGCTCTGTAGTCTTGTGGTTGAAGCACTTGATAAAAGGGGAAGATTCCAGGTCCAGAGATGTTTATGGGGTTTGTTAATACAACATTCCTATAACACAGTAACACCTGGGACTATGACAAGCTGGTTTGCATTAACTAAGTGGCAGTGAGTGCTGAACATGTAAAATACCACATGAATAAACCAGAGAAAATAATTTATTTCTCCCTCATTATATATACAAATAAACTTGGATAACAATAAATCCATTGATTTATTGCATAGTCTAGGTTTACAGCTGCCTGGACTTTCTCTACACTAGATAAAGTTTTCTATTTCTTCACATGATAGATTGTTCAGTTTCATGTGGACTAATGTCAAACACAGTACACTGCCAACGAGACCAGATTTAGGCAAAAGCAGCCAAAGTAATTTTCAATCAGGAAGTTTGTGAGCGTGTGGGAGGGTGGGCTGGAAAGACAGGAGACAGGTAAGAGTGGAGTTTCGGCATTGTCTACAGGTGGAAGGTGGCCTTGGATCTGTGGAAGCACAAGGCTGTGTGTTGCTTGCGTGTAGGATAAGTACTTTGAATTTTCTCAATCACCCCAATACAACTAAATAGCAAAATAAATGGTCAGTGGTCTTTTGGCTTGTCTGTTATTAAAATAATAATAAGAAATGTCTATCTTTTGATAACTATTATTCTCAGTTTCTTTGGAGGACTTCATGGTATATTAAACTATTTACTAGATTTAGTACTGCTAATCTGTGGTAGTAGTTTAATCTCCCAGATAAATTAGCAGTAAAATACCCAAGATTGGTGTCATATGAAACATGAGTCTTATCTCAACAACAATATAGAAATTGGTTGTATTTTTCATACGTCCATTAGGAACACTTTTAAAACTATGTGTAACTTCATAACTTGCGCTTTTAAAACACTACTTTTAAAACTATGTATACCTTCATCCATGCCTATGTTCTTCACTTTCTGGTTTATGCTGTATTATCTATCTCTTTTCCAGATTCCATCCAATCTCCTTAGAAAGCCTGGAAAACCAAGTCTGTCTTGAGGACATTCACAAAGACACCTGAATTCTGACCATTTGCTCTGACATAATATCCAGGGATGCCTACATCTACCCTTTTCTCTGCATGCAGTTGGTGCTTCACTCCTTTCCAAACAGTGTTCAAAAAAGTTGAAATCCTTCCTGAGCATGATGCTGTGGAACCAAGTGCAGAAGACAAAATTATGCCTGAGTCTGATTTTCGTCTCTGTTTACAATAGTGTACAATGCAGTGTTTATAAACAGGGTGTCAAATAGAATTCCAGCAGCTCAGTTCATGGTAATTCATCTGAAAGAGGTTCCTTCCCTGCTAAGTGTCTAAAGCAAGTGCTGTTTGTACTTTCTGCCAGACTTGCTTGCCAGTGAGTGCTTCTGTAAGCACTGGCTAAGTCTGAGCTTTTACAGTGTAAAGGTAGCTGTATTGGTAAAGTCTGTCAGTCAAACTTCCATGGCTTGATTTAGTAGGCAGTAGGTGCCTGTAGTCAGCAAAAGCAATGTTAATTTATATATTTCTGTGTCAATATAATGGGGTGCACATGCAAGGTCCATGTTAAAAATGTAAAGGGGTTTCTTTGTGTAGCAGTTTATATTCAAAGGAAATAAAGCGACTTTTTATTGTTGGGCTTTTTGCTAATACAGCAGTGCAAAATGAAATCAATTGACACTGCTTTACCTGCAGAGCTTTTACCTGAGGCCTGAAAAAAGGTAGTTTAGTCTGAGTAGTTTATAATTCCCTATGTTTTGAGGTTAATGTGTGCATGGATATGGTTCTCTTGAGTGAAAAACTACTTACACTAATTACAAAAAGAGTTTATATTTCTCAAAACTGCATGAAATAATGCAAAAGGGAGATTAAATAAAAATATTGTTCGTATTCTGCATTCCTAACTAAATCTATAATCTTATTTTCTTGGCTACCTATCTAACACAATCATAAACAGAAAGTGTGCAGATAGAAAGGGGTCTCAGGAGCTCTCCAGTCCAACCTCTAGCTCAATGCAGGGTCAGTGAAGAGGACAAATCTTGCTGGGCTTTACCCAGTTGGGTTTCAAAACCTTTCATGTCTGGAGGCTGCATAGCATGTTGGGACAACCTGCTCCACAGCTGCACTGTCCTGTGGGGCAAGACATTTCCTTTCTTCTCTGCTCTGAGCTCCTCAGTTCTTATTATAGTCTTTTCCTCTGGGCCGATGCTCCAGCTCCTGATCTGGGCATCCTGGTAGTGCTTCACTCCACTTTGGCAATATCTCTGTGTACCACCTCATGGGCTTTTTTCCCCCAGGGCAAGATTTTGCATTTGTCCTGGCAGAATGTCTCACAGGTCCCATCAGCCTGTTCATCCAGCCTGTCTGGGTCCTGCTGTGAGACGGCTCTGCCCTTGAGTGTATTGACCAATCCCTCCAGTTTGGTGTTATCTGCAAACTTGGCAAGAGTACACAGTACCTCCTCCAGGTCATTGATGCAAATATTAGAGAGGACAGGTATAGATTACTGGTGCCCAAGCACAAGGACTATGAATCCATAGTTTTTAGTAATACAATACACACCTTTTTCCAATTAATCTCCACTGATCTTATCTAGATGGTAATAAAAAATGGGGAATGTAAAAGGAACGTGTTGGTCTTTTGGAAATGAGCTAGAGAATGATTCAGGTGAATAAGTGTTTCCCCCTTTATGTCATGCTTTTAGAAAACTTAAGGGGAAAGAAAGTCCACTGGCAATGTGTGAAACCTAGGTGATAACCTTCATAGAAAGTTAATCAGTCAATTAGACATTTACTGTGTTTTCCATCAAAATATTTGTTTTCAGGACAATAGCAAGTCAAAATTCTGTGCAGGGAAAAGTCAATTCTTCTTTCCTTCCTTCACCTTCATAATGTTCTTTATTCATGTAAGAAATAAGGAATAGCTGAAAGATGAGAAGCTCTCTTTTAATCTAAATTTCCATCATAAGTAGAATTGCAGAAAAAAAGTACCATGACACACAATTGCTTGCCACAAAAAGACATCACACTAATAAAATGCATGTTTCAACCACGATCAAACTTGTACCAAGAGCTGGGAATGCACAGTGCTTGCTGTATGTAAAAGTAAAACCAATATTTAATAGCAGGTCTGTTCTCAGCCTCTGAATATGTGGAAAAATTTAGTTTGTGGGTTGTCTGGTTACTTCCTTTAAAGCTACAGAGCAAAGCTCCCCCAAATACTTTATATGAAAGCAGAATAATTACCTAACCAATAAATATCTGTGGAAACAGAGAATTTTCTCTTAGGACCTAATCTCCAATGAATCAATGTGAACATGCATGCAGGATAAGAAGGCACAGGCAAAGGAAGAAAAGGAAAAAATGAAGAAATACTCTGCCAGAGCCTGAGGTATCTTGCTCTCTCATTCTGCTGTTTCTAAGTCATCTATCATGTCATTATCTACAGCTAATATAAAACAAAGACCTATCTGGCCATGTAATGAATTCAGTGACTTTCTGGTTTGCTGGGAAAGGTGGATATTGGTGGTATTTTCCTTGCTTTTTTTCTGAAGAAGGGAGATGGAGGATTGTAGAGGTAAAGGTTGAATTGATATATTCACTGCTATTTTTTAATGCAAGAAATATCAAAGCTGGTCCTGGCCTGTTTCCAGCACTGTACAGGCTGTCCTGCATCCTAGATGTTACGTTAGACAGAAGAACTGCTCCAAATGAACAGTGGAAAACATCAATCAGTTTTATAGCACGTATATGCATATATACGTGTGTGGGTGTGTTTGTATGTATTATTTCATGAATGTGTTGTTATTGCTCTCTGGATCTTAACTGAATCCCATCCTTAGTCTGTCAAGTGTTTTTTGAAGACTGTGACTGTTGCAAAGCTGAAATCCAGAGTCCAAGACCACTTTCTGCCCCAATCATTTCCAATGAACAAGTTTGGGAGTCTGGTAGATCTTCTGCCTGAAGCACTTTTGTCTAAGTGTCCCAAAGGTTTAGATGCTTCAGGCAAGGTTTTGTTGCTTTCCTACGTTTGAATTCCTAAATAGTAACATGTTAGAGACCCAACCAATTAATATCTCCAAGTATTTTATATTTAGTTGATCAGAGACTGTATTCATTGTCTACCCACATTTCATGAGCATTTTTCTGCAACTTTTGCTAGACGTTCCTGCTCTCCACATCAACTTCTTTTGTCTCTCAGATTAAGCTGGAAAGGAAAATGCAGAGGAGCAGACACTATGCTTCATTATTTATGTACTTAAAATTCACTTTACGCTTAAACAGTAGTGCTACCATGCAAAAGACAACAGACAGCAATTTGGTCAATGTCGCAGAGAATAAAGGATGATTCTTAAATTTCTTGCCTAGTCAAAGAATGTGAACAAAGCCAGACAGTAATTTTGTTTGTTGTTTTCATAAGTCTGCTAGTTCCAGGAACTGCTGCATCCTTTAATTTATGATTCAGCTTCAGGTCTCTAGTTGACAGATCATAAGCATTTGTGACAATAAGGGATTTGAGATGGACAGACTGATCAAATACATGCTGTTGCCATCTCTACATAATGGGTGTGCTTCTGTTCAGGATGACATTAACCATTATCTGGAGAGTGTGGGTTTTTACAAAAATTCACCATTTTGAGAAAATTGTAATATCAGGAAAGGAAAATCTTGACTTGCATTATTTTGTAATTCAAATACTCACAGGGAAGTTTCTCTCAAGGGAGAATATTTGTATGTGCATGGAAGTTCCTAAGAGGATGGAAGGTAGCACTTTGACTCTTCAGAAAGACTGTGTTTGTTCACATGTTTCCCAGTTCTACTCTGTATCATCCATCTAATCAGGTGTAAAAATCAGACGCACAAGTCTGTAGTTCCCTGGTTTCCCTGTTACGGAGTCTTTTTCGCAGATGTGATTACACTGATAATTCTCCTGTCCGTAACCTTAATGGGAGCCATAACCACCCTATAGTCAAAATACAGATCTCTGGACCCTTTGGGTCTAACATAACAAGTTCCTCTCCTCCATGAGTTCCTCCCAGTGTTTTGGCTGTCTGTCCACACAATCTATGGTCCCCTAGCCCTCAATCACTGCCTGGGTGAAATTGCTTCGTATGATTATTTCAAACTCTTCATCCTGAATGCTTGTACTTTGATGATGCTTGGTACTCATAACTGTACTGATGGACACAGAAATGGCCTTAAGAGTCATCCAGTTTGGGGTGTGTCCTGCCTCTTTCTGATTCATGGAGTTGCAAAACAATATTTTACCTTAGATGATAGCCATATGATGCATACCATATATCTTGGGGAGGCCAAAGAACAGGGGTCCCGAGAACAGGAATGTTCTTATACAACTCCTGAGTTCCATCATGGGGTCTGGGGCAAGCTAGATATAAAGATGGGTTCCAGGAAAATAGGTGACCTCACTCAAAGCAGGATCTGATGACTACTTCCCTTCACTGGTGGAGACTCAAATTGAGCAGTAGCTCCTGCACTAGAACAGCCCACCTGCTCATCATGGGCTTGACATGTTTGACATGTCATTATTTTGACATGGTTACCACACTTGAGTTACTGAGAAGCCAGATACAGTGGAAAGCTATGAGTTAGCTACTCATAGTGTAGTTCATGCATGTATCCCAAAGCAGGATTTGCTTTAATTTCCTAATTCTTGGTATTTTCTTGACTAGCTTTCTAAATATCTCAGTGCAAAAGACCTCCTTACTTACTAAAGTGACCTGTGTCAGATTTTCACACGTTTATTGCTAAAATGTTTTCCATAATGCCTACTTCTTATTATTTTGTTAAAATTTAAATTAAAGTATTCTTCTATCCACACTGAAAATGATCAGATTATTCTCTTCTGTGTTTGAAAATAATTGCCATGTACTCTAGAATTCTTCCTTTGTCCTAGGCCAAAGGGTCTCTATTTTTAAAATCTTTCATCATGGATCACATTTTCTTTGCTTCTAATCACATGCAGTTTTGGGCCTTCTCCAGTTGTTTCATGTCTCTTCCGAAGTATAATGCCCCAAAGGGACCAAGTTCTCTACATGACGTCCTAATAGTGCTCAGAAGAGAAAGGCTTGAAGGCTATACTGCTATTTATAAATCAGAGCATTAAATTTGATTATTTCCACCAAAGTGCAGTACGTAATGTAGAATTTAAACCATTTTCATTCCACCACTGCAATTTCTCAAGATAATTCTGAATTTGAATTGTGCCTTTCAATACATTTATGTTTACACATCTTTTCAACTTTTTCTCATCTGCAAACTTATTAGCGCTGTTATTCAGATTGTTAAAAAAAGGTTGAATAAAGTCAGAACAAAAAAGGTCCTGTAATTTTGTGAAATGAAAGTATCAAAATAAAGAAAATGGGTCTAAAATTATATACATTACCAAATTAGATTTCATGATGTCATTTTTCATTTAAAGTATTTACAGAGTTTGCTTAATTCTATATATGCTTTGAATTTGTTTCTGGGTTTGTTTTTTTTCTGAGTTGAACTTAGATTGATTCATTTAATATTTACAGCCTCCTCTTCATCTACTTTCTCCCCTCTTATTATATCAGGCAGCTGTTATTTTTTGTCCTTTCCCAGACTTATATCTTTTAGCCATTTTTGACAGATTCTCAAGTAATTGCTAATCTGAAGAATTCACCTCATTCCTAAAATATCCTAGGCCAAAGTCTGTCTGGTCTGGCTAACTTGAGAACATTCCATAAGGCTCTACTGACCCTGTTTTGAATTGAATACTGAACTTATTTTCATGAACGTTAATTATGCTAGTGAGGTGTGTGCAACTTTTTTTGTCACTTGCAAAAAAAGGTTTTAAATATTCCAATCTTAGGATTGTCTGCTGTGTCACTGTCTTGCCTCCAGTCTCACAAATAGTCAGGAAAAGCAATCATAATTTTGTTTTCTCTTTGGTATTTTTAATGTTTTTTTCCTTTTGAAGTGTCTTCTAGCTCTGTGTTTGGTTTATGCCTTAGTTTTCTGATTGGATCGTACTGTTATTTTATATTTTAAGAATTTGATCTAATTTCCACTTTTCAGGTGGAACTTCATGAGTTTGAGATAAAGTAAAAGTTCCTGGCCTACCTGAACTAATCTCTCTCTCAATACTTTTCCCTTCTGATAAGTATAGCTTATATTTTCTGCTACAACTTAATTACTTTTTTCTTTGACTTTTTTATTGACTTGAATTGGTGAAAGTTGTCTGCTTCAAGTCCATGATTGTTGCCTTTTTCTCTATTTTCTTCCCTGAGAATATATACTCTATAATTTCAGTCACTGTCTCCGAGTCACCTTTCATCATTCTTTTCTCAAACAGCTATTTTCCACTAGTACTTTTCCCTGGTACAGAAGCACATCCAGAAGAGCCTCTCCTCCCTCTGTTTTTAATACAGAAATAGAAGTGAACAATGCCTTTCAGTATAGAGCTTGTTAATTGATCTATGCACTTGATGTTTCCCTTCCTACCCATTCTTTGGATAGTTAGCTCTCTTGTGACTCTGCTTCTGTGCATTGAGTGTTAAATGATTTGTCATTTGTTCATGATAAAAGCTTCCCCTACGTATTCTCTGTTCATTCTCTGTTCTGTGGTTTTGTTTACTGACAGCTGCAGCTGAGTCCTCTTCTTCTTTCACCATCATCCACAAGCTTTTGATGAGTCCAGCTTTCTCATTTGTCTGCAGTTCAGAACCAGGGAAGGGCTATGTCCTTTAATGTTAGACTGCCCTACTATGTAGTTACCTTACTCATAACTCTGTTTATCAGTAAGGTCTTTTTTGTGGTCATATTTTAGGTATCCTTACTCCTCTTATTGATTTCTTGTGTGTCCTCATTATTTCCACTTAGCTTGCCATATTTCTCCCTGTCGTGGGGTGACAGCCTTCAGCCTTTATCCCAATATCATGTGTTGTGTCTGGCAGCTGTGCCTTCCCCCCCCCCCGGCCGTCTTGCTGTGGCCGGATGGGGAAGGGGGGGGGGGGTGTGCCCAGGCACTTTTGCTTTGGTGCTTTTGCTGCTTGGCTTGGCTAGCTGCTTGCTTGCTTGCTTGCTTGCTTGCTTTCTGGTTTTTGTTTTTTTTTTTTTTTTTTTGCGCTGGTTTTTTTTTTTCCTTTTTCCCTTTTCTTTTGTTCTCTTTTTCTTACCCTCCCCTGAAGATACTGGACCGGCTCCGGATCTGGCCTGAGAGCTCCAGGACCCCCGAAGCCTGCGACAGAAGCTCGGCGCCCTCACAACACAGTCTGGTCCCTTTTCTTTTCTTGTGTTGGGGAGTGTTCTTTTTGTTACTTGTAAATAAATAGGTTTTGTTTTCCACTTTGCTCCTCCGAGGAATTCCTTCCCAAACCCGGTGTTGGGGGAGGGGTGGTTGGAGGTTTGTTCTGTTTTGGGGGGGCTCCCTTTTGGAGATTTCCCCCTAATTTGTCCTAAACCAGGACAGTATACTTTTTGGTGCGTTGGCCGGGAAAATCGGAGGCCAAAAAGAGTGGAAAAAAAACCTATAACAATAATATTTTGGTTTTGGTTGTTTTGTGGGCATATTGGTGATTCATAATGTCATTTGGAGTGGAAGCTTGCCGGTTTTTCTGGTCCCTAGGGGCTTTTGAAGTTTTAATACCTTTGTGGTCCCTAGGGTTATTTCCTTACCCCAAAATAGCTCTGATGTTGTCCCTAATAAGTAGCTTTTGTAAGCGGGGGGCACTAACCAGAATAATCATTGTGCTGGCCTTATGTGTGATGATGTGTCGGATAACAATGCTGGACTTTATTTCAGGAATGTATGGATTGTTGTCATGGCTGTGTACTCAGTTTGTTTGGGGAGAAGTAGAGGAAGGGGCTTTTCAGCCTTTGTCTTCCTTCTTCTCCTACAAATTGTTGACATCTCTATTAGAAAATACTGACTTTCCCCTGAGTTTGAAAGAAACCATCTTTCTGGCATTTAATTTATTAAGCCTTGTCTATACTGTCTGGAGTGTATATAAAATGAAAGCTGAGATTTCTAGAGGGGTTAGAGAGACTCCTGATTCAGGAGTAAAACAAAGCAGGAAAAATCTTGACTGGAGTGGGAAATGGGAGGATATGGGCCAGACTTTAAAGGAATTTTCTGATCCTATAGACTGGGACTTTCCATCTGATCAAATTCAGAATCCAGTCGAGGTGGCAAAGTATTTGAGGGAGAAGTGCCATGGTAATACTAAGGAAGAAAGGATTACTGCAGTGAGCTGGGCCTTGGTGTTTGTTTACCGTACTCTGCTAGATACTGTGGAGCAGCAGATAGCAGAAAGGGAACAGGGAGATAAGTTAGTTACTATCCCAGTGACCCAGGCTGCAGCTAACATCCCAGGCTCCAGGCTAGCAGCTGAATCAGACAATAGGCCCCAAACCATGGCTGTTGCAGCTAATACAAGAGGTGGAAAGTGTAAAGGCAAGACCGATCGGAAGGTGGAGGATGATGACGATGATGCAGAAGAAGGACCCTCACCAAAGTCAGAGGCCACATCAAGGGGCACAGAATCTGGAGCCAATATTGACTCCTTTTCTCTGAAGGACCTCAGAGGCTTAAGAAAGGATTACAGCCGACAACCTGATGAATCTATTATTAGTTGGTTAGTCCGCCTTTGGGATGCTGCAGGGGAGGTTACGATTTTGGATGGTACTGAAGTGAGGCATTTGGGATCCCTGTCACATGATCCTGCCATCGATCAAGGTGTGATGAGGGGGGCTAACCCTCACAGCCTCTGGGAACGGGTCCTAAGAAGCGTAGCAGAACGGTACCTGTGTACGGATGATCTCTATATGCAGCAGACACGGTGGAAGACCATAGAACAGGGGATCCAACGCCTGAGAGAGATGGCGGTCGCAGAGCTCATTTTCTCAGATGACACAACAACTAGGAATCCGGACCTGGTACCATGCACTCCGATAATGTGGAGGAAACTTGTGCGACTTGGGCCACCTGAATACGCTTCTGCCCTAGCAATAATGAAGCGGGATGATACATATGAGACTGTGCTCGATATGGCAAAGAAGCTTCGAGCGTACGCAGATGCTGTGCATGGCCCAACTCATGCCAGAATTGCAGCAGTGGAAACCCGACTGCAGAAACTAGAAGACAAAATAGAGGAGAATCATAAGAAACTCCGGGAAGAGATTAAGGAGGACCTTATTCAAATCTCAGCCGTACAAATTAGAAGCCCTGGTGTCCAACGCCGGCGCTCCTTTGATGGGGAGAGAAGGTACATCCCACGGGCTGAGTTATGGTTTTTCCTGCGTGAGTCTGGAGAAGACATGAGGAGATGGGATGGAAAACCCACCGCTGTTTTGGCACAACGGGTGCGTGATTTGAAGAAAAGAGAAAGTATAACCAAAAAGATAGCAGCTCCGGTCGCTCGTAGCCGAGATGTTAAGTATGACGATGATGATGACATGTCCGATCCCCTTGAAGGAACTTCCAAGGCATATGCCCAAGGAAAGAAGGACAATCTGGCTTAGAGGGGCCCTGCCTCCAGCCAGGAAGAGGCACGGGAGAACTGGGTTTTTTGGAAGGTGTGGATCAGATGGCCTGGCACATCAGAGCCACAAGACTATGAAGCATTGGTTGACACTGGATCACAATGTACCTTAATGCCATCGGAACACGTGGGGACAGAACCTGTTTCCATTGCTGGAGTGACGGGGGGATCACAACAGTTGACTTTGTTGGAAGCTGAGGTGAGCTTGACTGGGAAGGAGTGGCAGGAACATCCGATTGTGACTGGTCCAGAGGCTCCGTGTATTTTGGGCATAGACTTCCTCCGGAATGGCTACTACAAAGATCCTAAGGGATTCAGGTGGGCCTTTGGAATAGCTGCAGTGGAGATAGAGGGTATTAAACAATTGAATACCTTGTCTGGACTATCAGAGAACCCATCTGCAGTAGGACTCTTGAAGGTAGAGGAGCAGCGAGTGCCAATTGCCACCTCAACAGTGCACCACAGGCAGTACCGGACGAATCGAGATGCCGTGATCCCCATCCACAAGATGATTCGAGAGCTGGAGAGCCAAGGGGTGGTCAGTAAAACCCACTCACCCTTTAACAGCCCTATCTGGCCCGTGCGAAAATCTGACGGAGAATGGAGATTGACTGTAGACTATCGTGCCTTGAATGAAGTGACTCCACCACTGAGTGCGGCTGTACCGGACATACTGGAACTGCAGTACGAGCTGGAGTCCAAGGCAGCAAAGTGGTACGCGACCATTGATATAGCTAACGCGTTTTTCTCCATCCCTCTGGCAGCAGAATGCAGGCCTCAGTTTGCTTTTACATGGAGGGGAGTGCAGTATACCTGGAACCGATTGCCCCAGGGGTGGAAACACAGTCCTACCATCTGTCATGGACTGATCCAGGCTGCACTAGAAGAGGGTGAGGCTCCAGAACATTTGCAATATATTGATGATATCATTGTTTGGGGGAACACGGCAATAGAAGTGTTCGAAAAAGGAGAGAAGATAATTCATATTCTCCTGGACGCCGGATTTGCCATTAAGAAGAGCAAAGTCAAGGGACCTGCCCGAGAAATTCAGTTCTTGGGGGTGAAGTGGCAAGATGGACGGCGTCAGATTCCTGCGGATGTTATTAACAAAATCACTGCTATGTCCCCACCAACTGATAAGAAGGAGACACAAGCTTTCTTAGGTGCCATAGGTTTCTGGAGGATGCACATCCCTGAGTATAGTCAGATTGTGAGACCCCTTTATTTGGTTACCCGCAAGAAGAACGACTTCCATTGGGGCCCTGAGCAGCAGCAAGCTTTCGTCCAGATCAAGCAGGAGATCGCTCATGCTGTAGCCCTCGGTCCAGTCAGGACAGGACCAGATGTGAAGAATGTGCTCTACTCTGCAGCCGGGAGCCATGGTCTGTCCTGGAGCCTTTGGCAAAAGCTACCTGGCGAGACCCGAGGCCGACCATTGGGATTTTGGAGTAGGAGCTACAGGGGGTCTGAAGATAACTATACTCCAACAGAAAAGGAAATCTTGGCCGCCTATGAAGGAGTCCAAGCCGCCTCGGAGGTGATTGGTACAGAGGCACAACTCCTTCTCGCACCCCGACTACCGGTGCTGGGATGGATGTTCAGAGGAAAGGTTCCCTCTACCCACCATGCCACCAGTGCTACTTGGAGTAAGTGGATTGCCCTCATTACGCAGCGCGCTCGAATTGGGAAGTTAAATCGCCCTGGGATTCTAGAAATAATTACAAATTGGCCCGAAGGTGAAAGCTTTAGTGTCGCAGATGAGGAGCCAGAGCCAGTGACCCAGGTTGAGGAAGCTCCGCCATACAATCAGTTGCCAGTAGAAGAAACACGTTACGCCCTATTCACTGATGGTTCTTGTCGTGTCATAGGGATGAAACGGAGGTGGAAAGCAGCTGTATGGAGTCCCACTCGACGGGTTGCAGAGGCTACTGAAGGAGAGGGTGAATCCAGTCAATTTGCTGAAATCAAAGCTATTCAACTGGCCCTAGGTATTGCAGAGAGAGAGAAGTGGCCAAGGCTCTATTTGTATACCGATTCTTGGATGGCAGCTAACGCTCTATGGGGATGGCTGAAGAGATGGAAGGAGGCCAGCTGGCAGCGCAGAGGAAAACCAATTTGGGCTGCGGAAGAGTGGAAGGATATCGCTACCCGGTTAGAGAAGTTACCTGTGAAGGTTCGCCATGTAGATGCCCATGTCCCCAGAAGTAGAGCTAATGAAGAGCAGCAAAACAACCAGCAAGTACATCAGGCTGCAAAGATAGGGGAGTTGAAGATAGATCTCGACTGGGAGCATAAGGGAGAGTTATTCTTAGCACGATGGGCCCACGATGCCTCAGGCCACCAGGGTAGAGATGCCACCTATAAGTGGGCACGAGACCGAGGGGTGGATCTAACCATGGACAGTATCTCTCAGGTTATTCGTGACTGTGAGACGTGCGCTGCCATTAAGCAGGCCAAGCGACTGAAGCCCCTCTGGTATGGGGGGCGGTGGTCTAAGTATAAATATGGGGAGGCCTGGCAGATTGATTACATCACACTGCCTCAAACCCGCCAGGGCAAGCGCTATGTACTAACCATGGTAGAAGCCACCACAGGATGGTTGGAAACCTATCCTGTGTCCCATGCTACAGCCCGTAACACTATCTTGGGCCTTGAGAAGCAGGTCCTTTGGAGGCACGGTACTCCCGAGAGAATTGAGTCGGATAATGGAACTCATTTTAAAAACAATCTTATTAATACTTGGGCTAGGGAACATGGCATCGAGTGGGTATACCATATCCCCTATCATGCACCAGCTGCAGGGAAGGTGGAAAGGTACAATGGATTGTTAAAAACCACCTTAAAAGCATTGGGTGGGGGGTCTTTAAGAAACTGGGAGCAACATCTGGCAAAGGCTACCTGGCTAGTTAACACTCGAGGTTCCACCAACCGAGCGGGTCCTGCTCAGTCTGAGCTCCTTAATATAGTAGATGGGGATAAAGCCCCAGTGGCCCATGTCAGAGGTTTGTTGGGAAAGACAGTATGGATCAACCCTGCCTCGAGTACAGACAAACCCATCCGTGGGATTGTATTTGCTCAAGGACCAGGTAATACATGGTGGATAATGCAGAAAGATGGAACAGCACGGTGTGTACCTCAGGGAGACCTGATTGTGGGATGAGACTCATATATGAATGTCATTGTTTGTTGAATGTGAGACAGAAGGAAACTGTAAGTGTCAAAGGTCTGAGCAAGTAAGATGAGAGAAATGCGTAAGTGTCAAAGGTGTGAGTAAGTGAAATGAAAGTTTTTTATTGTATGTTCACGATATGGGATAAGGGGTGGAGTGTCGTGGGGTGACAGCCTTCAGCCTTTATCCCAATATCGTGTGTTGTGTCTGGCAGCTGTGCCTTCCCCCCCCCCCCGGCCGTCTTGCTGTGGCCGGATGGGGAAGGGGGGGGGGGGGTGTGCCCAGGCACTTTTGCTTTGGTGCTTTTGCTGCTTGGCTTGGCTAGCTGCTTGCTTGCTTGCTTGCTTGCTTGCTTTCTGGTTTTTGTTTTTTTTTTTTTTTTTTTTTTTGCGCTGTTTTTTTTTTTTCCTTTTTCCCTTTTCTTTTGTTCTCTTTTTCTTACCCTCCCCTGAAGATACTGGACCGGCTCCGGATCTGGCCTGAGAGCTCCAGGACCCCCGAAGCCTGCGACAGAAGCTCGGCGCCCTCACAACACAGTCTGGTCCCTTTTCTTTTCTTGTGTTGGGGAGTGTTCTTTTTGTTACTTGTAAATAAATAGGTTTTGTTTTCCACTTTGCTCCTCCGAGGAATTCCTTCCCGAACCCGGTGTTGGGGGAGGGGTGGTTGGAGGTTTGTTCTGTTTTGGGGGGGCTCCCTTTTGGAGATTTCCCCCTAATTTGTCCTAAACCAGGACACTCCCCAATGCATACAATTTTTTGGATTAAATTTGTTCAAAATGGATTTATGTATCTAAACTGTTCATGTTCAAGCAGTCATAAAAAGTGAACTCATGGTATATAAAATTAAATTCAAGCATGCAGATTTTCCCCTGTTCTTTTTCTTCGAAGACTTTTGCACTATTCTTTTGTTACTGACTATCAGAAAGAATAAACAGACAAACAGGGAAAAGAGACCTTTTATCAAAATTCTTAGTTATATTGTACTTTTATTTTTCATTGTTTACTTGAGTCTAGTGGAGTTTAGATAGCACCCTTGAAGTCATTTGCAGTTGTAATATTTAAATGGGTTCAAACAATGGCAGTAACATTTACCTAATGTTGTTTTGTTGCTTTTAGTCACAATTCTACCCCTGAAGTGGAGCACCAACAGTGTGTGTCCTTTCCAATTGCCTTTGACTGTACTTGATAACATTTCATCCATACTGATGTTTGTAAACAGATACTTGGATATCCAGCCAGCCCAAATCTCTGACACAGGCTACAGCTAGAAATAGCCTATGCAGAAATAATCCCATAAAATGTTTGACACAGCCAAGAGGAGGTCCATGTTATGTTGAGAGTTGTGATACTCGCTGTTTAACAGGAGCACTAATGATTTCAACCCCAGAAGGTGTGCTTTAGTGAGAAACTGTCACAAAACTGCTGTTTCCCATTTTCATGCATTCGATCTTCTGCTTTTATAATTTTGAATTAGTAGTTTTCAGCTGTAACTCCTAGTGCAGGCATTGGCCTGACACGATGAGGAGGCGAGCTGCCATGGCTGTGGACTCAGGGCTGAAGTTCTGTTTGCCTCTGACCTCACTCTTAGATCAATCCATGCCTGGTCAAAGCTTCTCCATAAGAGAGGCACTGGAGTACTCCTGTTGCATCATAGAAATTTAATTTAATATATGAAAAAAGTCATTAACTTACCCAAGGACAGGGAAATGCGAGGGAAGTTTGTAATTCTGGAGACACATCTCATTAAAAATTATAGCATCTGTTACTTTTGCAGCACAGACACTGTTTATGTCACCCTGCAGAAGTAAGTGGCAGCCTACAGAGCTGGAACCATCAAGCCCCATCCATTTATCTACAGTGGAAAAATATTTGGGAAGAATGGAATGGGTGAGGCAGGCAAGGATTACAATAGTAAGATTACTGTCTTTGGTATGTACATATTTCAGTGGTCTCAACAAAATATTGTCATGACTGTATATCTACTTATATGTTGGGACTTCCTCATTGTTTTTTTCTCACACCTAATGATTTTAGTGAAGTTTAGAAACAGAAAAACCGGAACAGTGTGGGGTGTTTTGAATAACTGCTGAAAAGTGAGAGAGAGGCATGTCCAACACATAGCATTACATAAAGAGCCTACATACATCCTGACAATTAGGAATCATGAGATTCAGGTGCACACCATTGACTCAAACTTCTTATTCACATGGGCAGAGAGGGAAGATGGATATTCTTCAACATCCTCTGTAGTTTATATACAGGGGTCCACAGTTTGCAGTTCTTGTGTCATCTGAACATCTCAAACTCTCTCAGAGCCCATTTTAAGCAATGAATCTTGAGATAGGATCAAAAGACAGCTTTTCTTGTGGTTATTTGTATTCATTGCATTCCATGTTTAAATATAATAATGGCCAGCAAAAATCCTTTTCTTTATCAGTCAAAATTGTCCTTCACCTGAAGTTACTCACTTCCTTCCCAATTTTTTCCCTTGATATATTGATAGTTACATTATTGTCTCTTTGCTTTGACTTTGAATTTAGAAAGCTGCTGTAGTCACCTCTCAGGTCCGAGACTGATAAAATCAACAGTCAATCAATTCTAATAGCAATGGAGATTCACCTGGTGCTTTATACTTCATTTGCCTAATAATCCTGCTCCTGACTTGCCCTAAAAGGAGAATTTCAAGTTTAATGCAAATTTTTTTTTTTACTCCTTTTTTGTTTACTTTGTTTTGATTTGGACCAAAACCTGAACATTTTGAAATTCCCTGTGAACTGAACTTCTAAGAACCTAATTCAAAAGCTGCCCACTTGAAGATCAGTAGTCAGTTTAGTTCTGCTACCCAAGGTCCTAAGCCTGTGACTTTGGTTCAAGCAGTGAAATACAGGTACTTGGCTGCCATATATGAGATCTGGCTGCTCTGGAGTCACAAAATCTGAAATCCACATCAGTCCTGGCTTGGTCCTGTTGCTGAACCTTGTGTGAGCAAAGTGCTCAGCTTCTGGGAAGCTCCCAGCAATCCAGCCCCACCTTGGGTTCTGCCGAGGTTTCTCAGAGACTGCAAGGTCCACATCACGTTTTAGTGGGTGAAACACACTGCTCTGTGAATTTTCTGTTTTCTCTCATTAATACTGCCTTATTTCTGTACAAAGTCACTTGTCTGATCCATCTTTCGGCCCGCGGTCCCTTCTTCAGAGCAAGCCACCGTCACTACAGTGCTGCTGGAGCTGGTGATTGCTGTCAAAGAGAGGCCACTGCCATGGGGACAGATGAGAAGCCTAGCCACCCTGACAGGTAGTGCCAGGAGGAGTACATGTACCTATCTACCTTGGTCCCCTAAACCCTGCTGACAAAGCTTCATCCAGTCATCCCTTGTACTCCTTTTCTACTAAATCCCATCTTCTCTCTTAAGTGAAAGTAATTTCAACGTGACAAAAAAATAAAACAAGACCTGGCAATGAGATTTCTCACAGGGCCTCGTATCATCCCCATCACATAACACACTCTTTGGCATAGTTTTGACCTGAGTCAGCAAGTCCTGAATAATGCCAGGGGAATAGCACTGGCTGGGAACTGTTTCCAGTAGAAACTACAGAGATGACTAAACCACTGGAGCTGGCTCCTTGCTCTTAGACTGTCCCAGCACTGTCCCAGCAGTGTCTGAATCCCCGGGCATGCAACATGGTACACGTCAGGGGTTTGCAGCACATTTGTGCAGTTTCACACTATGAAAACACTGGTCTGGCAGACTGAAACCTGAGCCTTCACACAATTTTAGCTACAGAAATAATAATTATACTATACAAGTGCTGGATGGGGGCCCAGAGGAAACCATGGCCAAAAGCTATGTAAGTGTGGGTATTGCCCACCAGTGACTTCTTCTGTTTCACTTAGTAGGACAGATGCAGACAGGATCATCTGCCTACTTGAGCTGTCTCTAATTAATTTCCATAACTTAAAAGCTAATAGCATGAAAACAAAGGAGGTTTTGTCACACTCTAATCAAACACCTACCAGTTTTCTGTCTGTGTAACCCAACCAAAAACTCTCTTTGAGTCAATGCACTCAGCTTTTAAATGGTGCTTTGTGTAAACTCCTGGGAGTTTTCCTCCCTGTTAGTGATCTCCAACCACAGCCTCCCCTCCCCCCATCCCGACACAGCTGCTGGGATCGCAGTTCAGTAATACAGAACTGGAAAAAGATTACTACAGCAGCAATGCTCATTGTCTCAATTGCTCCTTTCAGATGCTGCTTCATGCATCAAGACTTTCTGGAGTCTCTTCTATGTAAGAGAAAGACATTAATATTTATGCATGTTAATATTCTTTCCAAATCTTTGCCAGCCTTTTCAGATCCCACCTCTTTCCTTCCTGCTTTCTGCTGCACAGCTTTCTGCTGCACAGCTCTGCTTCAGTTCAGGTTAATGTTTTCAGAGGCTGAAGCTCCTTATGATCATTCCCAGAACACTTTTGTAACTGGACTATACATTTCAAATATATTTTGAAGAAGACCGCATTATCTCATAACTGATGCTGTTATTTGCCTCTGCATCCATGATTGCAGTACCTTGGACTTGAAGGCTTTTCTGTTATAGGAAAGCAGTTAACTCCTTCCCCCCATGGTGGGGGAAGCTATCTTCCCTTCCTCATTCTTAAGATTTATTTATTGTCTTGAAAGATTTTTGTATATACTTGATTGAAATATCCATCTGAATAAGTATGTTAGAGGAAAGGACACAGGGAAAATATTTGTTACAAACAAAAGTTTAATGCTATTCTGAATTGACTTGTTCTTTTACATCATTAAAATAAAATCTGTAAATCCTTAATGCTAGAAGATGGTCACAGTTCTGAACTCTGCAGTTTAAAATATTGGCTGTTCCTTATCTGCCAAGTTCAATTAAGGGCCACACCACAGGGCCAGGCCCTTCACGTACTCATGAGAGCTTTGCTATCCACAGCAGCTGCAGCAACAAATGCAGCACCTGAATGCAGGCAGAACAGCCACTACAAGAGGTATTACACTGAGCACTGAGACATTTACTTAATGAGATAAATAATTAGATGGGTCCTTGCTGGCCAACATTTGAGCTCCCTTTCCACACCTTACAGGGTCTGGTCTGAGAGAACCAGCTCCTAAAATGTGCTTGACAATCAAAGCAGGGCTGAGAGTTGTGGTGAGCTCTGAAATCACAGGGCTATGGGACTGGAGGGAAAATGAACAAAATTTTTGTGCCAGTCTCATTTGCATAATATCTATCAAGTCTTCAAGTCAATTTTTAAATTAATTTTTCAAACTAAAGAACTAAATTTACAAATATACACAATATTTTATATAGCAGTCTAATCCTCATTTGTCCCCATTGGGTGATAATCATCACACTTCTTTTCCCAGCAAAATGAAGACCATGATTATTACCATGATAATTGTTACAAAAGTAAAATTTGAGTCCAATGAGAAAATTTGTCATTAAAATAGACAAAAATAGCAACATTAGTGTTAAACTGTACTTTCATTAATACCGGAATGAGCTAATAAATGCTATTAGTTACAGTTTTGCTGCTTATTTTCTTTTGCCATTTTATTCCTAGACCTTGTGGTTTTGTTAAAATAGGAACAATAAGCATCTGTAGTGTCCTGGGTCACAGATTGAAATGGCATCTTTCAAAGCACATCAAGCCAATAAAACTGGAAAAACAGGTCTAAAACAAAATCCAGTGCAAACAGAATAAGCCTGAAGTGTACTCACTTGCTAATTTTTTACCTAATTACACTTGATTACTACAGATAAGAACGACTTGGCTTTTACTGATAGCAGTAGAGTCGATGCATTGAATTTCTTAGTCCTTTCTCCTGCTATAATGGCCTGGATACCTCCTGTTGTCCCAAAATGGAGAAAAGGATCAGCTTGCCCCTCAGTAGGAAGAGAGAGATCACTTTTCATTCATGTTTCCTAGACTCTTTGCAGCATTCAGTTATGAGCCACTTTACCCTGTAAGTGTTATATCACTATACTCCAAAGTATAAATTTGATATGATCGTTGTCTTTCTTACCATTTTTAATACTCAAGCTCTCCTTTTTCTTCTCTGTCTCAACCTTTTGTTCTTTCTCCCTTAGAAGGCTGCCAGCTTAGTCCATGGTTACTACCTCTTCCCTTCTCTAGAGATAAAATGAAAATTCCTTAGGATGTGAGATGTGGAAATTTCCTTTGCTGGTATGCCTCTCACTGCTTTTTAACCTCCTTTTAGAATACTGAACAGCTCTTCTCCCCATCCCAACAATGCCTCTAATATTCCTTATAATTAAAAAAAAAAAATTTCCAAGTTCCTTTGTTGTAGCCTGACAACACATTTTGTAAAGCCTTGATCTATTAAGAGTATTGTTTCCATTATTTGTGCACTCTAGCTGTTTATTCATGAGTGTCCTGGCCATTTGTAGGCAGCAGAACAGCTGACTTCAGCTGACTATTACAGTTGGGGTTTCATTCCTTTTCTAAATCAAACTATTATTCTTGATATGGACGAGGTTCCCCTCTTTTCCAAGGCAGAATCCACGAAACCTTTATTGAAAATGAAATTCAGCTTTGAAAAGCAGAAAAAAAATTGCTGCTGTGACAATCACAATACTCATTTTCCTCCTCACTTTTTCACAAGGATCAAAAATTGCCCCTAAAGGTAGGACTCAAGCAAATCAGGGACTCAAAGCTAGTTAAACAAGGCAATTAGAACAGATATGTACCTCTAAGTGTTGGAAGCAGCAAAACTTACTAAAGGTATGTATGCCATTACCTGGTAATCCTGCCTGCAGGAACAAAGGGGATGTTGATCCCGTGTAGCCTCCGCTGATCTTCTGTACTATTCCATAACATTCTGCTTATTTCACAATAAGTTAATGAGCCTACTGTGTTGCAACTCCACCCCAGAGCTACTTAATTCATTGGGCTGGCAAGTGTACTGTTTGCTGGGATGATAAATACCAGCAGAGCTCCCAGGTCACCAGGGTTTGTGACATGACCTGTGATTGTAGTCTGGGCAGAGTCTGGGACTAGCATGAGTGTGTCCCTGCCAGACTCTGTCTTGTGACCAAGGCACCTCAAGGGCATTTAAATAAAGCCTTGGTCCCTTGAGGTCCCTCCAGCCAGTCACTTGTTGATCCTTCTTTTTCCCTAAGAGAATCTATTCCCCATGATGGTCCTGTAGCATGTCTGCCACTAACAGTAAGAGAATGGTTAATACAGTGATTTCCCCTGGAAAAGGAAAAGGCCTCAGAAGGTGCAAGTGTTTATGTTGGCTGTTTAACCTTGACAAATATCATCTTTGGACTTGACTCTTCTAGGCCAAGTGATTCAGTTCACCCTTCCTCCTTTCCCAAGGGTTGGGTAGCCTGGGAAGTGAGTCCTATCACACTCATGCCCCACACCACCACTAATAGAATTTTGCTCTAGACATTAGCATCTGAGATCTAGGAGAACAGAAGATTTCACTGTAGGATGCTCTATGCAGAGTGCCATTGTTCTGCCAGTGCAAGAGAGCTTTTGATCCTCCCGGACCAGACTAGTCAAGATTCAGGAAGTGAAGAAGAATGGGTTGTGGAAATGTGCATGATAGTCCATAACACACATCCTGTCCTCAGCTAGAAGATGGCCAAGCCAAACAAATCACAGAATACACCACAAAAATCCAATGCTAACATAAAAATGAGGCATAAATGGCTTTCTGATGGTAGTTTTGTTATAAAATCCCTCTACAATAACAAAATCATAGAGAAAAAGCCTTCTTTTCTGCGTGCAGAAAGGAGATATGCTTTGAGAAACAAAGCACTTGGGATGTGAAGGAAGTCTTAATGGGTGACTTGCTTTGATTAAGTCAGCCTGTGAACTTTGAGCACTTATTTCTTAGGCAGTCTTCAAAGACCACATTCCCTCCAGATTCCTCAGAGTCAGGCCTTTACACGAAGTGTACTTGTCTTTGTATTGAAGAGTTGTTTGGACTATAGTAATTCTTGCTTTCTCAGCTTACTGAAACCCTTATAACTGCCTGTGATCAGTTGGTACCACCAGTCATTTTCCATTTTTTAGGTTCTGCTTGATTTCATCTGGCTTTCAGAGCTATGCTCATGACTTCTGAGTGCACAAATAGTCTCTCAGATCTTCACTATCTGAAGGAAGTAATTACTGTGCTCACAGCCCCTCAGCCATCACTAATGCCTAAGCAAATTTCAGAAGCATGGGCCAAGACAAACTCTATTCCCTATCACACAGTCACCCCGACACAGTAAGTTTTCTGATTTTTGTTGCGAAGCCTCCATAACGTGGTCTGTGTCCGGCACTGACACAGCTGTAGTGTCAAAGTGCAAATGCCTGACATTCTTCAGTGCACTTATCCTCATGAGGAATACATTTCCCTTCTCCCTGCTTGTGGATGAGAAGTGAGGTCTCCAGAGGATGAGATTTAAAAAGTTTCATCCCTTTACACATCTGACTATCCCTCCTGCCTACAGAGAGACCCTTAGTAGCTGCAGGAACTAGAACATCTAAACATGAATTAGAACCCATCCTGAATTTCTTACTGAAAGCTGCAGAGGAAGTAGTTTATGATTCAGGGAACTGGGTATGCATGCTTTGCAGTCCAAAATATTACTAAAGGTGTTGGTTAATATTTCCATCTTCTCAAACTTGGCTTCAAAAGGTAGCTGATATATTCTGTACTCAGAAGAAAGATTTCATTTCCCTTGTGTTTATTGGTAAAAGACCAAGAAGGTACATCTGATTCCAAAAATAAGTTAGAAAGACAATCAGTCCATCGTTTGAGAAATGACCAAAAAGAATAATTTTGATTTTGTTGGGTTTTTTCCTCTTACAATTGGTTGGGCTCCAGGCAAAGAAGATGCACTTGGTAGTGAGAGACAGCTACTCCCACTGCACTGTCATTGTAAGTCAATGACTAACTGGAAATGCATAAATAAATACACAGACAAGATTGGTAAAGACAAGATGACCCTAAAGAAACAGCTGAGGACTGTAGGTTAAAGTCACAGGCAACTCCTAGCACACCTTGAAAACTGATCACCGAACGTTTATAATATTTGCATTCAAACTAAACCACACTGTAATCTGAAACTAGGCCATAAACCAATTTTGGCTACAGCAGTAATTTTCAAGACTAAACCACTTAGCCACTTTTTTCCCTTTAGAGGTAGATTTTAAGAGCAGAAGCAAGGCAGACATTTCTGGGCTCCAGTGTGAGGATTTGCACAGGAACAGCAACCTCATGGTGCAGTTTTGAGCACTATTGAAATCTAGGACTGAGATAATATGCAAGGTAGCAATAGTATCAATTTCATGGCTGTACCACAGTAACTTTTCCTGACTAAAAAGAGATGGAAAATGTAATTTATTGCTGATAATAAGATCAAGATTGGGCAAACTGGGGGTTTTTTGGAGAGTCGTCAGAGATTCTAGGCATTTTCTGTATTAAATGCTGTTCATAAAACTACAGCAACACAACACTTCATTACAGGTGCCCATGCTAAATATGGCTTCTCAAGTGAACAGTAAAGTTCAGAGTGCAAAATACAAATATCTTTAATTTAATAATTTCAGTAAATAAATCTGTAAGTTCTCAGCTAGAAGGACAGAAAGTTGTATGAGAAAGAAAGCACTTGACTGACTGTGGAACTGGGGCTGTTGCATTAGGGATTTTTTTTGATGGCATGTACATGACATGTCTTTAAAATTGGTTAAAATAATGCAAAGAATGTTTATGTTATTTTAAGACATGAATACAAACAGCTTTTGACAGAAAATAAATATTACAAACAAACAAAAGCAAAACAAAAAACATCCCCAACTCCAAAACACACTCCAGAGAAGTTAGAAGCTCTTTCCAGATAAAGCTCAGTTGTCATACATATGTCAACTGCAGGGAAAAATATTAAGGTGAACCTGTGAATTAAAGCTTCTATTGTTTTGAGTGCCTACTCGTGCAAATCAGTGAAATTAATTTTCAGAAGTCAACTACTGGATTAATACAGTAATAATCTCATAACTTTCTGATGAATGACCTTCAAATGCTTTGTAAAAAGAGTATGGTAAGAAATTGACTTGCAACCATTTGCTAGAGAGATTCTTTTTGAAACTGATTCTTCAAACAAATTTCAAGAGGTCCAGTTTTATGTGTTTTTGTGGGTTGTTTTTAATCAGAGGAAGGATTATGGGAATATCAGCCTTGCTGTCTTGCTAGTGAAAGAAAAACAAACAAAAAAATTCCCTCTTATTTTTATTTCTTGGCAGTAAAAGCCATGGTAAGAGAATACCCTTATTTCTCTGCTGTTCTTTTCACTGATGCCATCCTAGTTTCAACCTGTCCATGCATTCCCCTCCTGTTTCTTATTCAGAATATGCATGGTTTGGCTAGCCTATAATGTAATTATCAATTGTCATTGTTCATTTCTTTTCTTGGTGCTCTTATCCATCCACATTTCTTCCTCTTTAATATCACAACATATAGGTTTCCCCTTTTTTTTTTCATGGTTCTCCTAGCCTCAAAGTCTCCCACATTCATGCAGTCTCATCATTCCCTGGAATCTCTATTTCCATCTTTTTCTTGCTATTCCTACTTTCAATTTTACAATTAGCCTGCTTCCCCACAAGAAAAAAAAGAGCACTCCAAGAACAGAATCTTCTCTTCCCTTAGGGATAACAGGCAGTGAGCTTTTTTTTTGTTAGTCTCACATACAAATCTAGATCTATGTTACAGAAGACAATGAAAAAATCATACATGTGAAATTTAAAATGAACTTACAAATGTCCACATTCAGTGATTTTTCTCCTATTTTAGTGATGCTTCTGATGATACTTCAGTGGAAGTCAGATACTACAAGAGCATGTACAGACAAATCTAATAATTTCCACAAGATTAATATGCTGTAAGGCAAATACTCCCTTACCTTAACCTGAGCTAAAGCAAGTTTTATCCTGGGGAATTTTCATAGCCTCTGTCAATACTGTTGAGGGGAAAAGGGTAAAGCAACCGCATGTAACCATGATGTTAATAGCAGGGACTTAATCTGAAGTGAAGAGATGAACAGTTGTTCCTGATGCTGTCCTTTAGGACTGTCCTGTCCACTCTTTAAATCAAGTTAAACATGTTCACTACGTTTGTTATTAACAACAATAGTTGACCAACAATATTACTGCTCATATATTGTTTCTTTATTTCAAAACTTAATTTCCTCCATATATTACTGTTTCTGTTTGGTTGGATAATTAAATGTGGAGTGTTTTCCTTTAACCACATCCATAGCAGAGGTTCAGTGAAATGTAAATGGTGATTAGGTGAGCCAGGGAAACTCCTATAGGTGCAATACAAAGCATTGCCGTACAAAGCTATGAAGGAGTATTGCAAAAGGATTACTTAACACTTTCATTAGAAAGACATCTGTCTTCCTGTCAGATTAATTCATCTTAATTTAGTAGGTATTTTGCAGGTACTTCAAAACACCTTTTTGATTTTCATGTGTATTTGTCTAACTGGTTTCCAGCCTGAAACATAAGATCCAAATCCCACCAGTCATAAAACCTTTATACTGATTTCAGTGGGTTTGGATACAGCCACAAACCCACGCAGCCAGGAAAGCAGTTACAAATGCAGGGGAAAGTACTACCATGACAAACACAGCTCAGACTGACACTACATGCTGCAACTGCACAGATCTTCTCTGAGAAGTGTAAAATCTGCTCAGTAAGAGTTTCTAAAAGCATAAAGAAATAATTTAGCAAGCATGGAAGGTGTTGAACTCAACTCTTGTCATGGAAGGGAAAGATGAACTGGAAGCTTATGGCTGGCTCAGCAGTATGAATCATAAACTGGCTGTGCTCATTAACCTTACAAAAAGTCAATACAACTCTATCAGTTCCTTCTGAAAGCTTAAAAATCTGTACTTTAGGATTCTGTCTCAGAAACTTGAGAAATAAGATGTACAAGAGTAAGGAGTACCAGTAAAAGTAATTTGAACAAATATAACTTTAATAAGGGGATAAAGAGACACAATAAAACAATAAACCAGTCAGAGATAAAAAATTAATCTGCAAAATAAGTTATGTCAATATTACTAACCTTCTCACATGCCCATGGCAGCCATCCAAACATAGGCTAACATCCTTATCCAAGCTAAGAAGTATCTGAAATAGTCTCTACAGTATGTGGAACTCCAGGGCATGCATTGCCGGGTAAAAGGCAGCTTTTGTTATTTGTGTTGCCACTCTTCAACTCTACCACCACTCCTGCTGCCTTCCTACCCACATCTGTCATCATTGCCAGAGAACTTTCCCAGCTGCTGTTGGTTTTCAGCCTGTGAGCTCTTTTGGGCTTCTGGGAGACTACTTCAGTGCTTTGCTCATGCATGAAATATAAATTTACCCTTCAAAAATGGACAGTATTGGCCATGACTTTTACTTGTCTCAAAATGTTTCACCTTCCCATTTCTGACTGCAGCCACTGTCAGAGCAGGATTTGTCTATAGGAATATTTGTCAAGGATTTCATTTCTGGAGGTTTCCAGACATGGCTTGCAGTCCTTCAATCACTTCAGCTTCATAATTTTTTTTTTCTTCAATAGAAGTATTCTAAATTATTGCACATCTTGCATGTAAATGATGTGTCCAGTTGTTCACTTTCCCTCTTTCCCAACAGGTGCTAAGAGAGGACTCTTCTTTCAGACAAGTCGCTGCCCACATTGAGTACTTGAGTAGCTATAAAGTATTTCTACTTCCATTTACTTTGAACTGAAGAACATCTCCAGTAAGGAGAAGAGTGAGCTGAAATTTCCTTTCCACACTGCATTTTTTCCTAATAAATTTTAGATAAGTATTTCTGAAGTGATTTTCTGGGCAATAGAATACGAGGTAATAGTGTGATTTGAACCCCATTCTGCTAACACATACAACATCTACTTTCAATTACTTTGATTGCTTGATACCCAACACCTAAATTCAGGAGACTAAATTCTCTATAGCAGCATGTGGAGGAAACTAGGCACCTCTTTATGGTGATTCTTAGCATGTAAATTAGATAAATAAATTCAGAATATGTAGCCATACCCTCTGTAATCTGCAGATCAAAGAGAAAGGTCTGCAGGAGTGCGCTGCATGAGGGATGTATAGCTCAGAGAGAATGTGGTTCAAAGTACCACCAGTATCTCCAGTAGGCAATGAATACTCTTTATTAGCTCTAGTTTAACAAGTTTGGACCTCATCTGCCCTGCTCAGAGAAACTGAGGTCTGCTGCTATCCTTGGTGCTTTGGATGGACTTTTTGCCTCCAGCATAGCACAGCACAGTGCAAATGCAAAGCTTAGCACGTACCTTGGTGCTGCATTCAAAGCAGCACTTGCTCCTAGATGCCAGAAAGTGCTGGGACTTGGGTACAATAAATAGGAGCATGGGCTACATCTTCCCAGGAAAAAACATGTGGTATATAATGTTTTCTTTAGGAGCCAGCCCTGTCTCTTGGGATTAGCACTGCTCTCCCAGCCTCTGGCTTGTTGCTGGGCTCAGCTCTGTGCTAGAGCTCAGCCAGGTCCAGGTGTTCACATGGGTTTGCATCAAAGCCAGCAAGCTTCTGGGACTCAGAGATCTGTGGGCTGGGGGTGCTTGTACTCCCCAGCTGCCCTACTCTTCATGAGGAGATCAGGAGGTGCCTGACCTGGATGGGCTTGCTGGAAACCAGGTTGTATCTGCCAGGGTGGTGTTCCTGTGTGTTTGCTGCAGAGCGGCGGCAACACTGGTCCCAGAGGTAAAGTGATGTGAGAAACAGAGGAACTGTGCTTGTGCCAAACCTTAATAGTCTTTCCATAACTTGCATAAATAATCTGCAATCCAGATAACTGATACTTGACTGTTGTAAGAAATACAGATTCTAGGAGGTTTCAGGATACTAGACAAAGAAGAAACTGTGAGGATAGACAGAGTATTAATTTTTAAAAATTACTTTTGTGAAAACAAAAGCAAAAACCAGGAAAAAAAAACCCTTAAAAAACTGCCATTATCAAAGGTGAAAAATTAGAAGAATTAATTAATGAATAAAAGAGGATATGAAACAGAGTTCTGACAGACCTGTTCTGTATAAAATCTTTTTCTTTCTCATCAAGCATTTATAATCTTTTATAAACAAATGTATTTTTTATGGAAGTGAAAAGTACCGCAACCTAGATACTGCCTCCAATGAAAATGAAAATATTTTGATTCTTCATATTAGTTTAATGCAGAAAAAAAACCTTAAATTAAGTCCGTTTGTTGACGTCTGCTTGTATAATAAGTATATTGACATTAATCCCAGCAGGTCCCCTAAGTTTTCTGAATGTCTTTTGGTGTTATACATAATAAGACTGACATAGTGACATTTGTAGGGTACATAAGTAAACAATTCAACTTGACTGGCACACCCTGTCCTTTGGAAGGAATTGCACTTCTATTTTCCCATGAAACTTGTGTATATATAAAGGAAAGAACTGCGTGCATTATTTCAAGGGATGAGGTTAACAATAGGAATTTAAACAGATAGCTATAAACTCAGTAAAGTGAGGATTAGTACAGACTGCGGTGCACATTGATTCCAGACTGCAGATTTGTGGATTTTCATTTCATACTGGGTAAACAACCACACTGTACCACTAATGACATGCTGCCTCCCTTCTGGGTCCCCAGCCCAAGAAAGCCACAGTCTGCATCTCATAGATGCTGACAAGTCGGTGCCGCTGAAGCCAGCACATGCCACGAGTGACTGGTGGCCATCAGACGAGTTCCAGGCATCCCCAGTGAAGAGCACAAGTAATGAAACACTTTAGAGGCTGCTCCTGTAAATTCTGGGATGTATACGTATGGAGTTTACAAAATACCGTATCTGGGGGCTGAGATGGCTAACTCATTTGTGCTTGTAGGGTGCTCTGATCCTATTGTAACAAGCATAAGAGAAAATAACTATTTTAAGTGTTGACATAAGGTACAGCTTACATACAATAAGCAAGATAAAGTCGCACTATGACTGAGAGGAACCAAAACAAATATTATCACATTATGTGTTCCTTATTCAGCACTTTGCATTTGCAACACAGAAGTGCCTTCTCTGGGGGACTAAGGAAGAGGTCCATGTGGCTTCCTCTGAGCATCTAATTGACTTTTTCAGCTGAATAACAGTACTTGTGTTTTGCCAAACCACATTCTGTATCACTATAATACACGGGATGACATAAATGTTAAACAGACTTAATTTTGGGATTTCTGCTGTTTCTTAACTTTTACCATTCAGCATAAGTAACCAGTATTGTATAGACAAAAGAGATACACCCTTAGACATAATCTCTTATCTAAAATGCTACACAGTTAACACTAACTGCCTAATTAATGTATCTTTATGTCATATAGCCATTTCAATTAATTTTAAATTATATTACTATATAATCAATAAACACCATGTAATAAATATAACATACAATATTAATATATTGAACATTTATTGCTATGTTAGTTTTTATATAAACATATTGATATAATTTATAGGTATAACTGAATATAAAGCATTATTTGGTATGTTGCTCTTTCCATAAAAACCACTTTGCCACTGGAATACACGCTTCACAGCACTGGAGACATTTATGTTTGATTAACTTTACTGTTCTGCTTACACAATGATTATTTGAGAGTGTTAAAGGGATCTTAATTTAAGGACAAAAAAGGCATCCAGAGAACTGTTAAGGATAACAGCTAAAAGGACTTGTGATAAAAGGACTTGTTCCTGAGATTTAATAATTGCAACGGATGCAACCAGCTAGAGAAAAGTAATAGTATTACAGAAACCAAAGAATACCTTGTCCAAGCCTATCAGACTATCCCTAGTCCATGCAGATGTAAAGCTGATGTACTGAAATCAGTTCATCTTGTCTACTTGACTGTACTGCTTCAGTGGGAGTATATTGCAATTGAGATGGGGGACAAAGTAAGTTTTTATTCTGAACAACTAGATCCTAAAATGGAGGGTGATTGACCACTGAAAGGCTCTTTGGAAAATGTTCTCCATACACACATTCACAGCATGTGCAAGTCTATTTAGGCTATTTGACCCAGAATAGTGTTGGCCTTGCCAGGTCTCAGAGGGTGCCTGTCCAGGCCTTTCCTTGCTCTCTCTAACCTCCTCTTTGAACGCAGACTGCATAACTCTCTATCTCATGCAAGATTCAACTGACAAGGCTTTCAAAATAAAGTCTATTCAAATGAACAGTTCTCAACATATATATATATATATATATATATATATATATATATATGTGTGTGTGATATGTGTGTGTGTGTGTGTATATATATATATATATATATATATATATATAAATATATATATATATATATATAAAAAATCTCAGTTTCATACTATGAACCAGTACTGCCCATTTGTACCCAAACCTCAGATATTGCCCAAATTTTGCAATCCTTATGATGAAGCCAAATTCTGGTCTTGTAATGACCAGATGAGCTTCTATATGAATATTCAATCACAACGTGCCTGTAACTACATAAAATATCAGTCCCTGGTGAAACCAGAAGAGGGACTTTAAAGATAGCTAATTTTATCTTAAGTACTTCAGTTTCAATGACTATATTTAAAACTTTTTCCTGATTTTCCAAGGCTCAGAATAAAAGTCAGTCCTTGTATGCCAATTATACTGCTGTGATAATTATTGAAGTAACATTATTGATCATGTTACATGACAAAAAAATCCTTTTTTTTTTAAATTGTTTTATTTTCCCTAGCACATGTAACAGAAAGGACTTGTATTTCTTTTCCAGAAATCATTTTGAGACAGCTTCAGAGTCAACATACTGGCATATAAGTGGCACCAAACTGCACCCTTGAGATGACTGGGATTTTTGACATATGAGCACATTCTTTCTTGCAAGAGTTTGCTTGAGTGGTACTTGTATTGATGTAATAAAAGAAGTGCAAGACCAACCTAGGCATGAGTATTTCTCTGCTATTGCTCTCTATTCAATTGCAGCCATAATCATTGTCATAACAATTCTCAAGGCACTGGAACAAGTGCAGCACCAATTAAGAGAGGAATCCAAAAGGGTTCTTGCAGTTCATAGAGATGATTGCCATAGTCTGTTATTTAAACTCTCATTTGTCAATCCTTTGACGTTACACCTGCTACTTGGCAAAACACTCAGATTCTGACAAATTAATATTTTTATTACAATACTTGAGAGAGGAACTTTTCAGGCTGATAGCAGGACAAAAGACTTTGTGTGCTGCTGATCAAGGGTATCACTAGGATTTTAGGAATAAATCAGAATGCACACCTTGCCATCTCCCTTTCTATCTTTTGAGAATGTTGCATAAAATCTTCTCATCTAGGAGCTCAAGTGACCACAAGCAATAAAACAAGCCATGGAGAAACAGATGATGGCTCCTACCACTGTCTTGTCTGCATAACCTACACTATGCATAGCATGGCCTTGTGCAGTAAATATTTTGGGTAAGAAATGCTATAGGCATCAGCAGAGTAGGTTGTTCTTTTCACACTTAAGTATTTACAAGCCAAGATGATTTGCATGCAATGTTTAAAGACAGAATTTTTTGTGAGGTGTGATGTGGTGGCTTGGTGACTCTTTTGGAGATACATGTGTTTTCATTGTCTTGCCATGCTCAGTGCTGTGCAATGCAGGTAAGGGCCAGACTCTTCACAGGAGCAGCAGGAGAGCTGAGCTGCCCAAAGGACAATTACTGCTGCCAATGAGAGTGAGCAAGGATATTGCTTTCTTCCTGGCTGGAAATTTCTCAGTAGAGAAAATTTAAAAGTCAAACTGTGATTAGCACCATGATAGTACTGGCTAGAAACAAATGCTCGCAATAAGTCAGAGTACAGCCCAGGGCTTAGGCTCCTGCCTAAGCAGGCATGCCCAAGGCATCCATACCAGCAGACACCCCAGCTCACAGCCACTGTTTTGGCTTTCAGTGAAGAAATGAAGATGCCAGGTTTGGGTGAAAGAGTTCAGCTGCCCAAGGAGGCAGAGGCTTCATGAGGAATTAAACAGAGCAATCCATCACTGCTATGAAGCCCTAGCATAGACTGTGGTTCTTTAAGCACTTAAGGTGTAGTCTGGACATGTTTTTGACCTGTTTTATACTCTCACACAACACAAAGGTCTTCAGATTGTATACCTGATATTTCTGAAAACTTTAAAAATTAATGCTTTTGTTTCAATAACAGGCATATTCATATTTTTATGTGTTAGAATAAGTTCAAGGAAACTTTCAAAGTTATTTTAAGTGGCATGATTTTCTTCTGCTGTGCATATTGCTTGAAATATTTATGTTATTTTGTGCCATGGATTGGATACAGACAAAATAAATTCTTGATTCTCTTATATATTTCCTGTGTGTGTGTGACACTTCTCAGCTCTGCAACCATACTGGAGCCAATTTCTCCAATTATCTGAGACTAAAAGATTAAATTTTGCATGTTCATAGTCTTGGGAAGAAGGGGAGGTCATCAGGAGTATTAAAAATGTTGCTTATTATGAGAACAGGTAACATTTAACCTGATGACAGTGCAAACACAAATTAACTATGCCATAGTTCTGAGTGAAACCTTCAGTTGTAGCTGGAGACACTTTGAATTAGATAAAGTAAGCAAGAAAATCCATGTTTTGAAGATTAGGCATGGGTTAGTATAACATTATTTCATGAATATTCAGGCAAAATTAAAATATTATTTCCTCCAAAATTAGGAAATTGTAACATATTAAAATTAAGTTGACTAATACATGTTATTTTGCAAAGCTAACCAAAAAGGTACTGTTGGTACCTTTGTCTAGCCTAAAAATGCACCTAAAAATGAATTTTGCAATTAAACCCCTTTAATTGAGGCTTTCTTTGTGATATCCTGCCACATTCGCTTTGCTTTCCTGATCACTGCCGGAAGTTAGAAATGTTCTTGTCCAGAAATGCCATGGACATCTATTTCTTTCTTCAGTCTGTTCCATTCTTTTCCCTGATTCTCCTATTACATTGTTCCTGGATCACTTCTTAGGTCCTGATTTAGTGCAAATAGAGTCAGAGATTCTGAGATCCTTGGGGTCCACCTCAGCAGGGTCTTTTCTCAGTAATTTTGTTCTCAGCAATGCTATAAATGGCTAGTTTATATTAGCAGAAGATAGAAGTCCATAGGCACAAATAGCTACACAGTGCTGAAAAAATCAACAGCATGAATTTGTTCTGACATTGCATAGAGAGAGAGAGAGAAGAAACTGGCATCAGATGCTGAAATACCACAAATGAGATTTAGGCAGAAAAATGGCTTAATAATCAGTCACTATTTCTTCCTCACTGAAAGCTGACATAATATTTCTCTACAACCTCTATCTTCCTATTCCAAAATGGAAGCAAATGTGCAGTTTTAGTTTAGACTGAAGAGTTCATTCTTTGCTAAATTTTCTAGTACTCATTTGTCTCATATCACTGCATGCATTCATTTTTGAATTATATTTCAATTTTAATATTTAACAAGTAAAATACCATTAAAGAGCTTAACAAAGCACTTAAGAGAAGTCTAAACACTGTGGCTTTTTCATTTGACTCATACTCCTGTTTCAGAAGTAATGATTTTTAATAACAAAAATAGTGGAGGATATTGAGTAAAAAAAAATTAAATATAGCAAACAGGAAACTCCTGATTTTCCAGTGGCTGGTTATGTGACTTTGGATCAATCACTTCTCACTGTGCACCCATTCCCACAAGATATGTAGGGCAGGGACTGCTCTCTGCCCCATGTTTTAACGTCTGCAATGCTTCTCTGCCACACTGGATGCGGGTGGGCACTAATGATGGACCTTACAGTTTTGGATGTCTGAGTTTTCTGAGCCCAAGCAGCCCAAAATAGTCAGGACAAAGGACTTACTGGATATCAGTTTTTCTAACTTGCTAAGGTAACTGAAGAAGCCCATACAAGGACATACAAGGCATTAACTATTTTAGAGATAATGTCACCACTCAGTGAAAAATTCCATAGAAGCTTGCTGAACACTACAGGTGTATTTCTAACAATGTTGCATTCTGTTGTCTTGCAGTTAAAATAAACTGGGGTTTACAATTTTGATGCAAATTATTTTCCTCTGGAGAAATTAACTTATTATTTCTCTTATGAGGCAATAACCAAATTGTTATAGGTGTTTAAACTCTTATTCTAGCCACTAAATACCTGATTATTGATTCACAAATTAACCTGAATATTAGGTTAACTCCTATCATAATCTGGTACAACTACCTTGTTCAAGTACTTAGTAAGCTTTGGGAAAGTATTCGACATCCTTTCCAAACTTCAGCTAAAGAAAGCTATATGGTAATTTAAGAATTCATAGCTGAGTCGTCCAGATTCTGGCATACTCAAAGAAAATTCCATTTGCTAAGGTTTGTGACAAAATTTTCAGGCCATGTTCCTAGAGTCTGGGGAAATGCAGGGTTTTCAGGAATTCCATTAGGAGCTGTACAGAGTGCTTGGTCTGCAGAAGCTGCACAGATTTGTTTTCACCAGTTTAGCCTCACCACAGAAAAGAGTATAAATAAGGTGAACATACACCACTGAATTGAGAAATAACTAGAGTAGAGCTTATGGAGTTTTCAAAGGATTTTGTGATTACCAAACCATGAGAGTGTTCCTCCATAATTTTTAGTATAGTTGTGTAATGTGTAAAATCTCCCAAGGAGTTCACTTTTGTTTTTAAGACAAATGTCTTACAAAAATATTTGATATTACAGTGGGAGAAACCATAAATAGAGCTACAATTGGAGCTCTGGTAGAAGGTAGCTCTTCAGGAATGAGGAATCCCAAATATTTCAGAGTTTTTGACTCTTGTAAAAATAAACAATACTGTGGTAATGCAACTTAAACTACATGCCACCAAAACTAATTTCAATTTCTACAGAGAGCATCAGTTGTTTGTAACTATAGATAAATTATTTTAATGTTTTAACAGTAAATTAATCAAATGTAGGTTTGAAATATTTATTAAAATGAGATTATTTCAATAAACAATTTTGATTAAAAAAAGAAAGAAATTAAAGGCATTTTGAAATTGCTTTAAATCAAATATACAATTTCAACATGCCTGAACCAAGCTTCCTTTTTTTTTTTTTTTTTAAATTTGAATTGACATACACTTATGTGCTGATTCTCATTTCTTAAAAAGAAGAAAACTGCCCCAGGATATTTTATAAAAGGAGCTTAGTACAGAGGAGAGAATCCAAAATTATTATGTTTGTAGATACAGATTTTGAAACATTTGGTGTTGATTCAAAATGAAATGTTTGTGCTTTCTTTTATTTTGCAAGAAATCCGAAAATCTTTTCTAATTCTACCCAAGTAAAGGCTCCATTCTCCCATTCTACATCTCAAAAATTTCTGTCTTACATGGAAAGAAACACTAGCAGATTATATAAGTCAAAATCTAAGTGTCAAAGAAATCCACTGTCAAGATGGGAAACTTCAGGTATGAAAAGACTTTAAAAACACACTTGAGATATCAAATTGAACAGACACATTGCAAGGCCCTCATGAAGCCCAGGTGCTCCAGCTTTCGGTGTGCAGGGAAACTACATTTTCTGTATACTTCAGGAGAACTCTAAATACTCTCCCAATGTTTAAAAATGTCTGGATATGCAGCAGAGGAATCAGGGATTTTACACAGAGCCAAGAAAATCATAGCATTCCCAAACATATCTCATGTTTCAACAGCAACCATTCCTGAAAGAACAGGATTTACCTTATGGCAAGCGTGCCACATCTGTGAAGCCCCACTGTGGACCTTAGCACAGGCCAGGAGATCTCCAGTGGGTTACTACACTAACTCAAGATTAGTTAAGTCTTGGAACTAACACTGACAGGATCTCCAGAAACTGACTTGGAGAAAAGAATTTTAAAATTATGTGATTAGCTGCTAAGTCGCTAAATTTATTTCCTCAAATGCAACATCATCAAACCGTATATTTAACCACTGTTGTCTCAGTGTAAACTGGAATGCAATTATAAAATAACTAAGAGATTGCTTGTGCTCTCTACGCAGCAGAAAAATATTATTTCAAATGGTATACATTCACTTAGTTTTCTTCTCAAAGTTATGCTACACATCACATTTATATTTTCATTTTTTGCTGCTGATCCTACAATAAACCGATATGCAGAAACATAAAACTGAAGTTAATTTTCCAAAAGAAAACTTTCAGTGAAACAAGAGGAAAAAATAAACAGTAAAAATTATATTTCAAATTTCCAGTCATGTCACAGAATTGTCATGAGAAAAATTGGAGTTTAAAGTCCTGGTATTTCAGCTTCTTGTTTTGCTCTGAAAACTGAAAGTATATTTTGATCTACAGAGATCCTTTGTGTTTTGTAAATTTGTTAAAACTTCCTCTCCCAACCATATTTTCTCTTCTCACCATGCTCAGTGCCAATGAGAAGGAAAAAAGAGCATGTGAGAAGAGAGAGACAGATGCAGGCGGTCACGACCTGAGTGCTAACCTGAGCCCCATCAGCAGCTCAGACTGGACACAGTGGTTTATCTGGATAAACTGCAGAAACAGAGCCATTCCTGTCTCACCAGTCAAGGCCTGGAGACAAGGCAGAACTTTCCCGGTAGGTCCATTGCTTTAGAGATGCTGGTTTCATATTTCCCATACTTTATCCTGCAGGCTGCAGTGATGAGCCCCTGGATTAGGCAGAGGTTTGGTCACCTGAGGCCCTGCAGAAATCCCCATGCTCCTACCTGGATTGGGCCGCACCGTGCCAGGCTGACGGCGTGTGTCCCTCATGTCCGTCCTGCGCCCACACTGGGCCCCTTCAGGGCCTGCACAGCAAGGCTGCAGTGCTGCTGGGCCTAAAATAAAAGTGTCCAAAGGGGTAAAGTATGGGCTCGTGGTGTGCTTACAAGAGTTCAAGGGTTCCTGGCCAAAGCTGGTTTGCACCAGCTCTGGCACTCCTGTCCAGAGCAGGAGTGAGAGAGATATGGCCTATCTGCATCTGCCTATGTCAACATGTCCCCTGAATGGCCATGGAGCAGGGGTTGCTTACACAGTGTGACACAAAGCAGTTATTTCATCTAAGAGGCCCTTTATTTGCTGGCTTCTATTTTGTTATGAGGACTTAGAAAAATAAATTTTTTCTCTCACACGATTTATGAACCTCAGCATCTTTGCAATCAGTGCTTGAATACTCTTTGAACGACATCAGGATTTTAACTCTCGCGAGCAGAGGTGTTGTCTTTGGTGCTTTGTTGCTTTGTGACAAAATGTGTCTTTTTCAGAAGCTAAACTCTTCTGATGGACCTTAAATGCTGGCTACCTGATTGGAATAGTAATTTTGAAGGAAATGGTGTACACGTATATTAAGCACTTGTTCTGTCTGACAAGGGAAGACTCATTCTTTGATCGAAGTCCAATCCTTTTATACCTGTGCGCCATCACAAAAAATTGATATTTTGAAAGCGCTAAAACTGTGTATCTCCCTAATGCTTGGATCAGAAAGGAAAAAGAAAAGCTGAATTGATCTTCTGCAAGTGCAATGTACATCAGGTGAGAAAATTTCTAGAAAGTGTTTTCTTGAGTTATGACTATGCAGGAGCCAGACGTGCAGGTAATGCAAACCTCCAGGAAGCCACATCTCTAAGTGGCATAGGAGAATTTGATCCTGATCCAAGTTGTTGTCAGAACAGTGTTAATTCATAATTGATTTTTTGTCTTTTGGGTAGTAACAAATGGCCTGTATCAGGGACAGTGTGGCCAGCAGCACCAGGGAGGTCATTTTCCCCCTGTATTTTGGCATGGGTGAGGCTGCACCTTGAGTGCTGTGCCCAGTTCTGGCCCCTCAGTTTGGGAAGGGTGTTGAGATGCTCAAACCCATCCAAAGGAGGGCAACGAGGCTGGTGAGGGGCTTGGAACACAAACCCTGTGAGGAACAACTGAGGGAGCTGGGGGTGTTCAACCTGGAGAAAAGGAGACTCAGGGGTGACCTTATCACCATCTACAACTCCCTGAAAGGTGGCTGTAGTCAGGTGGGGTTGGTCTCTTTCTCCAGGGAGCAACTGATAGAATGAGAGGACACTGTCTTAAACTGTGCCTAGAGAAATATAGGCTGGATGTAAGGAAAAAGTTTTTTATGGAAAGAGTGATAAAGTTCTGGAATGGTCTTCCTGGGGAGGTGCTGGAGTCACCATCCCTGAATGTGTTTAAAAAAAGACTGCATGTGGCACTCGGTGGCATGGTTTACTTGAGGTGCTGGGGCATGGGCTGGACTTGATGATTCTGAAGGGCTCTTCCAACCTAGTGATTCTGTGATTCTGTGACTATAGTGTTATAAGATTATCAAAATATTAAAAAAAGGATATCAAAATGTCTCTAATATTCTCTGTTCCTTTTGTTTTTATTTTTTATTATTTGATTGAATTCTTTCCCCTATAGTTGCTGAAATTTAAAAAAATTACCTGGTTTCCAAAATGGCTTGAACTTTAAGAGAGAAGGAGTTTGAGCATGTCTTAGATGATGTATCTTGAATATGGGGAAAAAACCTCCCCTTTTCTTCTTCCTTCAAGTGTTGCTTTACACATATACACATTCAACACTCTGGGTCCATCCCAAGACTGTTACTCAAGAGAGCTCTCAGGATCTAAAAGACACCCTTCCTGACAGGACAGACAATCTTCCTTTACAAAAAAGGGAAGAGAATTATTTTGAAGCTGGTTTTGGTTTTGGTCTAATGAACACTGTCACAGCTGAGTTATATGCAGATTTTTTAAAACAAATGAAAACAAAGAAAAAATTAATGTTTTGAACCTGGAGTCGCAAGGTTCTTGCAACATCCACAGTTTTTCAGAGAAAAACCAGAAGCATAAACATTCATTGAAAATGTTCTCCACTGATGCAATATGAATTCATTTGAGCATGGCCTCCATGGAACGTTACTGGGTTGTTGCTAAGAAACACTGATATATGACACCAAATTACATTACTGACATTGAATTTTTACTCCTTTTCATGTTATAGCTTGCTTGAAAACAGCTGCAATTATACCGTAAATGGAAGGAAAGCTACCAGCCTCTATTCAGTGCCTTTTGTATTTTAGTTACAGGCTGAAGTCCTTATCTCTTTACTATATGTCTGTAATGGTCCTACAGTATTTCAGTTAAAAATAATACCAAGATTATTGATGGTCTGCATCCGCATCTCCTACACAGTCATCTCAACAATAAAACAAATGTTCTCTTTGCTTTTCGCCCAATATATGCTAAATTGCAGAAAGCTAGGTCTTAGGGTTTCTCTATTTTCCATGTTAATGTGACAATCCATTTTGACCTGCAGGTAATAAAATTCAACTTATAGATAATGTTTTCAAGGTACTTCACTTCTCTCTTGTTTTGATCTATGCAATTGACCAGTGGAAAGCTGAAAAGGAATGATGTTTTTTAGTATGTATTTTAAACCTCTGTTCTTTTGTAAACCATATGGATGTTTTTCTTCTTAAAGAGCCACTCATCCAACTGTTGATTTATGGCAAGTATACACAGCTTGTGCTAGGGAAAGTATATCTTAATTTATACAAACAGAGCTGCTTGATTGTTTTTTTCATATGAAAACAGAGCCCAGAACACCTGTATCTGAAACTGGGATCTCAGCGCAGCCAGCACTGTAGAAATACACAAGTGAAGAGGGAAGTTCTTCCTGAAGTGTTAAACCCCTAGGAGTAAAAATGGACAAACTCTGAGAAAAATGGTGCTAGAGTCATAAAAATTTCACAAAAGGACTAATGATTTAAACCATGTATATAAGCTTTGAGTAGATTGCTCATAATTTCTGTTCCAGGACTGGTGGGGTTCCATCTATTCAAGAAGGGGAAGAGAACTTCAGTCACAGTAAAGATGATGAAGAGGGCTTTAAACTGTAGTTGCAAAGGGAGGGGAAACTCAATCCATTCTACCCCTTACACTTTCCATTTTGATATCAGGACCAACAAGAGAAGCCCAGAGCCTGGAGAAGGATCACAGGTCATCAGGAGAACAGCACAAAATAGTTCCAGCCACTCCAGACAGCAAACTGGCTTCATCAAACTGGCAACTTCTACTGGAATGCACTCAGCGTGGGGAGTAAACAAGAGTGAGAGACAACTCACCTCTATGATCTTATCAGCTTCATGGAGATGTTATGGAATAGCTCCTATGGCTGGAGTGTTGGAATGGGTACATACAGACTTTTTAGAAAGGACAGGAAGAGAAGACAAGGAATATTTGTCACTCTCCATGTCAGTGATCACTGGGAGGGCATTGGATTTCCACCTGAGGATGGGTGACAAGCTGACTGATGTCATACCTCACTTTAGTAACTATGAAAACATATGGGGGGTGGAAAAAGTAAGCACATCACTCCATCAGGAAAAAAATAAGTAATTTGCAGTACAGAAAAAACCCATGAAAATGTGCATGCATGTAAAGATCAAAAGAAATTAGTGAGTCAGAAATCAGGACATCGAATTGCATGTTAGTTGGACAAAAATAAGAAAAAAATACAGAAGGATGGTTGGCATCTGAAGACAGATGTAAGAAGTGCAGAGGACTATCTCACATTTCAGGAAAGTGGTGAGAACTTTTTGTGGGCTACAAAAACCAAGACAATGATGCAGATCCACCTACCCATTTAATCTGTGAGACGAAAAGGGACTACCTTGCAGCCAAAGGAAAGTTGATGATCAGGATGAAAACTACCAGTAGATTAATACAAAAAGTGTTCTTCCTATAAATGTTCCTGAAGAATGGTTGTGGAAGCTGTAACAGAAAAAAGAAAAATTCAATTTACAGTGACAAGATGAACCTTCCTTAAAAGTACAGCTAAACAACAAAAAGGAAAAAAAAGCAACAATAAGGGCTAAAAATCTACACTTTTCAAGCTTCATGAATATCAAATAGAAGAGTTCCAGAGTATCTTCTGAAGACTAGGGAAACACTCAGCAGAACAGAGAATAAACTAAAGGAATTTAACTCTTCCACCATGACTTCTGGGAAATTCTCGAGAAATTTGACTGTAGAAGCAGGTAGACTCATTGTGTTTGCAAGCATAAAGCAATAAATCCAGAATATGCTAATGAAATAAAAGAGTGGACCATTATAAGAGCCAAATACCAAATAATCAGATCACATATCGTGATATATGATACATTCATTCACTTTTTTTGACAAGAAGATACAATATCACTGTGTTTTCAACCTGATGCTACTTATCTCCTCTTTCTTGAAATCTTGTTTTCCTTCCTTCTGATTCATATTGCAAAAATTTCTGTATGTCATCTTGGTTCCTATCTCCACATTTCTTTGTCTGAGTGCTGAAAGGCAGCACAAACTTTTTAGCCTTTGTCATAGGCTGAAGTACCCTGTGTTCTCCTCAGATGTATGTCTTATTACTGAGAATATTCATATGTTCTGGTTTGCAACATCATAGTCAGGTGCATGTGTGCCTTCTTGCAAGGAATTGCTTGTATGGTGATTGCCAGCTGCACAGTGGGGAGGTAAGAGCCATTCTGAAATTTTTTTTGTGTTTGTTTTGCATTGAAAATTACAGAAGAAAGGTATTAAGACAACCTGCACAGATAAAGGCCATTTGCTTTTTGTCACATTTTATTACTGCTTCCCTGACTTTGATTATTCATTCCCAAAATTTTCTTCTAATTGTATGAATTGTATGCTTTGGGTTTTTTTCTTCCCCAGACATAAACACTAAATTTTTCAAACATCCTTGGGTTTAAATTTTTTATTACTCACTGGGACTAGGGGTTTCACATGGTATATAGCTTCTAGTAATTTGAAATAGCATATTAGCACAGAATAATAGAGCTACAGAAGGATTTTAAAATCCTACCATTGCAGACTGGCAGTCTTTAAATAGACCTGCAATTTGTCCAGAGCTTGGACAGGAAAATTCTTATCCCATTCACACCTAACCTGAGACATCCTCATTTGTAGTACCTATTTCGTTTCAGTCAACTTGTTTTTAATATGCACAAAACAGTATTTCTTGTGAAAGTTTCTTTCCATATGAGAAAAAAAAGAACTTACAGTTTTGGTACGAAACTGCAACCTTGGTAATTTTTATCACCAAGCACTATTTAATTGCAGCTCATCTTCCATATTTGTGCATTAAACCTTGTATTTTCTAATGAAATAAAAGAGGGTATGTCTGTAGTTTACCTCTGAAAAACCTGCAACAGTTACTCTGTATATTGAAAGAGCTGTTGTTTCTTATATAAGTGTGATGAAATGCTGCACTAGAGCATTGCAAGGACACTACAACAATAAATTGAAGGAGGCAGAATTAGCTCCGTAACAACATTTCTCAGGAATAATATTTTTTGTTTTTCTCCTTGCCTGCAAAGAATGTTTACTAATTTCTTTTCACTCTCAGCAACAGGAATATCACAATTTGTTTCAATATTCACTGTCACAGCAGATATTAGAAGCTCTGATTGTTTTTCTTAATAGTTTGAATGGTTTTCTAATTCTTGTTAAAACATATATATGGATCTAACTGTTAACCTTTCTTGGGATGAAATCCAGAAACCTTGTAAGTCAATGAAAAAACTGATAAACTGAAATAAATTTTAACCTTGTTCTTCACAGCTTTGAAACATGTACAGGCAGTTGTTATAGTGCCAGAGGTTCCTGCTTGATTATGAGGAGAGAGAAAAAGCCTCAGAACTGGTTACATTCTGCTGTGCAATTTGGATTTCTGTTGAAGGCTCTGCACTTGCTTAGCATTAAAGAAACTTGGATTGCCAATAAATAGGCTTCAGTATTGTTTTGGGATTCTATGTTTTGATACTACTGAATGTTTGTATAAGGAATTACATTCTTAGCGCTTCCTGAGTTTGTAAGAAACAAAATTAAAAAAAACAAACATGAAATGCAAACAGAAAAAAGAAACACATACACATACAAATTCCTTGCCCCAAAGCCAGTATTTGTGTTCTATTAGCTTCAGGTTTCTCAAATCTACACAAATGAATAAACACCATGATATAAACATGAAGAAAAATCTTCACACATCAGAAATTAGGAACCCCTTGCCTTAAGCATAAAGTATTTCTCAATCTAACAAAAATGCAACCAAAAAAGATGATGAAAAAAGACAACTGAAGTAAATGATATAAGTCTTGTTTCAGTAAAAAACACAGTGTAGATGGAAATACTGGCAAGACATTTTTTATTCTCAAGTAGTGGAAATGATGGTAAGAGTTTACTGCAGTGATTTCAACAAGGTCTGTATTAACTCAGAAAAATTTGATCTATAAAAACATTTTTATCTTGATTCTCTTAGTCCTGATATTGGACATCTACGATTCCTTCAAGCATCATCTTGAAGTTTGCAAGGACAGTACAGAAATAAATCCAAGGAATGGCAGAAAGTACTCAATTTATTTCCTATTATTCAAGTTTTCTGTTTAGAGGCCAGTGAAACCACTGTCCTTGCAATTTCTACACAACTCAAGAGGCAGCTCATTCAGAAAACACTACTGCTCTCCGCCAATATCTTGTCTGAACATTAAGCAGACATCCTAAAGTTTTATTCAGAACATGCCTGAAAGTACTTTGTTTTCCACTCATTGTCTGCAAACTTTGCCTGCAATTAGTCCTAACTATGATTCTTGGGAATGTTAGTGTTTTCCCAGGGTTCAATAACGCCTGTCTGTCAGACTAGGTTCCAAGCAAAAAGCAGCTTAAAATGCTCTTTTTTGCCCTTTTCACTTGTTTCAAAGACTGGACCAACATTGAGATGCAGGAGCTAGAGATTTAGCTCCTTGTGCTCCAGGATGGATCTAAAAGCACATGTTATACCTCCTGAAAGAAAAATACATATTGCAAGTGCTGGAATGGAAATCTGTTCTGTCCTCCCAGTGTTTTTCACTTTGTGTGGAGTAGCTAAATATTCATGGAAAATGGTAATGCTTCTCATGACTTCATGCTCTAGTGACTATAGCAGTTTTGCAGTTTCCTAGGAGAGGGGAGAGCTGGTGTTCTATTCTTGTTCTAATTAATTTTTCATTATCTCTATTCAATGGCAAAAAAAAGAAGACATTTTAAAAAATCAAAACTCTCTCACTGCTGATCCACTCAAATCCAGTACAGCTCAAAGTCTCAAAGTCCAGAAGCAGAAAAGTCAATGTGGTCTGCTTGCAGTCAAGAAAAACTCATTATCCATTTCTAGAAAAAAAGACTAATTTTTATCTTACTTAGAAGAAGTGTGAGCCTATGACCTTCCCTTCCCTTCCCTTCCCTTCCCTTCCCTTCCCTTCCCTTCCCTTCCCTTCCCTTCCCTTCCCTTCCCTTCCCTTCCCTTCCCTTCCCTTCCCTTCCCTTCCCTTCCCTTCCCTTCCCTTCCCTTCCCTTCCCTTCCCTTCCCTTCCCTTCCCTTCCCTTCCCTTCCCTTCCCTTCCCTTCCCGGAACCTTCCCTTCCCTTCCCGGAACCTTCCCTTCCCTTCCCTTCCCTTCCCTTCCCTTCCCTTCCCTTCCCTTCCCTTCCCTTCCCTTCCCTTCCCTTCCCTTCCCTTCCCTTCCCTTCCCTTCCCTTCCCTTCCCTTCCCTTCCCTTCCCTTCCCTTCCCTTCCCTTCCCTTCCCTTCCCTTCCCTTCCCTTCCCTTCCCTTCCCTTCCCTTCCCTTCCCTTCCCTTCCCTTCCCTTCCCTTCCCTTCCCTTCCCTTCCCTTCCCTTCCCTTCCCTTCCCTTCCCTTCCCTTCCCGGAACCTTCCCTTCCCGGAACCTTCCCTTCCCTTCCCGGAACCTTCCCTTCCCTTCCCTTCCCGGAACCTTCCCTTCCCTTCCCTTCCCTTCCCTTCCCTTCCCTTCCCTTCCCTTCCCTTCCCTTCCCTTCCCTTCCCTTCCCTTCCCTTCCCTTCCCTTCCCTTCCCTTCCCTTCCCTTCCCTTCCCTTCCCTTCCCTTCCCTTCCCTTCCCGGAACCTTCCCTTCCCTTCCCTTCCCTTCCCTTCCCTTCCCTTCCCTTCCCTTCCCTTCCCTTCCCTTCCCTTCCCTTCCCTTCCCTTCCCTTCCCTTCCCTTCCCTTCCCTTCCCTTCCCTTCCCTTCCCTTCCCTTCCCTTCCCTTCCCTTCCCTTCCCTTCCCTTCCCTTCCCGGAACCTTACCTTCCCTTCCCTTCCCTTCCCTTCCCTTCCCTTCCCTTCCCTTCCCTTCCCTTCCCTTCCCTTCCCTTCCCTTCCCTTCCCTTCCCTTCCCTTCCCTTCCCTTCCCTTCCCTTCCCTTCCCTTCCCTTCCCTTCCCTTCCCTTCCCTTCCCTTCCCTTCCCTTCCCTTCCCTTCCCTTCCCTTCCCTTCCCTTCCCTTCCCTTCCCTTCCCTTCCCTTCCCTTCCCTTCCCTTCCCGGAACCTTCCCGGAACCTTCCCTTCCCTTCCCTTCCCTTCCCTTCCCTTCCCTTCCCTTCCCTTCCCTTCCCTTCCCTTCCCTTCCCTTCCCTTCCCTTCCCGAACCTTCCCTTCCCTTCCCTTCCCGAACCTTCCCTTCCCTTCCCTTCCCTTCCCTTCCCTTCCCTTCCCTTCCCTTCCCTTCCCTTCCCTTCCCTTCCCTTCCCTTCCCTTCCCTTCCCTTCCCTTCCCTTCCCTTCCCTTCCCTTCCCTTCCCTTCCCTTCCCTTCCCTTCCCTTCCCTTCCCTTCCCTTCCCTTCCCTTCCCTTCCCTTCCCTTCCCTTCCCTTCCCTTCCCTTCCCTTCCCTTCCCTTCCCTTCCCGGAACCTTCCCTTCCCGGAACCTTCCCTTCCCTTCCCTTCCCGGAACCTTCCCTTCCCTTCCCGGAACCTTCCCGGAACCTTCCCTTCCCTTGTGCCTTCTGCGAGCATCTTTTCACACATTGTTTACTCGGTAAAAATGCCAGATGCAGAAACATGGATATACTTTTGAGACCAGATATCTTGCTATGCTCTGCAAGATATCTGATGTTGACTGAATTTCTTTTACGTAGATCTTTAAAAAGTCACAGATAATTGAAAAATGAGCAATTAGGTAAAAAAAAATTCACCATAATATCTCAAGAAAATTAGTTTGCTAATCAGTAGTGGGCTACAACTGGTAAGGAAAAAATCATCTTAAGAAAACATTAAAAATTTTTTTGAAGAGAATATGAAAAAAAGAGATCTTAGCGGCAGAATGGGAAAAGAAGTCATCTTTGGAGAGATGCTATTTCTCTAAAATGTTGAGGTAGGAATGAGTAATTAAGAAATCAAAGCCCAAATTCTTATATTACATTTAGTGTTAATTTGTTTTCATTTGAGCTACCATCCTTGCCCTGACAAAAGGCCAGGAGTCTGCCCTGTAACTCTTGTTTTCCACTTTATTGGATATTTTATCCTTTGTAGGTAATTTTCTGTGCTAAATAAGGCAGAAATAAAGCATGAAAGATAATACTTTAGAAAGAATTCTTCATTCTGAGTTCTGGCTTGCAGAGTTTCAAAGGTAGTCTGCTGTACAAGGTGGAACTTTAAAACAAAGAGCCCAGATATTGAACACAGAAGCAAGCAAACAAATCAGGGTAAATAAAGTATAAACAAACTTTCAACATTTTGGCTACGATGTACTTGATTGTTGAAAAAAAGCATGGTGAGAACCCTGCACAAAATGGTGTGGAGATGTTCATGCAAAAGGAAAAGGCTGAAGTACTACATATATATATATATATATATATGTTTTGCATATGAAAATGACAGTTGACATATTTGGTGTCAGACCACATAAGACAGCACAATGTCCCCAGAAAGTTACTTAGGGTTGCTAGGTTATGGTGAAACATTTTGTTGGTTTTGTGGAAGTGTTAACATCATTACTCTTTCCATTTATGCTTAGCTTGAAACAACATGAATTAATCATGCCCAGATAATATCTTGAACTCATCCATTTATTTGTGACCAGTGTCAGTGCCTCATTATTATTTTTATTTCCCCATCCTAGTCACCGAATATAAAAGTTGTGGGTTTTCCCCAACCTTTCAGCAAAGGTATTGAGTTGTTATTTCCAAATCAAAAGCTGATGTTCAGATCTCTAGTAATGATGAACCTGTTTTCACAGGTATAATGTAATGTAGGGACAGAGCAAATGAAATATCACAATTTCTGTTTTTCTTTCTTGAATGGCAAGGAACAGAATTTAAGTCATTGACCTTCTCAATATTTCATGTCATTCAACAACTCGGATCAAGTTTTTGGGATTGCCCTTCTATTTATAAACAGTGCTACCTACCAGGCCCCATGATATGTTGTTTCCAAAAACTTTTCTTCTGGATCTCATGGCAATAGAAAGAGCAAGACCACATATTCTTTTGTGATTCTATAGCTATCAGAAAAAGGCAGTGATTGCACTCCTTCTTAGGCATCGAGGCAATTTCCACCAAGCCACCAATTTTGAAGGAACAAGGGCAGGTGATGGAATTTTCCATGGACTACAAGTTGTAATGGCAGCCATGTCCTGTGCTCAGGCCCAAAGCAGTCCTGTTCAATATGCATTCTCCAGCATAAACACACAACAGTTTTTTATAAGCCCCTGTAGAACACTGTATTGACAATATCCTCAACCTAGTATTTTCCTAGGAGAAGATAATGAGAACTTGGCAGTGGTAATAAGCCCTCAAAAGACACATCTTAGCATCTCATAGTCACAATGGCCTAGGAACAGCAAACGAATGATGAGGTTTATTCAGTAGTTTTCTTCAGTGTTGCTGTCAAGTTGGATAAATTGAACAATTTGTATAATGTGTCATAGCAGAAAAGTACAGAAGAAAAGTCCAAAGGACTGATGTGTTCCTAGGTGAGCTGGGGAATATGCATACTCCTCTGTGTCATGCAGCTGGAAAGGCAATTGCCCTTGACCTTGGGGTGGTCAGTATGAAACTGTTTCTGGGAGTACCAGTTCCCCAGGAACCACCAGCTCCCTGGCTGTTTTCCTGGGAGCCCAGGCTATGCTTCTACAACAGTTACCAACAGGGGAACGTAGCTGTAGAGTACTTAGCTTTTAATGGAGTATCTTTCATGACATTTGGTTTTCTATGGCAAGGAGGTCTAATTCAGACCAAAGGAAAACAAAAAACCTTAAACCCAACCATACCAAACCAACCAACCAACCAACCAACCAACCAACCAGATAAAAATTGAAATAAAAAAGAAAGAAAAAAAAGTAAAGGGAAAAAAAAGGGAGAAAAAAAGGAAAAAACCCAAATAACTCACTCTCCTTGAGCTGATCTTTGATCTTTAAACTTGTTTAGTCTCAAAAGCACCTGTTGCCATGTTCCAAAAAGCCTATATTTTTGATATTTTGTCCCAATACCGGAAAATTAATCCCAGAAAGAAAAGCTGGGAGATTTACTGCTTTTGTCTCAAGCAGCCTACTGTCTTTATGTGTTGATGACAAGTTAAATACAAAAATAGAGAATGGTTTAGAGAAAAGAACAATGTAAGTGAGCCAGGCATTACCATACCCTGAAACCCACACTTTCAACTGTTGTTTTAAACCAGGCTGATTACTAATGGAACTGTTTCTCTTCAAGTGTCACCATAAAGTGAAAGTTGCAAGAAAGCCTGGCACTGTGGGTGTCACCAGGGAAATAAAATATTCCTCTGTTTGTGGGTAGTGAAACAAACTCATGTCAAAATCATCACTTCTGAAGTTTAAAATGAAAGCAACAATGAAATGGTCTATTTACAATCTTTTAAAATATCATAGTGCATTGACTGTGTACACTGAAAATGCTCATCATTGTTAAAAAGACATAGAAGAACAAGCTCTCTCTTACTCCACTCTTACAGATTTGGAGACATCACCAAACTGTATGATGACATCTTCAACATTTTAAAATACTTTAAGTGTATTTAAATCTTTTGGAACATTAAAATGCGATATGAAAACACAATAATGGCTTCCTCAGACCCGTAATGACTGGTCTGAAGAAAGTACAGCATGATAGCAGTCATGCACAAATTGCAAATAATAAGAATTGAAGTAGAAAAATTTGATTTAAACTTCCCTTTGTGTTCCCATTGGAGAATGAAAATTTATCATGAATATGTAGGCATGCGAACATCTGAGATTTGTAAAATGTCATCAGACTCCCACTCTCCTGCTACTGAATCACAGAAGTGCCTAAAATGCTCAGCTACACAGCTACACTGACATTCAAAGATCCCATGTGTCTAAGCTATACTGGTAGACATCTCCAATTGCTTTCTTAAGTGGAGAAGCATGAATAGATATTAACTATTGCATCCTGCTGGAACGCACAGACAAGTGGGTTGTAGGCCAGCCATCATCCCTACATGAAGCTCTGCTTATGCCTTTTATTCAGCCATTTTCCATGTAAATTATACATGGTTTCAATGGGAAATGGAGACCCCTTCATGCCTCTGCCACCTGAAAAACTTATCACAGGAACAGCAAGCAAGTCACATGGATATCCTGTCTATCATTCAGTTTCACTTATGAATTGTTTTGGACCTCTTCAGGCAAATAGTTTTAACAGGAAGAATCTGCAACCCTCTCCTGCTCAGGGGCTGGAGTAATTTCTAGGACTGTTGACTGTGTGTTTCTTCAGTTTGAAATGATCATGGAGAAGACACTTATTTTCGCTGAGCCATGTTTGTATGCAGTTTATTATGGTACAATTTTGCATGCAGCAAGGAGCTTGTGTGCCATACAGCTCTTGGTACTTTGAGGTAATTCTTTCAAAGTTAAGAAAAGATTAGTTCAAGGTATTTGTTTAGGGACCTATTTATTGCCTGCTGTATTTTGAGGTTCTTTTTCTCACAGTTCACTAGTGAATACACTTTCAGTTTTGATCTTAATACAAAGTTGAAAGATCTCATTATGACATGTTTTTTTAAAAAGTCCATACAGGTATATTCAGGATATATAAGTATTTTGCTGAAATACTACATTCCCAGCTTGAGAAGCTTGTATTAAATTTAACACCACAAGTCTGATGAAATTCCAAATTCCAAATGCCTGTTTCATAAGTCTATCCGTCTCTAAAAACTATTTTAATGAATGAAGACATTTCAAATTTACATTGTCAATTACATTGCAGATAAAATATAGAGCAAAATATCTAATTGTTTTTATAATAACAGCCTGTTCACATTTTTCTTTTAAAGATTACAATTTAGTGCCTCACTGATAAGAAAAAATATTCAGTTTTCAACAACTTCACATATAATTTTTTAAAAACCAACTACTGGCAATTATAAATGATATGAAGCTGAAACTTATGGTAAAGTCAGAAATGCTGTGGTTTGGCAAATCATGCCTTCTTCTGTAAACAGAAGAATACTGGGATAGAGTTTTCTTTCAAACACTGATTTCAATGATTCTTTCATCATGTTTTCCTTCTCTGTTTTGACTAAGGATCTTGGGAGCAGAAACCTTCTCAACATATGTTTGAACAGCGTTTGAACAAAATGAAGCACGCAACTGACACAATATATCTAGAACTAATACAGTTAGAAAGGCAACTTTTTTTTAAAAAAAAAATTAAATTAATACTATTAAAGAACTGATATTTTATTCACTTCTTCAACAAAGCATTCTCTGGACCAGAATTCTGTTATCTGGTCTTTTCTTAAAACAGGAAATATTTGTTTCAGATAAGCTCACCCACACTAGCCAGCAGAAGCCAGCAAGAGAAGGCAGCTGTAGTCTCACAGAAGTCCTGTAGAACACAGGCAGCTTAGAAAATCCTGGCTATGTAAACTTAGAGGTTGGGGTCAGACTGGATCTTGGGTAAATATACCCAAGTGTTTCCAATAAATCACTCCTTTAGATGACAGAGTACTTTACTAATTTACAGAATTATTGTTTTTTGGTAGGCTCTGCTTGGGGATTCCGGGAGAGAATCCTAATAGCATTTACCACTTTGTGGTATTTAGATCCTTGCAGTAAATATGCATTCTTTCCAAAGCAAAACTCTAAACACTACCCCCCCACACTACCTAAAAATCTCTTTAAAATGTAGAGAGATGAGAGGTTTTTTTCTGTCATTCCTTAAACAATCTCCACAGTAATAGCAATATTCTTCCATGACAAATATGATCAGCCAATGGAAAAATATGATATCCATATCATAGACAGAAGAGTGAAACTGGCAGGTGACATTCTGAATCTATTTCATTTTCTTTTCCTCAAAAATTTTTGGTAGTGTCAGGGCTTTACCAAGGCAAAAACACTTGGATGTGGTTATACAACCATAACTGGCTGACAGAATAGGCATCTTAGTAATCAGAATATTAGTCACATTCAGGAATTAAATATTTTATTGTTATAGCTATCTAATACATAACATATATAAAATGCTGTACTACCTACTTCCCAATTTTAAAAGTGCAGGTCAAATAAAATGTAATTAAATAAAGAACACAAGCCACTTCAGAAGAGTGAGACATGGAAAAGATGAGGAAAATGCATATTACATTTAGTGTTTTGGTTCGTTTGTTATATTTATACTTCCCCATGAGTATATATTTTTCTCTCTATTTTTCTCTGTCTCAAACAAATCACTAGCTACACTAAAGGATAATATTATACTTAGAAAGGAATTCTCAGTATTTTCTACTCTGCTTTGGTGAGACCCTGGAGCACTGTGTCCAGCCCTGGTGTCCCCAAATTCAGAGGGATGTGGAACTGTTGGAGTAAGTTCAGAGGAAGCCACAAAGCTGATAAGAGGGCTGGAGCTCCTCCCCTAAAAAGACAGGCTGAGAAATTTAGGGCTGTTCAGCCTGGAGAAGAGAAGGTTTTGTGGAGACCTCACAGAAACCTGCTGGTATCTGAAAGGGGAATATAGGGGAGGTGGAGATGGACCCTTCATCAGGGACTGTAGAGACAGGCAAGGAGTAATGGGAACAAACTGAAAGAAGAGGAATTTAGGTTAGATATAAGGAAAAAAATCTTTACTGTCAGGATGCTGGGACATTGGAGCAGTTTTCCCAGGGAGATTGTGGATAACCTAGCCCTGGAAGTGTTCAAAGCCAGGTTAGAAAAGGCCTTGAGCAGCCTGGTCAAGTGGCAAGTGTCCCTGCCCATGGCAGGGGGAATGGGACTTGATAATCTCTGAAGTTCCTTCTGATCCTTAACATTCCATGACTGCTATAAATATTACGAAAATTAATACGTTATTCCAGCCATTTGGAGGATGCTTCCTTTCCTTCTTCTAGCTTTTTTTCTCCAGTCCTTCTTATTATTAATTCTCCCTACCAAGCTCCAAATCAGCTGTATCCTGCGGTCTTCTCACCAAATCATCTCCTGTGTCCACTGTGGTCTACTGCAGTTGTCCCCCCCAATAACCTTCTACTGATTTTGCTCCTGGACTAGGTCTCACCTTCAGGTATGTTCTGGTTCACCTGTAGCCCCTGCACCCTGCACCCTGCACCCTGGACCTGCTCCACACTGCCCTGTTTCTGCAATGAGCACAGGAGAAGAACGGAGAGCAGTTTTCTTGGTTTCAAATTGCATATAAGTATTACCAGCATGTTACACATGCATATGAGTATTACCAGCATGTTACACAAAACCTGTAACAATTTCGAGCCTTCGCTCCATCCTGATGATGACTCATCTGGAGTCTGTGTCCAGTTCTGGGCTCCTCAAGCACAACAGAGACATGGAACTCCTGGAACAAGTCCCCTGGAGGGTGACAAGGATGATCAAAGGACCAGAGCTTCTCTATTATGAGGACAAACAGAGGAAGCTGGGCCTGTTCAGCCTTTAGAAGTGACAACAGAGAGGGGACCCCATCAGTGTCTGCAAGGAGGGGACAGAGCAGGACCGGGCTCTGCTCGGTGCTGCCGAGCAAAAGGACAAGAGACAAGGGGCAGTGAGAGGTGCACAAGAAATTCCACCTGAATGTGAGGAAGAAATTTACTGTATGGGTGACCACACTCTGGAACAGGTTGCCCAGAAAGGTTGCGGAGTCTCCCTCAATGGAGATATTCAAGCACCATTGAGATGCAATCCCGTGCTGTGTTCTCTGGGATGGCCCCGCTTGAGCAGGGAGGTTGGATGAGCCACCGTGGGTCCTTCCAACCCATCCCATTCTCTGATTCTGTGAACATTATGTTTCATAAGATGAGAGCCTTATGATTTTCTTTTGTGCTAATAAGTATTCTTTTGATAACAGAATAATCTGAACCACATGCACCAGAAAGAAAATTAAATTAATCCCAGATGTAAAGATTCTAAATACCTTCTGAGGGTCAACATATGAGTTTTTAAGCTCCAAATCTCCAGAGATTCAACATAGGAGTTGTTAAGCTCCTAGTTTTGGAAATACTGGATGTATATGGCTGATAAGAAACAATTTATTTTTGGTGCAACCTTTTCATTGGAAATATGAATTAATCTAAAACAAAATATCTTGTGGGAAAAGGTCATTTTCAAACAACTTCTTGAGCATTATTGAACATATTGTGTTAACACTTTTACATTCAAACATTTCATGTTCAGGACCAGAACACTGTGCTAGCAGTTCACAAGTTGATGCACAGTCGCACTGAAAAGCACTCATTTCATGGGCCACTGAGCTGTATTATACCAAAACTACATTTCCCAACAGCATTCCATTAGAAAAGATAATTTTCCAGGTCTTCCTTATGAAGCATGAATCCACTTGGGAGGAAAACAAAAAAAGTCAGTTTACTGGTGGTTTCATAATGTGCATATAATATTTGTGTAGGGAAAAAGAAACAAGCGTATACCTGAATTTTTCAGAGTTTCATACAGAGTGTGCTGTTTTGGAAGGAAGCACAGTGGGTCACCTGATCCAACCTCCCTGCCCAGGCAGGTCCATCCCAGTGCACACAGCACAGGATTGCATCCAGGTGGCTCTGGAGCATCTCCAGTGGGGGACACTCCACAATCTCTCTGGTCAGTCCATCCCAGTGTGAGGTCACCCCCACAGTAAAGAAGTTCTTCCTCATGTTTAGGTGGAATTTCCTGTGAATCAGTTTTTGTCCTTACCTCTAATTCTAAAGTCTGAAGAAAATGATTTTTGAGTATTTCCTAATAGTCAAGTGCAAACCCATGATTCTTCCTCCCCCCAGCTTTTATGTGCCATGCTTAAAGAATAAGTACCAGGAGTAAAAGTCAAGCATTAACAGGGCAGGTGGGTGATGTGGATGAACAAAGTTTCATGCCCTGGTATTACTTAGATTTGTAGTACATCCTTTCAGTAATGGAATTTCTTACTCAATCAAAGATTTAAGAGCTTATGGGGTTTTGGGTTTATTTTAATGGAAAAATAACCCACTGGGACTGAAAACATCCCATTATGAGCACAGTAGTGGACCAGATCTGCAGTTAAGATTGAGAAAATAAGAAATTTGGATGAAAAGCAGAAGAGCAAAATTAATTTGGAATTTCCTGTTTAGTAGATAGCTTTCAAACAGGGAAATTCTGTCATGAAAATTTCCTTCAAATTCCAAACATAGGTTTCTTTGATCTGAGGATTGAGGTTATGCTTTGTGACTGCATTTTTAAAACTCTAGTGACAATTTTTTAAAAGGGGGCATAACTCATTGTCTGCTGCCATTTCCATTTGCTGCCTCTGAAGATCTGTATCTTTGTCCTAAAGAAAACAGCATCATTAATGTACGTTCTGAGGTTACTTTTGTTCAGATGATGCTAAAATGACCTAAAGGAGAGAGATCTCCATGTTGTAGCCAAGTATTAGAATGAAGCATAGCATTCTTCTTAATGCACGTCTATTTGTTTCGACACATGGAATCAAAGCAGGCTCAAATACATAAATTAGCTGAGATTTATGTCAGCAAATAAAGCTTATGCAATCATCTGACATTTTCCACAGCAGGTACGTGTTAACTCTGGCATTCTTGTAAGTGCAGCAGTGAGTAAGAGCTGAGACCACATGGAAAAGGAGGGCAACCAGTCTTTTCCAGAAGTCTGGCCCTTGAGTGTCAGGCAGTGGCTGAACTTTCTGAACTCTTTTGTTTGATTGGTTGGTTTGTTTTGGGTGGGGGTTTTTTGGCGATTTTTTTGTTGTTTGTTTGTTTGGTTGGTTTGGTTTGGTTTAGTTTTTTATTTGTACATTTAATTAGTATATCAGGTTCCTACCTGACATTGTTGAGCAGGAGAAAAGAGGACGGGGCAAGAGACAAACTTCACAGCTGTGACTGAACATATCCAGGCTAGCTGTGAATGAGGCATCTGCCTACTCCAGCAGTGAATCCATGGCAAGGTGAAGTTTAGCACACTCCAACGATTTGCCTGCATTTTTGGATAAATGTTCAGTTACAACAGCTTTCCAGTACCTGTGCTGCCTCGGCTGCATTGCTGGCAGTGTCTTGCTGGGAATTTTAAAGATAGTTCAAACACACAAAAAATATCTGAAATATGAGGAAAAAATATCAGGATTTATTGTCTCCACTGTGGCTTCTTCCATGACCAACTTTAGTCTCTGATTGAGACTATGTCTCAGATGGCAGGGGTGAGTATGTGAGGAGTAGGAAGCACAACACTAATGTTTTCATAATATGATCTTGCTTTTATACTTTGATGTAGAAGTTCACAGATGATAGTAGCTGATCCTCTTCTGCTCTATCCCATTCAAACATTAATTTTCAGACAGCACAACAATCTCTGTCCAGATTTGTCTGTATTCCTCTGCTGCCATCAGTCATAATCCTGTATAGGTACTGCTAGAGAAACTGGACTTTCAGAGTTTTTCTTGCATTTGGTGTTCCCCAGCTCTACATTTTAGACATAAGTATTTTTTTTAAATAGTGTAATCTTATGGTTTTTCTTCTCTTTTCTACTCACACGTTTTTTTCTTAGACTTATACACTAGATTTAAAACTGGCTTTAATTTGCTAGACCATCTTGTTAACTTGCATTCCTATCAGGATATTTCATGTTTAAAGCAGATTGCTTCATCAAAACTATTTATCAGTAAAATTTTCAAAGACACTTAAATTAAATCAGGATGACAACTTAGAATTCCTCCCGCCCCAGAGAAAGCATGATAATGTTGCTCCTCTTTCTCATTTTGTGTTCAAAACTTTTTGTTCCATTTAATAGATCAGCTGAAAGAAGTAATCAGAAAAACATAGTTTCTATAGCAGAGCCAAAAGGAATGAAACAAGCTGTTCTTAAGTCTGAAAACAGTAATTACAGCCAGGGTGAATTTTCAACTCATGAATGTTAACACTTGTACAGAAAAGGGCAAAAACAGATTGGTGTGTCTAGATAAAGAGGAAGATTGCTTACATGTTAAAGTGGGGGGGATACATGTAAGTAAGGACTAGTAGCCCAGATCTGCAGCAAAATCAACAGTTTAAAAGCTCAGTGTTTCTGAATTAAGAACTACAATGTATATGTCTCTAAACAATAAAATCCACCCATGCTTAAGGGGTATACAGTTGGTGTACAGTGAGAGCATAATGAATACAAAACACGTCTTCATACTAGCTGGGATGGAAGAAGTCCTTACCCAGATTTTAGAGACGGGCTTCCAGAATCTAATGCACTGTGCTTCTAATTGTATAATACCTATTTTACTCCATGTGTTTTCTGCTCTCTTTGATACACTCAGGTTTGCAAGGGGTTAATTAAAACATTAATAGAGACAACAATGTGAATAGTTTGATACATAATTTATTGGCTTTGTAGAAACAGCAAATAGAACTTTAAATTCAGGTTTCTTGGTGGATGACTGCACATGGTCCAGCCATGGCACTGCCAGCCCAGAGAGCCAAACGTGTCCTGGGCTGCACCCAGAGCCCCGTGGGCAGCAGGGCAGGGAGGGGATTCTGCCCCTCTGCTCTGCTCTGCTGAGACCCACCTGGAGCACTGCACACAGAGCTGGGCTCCAGCACAGGAGGCACAGGGACCTCTGGAGACAGTCCAGAGGAGGCTGTGATCAGAGAGGGCTGGGGCACCTTTCCTACAAGAACAGGCTGAAAGAGTTGAGGCTGTTCAGCCAAGAGAAGAGAAGGCTCCATGGAGACCTTAGAATACCTTCCAGTACCCAAAAGGAGCTTCAGAAAAGATGGGAAAGACTCTATCAGGAAGTGCAGTGATGGGATGAGAGGTAGCATTTTAGACAGAAAGACAGTAGATTTAGATTTGATTTTAGAAATAAATTATGCATTGTGAGGGTGGTAAGGCATGGGAACAAGTTGCCTGGAGAATTTGTGGATGCCTTCTCCATGCAAGTGGTCAAGGCCAGGCTGAATGTGGCCCTGAGCAGCCTGATCTAGTGGAAGGTGTCCCTGTCCATGGAAGGGAAGGGAAGTTGGAAGAAGATGATCTTTAAGGTCACTTCCAACCCAAACCACTGTAAGATTCTGTGATAAACGTCTGGGTAAATGAGACTAAAGTGTTATTTGGCAATTTTTTTGTGTGTGAAAACTGCAAATTATTTATTTACTACACATGGAAAATAGAAAATAGAAAACCCTTGTTGTGAATTCATTGTGCCAGAAGAAAAAATGGATTTACTTACATTGTTACAACTTCAAGTCATCTTCTTATGGTTTAAAGATTCATGATTCCAGCTATAACTCCCATTTACATTCTGTACTTCAAGAAGAATTGATTTTAACTTTTCATGACAGTCTTGAGGAGTGCAGCAATGCACTGCATTTATATAGGAGGAAATAGAATAGAAAATACATACCATAATATGCCATTATTACATTACCACTCAAAAAAAAAAAAAAAAGCACTAAAAAGTAGTTTTTGGGAAATATCAGCTCAAGTTTGTGTAACAGAATATTGGAATAATTTTTAAAAGGTGAGCTCATCTTTCTTCTGAACCTTTGTTTTACTGCAATTAAAGTAATTCTGATTTTGCTATGCACATGTGATCTGTCTCTCCATTGCCTGAATGAATTGTATTCATTCAGAGGAGATGCTTCTTCCAAGGATCACTCCTTCCCATATCACAGTCTCCCAATACGATACTGAAAGAAATCTCTTGAGATATTGCACATCAAGTTTCAGCAAACAGGCATGCTACCTGTGATAGATTATTTTATTTTCTAAGGAAAAACATTAAGTAATTTGATCCTGCGCACCCTTCAGTGAGAAAAGCTGGCAAGAAGCTGAGGAACCCGCCAGCATGTGCTTTGGAACACATGTCAGAGGATAATTTATCAAGCAGGTACATGTTCAAGATTCTAAGCCCTGACACTTGCAGAGGGGATAATGAGTTCTCATATCTTTTGGACTGTGTCAGAGGAAAGTGGGCTGGGTGAGAGGGTGCAACAGTGTTCAAACAGCTGTTTACAGCTATTCTCATTCCACTATCCCTTGATCTGAATGCTGCTAAAATGAATCACTGTCATTGGCATTGCTGCCTCTCTTAATTCTACCAAGACAGAGAAAATTATATTAAGATGTACAGAATAAAACTACCTTAGATAGTAGTTTTAATTTTTTAAATTAAAAAATAATTTAATGACATAATTTTATGAGCCTGAGAACTGATACCAGCAGTATAATTTCCAGTTACCACCAGAAAGTAATAATAAAAAATTCTGCAAAAGCCACCTCAGGTAATATGAGTCATTGTTTGGTACATTATGGTTAAGAGTTCTATTTCTACCTCGGAAAATCTCTCATATTTATTTTCTCTGAAATTTAACTCCTTTCAATTAAGGACAAGCTTAAGCTTCACAGTACTTTCTACAGCAAACAAAGTTTGTATACTGAAATAAACAGGGCCAGGAGACTTCTTCTCCTTTATAATGCCTTTATTAAAAGTGATCAGCTCAGGATTGGGCGGCCCGGCAGGGCTGCAGTCCCTGTCGTGTCTCCCAGGGCGACTCAGAGGAGGAGGATATGCGCAGCTCCGTCCACTAGGGGCAGAGCCAGGGGATCCAGTCCTCGTGGGAGCTTAAGGGCGTGAGGTCCCCGTCAGATGTTGCCCCTTCTCGCTTATCCGGCTTGGTCTCTCCGCTGGGGACGACTCTCTTGGTCAGGGCGAGAGGGACTCCGCATCTCTGCAGGCTCAGCACTTGGCTCCTCACATCCGGACATCACTTTAGTCTCTCAACTCTTAGGTGGCTCGTTGTTTTTAGGGTTTTCTCGTTGCATTTTGGAGTCGGGGTCCCAAAAGCATGCTGGTCTTGGAGTCACTTTGCATAACCCCCCCCACCCTCTCAGGTGTCTTCCCTATGCTGGGAAGAGAACACAGCCTTGGGGAAGGGCCATCACCCCACCCCAGCCAGGGCCTTTACTAATACAAAAGGGGTGATAAGCTACAATGACCCGTGATTACAATAACAAAGCACACAGAACCCTGGCAGAGACAGATCTGGCTGCCTTTTTGTAACTTTTTCTCACAAAAAAAAATATTGACCGAATTTTTGTTCATAACATATACTGTCATATATGTCAAGTTTTACAAGCGAAAAAATATCAGTATTTATTTAGTCCTTCCTGAAATTATGAAGATTTCCCCCCGTCTGTAGATGTTGTTTTCGTCTGAAACATTACAGGTCTGCCTGCAACTCAGACATTACTATTTATTCGTACAGTATGTTCTCTGCTTCTACCACTGTGTCAGAGGTATATGGCATTGACTTGGTGCCTTAAGCAAACAAAAATGTAAAAGAATAATCAGATAGTCGATAAAAAGATTTTCAGTTGAGTAGACTTTGACTTTTGTAATTCTTTGCAAATACCAGTTCATTTAAGGTTAGCTTGTTTGTACAAAGTGAGAACTTGTCATGAGGCTTCAGATCCCACCTGTTTATTGATAGGGTGGATCTCATCAGCAATTTAATGTGACTGAAATTATGAAAATCTTCAATGCTGCAATAGAATGCTGGTCAATATTAAATTTCTTTAAAAACTTATCTTCTGGAATTCAAAGGAGTACAAGCTGTGCTAAAAGAATCACTCTTATCATGGCCACAGTTTCTTTACACGAAAGCTACTGCAATAGCATGTCCCCATTAAAATAACTATGACAATAAACTCATGGAGATCTGCAGCTGCAAAGACATCCTTTTCATATCTGCTTGAGGCATATCCAAGTTTCCTCTAATCAGTGCCAAATCATCCTCCTTTTTTTGAATAATTACTAGTCTGAGATATCTTTATCCTGAAACATCATGAAAGAACTTTGGGTGGTCTCCAATGGTAATCAATACTACTTCACTACAGGCCTGACAAAAGCAATTTTCTTGGTAAAATAATAGCTTAATGAAAGCCTGTATCTACACCTAACCTCCAGGTGTAGACAGTCAAGAAATCAGAAGTGACATATCTTTCTGTTTTGAAATCCTGAGAGAAATACAAATTCATCTGAACATAAAAATAAAGCTGTGACAAAAAGTATCCTTCAGAGGGTTCCTCATTCTCACCAGTGCAGACAGGGAACAGGTATTTTTACCAGGCAGAAGAGAGATCAGAAAAACTCCAAGTGACACTTTAGACAATATGACTAGCCAAGATCAAGTAGAATTCATACCTAAAGACAAACACCTGGACAGGCATGAGGGTATCCAATGGGAAAATGAAACAAATAGATGTCAGCAAGCAGGTGACAGGAATAGAGCTAACAATCAAGTACAACAGCAGTGAGGGAAATGGGTCAGGCACCAGGAATGAGGAAACCAAGGCAGCAGCGTGGTCAAGACTGAAATGGGCGCTGTCAGAGGAGTAACACACAGATGAGTGGACATCAGACACTCCAGGGCATGAGGCTTGCCTACACCCAAGGTCACATGAGGAGGAATAAACAAGTTGTACAATCCCAATGTATACCTTGTTGTATTTAGAGCAAACCTTTGGACAGCCTCCTGGGACCACCTGCTGCAACATTACACAACTGCTGCAATAACAGGTTGTGGACAGGTGCAGGTCTCACATCCTCAGCAAACATAGGAGAGGCTTCCAGGAATCACAGGACTGGTTGCAAATCACATTGTAGTCTTATAAAATGCACAGAGGTTCAGATTGTCCCCATCCACTTCCCCATGACCATTAATGGACAAAGAGATCCATGATTTAAAGCATATGCAATGAAGAACCTGGTCTCCAAGGATAGCTTTATTTAATCCAAACATGGATTTAACCATGGTGGTCATGAGGAGGGCTAAAAAGTAACAGATGTAAATAATGCTATCTAATAAAAAAACCAACACCAACAAACAAAAAAACACACTTCCTCCTCCCCACCCCAAAACACCCTCACTAAAAATCTGCAAGTCAAACTGGACATTTAAAAATGCTACACACCGTACCCAGAACTACACTGAGTTCCACAAGGTTGTCCAGCTAATTTTATGGAACTCTCTTTCACAAGACACTATTGATATATTGCAATATTAGAGATTTTTTCATTTAACTCTGCTGTATTCAAAATCTCTTTTGGTTCAGGGTTGCATAAATTTATGGTAAAAACTAAGGAAAATAGAAAATGTAAGATCCAACAGAAAAATTCTTGATGAAGTCCTTAGTGTAGTGAGACTCTGATGGGATTAATAAGGAATGAGGGGGTGAAAGGATGGAATTAATAAGCAATGAGGGGGTGAAGAACTTCTGATTCTCTGAAGAAATGCCTGGGCTTACTCATTTACAAATATCAATTAAAATCTTGGATGGCAGCCCTTTGTGCTGCTGCTCAGTGTTGAACTGTAAGTGAACCGATAATAGATGTACATTTTTTTTGATGCAAATTCTATTTTTTGCTAGATTTTGAAAATTATGCCAAAATACTTATACCAATTTGATACTTCCTTTATGGAGGCAATATTTCTTAATAATTTGATTTTCTTATTTAATAACCAAAGAGTATGCAATATTTCAGAAGTTCACATAGTCCCCTGTTCAACTGACTTTTCAGAGCGATTCTGAAGTTTCTCTCTAAGAGTTTATATACTCTACCCTGTTTGTACAATCCAATTTTCCCAAGGACATGGCCTACACATGTTTATTTCACATCTTCATCCCAGTTCATGTAAAGAACACCCTTCCTGGTATTACTGACATGCACAAAAGCACCTCATATTGTAATAGTCTAAAAATAGACCTTATTTCAGCCTTTCAAATACTTAAAGCAGGCTTTTACATCAAGGTAGATACAGACCTTTTTTTAATAGGGCCTGCAGTGATACGACAAGGGGTAAATGTTTTAAACTGAAAGAGGGCAGTTTCAGGCTAGGTATGAGGAAGAATCTTTTGACAGTCAGGATGCCAAAACACTGGAAGATGTTGCCCAGAGAGATGGTGAATGTCTAATTCCAGAAAGCATTCAAGGCCAGGTTGGACAGGGCTCTGAGCAATCTGGTCTAGTTGAAGGTGTCTGGGCTGATTGCCAGGGAGCTTGGATTAGAGGACCTTCCTTTCCAACCCAAACCATACAATCCTATTATTCTTTAATTCATTAACAACAGCTTTTCTTAAAAAAATAAAGATAAGAACAAGGTTTTTGCACAACAGAGAGGTACCAAGATATCTGAATGAGATGAAAACAGCCTAAGAAAATTAACGGAACTTTGTTCCTAAACGTATTCCCCACAGTACATGGCACTGCATTGTGAGAAGAACATGTACCTGAACATTTAGTTTTAGATTCAGGCATTTTACATCATTGTATGAGGGAATTCTAGTTCTTTCCCCACATATTTACCTGTGGAACTATCTAATACTAAAGTAAACAAAGGTACATAAATTTTTGTACGTCAGGTAGAGGAATTATGTAGAAGTAACCTGGGGGTCCTGGCCTATGCCAAGCTGAACATGAGCCAGCAGTGCCCTAGAGCCAGGAGGGCCACCCTGTGCTGGGGGCATCAGGGACAGCATTGACAGCCGGGCGAGGGAGGGATTGTCCTGCTCTGCTCTGCACTGAGGCAGCCTCACCTCCACTGCCAGAGGCACTTTTGAGTGCCAAAAAGCCCCCAAAAATTTAACTTTAGATTGTCCAAAAAATCAGTGAAAATTGCCAGCTAGAGAACAGTACAGATTTTGTTCTTCCCATTTGAAAGCATGGCTATCATCAGAGCAGTATTACATATTTTTATGAGGCCACGTCTGAAGCTTTTTTTTGTAGGAAACAAACACACTTGAAAATAAAAATATTTGGGTACCTTGAAGACAGCAAGGCTCAAAAAAACAATGGAAAACCAGAAATAATCATTCTCCCTGGAACTACAGAAATATAAATGTACATTTTAAAAGGTTAAGTCTAATATGCCTCTCAGTTTCAGACTGTTGAGCTGGCACCCTGAAAACAACTAACCTTCCAAGAACACTAAAGCACACATTTAGAAGTGCTCAGAAAGGCAAAAATTTGCCATTCTAGGAACAGAGGCCTCAAAGCTCAGTTTTGTGCATCTTGATTTGTCCACCCCATGGCACTGAGTTCCGTGAAGCTGAAGTCATAGACTAAATGATACTTTAACAACAGTTAAAGCTGAAGAGGCAATAAGAGAATCTTGAATCCTGCTGGAGAGAAGGACCTGTGATGCCCCTTTGAACTTGCACAGAGTCAGCTCCCCTGCATGCTCAGCCTGCAATAGGAAAAAATCTCCTGCTGACATTCAATTGAAATGAAGAATTATCAAAAGAGCAAATCACCATTCATTTGTACCTGTGATATAATTACATGACAGGACCTTTGTTAGTCCCTTGCTCAAGAACTTCAAAGATTATGTTAATATACAGACCTCCTCTTCCTTTTAGAAGTGGATATCTCAATGACCTTTCAGAAAGATGGGACTGTAATGTGGAGATTCTTCGTTCATCCTGAATGACAGTGACTGGTGAAAAAGAAATGGTTCATTGACTTTACATAAAGCAAGACCCATCACATTTATTCATTTGATGTAGTTGATTAAATTTATGTGCAAAAAAAAATCAAATCCCTGGAGAAATAAAATAGTTAACTCCTGGTATTTGCTGATATATCCTTTCAATTTAAATTTGATGCCTTTCTTCTTGTCTTGTGAAGATTTTCAACATATTCATCCACAATTTATGCCAATACTTTCGTCTTTTAGTTCATATTCCTTTTGTTCCCTTGTGGATAGTCAGAGATTTCCAACAGACTGAGGGAGTAGGCAACCCAAGAAAAATAGCAATTTATTTCTAAGAATGCTATCAACTGATCATTACAAAAACTCTCTTATTGCTTGACATATCTCCTTATTTGCAAAGGAAGGAGAGTAATGTAGAACAGTCAAGGAACAGAAGAAACTCCTACTGGCATGAAGTGGGGCAATTAGACAGCAACACTTTTCTTACTGATTCTCCAGCAAAAGAAACACAAGCATTTTTATACCTGAACCAAAAGGTTTTCTACATGTTCTGTGAAGAAATATCATCTTCTCACTCCTGTCACTAGCCTTCATGAGATAATTAGCTACAGCTAGCAGCTACTTCTTGAACGTCCTTTAAACTTTTACTACTAGTCTACACCATTTGTTTTGAAACACACACTCTCTGAAACTGGGATTGTAAACATCAAGCTATTGAAGTGTAGATGTCAGGAGCAAAAATTAATTATCATCACCAACACTTGGCTTTACCATTCAATGATCCCTTTATAAAATGCGCCACTCTACAAAGAGTCCTGATGTTGAAGTCTAGGGAACCTGCTGCCCTTTGAGAGCTAATGTTTTCCTGAAAAGTAAGTTACAGTTACAGTTAAAATCATGGCATTGACAATCATATAATTATTTCCCTCTCTGTAAAAATACTTTCCAGTGAAATCCTGGAAATAATAGACACGTTTCACACAAATCTCTTAACTACACTTCCTTTCCTAGGAAATTAGTTAGAAGGACTTTGGGATCTTTTTTACAATTTATTCCATATTATACATATTACACCAATTTGAATAAAAAAGCCAGAAACCAACAGCAACAAACCCTTACAATAAAACACTTCAAACACACTTCTCATAAAACAGGTTTGTATAAAGGAATCCATAGGAAAATAAATAATTGGGAGAACTATTCAATTGTCTGAAGTAATTAAATAATTCATAAATTGAACAAATGCAAAAAAGGTAGAGGAAAGAAATGCATTATTAAAGTGCTAAGCAATTGAATTCCAGAGATTGCACAATGTCATCATCCTGGATTTGGACTGTTAGTCACATAATAAATTGCAGGAAGCTCCTTGAAATCTGGTCAACATAAACTATACTATCAATACACATATTAAGCTAAATTTCTAAACTGTCTGCTGCAGTACTAACTATGTATTCTCAGGGCTTAAAACTAGAGAACCACGCAAATATCCTTAGAGGCAAATATCTGAATTAATTTACATTCCATAAATCTTGCTTGACTTAACAGGGTGACCATTTCTGTCTGAGCAGAGGCTTTATCTCATTTGAAGAAAGGAAGAATGATTAATTAACTTCATCATGCTTTGTATAAGACTACTGGAAAACAATGACTCCCTGAAGGCAAATCTGTTTTATTTTCCTGATCTGGAAAGAGCAATAGCTGGGAAGCTCAATAACCTGTATGCTGCATGGGATACTAGGCAAAAGTGCTGCTGATAAAATTTCCCTACCTGATGTCGGCAAGCAAAAAGTAACTTTAAAAACGGCATTCCAGAAATGAAGAACAAATCCTGTCCTCAGGCAAGTCGGCAGATTTTTTTTCCAAAATATTCAAGAAGGCAGCAGCATTATGCCCTCACCTTATTTCCATTTACTGTGATCAGTCTGTCATTGTATTTATGGTATGAATCACTTCTGTTGTTGCTTTGTTGACAGCACTGGCAGAAATCCCAATTAGCACTGTTGAGACTGAACAGATTTAACACATACTAAAATTTGGTCTGTTTCAACCAGCAATAGAGAAAAGGAGAAAAGATTCTTAGAGAAAATTGACCTTACAGAGTACAGTATTACTTCCTTTCTTTGTCTGTTTTCTTTATTTCTGCACACACAGAGAACAAAACTTAAAAAGAGAATCAGGTAGGCAGCCCTGATATCCCAGTGCCAGGAGGCCTCCCCCTTTTTGACCTTTTGCTCAGCCTGCTCTAGGATGGGATGGTATCAGTGTCGGTGTCTCAGCACTCCTGGAAATGTCTCTGCGACTGTTCTCTGTGCTCGGTGTGTAAGCTCCACCCAGGAACAGAACCCTTGATGTTGTTGATCTCTCTGCTGAGCTCAGACTAGCAAACAAAATAGGATTTCAGGGCCTTTTTGTTTCTTCCTCATTAAGCCTCCAAATTTGTTTCATTTCAGATATATACCCTATGGCAGAAAACCAAGCAAATCAGATTTCAGCAGGAAGAGGCACACAACACAACTGTGACAATTTACAATTGAGTGGGTTAGGATTTGTTGCTAGTGTAGGGCTTAATTAAATAGAACCCAATTTTAAAAGGTTACCCTGTGTGCAGCTGTTAATATGTAAGCACTCAGTACGGAAGGTGGAGAAAAGCTTCAAGGCAATTTATTCATTTAAACAACAACAAAAAAGCACCTAAAGAGAAAATTGGAATTGATTTTTTTTTTTTAATCTTGTTTTATTAGTTTGAACCAGGTCTTAGGTAGCAGATTTAAAATCTGTAGTCAGAAAAGTGACTGTGAAGTCAACAAACTCTTAGACCCATATTCAACAGCAGAAGGAAACAGAATAGGACAGAAAATATTTTTACACAACAAGTAAAAGCTGAGCCTGCCAAAGATGACTACAGTTGCAGCTATGTTACTGCCAACAGTGCATATGTTTCACATGGGCAGCTGAATGCCTTCTATTCAGTGTGTAAGAATCCTGTTCTCCTGACCTATATTAACTGGAAATGCTCTAAAACTTTCTGAAACAGAAACCGCTCACATATAATTACTTCCTGCTCCGTAAAACTTCTGAAGGTTTCTTTACACATGTATACATGGGCTATTGTTCTTAGTATTCCAATTAAAAGATAGTTGCCTTCACTTCAAATTTGAACAAAACAGCCAAACCCCAGTAATTCCAAATATGACTAGATTGCATCCTAAGTGGGCTTCTTGGCAAGCACAGAGTCCAGATGAGATATATTGTGAGAATATTTTAGATCTCCCTGCTGGCCTCCATGCCCAGATTCTTCCCTTAGAAACAGTGTCCGTATATGTGCGTGTGTGAATGGAAAACAGCACAGATTTTGTCCTACAGGGAATCAACGTGCTCAGGGAAAGTGTCCAGGTCTGGAAACTGGGAAAGTTTCCCAGATCCCAAAGTACAGACATAGACAGTGAGAGGCAGGGTCTGGCTCCTCAGTTCTCTGGTTTTCATAATCCAATTGTCCAAAAGGGTCTGAATGCTGGCTTAAAAATCTTCACTGTCCTCTGGTTTTTGATAAAAGCTGTCTTCAGGAAAGAAACAATTGTTAATTCTGATGTGAAAAGCTTCAGATCCCAGTTTTCAGGTTCTCGTGAATAGGTTTGCTCAGAAATCAAAAGAAGGACCCAAATAAGGTTCTTGATTAAGACAGAGAAAACATCCACCAATTAAGCAAAGCACATGGGAAAACACAGTTCTGAGGAATGCTGTGGTACAACTCTTGAACAGCATCCACTGAGCAGAACAAACAATATTATCCCATGGCCATCCCTTCTGTAGGCTTAGGAGAGAGCATTCAAACATAAAAATACACAGAAGAGAGATATCTACACCCAAATATGCCACCAAGACTATGGAAAATCTGTGTACTTGCTGTAAATCTATAGCCAGTGCAGTGGCCACAGACAGTATATTATTTTCGCCTATCCAATGGATTTGTGACCTACGTAGTCTATGGAAAAATTCTAGCCCTAAAGATCATCACTTCTGAATTTCAGAGCCTTCTCACAACAAATATTAAATAATTCCAAATCTCAAATGCAGTGGTTTTACATCAAATACGCAATAGGGGGTACAAGTAATATATAAAAATAAACACTTTCACATCTCACTGAAACTCTAGATAGCATTCTTTTCTTAAGAGATTTTTCACACCAAACACTGACTAAACTAATTTGCTTGCTATCTGGATCAGTCAACAAAACAATAAATGAAAATTATTTAGTAGTATAGCAGAGTATTCACCCATTTTCTTCTCAGAAAATATTCAAATAAATAATTAGGTCAAACTAACTACATTTGGAGTGATGGTGATCTAATCCCTCCACTAAAGTTGCACTTTTCTCTCCATACTTCTGACCATCAGAATAGAATTAATGTGGCTGATAGAAATCTTATATATTGATCTCCTTCAGGATACTAGTTAACTTCATCTACTTCAGTGTTAGTTGCCAAGGGAACCAACAAATTGAGTCTGTGATAAACACGGTAATCAATTTCAGTTCCTTCCTCTGCCTTTCTCTACTAAGCCAAAATGTCCTTTTATCTCATTAAGCTGATCAAGCATGTGTTTGGACTCTTGTTCATTTAACACAGCTCTTATGAAAAACAATCCTTCTGCTGCATCACAACAGTAAAGTTTGACAGCTGGGTGAATTGAAAGCTAGTTAAATTCACAAGATGCAAACCCGAGCTTTGTAAAAGTGGCACAACTCTTCATAACTGAATTAAGAAATGCCCAGTCCTTGAAAGGCAGATAGACAGTGCGGACATATCTGCTGGAATTAATTTGTTCTTCGTTTTTCATTCTCAGCTAGACAGGGCTAGCTGAACTGAGATGAAACAAACCAGAAGGAAGCAACTTGTGGTCTCATACTTCAGACAGACATTAAAAAAAGACACCTAAAAAAACCTTGATGGAGTAGAATAACAATGAGATGTAAATCTAGAAAAACATTTTGGAACAAATTTTTAGTGGAAAAAGTGTTGCTATGACAATCTTAGCATAGACAGCTAATGTGGTTACCATTTAAATGGTAAATCCCTAAATCACGGTCTAAGTTTTTTTGGATGTTTTCATCCCCCTCTTCTGCTGATAAAGTCAGTCTGGAAGAACTGTTTGGAAACTGCTGCCAATAAAAAAGGTTGGTTCTGTTATTTTGTTCATAACAGCTAGACTTTTAGGTAGCACTGAGGAGGTAATGGCAGCCCTTGGCTTTGATATCTTCCCGAAGTTTGGCTTTCGAATCGGAGTTCAGTTTCATTGAAGATTTCCTGGAATATCCTTTTGATATTCATAATTAGTATTTGGATTGACTGATTTAGGAAAGAATAAGAATCCTTTCAATAGTACCAATGAGGCCTGTGTCTAAACATTGATACTCATTAATTCTATTTTTGTAATGCTATCAGATATTCATTGTATTTTTGTGGTACACAGAGAAATATTCCAGATAAAGAGATATTAAACTTTTGGAAAGGTTCATTTAAAAGTTGCCTGAGATAAATATGTAGTTAAAAGGTTTAGAATTGGCAGATCCTATCCTACTAGTTCTGGCTTCTTATACTCCTGCCAGATGTTACCATAGGGAATGGCTTTGAACAGTCCTGAGATGTGATCTCTCTGCAATAGCTCTGCCAGCCATCAGCAGGCTGGGATATCACACCAATGAAACCAAAGACCTGGAAAGTGTTTGGCAATTTGATTGGAGTTCAAATCGCCCAGTTGTGACCTCGGGAAAAAAAATCTCCTCACTGTTTAGAATATAGACAGTTCAGAGATTTGTTATAACAGACTATCCTCATATTCAAAGGTCAAATGATCTGCCGAGATGTTCCATTACTAGATTATCTTTTGAGACATTTCACTTGGCTCTTACCCAAGAACACAAATTATTACCAGAAGCCCTGCACACTTCCTGTAGACAACAATTCTACAAGTTCTATGAATAGTCCAGCCAACAGTATGACATTCCACTTGGTTTTTTTAATAATAATATATGTCTTTTATTGTATTTTGTCATAAACCATGAAACAAAAGATTATCTTCTGTGAAAACCATAGGACATTTTTACTCTTTTTGTACTGATATTTTTTGAAGTTTTTATCAGATCTCTACTTTTTAAGAGAGAGGGATACAATGTGTCATGCTATATTTTACTTACAGGAGCATTATTAAAGCATCATAACATATATAAAGCATGCTTAGGACTTAAGCATGCTTTATATATTCTTGGTTGCTCTTGGTTGCTTTGTTAATATCTCTTAAATGGCAACATAGCTAGCATAAATTAAAACCATGAAAAAGAAACAGATTTAAATATAAGCCATTACTTTAGCACTCTATCTAATCTCTTCTTTTGTAGATGGCAGAAAAGGAAGGTAATTCATATATATGCTTTGATTTAGCAAATTCAGGTTGAACAGATAAAAGAGAGCTCTGAGGAGTAGATAATTAAAATGAAAAGCTGTAATAATGGGTGGGTTTGGATGACAGCCTCAGTAGATGGCCCAGCTTTTTAGTACTCATCACGTTTGGTTAAACCTTAGCAGTATGAGACATGTACAAAATAAATTTAAATATACAACAGATGTGCTGTTAACATCTTCAGATGCTTTAGCATCTCCTCCTGGATTTATTTTATTTGATTCTCTTGTAGCACTGAGAGACTGTTGCTACTATTTTTATTTTCTCCATGGCAAATTGTGTGCACTGTAGAGCAATCAGCTGTGATTCCAAGCACTGAAGAGGGGTTTTCAATCTCCATAGAGAAGCTTTATTTGCTGGAAGTCCTGATGATGCCATTTGGGGTGATAGAAATTCAAAACTGATCAGTGATTTCTAAGCAGTACATCACAGAATATGTTGACCACAAGAAACACATGGCTGAGAGAAATTTGGTTCCAAAGTGCCCTTTTAATTGTCACCATTTACTATGCTCAAAACATGCGGAGAACTAAGAGCATCCAACTTTGTTTCCTTTCAGACAATGTCAGTCTGGAAGAGCTTTTTTCTCTCCTTTTCCCCATGAAAAATATGCTCAAAGGCACTGCCACTGGCAGAATCTCTTTAAAGCTTGTTTTTCCTCCCCAAGCAGAACTCATTCCAGAACTGGAGACCTGACCAACAAATGCAGGAAGCTTCATGTTCAGGACGAGATTGACCTGTGGTGCTGGACTAAAACCTCCCTTTCTGTATGCAATGCTTGGCAGGTGAGAGGGGATGGGAGGGCTGTGAAAGACAATTTGATAAGCATACAGAGGAGCAAGGTCTTCCACAAAAGAAGTGGCAGCAGCAAACATATGAATGGGAAGAAACATGACTCATAATCACAAAAAACTTTTGTTTCGGTAAACTGCAGTTTGATTTCACTCTCCTGGGCATAATGCTTCTTCTTGTCCCTCTCTCTTCATGTCTTCTTCTCTCTTTCTATTTGTATTTGCTTATTATGAGGAGGAATCGGTCCTTACAGAAACTGTTATCTCATCTGCTCTGTAGTTCAGCTGAAGTACATCTGACTGAGGGACAATGCAATGAAGGAAGCTCTAGTTATGTGCTTAAAAGCCTGCAAAGTCCAGTCCATGGATCCAGACAAGACTCTTAAAGTAATTTTGAGGCTGACAAGTCAGTTTATTAGTTTCATCTCCTATGTAGCCAAAATTAACTGATGTATTAAATTTTTTAAAGGCACCTGTACCTTCACCATTACTCTCCTTCCTCATCCTCACCTTCCTCTCTTAAATGTCTATTGATATGTAGTTAGACTGAAACACAGTAGTAAAATATTTATCTGTAAATAATAGAAATCTTAAAGGCCCCACATGTGCTTGTCCCTTCTTTGCTGGGGATTAGATTGAAAATGCATTTGTGAGAATGACCCTCATCTTTACAAATTCTGATTATACTTTAAATTATTGGTTTTATCTTTCAATCATAAGTAAGAAATTTAAGGTATTCCCTTGACCATTTATGTTGCTGTGACTTTAATATTTTGAAGCTGATATAAATTAAAATATAGCACACATCATCAATTTTTATGCACTTAATGTTTTAGAACATTTTATTTCTTATACCCATACATATTAGTTTTCAATTTTCAATTTAATATATACAGTAAAATTATTTGATCTGTCAGAATTATCTATATTGCCTGAAACAGAAATACCGGCTGCCATAGCACAAAAACACCACTACAATAACTTCATAATTGACTGAGAAATGGAGCATTTATTTCCTACTTGCTTGTAGAGTCCACAAAGTCCAGAGTCTGCCCTGTGCTACGCTCCCTTTAATGATGTCCATTTAATTATGAACAAAACTATAAAATCATAAACTAACAGACACAAATTTTTTTTACAGAAAATGTAAAAGAATGCCACCAGAAAATCAGATCTGCCGTATTTCCTTCAAACTGCTACTGGCCCTCAAATGTACGGGGTGCAGACATGAGTTTTCAGACTTGTTAGACTCTAACTTTGCCTAAATCTCCACATTTTCTTATGCTGTCTTGATCTGGGTTTTTTGCAATATAGACATGTTTATGAGGTGTAATTGGAAATCTGCCTTGGGTAGAGGTTCATGTGTATCTGGAATGGATCAGCATTTGCATCTTGATTTGCGCCTGTCTGGGAAATATCAGCTGCAGAATATCCATGAAACACTTTAATATCTCAACCCAGACCAACAACTTAAAATACCAAGTACTTTAAAAGCACACTAGCTGTGATGACATTAATCATGTGCTAAAGTGTGTGTCAGGATAAGGCCTGACAACACCAGAAGGCTGTGAAAAGAACACAGATAATTCTCACAACAATCAAAGTTATTCATAAAACAATAATACTCTGCACATGCAAAGACTGTGGAATCTAGCCTCATCTAACCACTATTTTTCCAAGATTTGATGGCACTGAAAACTATTAAATAGGCACTTATTCCTTAAATCATTTTGTGCCAATGTACCCTATGATACATTCTATTACGTGATGGGAGAGAAAAATTAATGACAGCATTCACTGGGAGTTGGTGGATGTGGCTGGCAAAGGGGGAAGAGCAAAAACAAAGAGCAGGCAATTTTTATGGTTTTAGCTTGGATCTATTTAATCTCAAATATTCAGTGTAATGAGTTGAAATAAAACAGTGAAGACATTATATCTCCCTTTCAGGATTAGTCAGTATACCCTGTTGTTAGCTGCCTGGTTTAGGATTCAAGTTAATATTTCAAAATAACTCCTGCAGGCAAATTGTTTCACTATCTGATGAGAGACAGTGAGCTCATTTGCATGGTGATATTTAGCTTGTGAGACTTTTACAGCACTCTGACAGTTTGCAAAATAGAGCAACCTCTGCAGCTTTTTGAGAAGGATAATTACATAGCTCCATTTCATTTATCTAGCATGTACAGGCACAGTTATATTTAAATGGTTGAAATTGCCTGACACTGAAAAATAATTCCACCTTGCTTTACTTGTAATTGATCTAGCTGAAATAACCCTGTATTTCATACCTGTATTGTCCTTTCATGTAAGTAATCGATCTGAATGATGCTAACTAATACTATACAATGCAATACAATGCAATACAATACAATACAATACAATACAATACAATACAATAGAAATAAACTCTAAATGTTGAGGTTTCCACCATAGGAAACATTGTTCTTTGTGTTCAGTTTGACAGACCTCACTCATTAAGTGACAATCAAATGGCAAACAGAGGTTGGTGCTGACAGGCAAGCACTAATCCACACAACATGAGAGCTGTCAGCTTGCCCACAGCATGGTCAGAGATAAACCTTCCTGTCACTCCACAGTAATGCCTAGATCTTACCTGAGAAGCACAGCCAAACCCTTCGTGATAATGATTTCCATTAGGCAAACATCCACTTCTAGCCATTTGAGAGAGCCGTCAAGTTACCAGTTTCACTCGTTAATCATCAGTTAATGATCCAGGGATGAATTTTGCTCTGGATCTGTCTGAAAGACAAAGATTCAGTGCCAACACTGCTTCTCAAAGCATTTAACTGGAGAGCCCAAAAAGCCAAGGAAATTTAGCTTGGCCTGGGCAAATATTTCTGAAAGAGCAAAAAAGCTCAGAGCACCTGCTATTTCTAAAATAAAAAGAAAAAAAAATAAAAGAGAACACTCGGAAAAATCCAGACGATTTGAGGACAACTTGATCTTCACTGTGTGCTGTTTCTCCAGATCATCACCAAAAACATTAAATAAAACCTGTCCCTCACCAGCACTATGGACTTGGTTTCCATTATGAAAAGCCCTACGCTTTACTTCCTACACCTCAATCGTTTTCAGTACTCAAAAGGATCTTACCCCTAAACCCATGGCAATTTACAAGAGAAAACACTCAGAAATTCAACCCAATTATAATCATGATCAAGAATTGGATCCTTTCAAAATTGTTCATGCTACATTCACACATGCAGACACAGAATGAGGTGTAAGATAAGTCAGGGGGGAAGTGGGGAAGAGAGGGAGGGAAAGAACCTCTGCACTTATTCATAGCCTCCTTTTTTTTTTTGTCAAGGAGTGCTAGAGAAACTCTACTCATGATCAGGACTATTAAATAGTGCAACAACTGTACAGATAGTCCAGTGCTCTAAAGTACACACACATAATTAGAGACACCCATAAATTAATAAACCATACTGTAAAGGAAGTTCCATAAGGAGCCTAAGAATATTTTTTTTGCAGCATTGTTGACCATAAAGAATGCTAGAAAGACAGCTATAATGAAAGAGCTCATAAAGTAAAACAATTAGGATGCTTTAGAAAATGCGATGTTGGGAAAATGAATGGTTAGTACCAATGACTGGTATCTAGGAAACTGGAAAAAAGTGAAGTGACAAGGTATAAGTATTTCTTTTCTCTGGCTGTAATAAGAAATCAGGAAAGCTGCTGGTAAATACAAGAGAGTAAGCCCTACTAGACTGCAAAATATTATTGGAAAAACCACAGTTACATCAGAGGGGAAAAAACCTTCCTAGTAGAAGTATCCAAATGACAGGCATAGCTTTGTTTCACCAAACACTATTCCAAAATAGATTGCAATGATGACACTCATAAGATATCTGCAGAAATAGAATGTGAAAGCACACAGCAAGGGTACCTCAGAGAACAATCATCCATCTCTGGTAAACTGATTTTTTAAGCATGACCACAAAATGCTGGATTATGGAATTAGTCAATATGTTATTTGGCTTCCAAGACAGGGACAAAATGGTTACAACATATATTAGAACCTAGCCATCAGAAAACAAAACCAAAACAAATAAAACAAAAATCCCCAGCAAAACAAAACAAAAGAACAAACCCAAACAAAATAAAAACCCAAACAAACAAAACCCCCAACAAAACAAAAACAACACCAAAAGCATACCCCAACAACTGCAAACAACAAAACCAAAACAATAACCAAAAGCACAGCTGTAAAGACCAAGAAAAAGGGACTGCAAGATTGGAAATTCTTGTTGAAAGATGGCATTTGATGGGCCATAGACATAGAGGACATGAGGAACCCTAGGTTTCTTTTTCAGAAACTTGACTTCAAAAGTACATTGTCACTTCAAGAGTATTTTCTTCTTTTGTGCCGTGCATAAATGCTGCAGGTCTGTATACTATAGCAGTTTTAGCTGTTATGCAAGACTGACTGAGATGAAATATTTCTTCATATTGAGTGGGCCACTGTCATGAAGAGCATAAAATCAGCACTCTTGTAAAATTACATGATCTTTGAAGTGTATTTATACTTACAACTAGAATCTTTGACTGGAATGTATTATAAAAGGACTTGAGAGCAGGTATTTAAAAAAAAAGCCCATTTGCTTTTATCAATCATATTGAGCTCATATCATGTTCTAGTCTTGTTCAAAGTACCTAAAACCTGCAGATCCAGCACAAATATTTCAAATAAACTTGTTTGGAAAAAAGTTAAGAACTCAATATAATCCTGCAGAGATTAATTGAACTACCATGTTGCAAAGTAGTCAGTAATGAAATTACTAAAAGCTGCCCTGGAGTTTTCATTAGCACTAATACATTTGCGTTTGAGACAGAAATAATTGTGTTTTTCTTAATACAGAATAATTTGGTTAGGAAGCAAAATTGATTATTCTTATAATATTTCTGCACATTAATGATTTGATAGCAGTATCCAATATATTCAACATACCTCACTGAGCAGTGTAGCAAGTTTGGCATGGCATTGGCTATAAGAAATAAGGGTATATTTTGAGTAGCAAGCTCTAACCTTTCCTTGTTTATCTTAGCTCAGCATGGAGGTTCTGTGGGCCATGCACATGGCCTGGTGATGCTGCTTATTCTTGCCAGTGCCTACACATGCCAGACACCCCACTGCTGGCAGAACTCATGGAGCAGAGTGCAGTAGTGCTGTGGTTTGTTCCCCAGCTGGCAGCTCAGTCTCACACAGCTCTGTGTCACTCCACAGGGCTACTCTGAGGAAAATCAGCTCCACCTCAGCCAAAACCTTCACAGTGGTACCTCAGCAAGTCTGTCAGCCAGCTACAAATAGCTTCAATAATAGGTCTGCTCCTGGAAGAGGAAACTGAAAAAGAGATGAAGACCTGGAAACTATTCAGAAAAGAAATCTAAGAATGATCCTGAAATCCCATTCCTTAACCCCACCTGTGTGGGGTCTGGAGAACCAGGGAAAGGCTTGCTGTGCTCCCCTGGAGAGCCAACCCCTAAGGCACAGCCCTTCAGTTAGGGTGGGCAAATGATCACTCGCAGAGACTTTGCAGTCATATGTTGATTTTTTCTATCCCATTAGCCCTATAGTTCTGCCCTGCCCCTCAAGGTCCCTATATAAACCCCAACCTTCCCTGCCTGAGTGGTTCCTCTCTCACTGGACTCCTCAGGGAAGAAGCTCAATAAAGGCTCTCCTTGGAAGGCCACAGGAAAACCTCGTCACTCCTTCTGCATGGCTGGGATCCCAGAAGAGCTGAAATCACCTGGTGTGAGCAGAGATGTGCCTGTGCCCCCAAGGTGCCTTTTGCAAGACACTTCTTCAAAAGGTCGTGGCACTCTCAACAGCACCCACTGCGACACACCTGGACAAGATGAAGTGGTCTGTAACTGCATGCAAGAAGAAATTTCTAATACCAGATAGTTCCTTCCTCAACACCAAAAGGCATAATAGAATTCAGCAATTACAAAGTGATCCTAGAAGATGCTATTGTTTTCAAACACTACAACAATTGGTGTGTGTGCACAGTGCACACTTTGTCAGTTGAAAAATGTAGTTTGAATCATTTATTGGATACTTGATATTCAGGTACAAAAATTATTGTCTTAGGAACATTTGTTTTGCAGCAGGTCAGGCTGATGTACTACAAGTTTGGCCTCTGCTCTTAAAATCCATGGCTACACCTGTTTCATGAAAGGCAATCATTTATTACAAATGCCATCTTCTGGCATTCCAGGGGACTTTGAATACACTTTTTTCAGTCTTACTGACTAAGTTTGATACTCTCAGTGGATTCCAGAGACAGTGATGTCAGAAAGTGAGTAAACAAGCAAAATGAGAATAAAAATGAGGGGGCAGCATTTTGAGAATCCTACCAATTATTTATTTGGTAGTTTTGCCTCAAATAATTTTCAAATATTTATTACATTATTATTATAATAATTTTAAGAATAGAGAGATTTAGAAACAAATACTTAAAATAAAAAGCTGAGCAAGAAAACTTTAAAATGGAGCCCACCTGTTCTTCCAGTCCCCAACCCTGAGCAAAGAGGATTACAGTGACTCCTTTAGAAACATTAGATTTGTTTCAACCATTGACAAAAATCCTGATCTGACAGAGGAATTAATAGATCATTTTCTCATAAGCATAATTGTTAGCTTTCAGAATGCCAAGCTTAAAGTGGTAAGCACAGAACAAACCCAGATTGGAAAATAAATACTAAAAAGGAAACCTTAAAAAGGCATTAAATGGAAGTAGAACCCATATATCAGAATTTTTCTTCATACTATTCATACTAGATGAACAAGAAGGAAACGAACACATTTTTGTAAAACCTCATCAAAATAAAAGTAATTTTAACAAAAAAACCCAAGAACTTGTGCCCTGCAACTTCATATTCTATTCTTGAACTGTGACTTCATTACTGAAATAAGTATATTTGCTGAATCCAGCCCAGTGACTAGGTACAATAAAAAACGGCAAAAATGTTGATAGTCATCACTGGGAGGGGGTGACAGGAGTGTCTGGAAATAGCAAGTGTTGCATTTGAATTGGCATAAATTAGGGAAAAAAATCAAAGAAATAATGGTTGGATTAACAAAAGCATTAAATTGTCATCCCTGTAGGTACCTAAATTACAAAAAATGAGTCCTGTTCTACTGCCATCTAGACATAAATATGTGTACTTGTCTTTGGTGACCAAAATGCCAAGATTAATGCTTATTAGGATACGAGGGATATTACAATGATAAAATTTTTGGGCAGTTTTGATAATAATAAACAGAATTATTGCCTTCCTCACACTTTGAAAATACCACGCATGCACTTTGTTTCTCTTCCCTGCTTAGCACTATATTTGCACAAATTTTTGAAGGCACGCCTAAGAGATGTCTAAGTAGAAAGATTATAGTCTCATTTGTCTAGAGGTTCTATGTGATTAAATGTATTTAAATGGAATAGTGCCTGATATAACTTCAAAACCCACCTTTGTCTCCCATTAACCTGCACTAATTAACAGGTGATTGAATGCTCTCTGAACCCTTTACATGGAAAGATGTTAGCACAAAATTGCATTTTCAGCTGTGTGGACAAAATTACTCTTTCTTCTTGCTCATAGCATGTATATATGTTCCAAATATATATGTTCCTATAAGTACATCAATCCAATTCTTCAGTAGTTACCTTTTACAGTTTTTACCTGAGGTTTTTAGACTTCAATTAAATATGAAGCATATTTGTGCATGTTTTTGTAAATGGTTAACTGAAAACACTCCCCCACTGAGAAAGCCAGAAAATCCAGACCTGATGCTGAGTGCACTGTTCATGTGAGGTTTACATTACTAAACTAAGTGTTGAACTGTGATAAGAGAAGAATTTTCTTCATGACATTTGAAGGTAAATAATTGCTTTCACATGGTTTACCTCCAGCACTTGGCAATCCAAGTGCACCCTGACACACTTGCTTCCACTCCCTCTTCCCTGTCAGAGAAGAAGCAGAAACAAATCACAATCAGATACAAAGGTATAATGCTCATGAGTATTTGTTTTTAATTAGAGTAGATTAAAACTGCTGCCCTGAAGCCTGTAGCATTTTCACTTTTATGAGGTTGGCCTACAGCATGCTGAAAAATTAGAAACTGTAGATTTCACCTAATGCCAATAGGAAGCTTTCCATTTATCTTTAATCAGTGTTAAGACAAGGTCTTCAGCCATTTTGTCTAAATCTTTTACTTGGTACTAGTGGTACAAAAATACAAGCAGCATGGTTACTGCCTTTAAACTTAGCTCTATCACATTATTCACTGTTTTCTACTGGTAGTAAGAAAATGGGTGGTAATCACCCCCTCAAAGTCATCAGCATGGGGAAAAGCTCTCAGATATTCTTCACTGAAGTAACACTTAAAACACAGTTCATTTTTATCTTTTTTTTTCCTCAGAGCTAAGCCACCAATGTCTGTGTCTGATGTCTTTTACCTGTCTGCTCATTCATTCAAAGAAAAATCAACTTTCTTTAAACAAACACTGTCTTTGTTTCCAACAATGATGAGATTCTATGTGTAGACACCCTATTTCAATTTGTTGGTCATGTGAAAGATTTCGACAGCTTCTTACTGTTTCAGTGAGCCAAAAGAAGTGTCAATGTTTTTCCAGGATATTACATGTCATGTGTTAATGCTGAATTCCCCATTGAGTGCATTTTAGCTTTTACATAGAAGACACTCTTTCTGTCTAATAACTAGCACACAGTCCAAAGAACTTATATGGATGAAAGACTCACTTTATTAGGTGTACAGGCATACATACTTATTACCAGGTATTAATTAACTTTCAAAGAACAGATCAGAATTTAGTGAGTATATGTGAAATTATTTTCTCTCACTGTTGCATTCCCTCATGGTGTATTTTTGGTTATTGGTTAGTACCTTTCCACCAAGAACAGGACAAATGTTTTTTTGACTTTTCATTTATTCAAAGTTTGTAAACAGACACATATTAATACCTACTTGAATAAAAAGATAAATTAGGTTAATCAATGTTCTGAAAAATATATATTTATTAAATAACCTATTCTGCAAATTAAATACAATAAATAAAATACTCCTACAAATAGAAGTGGACAGTAAGGCCCATGGTAGCATATCATAATTTTGTAATACCTATATTATCAAAATAAAAAACATCAGAATTTTTCCCTCTTTTTAGCAGAACTGTTGCCTTCACACTTATCTGTGAAAGAAAACTTTAATGGAAAACCTAAATCAAGACCAACGTCCCTTTTTTTGTATATAAATTTCAGTTAACAGCTTGGAAACATTTCAGTTCACAGGCTAAAGGAAAAATGCAGGGGAGTTTGCTTTTTAAAATTAAGCAACTCAGATTCCAGGATTTTTGTGCCTTCTGTTTGTGCAGACACAGTACATTGATCTTTTTTTATTGAAACAAGTTCATTTGTGCTACCCACACAACAAAGAAAAGTTAGTTAAATGAAGAAAGTAACTTGAAGGTAAAGAGACATGAGCAAAGCTCTGAAGATGCAAATTTCCTGTGGAACCTTCCCAGGCTGACCATTCCCAAGGCCTGAGCAGCCTCAGCGCCGAGGTCAGAGACTTTCCCTGCTGGGACCAAGCCCCTCCACCATGGGTGGCTCCGAGGGGTCCCTGCTGGGCTCCTGCCGCCAAGGGGACCACCAAGGAGGACCCCACACAGCCCAAAACCCTGGGCTTTTGCACCCTCTCAGTCTGCTCAAGCACAGGTCTTGCTCTCCTTCCTGAATCTTTGACTCCTACCCTCCTGTCCACATCCATCCTCCTTACTGGCAGCTCCCATCTTCACCTCCTTGGTTATCCCAAAGGTCAGTTACTCCCAGGTCCTGCTGTCTCTCAGTGTCCACTCACCTAGCTGGCCTCATCCATCTTCAAGCCCTTTGTTATCCCAAAGGCTGGAAATTCAAGGCCTCTTGCCTTAAGCTTCCACCCAGGCTCAGTCTGCATTTCAGTCTTGATCTCAACCTGCAGCTTGTGGGTCCTGCTACCCAGATCAGATGTATTCCTCCACCAGCTTAACAGAATAATAAGATTTTTATAGGCTGAGATTCAAAAGGAAAATTCTCAATGATTTCTTATTAATTCTGTTCATTTCTTTCGTGAGTCACCCTCAGATCTCCTCAAATCCATTGCACTTGAAAGGCAAGAGGTTCCTGCCTTCCTTTCATTAGCTCAAGTCACTTGTAAGGGAACAAAATGCTGTTGCCATGAGCTTGCAGAGATGTGATCAGACAAATTGACAGATTTCATGTATTCTGTTATTTATGCAGCAGCGATACCATTTTTTCAAATTCCAACTTCAGTTACACTGACAAGTACAAAGAGATTTTGTATAGATAGAAAGGTTTATTCTGATTTACAAGTACAAATATGAGAAAAATATCTCCCCCAACAGAGAACTAAAAGTAAAATCCCAAAAGCTGCTAAACATTTAAAGGCAAAAGGAAATAAAAAAGACACTAAAACATCTCAAACTCAGGCGCTTCATGTTAAAGTGTGATGTCCTAATTACAGTCTAATTAAGATATTAGTGGTCATTCAGTCTTCTGACAAGCTTTCAAACATATATAGGTATATATAGGTATATCAACATTTGCCGACAGTCTGGCAACACAAGAACTATAAAGACTGAAGAGCAATTGAACGAGCTTTGGAAAGAGAATTTCTGTGCCTGGAGAAATGGAGTTGTGTAGCATATAACACAAAATTATGAATGTCACTTAGGCAGCAAACATAATCAATACTATTTTTAAAAATGTTTTTTTCATTTAACTCAGATGCTAACAAAAGCTGCCCAGTCCTTCTTCTACAGTGGAAAAAATATACCTTTCATCTATAAAGACCCTTATTGCATCCTAATTTAGGTAACAATAGAAAGGACATAAACATTACAATCCCTGCAGGAAGACTTAAACTTAGAAGGAAAAAGAAAATTTATCCCAGTTGGATTTCTGTGTTTCTTTTTCTCATTTTTCTGAAAAAAACACACTGAAAGAAGCATCTTCCTTCCTTATGAAAATGCAGGTTTCTTCAGCAATCTTGACTTTGGCAATAAAAAGTAATTCTTCAGATGGGGTTTTCTAGAGGACAGATATTAGCAATAACATCTGCTGCCTGCCTGTTCTAGTCGGAAATTCAGTCTATGTACCCAATTCTATTCCCAATAGATTTTTGTTTTAATGACACATTAATCTAAGTGTTTGAAAAAGCTAAATTTCATATGACTCATACCTCTTCCTGTTAAAATAGACTAATAGTCATGTTTATCCACACAGCACATGCAGCCCCATCAATAGCAGAAGGGCTTTCCTGGACTTAAATACATAACACTAGACTGCCATCTAGTCTAGTGCCATCTTTTTGATTTATCCTTTCAGTAGGAAAACACAAGAATGAGCAAGCTGGAAGATGCAAGTCTGCTGGTTGACTATTTCTGTAGTCCTCAACTAGCTCACTCTGGGTTTTTCTTGGATCTAGATGAGGACAGGTGATTCAAATCATATAATCATAGACTCACAGAATGATTTAGTTTGGAAGGCACCCTAAAGATCATCCAGCTCCAGGGACCTTCCACTAGACCGGGTTCCTCAGAGTCACGTCCAGCCTGGCCTCGAACACTTTCAGGGATGGGGCATTCCCAGCTGTTCTGGGCAACCTGTGCCACTGACTCCCCAACCTCACAGTAAAGAATTTCTCCCTAACATCTAATCTGAACCTACACTCTGTCTGTTGGAAGCCACTTCTTCTTGTCCTGTCACTACATGCTCCTGCAAAGAGTCCTTCTGTACTTTTCTTGTAGGCAGTCTTCAAGCACTGGATGGTCACAATCAGGTCATTCTAGAGCCTCCTCTTCTCCATGCTGAACAACGCCAATAATCTCAGCTTTTCCTCACAGGAGAGCTTCTCCAAACCTGTGATCATCTTGGTGGCTTCCTTTAGGCTTGTTCAAATCGGGTCCATGTTCTTTTTATGCTGGGAGCCCAGCTCTGTGTGCAGTGCTCCAGGTGGGTCTCAGCAGAGCAGAGCAGAGCAGAGCAGAGCATAGCAGAGCAGAGCAGAGCAGAGGGGCAGAATCCCCTCCCTGCCCTGCTGCCCACGGGGCTCTGGGTGCAGCCCAGGACACGTTTGGCTCTCTGGGCTGGCAGTGCCATGGCTGGGCCATGTGCAGCCTCTCACCCACAGCACCCCAAGCCCTTCTGGGCAGGGCTGCTCTGGGGCTGCTCATGCCCAGCCTGTGCTGGTACCAGGGGTTGTCCCAGCCCAGATGTAGCACCAGCACTTGGCCTTGAGCCTCATTCAATGCCTAAGGATGCACTTCTCAAACTTGTCCAGGTCCCTCTGGATGGCATCCCATCCTTCAGAAGTGTCACCAGCACCACTCAGCTTGGTGTCATCTGCTAATTTGCTGAGGATGATTCCTTTGTTGATTCCATTATTGAAGATATGAAATAACAAAGTCCCAATACAGATCCCTGAGGGACGTCATCGTCACTGATCCATCAGGACTCAGAGCCATTGACCATATGGATGTCCAACTGCTTTCTCGTCCATCTTGCAGTCCATCCATCAAATCCATGTCTCTCCAATTTAGACAGAAGGATGTTGTGGGGAACACTGTTGAAGGCTTTACAGAAGTGCAGCTAAATCTGTAGCCCTTCCTTGCCCACTGATGTGGTCACTCCATCATGGAAGGTCACTGGGTTGGTGAAACAGGACTTGATGAAGCCATGCTGGCTGTCTCAGATCACCTCCCTATCCTCTAAAGCATAGCACAGCTTCTACAAGGATCTCTCACATGATTTTCCCTGGCACAGACACGAGGCTGGAAGGTCAGTCATTCCCAGGATCACCTTTCAAGGCCTTATAAAGATAGGTCCAATGCTTGGGACTTGACCTGACTGCCATGACTTCTCCAATATCATGGGAAGTGGCTTGGCAACCACATCAGCCAACTCTCTCAAGGCATCAGCTTCCTGGGAATTATATTCAGGATCTTCAGGTAGACACAAACCTGGTCTTTACTGACCTTGATGGTGTAGCTAAAGCCCGAGTGGAAATTAAAAAATATGTAGCTACTCATTCAAGCCCCCTCTCTCCCCTAACAACCTGATGGCATAGAGAGGAGAATCAAAGTAAAACTTGTAGGTCAAGATAAGAACAGTTTCATAATTGAAAAGAAATTTTTAAAATACAGTAATATTGAAAATAATAATTATAATTACAAGGAAAAAACAAGTGATACCCAATGTAATTGCTCATCACCCACTGACAGATGCCAGACCCCCTTCCCTAACCCAGGCTTGCCTCTCTTCAGGGTAATTGGCCCCAGATAATTCACCAGGCATGACATTTTATAGTGTGGAATATCCTTTTGGTCAGTTCAGATCACCAGTCCCAGCTAGGCATCCCACCAGTTTCTTTTGTGTACCTCCTCACTGGCCAAGAAAGAAGTCCTTGACTTAGCATAAACACAATTAGCAAAAAATGAAAACATCAGTGTGTTATCAACACCATTTTCATTCCAAATCCAAAACACAGCCCCGTAATGGCTACTGAGAATAAATTAACTCTCCCCTAGCCTGAAACCAAGACAAGTGGGAAGTTCTTTGCTTGGTCCATCCCTATAAGGGTCAGCAGTCCTCTAAAAGACAAGTAGCAAATTTTGACCTATGCAACAGGTCCTAGCCATCTGCAGGCATAAAAGGGAAAAGCAATTCAGTTCATGAAGCTTGTTCTTGTCTTTGGGAAAAGGGCTTTGAATCTGGGCATTTCTCCAGAAGCCTTTGAAGGGTCTTAAACCCTTTGGTGGGTGGGAAAACAACAGAGCTTTTGAAAAGAGCAATCCCTGTCCCACTGGGAGAAAAGGGGGTTTAAACTTCTGCTTTTAGGATAATACTCTGAATTTCACATCTTAAATGGAGATGGAAAGTAATACCTGTCTAAATATATCATATGATAAATTCTGAACAGAGATGTATGCAGAAACTTGGCATTGATCTTCATCATACTGGTCTCTGGATCCAAGTTAACTGTATAAAAGACACATACTGCAACACATAAGGTTATTTTTTGGAAATCTAGCCCCAGATTTATACATTTAATTGTTTCTAATATGTTTTACTCTGTTTACAAAATAAATTGCAATAAATAATTGAAAGTTCTTCAGCACATTTCAGATGTGGTCAGTCCTTTCAGGACAGAAGTGGCCAGCAGCTAAAGCACTTAATTGTCCTTGTCCTTATTAAGCAGAAAGACTCCACATTTAAACACATGCACAGCATTAAAATACTGCATAACTGTTAGGAAGCTATGACTAGAGCCTGGTATTTGCAAGCTGGTTCTCTTCCCAGTAACATGGATCTCTACCTCCCCAGGCAGAAAATTTCCTTTCCAGGTAGAAACTGCCTTCTCCCTTACCAGAACCTGCTGCTGTGGCATTAGAAAAGAGATGGAAAACAACAGCCTAACACAGTCTGAGGGTGGGACACAAATGCCCCAACTCCTCATTATTGAAAGCCATGGGAACCACAGCATAGAATTTATCCCATGTACTAGACTGCAATCCAAACCCCAGGACAGTCATGAGTGAGACCTGGAGGAGTTTCCTTACAGGATCAGTGGTGCTCAGCATGTGCACGCCTACCGGCTCCGCAGAAAATGCTCTTATTTTTTGGTAACATGTGGGCATCATTTGGCAAGATATCTTCATTTCTTAATATGAATGCTCTGGAAAGAGACTGCTGAAGGGGCTTAGGCAACTATATAAAAAGAAATAAAAATTAATATAAGGAAAAACAAAATTTGGTAGTTGTCACAGAAGGGTTTGAGTTGTAAGGGACTTCAAAGATCATTTAGCTCCAATCACCCTGCCATCCTTCCAATAGAAAAGTCTGCTCAAAGATGATCATGACCCTGCTCTTCATTTACCAGCTGTTATATCAGCTTTGAGATGTGATACAATTGTTTATGATTTAATTCTTGAGTTTGTAGTAGTTGTACCCGCCAAAGTGATACAGCTCATACCTACAGCCCACTCACTGCTTTCACAGACAGAGCTCTGGATGTATGAATGCTCAGGATTTGGTAGCTATTGAAACCAGTCACAGGTACCACCTTACTGAGAAGTGAAATTTTCTAGATAAGGCCCAAACATTCTTGGTATTGGCGCTACTGTATTTATATATAATACAGGTAAAATCCTGTATTTTACCTGTTTTCCTTTTGCGGTACAATTTGGCCTATATTCATATCTTTAACTGTATCGTTTTATTATGCTCAGCATTTTCTTTATTTATCCCATACTTCTGAATGCATGCCAGTTAATCAGAACCATGCACTGAACTTTGAGAACTATTCTGGAGGATCTATTTCCATTTCCTGTATGTATCATAAAAAGCCAGTCTGCAGACATATGCAAAATGCACAAAAAAAATCCCCCCAAACAGCCACTACAACCAACCCCCCTCACCCACTTCCAGATCAGCATCAGACACAAACCAGATTGGTTTCAGGCAAGTTTTCACAATACCCCAACACCACAAAACCAGTATAAGATAACACAGGAAAAAGAATTTAATGTTCACAAAGACCTCTTTCGAGTATAGTTGTGAAATGGAGAATTTTGCAGCCCTGAAAGCAAGAAAATGGACCACTCACCATAAGAAAATGGAACACATTGGTTGAAAGAGAGCCAACTGGGACAGGATGAAAAATGGAAGAAATAGAGACACTGAGGAATGGCCTGTGCTGTAGCCATACAAAGGGAGTGGGATTTGTGTAGACTCTTAAAGACAGCAGGACCACCAGAGTCAGGGGTGGTAGAACACAGGAGCACAGGCAGAGTGGACTTGAAATGGTGACTTGTCCTGGGAAATGCAAAATAATACCTGAGACACAAAAACAAAGGGATGATCTAGGAGAAGGATGTCAAAAGTTTGCTTTGAAAATTAAAAGCTGTTCAATATTGAAAAGGACATGAACAGCCGATGTATTTGCAGCAACTTGGATAATAGCTATAGATGTTCATTATCCCTTTGCACAACCATAGCCAGGGGTAAGTGATATTAAATTATTACGTGTTAGGTGAAATAGCATGAATAAAAACCCAGTTGCACAATAAATATACCCGTTAACACCTTAACTCAAACCTTAACCCACATGATCGCGAACAAGACATCTTTGGGATGTGGCCCAGCCACTTGCTCTCCTCACAAAAGCTTCGAAAATTCTTTACTTTGTGGGATAACAGCAGAGATCAGATAAAATAGTGTGTGTGAATGGGGAACTGCTATTGAATATTTCTTAAATATATAATAGAAGAAATAAATAACGCTGTTTTCTGAAGTTTCACTTCAGGATGTTTGATACAGGCTACAGAAATACATTCTAATTACACTGAACCAGCTGATAGAACTCACCAATCCAGCTCATCGAGGAGACCAAAGAGATTCAACCAGTTCAAGGAATACAGACCATCTACCCCTACTAGCCTCCAGTTTGGAGTGCCCCTAAGCCACTGACTGCATAAAGCCAGGGAACACAGTAGGGAAAAGACCAGTCCATGGTTGCTCTTATCCTCTCTAATAACTTGCTACTAATGGAGACCAGGATACTTTGGTCTGATTCAATACAACTGCTCATTAACTGGATCAAAGTGAGATGATATAGTGATGAAAACTTCAAAAGGGAGCAACACAATAAAATTCAGAAATCCAATACAAACTGTCTGTCTGCTAGCACTCCCTCAGCAGAATTGCTTTCTTGAAGTTTTACTTTCAGGGTTTACTGTTATTTCCCAATTCACAGACTCGGACAAAGAGAAAACAAAATGAGCACCAGTCTTACTACAGACTGAAACTGCCTATTTGCTTTCAGCATTTTGATTTAAATCTGTAAAGCAGTAACTGAAGCACTGCACATTAAAATTACAATACTCTATGTTCATTAAATACTATAAAGTAGCCAAAATGAAAAAAATATTCTGCAGCCTTTTTGTACTTTGCTTAGCTTGAGTTAAGATCTTATAAATTCTTTGAGCCTCTCCAATTGAGACTGAGCCAAGGTCCAGCATAATTTTGCAATGGTCACAGGTTGGCTGAAAAAGCACATTCCAACCCAGATATTCAAAGACGATATTTTTTATTTTTACAGTTTTACTACAGGAAGTGTGCAGTGGCTTCTACATTTTTAACCATGTAGAGCTCATCTTGGCTGCAGTACTAAGGATTATATCCCACCTGATTGCCACTCTCTAAAACTATAGTCGAACAAAGTGATGTGTCTCTACTATTAAGTTCTCTATAAAATTCAGTGTAAAATGACATTGTTTAATTACTTATGGAAAGGAAGTTGAGCCAAATAGTCTTGAAATTAGTTATTTTTAGTATATGTGATTTTGCTATAGAAACATCTGGGAAGATTCCCTCCAAAATTAAAACCAAGAAATATTCAACACTTTATATGCTTTCAAAATAGACAGTGAAGTAACAGCTCTGCAAAGAGTAGAGTTCAGAGATGTCAAGCACTTGGTAATATCTTTTTTCTATTATCCAATCAAGGACTAGAAAAATACTCTTCACAGTATTGAATATTATGCTTATTTTAAAGCTGCACATTAGGCTGCAAACAAAGCATCATCCCTCTTGCCCTCAGCTTCCTGCCTATCAAAAGACAAAACTAGAGCAACCATATACCCAAATTGTATGTAATATGAAAGAAAAGGGCAGTTACTGAGGTGGTTTTTCCTTTGTCATCACCAGCGTTATTAAGATAGCCTGGTCTGATGAGCAAAATCTGACATTCAAGTTCTAAACTGCAAAGACATCCTCAGAAATTAACATAGTCTACATGTTGCAATGCCTAGGTTTTTAGAATTTTCTCTTCATGTCTCATTAACATGTTTAACACTGCTGATTTCAATAAAGGGTAAGATTTTTTTCTTTAAATAATCATTTACTACAAGTGTGTTTAATATTAAAAAACTTCGGAAAAACTCAACCATTTGGGCCACACACTTCCCATGCTTTATATGCAGAGTAATTGGTACATCTGAAAAAAGACAGCTAAGGGTCTAAGAAGAGAGCATAGAGCAGCTGAGGCTAGATTAGGAAGCCCCAGAAATCTGTGCATAACTGAAATGGAGTTATGAACTTTAATGTTTTCCACATGGAATTCCAAAAGCTTATTCATATTTTATTTTAAAAGTATGAAATATGTTTTCTCAGCACATCAATATGGTCAATTACAAAAGGCACAATAAATACACCAGAAATCATATATTCATGATGTGCTGCAAACCTTGTTTAACTGGATCTGAGTAGGCTTCTGCCAAAAAAGCACATTTCTTTGTCAGGAGGAATTTCTCCACTGAAAGGGTTATTAAGCATTTGAATCAGCTGCCCAGGAAGGTAGTGGAGTCTCCATCCCTGGAAGTGTTCAAGAAATGACTGGATGTGGTGTTTAGTGCTCTGGATTAGTTGACCAGGTGATGTTTGGTAAAAGGTTGGACTTGATGCTCTTGGAAGTCTTCTCCAACCTTAATGATTCTGTGATTCTTTTCTGTTGTTCTGTATATTCTCTTGGGCTGGCAGCAGTGCTCAGGTGGCCACCTCAACCAGCTGCTAAAAAAGTTTCAGCGTAATTTAAATCTGAAACTGCACCCCTACAAGGATTTATTAAAAAAAACAAAGTCCCAATTTCTTTAATCAACAAAAAATTGACATAATTTTGCTTTTGAACATGTAAATATAGAAATGGTTCCCAGTTCACATAATGCATTTTACTGGAAACAGAAACCTACAGAAAGTGATTATTGTCTGTCCTGGTTTCAGTTAGGATAGACATAATTTCCTCTCAGTAGCTGTTAAAATGCTGTGCATTGGATCTGAACTGGCTGCCAGTTGATAACACACTGATGTTATGTTTTTTTCTAACTCATGCTTATCCTAAGTCTAGGAGTTTTTTCTTGTCTCATGCTCCACCAATGAGGAGGTACCCAAAAGAAACTGGAAGAGTGCTTTAAACTGGTTAAATTCTGAATTTCTAATAGAGTTCCAGCTCTATTCAATCCCATGGTAATAACTTGATATATGAGGTTGACAAACATTGCATATTGTCCAAAAAAAGTTGTGGCTTTACTGACAATAGGTTAATTGGTGAAATTCACTAAATGCCACCAAGATTGGAATTCCCTTTCAAATTTAGTTGCACTATCCCAGAATACCTTTCAAATTTCAGTAGGAGAAGTGCCTTCATTGCCTTTCCTTCTAATTAGGGGGACAGTCAACTGTATCCACAACTGATCTTGGATACAATAAAAGCATAAGAGATACTGGTTTGTGCTGCACCTAGAGCACTTATCACTATTATCAGGTGATTTTGTTCATCAGTCCCTTGCCACTTAGTTAATATATCTGATAAGAGCCATTGATTAGTTCCTAATGCTCATAGGGAAGATCTAAGTGGATGTTCCAGCTGGTATCAATCACTTGTTAGCGAATTTATCTTGTTTGCTAGGAGTTCAGCTTTCATCTTAACACTCCTAATCCCTCTCCAGGATGCCTGTCACATCTCTCCTTGATCATTTTGGAGAAGTGAGGGTCAGTCCATGCAACCATGCTGGCCATCCTGTGCAAGACGTGCTCAGGAGTGGTGAGTAGCCTGGTTTAATTGCAGAGATATTAACCTGCGCTGATAATTCCACTTATTTGAGAGACCATAAAGGACCAAATAGCACTTGTTGCAGGCCTGTATTGTTGATGGCATAGGGTCCAATTTTAGAAATTTGTGGAAGTAAAAATTTCAATACTCCTATAGGGGGTATTAGAGGTAGTGGAAGGCATTGTGTAGACTATGTTAGTCTCCATTGTGTCAATATACATTGTGCCAACATACATTTATCCCAGTTACAGTTGTGCATATATCTTCACGTGTATACAACTTCCTAGGCTTGAAAGTCTTTGGGATATCTTCCTTCTAGTTGCTATCCTCATTTCTCTGAACTGAGGGTCCTCTCAGAACCATGTTAATTAGACCCTGGATAGTGCTGCTAGACTGTCTCTGAATTACAGCTCTTGGAATGCCTGACACTGAGACTTGATTACACCACTCTCTCCACCTCCAAGTCTTGGGTGGATGATCAGGGAGCTCAGGTTCTGGGAAATTTTTTTGTCTGATCTTGTGACTTGTATTTTCAGTGTCGCTAGATGCATTACCCCTTCCCATCTTTCGCCCAAAATTTATGCTATCATGCTTTAATGCTGCCGTTATAGGGATGCCTCTGCTTAGTAGGGCTTCTCCCTGATCTACAACAATCTCTATTACAATCAACAGAGAGCACTGAAGTCAGTGTCTATCTCAATTTCATCTTGTTTTGCAATGAGATAACATTTGAGAATGTCTCCCTAAATTAATTAATGGGTTTAGTAAGACATAGCTCACAGGCTGAAATGGGAACACTAATAGGGTTATGCTTGTGCATTGTCTGGATACAGGCAGCTTTTGTAATAGCTGTGGAGAGCCCATTCAAGGATCTAATGGTTATTAACAGAGGCTCTTCTCAGCCCAATACAGTGCTTTGCTTGTTATCAAGTAGGGAGCATTGGTTCAGAATTTAGACACCATTACCCAAAAATCCATTGGATTCTTCACTATTTAGTAAAATTCTATCTCTTGTGGTTAGACACACTTGCCATAACTATTCATTTTTACCTGGCTTACAGCCAGAGTGTTCTTACTACCTGAATAAAATTGATGGGATCATTTTCCAGGTATGATATCCTTTTCCACCCAGTGGTCCAGTTGGTACTTCTGCTTTTATAATTGATCTGGCTTCATCTTCAGGGAGATTTGGAAGATGCATCCCATGCTATACCATCTGGGTTCTTGGAACCATCATCACCATTATTGTCATCATCATATGAAGCTCTAGTCCTCATGACCCAAATGGCAGTTAAAAAATGTGCCATAAAAAGTGACAGCAGGCCTTAGAAAGTGTGAGACACTTATGCTGACAAAGCTTAAATCCCGCTGGATAGGTGGCAGAGTACAACTGATAAGCACAGACACATGCCTAATTGATTACTCCTTACAAAGCTGTAATAGCCACCACTGACAAAGTGAGAAATATATAGTATATTTTCAAGTGTTTGTTACCATTTTTGACTTTTAGGGAAAGAACTCCATTTCAGCCTTAGCAAACATGCTTGTAAATATGTTCTTAACTCTTTATTACTGCAAAGTTTAGCTGGAAGCCATATATCCTCTTAATTTTTTTAGACAATAGTCTATCCAGATTGCCTCATGGAAGTGCATCTCTCAATTGAAAATATGTAGGAAACAAAGATTACTTTGGTCATGTTACAAAAACAGCACTGAAGTCAGATACTTAAAGAAGGCAAAGTGAATACTCCTAAAATACTGCAGTATTTTTATTTACTTCTGTGTATTGAACCCTCAGGACTACTGCAACACTCAGCTGGTGCCAAGGCAAGGAGAGCAAATTTTAGTCAATAGTACAGACTCCAAGGGAGCAGTACTGGCATCTATTGCACAGGCAACCTCTTCACACTGCTGCAGAGAGGCTTGTGTCAGGGGAGTCAGCAACTGCCACATTCACACAACTCTGACACTGCACAGTCAGGACACGACCAAAAGGAGCCATATGCTGACCATGCCATAGGAGGCATATTCCAGTGCATACAGTTCTTTGAAGTCATGCATGCTCTCCTGAGATATTACTATAACGCCATTTTCAATTCAAGGGGCCCAAAGGAATGAGGGCTGCCTTGCAACTTGTCAGAGCAGTGCTTCCATAACACGGAGCTGAAGTGGACAATATGTGCTGAATGCCCAGGGGTATAACACGAGAGCACATGAGCATCTAAAGATTCAGCAACAGTGGTTAGAGGGCAGTTTCCACACTGGCTACAGCTTTGGTGCATGCTAATCCTTTAGGTGTGCCTGGACCAGCTGGCACAGGTTAGTGGACAGACAGGACAGCCAAAGACTGGCTGGCACAGTCAGAGTAGTAATGGGCTGCTTTCTACTGACCAAGCAATGGGACCATGAGTAGTCCAGTGTTCAGACTTGCTCCTTGACATTTTTGTTTTACAATATATAGTAAATATCCATGCCAAAGCATCAAATCTAGAGGAAAACTCTCTTCATCTGGTAAAGAAAAATTATTATTTCTGCAGTTACTATTTATTGCCAAGTAGGCATGCTGTCTCTGTAAAAAGGCCAGTGTCCCAGTTACTCTCTTGACAAACTGCAACCCCAAGGCTGGGAAACAGCTGTAACTGTGTGCAAGGTCCACTATCTCAGCTTTTTGAAACCTTTGGCTTGCACATTGGCAACTGCACAAAATTACACCCCTCACTACATATCAGAAAACTAATAATGCTGCTTGTAATCTCTAAAGATCAAAGTTACAGTGCAGCGTTGGTAAAAGTTATGCAGTGCTGGTAACATGCCAACATGTACACCTTAAACAGATTTATCTGCAGGACAGTTTCATCATTTATGAAACTATTGTACTGAAATTCTCTTACCTCAGGTCACCTTGGTTGGATCACCTGCATATCTATCAGCTTTTATACTTTTTGAATGCATTTCCTTAATTATATGTCCATATTACACAAATTAGTTCATGCTATATGACTCACCAAAAAGAAAACAACTTCCTTGTGCATTTTTTTTCTGTATGGACAATCCTAATTAATTTTCCTTCTATTAATTATTTAGCTTTAATAGCGTAGAAGATAAATATAAGATGAATTTTTTAGAAAACAAAAAATATTTTTTAAAACTCCACCTTTGAAAATAAAAGTATTCTAGTCATGTTTTCTGCTCCTCCAGTGTTAGCTTGCTAGTATTTATGAATAAGATGACAAAAGCAAAGCTTTAATTCTTTTTCTCATTGTTGAGCTGCAAAGTTAAATTTAAATATCTGTTTAGCAGAAAGGCCACAAGATATACTCTGCTGCTAGGACAACATTGACTGAATAACTTGAATTTTTGGTTCTTTCAAAACTTTTTCAGCATTTGGTGTTCCAATCCTATCACTTTTATGAAAAATATATTATTGCAACCATTAGAATAATATCTTCATTTATATAACTGTATTAAATAAGTTATTACACATTATAGCTTATTACTTTAGCAATCTAAAGTGAGGCACATCTGAAAACAGCAGCATCATTCTGCGCCAAAATTCAAGGAGAGGTGGAGTTATAGCACTATTCTAGTGCCGTCATTTGGGTAGGACAAAACAAGTTTAGGGTTCCTAAAAGGGAAGTAATTGGCAAACTGCGATATTGCACAGGCTTCTTCAGAAGGCCTTCTATACAGAAAAAAGGAATTTTTCTTAAAAACCTGTTAAGCCTGTTCTTGCCTCCTTATCCTGCTAATCACTTGCCTCTCTAACTAGGGAAAGAAATGCCAAAGACAAATTCATTCCTAGCTGAAACCTTAATGGGATGAAAACTCGGATATTAAAACTCAGTTATAGGAGTATGGACAGGTAACACATATTGACTGGGTATTCCTTTTCAGATTTGGGTTGTTTTGGGGTATTTTTGGGTGTGGAAGGGGCTGTTTGGTGAGTTTTGGGGGTTTTTCCCTATTAGTTTGTTGGTTCGGGGGTTTTGGCATTGTGGATATGTTTTTTTTCCTTTTAGTTTGTTTGGGTTTTTTTGGTTTTTGGCTTGGGTTTTTTTGTTTGTATGGTTGGCTTTTTTGAATTGAGTGAAAGGAATATTATTGTAAGAAGTAGATTTCAATTTCACAAAAACTCTTGAGGAAGACTTGTTTTTTCAGTTTAAAATGCTAACAATCAATGAAAGAAGAGAAGTGCTATTTATGGAATTGTGTCCAATATCAGGAAATAAAAGGCACTCCTATAAGGTTCATTCATCTAGGGACTGAAATTCTAGAGAACTGAGGTTGTGTATTTGTGCACAATCTATTCACAGGCCCATTGTTCAGTGAAACTAAACAATAAGAACTCCAATCACTGCCTTTTTATGGGATACATCAGAAAAGACAGTTCAATATTAAGAAGCAGACTGAAGCAAAAACTGAATTCTTGACTGTTCTGAACTCCCCTGTAGGTCACAGCATAGGGAGACCCAAGACTTATGATGATACAGAAAATTACCAAAAACCCTTCTGTCTGTCAGTGAGCATCTTTGGGTCCATGGAGAAAACACTCAATTGTCTTCCCCACGCAAATACCACCCTGCACTTTTCAGCCTTCGCTCTTCAGCCACTGAAATGAGAAAAGAAGCTCCAGCTGAGAGTGGTCCCCAACACCAGGGTCACCAGTCCCACACCAGTGCATGCTCCACAGCCATTACCAGTACTAACTAGCATATTTACAGTGCTGGAATGTTTCTGTAAATACAAGCACTGGGGAAATTCCTTGGCACATGAGGAATTACTCTGCTCATTCTCATGCTGTGCCCTCCTTAGTTGTACTGGCTCATTTGTCAGCCTTTATTGCACCCAGGAACCCCACTTTTTGAATTCTTGCTGTGTGTAAAGTCTTTTAGCACTGAGTTACAATTGCATGCCACAGATTTTCATTCTGTAAGCAGGGCAGAAGATCCTTCAGTTCCAGTTAAACGTTCAACCAAGGAATGACTCAGAAATTTTCCCATGAATGCCTGTAAAACAATCCTGGAATGAGCTCCTTTAGACTACAAATAATTATAGGATCTCTCACACTTCCTTTATATGGAGCAAACTGATTTGTCCCACCATTTCTTTGGCCACAGATGGGATCAACAGAATGCAGTTTCTTTTCATGCACAAGACATGTAAATAACAGCAAAGCATGACCATCACACTGCCATTTCACAGGATGTGAAAGGGATAGAAAGATGTCCCCAAAATCTGATACATAAGGGAGGACCACTGCCCTGCACAAGACACCATTTCCATCTCAAGGTGCTGCCAAACATTCTCCAACAGCCTATAAAAAGGAGTCTGATAGTGGTTGGTCAGAGTGAATCCATAGTGATTGTGCAGGCAAATGGTACCATGCGTCAACACAACCTGGATTAACCAAAGGTTCATTCCAGACCACTGCATTATTTATTGCCACTAATGGTAAAAGACACTCTGTCATTACTCTGTCCTTTCTCCTCTACATAATTATAATTTCTCCTCATGCTATCTTTCCTTCCTTCCTAAAATTTATTTCTGCATCTTATAAATATAGAAAATCTTATAAAAATGTCCTTATATATAACAATCTTATATAGGCAATGTATTATAAATAATGTTGTCCTCCTGTTTTTGTCAGAAAAAACATTTACCTTTTTCTAGCAGTAATTGTCATTTAAGTTCAGCATGGCTGTGTCAGAATACTAAGTTCTCTATGCTTTGTATGAAACAGTGACAACTAGGGAAGTCGATTAGCTCTAAACCTACTTGCTAATAGCATGACAAATGTAGGAAAAATTACTTCTGTTTCTATGTAGACGCTAGAATCAAAATGACATTTTATGGTTTTATAACCAGAATTCCCTATATTACAAGATAAAATGCAAGTACATTCATCATTTATTAATATATATTAAAGTGAATTGAACATTGATGAGTTGGAAAAACAGAGCAAAGGTTTGTTTGCTTCATCTAAGTGATACATTAAATAAACTAAAGCAGACAAAACAAATAGTCTGGCAAAATGCTAACAGTGGGTCTAGAATTCACTGCAACTGCAAATACAGAGAATCTTTGTTAGCAGTGAATCACTAATAAAAATAACATTCAGTTAATGATAAAAAGATCTGTTTAGGGATAAGACATTAAATGTTGTGCAAAAAAATCAGCAGTTATGAGACTCCCACCTGTCTCTAGAAGCCACTGAGGCAGAAATTACACTTCTGGGAAAAAAAGGACAAAAAATTAAACAGTCAATAAAATTATCTGTAAGCTTAACAAAGACATATGAATACAGACAGAACTAAGTAAATTAAGAAATCAAATTCCTGAGGACAGAGTATAATGAGGGATGTAATGTGAGTCTTTCCATTATCAGCTTCTGAAACTAGAAGATTATTTAAAATTCTGCCCAGTCATCCAGAAGACTACTTTTTCCAGAAAAATTACAAAATAAACCTAGAAATTGAGTCCAGGGGTTATTTCTTTATTTACTGACAGAAGTAACTCTTGCTAGAAACAAGGACAGTAAAAAGTTTTTCTGTAAAACAGCTTTACAAAAAAAAAAAAAATAATATCCCCAAACTGCCAATTGCAGTAGAGGGTAAGGGGAAAATGAGGGAATGAATAAAACAGTATGGGAACAGGAATCAGTGATTTTTTTTACTGAGGAGATTTGGTGCCCACTGTACCCATAGCATGCCACCTACCAGTAACACAGGAATCAGTTTGGGGGTCATCTGCAATATGGTAAATTGCTTTTGAAGGGGTTCCCCAAAGACTATTTATAGCTTTCAGACTATTTTAGACTGACAGACTGTGAAAGACTGAGTGCTGATGAAGTTCAAGGCTACCTCAAATCCTTTAGCTGGTCAGACTTGATGTATGATGATCAGCCAGTAAACGAGTTCAAAGCGCTGTTCCTCAGAGGTTACAAGGAATTGTAACACTTCATGGTGGGAAAAACCCAGTAACCTGGCAGTTCTCTAAAGAACTGGTTTCCAGATCCTGCTCAAGCCTTCAGCACTGAGAAAAGTCCTGGCTGCTGAGCATTTTATGATCTTCTGTGATTTGTCTCTCACACATTTGTCCTTCTAGAAGGAATATGCCTAGGTAGTGGGTGACAGCCCTGCCCATGGCAGAAGGGTTGGAACAATGAGGTCGCTTCCAACCCAGGTCATTCTGTGATTCTGTGAAGCAGCAGTCACAGAAATTTTCTCACAGAATGTCTCTAGCTGACAAAGCCTTCCCCCACCCCTGAGTACTTCTCCTGGCTGCCTGAGCCTGCTTTTGCCCTCTACACCAAGTTCATGTTGTGAATGAAGGAAACTTGCAAAGTGAATTGAAATCTGATTTCACAATGCTAAGCACTCAATAGTATCTTACCAACCTATTTTAAGGTATCTAATTTAAGGGAAGCCCCAACACTGGAGTAATTTATACTCTGGGCAAAGTTTCCCAAGTGGCAGATGAACTCCATCAGAATTAAAAAGAGAGCAGCACTGCCAAGCTCACTACTAATTCTTGTCCCTAAGTGGCACATCTCCATGTCTTTTATCTGTCTTCTGGGACAATGATTCCACCACATCCCTGGGCAGCCTGTTCCAGTGCTTGACAACCCTTTCTGTGGAGAATTTTTTCTTAAAATTCCATCTAAACTTTCCCTGAAACAACTTCAGGCCATTCCCTCTCTTTCTGCACTTGTTATCTAGGAAAAGATGCTCACGCGTCATCTCACCACAACTTTCTTTCAGGCAGTTTTGGAGGGCAGTAAGGGCTCCCCTGGGCCTCCTTTTCTCCAGTCTAAACAACCTCAGCTCCTGCAGCTGCTCCTCACAGCACTTGCAATCCAGACCCTTCACTATCTCCATTGCCTGTCTCTGGACACACTCCAGCACATCAGAGTCTTTCCTGTCATGAGGGGATCCAGAACTGGACAGAGACCTCAAGCTGAAGCCTCAATAGTGCCAAGTACACAGGGAAAAGCTTTGGTCCTGCTGTCACACCATGGCTGATCCAAGCTAGAATTCCATCAGTGTTTGTGGCCATGTGGGCACACCCTGGCTCACATTATGCTGGTGCTGACCACCATCCCCTGCTCATTTTCCACTGCTCAGCTTCTAACCCCTCTGCCCCAGCTTGGAGCGCTGTCTGGAATTGCTGTGAACAGCAAGGCACTGGGCCTTGTTGAACCTCACTCCACTGGCCTCAGCCATGATCCAGCCTGTCCAGATCCCTCTGCAGAGCCTTCCTGCCCTCCAGCAGAACAACACTCCCGCCCAGCTTGGTGTCACCTGCAAACTGACTGAGGCAGTGCTTGTAACCCGCATCCAGCTCATCAACAAAGTCATTAAACAGGACTGGCCACAGTGCTGAGCCTGGGAGAACTCCACTAGTGACCAGGAAGTAAATCCATTCACCACGTCTCCCTGGACACAGCCAGCCAGACAGTTCTTTATCTAGGGAAGAGTGTATCCATCTACACCACAGGAAGCCACTTTCTCCAGAGCAATGCTGTAGGAAGCAGTGTCCAAGGCTTTACTTGAACAACTAAGTGGCTCACCTGCCAGAGAAGGAGGTTATGTTGGTCAAGCAGGACCTGCTTTTCATAACCTCATCTGCTGGGTGTGATTCCCTGGCTGCCCTGCATGTGCTGTGTGATGGCACTCAAGACTTCCCATGTCCTTCCCCATGTCCTTCCCAGCACCAAGGCCTGGTTGACAGGCCTGTAGTTCCCTGGATCCTCCTTCCAGGTCTTTTTGTAGATGGTTATCATATTTGCCAACCTGGAGCCTCTCCAGTTAGCCAGGAATGCTGATAAATAATGCAAAGTGTCTCAGTGATCACCACCTGCTTCTTCAGTACCATTGAGTGAATCTCATCAGGCCCCATAGACCAATGTTAATCTAAGTGATGTAGCAAGTCACTGAGGATTTCCCTTTGGATTGTGTGGGCTTTTTTCTGCTCCCCAATCACGCACTCCAGGAATTTTGAGAACATTGAGAACACCTGTTTTTACTTTTAAAGACTGAGGCAAAGACAAAGAGCAATGCTACATCTTAGAAGGATTTTTAACATAACCACTGTAGCCTCCAATCCATCTGAAAGAGATTAATCTGAAAATATTAGATAATATCTTTGTTGGCTGTGGTGTTCCATTCAGCATGGATGCATGCACCCATGTAGAGTTAATTAGGACTGATATTGCCTCCCTGATCCACAACTATGGTCACATTATCAGAAAATATATTTCATCAGTGCGAATTGTCTGAATCCTCATCAGTTGGTCTTATCACTTTTTTCTATTTTGTTTTATTTTTTGTATGTTTCACCCTGCAGCCTGGTCAGTGAGGCCCCTGATCTGGCTGTGCGAGGGCCATAGCCAATCTCTTCAGATGGAGGGTGTGCAATGCTGCTGTGAACAAGCCCAAGTGGCAGTGTTCTCTGTAGAGCACTGCCCTCTAGCTTGATTTCATGTCAAATGCCACTAGCACTCAACATTTACACTTTTTGCTTTGCCAAGACAGATTAGTTATATAGTATGTCCTGATGATGCTGTAGTGAAAAAAAATTGAACACTTACTGCTGGCACATGATACAGATATGCTGTGACCTTGAAGAATTTTCTAACCAGCAGCTCAATTCTCTTCCAAATTTTTGAGCAGCAAATATTTAAGAGTTTTATTAAAAGCACATCAGTTTCACCATGATATGGAAAGGCACAGTTTGAATAACATGCTGGCAGAAACACACAACCAGAAGATAAAGGTACAAAGCAAGGAGCTCTTGGTACATGCATCACTTGATATTATATTTATGCAATTGCTAAGGGGTTATAATACCATTAACATTAGTGCTAATGACAGGAAAAAAATACTCCAACTGAAACAGTTCAGAAGCATTTGAAATAACTTTTGTCAAGTAATAGTGACAGAATATTTTGTTGAAATCTATGACACATTTGAGTTGAGAGAAGGATGAACACATCGGTACGAATATTCTTCCAAAATAACTAAATTTTAAAACATGGTTATATCACAGTGTTTTGGGAACTTGTTTTTTCTGACTAATTTCCTATGGATGACACAATCATGAGAGGATCAGCAGGCCTTATAAACCAACCCAGCATTAACTTAATATCTCCTTCACTGCTGATTTAACTTTGGATCCTATTTGACACAGCCCAGAGTCACAATTCCATGCTCTTTCCTGACTGGAGACCTTGCTGAATGCAATCCCTACCCACAGGACAATGTCCTGCCAAGCCTCAGCTCTATCCTGAATGCAGGAAAGTGCCTGATGTCCGTGACTGGGGCTATCCATCCCCCTGGCTGGCTGCTGGGATGGGGCCTGGCTACCAAGCTCCTGCCCTGCCATCATGGGGATCCTCTGCATCCCTGCAGAGCTGCCAGCCTGTGCAGTGTCACAACAACTGAAGGGCAAAAACCTTTTGGAGGAAACTAGGAATACCAGTTTCACAATAAACAAACAAAATATATTACTATAAAGTGATTTATGCATAGATTTGCATGTGATAAATGTATATGTCATAATTTAACTGTTTTTATTAACCTCATTCTTGTAAAAAACAAATAAATAGCACACATTTCTATGTGATTCTGTTCAAACAGTGTATATTACTAATAATAATTCCCAGTAAAAAGTATGATTGGTACATACTATTGCATTTTCCCCACAAAATCGTTGAGGCATTATTGCAACTTTAACTACATATTTACATCTATTTCACACATATTTTCACTTTCTATACTTTACTTACGAAATTAAAATGACAGCTCAAATCACTTAGTACCTAGATAAGTAACTTGATTTCCTTCTTTCAGTCTAAGCAGTTACTATTGCATTGCAAAACTCCTCAATTTATATAAAACAACATGCAATGTCAATCAACTTTTCATCTACACAAAGCAGTTCAGAAGTTACCTTCTCCGAAATTTTTTTAATATTGCAGGAGACAATGGAATCAATGGCATAGATCTGAGTACAATAGGGAGCATTTGTTTCAGTATTATGAAAATTCAGGCCCCTGTGCAAACCTGCAATAAAATTAAGCATGGGAAGTTTATGCAATATTTTAGAGTTGCTTTTCATGTCTTTCAATTCCTTTGATTTCCATGGATATAGTCTCCCTCTGGATCTCCAGTCTTGCATGAAAAAAACCCATTTCAGTTCTGAACACATACATCTACTTTCTTCTCCTGCTTCCCCAACTGATATTGAAAGTATCCCACTGAGAAATAATTACATGTCAATACACCAAAAATCTGAGGTACAATTATATGTCAATACACCAAAAATCTGAGGTACAAGCAGATCCAGACATGGGAGTATAGAAGCATGTGGTAGGCAACTAAAGATTCAGTCCTTTGTTGTAAGCAGTCCAAAAGGAAGTAAAGATTTTGTATTGCTTTCTAAGAAGAAAATGAAGCACAGATTGAAGGTATCAAAATCAATTTACCATTACGTTTTTCAAAAAATCCTTTTACCTATCTAAATGAAATTACCATTCCCTTTCTAAATCATTTGAGGAACAGAAATATGTTATTAATACTGAATACCATTAATATTGAATTGTGCATCTCTTCACAGTACTTCCTGTGATACCACAACTCTGCAAGCCTAAGTTCTTCAGAGCAGGTTAACTGGAACATATTTAATACATTCACTGTTACAAAGCTGAACTATTTCTAGGTTCTAGCAACAGGACTATTGCACCCACTGAAATTTTAGTTGGACAAAATGACAACTCCTGATGTCTTATAAAACTTTAGTGAAGATGAGCAAATGTCATCAGTCAGCTGATAGGAAATGAGATGCAAAAAACAGTTTTTAAAAGAGGCTGGTTTCTAATGCTGGACCTTTATCCTAAGGTCCAGCATTAGAAATTAAGCCTCAATGCTGATGCATTCGGAGCAGCTAGTACCCTAACTTTTAAACATTCAGCTCCTAGAGACTGCTAAGGAATAAATATCATTTGATCTGGCTACTTCTCCATTCTCATAGAGTTTCTACTCTCCTAGGAATAAAATCTGCTTACTTCAAGTAACAGCAAAACTGCAATTGATTTGCAGCGAAAACATAGAGTAAACTTTTGATTATTGTAAGGCTCAGTTCTAAAAGATAGAGATAATACTACCCAATTTGGTCAAGAAGAGAAAGAGGAACATTAAGCGTCAGTGGATTGCCTAGCAATTTTGCAGCCATTCAGTGTGGTTGGACAGTGATTAAGATATTTTAGTTCCCTTTCTAAATCCATTTGAATAAGCTGTTTCTGTTTGAGACATTTGAGATGTAAGGATCTCAGTTTTCACCTGCTCCTTTGAGAAAGTCAGCTGCTTCTGCTGCTGGGTTTCCAGCATGGCCACAAAATGGAGCAATGGAAGCAACACTTTGGGTGTAATATTAGAGCAGCATTAGAAAGCCCTCTCACACAGCTTTCTGCTGAATTTCATTATGAACAAACTCAAAGGAATTTATATAAAACCCCAGAAATTATGAACTTCTTGTTTTACCAATTTTAATATATTCAATATATTCTTGTCCTTTTTGGTTTTTTTTTTTGATTCATCATAACATTATGCCCTAACAACAGTAATAAAGAGGTGGAGAAAATAAGCTGGCTGTAACAGTGGAACCTCCACAGTAAGAAGGAAACCAAGTATTGGTCATGGCAAGAACGATCCTAAGGGGAAAAAAGCCACTACTCTTTCTTTAAAAGTTCCCTTGTCCACAAGTACCTAAAAATAACTGAAGACAAAAATGTTTTAGCAAAAAATTTTTGTGATACTTCTTATATTTCTTTATAGAAGAAACCCATCTAAGATTTTTGTTGATCTGTGCTCTAGTTTTCTATGATCTTTATTTAAAAGCTACACAGAGAACAACTTTACACTCACATTCATTGGCATATGTAGCTTCTATGCTGAAATTGTCAAATTCAAACTGATACTTAAATGTCTTCCTCAAGTATTTTTCATGTCAAACTATTCAGACATTCTACAAACTATTCAGACATTCTACAAACTATTAATCTGTTCTACTTCTCCCAAAATAGACAGCATCTTTTGTTGGCCGTGAGGACATTTAAATTCTTCTGGAAGATTCATGTCACTTATGACATCTGCAAGAACCACCATGATGATACTCAGACTTTATGCAATTCAGTTACTTGATAAAATCAAAGGAAAGAACAAATGAAACAGAAAGTGATAAAATTTCTCCCTTTAAATACAGAAAAATTCTGATTTTGAAATACGTTGTCTGGACTGAGAATGTTCTATATTCAACCTCTGTCCCAAGCTCATTTTGTTGTTTCATTTAAAATATCCCTCATGTTGTTGTGTGTTCTGATGCTGCTAACATTCATTATTGAAACTAAATGTTTTCTATTGAAAAGCACGCTTTCTGTCCCTACAGGCTGTCTTCTTAGTAAGGAAAAGAAGCTTAATGAGGTTTCCTTGTAAGCTAATGCCACTAATAAATGCATGAACTAGGAACAAGAAAGAAATGAGGAGAGACTGCTGATTGTTTTCAAGGTCTTCATTTCAAAACAACATGTTCCCTTTAGTCCTTAAATGCTGTGGTCTCATGAAAAGCCACAAACTTCAGTAACATTAAGGCTTCACAAATTCTCAAAAAGGTAACACCTATTTTGGTCCTATTTCTGTAGGCAGTAAGAGAACTACAATATTATTTCAGGTTACAGGTGTAGGATCCAGCAGAAACATGGAAGAATATCCTTTATATGTGAAAGTGAGACCCTGACACAGACCAGTCCTTGTTCTGAGACTCAGAAAATGGAAACTGAAAAAAAACATTTAACTGTTGCTTGTGATAAAGATGAGAAGGAAGCAAACAGCAGCCAGCTGCCTACCATACAGATGAAAAAGAAAGATACATTCTGCAGACAGGTCCATTCTGCAGAAGAGAACGCCACAAGCAGAAAAAAAACTCTTCTCTGAACAAACTAGGTATTTACCTGTTGTAGCAAATTAGAACAGTCCATCTGCAAATGGAAGTGAAACAGGATACTTTATATTCTAGTGAGACATTTCCCATCTCACCAGCTAATGAGACATCAAAAAGTAAAAAACAATATCAGGCAAGGACAGGCCAAGCAAGCTACTATATGATGCCAAAGTTTTAACCTCACAGAAGATTCCACTGTTTCTGTACATATTTTTTGATTGCATGTTACTAAAATTACTTACAAAGGACCCTTACAATCTCATCCTTTCTGAAATTCTGTAAGTACTAACAGAAAATAGGACCTTCCCTTCATATTTCTTTCTGTATTCTTTATCATAACATACCTCTCAGCACTATTAGAGAGCACATAAAGTGCTAATGTTTGGAGGGGAAAATGGATTAAATTTGTAGGCCAGAGTTATATAAATATGGAAGAGAGGAAAACATGGACTAAAAAGTGTTGGGATTCATGTTATACCTCGGCAACTTTAATATATTTTGATGAAAATTAAGCTATCAGGCAGAATAAAAGTGCTCTCCTTCAGAGGAAGTATAAGGAAGATCTTCACATCTCATTCAGCATGTCACAAACAGGAACAATCCAAGGTATGCAAAAAAAGAATCCAAGGACTTAGCACAAAACTTGGAAGAGCTAAAAAAGTGTAAGATAAAATATACACATGATCAGCAAATTTGGGGACTAAGCAGCAGCTGGAGATTTGAACCTGAAATAAATACTCTGTAAACTACTTCTGCTCCTATAATAGCCTGTTTTTCCTGATGCTCTAATATTCAGACAATATTAAGTAAAGAATAAGTGATAAAGCTAATTCTTTAGTGTGCCATATAGAATTAACTAAATAATGGCACTAACTAAAACCAGACACAAGCAGCAGTTCAAGTTGCCTTGTTGAGGTCATTCTTTCTTTTTAAATACATAGTTTTCCCAAAATGGATGATACAAAAGATAGACATAAAGAGAGATTAAACCAGATGCCAGAAATGTTAATCTGATGTATCTTCTTTGACACCACAGGAAGTCACACTGCTTTCATGGCTGAGTGCTTGGAAGTTTTAACATCTGTGGCTCTTTATCCATGTGATGGAAAGATTAATTCTTGACTTAGCTGCCTCATACTGATCTGGGAAAGTGACCTAAACAGACAAGCTGTAAAAAAAATAGAAATTAATTTCTGGATCCTGGCTGCTGGAATATGTTTTTTCTCAAGAACTTGTTCCATCAACTCTGGAACACTAGACTTACACAGACCTCTTATTTTTCTTACGATCACCAATGCCACAGGAAATATTACATTTGTTTGCACGACTCAAAGTCAAAACAGAGGTTTATGCCTAATTAATTAAATGTTCACATACACAGTCCCCATGCTATTTTAGAGTAACACTCTAGGAAAAGGACAAAGCTTTAACTACTTAGATGAGCAAAAAGCTATGTCTGGTCGCATTACATCCCAATTACTGCTAAAAACTCTTTTTTGACCTGAGAAACAACTCTTGTCCTGTCTAATATATCTATCTGCAATGCTTCCAGTAAAGCAAAAGATCAAGAGGATAGAAAAATTAATTTAAAACATACAGAAAATGCTGTGTACTTTTTGTATGAAGACAAGTGTCTTATCTTCATTTTCAAGACCTGTCAGTCCTTCTCCTGGTTGTGCAGATCTTTATTGAGTATGGAAAGTTCAAGTCTCCTCCAAACAGGGAGTCAGAATTGCCTCCTACTTATTTCCAAGCAGTATTTACTCCTTTTCAGACAATATATTTTGAGGGAACTACTCTTACACAAATCCATGCAGCTAACTTTGCTCTAAACCAGCCCTAGCATAGCTCAAAATTCCAAATATGTAATTTTTTTTCACAGAAGAAAAGGCACAAGTTCCTCCCTTATAAAACCACACTTTGGATGGTAATTGAAACATCCAATCTACAGCCCCTCTGGGAATTGTGACGCTATCTGGTCCTCATCTAGTTAGGTCTTTCCCTCTAAGACATAACACCCCACCAACTTTTCATCAGATTGTCACTTGGAAACAGACAAATGGGGTAGGTATTCTAACCCACTAAATGCACTCTCCCTGGAATTCCTTCTGCTCTGCTTCAGCCAGTTGTACCTCAGTATGGATTAGGCTGAGGGCTGCCTAAAGTGCCCACATTTTCCCTTCCTCTTTTGTAGTAAGATTCTCCTGGACTCCTGTAGTTGGGACCAGGAAGGGTCTTGAGTGCTCCCTGTAAGCTCTGCCCTCTGCAGATAAATCAAATGGGTTTAAGACTTCAATACCAGAAAAATGTATTTGCCTAAAAGCTGCTATTTGTCTAGGTATTTACCAGCTTAGAACTAAAGCTTTCAAATACCCTTCTTACATCAGATATGAAGTTTCTCCTCATCAAAAATCATGTTATTTCCTTTCCTTGAATAAACAAAAAAACCCAAACCAACAAAAAAACCCCACTTTATATATATATATATATTTTTTTTTTTTTTCTGGCTAAATTAAACCATTTCTTTCACAGAGCTAGATGTAAGCTAAAGTCAACCATATAAACTCAGGACCATTTGTTCCTTTTGACAATGAAATACTGCAACAACATTCAAAACAGCAGTAACACTATAAATCAGTACACTATTTCCCCAGTTCAGTTAATTTTATTATAGAAATTTATTCAGCTGGTACCATACCAGATTTTCAGTCTTTTGTATGCTTCCTTTTCTCCTTAATAGCAGAGTTGTTTTGATAAAATTCTTTTGGTGAAGGTATAATTTCTGTATGTTTCTCTGATAAAACAGGAGTCAGAGCCACCCTGATTTACAATTGCAGTCTTACCTAGTCTCTGTGATATATTTCATTTGCAGCTCTGGGTCCCTGGACAATTGTAAGGGTTATGCAGTACTGTTACCAATTCAGTCATTTAGAACTCTGAATTCTTTAAGAATGGGGAGAAGTTATTTGTGAGCTTCTGCTTGATGCTTGTTGTGCGCATATTGTTACTGCTTCTGTCACCTTTCTTTCAGCACTTTGGTGTTGAGGAATAAATTTGGTGCAGTTACATCTGGGTGCAGCTGCTGTGGAGCTGCAGGCTGAGCTCTGGGTGGCAGGGGGCAGAGGCAAGAGGCCATGAATTGCCCACTTTGTGGTGGGGTGAGCAGGAGTCTAGCAGGGACTGTTGGGTCACAGGAGCCTCCCACGGTGCGAGGATTCCAGCAGTGAAAGTCTCTGGTGGTGTGAGTGTGACCCCCAGAGTGCCACCTGAACGGTCACACTGGGACATTTCCACAACATTTGCCAGTTTGCTTGGGGCCTCATAGATTACTCTTGGAACCTACTGCTCAGGTAAAACTCTCATTTTGTTGCAATTGCTGTTCATGATGTCTTGTTTTGTACAAATAGTTGGTTTGAAAAAAACAGACATGGATTCTTCATGTAAAGGAGCACATTCTTCACTGCGCTCCCTTACATTTCTCTGAAGGTATGCTCTGGAAGATGAGACACTGTTGTGTTATGTAGCGCATACCGCAGTGGTTTCTTTGCCCATTTGCTAAATTTTATAGCTCTTCCCTGGCTTTGAAAAGATACTCCCAAAACTTTTTAAAGTTTTTCCTGTATGGTAATCCAAGTGAATATCTGGACTGGGAAAATGCAAGGGGTAAACCTATGTCAGGACTTTCTGGAGAGCTAATGACATACACAGTGTAGAGCTGGATTTTATATCATTTAGAGTTTTACATGCTTGTGATAGTGAGTTCTAAGTAGTCAAAAAATATTTGAGGACACCCTTTCCTCAAGTATTTTGTCAGCTGCTTGGTAGGGCATTACATAGCACTTGGTAGGACCCAGCCAAATGACACTTCATTTTCCCTGAGTGAAGAAGAGCCACCTGCTTGTACATGTTTTGGATGGAACAAGACCAACTGGTTTTTTATAGTTTACATTTGATTTATGCTTTGTATTTTCTCATTGAACAGACGCCACCCTGAAAACAGTTATACCTGACCTGAAAACAGGGTAGGAAGGACACGTCTGACCAGTTGAAAGACTTCAGGTAGTCTTGAACTTCACAAACACTAAGTCCTTCATAGTCTGCCAGGTTTTAGATAGCTTTTGGGGAGCTCCTTCAATAAAAAAATTTACCATATTGCAGATGACAAACCAAATCTGATTCCCCCATGACTGGTAGCTGGCATACTGTGGGTGCTGCAGGCACCAAGTCTCCTCAGTAACAAATTAGTTTGCTGACTCTTTTCCCATCCCATTTTATTTAGCCCCTGATTTTTCCTCTCTTTTCCCTTCCACTTAGCAAACTAATGTATTTTACTGTCCTTATTTCTAACAAGAGTTCCTTCTGCCAGCAAACTGAGATCCTTAGCTTCTGGGCCCAATTTCTGGCACCTCATCTAGAAAAGAAAATATAACCAAATGATACCTCTGGCAGGCTCTTCCATAAGATAAAATACACACAAATTAATATAAAACCACTGTGACTTCCTATTTTATGAAGGACAGACACAGACACATCAGAACCGACTATTTTCTGTGAAGGTCTGCAAAACTGCATTCAGGTAACAGGAAGGAAAAGGTTCCTTGAAGTGGGAGCTGAATGTACTTATCTCTACAAGGGGCTGCTTCCTGTTGCAACCAGGTTAGGCAAATGCTTTCTATGGCTGAAGGAAACCTGAAATTCATTTCAGCTGACAGTACATAGCTGAAAACAATGAAGAAAACAGCCTAATTAGGCAGTGTGCTGGACAGTACCACAATATCAGGCATGAATGATTGCTTAGGCTCTTTCCCACAGTATTCAGACCCCTGCAAACTAACTTTACTGCTTGTAAACAAAAAGTTTTAACCTCCAGAGAGTCCTATCAAACACCTGGCACTGAGACGCACTGAGACTTTCTGTCAGATTAGGCAAGAGCACTGGGTGGCTCAGCACCTTGCAGAACTGAAGCCTTTAGAGGAGGTGAAGCCTTGAAGGTACAACAGGCGAGAGATTAGGAGAAGATGGCAATAAAAAGAGCTTTTAATTTTATTTTCCAAAATAGGTCACCCAAGACTCTTAGTCCCAAATCAGACCTGGTACTCTGATCATCAGTCTGGGAGAACAGATTGTTGCTGTCATTGTTGCTCTACTACTGACTGCTCTGCCATTTTTTTTCCCTGTGTGGAACACTGTAGTGTTCCTTGGTCGAGAGTCAGGAAACCTACTACTATTGCAAATGCATTAGCCAAAGAGAATGTATTAATAAAACAATGTGAGGCACCAAAAACCACATCAGTTACTGAAAAGCAATCCAAAATTTGCTGTATTCATAATGCACAAAGATCAAACTGTAATGCCTTTGGAATGAAAAAAATAGATATCATATCTGAATTACAGCATCTGATCTGCAACTGAAATCCTTTGACTCAAACAGATTTAAAACCAAAACTAAGTACCTAGTCTTTTAACATGACAGCAGGGTACTCTTTCTGTTCCATTAAGTGCACCTAATTGCAGTCCAAGGCTGCACAGGCTTCTTCATCAATATATAATTTGTTTTTCAAAGCATTCTGAAGAGAAAGAGAATGAGTCAGAGAAGACCAAAAGACATGCTGATTGATCCTCAAATCAGTACATTTTAATGTTCACTTACAAGAGGGAGTTTGAAGGCAGATACTGCATAATAAATACTTCCTTTCTTGTTTTTTTTTAGAGAATTACCCGATCTGACTCAGAGCAGCACCAATAAAAAGAAAGATGAAACAAGCAAACAAAAAACTGTTTAAAGTACTTTTTACACTGTTTGGAAATATTTCATTAAAAAACCATCATCTTTGAGAGGAACAGAAAGATAGGGCAATTCCAGACCTCAACTAGGAGGAGACAAATAAAAGTAATAAAAATAAGGGGTAAGGAAAAGTTAACACGAATAATCACAGTATTAACCTTTGCTTTAACTACATTAACTCAAAGCATAAACCATGCCAGTTTGTTCTCACCTTCAAGTACCTCCTTTATCAGAGTATTTGCTGCTTCAACTGTTCTATTAGAAATGCTGTGAGAGGAACTAGCCTTGAAATTATCTACTTATACTTTATCTATACTGCAGTTATTTCAGAGTTTGAAACAGTATCCATGGAACACTGGGGAAATTCCTGATTTAAGTCTTAATTAGCCATTATTGATACTAGTCTTGCCTTAAAAACATTGAATCCAGAAGGGCTGATTTAGATAAAATTGTCTGCCTCAGCTGTGTCTATGCTAAACTTCTAGATAATTTCCCATTATCTTAAAGGAGGAAAGACTTCTTTTCATTTGAACTTGCCATTCAAGAACTGATCCAAACATCTAGTTTATTTTTCTGCTTGGAACAGCAGGGAACAATGAATGTGCCAAAAGACTGCAAGAATGTAGAAGAAAGAAAGCATTATGACCTGCATGAATCTCATTTTAACCTTTCAGACTTCAATTCAGAAATGAGTAGCTTCATTTATCTGAGAGTTGTCTCCAATTATGATTACACCAGGTAAATTACTACTTCTGTAAATATTCAGTTTTTTGAAGCATAATTATACTTTCTAATATAGCCACATATGGGTACCAGTTTCTTGTGTCAGCATTACATTAACCATTTTATTGCTTTCTTGTCATAGTGAGCTCCATTGTTCATATGTTAACATTAAAAGGGTTAAAAAAAAGAGTTAACATAGCAAATTCATCATAAAGACACAATGCTCTCAAACATAGCAAATTCATCATAAAGACATAATGCTCTCACCAGGGCCTCCTGAAGGTTCAGGTGAAGTTCAAAACATCTCAGTGGGAATGCTTAGGTTAAATACATATCAGACTGAATACACAGAATCTGGTTTCCACTAGATGTTGCCTTATATGAAGCAAGATGCATCCACATCATGTTCTTGAATACTGTGAGCTAGATTTCTAAAGGAAGAATAAATGTACCAGCTTAAATGCAATCAGTAGTATACCTTTCACAAAAAAGGCAAAATGATCACATGAGTACAAAATTTACTACAGCTTTGTAAAATTGCTTCTAAATGTAAAATGCACATGAAGAGGGTTCTGAAATATTGAAGTAATGAAATTTTGATTGAATATATAAATAAATGTATAAGCACAGCATAGGTTGGTGAATTAAATTTCTATTTTTATTCAAGTCCTTTGTTTTCGTTTCTACTAACTTCATTCTATGAAAACAACTAAAACCAAATTATTCTCTTTTAATATGCAAACTAAAAGTGGAGATTAAATTTTATATAAAGTTTTATAAAACTGGAATTTTCTTCTTGGGCAGCCACAAATAAGTTCAAGATTTTACTGCATTAGGTCTTCGATTAATGTATTTTTATAATGCATCCATATGTAATTAAAAATGTCACCTGTCTTGCATTTATCCTCTAAACTTATTCATTATTGAATGTACACTCTAGAAATACTTCCCCTTTCTCTTTTAAAAGGACTTCTGCTGATCTTTAGGGGGTCTTTCCTAATCCTTGTTGTTTATACTGTCTTGAAAAATGAAATATATTTGTTCAGTGAACTTCACTAGACATGTTTTCATTATATTCTAGTATTTTCCTCCAGGTTTCCTCTACCTTTTTTTTTTGAGTTATAATTCTGAGGTATTTCTAGATGTGGGCTGTATATACTGAGTGCTAACACTAACTATTTAGTGTGGGTCTCTCAGAAATGCCTACAGTCACATACATACTTCATAATACTTACAGAATTAAAATTGTTATGACATCAATTAATAAATTTTGAATAGACATAGTGAAGGAAGCTGTCTTACATTTGCAAGATTTTCACTGGGTCAAATGTTAGGTCCAATAGCTGATCTGTGAGTAAGAGCTTCCTCTGCTCCTGTCCGTGGAAGACAACAAATTTGTGAAGACATCAAAAAATGCACTTCCTGTATAGCAAAAGTTTTTTATAAAAAACACTGAAAAGTAATAAGCACAACTGCCTTATCACCATTAACTATATTAACCTTTAACAGGCTTTGAAGAAATTTTAAGAACATTTAAGAAAACTTATACCACTGCAATGTGATCTCAATATTTTTAACTCACTTGTAATTGAAAAAGTATAAGGAGAAAGACCCAAAACTACTTCATAGAAATAACCCATTTTTTATCAATTTCTAAAAATTAACCTGAAATTTTCCAAAGGTATTAGCTAGCTAGCTTGTACTCTCACTCATAATGAGAAGTGAAGTCTAGGTAGATGTGAGGAAACAATTTAATTTTGATTTTTTGCCTCAACACTACATGAAGACTACCAGAGGGGTGGAGGTTGGGGCTGCACCTGTTCTGGCAGCCATTTCACGTCTCACATGGAATAGGCAGTGTCCAGGAGGAGGACGAGAGCGATACGATCACTGTGCCCTCCGGAAAGGTTCTCCAACTGATGGGCAGAAAGTCTGCACCAATGGAAATCAAACACTCCACTGGCCAATGGTCTCCTGCCAGCGAGCACACCTTGGGAGAAGCCTTGGGGGATAAAATAACTGCACCAAAAGTTGCAAGGCACAGCCCTTGGCTTGCTGACTTCAGTACCTGAGACCACTGAGCCCTGTGCCCAACCTGTCCTGCTGTGTCACTTCTTCTCCCTCTCCTGCTCCAGCCTTTGCTTGTCCTACATCCCTGCACACGTACCTGACACCCCTGCCTGCTTTGTCCCTGCCTACCTGGCTCCTGCCTGAGCCACCTGCTTCCAATGCTGCTCTGCCGCTCCAGCCTGCTGCCTCAATCCTGCTGCAACCCTGTCCAGGGTTCTGCTCCTCATGCCCAAGTACCCCCTCTCCTCGCTTCTGGCCTGTTGACATGGAAGCTGGGCCTTCCTTCGAAGCTGTGCCTCTCTTACAGGCCTCCCCCAGCAGGTAGTGTGCACACACTCCTGACAGCTGGATGTCAGTGGCACTCTCTGAACTTCTGGGGGTAACACTCACTTTTTCTCCCTCCCCTCTTTCTTTGTCCCCCTCTATTGTTTTTCCTTTTCCTTCCTCCTTTTCTGCCTTTTCTGTTCTTTACTAGGGCAACACTTGTTTTTTTACCAGTGAACAGTGTTTGCCTGGTTTTTGCTTAGCTTAGTCCTAGAAAAATCTTTTGTAAAAGAACCTACCAAAGTTTCCCACTGTGGAATGTGACAGTAGGATAATTTTTATATTTCAATGCTGAAAGAGAGAGTACAAAGAGCGCAGATTTGTGATATAGACTAAACAGCCATCTGATCCCAGAATATAAAATAAGTATTTCCAGAGATAATAGATTCCTTGGATTAGAGGGTGAGGAACAAAAGCCAAACACAACTTTTCTACCTTGAGGATGACTTCACAAGTTGTTTAGTATTAAACACAGAATCACCAAGGTAGACACCTTCAATATCACCCAGTCCACTGATCTGCCCAGCACAGCCCCTGTAACCCTAAACCACTAAGTCACATCACCCAGAGCCAGAAGCCTCTTGAGCATCTCCAGGGATGGTCACCACCTCCCTGGGTCACCTATTCCAATGACTAACCAGCTGAAAGTCAAAGTACTTTTTTTTTAATTCGATCTGAATCTCACCTGTCTCAGCTTAAGGCCATTTCCTCTTTTCCTCTCACTGCAGGCACAGTGGAATAGTCTGCCCTCCCAACTCACTACACCCTCCCTTCAGGTTGTTGTTGAGACTGATAAAATCTCCCCCAAGACTCCTCGTAAGACTAAGCTCCCAGCTGCCTCAGCCATAAGACATGTTTTCTAGGCCCCTCCCCAGTCCCACTGCCCTCCTCTGGACACAGTCCTTCACATCAAACTCCTTCTGGGAGTGAGTAACCCAAAAGTGAGTGCAGTACTCTAGGAGCACCCCACCAATGCTGAGTACGGGGGGGGTGATGATCCCTTCCCAAGTCCTGCTGACCACACTATTCCTGTCATTTGCCTTCTGGGCCACTTGAGCACATACTGGGCACATATTCCCCTACAGTTAACAAGCACCCCCACAACCTTTTCCGCTGAGCAGCTCTCAAGCCTGTCCTCCATGAACCTGTATAACTGCCTGGGCTTTTACTGTCCCATGTGCACAATCTGGTACTTTATCTCACTTAAAGTAATGCAGTTGCCCCTGGTCCACTGATTTGAGTCTGTCCAGGTCTCCCTGTAGAGTCTTCCTACCCCTGAGTAGAATAACACACCCACCAAACTTGGTGCTGTGTGCAGCACATAGATGCACTCAATCCCAACATCCAAATCATGCAGTCATGCCTGGTTTTCCCCTAGTTTCCTCCTTTCCTCCTCTACACTTTCTCATGACTGTGTAGAGCCTTGGACACACCACAGTGTGTTGTGCCTATAAGCACATGGGGTGTAACAGGTGCTTCCTGAGCAATTATACAAAGGCTCTACAAGGCCTACCAAGAGATTCTAAGTCTTGGGGGCCCTGCACACATAAGTGATGACTATTTCCTTCTCAAAGAGCTGCTCATTTAAAAGGTCACCCATGCTAACTCTTAGCTGTGGGAACTGTGAGGAGCCAATTCAGTTTTGATTTGTCTCAACCCGGCATGTCAGAGGCATGTTGGGGAGAGAGTGCACACATGCCACTTGCAGGAGGCAGTAAGGAGGTGAGGGAAGCCTCGTCTCTGGGCAGACTATGCCTAGCAACACCTCACGTGAGGCAGTCAGTAGGAGACACTGTATCCCTGGAATGGATTCTCTAATCAGATAGCAAAAGGTCTCCACTGTGAGGAATGAAATCCTGGAGATGAGAGCTCTTTTTCAGAGTAGTAATTGGTAGTTGATGCTAATGAACTTGATAAGTTAATTTGAAGTGCTGCTCTGTTGTTAAACATGGAATGTTAGAGTTCTAGGACTTGCCTTTAGCTGCAGCTGTTAAATGTTACTATTTTACCCTGTATTTGTATCTCTCCCCGTCATACTCTGTATTTGTACCCGTGTTAGTCTGTTGCTAAACATTGAATGTTAGAATTCTAAGACTTGCCTTTAGTTGCCGCTGTTAGATGTTACTATTTTACCTTGTATTTGTATCTCTCTCCGCCATACTCTGTATTTGTACCCCTTTCCGTCTCACCCCAGATTTGTATCCATTTCTGTCGGGAACCACTTCCCCTGCTCCCCTGCTCCCAGGAGGCCTTGCCCCCGGGCTGAATTCAAGTGAGAGGCTGTGGGAACTATAGGAACCCTCTCAAAACCACAAACCACCACATGAACTTTGACTTTAACCCACACTAAGTCACCCACTCTTGACCAGAGCTGGATTCTGTCTCCTGTCACCATAACTTTGATAGTACCCAGCTTGGAGGATACCTCTGACTACGAGCCATTATTGCCTTTCCAAGGACTCTCGTGAGGACGGAAGCCCCAGCTCTGCCGAGACACAAAGCCGCGCTCCTCCTCCTCAGCATCGTCCAGTGGGAGCAGCAGCGCTGTGCGTGACCCCTCGGGTCTTTCAAAAGAGCTGGTCTCCTGGCCCTATTTATCACATCCACTAATGGATGGCTGAGGAAAATTGGACTGGACCAATGGTTCTCCTGTCTGCAGGCAGACTTTGGGAGGGGCTAGTGAATATAAAAACTAACTGCTACTGGCTGGCTGCTTCTCGTTTGCTGGCTCACTCCTTTGACCTGGCCCTCCCTAGCCCATTTTATTTGTCCCTTTTGCCCTGGCCCCAGCCTGTCTTTTGAGCTCCTGCTCACCTTCACGCTTGTCCTGCCTCTCTGTCTCCCTGCATCCAACCATGCCCACCTCAGAGCCAGTCCTCCACTGCGATCCTCATCATGATCCCATCCAGAGTTCTGGACGTCATGCTCGAGCACCCACTCACTGTGTGTCTGGTTGCCCATCACCGCAGGGGCTGCCCTTTGAAGCCATGCCTCTCCAAGAACTGCTCAGGCAGGTGAGCAGGCAACTAGCACCCCCAACCCCACTGCATGAACATGGACAGTGTATCCTGGTCCTGATGGTGGCAACACCTGCTTTTTCTCTCTGTCTCCCCTTTCTTTCTCTCTCTCTCTTCCCCCCTCATTCCTCTTCCATCTTCCTTTCTTGCTTCCTGCCTTTTCCAGTTCTCTTTAGTTTGAGTAACTTTTTTTTTTTTTTACCAATAAATGGTTCTCAGTAGCAGGTGTGCCTCATTAAGCTTAATTTTGTTCCTGATGTTCCTGTGTTCCTGACATCTAATTCTAAAAGAACTCTTTGCAGTTTTCCTCAGTGGAATGGACATTTAAATTGGTGGCAGCAGTGGGACTGTCTTGAAGGAAAACTTTGTATCTTTTGGAACCATTTTGGTGTGTGTTTTGGGGAGAGATTTTTGAGGTGATAATTTATTTAAGGATTTTTATCTATTTAAAGACCAAAGATGTACACATGAGGACCTAAAGATTTACTTATTGAAGTACAAACCTGAACTGTAATGAGTTGCTTTCCCTCTTGATTCATTTTCCCACAGTTCCAAAGTTGAAATATTTCTTGTTTGTAGAACCAAGTTGTAAAGTTGTAACTTCTAAGTAATTAGCATGTGGCATGCCTTCTTGAGAACTTATATTATTGATGATTGCTCCTGACAGCTCCTGGATGGACGCTACATTTTCAATGGTAAGGAATGCATCACTTGCTGGGGAAGCTAGGCTTGTCGAATTGGGAAGAATCATCTGTGTCATCATGCTGTCCTACCATCATTCTGCAAAGGGCCCTTGCAGAAACATGACAGAGAACACTTTGCATTTTTTAAAACAGAAAGGGAGAACTGTGACAGCTATAGCTGGTCTTCAGCTGAACAGATAATTTGGCCATAACAGACACCAACTCAACCAGCCTAGTTCGTAAAGAGAAAAACAGAGTAAACAAGTCCCCAGGTTTTAAGATGACATGCTGAATTCAAGTTCAAACAACGGGAACCCAGCCAATCCCTTTCAACTGGGAATGGACCCAGTGAGCTGGGTGGAGTTAAGATCCTTGACCAATTGTATCCACAAGCATGGGATATTCAAAACTCCTATAAAAGAGGGTGGCCCTCAATAAACTTAGGCTGTTGCTACATGAACTCGGTGTGTGTACATGTCATATTCCTTTCTCCAACATCAGCCAACATTAAATGCATTGGGGGTGTCACAATCACTAGCCACTGCTGCAGTCAATCTAATACTACCATGGGAGAAAACAAATGTCACAGTTACCATGGCAAAAGTGAAGTTTCTCCTAAGCTTACTGGTCTGGATGTTTTGAAGGGGAGTACGTGGTATGGCAACCTGGGGCAACAGTGGTTCTTTGGATCCAGTAACCACCAAATCAGATTGCTACAGATGGCCCCCAATCTTCCTGCTTCAAAATTCACAATTGTTAAACCATGTCCATAGCCTTTGGGAGCCAGAGAGGGGAACTAACCCAAGTTCTGGAGGATCTGAATAAATGAGAAACTGTTGTTTCTGTTCATTCACCATTCAACTCCCCACTGTGGTCAGTGAGAAAACGGACTAGATCCATCTCAATGCCAATACAAATCCTTTGATAGCAACCATAGCTAACATTGCTGAGCTCATAGCCAGCATCCAGAGGAAAGCACACTATGTCATGGCCACTACTGATATTAAGGACATGTTTGATTTTTATGCTGCTTTTACAGCCAGGGGATCAAGACTGCTTTGCCTTTACGTGGGATGGGCAGTAATAAACATTTATTAGGCTTCTTCAAGGGTACAAACATTCACCTACCATGGCTCATCATGCTCTGTTAAAAGAACTGGGAAAAGTACTAGTAAGAGAGACAGTTAAAATTTATCAATATATTGATGATACACTCATTGGAGGGAACCAGAAGGAGGAGGCCGGGACTACTCAAATTAACATTATCACTTACCTGGGATGATTTAGGGTTAGAGGTTCCTCCAGAGAAAATCCAAACTCTTTCAGAAAAAGTACATTTTCTAGAAATTTGGTGGAAAGGAGAAATGACATGCATTCCCAATGACACTCTTTCCAATTTGGAACAAATTAAAATGCCTATTGGAGTTGGTTCAGCAGCACAAGAAGAAAACCTCAGCTTAAGGCCGTGCGAATACCCCTTTTAGTCCTGGTGAGCAAAAGGTTCGCTCCCAAGATCCCCCTGTTCAGTTATGTAAATTGGTGCTAGGAAGTTCTAGGTTCTCCTTGTTACTATTGATTACTTTTTGCTGCAGAAATTGTAATATTCCTAATCATTCTCTCCCATTTGATCCTTCTCTCAGATCGTGCCTTAACCCCTCCCTATACTCAAGTGGATAACTACCTCTGTTCCACTTTGCACCCAGCTCTTTTTCCAGTTTGTTCCTAATAACGTGAACATTATCCTGTTTGGAATTTTCACCTTTTTAAAGTTTCTGAGCAATCGGATCAGAGTAATCTCTCCTCATAACGTTGCCAGAGCTGATTCCCGAGGAAGCCATTGGTCAGACTGTCTAGGCAAGGGCCAGAGGGGTTTCATCTGGCACCTGAATAGGGATCGAATAGGTATCCAAGGGACCTGGCAGGACTTGGCTCTGTCCCTTGAGAGCTGAGTGTAGGGCACAGCCCTTCTCATCAGAGTGCCAGCAGTGAGTCAAAGAAAGGAGAATTTAGATGGCTAAGGAGCCAGAAGGAAGCCACCCTAGGAACAACCCTCAGAGGAAGGCAGGAAAAGGGCAGACATCTGCCTCATTGTTATTTTCCCCTCAGCTGGCATTCTAAAATTTGCTTTAAAATGGGAGCACGGATGTCTGTAGTTGAGACAGACACCTACAACGCCTTTGAGTTAAAACTGGCCTGTGAGTCTTTCAAGATACCCCAAATATCACTGAACCCAAGTTATATTCAGTTGACCACTGGGACTCGGTTGGAAAAAAGCTCTACCATTAGGCTGCCAATCGGAATTACTCTGCACAGAAGTTAATTCCTATATTTCAGAAGGTATATGACATGATAAAATCAGAAGAAATATGAAATTAAAATTCTTTGGGAAGGAACAAAAATCAAATGCTTGGGACAAGCCCAGGAATGCCAACCCTGCCTTTTCTTTTAAAATTTATCCACTGACCATCCCAGAGGACAGATATGGGGCCAAGATGGCAAAGGCCTGTGCCCATGGCTGGAGAGAAATGCAGCTTAGCTGGTGACCCCACCACCCGGTGTCCATCATCATCAAACCCTCCACCTGAGATCCACAAGGGCGGTAGGCAAGGTACCACCTCCTGCCCTGCAGAGGCAGGCCACTTTGGACCTCTCCCGCTCTGTTCCACCAGTTCTCTCACATTCTCCTTGTCCCTCCAACTTAACTAACACCAAGCAGTCCAACTCCATCATAAACACCAATGGCCATAACACCACCAGCCATCATTTTAAGAGTGTCAGCCATTTTGAAGAGCACACTAACACCTCCAGTCAATCCTCTGGTCCATCTGGAGTCTCCACCTTCAGCCCCACCCATGAATCCGCCTACCCCTTCTTGTGGCACATCCACCACCTAGAAGAGCCTCCATTTCCTGTTCCTGCTGGAACTAACTCTAAATACCACATCCCTTGGAGGAGGCTGGAACTAGGTCTTCTGTAGTTCTGAAAGGGCCCACCCCCAAGATGATGGGTCACTGTGGCCTACCCCAAAATCTGGTACGGGGAGGAATCACAAATACAAAAGAGTGTTCCTAGCCAAGGGCTACTCCTCCCTATCCAATTCATCCTGCTCCTCCTCCTTTATCAGAGGAAGATCTCTCCTGGCCAGAATCTAGAAAAGGTACCTGGGAAAAAAAAAATAAAAGAACAGCAATAAAAAGAGGGGATTGGGAAATGGCAAATAAATTGGATGTTATGCCGGTCCAGTATAATAGGAGAAGCAATCCCTTCTGGGAGACCTTGGCTTTTAATGTGATCAAAGAATTAGGTAAAGTGGCTAGAGAGCATGGAAGAAGCTTTCCATATTTCTCTAACCTTATCTCTGCAACCTTCTCTCTCTCTAACCACAACTTAACCCCACATGATATGCTCTATGCTCTACCTTATGATGTAGTTGTTAACCCCCACTGAAAGCTCCCTTTGGGAATTGGGATGGATGCAGTTGCTGAACAACCTGCTGCAAGATTATGCCAGAGATCAAGCAAGGGCCGGACTAACCACAGACCAATTGGCAGGAGAAGAGGCTTTGGTAGACCCAGACCAACAAATAGCGAACCTTCCAAGGGCCGTTCTTAATGACATCAAGGATGCAGCCAAGAAAGTCCTAATGCAGAATCCAGAAGTGTTGTAGTGTGTTTGTTAAGTTTACTGTATTGCTCCCCCATTTTGTATTGTTCTCCCCGTTTTATGTAAATGATTCTGCCCTTCCCAGTTTTCCCACCATTGGCACTAACTGTCTGTTAAGTTATAGAATTCCTCCTCCCCCTTATTTCCTTATATGTGGACTTTTTCTCCTCCCTCGGCCCAGTCCAATAACCCTCCACTCCTCCCCGCTTTCCAGAATCATCTTCTCTCTGGGGGTTGTGGTTGGCTGAGGTCCCAGGGCCCCTCCCTTACTTTGTGTTTATTGGTTATCTTACTCTGTTTGTCAGGTTAAGTCCACTCCCTTGTCCTCCCTTATTGGTTCCCTGTAAATCCCTCCTATGTACACCCCCTTCCTTTAAAACCTCACTTCTCCCTCCCTTCTAGGCCACTCCCCGGTTGGTTGCTCCTTGGTTGGTTTGTCGGCAACATCAATAAACCGACTTCACCCCCGGAGAGTGTCCTGCTCCTTTTCTCGTCAAATCATCAGCAAGAGCCTGTCCGCAGCCAGCACAGCCCAAGGCCACCAGACACCAAGGGGTGCTGACAGGGAATGTAGCTGGGTATCGGCCTTTACCCTTGGCTAGCTGGACACTGACCCTTTGGGCCACGTGCGACTCGCTGCACAGGAGTTAACAAACCACAATTAGATTTTGCAGACATCAGGCAAGGCCCCACTGAGCCCAATCTGACTTTTTTAGACTAAACTGACTGTCAATAAACAAGTCACCGAAGATCAGGTACGAGAGGTTACTAAACAATTAGCTGTGGTTAATGCTAATCCAGAATGTAAAAAGTCTTCTGTGTTTTGCCATCAGAGCTGGAACCCACCACCCCTGAAATACTGGAAGCATCTGGCCACCTCAGAACATACCGCCACCATCCAGGCACAAATATTGGCCAATGCTTTAAACAACTTTCAGAAAAACTCTCAAAAACAACAAAACCAAAAGACAGGACATTGTTGTAAGTGTGGACAAAAGGGTCATTGGGTGAGGAACTGTAATAAGCCAAAAGAAAGCAACTTTAAAAAACAATGCAACTGTGGTAAGAATAGACAGAATATTAACCAATTTAATCAAGTACAGTTTCAGCATTGCTGTTGTCAGTCAGGAAATTTCAGGCAGAGCATGAGACAGCGGCATGTGATGACACAATGATCCCTGTCCCATGCCATGCTGAGCATTGGAGACTAACAGGTCAACAGCTACAGCATCCCATCAGAGACCTCCCCACCCCAGTACCCCCAAGCACCCAACTGGAGTTGTCAACTGCTCAGCCAGTAATGATCACAGATTTTATTCATCATGCCATTTTCACAGGTCATTTAGGGCCAGAACCACAGCCATGAGATGTCTTAATAATAGGACTGGATAGAATAACGCAGAAGGCTTTTATGTGTTATCCACAGTTTTAACAGACACTTCAAGCATAGTAGTTTGGCGTTTTACAATTGTTTTGATATAAAAGTTGGACCTTTATAACTAAATCTTTTATGTCTAGTTATAATGGTTTCTCCCATGTACCCCTGTAGCTCACTCTGCGGTCACCAGAGCAGAGAGGTGCCGGCCAGCTGCTCCCTTCGTGACCAGAGGGGGCCACAAGAATGGCCACTTGCAGGCTCTCCTCTGAGAACTTCTGGGTAGTGGTGCTGTCTCTGGTATGGGTGACACAGACAAGAGTGTGCTGCAAAATCCCGAAGCAAAGAGAGAGTGGACACTTGTATGGATGCCAAGAAAACTTTTTTCCCAGTTGGGACCAGGGACAAGTGCTGAGGAAAAGGGGAGGCACTTATAAAGGGAGTGGGCATGATGGGAGGAGACATAAGGCAACCAATAAGCAAAGGTGACTCCATTCCAGGGGAGGAGTGAGAAACACAGTTGAACTTATGAGGATTACACCGGGAAGAGAAGAAGCCTCGGAGGCAAATCATGTATCAGGTTAGGGATGATTGACGCAGAAAATTCTCAAAGGGGGGGTGGTTACAATGACAGGCAGTGGGAGTGGGCAGCACCATAAGGGTGAAAAGAAACTTGTAAGAGCGTAAGGGGATGAACAGAACATCAATCATTTTGAGGGGCAATTCACTGGAGTGAAAAACAGGTGGTAAACAACTTGGGGAGAAACCATTTTGAGGGGATTACATGGGAGGAGCTGAGGATCGAACTGTTTCTTGAACTAAACAGAAAATAGCTATCTTTTACAACAGGACTAACATTAATATTTTAAAAAACACACAACACCACATACCCCATTCTGTTCTCTCAAATGGCTGAATCCTAAATTGTTTACCACAAAGTTTTCCTGCCACTTGTTTGCTCATCATGTGTCAGTCTCCTATTCCTCCCCTCATCCCCCTATATGTCCCTGGCAATCCCGTTCACCCTAACCCTTGCTCCTGTCAGTCACTGTTGTCAGTCCCCTTGTGTTCCAGAATGCTCCCTGTCAGTTAGCCCTGCTTCGATGATTGATTGGTTTGAAAGGGCTCAGGGCCCTTCCCTCCCCTGAGTACCTCCTATTGGTTAAGTTATGTGATGTAACCCTCCCCTAAGATCCCTCCATTGTTTAAGAGTTGTATCCACCCCTTGTACCATCCCCTCCTTAAAAGTGCTAGTCAGACCCATTTTCTGTGTCATTTGTTCCTGACCCCTTCGGGAAACAAACTTTCCTTGGAAACTCAGGCAGTGATCTTTCCCTGTTTCCTTCACCTTGGATTCCTCATGTTGAGCCCCTGCTCTGTCACCCACGCCACAGCAATCTCTGCCACCCTAGACAGTCTCAGCAGAGATCAGAGGGCAGCCGTCCTCATGTGTGCCCTCCAGCCACTAAGGGTGAGCTAGCCAGTGAACTTCCACCCTGTGGCCGCAGAGTGCAAATCACATTGAAGAAAGAAAATTACCGTTTGCTTGGTGTCCTGACCGTCCTTGTTTTCAACCTGAAGGATTGGGTTTTGCCCAAGCTTTCTTACTACCTGAATTAAAATGTCCAGTGTTCTTTCTACATAGGTCCTATGACTGTGCAGGAGAAAACCTTTCTTAAGGCAGAAAGTAACAGCAAACAAAGTTCAGATGAAGAACTAGAGGCAATACAGGACACCAGCAGACCTGCTCAGCCTCAGGGACATTCAGGAAGTGAGTGCTTGGGAGACACTTGCTTGAGGAAATAGGAGCATTTCTGCTTAATCCCTGCAGCACTCTCCATGGATGAATTGCAGCTGCCCAGCACACAGCCCTGGACTGCAGCCCAGAGGAAAAGACAGGGGCAGTGTGCTGCTCCCTGGCACATACTGGACACTTGTCCATGACAAGGTTATGGGATCCCTCTTGGTCCCTGATACTGAGATACCAGAGCCAGAGGAACACATCTCTGAAGACAATAATCCTTGGGCATCTGAAGCACCCTGTGGGATTATCCCTAGTGCGGAGTTTTGGAGGGTTTCTTATACTTCTGCCTACGGCGGTGAAGACTGTCCCAGGACAATTCCCTTTGAAGTGGTGAAGAGGAACCACAGAGCTCCTCACCCTTGTCCCTCTCCTCTCCGCAGCAGCTCCAGCTCCACCTCTGGGCTGTCTCTCATGGGCCTCTCAGCAGCCTCTGAGATACCCACCTCCTGAGAGGGCAGCCCAAGGCTCTTTTCAGAAGAGAGCTGTGCCTCATCCCTTGAACCAAGCCTCACAAACTCTTGTCATATGGACATGCACACTTGCAGTCCTGCAGATGCACATGTTAACTGAGAGCTGTGGGACATAGGTATGGTCATGCCCTGCAGTGCCATTTCTGAAATGCCTCAGCTGCTTCGAGGGAGCTGACATGCCACTGCAGCAGGAAAACACCTCTGGATTCAACAGGCTGCAGCAAAAAACACCCCTGCGTTTCTCCTTGTGTGTTGCTCTGTCCAGTTCTCAGTCCCTTGGTTGCTCGTTGCATCCCTGTTCTCTCCTACTCCCTATCTTGCTGTCCCTCCAAAGCTTCTTCAATAGCGTCCATTCTCCCCCAGCCCAGACTTGGCTCTCTCCTGCTCCCTCCTGCTCATTCTGCGGCTCTTTCTCTGTCCCTGCTGCCCCTTCCCGCAGCTCTGCTCCCGTTCCCGGTCCCTCCGTTGCTCTCGTTGTCTCTCCGTTCTGCTTCCTGTCCCTGTCTTGTCGGCTCTGCTCCCTGTGCCATGCTCGGCTCAGACTCCCAGGCGAACTGCCCCAGCAGCTGTTCTCTGCAGCCGGGACACGACGGGGAGCTCTCCTGCAGCGGCTCGACAGCGGCCAATGGGGCCTAGGACAAGCGCCTCGGCCCTCGGGCCGGAGCGGGGCCGCTCCGAGCCAGCGGGAGCAGCTGGAGCTGCGGCCCGGGAAGCGGGGCCGGCACAGCCCCACAGCCCCGTGCCCGCCCCTCACGGCTCCCGTGCGAAATGGCGGCAGCGGGGGGCAAGGAGGCCGCGGGCTGCGGGCGGCGCTGCCTCCCCGCCGTGCCACACGCGGCAGGCGGCTTCAGCAGCCCCACAGCTGCTCTGGGGACACTGCTCCCACAGCTGGTGACGAGCCGCCCAGCAGCACAAAGCTTCAGAGTGCGCTAAGGGAGAGACTGGGTGTACGGCCAGTTAAGGAACAAAGAAGGGCAGTGTTCATCGGTGCCTCCCCTCGGGCAGGAATGGAGGGCCTGTGAGAAACAACTGCTCACTTTGAAAATTTAAAAAGGTTTATTAAACCTTAACAAAAATACAAAAAGTGACTATATAAGGAAAAAGTTGCATGGCTGCAAAGTACTCTCGTGGATTCAACGTGGCCAGTTCATTATCAAGATGGATGCTCAGTCTTTTATACCCGTGGGGGGGTTGCATCAGCCAGCCCTGGCCCCTCCAAAAGTCTGTCAGTCAGCTCTTCTTTGCCATTTATCGGTGGAGACTGCTTGCTTGTAACTTCATTGGAGATCAGGTGTTGCCATGCTGCAGCCCCTAAGCAACAAGGTTTTCCCAAATGCCCCAAGCAAGGGCCACCTGTGCACATCTTCTTTTTTACCTGTTCTAGACAATCCCGACTGATGGTCACAATACACCGGGGGTGAAGAGACCTATGGGGAGAATAGTGGACATCTAAACTACAATAACATAACTATACATTACTAAAGCTTTTCTTAATATTCACACAATAATTTTCTTTTAATTGCAAGAGCCAATCAACTCAGTATCCATCTATAACAGGCCCAAGATGGTGCTCAGACCCAACACCGAGGCAGCTGGGCAGCCTGCCTGGCTTCTGGCTAGGAGATGTCACCAAAACACCCTCCAACCTGGTACGGCCCCCTGCTCATTATGTGCTGCAGCCTTCAAGGTGAGCAGTGATCTGTGCTTGATTCCAGAGGATGGCATTGGCCGAGTTTCTGCAGCTTGTCAGCTGGAGACTGCTTATGAGCCTTGGAGAGACACCCCAGGAGTGGAAATCTAGCAGTGCCTCTGTGCTTGCAGCTCTAAACACCTGGGGCTTAACTGGTGCTTCAGGAGCAATTATACCAAAGGAACTCTCTAAGGCTTTCCAAGAGATTCTGAACATAGCGTGCCTGGCACACAGAAGTAATGAATATTTCCTTCCCAGAAGAGCTGTTCAGCTAAAAGGCCACCCGTGTTAACTGTTATCTGCAGCAGCCGACACATTTATGTGTGTCCTGTGGCAGTACCTCATGGTGTCCAAGGACAAGCAGGAAGGAGATCAGGGCCTCCGGATGATGGCTTGAGGGATCTGAGCCGCATGGGGTATCTACTTGTGCCACTTGCAGTGACCCAGACACAGGAAGGGTCTAGAGGTGAATCCCAGGCACCGTGGTGTTCCCAGCAGGAGTGTGGGACTTTGACCATGGGTTACTTTACATGACACCAGGCCTGATGGTGGCACATGGGCTACGGCTGCCTCAAAGGGAAAAAGGATCTTGGCTCAGGAGTTAGCGGGGCTCCTTTAGCAAGCTTGAAGTAGGATTGGAAGTGGAAAGGGAATCAACCAGACTCACTTGGGAGAAGCGTGAGCACTGCACACCCATGTTTACGTGACAGTGGAGGATGGAAGCAGTGCTGCTATCAAAGGTGATGAAACTGTAGCAGAAGTAATGGGAAAAGCAGGTTTCTTGCCAGAAAGCTGTCAGACAAAAACACTACCAAAGAAAGACACATGCATTTGAGTTTTTTACAGCAGCCTTCATAGAGGGCTTCTGATGGGGATTTCTGAGGAATAAGGCATGAGTGCCTCTGCATTCCCCTGCACAGTGCTGCCTCCCAGAATACATTGACCCTTTTCCATTTTGCTCCTTCTATTCCTTTGCAAAATAAGGAAATTCAATAGAGGGGAGGTCCAGGAATTCACAGGCAACATGGGCATACATTGGGGACTTCAGAGACACCACTTTGTCATGAGGTCACAGAGCTCTGTTGGATCTGAGGTTCCAAAGCTCCACTGTGTTGTTCAGTGCTTGCTCTGGGCAACACTGCAGCAGCAGTAGTGTCAGCAGCAGCAGCAGAACGTTGCGAGCAGGGGGGATCATGGGCCTGACCCACTACCTCCTGCTCCTCTTTCTTCTGGTCCTGCAAGCCCAGAATGCCCAGAGTGCTCCAACAGCTGGGCAGGAAGCAGGTAGGCATGCAGGGGCCAGCACATAGCCCTGGCTGGCAGCAGCAGGGCCAGGACTAGGGCTGGCTGAGCCAGGAGGCCACTATGGTGTGGGCAGTGGGGCAGACACACCAGGGATGAGTGAGGGGCTGTAGCTGCTTTAGAGTGCAGCATGGACAGAGGTTCCTAAGGAGCAAGGAGGTAGGGAAGGGGCAGTTCAGGCCCAGAACCTCAGCACCGGTTCTCTATCACTCAGCTCTGGTTATCATCACTCAGCACTGATTATCCAGCCTCCGGGCCTGGTTCCAAAGCTGGAGGGGCATGCCATGGCTTTTCACTTCATGTGAGAGCTGCCAGCTCTGTCCCAAGGGCAGCCAGACCCCCTGCAGCTGTGAAAATACAGAACCACCTGTGTGTGCCCTGTCAGTACCTTCCGCATCCAGGCCTTGAGGGGTGTCCATGAGAGGAGTAATTGTGATGGTAATTTCTTGTGTGTGCTTGGTTGTAGTTGTGGACACAGAAAGTGCTTTTTCAATCCCTGAGCTAGAGGCAGATGCCGTGCTGATTCCAAGCTGGTACCTCAAGCGTGAGTAGTCAGTCTCTACTGCCTTCACAAGAATGACAACTCCTTTTCCCCATGTTATTCATGAGAAATACACCTTCATAGGTGTAACATCCTTTTGTAAATCTAACATAGGGAAGAATTATGACAAGGTTCCTGAAGAATTCCTTGAAGGATTCCCTGAAGGATTCCCTGACGTTGCAGAGGGGCTCCTGACAGGCTTGGATGAAGCCCCATCTGGTTAGTATATCCTGTTCTGTTAACCCTGGGACACCAAGCTTTTGGTTCCTGTAGGGTGTGCTGAATCCTGGATAGCCAGAAGTGCTCAGTCAGAATCTTGCTGCAGGGACGCTCCATTTGACATCTCCTGGAGTGAGCCATAGAAATGGTCCAGCACAACGTCTGCTCACAGCTGTGCTTCCCGATGATTGCCAGGGGCATCTCCAGCTGCTGCTGCAGTTGTACCATTACTGGTCAGAGCTGCTGTGTGCAAACATTGGCATCCAGATGTTGGGAAAAGGCCTATGCTAATTTTGTGTTCTCCACACACTCAACACAACATGGAGGCAGAAATGATATCCCAGAAAGTCTTGGCTATCCCTGCCAAACCTCAGGCTCAGGGATGGGTTGAAGCTGGACCCCAAGTATGAGGGTGAACCAGAAGGCATTCTTTCTGCGGGTCATTTGGTTGATTAAGTCGTGGGTGGTTTGGGTCTGCATTTCTTGTTGGATTGTAGAAAATCCAGCTGTCAATTCCTCTTGTCTTTGGGGACAGTAGGCTCCTCAGTGCCACTTGCCAGAATGCCCAGGCCATGGCACCATGCTTTTGGTAAGGAACACTGGCTTCTGGTTAAAGTGTCCAATGTTTTTTCTGAAGAGACAGATTCTGAGACTGTGCCAGAGACCCGCCCTGTGGAAGAAAATGACAGTGTTCCAGGCTCAGATGAAGAAAGCCAACCAATCCAGGACACTAGCAAACTTGCTGTGCCTGAGGAATATTCAGGTGAGTGCTCAGGTGATGCTGTCTTGGGAGAAGAGCAGCATTTCTGTTGTATCCCTGCAGTGTTCTCCATGGATGAATTGCAGCTGCCCAGCACACAGCCCTGGCCTGTAGCTTAGCGGAAAAGACATGGGACAGTGCTGCTCCATGGCAAAAACTGGGCTCTTCCCTGTGAGAACTTGATGGGATCCCTCTTGGTCCCTGAGGCTGTGACACCAGCGCCAGAGGAACCCATCTCTGAAGACAATAGCAGATGTCAATCCTGATTCAATATCCATGGCAATCCTTGGGCATCTGACTCAAGACTGTGGGGTTATCCCTAGTGCAGAGCACAAACATTGTCTCTCACATTCTCTTTCGTCCTGCCAGGGTCAGCTGCTAGGCAAAAAGCCAAGACTTCTGGACACCATGACCACAGCAAGTACTACATCCTTGGGACAGCTGAAGCCTCAGCTGTGCTTCTGCTTGCAGCAGTGGTTTGGTACGTCGTCATGTATCGGCTGCCGAAGAGAGACATGTGAGTTTTTCATTGCTGATATTGGCAATGAAGTGTTTGCACCATGCTGGAGTGCCCAGACAGCTCCTAGCAGGGCTCTGTGGAAATCATTGCAGTGCAATGATTCGTATCTATGAGGAATCTTCTTGGAAATCTGTTTCTACAGGAGGGCCCAGGAAGACAAAGAAGCACCAGAACAAGTCCACATTGACTCTTCCTGGGAGTGCCATGGTCAGCCTAGAGGTGCAGGTGAAACAGAGTCAGGAGAAGGACCAGGAAGTGGCGAGGGACCCCAAGCCAACGGGTTCAGGGACAGCTGCCGCCTGTTTCCTGAGGTCTTTGCAGCAGAGCTGGCCCAGCTGTACAAGAACATGCATGCAGATCCGTCACCTCTGACCATGTGTCCCTACTGTGCTCTGGCTGAGGGGGCTTCACGGGACTACTGGATTTCCCTGGAGTCTCCTCTGCCCACAGTCCCCTGGTGCCCCTCTAATCAGTACCAGGAGGAATTCTTTATATACCAGGATGATGGTTATTTTAGTGATAGTAATAGCGATAAATAGTGATGAGGATAGTGACACTTTTAGTGATAGGGATAATTTTAGTGATACTTTATTTTAGAGGTCGATGATTATTTTAGTGATAGTGATAAATAAATCCATTTCCAAAAGCAGTAAGTTCTTGCGTGTTGTGGCTGTTTCTTGTTTGTTGGGGTAGAATGCACAGAGCTGGGAGCAGGGCTGGGGCTGTGACAAGTGCTCTGAGAAACTTGCACTGCAGTGCAGGACCTGTTTGTGCCAGCCTCAGCCTGCTTTCCCAGCAGCGCCCATTAACAAGGCTGTCCTGTACCACAATAAGGACACACTGGTGAGGAGTCACATGCAAAAACTTCTCTAGGAGCTCACTTGGGATGCACAGGAAGGTCTGGGCAGAGAGGGAAGGATGTTCTGGGAAGGATGGTTGTCCAGTGCTGAGCACATCAAGGAGACCTGAGATGGTGACTTAGGTCATGGGAGATGTGGCAGTCCCTTCTCAAAGAGCAAAGGAGGATCAAGGAGCAGAAAGCTGCAGCTGGGCTGTGAGATACAGAGGGGAAGGAATGGGATATTAGTCACAGGAACATTACTAAAAATTAATTTGATAACAGAGACAACAGTTGTACTAAAAATGACAGTCTTTTCCCACTCACTATGGGAAAAAAGCTGAAGGTGGAACAGGAAGTGCTGTGGTGTTTTGCTTGAGTGAGGGTGGCAGTTGCACGTGGTGAGTGGTTCCTTAATTGCTGTTTTGGGACTTAACTTTTGGTTCAGGGAGATTAAGACTGGAATGTAGGATTGTGAAGAAGGAGGTCTTCCAGGAGGAAAGAAGAGACAGAGTGCCCATGTCAGATGGAGAAAGTAAGGAACTGCAAGAAACCAACCTGCCAGGGAACTGCTGTCCTGGGCTCATGACTCAGAATCACTGTGGGCCTGCAGGCCTTTCCCCATGCCCACTCCAGGTCAGCCATCTACAGCCAAAGCTGGAGGTGTGAGTGTTAGAAATATGAACAAGGCCAAACTTTCTCTGGAGAAAGAGGTTCTCATTTATTAAAACAGCTGCAAGGAACGGAGTACCCAGGATAAGCCCAAGAACCCACACAGCAAGCCAAAAACAGAACAGTGCGCTACCCCCAAGTGCACTGGGCTGTCCCAAAAATACAAGTTTCCAAAAAGAAGAACCTCAACCCAACCGAACTTCCCCCATTTATAGCCTGCTTCAAGTCCAGGACTGGTCCATGTGGGATCCGCATGGTGATTGATCCCTTTCCTGGCTTCTCATTGGTCTTTACTGCCGTTCATTCTGGACCAATCGTTTCTGCAGGGCTTTGAATGATTGGTCAGATCTTCCATCCAATTCCTCTTCGACCTCGCCTTGCCCCGCCCGACCGCCATTCCATCAAACCCCAGACCCTTCTCCCAGCACATTCTAATCAGCCCCCCCAGTCTTAACATAATACAATTCATATAACATAATACATACAATATAATTGAACTATACCCTAATTTAACATAACTTTTACCTATAACACATAACAGCCTCAAGAGGCACCTCAGACACTCAACAGTCAAGGCAGTAAAATATGGACAGGACACAGATGGCACTTCATGGCTAGGAGAGCATTTGTAGACATATCCAAGGAAAATTTCCCAGGAACTCTCCACAGCTCTGGGATCTGCCCATCACCTCTGTCAGAAGCTTCAGCAGCACAACTTAAGTACTAAGATGCAGCTTCCAGACACTTTTCCTACCATCCTGACTGAGTAGCCAGGTTGCTTACTGCAAAACACTCTTTTTCTCCTTTTCCCCAATGCCCTGTGGACACTTGCAGCCAAAATAAAAAGCTCCTGGCCCTCTGTGTGATGTGATAATACAATTTTTGTATTTCAATGCTGGGAAGAAAGAAAGCTGTGCTGTGGGTCAGGAGAGACCAGAACCCACTTGGCCTTCCTGCAGGCTGAGGTGGTCCCAGCAGACACAGCTGCTGGGATCAGCTCTGCTCACAGCTTGCAGAGCATGGCTGGCCATGGACCCAGAGGGAAGGTTATCTCCTACACACCCTGCACAGCAGGTCTTGTAGCAGCTGCAATGGGCCAGGCAATCCATTTCTTTGTGCAGTTCTTAGGTTGTGCAGTGTTTGATCTGCCAGGGTTGAGACAGAGGGGCTGATGTCATTTGCCATGCCTAGAAGGGCTGGAACACAGAAGAACAGACAGGGTCAGACCACGGATCTGCTGAGTCCCCAGGACCCTTCCTGACATATCCAAGAGGGCCTTCCCATCCAGTTCTTCCCACGGCCAGGAGAGAGCAGGTGCTAATGGAATCAGCTGGAAGGTGCTGGCTACAAATATCCCATATGCCCCTTAAATCTTTCTCTGCTCTGCCTGCACTGCACCTCATCTGTGCAGGGAACAGACCTCTTACAAGATGGGGCAGGAATTGAAGCTTCCTGGCTCTCTACTCCTCCCTGCTCAGCCCCAGCTGACACCCCACTGCCCTCACTCACCATCACAGATGATCTGGAACTCTTCCTGCCGACGTTCCCTCATGCGCTGCCCAATGAGGCCTGGGAACACAGACCCTGTTATGGCCCCAGTGACTCAGCTCCCCCACACCAGTGCTGCCAGCCCAGCCATACGCCCTCCTCCCCTGGCAGGGCTGAGCTCAGGACCTTCCAAGATTGTGAAACCTCAGGGTGACAGAGGATGGCAGTGGCCCCAAGGCACTGTGGCCCTGAACCCCCTGTTCAGCCAGGGTTCTAAAGTCACTGGGCTAAATCCTGTTGCCAGCACAGCAGCCAGGGCTGGGGCAAAGCTGCAGTGGGACAGGAGTGCCCCTGGGGCTGTGGCTCACCGAGGAACTTGATGGCGATCTCTCGCATGGACTCCTGTGGGCTCTGCAGGTATGCCAGGGACTGGCGCCAGTACTCGTCTGTTGTTTTTCTGTCCTCTGCCAGCTGGAGACGGTGCAAGGGCAGGAAGGCAAGGGTTTGTACAGACTCTGTGCCTTGACCAGCTTGCCCCTGTGCCCAGGACTGGGCTCTCATGCTTAGACAGCAGCTGGATGGTGCCAGAGTCTGAAGGGAGCAGAGGGCTGGGTACTCCATAGTGAACCTTTATGCCAGTCTGCTGCCAAAGAATAACTGGGCCAGGGCTCCTTTGGCCCCCTGGGTTGTGGAGGAAGGAGTCTGGAAAAGAGTTTGTGAGCTGACAGGCTGACAGCAAGAAGCAGCATGTGGGGTGCAGGCTGGTCGCAATGAGTGCAGGAGTGGGCAGGGGCACAGCTACCAGCCCCACAGGCCTTGGGTACTGCAGACAGAGGGTTTGTTCAGGCTGTGTTTTGGGTTTTGGAGCCATCCCTACCAGGCACATACTACACTTCCATAGCTTGTTCTTCTCCAGACGTCTCTTGAACTTCCTCTTCTTCAGAAACTTGGTCGCTTGAAGCAGGGTTTCCAGGGAAGCCTAAAGAGCAGCAGAGACCAGGAGATGGTACCACAGCCTGGAGCAAGGATCTGTGTCCCTGCAGGCCAAGCCAGGAGGAGGCTGGAGAGCTGCAGCCTGCAAGTCACTAGGGCAGGAGGCAGCTTGGAATCCTCACCTTTGCCACACACTGGTTCTCGTCATACAGGTGGTAGAAGAGTGGAAGCAGACTCTTGCGCACACACATCTTCAGGAAATTTTTTCCCTCTTTCTTTAGGTAGACTATCATCTCTCGAAAGAGGCAAATGGAGAGAAGTTGCACATGGCTGATGTCCTTGTGGAAAGGAAGTGGGCAAGACCTCAGCACTGGCTATTCCTGGCCCGCCTGGGCAGGGGCCTGAAAATCCACAGGGCACAAAGTTTCCTGGCAACACACAGCGCCATGATAGAGGGTATAGTCTTACACTGTCGAAGAGTGGCCGGAGTGCCTCAGTCAGCTGCAGACCAGTGGGGACAGGAATTGTCACTTTTTTGTCCTGAAGCATCTTGCTGAGCACAGAGAGGGTCAGCCTAACCAGTTCCCCATCTGCATCCTCCAGTAGTTCCACGAGGTTTTCAGGAAAGCTCTGCAACCTTCTGGCCTGTGTGGAGCACAAGGCTGTATTGCAAAGCTATGGAAGGCTGCTCCAACAAAACTGTTCTGGTGGTGCAACCCCACTCTGCAGCCTTGGGGCCCAGAAGGCACAGGTCTGCTCCAAAGGACTTGGGCAGCTGAATGGGGAGACAAAATGTTGGGAGCAGCTGGCACAGCCCTCAGAGCCCAGCCACATTCTAGGTCCTGCATCACCCAGCATTCCCTACCCAGCCCCATGCTGCCAGCACATGTTCAGCCAGCTCTTCTCACCTTCCAGGGACACTTGCAGAGCACAAGGAGGCCTCTGAGCACCAAGCGACGCATTTCTTTGCAGTCACTCTGCAGATGACTTGACATGAGCTGCAGGATGGTATCAACCATTTCCTCTTTTTCAAAGCATTGCAGGAACTGAAAGACACAGGTTGCATCATACAGTGACGGGGTTCCCAGTTGGCAGGACCCCAGCACCACACAGGGCAGGAGCAGGGTCCCAGGCCGCCCAGCCCAAAGGCAGCAGAGGCTGTGCAGAGCCTCTGGACTCCCTGCACAGATCTCTCACCCACTTTGCTGCGCCCTCCAGCCCTCAGCAGCCTCAGATCCTTTGACCTTGAGGAGCCATGATGGAAGAGTGAGGGGTGGCACCAGGGTGGCAGGAAACAGAGGTGGAAATGTCACCCCTGCAGCAAGAGGCCAAGGGCACAGAGCAGAGTCTCTGCTCTGCCCCAGCTTCACTGATAGGGCTCCCCCCACAGCTGTGGCTGCAGGAGATGGAGTGTCAGGAGGCAGCTCAGCGAGGCAGAGCTCGTCATCAGGATCACCTCGACAAGGAATGCCATGGCAGGGACCTGCCAGCATGACTCCTCCCTTCTGAGCAGCATGACCAAGTAGTGTGCGATCATTTCCCGGAAGGACCTGGAGACATGGCGCATCTCTCTGCAACAAGGAAGAAGGCAACATCAACCCTGAGCAAGGTGAGCAAGCTTCTTCCAACACTGACTCACAGAGGCCTGGTCTTTCCTTGCCACCATTCACCAAGAGAAAGGCAATGCCCAACATCAGCAAGGCAGAAAGCCTCCAGGGAACCATGTCCCCCAGGCTCTGTCACTGCCCTTCAGTGCAACCTGCCCTGCCCCAGCTGCCCTCAATGGGGCTGCATGCACAGTTTGCCCTGCTCTGTGCCATCACCCCAGGGGCTGCAGGAGGCAATGTGTATGCTTTGAGAGATGGCTGCTCCTGTGCATCTGCTTCTCCCAGCCGTTTTGCCTGCTGCACCATCCTTTGGTGACAGTGTGGGCTGCCCCATCTGCAGTGTAGAAATGATGGGGGCAGCTAGGAGAAGGAGGCTCTCACCTGGCCAACAGACCCACTGCATAGTGGTGGGTGTCATTGTTGAGGAGTGTGTCCCAGCCTCTCTTACGTTCAACTGCCAACACCACATCCTCGAGCCACAGACGGCAGAGCAGTGCTTTCACTGTCAGCACCGCAAACCTGTGTGCAGGGCAAAGCTCAGGTCACACAGAAAGCCTTGGCCCAAGGTCCAGGGGCATGGGAGAGACAGAAAGACTGGGAAAGAACACCTTTTGGGGCTGGTGGGAAAGAGCTCTCTCTTCTGCCATCTCCTCCAGAGTAGATTGATGCCTTCTGGCATCTGCTCTGTGCTGCAGAAAACTTGGACCAGCAGAGCCACAAAGAGGGAGGGGGCCACTATTGATGCCTCTGGGGACAAGGGCAGATGGATGATCTCCCACAGTGCCTTGGTTGCCTGCAAAAACAAAACACCCAGAGACCATGCTTGGGCATTGCTCTGGGCCATGGAGGCGCCAGCCTGGCTGCCCCTGAACCTGCCCCTAGCCCAGGCTTCCAGTCTGAATCTGAGGGAAGGAGATGCAGAGGTTAGGGAGTATGGAGAGCTGACTGAACAGTGACCCTGGGGGCAAGAAAAGACCTGGGGAGAAACTCACAGCCAGGGCAAAGACTTTCTTTCTGTCCCCATCAGAGGTGCATGTGCTGTGCTCCGGCCAGTCCTCCAGAATGCAGGGCAACTCCGACAGCACCATCTTTGCAGTCCTGCTCGAGGAAACGAGCACTTTCCACATGGTCAGAGCAGCTCTGCAGGTCCAGAGCTTTCAGTCAGTGGGGTCTCAGACCCAATCCTGTGGCCTAGGTAGCCACAGGCTGGTCCCCAGCCCTGCCTCTGCCCTCCGCTCCCTCTGGCAGCACCCAGCAATCCTGTCCCTGCCGGTGGGCAGGTGGCCAAGAGACAGTCTTGAGGGTAGGGAGGGAGCATGGCAACAGGCTCTATGACTGACACGCCACTGCTTCACTGGGAAATGAAGCAGTTGGAGGGTCCTGGAACTCTCCATCACTCTAACAGCTTACATGGGACGGGGTCTGCAGACTAATGGGCTCTAAAGGCAGATGTGCCCCATACCTTTCACATGATGGGGCAGAGCACAGGAGGGTCACAACCACATCACTGGGGTGTGCATAGGTCAGCTCTAAAAGGGACTTGTCCAGTCTGCGCTCAGAAGACACATCGTTGTTGGACACAAGCCACCGGTGGATGAACTTCACAATGGTTGGCACCTGGAGGAGATATGGAAGAGGAGCTAGATTGCTACCAGACTGAGCCAAATGCACAGCTTCTGCAGAGAATCGCTTTGCTCCCCACCACATTGTGCTGGCCTAAGCAGCTTTTGGGTGCCCATCTGACCTGGCTTGTGGGACTACACAATCCCCAGAGGCTCGAGCTCTAGCCGCAGCTACTTACATGCTTCAGATTGGAGGTTTCCGTCTGTGCAAGCAAATCCAGCACAGCAGCACAAGCCTCAGCGTTGTAGGGGTCACAGCGTACCATGCCCCCAAGGGCTGCAATGGTGGTCTCTTCCCGTTCATCCTTCCTGACGTATTTCCAAAAACTCTGCAGGAGGAAGGGCCAAGAAGAGAGAGTTGTCCACAGCGGTGCTGCTCAGCTGTACAGCAAGAGCACCGGGCAGGGACGGCTGTGGGTACCTGAGCTCTATGTCTGAAACGCCTCTGGGTGTCCTTCTGGTCTTCTGTCAGGTCCTCGACTGGCTCTGGCAAAGAGCAGGCACAGCGAGAGCTGAGGAGCTGAGGGAAAGGCTGGAGAACAGAGCTGAGCCCCCCTGCATCCACACTCCTGAGGCAGGCCCAGCACAGGGAGGCTCGGTGAATGGAGCACGACTGCCATGGGGCATCGGCCCCACGCCCTCCTCCCCTTTCATCATCCCTGGGCATGTCCAAGGGGATGGGATGGGGCCAGGCCAGCTGCAGTCACTGGCCCTGCGACCCAGCTCTGCCACTCACCGGCCCGGAGCAGCTGGAACGTCTCCATCTCTTCAGGAGGCCATTTGGGGGCAGCCCCAGGGCCTTCCTCCTCCTCCTGCTCCTGCTTCACCCAGGCCTGCCCAGAAACTCTGGAGGGCTTTCCTCTGCCATGCTGCTGCCTGGCCTTGATGGATCTGGACATAGGGGCAGGAGAAATCTACAGAAAACAAAAGGTCAGCAAGGAGGAAGGTGGCTGCTCAGGGGATCCTCACAGAGTCCTGTGCTGTTTCATCGTGTCCTTGTCCTGTCACATCTTCAGGCACTGTGGGTGTTGCTGCCAGCACCCATTGCATGGTGGGTAGTTAAAGGCCCTGTGACACACTGCCACATGGCATCTCATCAGCAGCATCTATGTCACAGCATGTCACAAAGGGTCCTGAAACCACAAGTGCCCTGGTGCCACTCCCCCATCCTCTCAGTAGCCTCCCAGTAGTTTCAGGGCCAAACAACATTTTGGTATCTTTAGTAATGGTGGAGATGTTTTGTAGATTCCCTGAAGAGGTATCAAATGAGTAATAGTATTTCTAAAGCAGTTAGTGGTGATTTGAGTCCTAAGGTAAATTTTGTTTCCTTGTAAACAGATTTACAAGACTGTGCATGCAAGATGTTTTTATATTTAGATTATGGAGAAGATAATATCAGAACCATGCTGTCTGTGTGAACCATGCAGTTTCCAGACAGAGTGGAAGAAGGTGTTTTTGGAAATCAAAAACTCCTCAAGGCAGGAACACCCTGAGTTTACTGTGCTTGTGATGAGGCTTCCCCAGGTGGACACACATCTGTGAAAACCAGCTTTGTTCCATACAACAGAGTAGAAATCCAAGCCTTTCCAAAGAGAGAGAGATCTTACTGTGTTGCAGTGTGATGCATTCCCAATTCCTCCCTCAGGTGGGCCAACAACAACCTCTCCCTTCCCCTCCCCTTGCCTCCTGCTGAGAGCTGTCTGTCAATCTCAGTAGGCCAGCAAGGCCCTCATCTGTTTGGCAAAGTTCAAAAGATGCCTCTCAGCCCTGGGGACAGTTGGGCCATCCAAGTGCCATTTGTCCCCTGAGCCTTCCCCCCTCCTACCTGGTGGGTGGCACACCTACACCTTCCCCTGCCCAGGGGAAGGACACTGGGACCACGCGGCCCGGTATTCTGTGGGAGCTGTTACAAGCTTCAGAGATCTGTGTGCCAGGAATAAGGCTCTGGATCGAAACCCTCCAGCAGAACCCGGCTCCTTTTCACTTCACCTCACCTGAAGCCTCTCCACCAGAGGTAACACTGAGTTCCAGCATGCCTGAACTTGTTCCAAGTGCCGGCTGCAACATCGAGCCAGCCAAAGGTGTCTCTGAGGTGAAAACCATCTCAGTTGCTGTGTCTGCTCAAGCAGCAAGGGCCAGACGAGCCAGGCACCTTCTATCCGGCAACATTGGGATCACATTCCAATATTGCTGTAACAGAGAAAGTAACTGAATGAACACCATAGACATGCTATGAGTCACAAAACAAAAAAGCAGCACACTCCAGTCTAAACAGGGGTTTGTAATAACTGTTATTAGTTCAAGGTATTGATGCTAATAAATAAAACAGATGTAAAGGAATTAAACTATCCAGAATGACAGTGATTTCAGGTTTGAACTTTGAAAACTGTTGTGTTGATTTCAGACCAGAGGAAGAGAACAACTCCATCATCAATCATTTTTTTCCCACCTCTTTCCAATGGTGTCATTAAATTTTTGTCTTTTTCCTTCATCTTCCATGGTCAGACAAAGATTTACTAAAAAAACATCAATTTACCCAAGCAAGTACATTCCCTTTTCCACTACTTAAGTGAGGATGGTTGTGATAAATAGGTATAATTCATGCTGATAAAAATTGAAACAGTAATCAATATTGATACAGTAATTAATATTTGAGAATAATAAAATAGTTAAAAGTTGTAATGCCAAAGAAGAGAGGGAGAGGAGGGGCTCCACCCCCCCCCCCTTCCCAGCAGATGTTCTCAAGGACCACAGGAAAGAAGCTGAAGATACAGTTGCTAAAAATGAGCAAGAACCTGGTTGGGTCCCAGAAAATGCTAATTATAAGGGATTGCCTTGATTATTGCCTTGATATGCAGATGCAGTGATACGTTAGTCTTGGCTTACATTGTACTGGCTTGGTGCGCATGTGTAACCCAAAGGTGAATTAAAGGACAACGAAGAAGACTCCAGGGCCTTCATCAGTGACGACCCCCAAAGACTTGTGCGACCACCAAACCGAGTGGTGGTGCATGCATGGTAAAGGTGGTAATGAAGGCGGAGACAGAAAAGTGACGAACCGAAAACGGGAGGAGATGGTATTGACACATGGCATATAAGGGGTGATTTTCACTTGGCAAGCTTGTACGTGAAGTGGCAAGGGTCATTGAACCCCGCACTCCGTACCCCGCGGTTATCTTTTGCTTATGCGCTATTATTGGAACCAAATTATCCCTTATTTTAATCAAATTATATTGTATTCAATTTTATATTTTTTTATTTTAACTATTCAATTCAAATTGCTACTACTTTTAATATTGTTTGGGGGTTTTTTATGATGGGATAATTGGGCAAACATATCAATGGTTATTGCTCTCCACTGGGTTCAGAATTAGAATCAGATTGGCCATGTGGCAGAAAGCTGGGCCTATGTGAGACCTCTTCTCTTCATGGTAAGATGGCTCATGCTCCTCCTTTCTCAAAATATTTTCACCTCTTTCTCCTTGAAATGGTATATCCAATTGTTTGTCCAGCACAAATACAATTAAGATCTAAATCTCAGAATGAAAATATCAGCCTTGCATTCTAGTTTACCTAAAACAGACACATTTGATTGCAATTTCCATCATTTGCTCTGCTGTCTGAAAAATCACATTCTGACATCAAAATAATTTTGTGCAATAAATTTGCCTAATTCTAAAACAATGTCATTGCTCTAACCTTAGCGGTGGTAATTGTGCATTTTGGCTTTACAGAAGCACATAGTCCTCAGCTGCTGCCAGGAAGTACTGAGTGTGCCTCAGACCTCTGAATGTGTGGAGTTTGATTGCTGGAGTGCAGTGTTTTTAACAAACATCCCCAAAGTCCATACCTGTTCCCATAAACAGCAGGAGTTCGGAGAAAATGGCTTCTGCTCCTTTTCACCTGTTTATCTCCACACACCAAAATACCCTGAGAATTATGACTATTCATCAGCAGACAAGGAGCTACTATTTGGCTGATTCAGCACTGACTGTAATAACATATCTAGAAGTGATGTTTCCAGGAAAGTAAGGTACCAATTATTTTGCTAAAGAGTAAGGGTAAAATTCTTGCCACACTAAAATGTCCTCCTTTCTTATTTATTCAGGTGAGAATTTAATCTTGCTACCTAGAATGTATGTTTTTCTTTTATATTCAAAAAGAGGTCTAAACCGTCTTGTGTCAAAGGAGAAACATTATACAGGTGGAGGAAACAAGATCCTCCACCTACTTTTCATTTGGTTTGGTGGTGGGGGTCGGGGATTGGTGTTTGGGGTTTTTTTTTCTCTTTGTTTCTTTGTTACTTTAGATTAGTTTAGTTTAGTTTGGGGTTGGGAATTTTTGTGGATTTTTTTCATTTGGTTGGTTTGGTTTGGTTTGTCTTCATATGGTTTTAGCCTGAGATGTACAGTATACAGAAATGTAAAATCCCTAGCAGGTGTACACCTATAAAGCAGTTGGATGCATAAGGAGGCAGACTTTCATTCCTAGCTTTAATAGAGTAAACCCTGCTTTGTTTCTTCATTTATTCACTTGAGCCTTTTGCAAATATTTGTATTTTCTAAATACTAATAACATAAATACTGACAACATATGCTTAAGTTTTTTGTTCTATTTTACTTCGGTTTAGGTCTAGAATGTCTTCAAGTTCCTCTGATAAGAAGGCATTCTTTACTGAAGGACAGCAAATATGAGATGATGTTTTGAGTCTATGAAATGTCCAGGTCCCCAGTACTTCTCTTGTCATGAGCTGCAAGAGGCAGATGGCCAAGCTGATATTCCTGGACAACAAGAGGGAGATGTATCTTCCATTGCTTGGCAAGAAGTTTTTCCAGCAAGCAGAAGGATGCAGGAGGGCACCTGAACCCCAGGAGGCCTGCAGAATTTGTCTGCCTCTCCCAGTTTTTGTGTCACTGATAAACACACAGGCTCACAGCCACACATCTGGGTGAGGAATAGTCCATACCACTTAAAGTCCAAGAGCAGTATTCCAAAATTACTTCTGAGCTACCTTAGGCAGTGACAGCAGCCAGAACAAGATGTGAGTATTACTGAAACCTCCCCCTAGTCCCAGTTTTGTTCCTTTGCCACAGCCCTCACCAGAATATTTCATCATGACCTTTAGTCCTCCTGGAGCTCCCAAGAAACAAATGCCACTTCTCCTTGGCAGAGTCACAGATGGCCTGAATGGGCACAGATGATGAGAATTTCTTCCATTTGAGCTACCTGGGCTCTTAAATGTCCCTGACACACTTCCACCAGCTCAGATCACTTGAGGGAGGATAACAATCCTGGCAGACCTGAGCAGCACGTGCAGCAGACAGGGTGACCCAAACCAGGGCATCACAACCTCAGGTACCAAGACCTGTGCAGTTGTCACACAAAACAGTTCCTGGAGATATTCAGCTAAGGCTGGGAATGTGCAGAGAGATTTTAGTCAGGGGGGAGCAGCACAGACCAGCCTGAAGTGGTGTTTGCAGGCAAAACAAACACAAGTGAGGAAGCAGAGAAAGAGGCAGAAGTTGCTTATGAAGTTCAGCAAAGAACCATATCACGCCAAGTTCATCCCCAAACTGAGGTGCATTTTCAAAGCAGTTACCATAGCTTTTTGCTTTGCAGTTTTGTTTTTTGTATAAAAGACTTTATGTTCCCTCTTGTTACACTCTAAAGTCCAGAGAATAAGGTGGCTCCCTAAGTGCTGGTTTCAGTGTTTTGAATTCACTGGAGTCAAAAGCATGGGTACTCTGTACCTGGTGTTTCAGGAAGACTGCCTTTGACTGAGGGATTCTACCTCCTATGCAAATATTTTTAGTTTTGTAAAAGTAAAATTTGGAGTCAAGGTGTTCCTATAGTGGGTTAAGACCACTCTGTAAGAAGGAAGAAAATGAGCAAGATTCTCTTTCCCATTCTGTAGACAAGGAATCCAAGAAATATAAGCTAAATCAAATTATTTACTACTTGTTTCCCAGGAATCTGTTTGCCAGGAATTTCTCACTTTTATCACCCATGTAAGTCCAAATACAGGTAAATTGGTCAGAAAAATATACATTTATTTATTCAGCTTTTACTATTCACGGTGCTGTGGTTAGACCAGGTAGCCTAAAACATTGGCAGGAACACCCTTTGCCACAAGTTGTGACTCATTAAAACTGAAAATCACGGACAAAGACTCTCTGACTAGTCAAAGTTAGAACGTGGTATGTTCATTATGCTGGCAGGTGGCACAGGGTGTGTGACTGCGCCCCACAAGGACTTTTGCCTTCTGTTTATTTCCCAAAATAATACATATTTATTTCCCAAAACAATACATAATAGCACCTCCCATCCCCACTTTGTATTAAAATGAGGTTATTAGTCTTTCATGTGTGCACAATTCTTCTCTTGAATTGGGTCAGTAGTCCCAGGGATGAAGCCAGGAATGTCTTCAACAGGTCTCTGTGACCCTCTGGCATGATCCAAGGCCCCCTGCTTGGTGATGGATTGACACAGAGTCCAGGTGCTGGGCATTGTTCTACTGCTTTCAGTATGTTCCTAGAATGGTTCGCTTGCTCCACTTCTTTCTGCAGATGAGTTCATAATAAAACAATTAGCTTTAGCTTAAGCACCTAGTAATCATTAACATATCGTTGGTGTATCTAACTTCAATACTAACTTCAATACAAATTTGTTCTAAGCCTCAGCTAAAATCATGATTCAGTATAGTGTAGAAATAAACAGGAAAGGATGGATTCAGGACCAGCTCCCAGAAGATCAGGAAATGTTTGTGTGCTGCATGCCCACCACACCTACATCACCTTAAGGGATACTGCTGTCACAGGAGGAAAATTTGTCCAAGCATGTGAGATGAAAAGGTGAAGGCAGTGACATAGCTCCCTACAAATCAGAAAGTGAAAATTGTGTCTTCCTGCAGTGCAAGGAGATCTTACATGCTAGCAGTAGAGCCCAGAGGAGAGTTTCAGCTGAAACACACACTAATGTATGGCAGATATACTGAAAATATTAATAATTTCTAACAGCTTCTCAAAAAGAAGTCTGTATAGACTGTTTCAATGTTGCCCCTGTTGCATCTAATACCAGGAGATTAGTGAAAAAAACTACTTACATACAACATATTTCACTTTAAGAACTGTCTGTTCTTTAACTTGGAACTGGTAAATATTCACCAGTAGGAAAAACACTAAAATTGCATTTTCAAAGTGGTAAAAACTGTGACTCAAAAGTTACAGTGCCATATAGGGAAAAAAGAAAAGATGTGGAAAAATCATACTTGAAATGATCAGGCCTGTACATTGAGTTAGGTTCTTTACAAATTATTTTTAAAGTGGAAAGAAGTCATTTTTAGAAAAAAATTCCTAATCTAAAACCATATACCACAGTTTTAAGGAGTTTTCTTTCCTCAAAATTAACAACCTTTTCTGTTGTTAATTTTTAAACCAATTTTTGGCCCAAACACTGAAATGTGACGTCCATCATTTACCTTGTGATATTTGTAAGTGATATTAAATTCTAAGAGTACCACAGAAAAGAGTCATGGGGAAGAATCATGCTGCCAGACACAAAATATGCACATTTCTTTTTAAGTTTCAGTATCCTTAAAACACAGCTAAGAGTAACTTCTCATTCTTAGCCATAGAGTACTGTGGCAAAGTCAATGTAACTGTAAGTATACTACAGGTGTGACTCAAGATTCCAATGGACAATCCACTTTTCAGCCACCTGTTTCCACATCCCTAGTAGGGCACAGGGCTAGTATTCATGTGCTTCTCATGAGCCACAGAGATTACAAAGGAGGTCTTCAAAATGAGGCTTTTCTTGATGAAGCACCACATAGATGGACACGTGGGAAATAAGGGCCATGAAACATGAAGAAAGAGATCCCTTCTTTTCTGAACTCCTGTCTTCTCCTTTTTGCCTATTCATTAGAAATTGTGCTGTAGTTCAGTTGCTGGGATAATTTTTGTGAAGGTTGTTACCCTGTGTTTAAAGACAGACAAACCCCATCCCACTGAGGTGGATCATTCGAAATTCAGGGTCTGTTTTAAGCTATTTAAGATTAATTGGGAAGACATTTTCTAGGTAGTAGGTTTCAATTTTTCTGAGAAAGCCAGCACACAGAGATGACAGAGCATCTTTAAAACAATCAGTCCAAAAAGCTACTCCAGAATGTGAGGAGACCAACAATTCCTGTGTCAGCATGTCACCCACAGGACAGTGTCTGAAGTGACAGGGTTGAGCCCTCATGGTTAAAGGATGTAAGGACATTTTAAAAAGCCCCAGTGCCCCACCCAGTACCCCTTAAAAAGGGGCAGGAACTAAATTAGATTAAAGGTCTATTATTTCCTGCTATGAAAACTGTTTCTAGTTCAAGAGAGAAATTAAAATAAAAAGAACCAGTGACACTAAGCACAGATCATTGCAAGACCACCTTTGTTAGGTTACATTGAAAAGAAATTTTTACTGAGGAAAGAAAAATGCAAAACCTCTTAGTGAAAACACCTGCATGAGTTCACTTTAACTGGAGGCAATTAATCCCTTACGTAAAGCAACATCCTTCCAGGGGCAGGATTTTAGCTTTGATGAAAATGTTGACAAATTTGGTGCCCCTTTCTGTTGCTTCTTCTATCTTCAAAGAATCAAAAATGTGCCAAATTTGCTGAAGACAGGCGAGGACCACGAGAAAGAACCAGTTGGCGGGAAAAGGGGCAAAAAGAATGTCAATTCTCTCCTCTTCACCATTTCCCCTTCTCCGATTTAAACTTTCTACTTTGAAGTGGGGAACTCTGTTTGCAACCTCAACTAAAATACTTAAGTTACTCTTTCTAACATCTTTTCCGTCCCTTCAGGCACGCAGAAATAAGAGTGATTTTGCCTTTACTGGACAAAGGGCAAGACTTTGTCCAGTGAAGGCAAAGACGATGGGATTCCTCAATTTAGACCTTTCTGAAAGTTCCAGCGCTTGTCTTGCTGGTTCGGGGCTGTGCCGCAAAGCCAAGGCAGAAGGATGACTGCAGCCACAGAACGAGGGGGTTCGCACCGAGCCTGGCCAGCCCGGAGCCGTTCTCCCGCGCTGTGCCCGCAGCCCCGGCTCTGCCGCGCTCGCCCCCGCCAAGGCCGGCCCGCGTTGTGGCCACAGTCGGCGATCAGCGCCATGGCGGAGCTGCCGCTGCCCGCTGGGCTCAGCTCCAGCACCTTCCCCGCCAAGCTGTGGCGCCTGGTGAACAGCCCCCGCGTCCGCTCCGTGCGCTGGGACAGCCGGGCCCAGGGGCTGCTCATCGACCGCTCCCTCTTCGAGCAGGAGCTGCTCAACTCGGGCGACGCCCACAGGGGCCGTGGCCATGGGCTGGCCCCTGTCCCGCACACCTTCAGGGCCACGCAGTTCCGCAGCTTCGTGCGGCAGCTCTACTGCTGCGGCTTCCGCAAGGTGCCGGGCTGGGTCGGCTCAGCTGCGCTGGGCGATGCCGGGGCCTGGCTCCACTACAGCAACCCCTGCTTTCGCCACGACCGCCCTGACCTCCTGCTCCGCATGAAGCGCTGAAGCGCGGCCAACGGGCAGCGGCCGGCGGCAGGCCGGGAGGGCAGCAGGCGCCCGCCCTGCGGCTCCCAGCAGCTCCCCGGGGCGCGGCCGCTGCCGGACGGGCGGCACGGGGCGCGGTCGCTTCGAGCCGCTGCCCAGGGAGCGGCCGCCGCTGTCGGCCGGGCGCCCGCCCAGCGGCTTCTTTCTGCTGCCCAGGGAGCAGGCGCTGCCGGCCCGGCGAAAGGGACCTTGCAGCCGCTTGCAGGAGCTCTATGGGGAGCAGCTGCCTCCGGCCGAACGGGAGGTGCTTGGGATCCAGCCCTGCAGCTTCCAGCAGCTCCACAGGGAGCAGCAGCCCCCAGCCTCTTTTCCTGTGAGGTAGGAAAAGAGTTGTAGCCTTGTTTTTCCAAAAGGTCATGAAAAGTCACCGTTTGAAGTAGTTTGCCTCAAGGCTCTGTCATTCTCGGCCAGAAGTTGTCAAGCCTACTAGGAAGGGGCACCTAGGAGGCCAAAAGATTCTCTGCCTGGTTTTCCTGTGTGCTTCCCATGATGTTTGATCCACAGCAGCACTAGAGTTCTGTGTCCTACAGCCACGTTGTGGAGCCTGACCAATGTGTTTGGATTCTTGCAGCCACCCCGGGCACATCAGGGCCCAGCGCTCCCGCTGGCAGTACAGCCTGTGCAGCATGGACAGCCTCCAGCTCAGCACAGAACGCACCTGGGGAGGAGGAATGGCCACCAGCAGATCTAGGCTTTGCTGTAGAGAAAATGATTCAGGAGATCCGGAGGTCCCTGTCTGAAAGATCTCCCTCTGCTCAAGTAATTCCATTGGATGGGGATAAAAGGGGTGGACTGAGAGCTTTTGAACCTTGTTACATGGCTGAGAAGCAAAGGCTTCTTTAATTGAACTTATTTCATCATAATTTAGTTATTGAATTATTCTTGGAAAAGAAAGATTTCCAAAAGAGGAGATGAAGAATAAATGAAGAAGAGGTTTTACTTGCTGGGAAAGAGGAGAAGAGTGTTTGGAGAAGTGGCACTGAAGGCCAAGTGTCCCGTGCAGGGAGGGGCATGCCAGAGGTACCTCTGTAGCAGCAGCAGATGTGGGCTGTGCCTCTTTTGGGTGGGAAGGCCAAGGCAAAGCAAGGGCTGGGCTGCAGCTGCTGCTGCTGTGTGAGCCCTGCTGTGGTGTGGGCGCTCCCAGAGCCGTGGCTGGGGCTGGGCTGCAGCTGCAGCTCTCTGTCCTTTTGCAGATTATTACACGTGTTGGCCAAAGAATGTCTCTCTTTCTGTTGATGTGCTGACCCATTGCCTGCGGTACATTTGTGATTATGACTCAAGGGGAGAATGGGATTTTTTGGATTTACCAATACCTTATTCTCAAGTGGCATGACTTTTCTCTTCTGTAAAGTCACACATAGCAGTTTTCAGAAGCATTTCATTCCATAATAAAAGGAAACATTGCAGGCTCAGAGCCATCTTTAGAATCTTTAGGGTTCTGATGGATGGGCTGTGGCAGAAGAGATGAATATTCTGAAACTGGTCATAGGGAGAATATCTTTGTGTCCAACTTCCTCAATGGAACAGAAACAGTACTTGGTTGTCTGGCTTTTCCTGCCTTTTGGGTTGTTTTTTTTCCCTACTCTCCCGATTTACAGATTTTTGCCACTGATCACGAATGTGATCCTGGAAATACCCTGGCTGCGTAAATGTTTGCCTGGATAACACAGATGGGGCAGCAGCAGAGGGCTCTGAGAAGCAGCACCTTGTGATGGGCTGTGTGAGCGGTTGGCTGGGGTTGCTGAGACTCCCAGGCAGAAATGTGTGCTTTGTCTGTGGGTTTGCAGCACACAGCCCTGGGCAGGGCTGGGAGCGGGCTCTGCCCTTAATGGCAGCTGTGCTGGCAGCAAGGAGAGCCCCTGGCTTTGTGCTGGCTGATTTCTCACAGCTCTGGGATAAGGCAGGGTCAGAGCGTGAGGACACGTCCCCTCACTTGGTGTCTTCTGGTTTTCTGTGTTCCCCTTTTGTCTCAAAGGTCATTTTGTAAGAGCTTCAGTTTCACCTAGGCCCCCTGAATCCTGAGTTTAAAAGGCTTGTCATGTGAACCATGGGGGCAGTGTTCCCTCCTCTGTTCTCCATGTCCTTTGGGAGTGGAGAAGGAGTTATTGTATCCCTGACATGACTCCAGCAAAATAGTGAGTGATCTTTGAGTTCCTTTCTTTCTGTTTTTCTGCTCAGGGCAATGTTGGTGTTGCCCCTGATTCTTCAGGAGGGGAGCCTGTGAACAGAGCTGCAGCAGAGGAAGCTTCATCTGGCACTAAGAGCTGCAGGAACAGTTCCCAGGAGCCCGAGGAGCCTGGTAAGGACAGAGCCCACACTGGTTTAGAGAGCTGTGAGATGGCTGCTCTGAGCAGAGTTGGTGCTTCCTGGTGCCTTTAGTTCAAACCCTGCACGGGCACAACGTGCCTGAGCCCTGCCCTCCACGCTTCTCCAGAGGCTCTGACCCTGAGTCCTCTGCTGGGGCAAGAGAGCAGGGAATAAACCTGACCTTGTGGGAGTTGTGTCACCAAGCCGGGTGTCCCAGTTTTGTGCTGAAGTTGGTAGGTAAATTTGCTGCAGGGTGCTAGGGGAGGCCAGGCTGAGTGACTCTTGAAGGAACAGGGGAAAAAAAGAGCAAAAAGTCAGGGTGGAAGTGCAAATCACTGACTAAATGTAGTAACAGTCTGCTGGTATTGGTCCTGACCCACAAGAAAAACAAGGAACACAACATCAGAGGCCAACCAGTTGAAAAATCACAGTAACACCAGCATCAGAAGGAAAAGCTTGAATGACCCCTGATTAGAGAGGCCTAAGAGGAGAGAGAGAGCACTGTGGATCCATCCCTTAGCCAAGCTGGTGCAGCCTGCAGGCCTCGTAGGGAGCTCTGTCCCTCCCAGCCCTTCCTGCCAGAGCTGATGGTCGAGTTGCAGCAGCTGCTGCTCACTGCAGAGGGCAGTTTGTAGATGCCAGGTAATGGAGCTGGTTCATGACTCAGCTCCCAGCACCTTCAGCTTCAGCCATTTCAGTGAGGACTGAGGTCTCTCTGTCAGCACAGAGAAAGAACAAGGCTGGGCTTCCTTGTGGCAGCTGGGACTGTGTTTCAAGCTCTTGTGGGTGCCCTTTGCATTGTGAGTGCTGAGACTTTATCGAGATACTTCAATGTGTTGAAACACACTTTTGAACACTTGGAATGGTCCCTGTTCTTTTAAGGGCAGATTGCTTCCAGCTGCCAAGTGAGAGTCTGCCTTTCAGGCCGTCTTTGACAGCCCCTGGTAGAAGGACAATTGGTGCCCAAGGGAAAGGTGCAGAAGGGCCAATACTGACTGAGCGTTCCCTTTGCTTCCCAGATGCCATCTGACCAACATCTCCAGGAGGGTTGCCCTGCATGGCAGGAAGAGACAGGGAGAGCCTGTGACCATCGGGCAGGTAGAACTCCTCTGTTTGTAGATATGTTTATAGATTTCTATGGTTCTATTTATTAGTGGTTATAGTTCCATTTATAGATGATAGTGTTCTGTTTACATGGGCATATATTGATAGATCTGTACAGTTAAATGTGTATACAGTTAGAGAAGTGATATAATTATATTTTTTAATTCATATACATGTATATCTACATATGTAAATGAAGTTAGATTTATAAATGTGTATAGTTAAATGAAGTTAGATTTATAAATGTGTATAGTTATATAGTAAGAGGAATAGGAATGTTTAGATGGAGACTCTGATGGATAGGTTGATGTTTGTGTAGGCCTAGGCTGCGTTTGTATCTCTTTCCCCCCTCGGCTGCCTTTTTCACCTCTTGCTTTTCCCCCGGTGCCCCCTGTGTCCCCTGTCCCTGTGCTGGGTCCGAGCTGGCGGCCGGGCCGGGCGGAGCAGCACTTCCAGCCCCGGCTGTCCCTGGAGCGGTGGGAGCTGCCGCTGGCCCCAGGCACTGTCCCCTGAGGAGCTGCTGAAGGACGGTGAGACTGAGGGGGCTGAGGGGGCGGTGGCGCCCAAGGGACAGTGACCCTGAGCTGCTGCTGGGGCTGAGGGCTGTGGGGCAGCCGAGGGCCATGGTGGCACTGAGGTGACGGGGAAGTGGCACAGGCTGATGGGGTGGCGGGTCTAAGGGGACGGGATGGCTCAGAAGGGACTGAGGGGGGTGAGAGGACTGTGAGGGGCTGAAGAAACTGAAGGGGGCTGGGGCTTCACCGAGAGCATGGCGGGGCTGAGGGGATGGAGGGGGCCAGCAGGGAGCACAGAGGGCTCCTGGACTGCAGCTCTGTCAGGCCTTGGAAGCAATTCCAGAGGCTCCACTTTTGCCCCAGCTGCAAGGAAGACCTTGAGGACAGCCAGAGACTGACGGGAGGCAGCAGGGAGGAGCTGAAGGCCAGCAGCAAGAGCAGTGAACGGGGACCCGCTGCTGCCAGCCTGGAGAGAGCCCGGGTGAGGCCACAGGCCCGGGCAGGCAGGCTGGGGCTGAGGCTGCCGTGGGCTGCGGCCGTGGGCACTGCCCGGCGGGGCAGGAGCGGGCCCTGCCCGTGCTGGGGCTGCTCAGCACAGCTGCCCCGGCTGGCACAGGGCTGTCCTTGGGCAAGGCAGCTGTGCCGGCCGGGCCCGGCAGCTGTGCCGGCTCTGCCGGGGCTGCGGGACAGTCCCGCCGCGGCTGCACTCACCACAGCCTGGCCCGCTCGGCTGCTTTCTCTTTCCGACCCTCCTGGGGAGGCTCTGACATTTCCTCTTTCCTGATGGAAGTGCAGCTGCTGCCAAGGGAATCGTCCCCATACTCACTCAGTGTTCCCTTTGCTTCCCAGATGTCCCATCTGCCTGCTGTCGCTGTCCAGGAGAGCTGCTCTGCACGGGAGGAGGAGACCGAGGGAGAGGCTTTGAAGATGGGGCACCTGGGATCCCTCTGCTTGGAGCTCTGTTTAAAGATACACAGACTTGCACGTAGCCACAGTTTATTATATGTGTATTTCCATATTTAGGTTGCTATTTGTATATGTTTATTTCCATGTGTATATTCTTATATTTACGTATATTTATTTTGTTATGAATGTATACTATGTATATTTTTTTTGAAATTACATATATGTGTATAAACTTATCTATGTATACATGGATATTGTTATATCTGTGTTAATTTCTATTTCCTGTGGGTAAAGTTGTATAGGTATCTCTTTTGATATAATTTTTATTATATGGCTTTTAAAATAGGAATATTGGTATTTGTATAGGTATATAAGTCTATTTTTATATGCATATTTATCTGTTTCTGGATGTAATTCTATTTACATATCTATGGAGATATTTTTCTATTCGTAGATGGGCTTAATCCTTGTAGTAATATGTAATAAATTAAGTTTAAACACCTAATTGTTCTTTGTGTATAGTGAGTTGTTGTGGAGGTTGGCAATAAATTAACTGAAGTTGGTATTTGTATAGTATTACATAGACAGGTTGTAATTATCTGATAAATTCCTGGTTTTTACCTAAATTGAGATTTGTATATTTTTATATTGTCAGCGTGGGTGTTGCACTTTGTAATGAATGACATTTTTAAACTGAAATTGATTCTCGTGTATTTGTGGCTCAGCAGTGTGGCTGTAGCAATCTGCAAGAAATGCTATTTGTTAGCTGCAATGAGTGTTCTGTGATTTGTGCTACCCAAAGCCATGAGCAGATGTAAATGCTGGAGGATTTTGGTCATGCAAATCTCCAGCCATGCCCAGCACATGCCCCACCTGCACTCAGGCTGGGCAAGGGAAGCGCAGATTTGGGCTGGCAGCAGAGCCCCACGTTGGCTCAGAACTCACTGCCGAGGCTGCTGAGAAAACTCCAGGGCTCCACTGAGAGTAGAACTCCAAGCAGGAGCAGCCCTGGCAGGAGAAATCATTCACAATGAAGAAAAGAAAGAAAATGTGGCAAACAGATGTGGGGATACTCTGTGAGGCTGATAAAATGCTCTGAATCACACCTGCCTAGGCATGTCTTCTGCATAACGGTTTTGTTAAAAACTGAGCACCTCCCATGAAATACAGATTGCACTTTCCCCTTCACTTACCTTGCTCTGTGAGTGGAGACATTCTCTCCTTATCACTGAGAATTTTTGCCCTTCAGCACCTCACATTAGATCAAAGATGATGTACTGCCACTTGGCACCATCAATGAAAACAGCCCTGCCCTCGTGGCAGTGTTTGCAAAGTCTTCCCTCCTCCTGTCCCCACATGTGACAGAGGAACCATCCCCTTCTGTCCAAACTGTGCCTGGGCTGAGTGAGGGCTCCAGGAGCTCAGGAGGTGCAAGAGCACCGCACGTGGGAAGGTTTAGCAAAGCTTCCTAAGCACCAGTAAACTCTGCGTTTGCCAGTCTTGCCCTGCAAGATTGTCCTACTCAGGAATGATCTTGGAGGACACTGTGCCTCCAGCTCACTCAAGTAAAGTTTGTTTTCTTCAAGGCTTGAATAGAGGAAAATGAAAATTGTGATTTTTAGAGTGAAATTTGGGGGTTGGTGCAGCTGGGTTTGCTCCACTATTTGCTGTGGAAAGTAGGGTAAAAGCTTTAAATTCCCAGCAGAAACTACCAGCCCACACAGACCTGAATGAGGCCCGGGTGGGCTTGCTGCATGCTGGTCCAAGGGAAAAGCTGGAACAAAGTCCCCTTTTATTGCAGATGGAGTCTGTACTGGTGCCTCCAGGGCTGTCTGTGGTAAGACACGGCAACCCAGCCAGAAACTCTGGATATGAGAGCTCCAGCAGCAACCTGCTTCTCCAGGGTGAGGGACGAGGCCAGCCCGAAAGCCTGGAAGGTGCTCTGGGCACTGGAGAAGGCCAGGCTGTCCTTGTGCAGGGATGGCCCTCAAAGGGGACCTCACACCTTGTGCTGCTGACCTTCCACAAAATGCTTCTTTTGTCCAGCTCTTGGAAAAGCTCCAGCCAGCAACAATTCCTGCTGCTCACACCAGCCCTTTCCAAGCAGGAGGAATTTCAGCAGCCGCCTGACAGCTTAGTGGCAGGAGAATAAATTACTCAGCTGAGCATTATCAACTCTGTCAGAAGCCACATCCTCAGCCCCTCATCTCCTCCAGTTGTCTCTGACATGGAAGAAGCAGCAGGAAATCTCGTATCCTGGAAGGGAAAGCAGAAGGAGGAGAGGCAGTGGCCAGTCCCTGGGACCTTGGGAGCAGTGAGAGCCATCCAAAACAGGATCTGCTGGGCTGTGGAGATAAGAGATAATGCTCTGTGTGAGACTGGAGCTGTCTGTCAAGGTGAGCATGGAAATCTGACCTTGCAAAACAGAGGAAAAGGTGTCCTTGGGTATTTGCCAAACTTGGAGGAGCTCTGAGCCACCTGGTCTAGTGGAAGGTGTCCCTGCCCCTGGCAGAGGGGTTGGATCTAGAGGATCTTTAAGGCCCCTTCCAACTCAAGCCTCTCTGTGAGTCTGAATTACAAACCCACAATGACAAAGAGAACACAGCAAACCTGTTTCCCTGCTGCATTATTGGAGGTGTCTGCAGTCACTTGTGTCACCTGGACACTGGTTTGGATCTGGAGAAATTTTCATGATCCCACAGTATTTCGGTGTGACTTTCCTGGTTCAGGGCCCCAAAAGATGCCAGAACAGATTATCTGCAAGCACAGAATTGGTTAAGCTGCCTGTGAACCTGATGGAAGAAGTGTATTCATGTTATTGCAGCGTTTACGCTGTACAGGTGATATTTGGTTTCCATTTTGAAGATGCAATGTTCTTGCACAATGCTTGTATATGCAGAAATACTGGCTTTAAATACTAATTCCATCCTCACACAAGGATTTGTAATCCATAGAAATGTTTAACACGGAGCCATATTAGCTTTGGGCTTGGTGATATGGGTTGTTTAAAGTGTGTGATGAGTAATGGCAGCTCTAGCAAATACCACTCTTGTTAATTTGGGTCTGCCCTTTTTCAACCCTGTTGCATAGAAATCACTTCTTTACAGGAGAGACTAAATGAAATTCCTTCATACAGATGAAAATTGTGCAATTCAGGCTGATTACAGGGGAAGGTTTCTGTTATTGTGAAAAGACAATCTAGATAACCTGTTTGCTGTACATCCTGGACGGGCTTTGCAGTTAAGAGTGAAAAGGAAAAAGACATTTCTCTTAAGAAGTGTCTTGAAAGAGCTTTTTGTATTACCAGAAGCAGCTACATTGATATTGACCTCCACAATTAGAAATGCACAACAACTACTTAGGTGACTTAATCTGGCCATGATTTTTAGCAGCAATGCCAAAATCTCATCAAATATGTTGCTATCCTTTAAACAAGGAAGGAGAGCACCAATACCAACAATTCTCATCAGCCTTCTGGGTTGGAAAGACCATTTAATTTATGCTCCCTTAGCTTTCAGCCTAAACTCTGCTGTGCAGACCTTAGGTCTGTGTTGGACTTTATGAACTTCTTGAGCATCAACTCAGGTGCAAACCTGCTACAAAACCCTTCAGGCACCGCACTGATTTAGAGTGGCAGGACTTCACTCTTCCAGCACAGAATTTTTTTACTTGCTCCTGCAAGTAATTTCCAGAGTGGAAGTGAAATCAGTGCCTTGCTATCTGGATGTGATCGGATTTTCCTCCTGTCCCAACAGACAACAGGGAAAAAGATTTGTTTCTATTATACCATTACATCTAAATCTTTGGTTTGAGAGCAAAAGGAAAATGCCCGTTTAAGAGGTAATTTCTGCCTGGACTTTTTGGCATGAGGACAAACTGTGATGTGCTAGCAAGAGCAGCACTGTCCCTGTGGGTGCAAACCCCCTGAAGGATGAACAGGCTGCTGTCACAGGGACCACACCTGCAGCATGAAAACCCACTGTGCCATTAACTCGATGCAAACTAAACACAAGTGACCCAGCTCTGCATCCTCAGCAAGGACTTGCCTCTGCAGAGATGTTACTGACAGACTCAGCTCTTGTTTGCAAGTGCTGTTAAATTGTCACAGAAATCTACCACCCCTCCCTCTCTTGTCCTCCTTGGCATCCAGCTGCTGAGCTGCTGCTGCTGAGAAAGAAGAGGCAGAGTCCTTCAGGGCAAACGGGGACTTTCCAATGGCCAGAAACTTCCTCCTGTCTTTTGTTTTCATTGACAACAGAGGGGTTTGTCTTCAGTCCCTGTGTCAGCAGGGAAACTGCGCCTGCCCATCACACCTAGGATCTGAACAACCTGGATTTTTATTGGTGTAAAACCCAGGGTGACCTGACCTTCTGCAGGAATGTGGAGAGAAGAGTCAAAAGGGATTCCTGGAATGTTGCAATGATAGTGGTATTAAACATATATAGATAAAGATATAGATAAATAAAAGCTCATAAAAGCACATGGAACTGATGTAAACCTAATAAAAAGAAGCATTTTATTGTAATAAAGAGTGAGGGTTGCAGATCACAGTGTGAGAAATAGCCACTCACTTTTCATATTTAGGAAGGTTTATTAAACCTTATCAAAAAGGTTTAATAAACAAGACAAGGTTTAATAAACAAGACAACACAAGACTGAATAAAGAAAAAATGTTACAGCACCGGCAGCAAAAGATTTTCTTCACCATGTGCTCAGCCCCCTCACACTGGAGACTTTTGCCTTTTTAACCCTTTAACCCCTCCCAAAGTTCTGTCCATCAACCCTTTCTTCACTGCCCACTGGTGGAGATCTCTTCCTCAAATCCTGATTGAGGGTCAGGTGTCGCCATAGCAACAAGCCAGCCCTCCCAGATGTCCCAACCCCAGCTGTCCCTTGATAACCGCACGAGGGGTACAGCATAACTATAAATCTATAAACTTTTCTTAACTTATATACATGATATTTATCTATTAATTGTGAGAGTCAATCATCACATCACTCATCTATCACAAGAGGAAAAGAAGTTTCTGGTGGGAGGGACACTGGTTTTAAAGGTAGGACCAGCTCTTGAGGTTTGATTTGTTCCCCGTTTCAGAGTACAAGGAAGTCATGGTGTTCCAGAGTAGAAGCTGGTGCCAAAAGTTTGAGAACAGGGTGTGATAAGATCACCAGTGTATTTTATCTGTATCTAGGAAGAAGCCCTGCAGAGCTTCTTTTTGGCTTTGACTGAAAGTAGAAGTCCTGTTTTTACCAAGAATTTTGATCTCTTGGTGATATCCTGGTTTAGGGCACATTTGTTAAAGAATCTGCAAAGGAGGGCCCCTCCAGAAAGCAAAACCCACACAGCCCCTCCCCCCAGCCGGTTCGGGAAAAAATTCCTTGGAGAGAGGTGGAAAGAACCTGTTTATTTGACAGACACAGCACCCCCCAGCACACAAAATGAACAATACCCGATGACACCACTTTGAGAAAGATGGCAAAATCAGAAAGTCTCTTTCGGGGGGTGGTTGCTCTGTTCTCAGTCCCTCTGGCGCTGGGGCAGGTGCTGCAGCCGAACCTTCGGTGTTCCCGGGTCCCAGTCCGGAGCAGGTTCGAGATGGTCACAGAAACAGGAGAGGAGAAACAGTCCAAGAAGCAGTGTCGACTGTTTAGCTAGAACTAGCTAATAAGCAGAGGCCAAAGCAGAGCAGAAGCAAGAGCAGAAAAGGGAGCAAGCGAAAGCAGCAAGCAAAAGCAAGAAGTGAAAAACAGCCCTATGTACCGCTCGTCTCTGTGTTCCTGATAAGAGAAACCCAAACAAAACTTCCACTCTTCAGAGCCGGTCTTAAAGGCACAGAACAGATGAATGGGGATATACAAGCATTATAACGTCACCCCAGGACAGGTGGTTTGGAGGAAGAAAAAGAAAACAGAAAACCACCTGAAGTCTACCTTGAGGTGAGGTGTATCACAGAGGGCTGAGGGCTCACCAAGGCAAGAGACCCTCCTGTAATTTAAACTGTTCTTTCAATAATAACAATAATTTCTCAGTACATGTTGATCTCAGCAGGCACTATATCCTCTTTTATTGTTCTGGCCTTTCACATATCACTAAGGAAAGATGAGGCTGTGTCATTCCCATTTGGATTTTTAATTCTTCAGAAGTCAAAACTGAATTCAAGTTCATTAACACTGCAATTTACATACTTCTAAAATCTTGTAACCTTTTATATTTGCCTGGAGATTTGAGCTTGTTCCTTGGCAAGAAGAAAAGACTACATATGGTAGTAATCTTTTTTGATATGAAACAGTTTTCAACAGAAAATGGGGGAAAATGGCTTTGAATACATCTTTACTTGGAAGAAAGGCGGCTGCTGCAGCAAATACTTACCAGGACAAAAAGGCATGAGCTGTCATTCTTTATGTTGTTGTGTGTGCATGAAATACTGTTACTAAGCCTCTGTTTTCAAGACTATAAAACCCACATGCAATGAGAATCTCTATTTAATCTCCTCACTAGCACTTGCAAACAACTTATGCTGGCTTCCGAGAATCCTGTTTAATTATTTTAATGCTTCAATCATTCCTGTAAATGTTCAAAAGCCATTAACCATAGCATTCAGTCTCTCGCACATGTTTGGTCTTGAAGGAAAACTTTTTACTAATTTTTTTCCTATCTCTTTTAAAACTCACTGTGTTCAGTTAACATCAAGTGCTAGAAATCCAAAGCATATGGGAAAGCACTATTTATTGTAGCAAACATTTATGTTGTCAGAACATGTCCTTTAGATAAAATCAGAATTTCCAAGGACTCTATCCTCTCCCTCTCTCCCTTTCTCTTTCCTTTTCCTCTTTTTTTTACCTTTTTCCTTCCCCTTTCCCATTCCCTCTTTACTCCTATTGTCTCTTTTTTTCACAGAGAGAGGTTTTTATAACCCAACCCCTTCAAAGGGATTTACCAGCCCTTCATTAACTCTGCCAGCTGCTGTTTGAAGGTTTTCTCTCCATTCTCCGAGAGGCATCTCTGCACCATCCTACCCCTGCAGACGCTCTTGCTGTCACAGCAGAGGCTGCCACAGCACTGCCAAGAGCAACTGTGCAGCCAGAGCTGCAGAATTTGTCACTGCTGGCCTGAAAGTGCCAGCCCCGGATGGAAATATCAGTAGGAGCTGACGCTCTCCCTCCCCGTGCTGACAAATCCCTGGAATCCCTCCTGCTGGGCTCTGTGGCAGCACTGCCAGGGGAGGCAGAGGATGTGACAAATCCTCAGGGACACCTCGGGCTGGCTCTGGGCAGCAGCACCTTCCCTTGGCCCATGGTCACTTCTGCAGACAGGTATGGCCCCGCTCCTCAAAGCACTCCTTGCTTTTTGGGGGAAATCCCTTCAGCTTTAGTCATTCAAGGCTCTGAAAGGGCCCAAAGACTCAACCCTCTTTTTCTGAAAAAGCAGATGATGGGCAGTTCTTCAGCCCATGGAATTAAAAAATAAATTCCTTTGACCTAAGTAGCCTCCAAGTACATATTTTGTGAGGGAATTACTTTCCCACACATGGTGCGCTTTCCTTCTTTCACTGCTAACAAAATCCCAGTGTTTGATGCAAACAGCCCCAGGGTATTTGCATGAATAGTTCACAAAATTGCTCACAATCAACCTCTTGAGAAAAGCAAAGTGTGTTTTCTAATGTAACCAATTAGCTTGAGTTTTGAATGTTTTGCATTTGCAACTGAGGCCCTGTAAGCAATTCTAATTGTTGTCAGTAGGTGAGGTATGTTGTAGTGTGTTGTTAAGTTTCTTGTGTTATTCCCCCAATTTATGTATTGTTCTCCCCTATTATGTGTAAAATGGTTTCGTTCCCCCTTCTTTCCCGCCACCATTAGCCTGCCAGCTAAGTTGCTATAGTAACCGCTATTCATAGTTGCCGATATTTAATTGCTCCTCCCCTGGTTTCCCTTATAAGTGAAAGTCGTTTCCTCCCTGGGTTAAGTCAATCACCCCCTTTCTCCTCCCAGGTTTCGAGAACCTTCTTCTCTCTGGGGGTTATGGTTGGCTGCCGCCCCGGAGCCCCTCCTTTGCTTAATATTAGTTGGTTATTTAGGTATGTCAATTATGTTTAGGACCTCAAAATATGTATTATTATTGGCTAGCTGGGTTTCCCTACTTTTTCCCCCCTTTTTCCCTTAAAACCCTGTGTGGCCCCCTGTTCAGGGCCATTTGCTGGGTGTTTCCCCTCCTTGATGGTGCCTCTGTAATAAAACCGACAGCCTACTTCCAGCAAGTGGTCGCCTCCTAATTCGTCTCACACTCGTGCCGCTCCGAGCTACCTCCCAGCTCAGCCCAAGGCCAAGACGCCAAAGGGGGCTGGTTTTATATGTGCAGGGGTGCTGGCCTTCGCCCCTCACTAGCTAGCCGGATTCCGGGGCTCAGTATGCCCTCGCACAGAGGTACTTCTGAACAAAAAAATAAGTTTTACATGAGATTTCCTAATGGATAATGGTCATAAAAAAGAATGGATGTTTGGAGAGTCTGTTATTATAATGTGGTATGTTCAAGGTGTGACGCACACACACACACACACACACACACACACACACATGTACACACACACTCTCTCTCTATCTCTCTCTGTTGTACAAAGAGTGTACAACATCTCTTCTTTATACTTCTGTTTTATAAATACATAGTTCTAAGAATTTATAACTTTTATTTAGCTTGAAAGCTCAAAGACTCAGTATTAAACACCTGTCTAGCCTCCTGGCCCTCCATTCTGGCCATCCAGGGCCATAGGGTGCCACTTCAAAAGGTATTTTTCAGACAACAGTAACAGACACAGGCCCCAAGGCACCAACCTGCCCTCTTTGTGTATTATCAGCAATAGAAATTAGTTCCTTCCAGTTCCCAAATGTCAAAATGTGTGTATTTTTGCATGGAAACTATGATGACTTTTGCTGGTATTTTTAACATTTCACAGGGCGAAACATGATTAAGATTTCTGAGGTTTTGTAAAAGAGAGATGCAAATGTCACAGCAAGCATAGCAAGGATGAAGGTTTAATCAGCCTGAAAAACCTTCTCTTACTGAAGTATCCATAGAATCACAGCTTAATGCAGAGTGCCCCGGTACCACCTCACCCTGTCAATGAGCCATCCTGGAAATGCAGAGCATGCCAGCCCCAAGTCTGGTCCTAGTGCCCGTTCTTATGCACAATTGTCTCCAAAACCTGCAGCAGCATGCTAGGAAAATTAATCCACAAACACCAGAGGTTTATGTCCAAAAACGAGACAGAGGAGAATCCTTTTACTTTATTCGAATGGAGGGAGAGGCCATGGGGCATTCCCCTGGGATCTCTCGAATTTTTGGAGGACACAGCCTCCTTTTTATCCCAATTTCCGGTCCGCATTTCCCTTCTTTCTTTCCCCATTGGCTGAGGTACTTGAGAGGCACAGTCTCCCCAGTACACCTGATACCAAAGTTTTCCCTCTGATGTATAACCCTCTCTTTTCATTTTTAATTCTTATGGAATTTAGGGGTTTTTCTTCCCATTGTTTCTTTCATCTTTCAATGTCTAATTTTATTTATCAGCAAACCTAAAGTTTATTTGTAAAAGCAAATCTCCTTTTCCGTTCACCAATCAGTGGAAACCTTCCCATTGTTAGTTTTATCTACCAGCAGACCCACAGCTTGTCCGTAAAGACAAATGCACTATTCCTCTCACTAGCTATCCCATAACTTGCCTTTCTGTGGAAACACAGGTTTCAGTTGCCCACCTTTCAGAGACAGAAGCCTGCCAGACCAGGTGGAGCATTCAGCAATGTCTACTTGAATTATCTAAAGTTTTCAGTCCAGAAGCCCAAGCCTATGAAGGGTGATTCGTCATTTAATTTCCTATATTCAAAACTGATTATTCAGATCTACTCATGAGACTGTTCTCATGGTCTGCTGAGGTCATGGAATGGTTTGGAAAGCAAACTAAGGAACAAGGCACAAAGAAAAATATATTTCACAGGGCCAGGGAGAAAATGCTAAGGGGGAAAAAGGGCAATTTTGTTTTTATGGCACTGTTATTAGCTATAACTTGCAATTGCTCTGGGTACTTAATAGTTTATTCAGTTTGAGAACTTGAATCAAAAGTTTATTACTTCATTCCTGAAGCTGCACACTTGAAATTCTTCAAGTTTGTACATCCCCGGTGAATCCTGTATGCAAAATACTTGAAAACACATTCTTTATCAGAAAGGAAAAATAGATTTAAGCATCGCTGCAAGCATTTTGAAAATTCATAAATTCTCAAACTACTAGGTTAATTCCTGAGACTATTTTTACCTTTTGCTCCTGTGCTCTTTGTTGTCTTATTTCAAATTCTGTTACTACCTGAAACCTACATTAATCCTATCTCACTGCAGTGCAATAATAAAGCAAATAATTACCTAAGGGATGAAAAGAGTCTATTCCTCACTATCTTGCATAAGCATGAAAACGGAACATTTCAGGAACATCAACAACTCATTTCTCTTAATAGTACCCAAAAATCTTGCCCCACCAAAAAAAGCAGCAAGCTTTAAACACTCCACAAATTCTGGCTGAAGTAAGAAGCTCACAAAGGGCACTAAGCCAGGGAGACATGTGCACACCATCACTTCATCTCACAAAAATGAACCTGTTTCTCACCATCAGCCAGTTCATAGACCCAAGCTCCTTCCCCAGCCCCATGTGAAAGCCATGCCAAGGCACAGGAACCGGGAAGTGTCCCAGGATGCAGAGATAATGCTGCCAGCAGCACTGGCTCAAACACACTGAAGTTAAGCGGTTGCTGTACAGCAGTTTCTTCAGACTGCTAGGTTTTGTGGTTCTGGCTGCATTTTTCACAACAGCCACTTCAGTACAGGACCTGGTGTAGTGAAAAGTTCTGGAGCTCTGTTTCCTGTCTTGTAAATTCTATTTCTCTTCTTCTTTAAGACATCCACAACTTGAGACACCTCAGGAGGCAACACTTAATTGCAACCAGTTCCAAAGTAAGCTTGTAAATTATGTTCTATACTTACATTATGTACTATGGGGATTTCAAAACTCTAAACTGTATTTTTTCAGTTAAAAATGCCTGCCAATTAAAAAGCTGAAACTTGGCCAGTTTTAACTCCAGAGGAGAATACTCTCTGTCCCAGACCACCATCCAAACACACCCTTGCTTGGGTACATACAGCTTTTGTACCTTTTGGGTATCTTGAGTGCAGAATTAAAAGATCCAAGAACAGGGTACAAATACAAACACTTGTGTAAACAACTAGAGGCAACTAGGAAATTGTTAGGTTTTTTAAATTTTATAGGAAGAATTAACACAGCAGTAGTAGAAATCACCTTTCTACAGAAGCAGCTCTCACAACTAGCTCGCTTAAGACTGCACCACAAGTAGTTACTAGGTGTGAAATCCAGTTGTTACATGCCACCAATAGCATGTGAAACTGCTGTAGGAAAATACCACAGACACATTTTCTTCTCTTTTTCTTTCGGTTCCAAAGAGAGTCATAAAATCTGTCTGACTCCCTGGGTAGCGAGGTTAACACTGAAAATACTGACCAGCAGAAGTGATTGCAATCACACTCTATGAAATAAACAGGGCCAGGAGACTTCTTCTCCTTTATAATGCCTCTATTAAAAGTGATCAGCTCAGGATTGGGCGGCTCGGCAGAGCTGCAGTCCCTGTTGCGTCTCCCAGGGCGACTCAGAGGAGGAGGATATGCGCAGCTCTGTCCAACAGGGGCAGAGCCGGGGAAACCAGTCCTCGTGGGAGCTTTTTAGGGCTCGATGTCCCCGTCAGATGTTGATTTGTCGGTGCGTTCCCCCCTCAGTCTCGGCGCTGGGGACGACTCCCTTGGTCAGGGCGAGAGGGACTCCGCATCTCTGCAGGCTCAGCACTTGGCTCCTCATGTCCAGACACCACTTTAGTCTCTCAATTCTTATTTGGCTCGTTGTTTTTGGGGTTTTCTCGTTGCATCTCGAGTCGGGGTCCCACAAAGCATTCTGGACTTTGGAGTCACTTTGCATAACCCCCCCCACCCTCTCTGGTGTCTTCACTATGCTAGGAAAAGAACACCTTAGCCTCGGGGAAGGGCCATTACCTCGCCCTAGTCAGGGCTTTTTACTAATACAAAAGAAGAGATAAGCCTTAACGACCCGGTATTACAATAACAAAGCACTAAGAATCCTGGCAGAGACCGACCCGGCGGCGTCCCTGCAACTCCCTCCCACAAAAAAAACATTAACTGAATTTTTGTTCATAACACTCTTGATCGATGTTATCAACAGGGCGGTGATCGCTCTTAGGTGTCTTCTGATGACTCGGGATAATGTTGATCATCATGCTGGGTGTGTCTGTTCATAAGCTAAGTGCCGATTGTTCTCCCGCAGCCTTCAGGAATTTCGGAATTTGAATAGACGTCTGCCTCTCGGGCTGCTTGTGGTCAGAGACTCGTTTGGATTTTGCAATCTTTATAAAACACATGTTTTTATAGCATGAATTATTTCCCAACATATATTACAACACCACTACAATCTTTCAGAGAAGAAAGCAATCGCACAGATCAGTGTATGGTCAATTTGCCCCCTAATTCTCATAAAGTCCATCTACTCTGGATACCCTTTGTATTTTTGTTTCTCAGTCATCACAGAACTGAGAGCTGCAAGAAAAAAATAAAGAAATATGAACAATCCTTGGGTAAGGGAAATACTGTACTGTCAGGAACTAAAAATAGTTGATAGCATCTGTATCAGGCAATTTTTTTTTACTCTCTACCAGTGTCCATTTCAGGCATCCTGTTAGCATGACTTAAAATTTTGCAGCTAATGCAATTGGCTGCAATTTGAGATACCTACAAGAAAAAAAACCTTACCAGACTTTTTTTCCCACTCAAGTGACAGGTGCAAATTACAAAATGAAAGGGCCTACAGAAATATAAAATTTTCTAATTTTAGAAAAATATAGTATTAACATCAGATTCCAAGGGGATAAAGACATCTGCTGGGAGCAGCAAGGAAATGCTCCCAGAAATGTTTTCTAGCCTGAACTTCTTTTAAACTTCTTTTAAAATGTGTGAATTACTGAATGCAAGAGCCATTGGACTTTGCAGCTTCTGTTATTAACAAAAAGTAAGCTAATAACTTGTGTTTATGAAGACAGTAATTGGACTTCAATGTTTTTGAGACAGCTTCTGAGCAAAATACAAAGAAACTACATTACATGTTAGTAAATGCAGCATTTAGAATAGCAACTAAATAGTCCTATCTCATAGTTAAATGTTCAGTTCTTCATAAATTGTGATCAAGTCCATGAAATGCAGTACTTAATCAGTTAAATCCCACCTACACCTAAGACATCCATCTACACCTGCATGTGTAACTAATATTTTCCACTCCACTCTCTACCCCTTCTCTCACCACAGTCCTCAAGCCTTCAGCCAGGCACAAGCCAGCTTCTCACCTCAACTGCTGTTTGCAATTACGAAGCACCTGTTGGTAATTACCTGAGCACCTGCCCCATCCACAGCAGCTGTAGGTCCCTGACTGCTGGGAGAACAGGTCTGAAGTGCACATCCAAACACCACCACCACCACCCCCCCAACACACACAAAAAAAAAATTACGATTTTTCTAAATAATTTGAGACAACTAAAAGATTGGGACATGAAGGGACTTGTTTATCCCCTTTAGGCCAATCAAGAAAAAGTTTATATCCTTCTCTGTAAAGGGAAGACAGGGGGGTTTTTCTTGAAGCAGAAGCATGTTTTATCAGCCCAGTTTCCTTCCTCATTTGTCCCTGTTCCCCAGGAGGCCATTCACTAGGCAGATATAGAAATATCTATGTCTGAAAACACATCTACATGAGTGCATAACTTGCACTGAGTGCATGACTTGCACTGGAGCAATTTAAAGCATAGATTTTATTGCACAAAGATGCAGAAATCTGTTCTAGAAGAGGTACATCTTGTGGAATTGTAAGGACCCTGACAGCACATCTGCTACCAAAGCAACAATTCCTGCTCTGCAGTGGCTTAAGCAGGCTGAGATGGAAGTGTTTCTTCATCAATGCATAAACCACAACAACGTAGTGGTGACAAGCCTTTTTTCCAAGTCTGACTGAAGGTTAGGGAAGCAGGTTTGCCTGCAGCAGGCACACAGAAACATGACACGTTTGCCTACTGTGCACCTACAATTTCTACACCATCATATCACTACTTGGTCACTCAGCAAGCTGACAGTGTATGACAGGTTATCCATCCTGCATAGAAAGTCACAGAAAGAAGAAGAGAGGAAGAAAACACAGAAGATGACAATGCAAAAAAAAGTTGGAGTGTGGCAAGGATTGAGATTGAGGGACAGAAATAGGAGACCATACCCTTGAACTGTAAAGTCCTGACAGGAAACTGCAAGTACTTCCATATATGAGTTCACCACTTCCATATACTGAGTTCCCAGGACAAAGAGATCTTAAGAAATTGGAAGAAGGAAGTATTGATTGAGGGTCACAGTTATGCTGAGGTTTAGCCTTTCAAAGGTTTGTTGCTTTTCTGAAACTGAAAACTGCAGGTGAGAAAGCCTAGGCAGAAATGGGAAGGAGAAGATATGTAAACATACTCATAGCTACATACAAGGACGGAAGCAGATTTCATCTTCACCAGGCTGAAGAGAGTGGTTTTCTTATTAGAAAAACAAAAGCCAAACCAACCCAAGTTAAATGTATATTCTCCCACTACATTTAGACATGACAGCAATAAAAATGCACTATAAAACTACTGCAGTAAATTAGTCAGTTAGGAACAATAAAAAGGACACAGGTTAATAGTATACATCTTTGGAAAGATATCGATGTTTGGAAAGATGAGCAATTACAATCTGCATCCCAGCTCATGCTCAGTATTTAATGCAATCTCAAATAACAATAAAGTAAAACACAACAGATGAGTAATGTTCCTACCTTCTGCTTTCCAAACACAGTTTTAAAAGATAGTTAATTGCAAAATCAGTCTCAAGTACGTTCGAGGCCTTGAGAGCTCTAGGAGCTTAATTAACAACAGAAACAAAAACTGTATCTTTATAACAAAGTTATAAAGATCACAACTTTAACATCATACATAGAGAATCCATTTCAATATCTTTGTAAAGCCAAAATTATACTATTGTAATTTGTATATAACACTCTATTTGTAATGTTGCTGAAAGAAGGCACACTTTTCTAAATACCTACAGAATTTGGTAACTGCTAAACGTAATTTACATTGGTCTGTACTATTGTTTACTCATCTTTCTGTTACACATAAATTTTGGATACATTACTGTGTACATCTCCAATTCTGACATTTTTTGAAATTAAAGCGAGAGCAGAAGTGGGCTAAATTAAGATACGTTGAACTTACGTATCAACATTTGCAGACGTAAATCAAATACACACATAAAGATTTTCTATGGGAAGAATGAAGGGAAAATTAAAATATGTATTGATAAGAATAATAAACACACTAGAAATGAAGAGCGTCAGCACCATAAGAGTGAGTGTATAAAATTGCACTCTGCATCAAGAGAACAGGATTCGTATTTCTTCACAGCCCTCTCCCACTGCATGCCCCTCTGCCAAGTGCAAGGGGCCTCAAGGACTGAAGGAAACACAGGGAGTCAAAGGGGACAGCTGCACCTACCTCACTGGGGACTCCTGGGAAAGCAGTTTCCTTGGGAATCAAGCGCCTCTCTTCCAAGGGCACTTCCCCAAATGTGTACATTTCTGGGGAACACCAACCCACCCCTAAGAAACCCTGTCAAGGCTGAATTGCTTGTGCTCCTTGCAGTGCAGGCACTCCAGCTGGAGCTCATCTTCCTTGCCTCGATCTCTTTCCACGCGTCGCTTCGGGCGCGCAGCCCCTGGCCCCTCCAAACACGAGCTGCCCGCTGCCTCTGCACGTGCCTGAGCTCCCGCCTGCGCTCAGGGCAGCAAAACCAGGCTGTTTCCAGCCAGGGAGCGGAGCCCTGCTCCCGCAGGAGGCTCTGGTGAGCCCCTTCCAGGATGCACCGCCGCGCACGCAGCACTTCTCCTGCCCACCCAGAACGCTCCTGGGACAGCAGGACACAAGCTGGCCGGCTCTGGGCTCAGCACACCCCAAACAGAGGGGCAGGAGGACGCAGTGGCTGTTCAGCAGCCCTGCCCAAGAGAGGTGGGAAGGGTGTCCTCCCTCTGGTCTCACTTGGTGGGTTTCTGACTGGGCCTGAGGCAGGGTCTGCCTCAGTTATGGGGACCCTGAAATACAGAACTTCCAGAACCACAGCCAAAGTCATTTTACTCTCTGACAGTGCTCCCTACACTGGCATGGTCGTGCCTCCAAGTCCTAGCCATTGCGCTGCTGCTGCTGCCTCTTTTGCTTTTAGGCACATGCAAAGCCCACTTTTGGGCTACGATGGTCTCTGCTTCTTCTCTTTTCCTGTCCCTGTGCAGGTGTTATAAATAAAGTAGGCTTTTGTAGGCAGGTTTATGAATTGTTAATGATGTAATTTTTTTAATGGTGTAAATTTTTTTCTGAATTGGTAATTAATGTAATAGAATGTTATTCCTAATTTATGTAATAAGTTATGAAGAAATAAGTTATGAGTCAAATGTACTGTAGTATGTATGTGTGCCCACTATACGATGGTAGTGAGATCTGAGTGAGGGAACTTTCTAGAAAGTTACCCAATGAGATGATAACATTAATACGTATTATGATTGGAAGACTAGCCAGCCTCAGAATTCCAGAAGCCTCAGAATTCCAGAATGACTGGCCAGGAGTGCATCAGCTTATGGACTACCCAGCAACCAGGAAAAGGACCATTCAACCAGTGGATTGAAAGCACACCAACCCTGTACCTTTAGGAGACTTTAAAACCTCCAGGTGCCTAGCACCTCATGTTTTTCTGGGGAACCCATGTCCAAGGAAACACCCTGCAAATGCCCCAGGGTTACCCTGAAGTCTCATCCTCAGTTGTCTTGCTTTTTAATAAACAGACCTTTTAAATAAACAGGCTTTTTAAAATATCTTGGCCCATTTTGCCTGTTTATATTCAAGAATGGAGCACTGCTGTGCTTTCAAGAAGTTCTGTTAAAACTTGCAAGCTCCTCTGGCCTCCATAGATGCATGCTGTGGAATCTCTCACAGCTGCCTTCAGAGCATCCTCAAGCTTGCTCCTCCAAACCCCAGGGTACCTTGAGCATGCTCAGCATGACCTTCAACTCCATGGTGCTGTGCAAATGAAGCAGCAGGGACTCTCCAGCCTGTTCCTCTGTGTCACTGCACAAAACACAGCACAGAAGACAAGCAAGGGCCTGTGTGTCTCACACTTCAGGTTTTGTGCCGCTTTGTCTCCACAAAGACCCAGGTAAAGTGAAGAAGCCAAACTGTTTATTAAATGGAAGCATAGCGGTGGAGTAGGCTGGGAGGAAAGAAAGTGGATGGGCAAGGTCTGAGAGCCAGAGACAGGGATCAGCATCAGCTAAGCCTGGAGTTGCAGTGGCACGGTGAGGTGGGGAGGTGTCCCCTTCTGTGTCTCTCATGGTCCTCTTCTAGGGACATTGGTTCTCTAAATTTGGAAGATGACCTCAGTTCTGCAGCTCCTTGGCAAAACTGAGCTTGAATATGCAGGTTGGAGCAGGATGGGCTGTCGTCTTTCCTGGGTGCCTGAAGGATTCAAAGAGAAAAGAACAGAGCCATGGCCAGAGCCAGGATCTGCGGGGACCCAAGGAGACCCTCCTGCCAGGGCCATCCCACGCATCCCATGGCTCTCGCCGTGGCCCAAAGAGAGCAGGAGGCAATGGATTCAGACGGAAGATGCTGGCCGCAGCTCCCACATGGGTCCCTGAAATTTCTGTGAGCTCTGCCCATGCCACCCCTCATCCGCACAGGGAGCAGAACACTCAGCAGCTGGGTCAGGGATTGTAGATCCCCCGCCAGCCCCTACTGACACCCTGCTGCCCCCACTCACCCTCACGGATGAGCTGGAGCTCTTCCTGCTGACTCGTCATTTTCCGCCGAAGATCACTGGCAAGACAGAGCCCGTGGCGGCGCCAGGCGGCACGGATGCCCGACACGGGCGCTGGCAGCCCTGCGGCCGCACGCCCTCCTGCCCCGCCAGGGCTCCTGCCGGGCCCCTGCCGCACGCTGCCGCCCGAGGGCACGGCTGCGGGAGGGCGGCGGCAGCGCCGAGGGCTGGCGGGGCTGCAGCGGCCCGGGCTCGGCTCCCGCTCTCAGGGCAGCGCTGGGGATGGAGCCGAGCCCAGGATGGCAGGGAAGAGACCCAAGGCCTGTGGCTCACCTATGAACCTCATCGCCGACCGTCGCAGGAGCTTCCGTGTGCTGCGCAGGAACGGCGGGGCCTGGTGCAGGTGCTCGGGTGCGGGGCTCACGTCCTCTGTCAGCTGCAGAGAGGGCACAGAGGAAAGGCTTGGCGCGGGCTCTGCCCCTTGGCCGGGTGCTCCCTGTGCTGAGCACTGGCCTCCCCTGCCCCGGGCAGCCCTGAGGCGTGGGCGGCCGCCGCTGGTGCCGGGTTCTGGAGGGGGCAGAGGGCCAGGTACTGCCCGGGGAGCCGCGGTGCTGCCCTGCAGCCCGGCTGGGCCGGGGCTCCATCGCCACCTGGCTCAGGGCCAGATGAGCCTACACAAGAGCCTGCGTGGCCCAGGGAAGAGAGCAGTGTGTGGGGCGCAGGCTGGTGCCCCTGGGTGCGGCGCTGCGCAGGGGCACAGCTGCCAGCCCCACACACTGAGCACCGTGGCCAGGGGACTTCTCCAGGCTGCGGCTGGGGCTTCCAGGCTCCCCTTACCAGACAATCATTGAACTTTGATGCTTGCTCCTTCTTCAGCAGCTGCTCAAGATCCCTCCTCTTCAGGTACCGGGCTGCACAAAGCAGTGTTTGGAAAGCAGCCTGCAGAGCAGTAGAGAGCCAGAGGTGGTACCAGGGCACAGGGCACCCATGCCCTTGTGCCAAGGTCAGGGAGAGGCTGGAGCCCACGAGCTGCCAGGGTGGGAGGCAGCTGAGCCCCTTCCCAGAGGGACACGAGCAGCCCCTGAGTCCTCACCTCTGCCACACACTGGTTCTCATCATGCAAGCAGATTAAAAGTGGGAATAAGCTCTGGCTCACAATTGTCTTCAGGAGCTTTTTTCCCTTTTTCACTACTAGCTCCATCACCTTTCGAAACAGGTGAATGGAGAGCAGTTGCACATGGCTGTTGACCTGGTGGCAAAGAAAATGAGACCTCAATACCAACTTTGCCAGGCCCACCTGGGCAAAGGCCCAAAGTCCACAGAGGCACAAAGTTTCAGGGCAGCATCCAGTCAGTGCTTGTGGCTGGGGCACAGCGCCTTACATTTTCAAAGAGTGGAACGAGTGCCTCAGCCAGCTTCGGGGCGGTGGTGCTACATCTTGCAGATACCAGGACGTCTTTGTCCTGGAGCACGTTCATGAACACAGAGAGGGTCATCCTGACCATCTCTCTGTCTCCATCTCTCAGGAGCTCCAGCAGCTTTGGAGACAGGTTGCATATGCTTTCAGCCTGTGTGGAACACAAGGCTGTGAAATGAAACTGTGAATGGTTGCAACACCAAGACTGCCCCGTCACTGCAACACCACCCTGCTCCCACAGGGCCTAGAAGCCAAAGGCCTGTTCTGAAGCACTCAGGCAGCTGAACTGGGAGGCAGGAGAGATTGGAACAACTGCCATAGCTCCCAAAGCCCAGACAAGCCCAAGGGTCTGCAGTCCCCAGCCCCACGCTGCCAGCAGGGCTTCAGGCACTGCCCCCTTCTCACCATCAAGGGATACTTGCTGAGCACCACGAGGCCTCTGAGTGCTAGGTGGCACTTCTCCCTGCATTCACTCTGCAGGTGCTTTGACATGATTGTCAGCATCCTGCGAGCACATATGTTCAAGTCCAGGCAGTCGAGGACCTGAAAGGCACAGGGCAGTGCCAGGGGAGGCGGCCGGCAGGAGTCCAGAAGTGCACAGGGTCGGCCCCAGGCAGCAGCAGCAGGCGCGGGCAGCGTCCCAGGCAGCTGCAGCTACAAGAGGGCAGAGAGCTGGCAGGCAGCTCAGCCAGGCAGCGCTGGCCATTGGGCTCACCTCCACCAGGAGCGCCAGGGCAGGCAGATCCCAGCAGGGCTGCTCCCTGATGAGCAGCTTGAGCAGGCAGATTGTGATCGGGGTACACAAGCGGGTCGAGCTACGGCGCATCTCCCTGGCAGGGGGAAAAAGGCAGCAAAGCCCTGAGCCAGGCAGGCAAACCTCTGCCAGGACTGGCTCCCAGAGGTGTGATCTTTCTCCGGCACCCTGCAAGGGGGCGTGGGTGCTTTGGGAGGCAGCTGCTCCTGGGCACCCTCCTCTCCCAGCCTATTCCGGTCTGCTTGGTCGCCCCTTGGTGACAAGGCCCTCTCTTCCCACAAGCACGGGGACTGCGTGGGGCACTCTGGGCACAGGGCACAAACGCTGGCGGCGGCGGGGAGAAGGGGGTCTCACCTGGCCAGCAGACCGACTGCATAGTGGTGAGTGTCAGGGCACAGCAGGGCGTCCCAGACCCGCTTGCTCTCCAGAGCCACCAATTTATCATCACGCCACAGTTGGCAGAGCAGAGCTTTCATGGTCTGCACAACAAACCTGTGTACAGAGCAAAGGGCAGGTCACACCGGGAGCACTGGCCCTGGCCACAAGGGCATGGGAAGGACAGGATGACCGAGACCTGTTGGGCTTCATGGAAAGGTGGTGTTCCTCCTGGCAGGCTCTCCAGAAGTTCTCAACATCCTCTGGCATCTTCTGTGTGGTGACAAAAACTTGGAAGAGCAGAGCCACAAACAGGCAGGCAGAATGATGGACTATTGCATTGTGGCACTCAGGAACCTGGGCAATCACCCACAGCACCACAGTTGCCTGCAAAAGACAAACCACCCCAAGACAGCACTGAGTGCCAAGCCAAGGTGTCCATGCTGCAGGGCCCGAGGGGAGACACAGGGAGAGCACCAAGCCTGTTGGCCCTGAGCTTGCCCCTAGCCAGGCTTTCAGCCCAGCACCTGAGGCAGGGAGCTGCTGGGCGTGGAGGGGATGGAGAGCTGCTGGAGAAGCAACTTGTGGGCAAGCAAAGGCCTGTTCCAGAAACTCACAGCCAGGGCAAAGATGGCCTTGTTGTCCCCACCGGAAGCAGACATCTTCAGTGGCCAGTTTTGCGTCACACACACTAGTGTTGGAAGGACCTTCTCAACCACTGGTCCCTGTGTTCCTATGGTTCTCCATATTATGGCTGCAGCTCTGTGGGACCAGAGCTCTGTGTCAAAGGGATCTCAGCCAAAGTACCATGCCCTATGCAGCTGCGTGGGGCTGGGTGACAGAGCCCCAGTGCCCTGAGGGGCAGGGGGAGAGCATGGCAGCAGGCTCAGGAAACAGACGGGCCCTGAGGGTCCTGGAGCTGTCCATCTGTCTGGCAGACCCCACTGGACAGGCTCTACAGGGCGATGGGCTCTTAAGACCGGTGAGCCTTGAGCTCTCAAGGCAGTTGTGCTCTGTACCTGTCACACGTTGGTGCACAGTGCAGGAGGGTCAGCACCGTGTCAAAAGGGTGTTCTTCAGCCAGGTTCAGAATGTTAATGTGCAACCTAGCATCCAGAGTGACATGGGACACGAGTCTCTTGTGAATGTCCCTCACCATGGCTGGCACCTGGAGGAGGCATAGGGGAGATATGGAATGCTGTCTAAGGGAGCAACTTCCCCAGCTTCCCCCAAGAAGTGATTCCCTTCCCCCTCATAATGTGCTGGCCCTAACCCAAAGGGTAAGGGGGCCCTGTGGTTTGTGGGGCCATGCAATCCCGTAAGGCCTCCTGCCCTGGCCTCAGTCTGCTTACCTGCTGCTGAAAAGGAACACCTTTCTGCTTGTAAAAATCCAGTGTGGGAGCAAGAATCATAGTTGAAGTAGGCATGGTCTCAGTTTTTGAGATGCCCTGAGCCATTCCAGTGTCACTGTTTGTGATAGCCATGTCCTCACTCATGGCCATGTCAGCCATTGCCCTGACAGAGTTCGCTGCATGCTCAGAGGACACTGAGCTGATGTCAGGCTCTGCCTGCAGCTCGCTCGGCCTGGAGTCTTGCTCGGCCATGCCCTCATTTGCTGTGGCGCTGGTGTTGCTGCGCCGAAGGTGCAGGAATCTCCGCAGTATCTGCAGCAGAAGGAAGGGTGGGAAGAGAGGAACGTTCCGTGGCCTGCTCCAAGCACGGCGCCAGGCCGAGCAGTGCCAGCAGGCCCGGCCCAGGTGGGGATGGCCGCAGGTACCTGCGCTGCTCGGTGGAAGTGGCCACGAGTGGGGTCCTGCTCTGGTGTCCCATCCTTGCCCACACCTGGCAAAGAGCGAGTGCAGCCAGAGCTGAGGGGCTGCGGGAGAGGCCAGAGAACACGGCCCAGCCCTACGCTGCCCGGGCAGGAACAGCCCTGGGATGCCCCAGGAGATGGAGCACGGCCACCAGGGGGTCAGCTCCAGCCTTTGTTCAGTGCTATCCATGGGCATGTCCTCAGGGGCAGGGATGGGATGGGATGGGATGGGGCCTGTGGCCCCTCTCTGCCACTCACCATCCTCCAGCAGCTGGAGCTGCTCTGACTCTTCAGGCTGCTGTGCTAGGGAGGCTGCAAAGCCTTTCTTTTTTTTCCCTCTAAACATGCTGGACAATCTGCCTGCCATCCTACTCTCTGCCCTCAAGGGCACCTGCAAGACAGATGCCTTGGGAAGGTCTGAGTCAGGAAGTCCCACAGTCTGGCCGCAAGGCCAGCCGCAGGAGTGACACTTTGGAAAAGCTGTAGGTCAGTGATGAAAGAGCTGGCTGTGTGGGGCTCCTCACAGCACAGCTCTGGCACGTCCTGTCCCATCACGTGCACAGAGCACTGTGGCGTTTCCTTGTCACCGCCAGCATCCATGTCACCGCGTGTCACAAAGGGCCCTTGGACGCTTGCCCTGGGGCCCTCCTCACTGTTGTATTGTGTTCTTATATGTTTTAGCTGCATTAAGCTGTACTTTGGTTTATCCCACTTTCCTCCTGTTACAATGGTTCTGCCCCTTTTGCCTCTTCCTTCCTTTTTAGTGTCAATCTCCCTGCCCCCTCTGCCTGTTCCATAAAAGTGGCTGAATCATCCCCTCAACCCCTCCCAGGTGTCTTGTCCTTCACTCGACACCCCATCCCTTCCCTCCAGAAACTTCTACCAAGGGCGTTGAGTGATAGGTTCAGGCACCAGGGCTTCTCCCTCAGATTGCCCTTACTGGTCCCCCTATCTGCCCATTTCCCTGATCCCCACACCTCCTGTATCCTCATTGCCAGGCGGGCAAACCCCCTCCCCTGTTTCCTCCCCCCCCTTTATAACACCCTGCACATCCCATTTCTGGGTCTTCAGTTGGCTGGACCGCCAGAATTGCAGATCTCCTTGGAGCTTCAAAATAAACCTGGACTTTAGCCCCAGCTGGAGTCCACTCTCCTCCTTCTACCTGTGTCGCACTGGTGTCTCGGCCAAAAGGTGAAAGCCTTAGCTGCTCTCCTGATCTCCCGAGGAACGGGAGAGTGTCCCCCGCCACTCGCTGTGCCAGAGCAAGCCGGGGTGACTCTGAGTACACACTCAGAGCGGCACAGTGACAAATGGTGCCAAATGTGAGGCCTGAGACCAGCACCAGACCCCACAGGCGAGACCTGGAATGCTTCCCTGAATTTTGTAACTTTCAGTGCCCTCAAAGGTTTCTTGGCTGGCAAGCTACCCCCAGTGAGAGAAACCCCGTTTTAGTGGCTGGCATTCCTAAGGGATAGGAACAGTCGCTCCTGAAGCAACGCAGGAGTCCTTCCCTGGTAAGAGCCATCGCTTCCGGACTTTTCTACTCGCCAGACGGATAAGGAATCCTCCTTTCTCCCCTTTCTGTGGGGTGAGGTTCTTTCCGCCTTACTCTCACTACCATCTGTATAGGTCTCCTTTTTCTAAGGGAACCTGTCCTTGTGCTCCTTTTGGTTTGGAGCCAGGATCTCTTTTTTTGCTGGGCAGCCCTTCCTCTTTCTCGTGGGGAATTGATAGTGGTGTTCTGCTTTATTTTTGGTTTTTCCGGGGCAGTGGGTTGATTTGAGCTGCTCAGTTTGTTATCTCAGCCGGGATGCTCCATTGCCCCACGTGTCTAAGACACCCCGGGACACACCAAGCCCAGCCAAGTGCTCAGGGAAGGACTCTGCATGGTGCCCGGCCAGCACAGCCCAGCTCGCTGCTGGCTCTGGAGCTGAGCAGCTTCCAGCAAGCACGGGGCAAACGCATCTTGCCAAGAGTTAAAACACACCGGAGAGGGGAGGCGGCATCAATGTGTGCATCAAGGCCTTTGAATTCACAGCTCCCCAAGAGAGCTTTGTGGCACTCGGCTGGACAAACAGGATCCGGCTCAGACCTGTGCTCAAAGATGGGCAACAAACCCTGCCGCAGGTGCTTGGCTTGGTCTCTGCAGGCCCAGGCAGATGTCAAAGCTGCTCTTCACATGCTTGCCCTGCCCCTCTGCCAAGTGCAAGGGGCCTCAAGGACTGAAGGAAACACAGGGAGTCAAAGGGAGACAGCTGCACCTACCTCACTGGGGGCTCCTGGGGAAGCAGTTTCCTTGGGAATCAAGAGCCTCTCTTCCAAGGGCACTTCCCCAAATGTGTACATTTCTGGGGAACACCAACCCACCCCTAAGAAACCCTGTCAAGGCTGAATTGCTTGTGCTCCTTGCAGCGCAGGCACTCCAGCTGGAGCTCATCTTCCTTGCCCCGAGTCTCTTTCCACGCGTCGCTTCGGGCGCGCAGCCCCTGGCCCCTCCAAACACGAGCTGCCCGCTGCCTCTGCACGTGCCTGAGCTCCCGCCTGCGCTCAGGGCAGCAAAACCAGGCTGTTTCCAGCCAGGGAGCGGAGCCCTGCTCCCGCAGGAGGCTCTGGTGAGCCCCTTCCAGGATGCACCGCCGCGCACGCAGCACTTCTCCTGCCCACCCAGAACGCTCCTGGGACAGCAGGACACAAGCTGGCCGGCTCTGGGCTCAGCACACCCCAAACAGAGGGGCAGGAAGATGCAGTGGCTGTTCTGCAGCCCTGCCCAAGAGAGGTGGGAAGGTTGTCCTCCCTCTGGTCTCACTTGGTGGGTTTCTGACTGGGCCTGAGGCAGGGGCTGCCATTCCTCACTTGTGGGGAGACCAGAGCTGCCAGAACCACACTGAGCCTGCAGGCACTGCCTGACAGCGCTGCAGCCACTGGGACGCTCACACCTCTGAGGCTCAGCCACTCCCTGCTGCTTTTAGGCACACGCAAAGCTCACTGTTAAGCCACGACGGTCTCTGCTTCTGCCCTCTTCCTGTCCCTGTGAAGGGATGGAGCATTGCTGTGCTTTCAGGAAGCTCTCTGGGAAAAACTTCCAGCATTGCAAGCTCCTCTGCCCTCCATAGATGCATGCTATGGAATCCCTCACAGCTGCCTTCAGAGCATCCTCAAGCTCGCTCTTCTTCAACCCAGGGTCCTTGTTCCCTTCTGCATGCTCAGCATGACCTTCAACTCCATGGTGCTGTGCAACTGAAGCGGCAGCACAGGGACCTTTGCAGCCTGAGCTGCCCTTGTTCCTCTCTGCCCGTGCACAGAACACAGCTGGGAAGAGAACGGCAGCAGGGCCCCGCGTGTCCCCGGGCTCAGGATTTGTGCCGCTTCAGCTCCACGGACACGTGGGTAAAGTGACAAAGCCAAACTGTTTATTAAGGGAAGGCGAAGCAAAGGGGTGAACTGGGAGGCAAAAAAGGGGATGGGCAGGGCCTGGGGACTGGAGAGAGGGAGGGAAGCAGGGAGGGAGGGAGCTGCCATCAGGGAAGGAGATGACAGGAGCTCCCGGAGCTTCCCACAGGCTCAGCTGTAACCAGCAAGAGCTGTGCCTGGAGTTCCAGCTGGTCCCCTGTGCTCTGCAGGTGGTCTCATCTGCATTGGGAACTCGGGGTTGCCGAAGGACTCGGGTTCTTCCGATCCTGCAGACGAAGTTCGGCAGCTCTTGCCTCGAACTTCCGCTGGATAAATTGGTTGATGAAGGAGGGGCACTCGAATTCCCTCAGGGCTTCAAGGACTGGAGAAAAGAAGCACAGAGAGCCACGGGTAGATGCCGGATTGCGCGAATCCAAGGAAACACTCCTGCCAGGGCCATCGCAGCCGGCTCCTGCTATGGCCAGAAGGGAGGCGGAGACAAGGGCTTGGGCCGGGAGGTGCTGGCCTCGGCTCCCCGACGTGTGCCTGAAAGCTCTCCGGGCTCTGCCCCCACCGCCCCTCGTCCGTCCGCACAGGGAGCAGAGCCCTCGGCAGCCCGGGCAGGGACTGCAGCTCCGCAGCCGGGATTTGCAGCTGCCCCCGGCGGCCCCTGCTGGCAGCCGCGCGGCTGCCCCCACTCACCCTGACTGAGGACCTGGAGCTCCTCCTTCTGCCCCATCGTGAGCACTCCGGCAACCCCTGGGAAGACAGAGCCCGTGGCGGCGCCAGGCGGCACGGATGCCCGACACGGGCGCTGGCAGCCCTGCGGCCGCACGCCCTCCTGCCCCGCCAGGGCTCCTGCCGGGCCCCTGCCGCACGCTGCCGCCCGAGGGCACGGCTGCGGGAGGGCGGCGGCAGCGCCGAGGGCTGGCGGGGCTGCAGCGGCCCGGGCACGGCTCCCGCTGTAGCCGGGGCAGCAGCCGGGCCGGGGGCAGGGAGGGGCGCGGGGCTGCTGGCTCACCGATCAACCTGACGGCCGCCTGTCGCAGGCGCTTCTGTGGGCTCTGCAGGAAGGGCAGGGCCCAGCGCAGGTGCTCGGCCGTTCGGCTCTGGTCCTCCAGCAGCTGCAGGGAGCACCGACGGGGAAGGCTTGGCGTGGGCTCTGCCCCTCGGCCCGGCGCTCCCTGCGCCCAGCAGCGGCCGAGCCGGCCCGCACGGCCCAGGGCAGAGAGCGGCGTGTGGGGGCACAGGCTGGCGGGCCCGGCTGCGGCGCCGGGCAGGGGCACAGCTGCCAGCCCCAGCACGGGGGGCAGGGGGCTTCTGCAGCCCGCGGCTGCGGCTCCCGGGCTGTCCTTACCAGGCGCTCGGCGAACTTCATGCGCTGCTCCTTGGTCAGCAGCTCCTCCAGGTCCCTCCTCCTCTGGAAGCGGGCCGCACAGAGCAGGGCTTGGAAAGAGGCCTGGAGAGAAGCAGAGAGCCGCAGGTGGCACCCGAGCCCAGGGCACAGGACCCGCATCCCTGTGCCAAGGCCAGGGAAGGCTGGAGCCTGCCAGCTGCCAGGGCAGGAGGCAGCCAGGGATGCAGCAGCGTCCCACAAAACCTGACCTTTGCCACACTCTGGTTCTCATCGTGCCAGCGCAAGAAGAGAGGGAGCAGGCTCCGACTAACAATTCTCGTGAGAGGCTCTTCCCCCTCTTCCACTACCAGCTCCATCACTTTGCAGAAGAGTTGAATGGAGAGCAGCTGCACGTGGCTGTTGTCCTGGAGGAAAGGAAAAGACCTCAGCACCAACTCCTCCAGGCCCATCGGGGCAGAGGCACAAAAGTGCACAAGGCACAACATTTCTGGGCAGCGTCCAGTGCCCGTGGCTGGGGGCACAGAGCCTTACATTCTCAAAGTGTGGCAGGAGTGGCTCAGCCAGCTTCAGGGCGGTGACGCTGGGTATCTTGAGGTCTTTCTCCTGGAGCATATGTGTGAGCACAGAGAGGATCATGCCGACCATCTCTGCGTCAGGATCCGCCAGCTGCTCCAGCAGGTGTTGATAGAGGCCGCGTATTCCTCCGCCCTGTGTGCAAGAGCAGGCCGTGCTGTGAAGCCGAGGACAGCCACAGCACCAACAGCTGCTTGGGGCACTCGGGCAGCTGAAGTGGGAGGCAGGAGAGCTGGGAGCAGCTGCCTCTGCTGCCAAAGGCCAGCCAAGGCCAAAGGTCTGCGTTGCCCAGCCTCGCGCTGTCAGCGTGGCTTCAGCCACCGCCCCTTCTCACCAGCGAGGGCTCCTTGCTGAGCACCACGAGGCCTCTGAGCTCCAGGCGCAGCCTGTCCCTGCACTCGCTCGGCAGGTGCCTGGACACAACCGACAGCGCACTGGGACCGTGCTTGGTCAAGTCCAGACACTCGAGGACCTGAAAGGCACAGGGCAGTGCCAGGGGAGGCGGCCGGCAGGAGCCCAGAAGCGCACAGGGCCGGGCCCAGGCAGCAGCAGCAGGCGCGGGCAGCGTCCCAGGCAGCTGCAGCTACGAGAGGGCAGAGAGCTGGCAGGCAGCTCAGCCAGGCAGCGCTGGCCATCAGGCTCACCTCCACAAAGAAGGCCAGGGCAGGCAGATCCCAGCAGAGCTGCTTCCCAATGAGCAGGTTGAGCAGGTGCAAGGCGATGTGGGAACACAAGCCGGTCGAGCTACGGCGCATCTCCCTGGCAGGGGGAAAAAGGCAGCAAAGCCCTGAGCCAGGCAGGCAAACCTCTGCCAGGACTGACTCTCAGAAGTGTGATATTTCTCCAGCGGCCTGCAAGGGGGCGTGGGTGCTTTGGGAGGCAGCTGCTCCTGGGCACCCTCCTTTCCCAGCCTATTCCAGTCTGCTTGGTCGCCCCTTGGTGACAAGGCCCTCTCTTCCCACAAGCACGGGGACTGCGTGGGGCACTCTGGGCACAGGGCACAAACGCTGGCGGCGCGGGGGGAAGGGGGTCTCACCTGGCCAGCAGACCGACTGCATAGTGCCGGGTGTCGGCACAGAGCAGGGTGTCCCAGACCCGCTTGCGCTCCAGAGCCACCAGGTGCTTCTGAAAGTCCAGGAGGCAGAGCAGAGCTTTCATGGCCTGTGCTGCAAACCTGTGTACAGAGCAAAGGGCAGGTCACACTGGGAGCACTGGCCCTGGCCACAAGGGCATGGGAAGGACAGGGCGACTGAGACCTGTTGGGCTTCGTGGGAAGGCGGTGTTCCTCCCGGCAAGCTCTCCAGAAGCGCTCAGCTTCTTCTGGCATCTGCTCTGTGGTGTCAAAAACTTGGAAGAGCAGAGCCACAAACAGGCGGGCGGAATAAGGGACTAGTGCCTCGTGCCACTCGGGCATGTGGACAGTCTTCCACAGCACCACAGTTGCCTGCAAAGGAGAAAGTGCCCCGAGGCAGCAGTCAGTGCCCTGGTGTCCATGTTGCAGGGCTCGAGGGGAGATGCAGTGGGAGCAGCCAGCCTGCTCCCCCTGAGCCTGCCCCTAGCTCAGCTTTCGGCCCAGTGCCTGAGGGAACAGGGAGCTGCAGGACAGGGAGAGAGCATGGAGAGCTGCTGGAGAGGTGACCTGGAGGGTGAGCAAAGGCCAGTTCCAGAAACTCACAGCCAGGGCAAAGATGGCCTCGTTATCCCCACTGTAGAAGAACATGCTGTACAGTGGCCTGTCCTCCATCACAGACAGGAGTGCTGGAAGCACCCTCTGCACTGCGGATCCCGAGGAGCCGATGGTTCTCCACATCAGTGCAGCAGCCCTGTGGGACCAGAGCTGCGCGTCAGGACCGTGCCCCGTGCGGCTGCGTGGGGCCGGGGAACAGAGCCCCGGTGCCCTGAGGGGCAGTGGGGGAGCATGGCAGCAGAGGGGCCCCAGGGTCCTGGAGCTGTCCGCCTGTCTGGCAGACTCCACTGTCTGACAGACAGTGGGAGGGGCCCTAGGGGCTGCTGAGCACCGAGCTCTCGAGGCAGTTGTGCTCTGTACCTGTCACAGGTTGGGGCACAGCGCAGGAGGCTCATCACCACATTAGCAGGGTGCTCTTGGGCCAGGCTCACAGTGGCCCATCGCAGCCCAGCATCCACAGTGAGACGGGACATAAGTGTCTGGTGAATGTCCCTCACCATGGCTGGCACCTAGAGGAGGCGTGGGGAATGTCTGGAGTGCTGTGCAAGGGAGCAACTTGCCCAGCTTGCCCCAAGAAGTGCTTGCCTTCCCACCCCGCTCTGCTAGCCTCAATGGCTGGGGGGGCTCAGCAGACGTGGCTTGAGGGGCCACACGATCCTGGGAGGCCTTCAGCCCTGGCCCCAGGCTGCTTACCTGCTGCTGGGAAGAAAAGAAATCCTGAGTGGGAAAAGAAATCCTCCTGGGAGCAGGAACCGCATTGCAAGTGGGCCTGGTGTTGGTCTTGGAGAGTGCCCACGTGCTTTGCGTCCTTGCGTCCTCACTCAGGGCCGTGACAGCCTCTGGCCTGGTCTCAGCCATTGCCCTGATGGAGTCTGCTGCACGCTGAGGGGAGGCTGAGCTGACATCAGGCTCTGCCCGCAGCTCGGCCGTGGCCTGGGTTGCTGTGGCGCTGGTGTTTCTGCGCCGAAGACGCAGCAACCTCCGCAGTATCTGCAGCAGAAGGAAGGGCGGGAAGAGAGGGACGTTCCGTGGCCTGCTCCAAGCGCGGCGCCAGGCCGAGCAGTGCCAGCAGGCCCAGCCCAGGTGGGGATGGCCGCAGGTACCTGCGCTGCCCCGTGGAAGCATCCGCCAGTGGGGTCCTGCTCTGGTGTCCCATCCTTGCCCGCACCTGGCAAAGAGCGAGTGCAGCCAGAGCTGAGGGGCTGCGGGAGAGGCCGGAGAACACGGCCCAGCCCTTCACTGCCCAGGCAGGGCCAGCCCCCGGGTGGCCAGGGGACACAGCATGGCCAGCATGGGGCAGCCCCAGCCCCTCTTCTGTCCTGTCTGCGGGCACATCCACAGGGGCAGGGACGTGATGGGGCCAGGCTGGCCGCAGGCACCAGTCCTGCGGCCTGGCTCTGCCACTCACCATCCTGCAGTGGCTGCAACTGCTCTGGCTCTGCAGGCTGCTGTGCTGGGGAGGCTGCAGGGCCTTTCTTTTTCTTCTCCCGAAGCACCTTGAGGAGGCTGCGCACTCTGCCTGCCATCCTGCTTGCTGACACCTTTGCGACGATGCCTGGGCAAAGGGTCTGAATCAGCAAGCGCCCTGCAGGTGCCTGCGACAGAGAAGCCTCAGGAAGGCTACAGGACAGCACGTCCTGCACTCTGATCTCAAGGGCTCCTGCCACAAGAACAGGAGACTCCTTGTGAGCAATGGAAGGCACTGAGTCCTATGGCCTGGCCACGAGGGCACTGGCCACAGGGACGGCAGGTACCTTGGGAAAGCTCCGAGTCAGGAAGTCCCGCAGTCTGGCGGCAAGGCCAGCCGCAGGACTAACGCTTTGGAAAAGCGTGGGCCAGCGACGAAAGAGCTGCCTGTGTGGGGCTCCTCACAGCACAGCTCTGGCGCGTCCTGTCCCGTCACGTGCACAGAGCACTGTGGCGTTGCCTCTTCACCACCAGCACCCATGTCACCACGTGTCACAAAGGGTCCTGTTCCATGCCGTTCCAAGGTCACCGTGCTGCGTCGTGTCAGCAAGGTCCCTTGGAAACGCTGCCAAGTGCTCTGGGGCCACCCCCACCCTGCCCAAAATGCCTCTGATTGGAAGGATTCCATTCCCCAAGTGTCTAAGACAGCCCGGGACACACCAAGCCCAGCCAAGTGCTCAGGGAAGGACTCTGCACGGTGCCCGGCCAGCACAGCCCAGCTCGCTGCTGGCTCTGGAGCTGAGCAGCTTCCAGCAAGCACGGGGCAAACGCATCTTGCCAAGAGTTAAAACACACCGGAGAGGGGAGGCGGCATCAATGTGTGCATCAAGGCCTTTGAGTTCACAGCTCCCCAAGAGAGCTTTGTGGCACTCGGCTGGACAAACAGGATCCGGCTCAGACCTGTGCTCAAAGATGGGCAACAAACCCTGCCGCAGGTGCTTGGCTTGGTCTCTGCAGGCCCAGGCAGATGTCAAAGCTGCTCTTCACATGCTTGCCCTGCCCCTCTGCCAAGTGCAAGGGGCCTCAAGGACTGAAGGAAACACAGGGAGTCAAAGGGAGACAGCTGCACCTACCTCACTGGGGGCTCCTGGGGAAGCAGTTTCCTTGGGAATCAAGCGCCTCTCTTCCAAGGGCACTTCCCCAAATGTGTACATTTCTGGGGAACACCAACCCACCCCTAAGAAACCCTGTCAAGGCTGAATTGCTTGTGCTCCTTGCAGCGCAGGCACTCCAGCTGGAGCTCATCTTCCTTGCCCCGAGTCTCTTTCCACGCGTCGCTTCGGGCGCGCAGCCCCTGGCCCCTCCAAACACGAGCTGCCCGCTGCCTCTGCACGTGCCTGAGCTCCCGCCTGCGCTCAGGGCAGCAAAACCAGGCTGTTTCCAGCCAGGGAGCAGAGCCCTGCTCCCGCAGGAGGCTCTGGTGAGCCCCTTCCAGGATGCACCGCCGCGCACGCAGCACTTCTCCTGCCCGCCCAGAACGCTCCTGGGACAGCAGGACACAAGCTGGCCGGCTCTGGGCTCAGCACACCCCAAACAGAGGGGCAGGAAGATGCAGTGGCTGTTCTGCAGCCCTGCCCAAGAGAGGTGGGAAGGTTGTCCTCCCTCTGGTCTCACTTGGTGGGTTTCTGACTGGGCCTGAGGCAGGGGCTGCCATTCCTCACTTGTGGGGAGACCAGAGCTGCCAGAACCACACTGAGCCTGCAGGCACTGCCTGACAGCGCTGCAGCCACTGGGACGCTCACACCTCTGAGGCTCAGCCACTCCCTGCTGCTTTTAGGCACACGCAAAGCTCACTGTTAAGCCACGACGGTCTCTGCTTCTGCCCTCTTCCTGTCCCTGTGAAGGGATGGAGCATTGCTGTGCTTTCAGGAAGCTCTCTGGGAAAAACTTCCAGCATTGCAAGCTCCTCTGCCCTCCATAGATGCATGCTATGGAATCCCTCACAGCTGCCTTCAGAGCATCCTCAAGCTCGCTCTTCTTCAACCCAGGGTCCTTGTTCCCTTCTGCATGCTCAGCATGACCTTCAACTCCATGGTGCTGTGCAACTGAAGCGGCAGCACAGGGACCTTTGCAGCCTGAGCTGCCCTTGTTCCTCTCTGCCCGTGCACAGAACACAGCTGGGAAGAGAACGGCAGCAGGGCCCCGCGTGTCCCCGGGCTCAGGATTTGTGCCGCTTCAGCTCCACGGACACGTGGGTAAAGTGACAAAGCCAAACTGTTTATTAAGGGAAGGCGAAGCAAAGGGGTGAACTGGGAGGCAAAAAAGGGGATGGGCAGGGCCTGGGGACTGGAGAGAGGGAGGGAAGCAGGGAGGGAGGGAGCTGCCATCAGGGAAGGAGATAACAGGAGCTCCCGGAGCTTCCCACAGGCTCAGCTGTAACCAGCAAGAGCTGTGCCTGGAGTTCCAGCTGGTCCCCTGTGCTCTGCAGGTGGTCTCATCTGCATTGGGAACTCGGGGTTGCCGAAGGACTCGGGTTCTTCCGATCCTGCAGACGAAGTTCGGCAGCTCTTGCCTCGAACTTCCGCTGGATAAATTGGTTGATGAAGGAGGGGCACTCGAATTCCCTCAGGGCTTCAAGGACTGGAGAAAAGAAGCACAGAGAGCCACGGGTAGATGCCGGATTGCGCGAATCCAAGGAAACACTCCTGCCAGGGCCATCGCAGCCGGCTCCTGCTATGGCCAGAAGGGAGGCGGAGACAAGGGCTTGGGCCGGGAGGTGCTGGCCTCGGCTCCCCGACGTGTGCCTGAAAGCTCTCCGGGCTCTGCCCCCACCGCCCCTCGTCCGTCCGCACAGGGAGCAGAGCCCTCGGCAGCCCGGGCAGGGACTGCAGCTCCGCAGCCGGGATTTGCAGCTGCCCCCGGCGGCCCCTGCTGGCAGCCGCGCGGCTGCCCCCACTCACCCTGACTGAGGACCTGGAGCTCCTCCTTCTGCCCCATCGTGAGCACTCCGGCAACCCCTGGGAAGACAGAGCCCGTGGCGGCGCCAGGCGGCACGGATGCCCGACACGGGCGCTGGCAGCCCTGCGGCCGCACGCCCTCCTGCCCCGCCAGGGCTCCTGCCGGGCCCCTGCCGCACGCTGCCGCCCGAGGGCACGGCTGCGGGAGGGCGGCGGCAGCGCCGAGGGCTGGCGGGGCTGCAGCGGCCCGGGCACGGCTCCCGCTGTAGCCGGGGCAGCAGCCGGGCCGGGGTCAGGGAGGGGCGCGGGGCTGCTGGCTCACCGATCAACCTGACGGCCGCCTGTCGCAGGCGCTTCTGTGGGCTCTGCAGGAAGGGCAGGGCCCAGCGCAGGTGCTCGGCCGTTCGGCTCTGGTCCTCCAGCAGCTGCAGGGAGCACCGACGGGGAAGGCTTGGCGTGGGCTCTGCCCCTCGGCCCGGCGCTCCCTGCGCCCAGCAGCGGCCGAGCCGGCCCGCACGGCCCAGGGCAGAGAGCGGCGTGTGGGGGCACAGGCTGGCGGGCCCGGCTGCGGCGCCGGGCAGGGGCACAGCTGCCAGCCCCAGCACGGGGGGCAGGGGGCTTCTGCAGCCCGCGGCTGCGGCTCCCGGGCTGTCCTTACCAGGCGCTCGGCGAACTTCATGCGCTGCTCCTTGGTCAGCAGCTCCTCCAGGTCCCTCCTCCTCTGGAAGCGGGCCGCACAGAGCAGGGCTTGGAAAGAGGCCTGGAGAGAAGCAGAGAGCCGCAGGTGGCACCCGAGCCCAGGGCACAGGACCCGCATCCCTGTGCCAAGGCCAGGGAAGGCTGGAGCCTGCCAGCTGCCAGGGCAGGAGGCAGCCAGGGATGCAGCAGCGTCCCACAAAACCTGACCTTTGCCACACTCTGGTTCTCATCGTGCCAGCGCAAGAAGAGAGGGAGCAGGCTCCGACTAACAATTCTCGTGAGAGGCTCTTCCCCCTCTTCCACTACCAGCTCCATCACTTTGCAGAAGAGTTGAATGGAGAGCAGCTGCACGTGGCTGTTGTCCTGGAGGAAAGGAAAAGACCTCAGCACCAACTCCTCCAGGCCCATCGGGGCAGAGGCACAAAAGTGCACAAGGCACAACATTTCTGGGCAGCGTCCAGTGCCCGTGGCTGGGGGCACAGAGCCTTACATTCTCAAAGTGTGGCAGGAGTGGCTCAGCCAGCTTCAGGGCGGTGACGCTGGGTATCTTGAGGTCTTTCTCCTGGAGCATATGTGTGAGCACAGAGAGGATCATGCCGACCATCTCTGCGTCAGGATCCGCCAGCTGCTCCAGCAGGTGTTGATAGAGGCCGCGTATTCCTCCGCCCTGTGTGCAAGAGCAGGCCGTGCTGTGAAGCCGAGGACAGCCACAGCACCAACAGCTGCTTGGGGCACTCGGGCAGCTGAAGTGGGAGGCAGGAGAGCTGGGAGCAGCTGCCTCTGCTGCCAAAGGCCAGCCAAGGCCAAAGGTCTGCGTTGCCCAGCCTCGCGCTGTCAGCGTGGCTTCAGCCACCGCCCCTTCTCACCAGCGAGGGCTCCTTGCTGAGCACCACGAGGCCTCTGAGCTCCAGGCGCAGCCTGTCCCTGCACTCGCTCGGCAGGTGCCTGGACACAACCGACAGCGCACTGGGACCGTGCTTGGTCAAGTCCAGACACTCGAGGACCTGAAAGGCACAGGGCAGTGCCAGGGGAGGCGGCCGGCAGGAGCCCAGAAGCGCACAGGGCCGGGCCCAGGCAGCAGCAGCAGGCGCGGGCAGCGTCCCAGGCAGCTGCAGCTACGAGAGGGCAGAGAGCTGGCAGGCAGCTCAGCCAGGCAGCGCTGGCCATCAGGCTCACCTCCACAAAGAAGGCCAGGGCAGGCAGATCCCAGCAGAGCTGCTTCCCAATGAGCAGGTTGAGCAGGTGCAAGGCGATGTGGGAACACAAGCCGGTCGAGCTACGGCGCATCTCCCTGGCAGGGGGAAAAAGGCAGCAAAGCCCTGAGCCAGGCAGGCAAACCTCTGCCAGGACTGACTCTCAGAAGTGTGATATTTCTCCAGCGGCCTGCAAGGGGGCGTGGGTGCTTTGGGAGGCAGCTGCTCCTGGGCACCCTCCTTTCCCAGCCTATTCCAGTCTGCTTGGTCGCCCCTTGGTGACAAGGCCCTCTCTTCCCACAAGCACGGGGACTGCGTGGGGCACTCTGGGCACAGGGCACAAACGCTGGCGGCGCGGGGGGAAGGGGGTCTCACCTGGCCAGCAGACCGACTGCATAGTGCCGGGTGTCGGCACAGAGCAGGGTGTCCCAGACCCGCTTGCGCTCCAGAGCCACCAGGTGCTTCTGAAAGTCCAGGAGGCAGAGCAGAGCTTTCATGGCCTGTGCTGCAAACCTGTGTACAGAGCAAAGGGCAGGTCACACTGGGAGCACTGGCCCTGGCCACAAGGGCATGGGAAGGACAGGGCGACTGAGACCTGTTGGGCTTCGTGGGAAGGCGGTGTTCCTCCCGGCAAGCTCTCCAGAAGCGCTCAGCTTCTTCTGGCATCTGCTCTGTGGTGTCAAAAACTTGGAAGAGCAGAGCCACAAACAGGCGGGCGGAATAAGGGACTAGTGCCTCGTGCCACTCGGGCATGTGGACAGTCTTCCACAGCACCACAGTTGCCTGCAAAGGAGAAAGCGCCCCGAGGCAGCAGTCAGTGCCCTGGTGTCCATGTTGCAGGGCTCGAGGGGAGATGCAGTGGGAGCAGCCAGCCTGCTCCCCCTGAGCCTGCCCCTAGCTCAGCTTTCGGCCCAGTGCCTGAGGGAACAGGGAGCTGCAGGACAGGGAGAGAGCATGGAGAGCTGCTGGAGAGGTGACCTGGAGGGTGAGCAAAGGCCAGTTCCAGAAACTCACAGCCAGGGCAAAGATGGCCTCGTTATCCCCACTGTAGAAGAACATGCTGTACAGTGGCCTGTCCTCCATCACAGACAGGAGTGCTGGAAGCACCCTCTGCACTGCGGATCCCGAGGAGCCGATGGTTCTCCACATCAGTGCAGCAGCCCTGTGGGACCAGAGCTGCGCGTCAGGACCGTGCCCCGTGCGGCTGCGTGGGGCCGGGGAACAGAGCCCCGGTGCCCTGAGGGGCAGTGGGGGAGCATGGCAGCAGAGGGGCCCCAGGGTCCTGGAGCTGTCCGCCTGTCTGGCAGACTCCACTGGACAGGCTGGACAGTGGGAGGGGCCCTAGGGGCTGCTGAGCACCGAGCTCTCGAGGCAGTTGTGCTCTGTACCTGTCACAGGTTGGGGCACAGCGCAGGAGGCTCATCACCACATTAGCAGGGTGCTCTTGGGCCAGGCTCACAGTGGCCCATCGCAGCCCAGCATCCACAGTGAGACGGGACATAAGTGTCTGGTGAATGTCCCTCACCATGGCTGGCACCTAGAGGAGGCGTGGGGAATGTCTGGAGTGCTGTGCAAGGGAGCAACTTGCCCAGCTTGCCCCAAGAAGTGCTTGCCTTCCCACCCCGCTCTGCTAGCCTCAATGGCTGGGGGGGCTCAGCAGACGTGGCTTGAGGGGCCACACGATCCTGGGAGGCCTTCAGCCCTGGCCCCAGGCTGCTTACCTGCTGCTGGGAAGAAAAGAAATCCTGAGTGGGAAAAGAAATCCTCCTGGGAGCAGGAACCGCATTGCAAGTGGGCCTGGTGTTGGTCTTGGAGAGTGCCCACGTGCTTTGCGTCCTTGCGTCCTCACTCAGGGCCGTGACAGCCTCTGGCCTGGTCTCAGCCATTGCCCTGATGGAGTCTGCTGCACGCTGAGGGGAGGCTGAGCTGACATCAGGCTCTGCCCGCAGCTCGGCCGTGGCCTGGGTTGCTGTGGCGCTGGTGTTTCTGCGCCGAAGACGCAGCAACCTCCGCAGTATCTGCAGCAGAAGGAAGGGCGGGAAGAGAGGGACGTTCCGTGGCCTGCTCCAAGCGCGGCGCCAGGCCGAGCAGTGCCAGCAGGCCCAGCCCAGGTGGGGATGGCCGCAGGTACCTGCGCTGCCCCGTGGAAGCATCCGCCAGTGGGGTCCTGCTCTGGTGTCCCATCCTTGCCCGCACCTGGCAAAGAGCGAGTGCAGCCAGAGCTGAGGGGCTGCGGGAGAGGCCGGAGAACACGGCCCAGCCCTTCACTGCCCAGGCAGGGCCAGCCCCCGGGTGGCCAGGGGACACAGCATGGCCAGCATGGGGCAGCCCCAGCCCCTCTTCTGTCCTGTCTGCGGGCACATCCACAGGGGCAGGGACGTGATGGGGCCAGGCTGGCCGCAGGCACCAGTCCTGCGGCCTGGCTCTGCCACTCACCATCCTGCAGTGGCTGCAACTGCTCTGGCTCTGCAGGCTGCTGTGCTGGGGAGGCTGCAGGGCCTTTCTTTTTCTTCTCCCGAAGCACCTTGAGGAGGCTGCGCACTCTGCCTGCCATCCTGCTTGCTGACACCTTTGCGACGATGCCTGGGCAAAGGGTCTGAATCAGCAAGCGACCTGCAGGTGCCTGCGACAGAGAAGCCTCAGGAAGGCTACAGGACAGCACGTCATGCACTCTGATCTCAAGGGCTCCTGCCACAAGAACAGGAGACTCCTTGTGAGCAATGGAAGGCACTGAGTCCTATGGCCTGGCCACGAGGGCACTGGCCACAGGGACGGCAGGTACCTTGGGAAAGCTCCGAGTCAGGAAGTCCCGCAGTCTGGCGGCAAGGCCAGCCGCAGGACTAACGCTTTGGAAAAGCGTGGGCCAGCGACGAAAGAGCTGCCTGTGTGGGGCTCCTCACAGCACAGCTCTGGCGCGTCCTGTCCCGTCACGTGCACAGAGCACTGTGGCGTTGCCTCTTCACCACCAGCACCCATGTCACCACGTGTCACAAAGGGTCCTGTTCCATGCCGTTCCAAGGTCACCGTGCTGCGTCGTGTCAGCAAGGTCCCTTGGAAACGCTGCCAAGTGCTCTGGGGCCACCCCCACCCTGCCCAAAATGCCTCTGATTGGAAGGATTCCACTCCCCAAGTGTCTAAGACAGCCCGGGACACACCAAGCCCAGCCAAGTGCTCAGGGAAGGACTCTGCACGGTGCCCGGCCAGCACAGCCCAGCTCGCTGCTGGCTCTGGAGCTGAGCAGCTTCCAGCAAGCACGGGGCAAACGCATCTTGCCAAGAGTTAAAACACACCGGAGAGGGGAGGCGGCATCAATGTGTGCATCAAGGCCTTTGAATTCACAGCTCCCCAAGAGAGCTTTGTGGCACTCGGCTGGACAAACAGGATCCGGCTCAGACCTGTGCTCAAAGATGGGCAACAAACCCTGCCGCAGGTGCTTGGCTTGGTCTCTGCAGGCCCAGGCAGATGTCAAAGCTGCTCTTCACATGCTTGCCCTGCCCCTCTGCCAAGTGCAAGGGGCCTCAAGGACTGAAGGAAACACAGGGAGTCAAAGGGAGACAGCTGCACCTACCTCACTGGGGGCTCCTGGGGAAGCAGTTTCCTTGGGAATCAAGCGCCTCTCTTCCAAGGGCACTTCCCCAAATGTGTACATTTCTGGGGAACACCAACCCACCCCTAAGAAACCCTATCAAGGCTGAATTGCTTGTGCTCCTTGCAGCGCAGGCACTCCAGCTGGAGCTCATCTTCCTTGCCCCGAGTCTCTTTCCACGCGTCGCTTCGGGCGCGCAGCCCCTGGCCCCTCCAAACACGAGCTGCCCGCTGCCTCTGCACGTGCCTGAGCTCCCGCCTGCGCTCAGGGCAGCAAAACCAGGCTACAGGACAGCACGTCCTGCACTCTGATCTCAAGGGCTCCTGCCACAAGAACAGGAGACTTTTTGTGAGCAATGGAAGGCACTGAGTCCTTCTGCGGCAGTGGAGCCCTGCTCCCGCAGGAGGCTCTGGTGAGCCCCTTCCAGGACGCACCGCCGCGCACGCAGCACTTCTCCTGCCCACCCAGAACGCTCCTGGGACAGCAGGACGCTGTCGAAGGAAGGAGACCAGGACATCAATTGATCATCACAGGCCCAATTTTATTGATCAGTACGGCGGGTTAAATACGGTTCGTAATGAACTTCATGCATATTGCAAAAGTTGAGCTCAGGATTGGTTAGTTACATATCAGCAGCTACACCTACTTTTACATTCCTATGGTCCTACTTTTGATACTTTCTACATATTCTTAGGAGATATTCAGGACTAATCTCTACTCCCTTTCCTCATGTTGCAGCAAGGCCTCTGATTGCTAATTGCTGACATCTTCTTTCAGCATGCTGACTGCTGATTTCCCTCTCTTAGCTTACCCAGCGGCATTATGTCAGCATGGCCTTTCTCAGCTAACCAACTATTAATAAAACTCTCCACAGGACACAAGCTGGCCGGCTCTGGGCTCAGCACACCCCAAACAGAGGGGCAGGAGGATGCAGTGGCTGTTCAGCAGCCCTGCCCAAGAGAGGTGGGAAGGGTGTCCTCCCTCTGGTCTCACTTGGTGGGTTTCTGACTGGGCCTGAGGCAGGGTCTGCCTCAGTTATGGGGACCCTGAAATACAGAACTTCCAGAACCACAGCCAAAGTCATTTTACTCTCTGACAGTGCTCCCTACACTGGCATGGTCGTGCCTCCAAGTCCTAGCCATTGCGCTGCTGCTGCTGCCTCTTTTGCTTTTAGGCACATGCAAAGCCCACTTTTGGGCTACGATGGTCTCTGCTTCTTCTCTTTTCCTGTCCCTGTGCAGGTGTTATAAATAAAGTAGGCTTTTGTAGGCAGGTTTATGAATTGTTAATGATGTAATTTTTTTAATGGTGTAATTTTTTTTCTGAATTGGTAATTAATGTAATAGAATGTTATTCCTAATTTATGTAATAAGTTATGAAGAAATAAGTTATGAGTCAAATGTACTGTAGTATGTATGTGTGCCCACTATACGATGGTAGTGAGATCTGAGTGAGGGAACTTTCTAGAAAGTTACCCAATGAGATGATAACATTAATACATATTATGATTGGAAGACTAGCCAGCCTCAGAATTCCAGAAGCCTCAGAATTCCAGAATGACTGGCCAGGAGTGCATCAGCTTATGGACTACCCAGCAACCAGGAAAAGGACCATTCAACCAGTGGATTGAAAGCACACCAACCCTGTACCTTTAGGAGACTTTAAAACCTCCAGGTGCCTAGCACCTCATGTTTTTCTGGGGAACCCATGTCCAAGGAAACACCCTGCAAATGCCCCAGGGTTACCCTGAAGTCTCATCCTCAGTTGTCTTGCTTTCTAATAAACAGACCTTTTAAATAAACAAGCTTTTTAAAATATCTTGGCCCATTTTGCCTGTTTATATTCAAGAATGGAGCACTGCTGTGCTTTCAAGAAGTTCTGTTAAAACTTGCAAGCTCCTCTGGCCTCCATAGATGCATGCTGTGGAATCTCTCACAGCTGCCTTCAGAGCATCCTCAAGCTTGCTCCTCCAAACCCCAGGGTACCTTGAGCATGCTCAGCATGACCTTCAACTCCATGGTGCTGTGCAAATGAAGCAGCAGGGACTCTCCAGCCTGTTCCTCTGTGTCACTGCACAAAACACAGCACAGAAGACAAGCAAGGGCCTGTGTGTCTCACACTTCAGGTTTTGTGCCGCTTTGTCTCCACAAAGACCCAGGTAAAGTGAAGAAGCCAAACTGTTTATTAAATGGAAGCATAGCGGTGGAGTAGGCTGGGAGGAAAGAAAGTGGATGGGCAAGGTCTGAGAGCCAGAGACAGGGATCAGCATCAGCTAAGCCTGGAGTTGCAGTGGCACGGTGAGGTGGGGAGGTGTCCCCTTCTGTGTCTCTCATGGTCCTCTTCTAGGGACATTGGTTCTCTAAATTTGGAAGATGACCTCAGTTCTGCAGCTCCTTGGCAAAACTGAGCTTGAATATGCAGGTTGGAGCAGGATGGGCTGTCGTCTTTCCTGGGTGCCTGAAGGATTCAAAGAGAAAAGAACAGAGCCATGGCCAGAGCCAGGATCTGCGGGGACCCAAGGAGACCCTCCTGCCAGGGCCATCCCACGCATCCCATGGCTCTCGCCGTGGCCCAAAGAGAGCAGGAGGCAATGGGTTCAGACGGAAGATGCTGGCCGCAGCTCCCACATGGGTCCCTGAAATTTCTGTGAGCTCTGCCCATGCCACCCCTCATCCGCGCAGGGAGCAGAACACTCAGCAGCTGGGTCAGGGATTGTAGATCCCCCGCCAGCCCCTACTGACACCCTGCTGCCCCCACTCACCCTCACGGATGAGCTGGAGCTCTTCCTGCTGACTCGTCATTTTCCGCCGAAGATCACTGGCAAGACAGAGCCCGTGGCGGCGCCAGGTGGCACGGATGCCCGACACGGGCGCTGGCAGCCCTGCGGCCGCACGCCCTCCTGCCCCGCCAGGGCTCCTGCCGGGCCCCTGCCGCACGCTGCCGCCCGAGGGCACGGCTGCGGGAGGGCGGCGGCAGCGCCGAGGGCTGGCGGGGCTGCAGCGGCCCGGGCTCGGCTCCCGCTCTCAGGGCAGCGCTGGGGATGGAGCCGAGCCCAGGATGGCAGGGAAGAGACCCAAGGCCTGTGGCTCACCTATGAACCTCATCGCCGACCGTCGCAGGAGCTTCCGTGTGCTGCGCAGGAACGGCGGGGCCTGGTGCAGTTGCTCGGGTGCGGGGCTCACGTCCTCTGTCAGCTGCAGAGAGGGCACAGAGGAAAGGCTTGGCGCGGGCTCTGCCCCTTGGCCGGGTGCTCCCTGTGCTGAGCACTGGCCTCCCCTGCCCCGGGCAGCCCTGAGGCGTGGGCGGCCGCCGCTGGTGCCGGGTTCTGGAGGGGGCAGAGGGCCAGGTACTGCCCGGGGAGCCGCGGTGCTGCCCTGCAGCCCGGCTGGGCCGGGGCTCCATCGCCACCTGGCTCAGGGCCAGATGAGCCTACGCAAGAGCCTGCGTGGCCCAGGGAAGAGAGCAGTGTGTGGGGCGCAGGCTGGTGCCCCTGGGTGCGGCGCTGCGCAGGGGCACAGCTGCCAGCCCCACACACTGAGCACCGTGGCCAGGGGACTTCTCCAGGCTGCGGCTGGGGCTTCCAGGCTCCCCTTACCAGACAATCATTGAACTTTGATGCTTGCTCCTTCTTCAGCAGCTGCTCAAGATCCCTCCTCTTCAGGTACCGGGCTGCACAAAGCAGTGTTTGGAAAGCAGCCTGCAGAGCAGTAGAGAGCCAGAGGTGGTACCAGGGCACAGGGCACCCATGCCCTTGTGCCAAGGTCAGGGAGAGGCTGGAGCCCACGAGCTGCCAGGGTGGGAGGCAGCTGAGCCCCTTCCCAGAGGGACACGAGCAGCCCCTGAGTCCTCACCTCTGCCACACACTGGTTCTCATCATGCAAGCAGATTAAAAGTGGGAATAAGCTCTGGCTCACAATTGTCTTCAGGAGCTTTTTTCCCTTTTTCACTACTAGCTCCATCACCTTTCGAAACAGGTGAATGGAGAGCAGTTGCACATGGCTGTTGACCTGGTGGCAAAGAAAATGAGACCTCAATACCAACTTTGCCAGGCCCACCTGGGCAAAGGCCCAAAGTCCACAGAGGCACAAAGTTTCAGGGCAGCATCCAGTCAGTGCTTGTGGCTGGGGCACAGCACCTTACATTTTCAAAGAGTGGAACGAGTGCCTCAGCCAGCTTCGGGGCGGTGGTGCTACATCTTGCAGATACCAGGATGTCTTTGTCCTGGAGCACGTTCATGAACACAGAGAGGGTCATCCTGACCATCTCTCTGTCTCCATCTCTCAGGAGCTCCAGCAGCTTTGGAGACAGGTTGCATATGCTTTCAGCCTGTGTGGAACACAAGGCTGTGAAATGAAACTGTGAATGGTTGCAACACCAAGACTGCCCCGTCACTGCAACACCACCCTGCTCCCACAGGGCCTAGAAGCCAAAGGCCTGTTCTGAAGCACTCAGGCAGCTGAACTGGGAGGCAGGAGAGATTGGAACAACTGCCATAGCTCCCAAAGCCCAGACAAGCCCAAGGGTCTGCAGTCCCCAGCCCCACGCTGCCAGCAGGGCTTCAGGCACTGCCCCCTTCTCACCATCAAGGGATACTTGCTGAGCACCACGAGGCCTCTGAGTGCTAGGTGGCACTTCTCCCTGCATTCACTCTGCAGGTGCTTTGACATGATTGTCAGCATCCTGCGAGCACATATGTTCAAGTCCAGGCAGTCGAGGACCTGAAAGGCACAGGGCAGTGCCAGGGGAGGCGGCCGGCAGGAGCCCAGAAGTGCACAGGGTCGGCCCCAGGCAGCAGCAGCAGGCGCGGGCAGCGTCCCAGGCAGCTGCAGCTACAAGAGGGCAGAGAGCTGGCAGGCAGCTCAGCCAGGCAGCGCTGGCCATTGGGCTCACCTCCACCAGGAGCGCCAGGGCAGGCAGATCCCAGCAGGGCTGCTCCCTGATGAGCAGCTTGAGCAAGCAGATTGTGATCGGGGTACACAAGCGGGTCGAGCTACGGCGCATCTCCCTGGCAGGGGGAAAAAGGCAGCAAAGCCCTGAGCCAGGCAGGCAAACCTCTGCCAGGACTGGCTCCCAGAGGTGTGATCTTTCTCCGGCACCCTGCAAGGGGGCGTGGGTGCTTTGGGAGGCAGCTGCTCCTGGGCACCCTCCTCTCCCAGCCTATTCCGGTCTGCTTGGTCGCCCCTTGGTGACAAGGCCCTCTCTTCCCACAAGCACGGGGACTGCGTGGGGCACTCTGGGCACAGGGCACAAACGCTGGCGGCGGCGGGGAGAAGGGGGTCTCACCTGGCCAGCAGACCGACTGCATAGTGGTGAGTGTCAGGGCACAGCAGGGCGTCCCAGACCCGCTTGCTCTCCAGAGCCACCAATTTATCATCACGCCACAGTTGGCAGAGCAGAGCTTTCATGGTCTGCACAACAAACCTGTGTACAGAGCAAAGGGCAGGTCACACCGGGAGCACTGGCCCTGGCCACAAGGGCATGGGAAGGACAGGATGACCGAGACCTGTTGGGCTTCATGGAAAGGTGGTGTTCCTCCTGGCAGGCTCTCCAGAAGTTCTCAACATCCTCTGGCATCTTCTGTGTGGTGACAAAAACTTGGAAGAGCAGAGCCACAAACAGGCAGGCAGAATGATGGACTATTGCATTGTGGCACTCAGGAACCTGGGCAATCACCCACAGCACCACAGTTGCCTGCAAAAGACAAACCACCCCAAGACAGCACTGAGTGCCAAGCCAAGGTGTCCATGCTGCAGGGCCCGAGGGGAGACACAGGGAGAGCACCAAGCCTGTTGGCCCTGAGCTTGCCCCTAGCCAGGCTTTCAGCCCAGCACCTGAGGCAGGGAGCTGCTGGGCGTGGAGGGGATGGAGAGCTGCTGGAGAAGCAACTTGTGGGCAAGCAAAGGCCTGTTCCAGAAACTCACAGCCAGGGCAAAGATGGCCTTGTTGTCCCCACCGGAAGCAGACATCTTCAGTGGCCAGTTTTGCGTCACACACACTAGTGTTGGAAGGACCTTCTCAACCACTGGTCCCTGTGTTCCTATGGTTCTCCATATTATGGCTGCAGCTCTGTGGGACCAGAGCTCTGTGTCAAAGGGATCTCAGCCAAAGTACCATGCCCTATGCAGCTGCGTGGGGCTGGGTGACAGAGCCCCAGTGCCCTGAGGGGCAGGGGGAGAGCATGGCAGCAGGCTCAGGAAACAGACGGGCCCTGAGGGTCCTGGAGCTGTCCATCTGTCTGGCAGACCCCACTGGACAGGCTCTACAGGGCGATGGGCTCTTAAGACCGGTGAGCCTTGAGCTCTCAAGGCAGTTGTGCTCTGTACCTGTCACACGTTGGTGCACAGTGCAGGAGGGTCAGCACCGTGTCAAAAGGGTGTTCTTCAGCCAGGTTCAGAATGTTAATGTGCAACCTAGCATCCAGAGTGACATGGGACACGAGTCTCTTGTGAATGTCCCTCACCATGGCTGGCACCTGGAGGAGGCATAGGGGAGATATGGAATGCTGTCTAAGGGAGCAACTTCCCCAGCTTCCCCCAAGAAGTGATTCCCTTCCCCCTCATAATGTGCTGGCCCTTACCCAAAGGGTAAGGGGGCCCTGTGGTTTGTGGGGCCATGCAATCCCGTAAGGCCTCCTGCCCTGGCCTCAGTCTGCTTACCTGCTGCTGAAAAGGAACACCTTTCTGCTTGTAAAAATCCAGTGTGGGAGCAAGAATCATAGTTGAAGTAGGCATGGTCTCAGTTTTTGAGATGCCCTGAGCCATTCCAGTGTCACTGTTTGTGATAGCCATGTCCTCACTCATGGCCATGTCAGCCATTACCCTGACAGAATTCGCTGCATGCTCAGAGGACACTGAGCTGATGTCAGGCTCTGCCTGCAGCTCGCTCGGCCTGGAGTCTTGCTCGGCCATGCCCTCATTTGCTGTGGCGCTGGTGTTGCTGCGCCGAAGGTGCAGGAATCTCCACAGTATCTGCAGCAGAAGGAAGGGTGGGAAGAGAGGAACGTTCCGTGGCCTGCTCCAAGTACGGCGCCAGGCCGAGCAGTGCCAGCAGGCCAGGCCCAGGTGGGGATGGCCGCAGGTACCTGCGCTGCTCGGTGGAAGTGGCCACGAGTGGGGTCCTGCTCTGGTGGCCCATCCTTGCCCACACCTGGCAAAGAGCGAGTGCAGCCAGAGCTGAGGGGCTGCGGGAGAGGCCAGAGAACACGGCCCAGCCCTACGCTGCCCGGGCAGGAACAGCCCTGGGATGCCCCAGGAGATGGAGCACGGCCACCAGGGGGTCAGCTCCAGCCTTTGTTCAGTGCTATCCATGGGCATGTCCTCAGGGGCAGGGATGGGACGGGATGGGATGGGGCCTGTGGCCCCTCTCTGCCACTCACCATCCTCCAGCAGCTGGAGCTGCTCTGACTCTTCAGGCTGCTGTGCTAGGGAGGCTGCAAAGCCTTTCTTTTTTTTCCCTCTAAACATGCTGGACAATCTGCCTGCCATCCTACTCTCTGCCCTCAAGGGCACCTGCAAGACAGATGCCTTGGGAAGGTCTGAGTCAGGAAGTCCCACAGTCTGGCCGCAAGGCCAGCCGCAGGAGTGACACTTTGGAAAAGCTGTAGGTCAGTGATGAAAGAGCTGGCTGTGTGGGGCTCCTCACAGCACAGCTCTGGCACGTCCTGTCCCATCACGTGCACAGAGCACTGTGGCGTTTCCTTGTCACCGCCAGCATCCATGTCACCACGTGTCACAAAGGGCCCTTGGACGCTTGCCCTGGGGCCCCCCTCACTGTTGTATTGTGTTCTTATATGTTTTAGCTGCATTAAGCTGTACTTTGGTTTATCCCACTTTCCTCCTGTTACAATGGTTCTGCCCCTTTTGCCTCTTCCTTCCTTTTTAGTGTCAATCTCCCTGCCCCCTCTGCCTGTTCCATAAAAGTGGCTGAATCATCCCCTCAACCCCTCCCAGGTGTCTTGTCCTTCACTCGACACCCCATCCCTTCCCTCCAGAAACTTCTACCAAGGGCGTTGAGTGATAGGTTCAGGCACCAGGGCTTCTCCCTCAGATTGCCCTTACTGGTCCCCCTATCTGCCCATTTCCCTGATCCCCACACCTCCTGTATCCCCATTGCCAGGCGGGCAAACCCCCTCCCCTGTTTCCTCCCCCCCCTTTATAACACCCTGCACATCCCATTTCTGGGTCTTCAGTTGGCTGGACCGCCAGAGTTGCAGATCTCCTTGGAGCTTCAAAATAAACCTGGACTTTACCCCCAGCTGGAGTCCACTCTCCTCCTTCTACCTGTGTCGCACTGGTGTCTCGGCCAAAAGGTGAAAGCCTTAGCTGCTCTCCTGATCTCCCGAGGAACGGGAGAGTGTCCCCCGCCACTCGCTGTGCCAGAGCAAGCCGGGGTGACTCTGAGTACACACTCAGAGCGGCACAGTGACAAATGGTGCCAAATGTGAGGCCTGAGACCAGCACCAGACCCCACAGGCGAGACCTGGAATGCTTCCCTGAATTTTGTAACTTTCAGTGCCCTCAAAGGTTTCTTGGCTGGCAAGCTACCCCCAGTGAGAGCAACCCCGTTTTAGTGGCTGGCATTCCTAAGGGATAGGAACAGTCGCTCCTGAAGCAACGCAGGAGTCCTTCCCTGGTAAGAGCCATCGCTTCCGGACTTTTCTACTCGCCAGACGGATAAGGAATCCTCCTTTCTCCCCTTTCTGTGGGGTGAGGTTCTTTCCGCCTTACTCTCACTACCATCTGTATAGGTCTCCTTTTTCTAAGGGAACCTGTCCTTGTGCTCCTTTTGGTTTGGAGCCAGGATCTCTTTTTTTGCTGGGCAGCCCTTCCTCTTTCTCGTGGGGAATTGATAGTGGTGTTCTGCTTTATTTTTGGTTTTTCCGGGGCAGTGGGTTGATTTGAGCTGCTCAGTTTGTTATCTCAGCCGGGATGCTCCATTGCCCCACGTGTCTAAGACAGCCCGGGACACACCAAGCCCAGCCAAGTGCTCAGGGAAGGACTCTGCACGGTGCCCGGCCAGCACAGCCCAGCTCGCTGCTGGCTCTGGAGCTGAGCAGCTTCCAGCAAGCACGTGGCAAACGCATCTTGCCAAGAGTTAAAACACACCGGAGAGGGGAGGCGGCATCAATGTGTGCATCAAGGCCTTTGAATTCACAGCTCCCCAAGAGAGCTTTGTGGCACTCGGCTGGACAAACAGGATCCGGCTCAGACCTGTGCTCAAAGATGGGCAACAAACCCTGCCGCAGGTGCTTGGCTTGGTCTCTGCAGGCCCAGGCAGATGTCAAAGCTGCTCTTCACATGCTTGCCCTGCCCCTCTGCCAAGTGCAAGGGGCCTCAAGGACTGAAGGAAACACAGGGAGTCAAAGGGAGACAGCTGCACCTACCTCACTGGGGGCTCCTGGGGAAGCAGTTTCCTTGGGAATCAAGCGCCTCTCTTCCAAGGGCACTTCCCCAAATGTGTACATTTCTGGGGAACACCAACCCACCCCTAAGAAACCCTGTCAAGGCTGAATTGCTTGTGCTCCTTGCAGCGCAGGCACTCCAGCTGGAGCTCATCTTCCTTGCCCCGAGTCTCTTTCCACGCGTCGCTTCGGGCGCGCAGCCCCTGGCCCCTCCAAACACGAGCTGCCCGCTGCCTCTGCACATGCCTGAGCTCCCGCCTGCGCTCAGGGCAGCAAAACCAGGCTGTTTCCAGCCAGGGAGCAGAGCCCTGCTCCCGCAGGAGGCTCTGGTGAGCCCCTTCCAGGATGCACCGCCGCGCACGCAGCACTTCTCCTGCCCGCCCAGAACGCTCCTGGGACAGCAGGACACAAGCTGGCCGGCTCTGGGCTCAGCACACCCCAAACAGAGGGGCAGGAAGATGCAGTGGCTGTTCTGCAGCCCTGCCCAAGAGAGGTGGGAAGGTTGTCCTCCCTCTGGTCTCACTTGGTGGGTTTCTGACTGGGCCTGAGGCAGGGGCTGCCATTCCTCACTTGTGGGGAGACCAGAGCTGCCAGAACCACACTGAGCCTGCAGGCACTGCCTGACAGCGCTGCAGCCACTGGGACGCTCACACCTCTGAGGCTCAGCCACTCCCTGCTGCTTTTAGGCACACGCAAAGCTCACTGTTAAGCCACGACGGTCTCTGCTTCTGCCCTCTTCCTGTCCCTGTGAAGGGATGGAGCATTGCTGTGCTTTCAGGAAGCTCTCTGGGAAAAACTTCCAGCATTGCAAGCTCCTCTGCCCTCCATAGATGCATGCTATGGAATCCCTCACAGCTGCCTTCAGAGCATCCTCAAGCTCGCTCTTCTTCAACCCAGGGTCCTTGTTCCCTTCTGCATGCTCAGCATGACCTTCAACTCCATGGTGCTGTGCAACTGAAGCGGCAGCACAGGGACCTTTGCAGCCTGAGCTGCCCTTGTTCCTCTCTGCCCGTGCACAGAACACAGCTGGGAAGAGAACGGCAGCAGGGCCCCGCGTGTCCCCGGGCTCAGGATTTGTGCCGCTTCAGCTCCACGGACACATGGGTAAAGTGACAAAGCCAAACTGTTTATTAAGGGAAGGCGAAGCAAAGGGGTGAACTGGGAGGCAAAAAAGGGGATGGGCAGGGCCTGGGGACTGGAGAGAGGGAGGGAAGCAGGGAGGGAGGGAGCTGCCATCAGGGAAGGAGATGACAGGAGCTCCCGGAGCTTCCCACAGGCTCAGCTGTAACCAGCAAGAGCTGTGCCTGGAGTTCCAGCTGGTCCCCTGTGCTCTGCAGGTGGTCTCATCTGCATTGGGAACTCGGGGTTGCCGAAGGACTCGGGTTCTTCCGATCCTGCAGACGAAGTTCGGCAGCTCTTGCCTCGAACTTCCGCTGGATAAATTGGTTGATGAAGGAGGGGCACTCGAATTCCCTCAGGGCTTCAAGGACTGGAGAAAAGAAGCACAGAGAGCCACGGGTAGATGCCGGATTGCGCGAATCCAAGGAAACACTCCTGCCAGGGCCATCGCAGCCGGCTCCTGCTATGGCCAGAAGGGAGGCGGAGACAAGGGCTTGGGCCGGGAGGTGCTGGCCTCGGCTCCCCGACGTGTGCCTGAAAGCTCTCCGGGCTCTGCCCCCACCGCCCCTCGTCCGTCCGCACAGGGAGCAGAGCCCTCGGCAGCCCGGGCAGGGACTGCAGCTCCGCAGCCGGGATTTGCAGCTGCCCCCGGCGGCCCCTGCTGGCAGCCGCGCGGCTGCCCCCACTCACCCTGACTGAGGACCTGGAGCTCCTCCTTCTGCCCCATCGTGAGCACTCCGGCAACCCCTGGGAAGACAGAGCCCGTGGCGGCGCCAGGCGGCACGGATGCCCGACACGGGCGCTGGCAGCCCTGCGGCCGCACGCCCTCCTGCCCCGCCAGGGCTCCTGCCGGGCCCCTGCCGCACGCTGCCGCCCGAGGGCACGGCTGCGGGAGGGCGGCGGCAGCGCCGAGGGCTGGCGGGGCTGCAGCGGCCCGGGCACGGCTCCCGCTGTAGCCGGGGCAGCAGCCGGGCCGGGGGCAGGGAGGGGCGCGGGGCTGCTGGCTCACCGATCAACCTGACGGCCGCCTGTCGCAGGCGCTTCTGTGGGCTCTGCAGGAAGGGCAGGGCCCAGCGCAGGTGCTCGGCCGTTCGGCTCTGGTCCTCCAGCAGCTGCAGGGAGCACCGACGGGGAAGGCTTGGCGTGGGCTCTGCCCCTCGGCCCGGCGCTCCCTGCGCCCAGCAGCGGCCGAGCCGGCCCGCACGGCCCAGGGCAGAGAGCGGCGTGTGGGGGCACAGGCTGGCGGGCCCGGCTGCGGCGCCGGGCAGGGGCACAGCTGCCAGCCCCAGCACGGGGGGCAGGGGGCTTCTGCAGCCCGCGGCTGCGGCTCCCGGGCTGTCCTTACCAGGCGCTCGGCGAACTTCATGCGCTGCTCCTTGGTCAGCAGCTCCTCCAGGTCCCTCCTCCTCTGGAAGCGGGCCGCACAGAGCAGGGCTTGGAAAGAGGCCTGGAGAGAAGCAGAGAGCCGCAGGTGGCACCCGAGCCCAGGGCACAGGACCCGCATCCCTGTGCCAAGGCCAGGGAAGGCTGGAGCCTGCCAGCTGCCAGGGCAGGAGGCAGCCAGGGATGCAGCAGCGTCCCACAAAACCTGACCTTTGCCACACTCTGGTTCTCATCGTGCCAGCGCAAGAAGAGAGGGAGCAGGCTCCGACTAACAATTCTCGTGAGAGGCTCTTCCCCCTCTTCCACTACCAGCTCCATCACTTTGCAGAAGAGTTGAATGGAGAGCAGCTGCACGTGGCTGTTGTCCTGGAGGAAAGGAAAAGACCTCAGCACCAACTCCTCCAGGCCCATCGGGGCAGAGGCACAAAAGTGCACAAGGCACAACATTTCTGGGCAGCGTCCAGTGCCCGTGGCTGGGGGCACAGAGCCTTACATTCTCAAAGTGTGGCAGGAGTGGCTCAGCCAGCTTCAGGGCGGTGACGCTGGGTATCTTGAGGTCTTTCTCCTGGAGCATATGTGTGAGCACAGAGAGGATCATGCCGACCATCTCTGCGTCAGGATCCGCCAGCTGCTCCAGCAGGTGTTGATAGAGGCCGCGTATTCCTCCGCCCTGTGTGCAAGAGCAGGCCGTGCTGTGAAGCCGAGGACAGCCACAGCACCAACAGCTGCTTGGGGCACTCGGGCAGCTGAAGTGGGAGGCAGGAGAGCTGGGAGCAGCTGCCTCTGCTGCCAAAGGCCAGCCAAGGCCAAAGGTCTGCGTTGCCCAGCCTCGCGCTGTCAGCGTGGCTTCAGCCACCGCCCCTTCTCACCAGCGAGGGCTCCTTGCTGAGCACCACGAGGCCTCTGAGCTCCAGGCGCAGCCTGTCCCTGCACTCGCTCGGCAGGTGCCTGGACACAACCGACAGCGCACTGGGACCGTGCTTGGTCAAGTCCAGACACTCGAGGACCTGAAAGGCACAGGGCAGTGCCAGGGGAGGCGGCCGGCAGGAGCCCAGAAGCGCACAGGGCCGGGCCCAGGCAGCAGCAGCAGGCGCGGGCAGCGTCCCAGGCAGCTGCAGCTACGAGAGGGCAGAGAGCTGGCAGGCAGCTCAGCCAGGCAGCGCTGGCCATCAGGCTCACCTCCACAAAGAAGGCCAGGGCAGGCAGATCCCAGCAGAGCTGCTTCCCAATGAGCAGGTTGAGCAGGTGCAAGGCGATGTGGGAACACAAGCCGGTCGAGCTACGGCGCATCTCCCTGGCAGGGGGAAAAAGGCAGCAAAGCCCTGAGCCAGGCAGGCAAACCTCTGCCAGGACTGACTCTCAGAAGTGTGATATTTCTCCAGCGGCCTGCAAGGGGGCGTGGGTGCTTTGGGAGGCAGCTGCTCCTGGGCACCCTCCTTTCCCAGCCTATTCCAGTCTGCTTGGTCGCCCCTTGGTGACAAGGCCCTCTCTTCCCACAAGCACGGGGACTGCGTGGGGCACTCTGGGCACAGGGCACAAACGCTGGCGGCGCGGGGGGAAGGGGGTCTCACCTGGCCAGCAGACCGACTGCATAGTGCCGGGTGTCGGCACAGAGCAGGGTGTCCCAGACCCGCTTGCGCTCCAGAGCCACCAGGTGCTTCTGAAAGTCCAGGAGGCAGAGCAGAGCTTTCATGGCCTGTGCTGCAAACCTGTGTACAGAGCAAAGGGCAGGTCACACTGGGAGCACTGGCCCTGGCCACAAGGGCATGGGAAGGACAGGGCGACTGAGACCTGTTGGGCTTCGTGGGAAGGCGGTGTTCCTCCCGGCAAGCTCTCCAGAAGCGCTCAGCTTCTTCTGGCATCTGCTCTGTGGTGTCAAAAACTTGGAAGAGCAGAGCCACAAACAGGCGGGCGGAATAAGGGACTAGTGCCTCGTGCCACTCGGGCATGTGGACAGTCTTCCACAGCACCACAGTTGCCTGCAAAGGAGAAAGCGCCCCGAGGCAGCAGTCAGTGCCCTGGTGTCCATGTTGCAGGGCTCGAGGGGAGATGCAGTGGGAGCAGCCAGCCTGCTCCCCCTGAGCCTGCCCCTAGCTCAGCTTTCGGCCCAGTGCCTGAGGGAACAGGGAGCTGCAGGACAGGGAGAGAGCATGGAGAGCTGCTGGAGAGGTGACCTGGAGGGTGAGCAAAGGCCAGTTCCAGAAACTCACAGCCAGGGCAAAGATGGCCTCGTTATCCCCACTGTAGAAGAACATGCTGTACAGTGGCCTGTCCTCCATCACAGACAGGAGTGCTGGAAGCACCCTCTGCACTGCGGATCCCGAGGAGCCGATGGTTCTCCACATCAGTGCAGCAGCCCTGTGGGACCAGAGCTGCGCGTCAGGACCGTGCCCCGTGCGGCTGCGTGGGGCCGGGGAACAGAGCCCCGGTGCCCTGAGGGGCAGTGGGGGAGCATGGCAGCAGAGGGGCCCCAGGGTCCTGGAGCTGTCCGCCTGTCTGGCAGACTCCACTGGACAGGCTGGACAGTGGGAGGGGCCCTAGGGGCTGCTGAGCACCGAGCTCTCGAGGCAGTTGTGCTCTGTACCTGTCACAGGTTGGGGCACAGCGCAGGAGGCTCATCACCACATTAGCAGGGTGCTCTTGGGCCAGGCTCACAGTGGCCCATCGCAGCCCAGCATCCACAGTGAGACGGGACATAAGTGTCTGGTGAATGTCCCTCACCATGGCTGGCACCTAGAGGAGGCGTGGGGAATGTCTGGAGTGCTGTGCAAGGGAGCAACTTGCCCAGCTTGCCCCAAGAAGTGCTTGCCTTCCCACCCCGCTCTGCTAGCCTCAATGGCTGGGGGGGCTCAGCAGACGTGGCTTGAGGGGCCACACGATCCTGGGAGGCCTTCAGCCCTGGCCCCAGGCTGCTTACCTGCTGCTGGGAAGAAAAGAAATCCTGAGTGGGAAAAGAAATCCTCCTGGGAGCAGGAACCGCATTGCAAGTGGGCCTGGTGTTGGTCTTGGAGAGTGCCCACGTGCTTTGCGTCCTTGCGTCCTCACTCAGGGCCGTGACAGCCTCTGGCCTGGTCTCAGCCATTGCCCTGATGGAGTCTGCTGCACGCTGAGGGGAGGCTGAGCTGACATCAGGCTCTGCCCGCAGCTCAGCCGTGGCCTGGGTTGCTGTGGCGCTGGTGTTTCTGCGCCGAAGACGCAGCAACCTCCGCAGTATCTGCAGCAGAAGGAAGGGCGGGAAGAGAGGGACGTTCCGTGGCCTGCTCCAAGCGCGGCGCCAGGCCGAGCAGTGCCAGCAGGCCCAGCCCAGGTGGGGATGGCCGCAGGTACCTGCGCTGCCCCGTGGAAGCATCCGCCAGTGGGGTCCTGCTCTGGTGTCCCATCCTTGCCCGCACCTGGCAAAGAGCGAGTGCAGCCAGAGCTGAGGGGCTGCGGGAGAGGCCGGAGAACACGGCCCAGCCCTTCACTGCCCAGGCAGGGCCAGCCCCCGGGTGGCCAGGGGACACAGCATGGCCAGCATGGGGCAGCCCCAGCCCCTCTTCTGTCCTGTCTGCGGGCACATCCACAGGGGCAGGGACGTGATGGGGCCAGGCTGGCCGCAGGCACCAGTCCTGCGGCCTGGCTCTGCCACTCACCATCCTGCAGTGGCTGCAACTGCTCTGGCTCTGCAGGCTGCTGTGCTGGGGAGGCTGCAGGGCCTTTCTTTTTCTTCTCCCGAAGCACCTTGAGGAGGCTGCGCACTCTGCCTGCCATCCTGCTTGCTGACACCTTTGCGATGATGCCTGGGCAAAGGGTCTGAATCAGCAAGCGCCCTGCAGGTGCCTGCGACAGAGAAGCCTCAGGAAGGCTACAGGACAGCACGTCCTGCACTCTGATCTCAAGGGCTCCTGCCACAAGAACAGGAGACTCCTTGTGAGCAATGGAAGGCACTGAGTCCTATGGCCTGGCCACGAGGGCACTGGCCACAGGGACGGCAGGTACCTTGGGAAAGCTCCGAGTCAGGAAGTCCCGCAGTCTGGCGGCAAGGCCAGCCGCAGGACTAACGCTTTGGAAAAGCGTGGGCCAGCGACGAAAGAGCTGCCTGTGTGGGGCTCCTCACAGCACAGCTCTGGCGCGTCCTGTCCCGTCACGTGCACAGAGCACTGTGGCGTTGCCTCTTCACCACCAGCACCCATGTCACCACGTGTCACAAAGGGTCCTGTTCCATGCCGTTCCAAGGTCACCGTGCTGCGTCGTGTCAGCAAGGTCCCTTGGAAACGCTGCCAAGTGCTCTGGGGCCACCCCCACCCTGCCCAAAATGCCTCTGATTGGAAGGATTCCACTCCCCAAGTGTCTAAGACAGCCCGGGACACACCAAGCCCAGCCAAGTGCTCAGGGAAGGACTCTGCACGGTGCCCGGCCAGCACAGCCCAGCTCGCTGCTGGCTCTGGAGCTGAGCAGCTTCCAGCAAGCACGGGGCAAACGCATCTTGCCAAGAGTTAAAACACACCGGAGAGGGGAGGCGGCATCAATGTGTGCATCAAGGCCTTTGAATTCACAGCTCCCCAAGAGAGCTTTGTGGCACTCGGCTGGACAAACAGGATCCGGCTCAGACCTGTGCTCAAAGATGGGCAACAAACCCTGCCGCAGGTGCTTGGCTTGGTCTCTGCAGGCCCAGGCAGATGTCAAAGCTGCTCTTCACATGCTTGCCCTGCCCCTCTGCCAAGTGCAAGGGGCCTCAAGGACTGAAGGAAACACAGGGAGTCAAAGGGAGACAGCTGCACCTACCTCACTGGGGGCTCCTGGGGAAGCAGTTTCCTTGGGAATCAAGCGCCTCTCTTCCAAGGGCACTTCCCCAAATGTGTACATTTCTGGGGAACACCAACCCACCCCTAAGAAACCCTGTCAAGGCTGAATTGCTTGTGCTCCTTGCAGCGCAGGCACTCCAGCTGGAGCTCATCTTCCTTGCCCCGAGTCTCTTTTCCACGCGTCGCTTCGGGCGCGCAGCCCCTGGCCCCTCCAAACACGAGCTGCCCGCTGCCTCTGCACGTGCCTGAGTTCCCGCCTGCGCTCAGGGCAGCAAAACCAGGCTACAGGACAGCACGTCCTGCACTCTGATCTCAAGGGCTCCTGCCACAAGAACAGGAGACTTTTTGTGAGCAATGGAAGGCACTGAGTCCTTCTGTGGCAGTGGAGCCCTGCTCCCGCAGGAGGCTCTGGTGAGCCCCTTCCAGGACGCACCGCCGCGCACGCAGCACTTCTCCTGCCCACCCAGAACGCTCCTGGGACAGCAGGACGCTGTCGAAGGAAGGAGACCAGGACATCAATTGATCATCACAGGCCCAATTTTATTGATCAGTACGGCGGGTTAAATACGGTTCGTAATGAACTTCATGCATATTGCAAAAGTTGAGCTCAGGATTGGTTAGTTACATATCAGCAGCTACACCTACTTTTACATTCCTATGGTCCTACTTTTGATACTTTCTACATATTCTTAGGAGATATTCAGGACTAATCTCTACTCCCTTTCCTCATGTTGCAGCAAGGCCTCTGATTGCTAATTGCTGACATCTTCTTTCAGCATGCTGACTGCTGATTTCCCTCTCTTAGCTTACCCAGCGGCATTATGTCAGCATGGCCTTTCTCAGCTAACCAACTATTAATAAAACTCTCCACAGGACACAAGCTGGCCGGCTCTGGGCTCAGCACACCCCAAACAGAGGGGCAGGAGGACGCAGTGGCTGTTCAACACCCCTGCCCAAGAGAGGTGGGAAGGGTGTCCTTCCTCTGGTCTCACTTGGTGGGTTTCTGACTGGGCCTGAGGCAGGGTCTGCCTCAGTTATGGGGACCCTGAAATACAGAACTTCCAGAACCACAGCCAAAGTCATTTTACTCTCTGACAGTGCTCCCTACACTGGCATGGTCGTGCCTCCAAGTCCTAGCCATTGCGCTGCTGCTGCTGCCTCTTTTGCTTTTAGGCACATGCAAAGCCCACTTTTGGGCTACGATGGTCTCTGCTTCTTCTCTTTTCCTGTCCCTGTGCAGGTGTTATAAATAAAGTAGGCTTTTGTAGGCAGGTTTATGAATTGTTAATGATGTAATTTTTTTAATGGTGTAATTTTTTTTCTGAATTGGTAATTAATGTAATAGAATGTTATTCCTAATTTATGTAATAAGTTATGAAGAAATAAGTTATGAGTCAAATGTACTGTAGTATGTATGTGTGCCCACTATACGATGGTAGTGAGATCTGAGTGAGGGAACTTTCTAGAAAGTTACCCAATGAGATGATAACATTAATACATATTATGATTGGAAGACTAGCCAGCCTCAGAATTCCAGAAGCCTCAGAATTCCAGAATGACTGGCCAGGAGTGCATCAGCTTATGGACTACCCAGCAACCAGGAAAAGGACCATTCAACCAGTGGATTGAAAGCACACCAACCCTGTACCTTTAGGAGACTTTAAAACCTCCAGGTGCCTAGCACCTCATGTTTTTCTGGGGAACCCATGTCCAAGGAAACACCCTGCAAATGCCCCAGGGTTACCCTGAAGTCTCATCCTCAGTTGTCTTGCTTTTTAATAAACAGACCTTTTAAATAAACAAGCTTTTTAAAATATCTTGGCCCATTTTGCCTGTTTATATTCAAGAATGGAGCACTGCTGTGCTTTCAAGAAGTTCTGTTAAAACTTGCAAGCTCCTCTGGCCTCCATAGATGCATGCTGTGGAATCTCTCACAGCTGCCTTCAGAGCATCCTCAAGCTTGCTCCTCCAAACCCCAGGGTACCTTGAGCATGCTCAGCATGACCTTCAACTCCATGGTGCTGTGCAAATGAAGCAGCAGGGACTCTCCAGCCTGTTCCTCTGTGTCACTGCACAAAACACAGCACAGAAGACAAGCAAGGGCCTGTGTGTCTCACACTTCAGGTTTTGTGCCGCTTTGTCTCCACAAAGACCCAGGTAAAGTGAAGAAGCCAAACTGTTTATTAAATGGAAGCATAGCGGTGGAGTAGGCTGGGAGGAAAGAAAGTGGATGGGCAAGGTCTGAGAGCCAGAGACAGGGATCAGCATCAGCTAAGCCTGGAGTTGCAGTGGCACGGTGAGGTGGGGAGGTGTCCCCTTCTGTGTCTCTCATGGTCCTCTTCTAGGGACATTGGTTCTCTAAATTTGGAAGATGACCTCAGTTCTGCAGCTCCTTGGCAAAACTGAGCTTGAATATGCAGGTTGGAGCAGGATGGGCTGTCGTCTTTCCTGGGTGCCTGAAGGATTCAAAGAGAAAAGAACAGAGCCATGGCCAGAGCCAGGATCTGCGGGGACCCAAGGAGACCCTCCTGCCAGGGCCATCCCACGCATCCCATGGCTCTCGCCGTGGCCCAAAGAGAGCAGGAGGCAATGGGTTCAGACGGAAGATGCTGGCCGCAGCTCCCACATGGGTCCCTGAAATTTCTGTGAGCTCTGCCCATGCCACCCCTCATCCGCACAGGGAGCAGAACACTCAGCAGCTGGGTCAGGGATTGTAGATCCCCCGCCAGCCCCTACTGACACCCTGCTGCCCCCACTCACCCTCACGGATGAGCTGGAGCTCTTCCTGCTGACTCGTCATTTTCCGCCGAAGATCACTGGCAAGACAGAGCCCGTGGCGGCGCCAGGCGGCACGGATGCCCGACACGGGCGCTGGCAGCCCTGCGGCCGCACGCCCTCCTGCCCCGCCAGGGCTCCTGCCGGGCCCCTGCCGCACGCTGCCGCCCGAGGGCACGGCTGCGGGAGGGCGGCGGCAGCGCCGAGGGCTGGCGGGGCTGCAGCGGCCCGGGCTCGGCTCCCGCTCTCAGGGCAGCGCTGGGGATGGAGCCGAGCCCAGGATGGCAGGGAAGAGACCCAAGGCCTGTGGCTCACCTATGAACCTCATCGCCGACCGTCGCAGGAGCTTCCGTGTGCTGCGCAGGAACGGCGGGGCCTGGTGCAGGTGCTCGGGTGCGGGGCTCACGTCCTCTGTCAGCTGCAGAGAGGGCACAGAGGAAAGGCTTGGCGCGGGCTCTGCCCCTTGGCCGGGTGCTCCCTGTGCTGAGCACTGGCCTCCCCTGCCCCGGGCAGCCCTGAGGCGTGGGCGGCCGCCGCTGGTGCCGGGTTCTGGAGGGGGCAGAGGGCCAGGTACTGCCCGGGGAGCCGCGGTGCTGCCCTGCAGCCCGGCTGGGCCGGGGCTCCATCGCCACCTGGCTCAGGGCCAGATGAGCCTACACAAGAGCCTGCGTGGCCCAGGGAAGAGAGCAGTGTGTGGGGCGCAGGCTGGTGCCCCTGGGTGCGGCGCTGCGCAGGGGCACAGCTGCCAGCCCCACACACTGAGCACCGTGGCCTGGGGACTTCTCCAGGCTGCGGCTGGGGCTTCCAGGCTCCCCTTACCAGACAATCATTGAACTTTGATGCTTGCTCCTTCTTCAGCAGCTGCTCAAGATCCCTCCTCTTCAGGTACCGGGCTGCACAAAGCAGTGTTTGGAAAGCAGCCTGCAGAGCAGTAGAGAGCCAGAGGTGGTACCAGGGCACAGGGCACCCATGCCCTTGTGCCAAGGTCAGGGAGAGGCTGGAGCCCACGAGCTGCCAGGGTGGGAGGCAGCTGAGCCCCTTCCCAGAGGGACACGAGCAGCCCCTGAGTCCTCACCTCTGCCACACACTGGTTCTCATCATGCAAGCAGATTAAAAGTGGGAATAAGCTCTGGCTCACAATTGTCTTCAGGAGCTTTTTTCCCTTTTTCACTACTAGCTCCATCACCTTTCGAAACAGGTGAATGGAGAGCAGTTGCACATGGCTGTTGACCTGGTGGCAAAGAAAATGAGACCTCAATACCAACTTTGCCAGGCCCACCTGGGCAAAGGCCCAAAGTCCACAGAGGCACAAAGTTTCAGGGCAGCATCCAGTCAGTGCTTGTGGCTGGGGCACAGCGCCTTACATTTTCAAAGAGTGGAACGAGTGCCTCAGCCAGCTTCGGGGCGGTGGTGCTACATCTTGCAGATACCAGGACGTCTTTGTCCTGGAGCACGTTCATGAACACAGAGAGGGTCATCCTGACCATCTCTCTGTCTCCATCTCTCAGGAGCTCCAGCAGCTTTGGAGACAGGTTGCATATGCTTTCAGCCTGTGTGGAACACAAGGCTGTGAAATGAAACTGTGAATGGTTGCAACACCAAGACTGCCCCGTCACTGCAACACCACCCTGCTCCCACAGGGCCTAGAAGCCAAAGGCCTGTTCTGAAGCACTCAGGCAGCTGAACTGGGAGGCAGGAGAGATTGGAACAACTGCCATAGCTCCCAAAGCGCAGACAAGCCCAAGGGTCTGCAGTCCCCAGCCCCACGCTGCCAGCAGGGCTTCAGGCACTGCCCCCTTCTCACCATCAAGGGATACTTGCTGAGCACCACGAGGCCTCTGAGTGCTAGGTGGCACTTCTCCCTGCATTCACTCTGCAGGTGCTTTGACATGATTGTCAGCATCCTGCGAGCACATATGTTCAAGTCCAGGCAGTCGAGGACCTGAAAGGCACAGGGCAGTGCCAGGGGAGGCGGCCGGCAGGAGCCCAGAAGTGCACAGGGTCGGCCCCAGGCAGCAGCAGCAGGCGCGGGCAGCGTCCCAGGCAGCTGCAGCTACAAGAGGGCAGAGAGCTGGCAGGCAGCTCAGCCAGGCAGCGCTGGCCATTGGGCTCACCTCCACCAGGAGCGCCAGGGCAGGCAGATCCCAGCAGGGCTGCTCCCTGATGAGCAGCTTGAGCAAGCAGATTGTGATCGGGGTACACAAGCGGGTCGAGCTACGGCGCATCTCCCTGGCAGGGGGAAAAAGGCAGCAAAGCCCTGAGCCAGGCAGGCAAACCTCTGCCAGGACTGGCTCCCAGAGGTGTGATCTTTCTCCGGCACCCTGCAAGGGGGCGTGGGTGCTTTGGGAGGCAGCTGCTCCTGGGCACCCTCCTCTCCCAGCCTATTCCGGTCTGCTTGGTCGCCCCTTGGTGACAAGGCCCTCTCTTCCCACAAGCACGGGGACTGCGTGGGGCACTCTGGGCACAGGGCACAAACGCTGGCGGCGGCGGGGAGAAGGGGGTCTCACCTGGCCAGCAGACCGACTGCATAGTGGTGAGTGTCAGGGCACAGCAGGGCGTCCCAGACCCGCTTGCTCTCCAGAGCCACCAATTTATCATCACGCCACAGTTGGCAGAGCAGAGCTTTCATGGTCTGCACAACAAACCTGTGTACAGAGCAAAGGGCAGGTCACACCGGGAGCACTGGCCCTGGCCACAAGGGCATGGGAAGGACAGGATGACCGAGACCTGTTGGGCTTCATGGAAAGGTGGTGTTCCTCCTGGCAGGCTCTCCAGAAGTTCTCAACATCCTCTGGCATCTTCTGTGTGGTGACAAAAACTTGGAAGAGCAGAGCCACAAACAGGCAGGCAGAATGATGGACTATTGCATTGTGGCACTCAGGAACCTGGGCAATCACCCACAGCACCACAGTTGCCTGCAAAAGACAAACCACCCCAAGACAGCACTGAGTGCCAAGCCAAGGTGTCCATGCTGCAGGGCCCGAGGGGAGACACAGGGAGAGCACCAAGCCTGTTGGCCCTGAGCTTGCCCCTAGCCAGGCTTTCAGCCCAGCACCTGAGGCAGGGAGCTGCTGGGCGTGGAGGGGATGGAGAGCTGCTGGAGAAGCAACTTGTGGGCAAGCAAAGGCCTGTTCCAGAAACTCACAGCCAGGGCAAAGATGGCCTTGTTGTCCCCACCGGAAGCAGACATCTTCAGTGGCCAGTTTTGCGTCACACACACTAGTGTTGGAAGGACCTTCTCAACCACTGGTCCCTGTGTTCCTATGGTTCTCCATATTATGGCTGCAGCTCTGTGGGACCAGAGCTCTGTGTCAAAGGGATCTCAGCCAAAGTACCATGCCCTATGCAGCTGCGTGGGGCTGGGTGACAGAGCCCCAGTGCCCTGAGGGGCAGGGGGAGAGCATGGCAGCAGGCTCAGGAAACAGACGGGCCCTGAGGGTCCTGGAGCTGTCCATCTGTCTGGCAGACCCCACTGGACAGGCTCTACAGGGCGATGGGCTCTTAAGACCGGTGAGCCTTGAGCTCTCAAGGCAGTTGTGCTCTGTACCTGTCACACGTTGGTGCACAGTGCAGGAGGGTCAGCACCGTGTCAAAAGGGTGTTCTTCAGCCAGGTTCAGAATGTTAATGTGCAACCTAGCATCCAGAGTGACATGGGACACGAGTCTCTTGTGAATGTCCCTCACCATGGCTGGCACCTGGAGGAGGCATAGGGGAGATATGGAATGCTGTCTAAGGGAGCAACTTCCCCAGCTTCCCCCAAGAAGTGATTCCCTTCCCCCTCATAATGTGCTGGCCCTAACCCAAAGGGTAAGGGGGCCCTGTGGTTTGTGGGGCCATGCAATCCCGTAAGGCCTCCTGCCCTGGCCTCAGTCTGCTTACCTGCTGCTGAAAAGGAACACCTTTCTGCTTGTAAAAATCCAGTGTGGGAGCAAGAATCATAGTTGAAGTAGGCATGGTCTCAGTTTTTGAGATGCCCTGAGCCATTCCAGTGTCACTGTTTGTGATAGCCATGTCCTCACTCATGGCCATGTCAGCCATTGCCCTGACAGAGTTCGCTGCATGCTCAGAGGACACTGAGCTGATGTCAGGCTCTGCCTGCAGCTCGCTCGGCCTGGAGTCTTGCTCGGCCATGCCCTCATTTGCTGTGGCGCTGGTGTTGCTGCGCCGAAGGTGCAGGAATCTCCGCAGTATCTGCAGCAGAAGGAAGGGTGGGAAGAGAGGAACGTTCCGTGGCCTGCTCCAAGTACGGCGCCAGGCCGAGCAGTGCCAGCAGGCCCGGCCCAGGTGGGGATGGCCGCAGGTACCTGCGCTGCTCGGTGGAAGTGGCCACGAGTGGGGTCCTGCTCTGGTGTCCCATCCTTGCCCACACCTGGCAAAGAGCGAGTGCAGCCAGAGCTGAGGGGCTGCGGGAGAGGCCAGAGAACACGGCCCAGCCCTACGCTGCCCGGGCAGGAACAGCCCTGGGATGCCCCAGGAGATGGAGCACGGCCACCAGGGGGTCAGCTCCAGCCTTTGTTCAGTGCTATCCATGGGCATGTCCTCAGGGGCAGGGATGGGATGGGATGGGATGGGGCCTGTGGCCCCTCTCTGCCACTCACCATCCTCCAGCAGCTGGAGCTGCTCTGACTCTTCAGGCTGCTGTGCTAGGGAGGCTGCAAAGCCTTTCTTTTTTTTCCCTCTAAACATGCTGGACAATCTGCCTGCCATCCTACTCTCTGCCCTCAAGGGCACCTGCAAGACAGATGCCTTGGGAAGGTCTGAGTCAGGAAGTCCCACAGTCTGGCCGCAAGGCCAGCCGCAGGAGTGACACTTTGGAAAAGCTGTAGGTCAGTGATGAAAGAGCTGGCTGTGTGGGGCTCCTCACAGCACAGCTCTGGCACGTCCTGTCCCATCACGTGCACAGAGCACTGTGGCGTTTCCTTGTCACCGCCAGCATCCATGTCACCGCGTGTCACAAAGGGCCCTTGGACGCTTGCCCTGGGGCCCTCCTCACTGTTGTATTGTGTTCTTATATGTTTTAGCTGCATTAAGCTGTACTTTGGTTTATCCCACTTTCCTCCTGTTACAATGGTTCTGCCCCTTTTGCCTCTTCCTTCCTTTTTAGTGTCAATCTCCCTGCCCCCTCTGCCTGTTCCATAAAAGTGGCTGAATCATCCCCTCAACCCCTCCCAGGTGTCTTGTCCTTCACTCGACACCCCATCCCTTCCCTCCAGAAACTTCTACCAAGGGCGTTGAGTGATAGGTTCAGGCACCAGGGCTTCTCCCTCAGATTGCCCTTACTGGTCCCCCTATCTGCCCATTTCCCTGATCCCCACACCTCCTGTATCCTCATTGCCAGGCGGGCAAACCCCCTCCCCTGTTTCCTCCCCCCCCTTTATAACACCCTGCACATCCCATTTCTGGGTCTTCAGTTGGCTGGACCGCCAGAGTTGCAGATCTCCTTGGAGCTTCAAAATAAACCTGGACTTTAGCCCCAGCTGGAGTCCACTCTCCTCCTTCTACCTGTGTCGCACTGGTGTCTCGGCCAAAAGGTGAAAGCCTTAGCTGCTCTCCTGATCTCCCGAGGAACGGGAGAGTGTCCCCCGCCACTCGCTGTGCCAGAGCAAGCCGGGGTGACTCTGAGTACACACTCAGAGCGGCACAGTGACAAATGGTGCCAAATGTGAGGCCTGAGACCAGCACCAGACCCCACAGGCGAGACCTGGAATGCTTCCCTGAATTTTGTAACTTTCAGTGCCCTCAAAGGTTTCTTGGCTGGCAAGCTACCCCCAGTGAGAGCAACCCCGTTTTAGTGGCTGGCATTCCTAAGGGATAGGAACAGTCGCTCCTGAAGCAACGCAGGAGTCCTTCCCTGGTAAGAGCCATCGCTTCCGGACTTTTCTACTCGCCAGACGGATAAGGAATCCTCCTTTCTCCCCTTTCTGTGGGGTGAGGTTCTTTCCGCCTTACTCTCACTACCATCTGTATAGGTCTCCTTTTTCTAAGGGAACCTGTCCTTGTGCTCCTTTTGGTTTGGAGCCAGGATCTCTTTTTTTGCTGGGCAGCCCTTCCTCTTTCTCGTGGGGAATTGATAGTGGTGTTCTGCTTTATTTTTGGTTTTTCCGGGGCAGTGGGTTGATTTGAGCTGCTCAGTTTGTTATCTCAGCCGGGATGCTCCATTGCCCCACGTGTCTAAGACACCCCGGGACACACCAAGCCCAGCCAAGTGCTCAGGGAAGGACTCTGCATGGTGCCCGGCCAGCACAGCCCAGCTCGCTGCTGGCTCTGGAGCTGAGCAGCTTCCAGCAAGCACGGGGCAAACGCATCTTGCCAAGAGTTAAAACACACCGGAGAGGGGAGGCGGCATCAATGTGTGCATCAAGGCCTTTGAATTCACAGCTCCCCAAGAGAGCTTTGTGGCACTCGGCTGGACAAACAGGATCCGGCTCAGACCTGTGCTCAAAGATGGGCAACAAACCCTGCCGCAGGTGCTTGGCTTGGTCTCTGCAGGCCCAGGCAGATGTCAAAGCTGCTCTTCACATGCTTGCCCTGCCCCTCTGCCAAGTGCAAGGGGCCTCAAGGACTGAAGGAAACACAGGGAGTCAAAGGGAGACAGCTGCACCTACCTCACTGGGGGCTCCTGGGGAAGCAGTTTCCTTGGGAATCAAGAGCCTCTCTTCCAAGGGCACTTCCCCAAATGTGTACATTTCTGGGGAACACCAACCCACCCCTAAGAAACCCTGTCAAGGCTGAATTGCTTGTGCTCCTTGCAGCGCAGGCACTCCAGCTGGAGCTCATCTTCCTTGCCCCGAGTCTCTTTCCACGCGTCGCTTCGGGCGCGCAGCCCCTGGCCCCTCCAAACACGAGCTGCCCGCTGCCTCTGCACGTGCCTGAGCTCCCGCCTGCGCTCAGGGCAGCAAAACCAGGCTGTTTCCAGCCAGGGAGCGGAGCCCTGCTCCCGCAGGAGGCTCTGGTGAGCCCCTTCCAGGATGCACCGCCGCGCACGCAGCACTTCTCCTGCCCGCCCAGAACGCTCCTGGGACAGCAGGACACAAGCTGGCCGGCTCTGGGCTCAGCACACCCCAAACAGAGGGGCAGGAAGATGCAGTGGCTGTTCTGCAGCCCTGCCCAAGAGAGGTGGGAAGGTTGTCCTCCCTCTGGTCTCACTTGGTGGGTTTCTGACTGGGCCTGAGGCAGGGGCTGCCATTCCTCACTTGTGGGGAGACCAGAGCTGCCAGAACCACACTGAGCCTGCAGGCACTGCCTGACAGCGCTGCAGCCACTGGGACGCTCACACCTCTGAGGCTCAGCCACTCCCTGCTGCTTTTAGGCACACGCAAAGCTCACTGTTAAGCCACGACGGTCTCTGCTTCTGCCCTCTTCCTGTCCCTGTGAAGGGATGGAGCATTGCTGTGCTTTCAGGAAGCTCTCTGGGAAAAACTTCCAGCATTGCAAGCTCCTCTGCCCTCCATAGATGCATGCTATGGAATCCCTCACAGCTGCCTTCAGAGCATCCTCAAGCTCGCTCTTCTTCAACCCAGGGTCCTTGTTCCCTTCTGCATGCTCAGCATGACCTTCAACTCCATGGTGCTGTGCAACTGAAGCGGCAGCACAGGGACCTTTGCAGCCTGAGCTGCCCTTGTTCCTCTCTGCCCGTGCACAGAACACAGCTGGGAAGAGAACGGCAGCAGGGCCCCGCGTGTCCCCGGGCTCAGGATTTGTGCCGCTTCAGCTCCACGGACACGTGGGTAAAGTGACAAAGCCAAACTGTTTATTAAGGGAAGGCGAAGCAAAGGGGTGAACTGGGAGGCAAAAAAGGGGATGGGCAGGGCCTGGGGACTGGAGAGAGGGAGGGAAGCAGGGAGGGAGGGAGCTGCCATCAGGGAAGGAGATGACAGGAGCTCCCGGAGCTTCCCACAGGCTCAGCTGTAACCAGCAAGAGCTGTGCCTGGAGTTCCAGCTGGTCCCCTGTGCTCTGCAGGTGGTCTCATCTGCATTGGGAACTCGGGGTTGCCGAAGGACTCGGGTTCTTCCGATCCTGCAGACGAAGTTCGGCAGCTCTTGCCTCGAACTTCCGCTGGATAAATTGGTTGATGAAGGAGGGGCACTCGAATTCCCTCAGGGCTTCAAGGACTGGAGAAAAGAAGCACAGAGAGCCACGGGTAGATGCCGGATTGCGCGAATCCAAGGAAACACTCCTGCCAGGGCCATCGCAGCCGGCTCCTGCTATGGCCAGAAGGGAGGCGGAGACAAGGGCTTGGGCCGGGAGGTGCTGGCCTCGGCTCCCCGACGTGTGCCTGAAAGCTCTCCGGGCTCTGCCCCCACCGCCCCTCGTCCGTCCGCACAGGGAGCAGAGCCCTCGGCAGCCCGGGCAGGGACTGCAGCTCCGCAGCCGGGATTTGCAGCTGCCCCCGGCGGCCCCTGCTGGCAGCCGCGCGGCTGCCCCCACTCACCCTGACTGAGGACCTGGAGCTCCTCCTTCTGCCCCATCGTGAGCACTCCGGCAACCCCTGGGAAGACAGAGCCCGTGGCGGCGCCAGGCGGCACGGATGCCCGACACGGGCGCTGGCAGCCCTGCGGCCGCATGCCCTCCTGCCCCGCCAGGGCTCCTGCCGGGCCCCTGCCGCACGCTGCCGCCCGAGGGCACGGCTGCGGGAGGGCGGCGGCAGCGCCGAGGGCTGGCGGGGCTGCAGCGGCCCGGGCACGGCTCCCGCTGTAGCCGGGGCAGCAGCCGGGCCGGGGGCAGGGAGGGGCACGGGGCTGCTGGCTCACCGATCAACCTGACGGCCGCCTGTCGCAGGCGCTTCTGTGGGCTCTGCAGGAAGGGCAGGGCCCAGCGCAGGTGCTCGGCCGTTCGGCTCTGGTCCTCCAGCAGCTACAGGGAGCACCGACGGGGAAGGCTTGGCGTGGGCTCTGCCCCTCGGCCCGGCGCTCCCTGCGCCCAGCAGCGGCCGAGCCGGCCCGCACGGCCCAGGGCAGAGAGCGGCGTGTGGGGGCACAGGCTGGCGGGCCCGGCTGCGGCGCCGGGCAGGGGCACAGCTGCCAGCCCCAGCACGGGGGGCAGGGGGCTTCTGCAGCCCGCGGCTGCGGCTCCCGGGCTGTCCTTACCAGGCGCTCGGCGAACTTCATGCGCTGCTCCTTGGTCAGCAGCTCCTCCAGGTCCCTCCTCCTCTGGAAGCGGGCCGCACAGAGCAGGGCTTGGAAAGAGGCCTGGAGAGAAGCAGAGAGCCGCAGGTGGCACCCGAGCCCAGGGCACAGGACCCGCATCCCTGTGCCAAGGCCAGGGAAGGCTGGAGCCTGCCAGCTGCCAGGGCAGGAGGCAGCCAGGGATGCAGCAGCGTCCCACAAAACCTGACCTTTGCCACACTCTGGTTCTCATCGTGCCAGCGCAAGAAGAGAGGGAGCAGGCTCCGACTAACAATTCTCGTGAGAGGCTCTTCCCCCTCTTCCACTACCAGCTCCATCACTTTGCAGAAGAGTTGAATGGAGAGCAGCTGCACGTGGCTGTTGTCCTGGAGGAAAGGAAAAGACCTCAGCACCAACTCCTCCAGGCCCATCGGGGCAGAGGCACAAAAGTGCACAAGGCACAACATTTCTGGGCAGCGTCCAGTGCCCGTGGCTGGGGGCACAGAGCCTTACATTCTCAAAGTGTGGCAGGAGTGGCTCAGCCAGCTTCAGGGCGGTGACGCTGGGTATCTTGAGGTCTTTCTCCTGGAGCATATGTGTGAGCACAGAGAGGATCATGCCGACCATCTCTGCGTCAGGATCCGCCAGCTGCTCCAGCAGGTGTTGATAGAGGCCGCGTATTCCTCCGCCCTGTGTGCAAGAGCAGGCCGTGCTGTGAAGCCGAGGACAGCCACAGCACCAACAGCTGCTTGGGGCACTCGGGCAGCTGAAGTGGGAGGCAGGAGAGCTGGGAGCAGCTGCCTCTGCTGCCAAAGGCCAGCCAAGGCCAAAGGTCTGCGTTGCCCAGCCTCGCGCTGTCAGCGTGGCTTCAGCCACCGCCCCTTCTCACCAGCGAGGGCTCCTTGCTGAGCACCACGAGGCCTCTGAGCTCCAGGCGCAGCCTGTCCCTGCACTCGCTCGGCAGGTGCCTGGACACAACCGACAGCGCACTGGGACCGTGCTTGGTCAAGTCCAGACACTCGAGGACCTGAAAGGCACAGGGCAGTGCCAGGGGAGGCGGCCGGCAGGAGCCCAGAAGCGCACAGGGCCGGGCCCAGGCAGCAGCAGCAGGCGCGGGCAGCGTCCCAGGCAGCTGCAGCTACGAGAGGGCAGAGAGCTGGCAGGCAGCTCAGCCAGGCAGCGCTGGCCATCAGGCTCACCTCCACAAAGAAGGCCAGGGCAGGCAGATCCCAGCAGAGCTGCTTCCCAATGAGCAGGTTGAGCAGGTGCAAGGCGATGTGGGAACACAAGCCGGTCGAGCTACGGCGCATCTCCCTGGCAGGGGGAAAAAGGCAGCAAAGCCCTGAGCCAGGCAGGCAAACCTCTGCCAGGACTGACTCTCAGAAGTGTGATATTTCTCCAGCGGCCTGCAAGGGGGCGTGGGTGCTTTGGGAGGCAGCTGCTCCTGGGCACCCTCCTTTCCCAGCCTATTCCAGTCTGCTTGGTCGCCCCTTGGTGACAAGGCCCTCTCTTCCCACAAGCACGGGGACTGCGTGGGGCACTCTGGGCACAGGGCACAAACGCTGGCGGCGCGGGGGGAAGGGGGTCTCACCTGGCCAGCAGACCGACTGCATAGTGCCGGGTGTCGGCACAGAGCAGGGTGTCCCAGACCCGCTTGCGCTCCAGAGCCACCAGGTGCTTCTGAAAGTCCAGGAGGCAGAGCAGAGCTTTCATGGCCTGTGCTGCAAACCTGTGTACAGAGCAAAGGGCAGGTCACACTGGGAGCACTGGCCCTGGCCACAAGGGCATGGGAAGGACAGGGCGACTGAGACCTGTTGGGCTTCGTGGGAAGGCGGTGTTCCTCCCGGCAAGCTCTCCAGAAGCGCTCAGCTTCTTCTGGCATCTGCTCTGTGGTGTCAAAAACTTGGAAGAGCAGAGCCACAAACAGGCGGGCGGAATAAGGGACTAGTGCCTCGTGCCACTCGGGCATGTGGACAGTCTTCCACAGCACCACAGTTGCCTGCAAAGGAGAAAGTGCCCCGAGGCAGCAGTCAGTGCCCTGGTGTCCATGTTGCAGGGCTCGAGGGGAGATGCAGTGGGAGCAGCCAGCCTGCTCCCCCTGAGCCTGCCCCTAGCTCAGCTTTCGACCCAGTGCCTGAGGGAACAGGGAGCTGCAGGACAGGGAGAGAGCATGGAGAGCTGCTGGAGAGGTGACCTGGAGGGTGAGCAAAGGCCAGTTCCAGAAACTCACAGCCAGGGCAAAGATGGCCTCGTTATCCCCACTGTAGAAGAACATGCTGTACAGTGGCCTGTCCTCCATCACAGACAGGAGTGCTGGAAGCACCCTCTGCACTGCGGATCCCGAGGAGCCGATGGTTCTCCACATCAGTGCAGCAGCCCTGTGGGACCAGAGCTGCGCGTCAGGACCGTGCCCCGTGCGGCTGCGTGGGGCCGGGGAACAGAGCCCCGGTGCCCTGAGGGGCAGTGGGGGAGCATGGCAGCAGAGGGGCCCCAGGGTCCTGGAGCTGTCCGCCTGTCTGGCAGACTCCACTGTCTGACAGACAGTGGGAGGGGCCCTAGGGGCTGCTGAGCACCGAGCTCTCGAGGCAGTTGTGCTCTGTACCTGTCACAGGTTGGGGCACAGCGCAGGAGGCTCATCACCACATTAGCAGGGTGCTCTTGGGCCAGGCTCACAGTGGCCCATCGCAGCCCAGCATCCACAGTGAGACGGGACATAAGTGTCTGGTGAATGTCCCTCACCATGGCTGGCACCTAGAGGAGGCGTGGGGAATGTCTGGAGTGCTGTGCAAGGGAGCAACTTGCCCAGCTTGCCCCAAGAAGTGCTTGCCTTCCCACCCCGCTCTGCTAGCCTCAATGGCTGGGGGGGCTCAGCAGACGTGGCTTGAGGGGCCACACGATCCTGGGAGGCCTTCAGCCCTGGCCCCAGGCTGCTTACCTGCTGCTGGGAAGAAAAGAAATCCTGAGTGGGAAAAGAAATCCTCCTGGGAGCAGGAACCGCATTGCAAGTGGGCCTGGTGTTGGTCTTGGAGAGTGCCCACGTGCTTTGCGTCCTTGCGTCCTCACTCAGGGCCGTGACAGCCTCTGGCCTGGTCTCAGCCATTGCCCTGATGGAGTCTGCTGCACGCTGAGGGGAGGCTGAGCTGACATCAGGCTCTGCCCGCAGCTCGGCCGTGGCCTGGGTTGCTGTGGCGCTGGTGTTTCTGCGCCGAAGACGCAGCAACCTCCGCAGTATCTGCAGCAGAAGGAAGGGCGGGAAGAGAGGGACGTTCCGTGGCCTGCTCCAAGCGCGGCGCCAGGCCGAGCAGTGCCAGCAGGCCCAGCCCAGGTGGGGATGGCCGCAGGTACCTGCGCTGCCCCGTGGAAGCATCCGCCAGTGGGGTCCTGCTCTGGTGTCCCATCCTTGCCCGCACCTGGCAAAGAGCGAGTGCAGCCAGAGCTGAGGGGCTGCGGGAGAGGCCGGAGAACACGGCCCAGCCCTTCACTGCCCAGGCAGGGCCAGCCCCCGGGTGGCCAGGGGACACAGCATGGCCAGCATGGGGCAGCCCCAGCCCCTCTTCTGTCCTGTCTGCGGGCACATCCACAGGGGCAGGGACGTGATGGGGCCAGGCTGGCCGCAGGCACCAGTCCTGCGGCCTGGCTCTGCCACTCACCATCCTGCAGTGGCTGCAACTGCTCTGGCTCTGCAGGCTGCTGTGCTGGGGAGGCTGCAGGGCCTTTCTTTTTCTTCTCCCGAAGCACCTTGAGGAGGCTGCGCACTCTGCCTGCCATCCTGCTTGCTGACACCTTTGCGACGATGCCTGGGCAAAGGGTCTGAATCAGCAAGCGCCCTGCAGGTGCCTGCGACAGAGAAGCCTCAGGAAGGCTACAGGACAGCACGTCCTGCACTCTGATCTCAAGGGCTCCTGCCACAAGAACAGGAGACTCCTTGTGAGCAATGGAAGGCACTGAGTCCTATGGCCTGGCCACGAGGGCACTGGCCACAGGGACGGCAGGTACCTTGGGAAAGCTCCGAGTCAGGAAGTCCCGCAGTCTGGCGGCAAGGCCAGCCGCAGGACTAACGCTTTGGAAAAGCGTGGGCCAGCGACGAAAGAGCTGCCTGTGTGGGGCTCCTCACAGCACAGCTCTGGCGCGTCCTGTCCCGTCACGTGCACAGAGCACTGTGGCGTTGCCTCTTCACCACCAGCACCCATGTCACCACGTGTCACAAAGGGTCCTGTTCCATGCCGTTCCAAGGTCACCGTGCTGCGTCGTGTCAGCAAGGTCCCTTGGAAACGCTGCCAAGTGCTCTGGGGCCACCCCCACCCTGCCCAAAATGCCTCTGATTGGAAGGATTCCATTCCCCAAGTGTCTAAGACAGCCCGGGACACACCAAGCCCAGCCAAGTGCTCAGGGAAGGACTCTGCACGGTGCCCGGCCAGCACAGCCCAGCTCGCTGCTGGCTCTGGAGCTGAGCAGCTTCCAGCAAGCACGGGGCAAACGCATCTTGCCAAGAGTTAAAACACACCAGAGAGGGGAGGCGGCATCAATGTGTGCATCAAGGCCTTTGAATTCACAGCTCCCCAAGAGAGCTTTGTGGCACTCGGCTGGACAAACAGGATCCGGCTCAGACCTGTGCTCAAAGATGGGCAACAAACCCTGCCGCAGGTGCTTGGCTTGGTCTCTGCAGGCCCAGGCAGATGTCAAAGCTGCTCTTCACATGCTTGCCCTGCCCCTCTGCCAAGTGCAAGGGGCCTCAAGGACTGAAGGAAACACAGGGAGTCAAAGGGAGACAGCTGCACCTACCTCACTGGGGGCTCCTGGGGAAGCAGTTTCCTTGGGAATCAAGCGCCTCTCTTCCAAGGGCACTTCCCCAAATGTGTACATTTCTGGGGAACACCAACCCACCCCTAAGAAACCCTGTCAAGGCTGAATTGCTTGTGCTCCTTGCAGCGCAGGCACTCCAGCTGGAGCTCATCTTCCTTGCCCCGAGTCTCTTTCCACGCGTCGCTTCGGGCGCGCAGCCCCTGGCCCCTCCAAACACGAGCTGCCCGCTGCCTCTGCACATGCCTGAGCTCCCGCCTGCGCTCAGGGCAGCAAAACCAGGCTGTTTCCAGCCAGGGAGCAGAGCCCTGCTCCCGCAGGAGGCTCTGGTGAGCCCCTTCCAGGATGCACCGCCGCGCACGCAGCACTTCTCCTGCCCGCCCAGAACGCTCCTGGGACAGCAGGACACAAGCTGGCCGGCTCTGGGCTCAGCACACCCCAAACAGAGGGGCAGGAAGATGCAGTGGCTGTTCTGCAGCCCTGCCCAAGAGAGGTGGGAAGGTTGTCCTCCCTCTGGTCTCACTTGGTGGGTTTCTGACTGGGCCTGAGGCAGGGGCTGCCATTCCTCACTTGTGGGGAGACCAGAGCTGCCAGAACCACACTGAGCCTGCAGGCACTGCCTGACAGCGCTGCAGCCACTGGGACGCTCACACCTCTGAGGCTCAGCCACTCCCTGCTGCTTTTAGGCACACGCAAAGCTCACTGTTAAGCCACGACGGTCTCTGCTTCTGCCCTCTTCCTGTCCCTGTGAAGGGATGGAGCATTGCTGTGCTTTCAGGAAGCTCTCTGGGAAAAACTTCCAGCATTGCAAGCTCCTCTGCCCTCCATAGATGCATGCTATGGAATCCCTCACAGCTGCCTTCAGAGCATCCTCAAGCTCGCTCTTCTTCAACCCAGGGTCCTTGTTCCCTTCTGCATGCTCAGCATGACCTTCAACTCCATGGTGCTGTGCAACTGAAGCGGCAGCACAGGGACCTTTGCAGCCTGAGCTGCCCTTGTTCCTCTCTGCCCGTGCACAGAACACAGCTGGGAAGAGAACGGCAGCAGGGCCCCGCGTGTCCCCGGGCTCAGGATTTGTGCCGCTTCAGCTCCACGGACACGTGGGTAAAGTGACAAAGCCAAACTGTTTATTAAGGGAAGGCGAAGCAAAGGGGTGAACTGGGAGGCAAAAAAGGGGATGGGCAGGGCCTGGGGACTGGAGAGAGGGAGGGAAGCAGGGAGGGAGGGAGCTGCCATCAGGGAAGGAGATGACAGGAGCTCCCGGAGCTTCCCACAGGCTCAGCTGTAACCAGCAAGAGCTGTGCCTGGAGTTCCAGCTGGTCCCCTGTGCTCTGCAGGTGGTCTCATCTGCATTGGGAACTCGGGGTTGCCGAAGGACTCGGGTTCTTCCGATCCTGCAGACGAAGTTCGGCAGCTCTTGCCTCGAACTTCCGCTGGATAAATTGGTTGATGAAGGAGGGGCACTCGAATTCCCTCAGGGCTTCAAGGACTGGAGAAAAGAAGCACAGAGAGCCACGGGTAGATGCCGGATTGCGCGAATCCAAGGAAACACTCCTGCCAGGGCCATCGCAGCCGGCTCCTGCTATGGCCAGAAGGGAGGCGGAGACAAGGGCTTGGGCCGGGAGGTGCTGGCCTCGGCTCCCCGACGTGTGCCTGAAAGCTCTCCGGGCTCTGCCCCCACCGCCCCTCGTCCGTCCGCACAGGGAGCAGAGCCCTCGGCAGCCCGGGCAGGGACTGCAGCTCCGCAGCCGGGATTTGCAGCTGCCCCCGGCGGCCCCTGCTGGCAGCCGCGCGGCTGCCCCCACTCACCCTGACTGAGGACCTGGAGCTCCTCCTTCTGCCCCATCGTGAGCACTCCGGCAACCCCTGGGAAGACAGAGCCCGTGGCGGCGCCAGGCGGCACGGATGCCCGACACGGGCGCTGGCAGCCCTGCGGCCGCACGCCCTCCTGCCCCGCCAGGGCTCCTGCCGGGCCCCTGCCGCACGCTGCCGCCCGAGGGCACGGCTGCGGGAGGGCGGCGGCAGCGCCGAGGGCTGGCGGGGCTGCAGCGGCCCGGGCACGGCTCCCGCTGTAGCCGGGGCAGCAGCCGGGCCGGGGGCAGGGAGGGGCGCGGGGCTGCTGGCTCACCGATCAACCTGACGGCCGCCTGTCGCAGGCGCTTCTGTGGGCTCTGCAGGAAGGGCAGGGCCCAGCGCAGGTGCTCGGCCGTTCGGCTCTGGTCCTCCAGCAGCTGCAGGGAGCACCGACGGGGAAGGCTTGGCGTGGGCTCTGCCCCTCGGCCCGGCGCTCCCTGCGCCCAGCAGCGGCCGAGCCGGCCCGCACGGCCCAGGGCAGAGAGCGGCGTGTGGGGGCACAGGCTGGCGGGCCCGGCTGCGGCGCCGGGCAGGGGCACAGCTGCCAGCCCCAGCACGGGGGGCAGGGGGCTTCTGCAGCCCGCGGCTGCGGCTCCCGGGCTGTCCTTACCAGGCGCTCGGCGAACTTCATGCGCTGCTCCTTGGTCAGCAGCTCCTCCAGGTCCCTCCTCCTCTGGAAGCGGGCCGCACAGAGCAGGGCTTGGAAAGAGGCCTGGAGAGAAGCAGAGAGCCGCAGGTGGCACCCGAGCCCAGGGCACAGGACCCGCATCCCTGTGCCAAGGCCAGGGAAGGCTGGAGCCTGCCAGCTGCCAGGGCAGGAGGCAGCCAGGGATGCAGCAGCGTCCCACAAAACCTGACCTTTGCCACACTCTGGTTCTCATCGTGCCAGCGCAAGAAGAGAGGGAGCAGGCTCCGACTAACAATTCTCGTGAGAGGCTCTTCCCCCTCTTCCACTACCAGCTCCATCACTTTGCAGAAGAGTTGAATGGAGAGCAGCTGCACGTGGCTGTTGTCCTGGAGGAAAGGAAAAGACCTCAGCACCAACTCCTCCAGGCCCATCGGGGCAGAGGCACAAAAGTGCACAAGGCACAACATTTCTGGGCAGCGTCCAGTGCCCGTGGCTGGGGGCACAGAGCCTTACATTCTCAAAGTGTGGCAGGAGTGGCTCAGCCAGCTTCAGGGCGGTGACGCTGGGTATCTTGAGGTCTTTCTCCTGGAGCATATGTGTGAGCACAGAGAGGATCATGCCGACCATCTCTGCGTCAGGATCCGCCAGCTGCTCCAGCAGGTGTTGATAGAGGCCGCGTATTCCTCCGCCCTGTGTGCAAGAGCAGGCCGTGCTGTGAAGCCGAGGACAGCCACAGCACCAACAGCTGCTTGGGGCACTCGGGCAGCTGAAGTGGGAGGCAGGAGAGCTGGGAGCAGCTGCCTCTGCTGCCAAAGGCCAGCCAAGGCCAAAGGTCTGCGTTGCCCAGCCTCGCGCTGTCAGCGTGGCTTCAGCCACCGCCCCTTCTCACCAGCGAGGGCTCCTTGCTGAGCACCACGAGGCCTCTGAGCTCCAGGCGCAGCCTGTCCCTGCACTCGCTCGGCAGGTGCCTGGACACAACCGACAGCGCACTGGGACCGTGCTTGGTCAAGTCCAGACACTCGAGGACCTGAAAGGCACAGGGCAGTGCCAGGGGAGGCGGCCGGCAGGAGCCCAGAAGCGCACAGGGCCGGGCCCAGGCAGCAGCAGCAGGCGCGGGCAGCGTCCCAGGCAGCTGCAGCTACGAGAGGGCAGAGAGCTGGCAGGCAGCTCAGCCAGGCAGCGCTGGCCATCAGGCTCACCTCCACAAAGAAGGCCAGGGCAGGCAGATCCCAGCAGAGCTGCTTCCCAATGAGCAGGTTGAGCAGGTGCAAGGCGATGTGGGAACACAAGCCGGTCGAGCTACGGCGCATCTCCCTGGCAGGGGGAAAAAGGCAGCAAAGCCCTGAGCCAGGCAGGCAAACCTCTGCCAGGACTGACTCTCAGAAGTGTGATATTTCTCCAGCGGCCTGCAAGGGGGCGTGGGTGCTTTGGGAGGCAGCTGCTCCTGGGCACCCTCCTTTCCCAGCCTATTCCAGTCTGCTTGGTCGCCCCTTGGTGACAAGGCCCTCTCTTCCCACAAGCACGGGGACTGCGTGGGGCACTCTGGGCACAGGGCACAAACGCTGGCGGCGCGGGGGGAAGGGGGTCTCACCTGGCCAGCAGACCGACTGCATAGTGCCGGGTGTCGGCACAGAGCAGGGTGTCCCAGACCCGCTTGCGCTCCAGAGCCACCAGGTGCTTCTGAAAGTCCAGGAGGCAGAGCAGAGCTTTCATGGCCTGTGCTGCAAACCTGTGTACAGAGCAAAGGGCAGGTCACACTGGGAGCACTGGCCCTGGCCACAAGGGCATGGGAAGGACAGGGCGACTGAGACCTGTTGGGCTTCGTGGGAAGGCGGTGTTCCTCCCGGCAAGCTCTCCAGAAGCGCTCAGCTTCTTCTGGCATCTGCTCTGTGGTGTCAAAAACTTGGAAGAGCAGAGCCACAAACAGGCGGGCGGAATAAGGGACTAGTGCCTCGTGCCACTCGGGCATGTGGACAGTCTTCCACAGCACCACAGTTGCCTGCAAAGGAGAAAGCGCCCCGAGGCAGCAGTCAGTGCCCTGGTGTCCATGTTGCAGGGCTCGAGGGGAGATGCAGTGGGAGCAGCCAGCCTGCTCCCCCTGAGCCTGCCCCTAGCTCAGCTTTCGGCCCAGTGCCTGAGGGAACAGGGAGCTGCAGGACAGGGAGAGAGCATGGAGAGCTGCTGGAGAGGTGACCTGGAGGGTGAGCAAAGGCCAGTTCCAGAAACTCACAGCCAGGGCAAAGATGGCCTCGTTATCCCCACTGTAGAAGAACATGCTGTACAGTGGCCTGTCCTCCATCACAGACAGGAGTGCTGGAAGCACCCTCTGCACTGCGGATCCCGAGGAGCCGATGGTTCTCCACATCAGTGCAGCAGCCCTGTGGGACCAGAGCTGCGCGTCAGGACCGTGCCCCGTGCGGCTGCGTGGGGCCGGGGAACAGAGCCCCGGTGCCCTGAGGGGCAGTGGGGGAGCATGGCAGCAGAGGGGCCCCAGGGTCCTGGAGCTGTCCGCCTGTCTGGCAGACTCCACTGGACAGGCTGGACAGTGGGAGGGGCCCTAGGGGCTGCTGAGCACCGAGCTCTCGAGGCAGTTGTGCTCTGTACCTGTCACAGGTTGGGGCACAGCGCAGGAGGCTCATCACCACATTAGCAGGGTGCTCTTGGGCCAGGCTCACAGTGGCCCATCGCAGCCCAGCATCCACAGTGAGACGGGACATAAGTGTCTGGTGAATGTCCCTCACCATGGCTGGCACCTAGAGGAGGCGTGGGGAATGTCTGGAGTGCTGTGCAAGGGAGCAACTTGCCCAGCTTGCCCCAAGAAGTGCTTGCCTTCCCACCCCGCTCTGCTAGCCTCAATGGCTGGGGGGGCTCAGCAGACGTGGCTTGAGGGGCCACACGATCCTGGGAGGCCTTCAGCCCTGGCCCCAGGCTGCTTACCTGCTGCTGGGAAGAAAAGAAATCCTGAGTGGGAAAAGAAATCCTCCTGGGAGCAGGAACCGCATTGCAAGTGGGCCTGGTGTTGGTCTTGGAGAGTGCCCACGTGCTTTGCGTCCTTGCGTCCTCACTCAGGGCCGTGACAGCCTCTGGCCTGGTCTCAGCCATTGCCCTGATGGAGTCTGCTGCACGCTGAGGGGAGGCTGAGCTGACATCAGGCTCTGCCCGCAGCTCGGCCGTGGCCTGGGTTGCTGTGGCGCTGGTGTTTCTGCGCCGAAGACGCAGCAACCTCCGCAGTATCTGCAGCAGAAGGAAGGGCGGGAAGAGAGGGACGTTCCGTGGCCTGCTCCAAGCGCGGCGCCAGGCCGAGCAGTGCCAGCAGGCCCAGCCCAGGTGGGGATGGCCGCAGGTACCTGCGCTGCCCCGTGGAAGCATCCGCCAGTGGGGTCCTGCTCTGGTGTCCCATCCTTGCCCGCACCTGGCAAAGAGCGAGTGCAGCCAGAGCTGAGGGGCTGCGGGAGAGGCCGGAGAACACGGCCCAGCCCTTCACTGCCCAGGCAGGGCCAGCCCCCGGGTGGCCAGGGGACACAGCATGGCCAGCATGGGGCAGCCCCAGCCCCTCTTCTGTCCTGTCTGCGGGCACATCCACAGGGGCAGGGACGTGATGGGGCCAGGCTGGCCGCAGGCACCAGTCCTGCGGCCTGGCTCTGCCACTCACCATCCTGCAGTGGCTGCAACTGCTCTGGCTCTGCAGGCTGCTGTGCTGGGGAGGCTGCAGGGCCTTTCTTTTTCTTCTCCCGAAGCACCTTGAGGAGGCTGCGCACTCTGCCTGCCATCCTGCTTGCTGACACCTTTGCGATGATGCCTGGGCAAAGGGTCTGAATCAGCAAGCGACCTGCAGGTGCCTGCGACAGAGAAGCCTCAGGAAGGCTACAGGACAGCACGTCATGCACTCTGATCTCAAGGGCTCCTGCCACAAGAACAGGAGACTCCTTGTGAGCAATGGAAGGCACTGAGTCCTATGGCCTGGCCACGAGGGCACTGGCCACAGGGACGGCAGGTACCTTGGGAAAGCTCCGAGTCAGGAAGTCCCGCAGTCTGGCGGCAAGGCCAGCCGCAGGACTAACGCTTTGGAAAAGCGTGGGCCAGCGACGAAAGAGCTGCCTGTGTGGGGCTCCTCACAGCACAGCTCTGGCGCGTCCTGTCCCGTCACGTGCACAGAGCACTGTGGCGTTGCCTCTTCACCACCAGCACCCATGTCACCACGTGTCACAAAGGGTCCTGTTCCATGCCGTTCCAAGGTCACCGTGCTGCGTCGTGTCAGCAAGGTCCCTTGGAAACGCTGCCAAGTGCTCTGGGGCCACCCCCACCCTGCCCAAAATGCCTCTGATTGGAAGGATTCCACTCCCCAAGTGTCTAAGACAGCCCGGGACACACCAAGCCCAGCCAAGTGCTCAGGGAAGGACTCTGCACGGTGCCCGGCCAGCACAGCCCAGCTCGCTGCTGGCTCTGGAGCTGAGCAGCTTCCAGCAAGCACGGGGCAAACGCATCTTGCCAAGAGTTAAAACACACCGGAGAGGGGAGGCGGCATCAATGTGTGCATCAAGGCCTTTGAATTCACAGCTCCCCAAGAGAGCTTTGTGGCACTCGGCTGGACAAACAGGATCCGGCTCAGACCTGTGCTCAAAGATGGGCAACAAACCCTGCCGCAGGTGCTTGGCTTGGTCTCTGCAGGCCCAGGCAGATGTCAAAGCTGCTCTTCACATGCTTGCCCTGCCCCTCTGCCAAGTGCAAGGGGCCTCAAGGACTGAAGGAAACACAGGGAGTCAAAGGGAGACAGCTGCACCTACCTCACTGGGGGCTCCTGGGGAAGCAGTTTCCTTGGGAATCAAGCGCCTCTCTTCCAAGGGCACTTCCCCAAATGTGTACATTTCTGGGGAACACCAACCCACCCCTAAGAAACCCTATCAAGGCTGAATTGCTTGTGCTCCTTGCAGCGCAGGCACTCCAGCTGGAGCTCATCTTCCTTGCCCCGAGTCTCTTTCCACGCGTCGCTTCGGGCGCGCAGCCCCTGGCCCCTCCAAACACGAGCTGCCCGCTGCCTCTGCACGTGCCTGAGCTCCCGCCTGCGCTCAGGGCAGCAAAACCAGGCTACAGGACAGCACGTCCTGCACTCTGATCTCAAGGGCTCCTGCCACAAGAACAGGAGACTTTTTGTGAGCAATGGAAGGCACTGAGTCCTTCTGCGGCAGTGGAGCCCTGCTCCCGCAGGAGGCTCTGGTGAGCCCCTTCCAGGACGCACCGCCGCGCACGCAGCACTTCTCCTGCCCACCCAGAACGCTCCTGGGACAGCAGGACGCTGTCGAAGGAAGGAGACCAGGACATCAATTGATCATCACAGGCCCAATTTTATTGATCAGTACGGCGGGTTAAATACGGTTCGTAATGAACTTCATGCATATTGCAAAAGTTGAGCTCAGGATTGGTTAGTTACATATCAGCAGCTACACCTACTTTTACATTCCTATGGTCCTACTTTTGATACTTTCTACATATTCTTAGGAGATATTCAGGACTAATCTCTACTCCCTTTCCTCATGTTGCAGCAAGGCCTCTGATTGCTAATTGCTGACATCTTCTTTCAGCATGCTGACTGCTGATTTCCCTCTCTTAGCTTACCCAGCGGCATTATGTCAGCATGGCCTTTCTCAGCTAACCAACTATTAATAAAACTCTCCACAGGACACAAGCTGGCCGGCTCTGGGCTCAGCACACCCCAAACAGAGGGGCAGGAGGATGCAGTGGCTGTTCAGCAGCCCTGCCCAAGAGAGGTGGGAAGGGTGTCCTCCCTCTGGTCTCACTTGGTGGGTTTCTGACTGGGCCTGAGGCAGGGTCTGCCTCAGTTATGGGGACCCTGAAATACAGAACTTCCAGAACCACAGCCAAAGTCATTTTACTCTCTGACAGTGCTCCCTACACTGGCATGGTCGTGCCTCCAAGTCCTAGCCATTGCGCTGCTGCTGCTGCCTCTTTTGCTTTTAGGCACATGCAAAGCCCACTTTTGGGCTACGATGGTCTCTGCTTCTTCTCTTTTCCTGTCCCTGTGCAGGTGTTATAAATAAAGTAGGCTTTTGTAGGCAGGTTTATGAATTGTTAATGATGTAATTTTTTTAATGGTGTAATTTTTTTTCTGAATTGGTAATTAATGTAATAGAATGTTATTCCTAATTTATGTAATAAGTTATGAAGAAATAAGTTATGAGTCAAATGTACTGTAGTATGTATGTGTGCCCACTATACGATGGTAGTGAGATCTGAGTGAGGGAACTTTCTAGAAAGTTACCCAATGAGATGATAACATTAATACATATTATGATTGGAAGACTAGCCAGCCTCAGAATTCCAGAAGCCTCAGAATTCCAGAATGACTGGCCAGGAGTGCATCAGCTTATGGACTACCCAGCAACCAGGAAAAGGACCATTCAACCAGTGGATTGAAAGCACACCAACCCTGTACCTTTAGGAGACTTTAAAACCTCCAGGTGCCTAGCACCTCATGTTTTTCTGGGGAACCCATGTCCAAGGAAACACCCTGCAAATGCCCCAGGGTTACCCTGAAGTCTCATCCTCAGTTGTCTTGCTTTTTAATAAACAGACCTTTTAAATAAACAAGCTTTTTAAAATATCTTGGCCCATTTTGCCTGTTTATATTCAAGAATGGAGCACTGCTGTGCTTTCAAGAAGTTCTGTTAAAACTTGCAAGCTCCTCTGGCCTCCATAGATGCATGCTGTGGAATCTCTCACAGCTGCCTTCAGAGCATCCTCAAGCTTGCTCCTCCAAACCCCAGGGTACCTTGAGCATGCTCAGCATGACCTTCAACTCCATGGTGCTGTGCAAATGAAGCAGCAGGGACTCTCCAGCCTGTTCCTCTGTGTCACTGCACAAAACACAGCACAGAAGACAAGCAAGGGCCTGTGTGTCTCACACTTCAGGTTTTGTGCCGCTTTGTCTCCACAAAGACCCAGGTAAAGTGAAGAAGCCAAACTGTTTATTAAATGGAAGCATAGCGGTGGAGTAGGCTGGGAGGAAAGAAAGTGGATGGGCAAGGTCTGAGAGCCAGAGACAGGGATCAGCATCAGCTAAGCCTGGAGTTGCAGTGGCACGGTGAGGTGGGGAGGTGTCCCCTTCTGTGTCTCTCATGGTCCTCTTCTAGGGACATTGGTTCTCTAAATTTGGAAGATGACCTCAGTTCTGCAGCTCCTTGGCAAAACTGAGCTTGAATATGCAGGTTGGAGCAGGATGGGCTGTCGTCTTTCCTGGGTGCCTGAAGGATTCAAAGAGAAAAGAACAGAGCCATGGCCAGAGCCAGGATCTGCGGGGACCCAAGGAGACCCTCCTGCCAGGGCCATCCCACGCATCCCATGGCTCTCGCCGTGGCCCAAAGAGAGCAGGAGGCAATGGGTTCAGACGGAAGATGCTGGCCGCAGCTCCCACATGGGTCCCTGAAATTTCTGTGAGCTCTGCCCATGCCACCCCTCATCCGCACAGGGAGCAGAACACTCAGCAGCTGGGTCAGGGATTGTAGATCCCCCGCCAGCCCCTACTGACACCCTGCTGCCCCCACTCACCCTCACGGATGAGCTGGAGCTCTTCCTGCTGACTCGTCATTTTCCGCCGAAGATCACTGGCAAGACAGAGCCCGTGGCGGCGCCAGGCGGCACGGATGCCCGACACGGGCGCTGGCAGCCCTGCGGCCACACGCCCTCCTGCCCCGCCAGGGCTCCTGCCGGGCCCCTGCCGCACGCTGCCGCCCGAGGGCACGGCTGCGGGAGGGCGGCGGCAGCGCCGAGGGCTGGCGGGGCTGCAGCGGCCCGGGCTCGGCTCCCGCTCTCAGGGCAGCGCTGGGGATGGAGCCGAGCCCAGGATGGCAGGGAAGAGACCCAAGGCCTGTGGCTCACCTATGAACCTCATCGCCGACCGTCGCAGGAGCTTCCGTGTGCTGCGCAGGAACGGCGGGGCCTGGTGCAGGTGCTCGGGTGCGGGGCTCACGTCCTCTGTCAGCTGCAGAGAGGGCACAGAGGAAAGGCTTGGCGCGGGCTCTGCCCCTTGGCCGGGTGCTCCCTGTGCTGAGCACTGGCCTCCCCTGCCCCGGGCAGCCCTGAGGCGTGGGCGGCCGCCGCTGGTGCCGGGTTCTGGAGGGGGCAGAGGGCCAGGTACTGCCCGGGGAGCCGCGGTGCTGCCCTGCAGCCCGGCTGGGCCGGGGCTCCATCGCCACCTGGCTCAGGGCCAGATGAGCCTACGCAAGAGCCTGCGTGGCCCAGGGAAGAGAGCAGTGTGTGGGGCGCAGGCTGGTGCCCCTGGGTGCGGCACTGCGCAGGGGCACAGCTGCCAGCCCCACACACTGAGCACCGTGGCCTGGGGACTTCTCCAGGCTGCGGCTGGGGCTTCCAGGCTCCCCTTACCAGACAATCATTGAACTTTGATGCTTGCTCCTTCTTCAGCAGCTGCTCAAGATCCCTCCTCTTCAGGTACCGGGCTGCACAAAGCAGTGTTTGGAAAGCAGCCTGCAGAGCAGTAGAGAGCCAGAGGTGGTACCAGGGCACAGGGCACCCATGCCCTTGTGCCAAGGTCAGGGAGAGGCTGGAGCCCACGAGCTGCCAGGGTGGGAGGCAGCTGAGCCCCTTCCCAGAGGGACACGAGCAGCCCCTGAGTCCTCACCTCTGCCACACACTGGTTCTCATCATGCAAGCAGATTAAAAGTGGGAATAAGCTCTGGCTCACAATTGTCTTCAGGAGCTTTTTTCCCTTTTTCACTACTAGCTCCATCACCTTTCGAAACAGGTGAATGGAGAGCAGTTGCACATGGCTGTTGACCTGGTGGCAAAGAAAATGAGACCTCAATACCAACTTTGCCAGGCCCACCTGGGCAAAGGCCCAAAGTCCACAGAGGCACAAAGTTTCAGGGCAGCATCCAGTCAGTGCTTGTGGCTGGGGCACAGCGCCTTACATTTTCAAAGAGTGGAACGAGTGCCTCAGCCAGCTTCGGGGCGGTGGTGCTACATCTTGCAGATACCAGGACGTCTTTGTCCTGGAGCACGTTCATGAACACAGAGAGGGTCATCCTGACCATCTCTCTGTCTCCATCTCTCAGGAGCTCCAGCAGCTTTGGAGACAGGTTGCATATGCTTTCAGCCTGTGTGGAACACAAGGCTGTGAAATGAAACTGTGAATGGTTGCAACACCAAGACTGCCCCGTCACTGCAACACCACCCTGCTCCCACAGGGCCTAGAAGCCAAAGGCCTGTTCTGAAGCACTCAGGCAGCTGAACTGGGAGGCAGGAGAGATTGGAACAACTGCCATAGCTCCCAAAGCGCAGACAAGCCCAAGGGTCTGCAGTCCCCAGCCCCACGCTGCCAGCAGGGCTTCAGGCACTGCCCCCTTCTCACCATCAAGGGATACTTGCTGAGCACCACGAGGCCTCTGAGTGCTAGGTGGCACTTCTCCCTGCATTCACTCTGCAGGTGCTTTGACATGATTGTCAGCATCCTGCGAGCACATATGTTCAAGTCCAGGCAGTCGAGGACCTGAAAGGCACAGGGCAGTGCCAGGGGAGGCGGCCGGCAGGAGCCCAGAAGTGCACAGGGTCGGCCCCAGGCAGCAGCAGCAGGCGCGGGCAGCGTCCCAGGCAGCTGCAGCTACAAGAGGGCAGAGAGCTGGCAGGCAGCTCAGCCAGGCAGCGCTGGCCATTGGGCTCACCTCCACCAGGAGCGCCAGGGCAGGCAGATCCCAGCAGGGCTGCTCCCTGATGAGCAGCTTGAGCAAGCAGATTGTGATCGGGGTACACAAGCGGGTCGAGCTACGGCGCATCTCCCTGGCAGGGGGAAAAAGGCAGCAAAGCCCTGAGCCAGGCAGGCAAACCTCTGCCAGGACTGGCTCCCAGAGGTGTGATCTTTCTCCGGCACCCTGCAAGGGGGCGTGGGTGCTTTGGGAGGCAGCTGCTCCTGGGCACCCTCCTCTCCCAGCCTATTCCGGTCTGCTTGGTCGCCCCTTGGTGACAAGGCCCTCTCTTCCCACAAGCACGGGGACTGCGTGGGGCACTCTGGGCACAGGGCACAAACGCTGGCGGCGGCGGGGAGAAGGGGGTCTCACCTGGCCAGCAGACCGACTGCATAGTGGTGAGTGTCAGGGCACAGCAGGGCGTCCCAGACCCGCTTGCTCTCCAGAGCCACCAATTTATCATCACGCCACAGTTGGCAGAGCAGAGCTTTCATGGTCTGCACAACAAACCTGTGTACAGAGCAAAGGGCAGGTCACACCGGGAGCACTGGCCCTGGCCACAAGGGCATGGGAAGGACAGGATGACCGAGACCTGTTGGGCTTCATGGAAAGGTGGTGTTCCTCCTGGCAGGCTCTCCAGAAGTTCTCAACATCCTCTGGCATCTTCTGTGTGGTGACAAAAACTTGGAAGAGCAGAGCCACAAACAGGCAGGCAGAATGATGGACTATTGCATTGTGGCACTCAGGAACCTGGGCAATCACCCACAGCACCACAGTTGCCTGCAAAAGACAAACCACCCCAAGACAGCACTGAGTGCCAAGCCAAGGTGTCCATGCTGCAGGGCCCGAGGGGAGACACAGGGAGAGCACCAAGCCTGTTGGCCCTGAGCTTGCCCCTAGCCAGGCTTTCAGCCCAGCACCTGAGGCAGGGAGCTGCTGGGCGTGGAGGGGATGGAGAGCTGCTGGAGAAGCAACTTGTGGGCAAGCAAAGGCCTGTTCCAGAAACTCACAGCCAGGGCAAAGATGGCCTTGTTGTCCCCACCGGAAGCAGACATCTTCAGTGGCCAGTTTTGCGTCACACACACTAGTGTTGGAAGGACCTTCTCAACCACTGGTCCCTGTGTTCCTATGGTTCTCCATATTATGGCTGCAGCTCTGTGGGACCAGAGCTCTGTGTCAAAGGGATCTCAGCCAAAGTACCATGCCCTATGCAGCTGCGTGGGGCTGGGTGACAGAGCCCCAGTGCCCTGAGGGGCAGGGGGAGAGCATGGCAGCAGGCTCAGGAAACAGACGGGCCCTGAGGGTCCTGGAGCTGTCCATCTGTCTGGCAGACCCCACTGGACAGGCTCTACAGGGCGATGGGCTCTTAAGACCGGTGAGCCTTGAGCTCTCAAGGCAGTTGTGCTCTGTACCTGTCACACGTTGGTGCACAGTGCAGGAGGGTCAGCACCGTGTCAAAAGGGTGTTCTTCAGCCAGGTTCAGAATGTTAATGTGCAACCTAGCATCCAGAGTGACATGGGACACGAGTCTCTTGTGAATGTCCCTCACCATGGCTGGCACCTGGAGGAGGCATAGGGGAGATATGGAATGCTGTCTAAGGGAGCAACTTCCCCAGCTTCCCCCAAGAAGTGATTCCCTTCCCCCTCATAATGTGCTGGCCCTAACCCAAAGGGTAAGGGGGCCCTGTGGTTTGTGGGGCCATGCAATCCCGTAAGGCCTCCTGCCCTGGCCTCAGTCTGCTTACCTGCTGCTGAAAAGGAACACCTTTCTGCTTGTAAAAATCCAGTGTGGGAGCAAGAATCATAGTTGAAGTAGGCATGGTCTCAGTTTTTGAGATGCCCTGAGCCATTCCAGTGTCACTGTTTGTGATAGCCATGTCCTCACTCATGGCCATGTCAGCCATTGCCCTGACAGAGTTCGCTGCATGCTCAGAGGACACTGAGCTGATGTCAGGCTCTGCCTGCAGCTCGCTCGGCCTGGAGTCTTGCTCGGCCATGCCCTCATTTGCTGTGGCGCTGGTGTTGCTGCGCCGAAGGTGCAGGAATCTCCGCAGTATCTGCAGCAGAAGGAAGGGTGGGAAGAGAGGAACGTTCCGTGGCCTGCTCCAAGTACGGCGCCAGGCCGAGCAGTGCCAGCAGGCCCGGCCCAGGTGGGGATGGCCGCAGGTACCTGCGCTGCTCGGTGGAAGTGGCCACGAGTGGGGTCCTGCTCTGGTGTCCCATCCTTGCCCACACCTGGCAAAGAGCGAGTGCAGCCAGAGCTGAGGGGCTGCGGGAGAGGCCAGAGAACACGGCCCAGCCCTACGCTGCCCGGGCAGGAACAGCCCTGGGATGCCCCAGGAGATGGAGCACGGCCACCAGGGGGTCAGCTCCAGCCTTTGTTCAGTGCTATCCATGGGCATGTCCTCAGGGGCAGGGATGGGATGGGATGGGATGGGGCCTGTGGCCCCTCTCTGCCACTCACCATCCTCCAGCAGCTGGAGCTGCTCTGACTCTTCAGGCTGCTGTGCTAGGGAGGCTGCAAAGCCTTTCTTTTTTTTCCCTCTAAACATGCTGGACAATCTGCCTGCCATCCTACTCTCTGCCCTCAAGGGCACCTGCAAGACAGATGCCTTGGGAAGGTCTGAGTCAGGAAGTCCCACAGTCTGGCCGCAAGGCCAGCCGCAGGAGTGACACTTTGGAAAAGCTGTAGGTCAGTGATGAAAGAGCTGGCTGTGTGGGGCTCCTCACAGCACAGCTCTGGCACGTCCTGTCCCATCACGTGCACAGAGCACTGTGGCGTTTCCTTGTCACCGCCAGCATCCATGTCACCGCGTGTCACAAAGGGCCCTTGGACGCTTGCCCTGGGGCCCTCCTCACTGTTGTATTGTGTTCTTATATGTTTTAGCTGCATTAAGCTGTACTTTGGTTTATCCCACTTTCCTCCTGTTACAATGGTTCTGCCCCTTTTGCCTCTTCCTTCCTTTTTAGTGTCAATCTCCCTGCCCCCTCTGCCTGTTCCATAAAAGTGGCTGAATCATCCCCTCAACCCCTCCCAGGTGTCTTGTCCTTCACTCGACACCCCATCCCTTCCCTCCAGAAACTTCTACCAAGGGCGTTGAGTGATAGGTTCAGGCACCAGGGCTTCTCCCTCAGATTGCCCTTACTGGTCCCCCTATCTGCCCATTTCCCTGATCCCCACACCTCCTGTATCCTCATTGCCAGGCGGGCAAACCCCCTCCCCTGTTTCCTCCCCCCCCTTTATAACACCCTGCACATCCCATTTCTGGGTCTTCAGTTGGCTGGACCGCCAGAGTTGCAGATCTCCTTGGAGCTTCAAAATAAACCTGGACTTTAGCCCCAGCTGGAGTCCACTCTCCTCCTTCTACCTGTGTCGCACTGGTGTCTCGGCCAAAAGGTGAAAGCCTTAGCTGCTCTCCTGATCTCCCGAGGAACGGGAGAGTGTCCCCCGCCACTCGCTGTGCCAGAGCAAGCCGGGGTGACTCTGAGTACACACTCAGAGCGGCACAGTGACAAATGGTGCCAAATGTGAGGCCTGAGACCAGCACCAGACCCCACAGGCGAGACCTGGAATGCTTCCCTGAATTTTGTAACTTTCAGTGCCCTCAAAGGTTTCTTGGCTGGCAAGCTACCCCCAGTGAGAGCAACCCCGTTTTAGTGGCTGGCATTCCTAAGGGATAGGAACAGTCGCTCCTGAAGCAACGCAGGAGTCCTTCCCTGGTAAGAGCCATCGCTTCCGGACTTTTCTACTCGCCAGACGGATAAGGAATCCTCCTTTCTCCCCTTTCTGTGGGGTGAGGTTCTTTCCGCCTTACTCTCACTACCATCTGTATAGGTCTCCTTTTTCTAAGGGAACCTGTCCTTGTGCTCCTTTTGGTTTGGAGCCAGGATCTCTTTTTTTGCTGGGCAGCCCTTCCTCTTTCTCGTGGGGAATTGATAGTGGTGTTCTGCTTTATTTTTGGTTTTTCCGGGGCAGTGGGTTGATTTGAGCTGCTCAGTTTGTTATCTCAGCCGGGATGCTCCATTGCCCCACGTGTCTAAGACACCCCGGGACACACCAAGCCCAGCCAAGTGCTCAGGGAAGGACTCTGCATGGTGCCCGGCCAGCACAGCCCAGCTCGCTGCTGGCTCTGGAGCTGAGCAGCTTCCAGCAAGCACGGGGCAAACGCATCTTGCCAAGAGTTAAAACACACCGGAGAGGGGAGGCGGCATCAATGTGTGCATCAAGGCCTTTGAATTCACAGCTCCCCAAGAGAGCTTTGTGGCACTCGGCTGGACAAACAGGATCCGGCTCAGACCTGTGCTCAAAGATGGGCAACAAACCCTGCCGCAGGTGCTTGGCTTGGTCTCTGCAGGCCCAGGCAGATGTCAAAGCTGCTCTTCACATGCTTGCCCTGCCCCTCTGCCAAGTGCAAGGGGCCTCAAGGACTGAAGGAAACACAGGGAGTCAAAGGGAGACAGCTGCACCTACCTCACTGGGGGCTCCTGGGGAAGCAGTTTCCTTGGGAATCAAGAGCCTCTCTTCCAAGGGCACTTCCCCAAATGTGTACATTTCTGGGGAACACCAACCCACCCCTAAGAAACCCTGTCAAGGCTGAATTGCTTGTGCTCCTTGCAGCGCAGGCACTCCAGCTGGAGCTCATCTTCCTTGCCCCGAGTCTCTTTCCACGCGTCGCTTCGGGCGCGCAGCCCCTGGCCCCTCCAAACACGAGCTGCCCGCTGCCTCTGCACGTGCCTGAGCTCCCGCCTGCGCTCAGGGCAGCAAAACCAGGCTGTTTCCAGCCAGGGAGCGGAGCCCTGCTCCCGCAGGAGGCTCTGGTGAGCCCCTTCCAGGATGCACCGCCGCGCACGCAGCACTTCTCCTGCCCGCCCAGAACGCTCCTGGGACAGCAGGACACAAGCTGGCCGGCTCTGGGCTCAGCACACCCCAAACAGAGGGGCAGGAAGATGCAGTGGCTGTTCTGCAGCCCTGCCCAAGAGAGGTGGGAAGGTTGTCCTCCCTCTGGTCTCACTTGGTGGGTTTCTGACTGGGCCTGAGGCAGGGGCTGCCATTCCTCACTTGTGGGGAGACCAGAGCTGCCAGAACCACACTGAGCCTGCAGGCACTGCCTGACAGCGCTGCAGCCACTGGGACGCTCACACCTCTGAGGCTCAGCCACTCCCTGCTGCTTTTAGGCACACGCAAAGCTCACTGTTAAGCCACGACGGTCTCTGCTTCTGCCCTCTTCCTGTCCCTGTGAAGGGATGGAGCATTGCTGTGCTTTCAGGAAGCTCTCTGGGAAAAACTTCCAGCATTGCAAGCTCCTCTGCCCTCCATAGATGCATGCTATGGAATCCCTCACAGCTGCCTTCAGAGCATCCTCAAGCTCGCTCTTCTTCAACCCAGGGTCCTTGTTCCCTTCTGCATGCTCAGCATGACCTTCAACTCCATGGTGCTGTGCAACTGAAGCGGCAGCACAGGGACCTTTGCAGCCTGAGCTGCCCTTGTTCCTCTCTGCCCGTGCACAGAACACAGCTGGGAAGAGAACGGCAGCAGGGCCCCGCGTGTCCCCGGGCTCAGGATTTGTGCCGCTTCAGCTCCACGGACACGTGGGTAAAGTGACAAAGCCAAACTGTTTATTAAGGGAAGGCGAAGCAAAGGGGTGAACTGGGAGGCAAAAAAGGGGATGGGCAGGGCCTGGGGACTGGAGAGAGGGAGGGAAGCAGGGAGGGAGGGAGCTGCCATCAGGGAAGGAGATGACAGGAGCTCCCGGAGCTTCCCACAGGCTCAGCTGTAACCAGCAAGAGCTGTGCCTGGAGTTCCAGCTGGTCCCCTGTGCTCTGCAGGTGGTCTCATCTGCATTGGGAACTCGGGGTTGCCGAAGGACTCGGGTTCTTCCGATCCTGCAGACGAAGTTCGGCAGCTCTTGCCTCGAACTTCCGCTGGATAAATTGGTTGATGAAGGAGGGGCACTCGAATTCCCTCAGGGCTTCAAGGACTGGAGAAAAGAAGCACAGAGAGCCACGGGTAGATGCCGGATTGCGCGAATCCAAGGAAACACTCCTGCCAGGGCCATCGCAGCCGGCTCCTGCTATGGCCAGAAGGGAGGCGGAGACAAGGGCTTGGGCCGGGAGGTGCTGGCCTCGGCTCCCCGACGTGTGCCTGAAAGCTCTCCGGGCTCTGCCCCCACCGCCCCTCGTCCGTCCGCACAGGGAGCAGAGCCCTCGGCAGCCCGGGCAGGGACTGCAGCTCCGCAGCCGGGATTTGCAGCTGCCCCCGGCGGCCCCTGCTGGCAGCCGCGCGGCTGCCCCCACTCACCCTGACTGAGGACCTGGAGCTCCTCCTTCTGCCCCATCGTGAGCACTCCGGCAACCCCTGGGAAGACAGAGCCCGTGGCGGCGCCAGGCGGCACGGATGCCCGACACGGGCGCTGGCAGCCCTGCGGCCGCATGCCCTCCTGCCCCGCCAGGGCTCCTGCCGGGCCCCTGCCGCACGCTGCCGCCCGAGGGCACGGCTGCGGGAGGGCGGCGGCAGCGCCGAGGGCTGGCGGGGCTGCAGCGGCCCGGGCACGGCTCCCGCTGTAGCCGGGGCAGCAGCCGGGCCGGGGGCAGGGAGGGGCACGGGGCTGCTGGCTCACCGATCAACCTGACGGCCGCCTGTCGCAGGCGCTTCTGTGGGCTCTGCAGGAAGGGCAGGGCCCAGCGCAGGTGCTCGGCCGTTCGGCTCTGGTCCTCCAGCAGCTACAGGGAGCACCGACGGGGAAGGCTTGGCGTGGGCTCTGCCCCTCGGCCCGGCGCTCCCTGCGCCCAGCAGCGGCCGAGCCGGCCCGCACGGCCCAGGGCAGAGAGCGGCGTGTGGGGGCACAGGCTGGCGGGCCCGGCTGCGGCGCCGGGCAGGGGCACAGCTGCCAGCCCCAGCACGGGGGGCAGGGGGCTTCTGCAGCCCGCGGCTGCGGCTCCCGGGCTGTCCTTACCAGGCGCTCGGCGAACTTCATGCGCTGCTCCTTGGTCAGCAGCTCCTCCAGGTCCCTCCTCCTCTGGAAGCGGGCCGCACAGAGCAGGGCTTGGAAAGAGGCCTGGAGAGAAGCAGAGAGCCGCAGGTGGCACCCGAGCCCAGGGCACAGGACCCGCATCCCTGTGCCAAGGCCAGGGAAGGCTGGAGCCTGCCAGCTGCCAGGGCAGGAGGCAGCCAGGGATGCAGCAGCGTCCCACAAAACCTGACCTTTGCCACACTCTGGTTCTCATCGTGCCAGCGCAAGAAGAGAGGGAGCAGGCTCCGACTAACAATTCTCGTGAGAGGCTCTTCCCCCTCTTCCACTACCAGCTCCATCACTTTGCAGAAGAGTTGAATGGAGAGCAGCTGCACGTGGCTGTTGTCCTGGAGGAAAGGAAAAGACCTCAGCACCAACTCCTCCAGGCCCATCGGGGCAGAGGCACAAAAGTGCACAAGGCACAACATTTCTGGGCAGCGTCCAGTGCCCGTGGCTGGGGGCACAGAGCCTTACATTCTCAAAGTGTGGCAGGAGTGGCTCAGCCAGCTTCAGGGCGGTGACGCTGGGTATCTTGAGGTCTTTCTCCTGGAGCATATGTGTGAGCACAGAGAGGATCATGCCGACCATCTCTGCGTCAGGATCCGCCAGCTGCTCCAGCAGGTGTTGATAGAGGCCGCGTATTCCTCCGCCCTGTGTGCAAGAGCAGGCCGTGCTGTGAAGCCGAGGACAGCCACAGCACCAACAGCTGCTTGGGGCACTCGGGCAGCTGAAGTGGGAGGCAGGAGAGCTGGGAGCAGCTGCCTCTGCTGCCAAAGGCCAGCCAAGGCCAAAGGTCTGCGTTGCCCAGCCTCGCGCTGTCAGCGTGGCTTCAGCCACCGCCCCTTCTCACCAGCGAGGGCTCCTTGCTGAGCACCACGAGGCCTCTGAGCTCCAGGCGCAGCCTGTCCCTGCACTCGCTCGGCAGGTGCCTGGACACAACCGACAGCGCACTGGGACCGTGCTTGGTCAAGTCCAGACACTCGAGGACCTGAAAGGCACAGGGCAGTGCCAGGGGAGGCGGCCGGCAGGAGCCCAGAAGCGCACAGGGCCGGGCCCAGGCAGCAGCAGCAGGCGCGGGCAGCGTCCCAGGCAGCTGCAGCTACGAGAGGGCAGAGAGCTGGCAGGCAGCTCAGCCAGGCAGCGCTGGCCATCAGGCTCACCTCCACAAAGAAGGCCAGGGCAGGCAGATCCCAGCAGAGCTGCTTCCCAATGAGCAGGTTGAGCAGGTGCAAGGCGATGTGGGAACACAAGCCGGTCGAGCTACGGCGCATCTCCCTGGCAGGGGGAAAAAGGCAGCAAAGCCCTGAGCCAGGCAGGCAAACCTCTGCCAGGACTGACTCTCAGAAGTGTGATATTTCTCCAGCGGCCTGCAAGGGGGCGTGGGTGCTTTGGGAGGCAGCTGCTCCTGGGCACCCTCCTTTCCCAGCCTATTCCAGTCTGCTTGGTCGCCCCTTGGTGACAAGGCCCTCTCTTCCCACAAGCACGGGGACTGCGTGGGGCACTCTGGGCACAGGGCACAAACGCTGGCGGCGCGGGGGGAAGGGGGTCTCACCTGGCCAGCAGACCGACTGCATAGTGCCGGGTGTCGGCACAGAGCAGGGTGTCCCAGACCCGCTTGCGCTCCAGAGCCACCAGGTGCTTCTGAAAGTCCAGGAGGCAGAGCAGAGCTTTCATGGCCTGTGCTGCAAACCTGTGTACAGAGCAAAGGGCAGGTCACACTGGGAGCACTGGCCCTGGCCACAAGGGCATGGGAAGGACAGGGCGACTGAGACCTGTTGGGCTTCGTGGGAAGGCGGTGTTCCTCCCGGCAAGCTCTCCAGAAGCGCTCAGCTTCTTCTGGCATCTGCTCTGTGGTGTCAAAAACTTGGAAGAGCAGAGCCACAAACAGGCGGGCGGAATAAGGGACTAGTGCCTCGTGCCACTCGGGCATGTGGACAGTCTTCCACAGCACCACAGTTGCCTGCAAAGGAGAAAGTGCCCCGAGGCAGCAGTCAGTGCCCTGGTGTCCATGTTGCAGGGCTCGAGGGGAGATGCAGTGGGAGCAGCCAGCCTGCTCCCCCTGAGCCTGCCCCTAGCTCAGCTTTCGACCCAGTGCCTGAGGGAACAGGGAGCTGCAGGACAGGGAGAGAGCATGGAGAGCTGCTGGAGAGGTGACCTGGAGGGTGAGCAAAGGCCAGTTCCAGAAACTCACAGCCAGGGCAAAGATGGCCTCGTTATCCCCACTGTAGAAGAACATGCTGTACAGTGGCCTGTCCTCCATCACAGACAGGAGTGCTGGAAGCACCCTCTGCACTGCGGATCCCGAGGAGCCGATGGTTCTCCACATCAGTGCAGCAGCCCTGTGGGACCAGAGCTGCGCGTCAGGACCGTGCCCCGTGCGGCTGCGTGGGGCCGGGGAACAGAGCCCCGGTGCCCTGAGGGGCAGTGGGGGAGCATGGCAGCAGAGGGGCCCCAGGGTCCTGGAGCTGTCCGCCTGTCTGGCAGACTCCACTGTCTGACAGACAGTGGGAGGGGCCCTAGGGGCTGCTGAGCACCGAGCTCTCGAGGCAGTTGTGCTCTGTACCTGTCACAGGTTGGGGCACAGCGCAGGAGGCTCATCACCACATTAGCAGGGTGCTCTTGGGCCAGGCTCACAGTGGCCCATCGCAGCCCAGCATCCACAGTGAGACGGGACATAAGTGTCTGGTGAATGTCCCTCACCATGGCTGGCACCTAGAGGAGGCGTGGGGAATGTCTGGAGTGCTGTGCAAGGGAGCAACTTGCCCAGCTTGCCCCAAGAAGTGCTTGCCTTCCCACCCCGCTCTGCTAGCCTCAATGGCTGGGGGGGCTCAGCAGACGTGGCTTGAGGGGCCACACGATCCTGGGAGGCCTTCAGCCCTGGCCCCAGGCTGCTTACCTGCTGCTGGGAAGAAAAGAAATCCTGAGTGGGAAAAGAAATCCTCCTGGGAGCAGGAACCGCATTGCAAGTGGGCCTGGTGTTGGTCTTGGAGAGTGCCCACGTGCTTTGCGTCCTTGCGTCCTCACTCAGGGCCGTGACAGCCTCTGGCCTGGTCTCAGCCATTGCCCTGATGGAGTCTGCTGCACGCTGAGGGGAGGCTGAGCTGACATCAGGCTCTGCCCGCAGCTCGGCCGTGGCCTGGGTTGCTGTGGCGCTGGTGTTTCTGCGCCGAAGACGCAGCAACCTCCGCAGTATCTGCAGCAGAAGGAAGGGCGGGAAGAGAGGGACGTTCCGTGGCCTGCTCCAAGCGCGGCGCCAGGCCGAGCAGTGCCAGCAGGCCCAGCCCAGGTGGGGATGGCCGCAGGTACCTGCGCTGCCCCGTGGAAGCATCCGCCAGTGGGGTCCTGCTCTGGTGTCCCATCCTTGCCCGCACCTGGCAAAGAGCGAGTGCAGCCAGAGCTGAGGGGCTGCGGGAGAGGCCGGAGAACACGGCCCAGCCCTTCACTGCCCAGGCAGGGCCAGCCCCCGGGTGGCCAGGGGACACAGCATGGCCAGCATGGGGCAGCCCCAGCCCCTCTTCTGTCCTGTCTGCGGGCACATCCACAGGGGCAGGGACGTGATGGGGCCAGGCTGGCCGCAGGCACCAGTCCTGCGGCCTGGCTCTGCCACTCACCATCCTGCAGTGGCTGCAACTGCTCTGGCTCTGCAGGCTGCTGTGCTGGGGAGGCTGCAGGGCCTTTCTTTTTCTTCTCCCGAAGCACCTTGAGGAGGCTGCGCACTCTGCCTGCCATCCTGCTTGCTGACACCTTTGCGACGATGCCTGGGCAAAGGGTCTGAATCAGCAAGCGCCCTGCAGGTGCCTGCGACAGAGAAGCCTCAGGAAGGCTACAGGACAGCACGTCCTGCACTCTGATCTCAAGGGCTCCTGCCACAAGAACAGGAGACTCCTTGTGAGCAATGGAAGGCACTGAGTCCTATGGCCTGGCCACGAGGGCACTGGCCACAGGGACGGCAGGTACCTTGGGAAAGCTCCGAGTCAGGAAGTCCCGCAGTCTGGCGGCAAGGCCAGCCGCAGGACTAACGCTTTGGAAAAGCGTGGGCCAGCGACGAAAGAGCTGCCTGTGTGGGGCTCCTCACAGCACAGCTCTGGCGCGTCCTGTCCCGTCACGTGCACAGAGCACTGTGGCGTTGCCTCTTCACCACCAGCACCCATGTCACCACGTGTCACAAAGGGTCCTGTTCCATGCCGTTCCAAGGTCACCGTGCTGCGTCGTGTCAGCAAGGTCCCTTGGAAACGCTGCCAAGTGCTCTGGGGCCACCCCCACCCTGCCCAAAATGCCTCTGATTGGAAGGATTCCATTCCCCAAGTGTCTAAGACAGCCCGGGACACACCAAGCCCAGCCAAGTGCTCAGGGAAGGACTCTGCACGGTGCCCGGCCAGCACAGCCCAGCTCGCTGCTGGCTCTGGAGCTGAGCAGCTTCCAGCAAGCACGGGGCAAACGCATCTTGCCAAGAGTTAAAACACACCAGAGAGGGGAGGCGGCATCAATGTGTGCATCAAGGCCTTTGAATTCACAGCTCCCCAAGAGAGCTTTGTGGCACTCGGCTGGACAAACAGGATCCGGCTCAGACCTGTGCTCAAAGATGGGCAACAAACCCTGCCGCAGGTGCTTGGCTTGGTCTCTGCAGGCCCAGGCAGATGTCAAAGCTGCTCTTCACATGCTTGCCCTGCCCCTCTGCCAAGTGCAAGGGGCCTCAAGGACTGAAGGAAACACAGGGAGTCAAAGGGAGACAGCTGCACCTACCTCACTGGGGGCTCCTGGGGAAGCAGTTTCCTTGGGAATCAAGCGCCTCTCTTCCAAGGGCACTTCCCCAAATGTGTACATTTCTGGGGAACACCAACCCACCCCTAAGAAACCCTGTCAAGGCTGAATTGCTTGTGCTCCTTGCAGCGCAGGCACTCCAGCTGGAGCTCATCTTCCTTGCCCCGAGTCTCTTTCCACGCGTCGCTTCGGGCGCGCAGCCCCTGGCCCCTCCAAACACGAGCTGCCCGCTGCCTCTGCACATGCCTGAGCTCCCGCCTGCGCTCAGGGCAGCAAAACCAGGCTGTTTCCAGCCAGGGAGCAGAGCCCTGCTCCCGCAGGAGGCTCTGGTGAGCCCCTTCCAGGATGCACCGCCGCGCACGCAGCACTTCTCCTGCCCGCCCAGAACGCTCCTGGGACAGCAGGACACAAGCTGGCCGGCTCTGGGCTCAGCACACCCCAAACAGAGGGGCAGGAAGATGCAGTGGCTGTTCTGCAGCCCTGCCCAAGAGAGGTGGGAAGGTTGTCCTCCCTCTGGTCTCACTTGGTGGGTTTCTGACTGGGCCTGAGGCAGGGGCTGCCATTCCTCACTTGTGGGGAGACCAGAGCTGCCAGAACCACACTGAGCCTGCAGGCACTGCCTGACAGCGCTGCAGCCACTGGGACGCTCACACCTCTGAGGCTCAGCCACTCCCTGCTGCTTTTAGGCACACGCAAAGCTCACTGTTAAGCCACGACGGTCTCTGCTTCTGCCCTCTTCCTGTCCCTGTGAAGGGATGGAGCATTGCTGTGCTTTCAGGAAGCTCTCTGGGAAAAACTTCCAGCATTGCAAGCTCCTCTGCCCTCCATAGATGCATGCTATGGAATCCCTCACAGCTGCCTTCAGAGCATCCTCAAGCTCGCTCTTCTTCAACCCAGGGTCCTTGTTCCCTTCTGCATGCTCAGCATGACCTTCAACTCCATGGTGCTGTGCAACTGAAGCGGCAGCACAGGGACCTTTGCAGCCTGAGCTGCCCTTGTTCCTCTCTGCCCGTGCACAGAACACAGCTGGGAAGAGAACGGCAGCAGGGCCCCGCGTGTCCCCGGGCTCAGGATTTGTGCCGCTTCAGCTCCACGGACACGTGGGTAAAGTGACAAAGCCAAACTGTTTATTAAGGGAAGGCGAAGCAAAGGGGTGAACTGGGAGGCAAAAAAGGGGATGGGCAGGGCCTGGGGACTGGAGAGAGGGAGGGAAGCAGGGAGGGAGGGAGCTGCCATCAGGGAAGGAGATGACAGGAGCTCCCGGAGCTTCCCACAGGCTCAGCTGTAACCAGCAAGAGCTGTGCCTGGAGTTCCAGCTGGTCCCCTGTGCTCTGCAGGTGGTCTCATCTGCATTGGGAACTCGGGGTTGCCGAAGGACTCGGGTTCTTCCGATCCTGCAGACGAAGTTCGGCAGCTCTTGCCTCGAACTTCCGCTGGATAAATTGGTTGATGAAGGAGGGGCACTCGAATTCCCTCAGGGCTTCAAGGACTGGAGAAAAGAAGCACAGAGAGCCACGGGTAGATGCCGGATTGCGCGAATCCAAGGAAACACTCCTGCCAGGGCCATCGCAGCCGGCTCCTGCTATGGCCAGAAGGGAGGCGGAGACAAGGGCTTGGGCCGGGAGGTGCTGGCCTCGGCTCCCCGACGTGTGCCTGAAAGCTCTCCGGGCTCTGCCCCCACCGCCCCTCGTCCGTCCGCACAGGGAGCAGAGCCCTCGGCAGCCCGGGCAGGGACTGCAGCTCCGCAGCCGGGATTTGCAGCTGCCCCCGGCGGCCCCTGCTGGCAGCCGCGCGGCTGCCCCCACTCACCCTGACTGAGGACCTGGAGCTCCTCCTTCTGCCCCATCGTGAGCACTCCGGCAACCCCTGGGAAGACAGAGCCCGTGGCGGCGCCAGGCGGCACGGATGCCCGACACGGGCGCTGGCAGCCCTGCGGCCGCACGCCCTCCTGCCCCGCCAGGGCTCCTGCCGGGCCCCTGCCGCACGCTGCCGCCCGAGGGCACGGCTGCGGGAGGGCGGCGGCAGCGCCGAGGGCTGGCGGGGCTGCAGCGGCCCGGGCACGGCTCCCGCTGTAGCCGGGGCAGCAGCCGGGCCGGGGGCAGGGAGGGGCGCGGGGCTGCTGGCTCACCGATCAACCTGACGGCCGCCTGTCGCAGGCGCTTCTGTGGGCTCTGCAGGAAGGGCAGGGCCCAGCGCAGGTGCTCGGCCGTTCGGCTCTGGTCCTCCAGCAGCTGCAGGGAGCACCGACGGGGAAGGCTTGGCGTGGGCTCTGCCCCTCGGCCCGGCGCTCCCTGCGCCCAGCAGCGGCCGAGCCGGCCCGCACGGCCCAGGGCAGAGAGCGGCGTGTGGGGGCACAGGCTGGCGGGCCCGGCTGCGGCGCCGGGCAGGGGCACAGCTGCCAGCCCCAGCACGGGGGGCAGGGGGCTTCTGCAGCCCGCGGCTGCGGCTCCCGGGCTGTCCTTACCAGGCGCTCGGCGAACTTCATGCGCTGCTCCTTGGTCAGCAGCTCCTCCAGGTCCCTCCTCCTCTGGAAGCGGGCCGCACAGAGCAGGGCTTGGAAAGAGGCCTGGAGAGAAGCAGAGAGCCGCAGGTGGCACCCGAGCCCAGGGCACAGGACCCGCATCCCTGTGCCAAGGCCAGGGAAGGCTGGAGCCTGCCAGCTGCCAGGGCAGGAGGCAGCCAGGGATGCAGCAGCGTCCCACAAAACCTGACCTTTGCCACACTCTGGTTCTCATCGTGCCAGCGCAAGAAGAGAGGGAGCAGGCTCCGACTAACAATTCTCGTGAGAGGCTCTTCCCCCTCTTCCACTACCAGCTCCATCACTTTGCAGAAGAGTTGAATGGAGAGCAGCTGCACGTGGCTGTTGTCCTGGAGGAAAGGAAAAGACCTCAGCACCAACTCCTCCAGGCCCATCGGGGCAGAGGCACAAAAGTGCACAAGGCACAACATTTCTGGGCAGCGTCCAGTGCCCGTGGCTGGGGGCACAGAGCCTTACATTCTCAAAGTGTGGCAGGAGTGGCTCAGCCAGCTTCAGGGCGGTGACGCTGGGTATCTTGAGGTCTTTCTCCTGGAGCATATGTGTGAGCACAGAGAGGATCATGCCGACCATCTCTGCGTCAGGATCCGCCAGCTGCTCCAGCAGGTGTTGATAGAGGCCGCGTATTCCTCCGCCCTGTGTGCAAGAGCAGGCCGTGCTGTGAAGCCGAGGACAGCCACAGCACCAACAGCTGCTTGGGGCACTCGGGCAGCTGAAGTGGGAGGCAGGAGAGCTGGGAGCAGCTGCCTCTGCTGCCAAAGGCCAGCCAAGGCCAAAGGTCTGCGTTGCCCAGCCTCGCGCTGTCAGCGTGGCTTCAGCCACCGCCCCTTCTCACCAGCGAGGGCTCCTTGCTGAGCACCACGAGGCCTCTGAGCTCCAGGCGCAGCCTGTCCCTGCACTCGCTCGGCAGGTGCCTGGACACAACCGACAGCGCACTGGGACCGTGCTTGGTCAAGTCCAGACACTCGAGGACCTGAAAGGCACAGGGCAGTGCCAGGGGAGGCGGCCGGCAGGAGCCCAGAAGCGCACAGGGCCGGGCCCAGGCAGCAGCAGCAGGCGCGGGCAGCGTCCCAGGCAGCTGCAGCTACGAGAGGGCAGAGAGCTGGCAGGCAGCTCAGCCAGGCAGCGCTGGCCATCAGGCTCACCTCCACAAAGAAGGCCAGGGCAGGCAGATCCCAGCAGAGCTGCTTCCCAATGAGCAGGTTGAGCAGGTGCAAGGCGATGTGGGAACACAAGCCGGTCGAGCTACGGCGCATCTCCCTGGCAGGGGGAAAAAGGCAGCAAAGCCCTGAGCCAGGCAGGCAAACCTCTGCCAGGACTGACTCTCAGAAGTGTGATATTTCTCCAGCGGCCTGCAAGGGGGCGTGGGTGCTTTGGGAGGCAGCTGCTCCTGGGCACCCTCCTTTCCCAGCCTATTCCAGTCTGCTTGGTCGCCCCTTGGTGACAAGGCCCTCTCTTCCCACAAGCACGGGGACTGCGTGGGGCACTCTGGGCACAGGGCACAAACGCTGGCGGCGCGGGGGGAAGGGGGTCTCACCTGGCCAGCAGACCGACTGCATAGTGCCGGGTGTCGGCACAGAGCAGGGTGTCCCAGACCCGCTTGCGCTCCAGAGCCACCAGGTGCTTCTGAAAGTCCAGGAGGCAGAGCAGAGCTTTCATGGCCTGTGCTGCAAACCTGTGTACAGAGCAAAGGGCAGGTCACACTGGGAGCACTGGCCCTGGCCACAAGGGCATGGGAAGGACAGGGCGACTGAGACCTGTTGGGCTTCGTGGGAAGGCGGTGTTCCTCCCGGCAAGCTCTCCAGAAGCGCTCAGCTTCTTCTGGCATCTGCTCTGTGGTGTCAAAAACTTGGAAGAGCAGAGCCACAAACAGGCGGGCGGAATAAGGGACTAGTGCCTCGTGCCACTCGGGCATGTGGACAGTCTTCCACAGCACCACAGTTGCCTGCAAAGGAGAAAGCGCCCCGAGGCAGCAGTCAGTGCCCTGGTGTCCATGTTGCAGGGCTCGAGGGGAGATGCAGTGGGAGCAGCCAGCCTGCTCCCCCTGAGCCTGCCCCTAGCTCAGCTTTCGGCCCAGTGCCTGAGGGAACAGGGAGCTGCAGGACAGGGAGAGAGCATGGAGAGCTGCTGGAGAGGTGACCTGGAGGGTGAGCAAAGGCCAGTTCCAGAAACTCACAGCCAGGGCAAAGATGGCCTCGTTATCCCCACTGTAGAAGAACATGCTGTACAGTGGCCTGTCCTCCATCACAGACAGGAGTGCTGGAAGCACCCTCTGCACTGCGGATCCCGAGGAGCCGATGGTTCTCCACATCAGTGCAGCAGCCCTGTGGGACCAGAGCTGCGCGTCAGGACCGTGCCCCGTGCGGCTGCGTGGGGCCGGGGAACAGAGCCCCGGTGCCCTGAGGGGCAGTGGGGGAGCATGGCAGCAGAGGGGCCCCAGGGTCCTGGAGCTGTCCGCCTGTCTGGCAGACTCCACTGGACAGGCTGGACAGTGGGAGGGGCCCTAGGGGCTGCTGAGCACCGAGCTCTCGAGGCAGTTGTGCTCTGTACCTGTCACAGGTTGGGGCACAGCGCAGGAGGCTCATCACCACATTAGCAGGGTGCTCTTGGGCCAGGCTCACAGTGGCCCATCGCAGCCCAGCATCCACAGTGAGACGGGACATAAGTGTCTGGTGAATGTCCCTCACCATGGCTGGCACCTAGAGGAGGCGTGGGGAATGTCTGGAGTGCTGTGCAAGGGAGCAACTTGCCCAGCTTGCCCCAAGAAGTGCTTGCCTTCCCACCCCGCTCTGCTAGCCTCAATGGCTGGGGGGGCTCAGCAGACGTGGCTTGAGGGGCCACACGATCCTGGGAGGCCTTCAGCCCTGGCCCCAGGCTGCTTACCTGCTGCTGGGAAGAAAAGAAATCCTGAGTGGGAAAAGAAATCCTCCTGGGAGCAGGAACCGCATTGCAAGTGGGCCTGGTGTTGGTCTTGGAGAGTGCCCACGTGCTTTGCGTCCTTGCGTCCTCACTCAGGGCCGTGACAGCCTCTGGCCTGGTCTCAGCCATTGCCCTGATGGAGTCTGCTGCACGCTGAGGGGAGGCTGAGCTGACATCAGGCTCTGCCCGCAGCTCGGCCGTGGCCTGGGTTGCTGTGGCGCTGGTGTTTCTGCGCCGAAGACGCAGCAACCTCCGCAGTATCTGCAGCAGAAGGAAGGGCGGGAAGAGAGGGACGTTCCGTGGCCTGCTCCAAGCGCGGCGCCAGGCCGAGCAGTGCCAGCAGGCCCAGCCCAGGTGGGGATGGCCGCAGGTACCTGCGCTGCCCCGTGGAAGCATCCGCCAGTGGGGTCCTGCTCTGGTGTCCCATCCTTGCCCGCACCTGGCAAAGAGCGAGTGCAGCCAGAGCTGAGGGGCTGCGGGAGAGGCCGGAGAACACGGCCCAGCCCTTCACTGCCCAGGCAGGGCCAGCCCCCGGGTGGCCAGGGGACACAGCATGGCCAGCATGGGGCAGCCCCAGCCCCTCTTCTGTCCTGTCTGCGGGCACATCCACAGGGGCAGGGACGTGATGGGGCCAGGCTGGCCGCAGGCACCAGTCCTGCGGCCTGGCTCTGCCACTCACCATCCTGCAGTGGCTGCAACTGCTCTGGCTCTGCAGGCTGCTGTGCTGGGGAGGCTGCAGGGCCTTTCTTTTTCTTCTCCCGAAGCACCTTGAGGAGGCTGCGCACTCTGCCTGCCATCCTGCTTGCTGACACCTTTGCGATGATGCCTGGGCAAAGGGTCTGAATCAGCAAGCGACCTGCAGGTGCCTGCGACAGAGAAGCCTCAGGAAGGCTACAGGACAGCACGTCATGCACTCTGATCTCAAGGGCTCCTGCCACAAGAACAGGAGACTCCTTGTGAGCAATGGAAGGCACTGAGTCCTATGGCCTGGCCACGAGGGCACTGGCCACAGGGACGGCAGGTACCTTGGGAAAGCTCCGAGTCAGGAAGTCCCGCAGTCTGGCGGCAAGGCCAGCCGCAGGACTAACGCTTTGGAAAAGCGTGGGCCAGCGACGAAAGAGCTGCCTGTGTGGGGCTCCTCACAGCACAGCTCTGGCGCGTCCTGTCCCGTCACGTGCACAGAGCACTGTGGCGTTGCCTCTTCACCACCAGCACCCATGTCACCACGTGTCACAAAGGGTCCTGTTCCATGCCGTTCCAAGGTCACCGTGCTGCGTCGTGTCAGCAAGGTCCCTTGGAAACGCTGCCAAGTGCTCTGGGGCCACCCCCACCCTGCCCAAAATGCCTCTGATTGGAAGGATTCCACTCCCCAAGTGTCTAAGACAGCCCGGGACACACCAAGCCCAGCCAAGTGCTCAGGGAAGGACTCTGCACGGTGCCCGGCCAGCACAGCCCAGCTCGCTGCTGGCTCTGGAGCTGAGCAGCTTCCAGCAAGCACGGGGCAAACGCATCTTGCCAAGAGTTAAAACACACCGGAGAGGGGAGGCGGCATCAATGTGTGCATCAAGGCCTTTGAATTCACAGCTCCCCAAGAGAGCTTTGTGGCACTCGGCTGGACAAACAGGATCCGGCTCAGACCTGTGCTCAAAGATGGGCAACAAACCCTGCCGCAGGTGCTTGGCTTGGTCTCTGCAGGCCCAGGCAGATGTCAAAGCTGCTCTTCACATGCTTGCCCTGCCCCTCTGCCAAGTGCAAGGGGCCTCAAGGACTGAAGGAAACACAGGGAGTCAAAGGGAGACAGCTGCACCTACCTCACTGGGGGCTCCTGGGGAAGCAGTTTCCTTGGGAATCAAGCGCCTCTCTTCCAAGGGCACTTCCCCAAATGTGTACATTTCTGGGGAACACCAACCCACCCCTAAGAAACCCTATCAAGGCTGAATTGCTTGTGCTCCTTGCAGCGCAGGCACTCCAGCTGGAGCTCATCTTCCTTGCCCCGAGTCTCTTTCCACGCGTCGCTTCGGGCGCGCAGCCCCTGGCCCCTCCAAACACGAGCTGCCCGCTGCCTCTGCACGTGCCTGAGCTCCCGCCTGCGCTCAGGGCAGCAAAACCAGGCTACAGGACAGCACGTCCTGCACTCTGATCTCAAGGGCTCCTGCCACAAGAACAGGAGACTTTTTGTGAGCAATGGAAGGCACTGAGTCCTTCTGCGGCAGTGGAGCCCTGCTCCCGCAGGAGGCTCTGGTGAGCCCCTTCCAGGACGCACCGCCGCGCACGCAGCACTTCTCCTGCCCACCCAGAACGCTCCTGGGACAGCAGGACGCTGTCGAAGGAAGGAGACCAGGACATCAATTGATCATCACAGGCCCAATTTTATTGATCAGTACGGCGGGTTAAATACGGTTCGTAATGAACTTCATGCATATTGCAAAAGTTGAGCTCAGGATTGGTTAGTTACATATCAGCAGCTACACCTACTTTTACATTCCTATGGTCCTACTTTTGATACTTTCTACATATTCTTAGGAGATATTCAGGACTAATCTCTACTCCCTTTCCTCATGTTGCAGCAAGGCCTCTGATTGCTAATTGCTGACATCTTCTTTCAGCATGCTGACTGCTGATTTCCCTCTCTTAGCTTACCCAGCGGCATTATGTCAGCATGGCCTTTCTCAGCTAACCAACTATTAATAAAACTCTCCACAGGACACAAGCTGGCCGGCTCTGGGCTCAGCACACCCCAAACAGAGGGGCAGGAGGATGCAGTGGCTGTTCAGCAGCCCTGCCCAAGAGAGGTGGGAAGGGTGTCCTCCCTCTGGTCTCACTTGGTGGGTTTCTGACTGGGCCTGAGGCAGGGTCTGCCTCAGTTATGGGGACCCTGAAATACAGAACTTCCAGAACCACAGCCAAAGTCATTTTACTCTCTGACAGTGCTCCCTACACTGGCATGGTCGTGCCTCCAAGTCCTAGCCATTGCGCTGCTGCTGCTGCCTCTTTTGCTTTTAGGCACATGCAAAGCCCACTTTTGGGCTACGATGGTCTCTGCTTCTTCTCTTTTCCTGTCCCTGTGCAGGTGTTATAAATAAAGTAGGCTTTTGTAGGCAGGTTTATGAATTGTTAATGATGTAATTTTTTTAATGGTGTAATTTTTTTTCTGAATTGGTAATTAATGTAATAGAATGTTATTCCTAATTTATGTAATAAGTTATGAAGAAATAAGTTATGAGTCAAATGTACTGTAGTATGTATGTGTGCCCACTATACGATGGTAGTGAGATCTGAGTGAGGGAACTTTCTAGAAAGTTACCCAATGAGATGATAACATTAATACATATTATGATTGGAAGACTAGCCAGCCTCAGAATTCCAGAAGCCTCAGAATTCCAGAATGACTGGCCAGGAGTGCATCAGCTTATGGACTACCCAGCAACCAGGAAAAGGACCATTCAACCAGTGGATTGAAAGCACACCAACCCTGTACCTTTAGGAGACTTTAAAACCTCCAGGTGCCTAGCACCTCATGTTTTTCTGGGGAACCCATGTCCAAGGAAACACCCTGCAAATGCCCCAGGGTTACCCTGAAGTCTCATCCTCAGTTGTCTTGCTTTTTAATAAACAGACCTTTTAAATAAACAAGCTTTTTAAAATATCTTGGCCCATTTTGCCTGTTTATATTCAAGAATGGAGCACTGCTGTGCTTTCAAGAAGTTCTGTTAAAACTTGCAAGCTCCTCTGGCCTCCATAGATGCATGCTGTGGAATCTCTCACAGCTGCCTTCAGAGCATCCTCAAGCTTGCTCCTCCAAACCCCAGGGTACCTTGAGCATGCTCAGCATGACCTTCAACTCCATGGTGCTGTGCAAATGAAGCAGCAGGGACTCTCCAGCCTGTTCCTCTGTGTCACTGCACAAAACACAGCACAGAAGACAAGCAAGGGCCTGTGTGTCTCACACTTCAGGTTTTGTGCCGCTTTGTCTCCACAAAGACCCAGGTAAAGTGAAGAAGCCAAACTGTTTATTAAATGGAAGCATAGCGGTGGAGTAGGCTGGGAGGAAAGAAAGTGGATGGGCAAGGTCTGAGAGCCAGAGACAGGGATCAGCATCAGCTAAGCCTGGAGTTGCAGTGGCACGGTGAGGTGGGGAGGTGTCCCCTTCTGTGTCTCTCATGGTCCTCTTCTAGGGACATTGGTTCTCTAAATTTGGAAGATGACCTCAGTTCTGCAGCTCCTTGGCAAAACTGAGCTTGAATATGCAGGTTGGAGCAGGATGGGCTGTCGTCTTTCCTGGGTGCCTGAAGGATTCAAAGAGAAAAGAACAGAGCCATGGCCAGAGCCAGGATCTGCGGGGACCCAAGGAGACCCTCCTGCCAGGGCCATCCCACGCATCCCATGGCTCTCGCCGTGGCCCAAAGAGAGCAGGAGGCAATGGGTTCAGACGGAAGATGCTGGCCGCAGCTCCCACATGGGTCCCTGAAATTTCTGTGAGCTCTGCCCATGCCACCCCTCATCCGCACAGGGAGCAGAACACTCAGCAGCTGGGTCAGGGATTGTAGATCCCCCGCCAGCCCCTACTGACACCCTGCTGCCCCCACTCACCCTCACGGATGAGCTGGAGCTCTTCCTGCTGACTCGTCATTTTCCGCCGAAGATCACTGGCAAGACAGAGCCCGTGGCGGCGCCAGGCGGCACGGATGCCCGACACGGGCGCTGGCAGCCCTGCGGCCACACGCCCTCCTGCCCCGCCAGGGCTCCTGCCGGGCCCCTGCCGCACGCTGCCGCCCGAGGGCACGGCTGCGGGAGGGCGGCGGCAGCGCCGAGGGCTGGCGGGGCTGCAGCGGCCCGGGCTCGGCTCCCGCTCTCAGGGCAGCGCTGGGGATGGAGCCGAGCCCAGGATGGCAGGGAAGAGACCCAAGGCCTGTGGCTCACCTATGAACCTCATCGCCGACCGTCGCAGGAGCTTCCGTGTGCTGCGCAGGAACGGCGGGGCCTGGTGCAGGTGCTCGGGTGCGGGGCTCACGTCCTCTGTCAGCTGCAGAGAGGGCACAGAGGAAAGGCTTGGCGCGGGCTCTGCCCCTTGGCCGGGTGCTCCCTGTGCTGAGCACTGGCCTCCCCTGCCCCGGGCAGCCCTGAGGCGTGGGCGGCCGCCGCTGGTGCCGGGTTCTGGAGGGGGCAGAGGGCCAGGTACTGCCCGGGGAGCCGCGGTGCTGCCCTGCAGCCCGGCTGGGCCGGGGCTCCATCGCCACCTGGCTCAGGGCCAGATGAGCCTACGCAAGAGCCTGCGTGGCCCAGGGAAGAGAGCAGTGTGTGGGGCGCAGGCTGGTGCCCCTGGGTGCGGCACTGCGCAGGGGCACAGCTGCCAGCCCCACACACTGAGCACCGTGGCCTGGGGACTTCTCCAGGCTGCGGCTGGGGCTTCCAGGCTCCCCTTACCAGACAATCATTGAACTTTGATGCTTGCTCCTTCTTCAGCAGCTGCTCAAGATCCCTCCTCTTCAGGTACCGGGCTGCACAAAGCAGTGTTTGGAAAGCAGCCTGCAGAGCAGTAGAGAGCCAGAGGTGGTACCAGGGCACAGGGCACCCATGCCCTTGTGCCAAGGTCAGGGAGAGGCTGGAGCCCACGAGCTGCCAGGGTGGGAGGCAGCTGAGCCCCTTCCCAGAGGGACACGAGCAGCCCCTGAGTCCTCACCTCTGCCACACACTGGTTCTCATCATGCAAGCAGATTAAAAGTGGGAATAAGCTCTGGCTCACAATTGTCTTCAGGAGCTTTTTTCCCTTTTTCACTACTAGCTCCATCACCTTTCGAAACAGGTGAATGGAGAGCAGTTGCACATGGCTGTTGACCTGGTGGCAAAGAAAATGAGACCTCAATACCAACTTTGCCAGGCCCACCTGGGCAAAGGCCCAAAGTCCACAGAGGCACAAAGTTTCAGGGCAGCATCCAGTCAGTGCTTGTGGCTGGGGCACAGCGCCTTACATTTTCAAAGAGTGGAACGAGTGCCTCAGCCAGCTTCGGGGCGGTGGTGCTACATCTTGCAGATACCAGGATGTCTTTGTCCTGGAGCACGTTCATGAACACAGAGAGGGTCATCCTGACCATCTCTCTGTCTCCATCTCTCAGGAGCTCCAGCAGCTTTGGAGACAGGTTGCATATGCTTTCAGCCTGTGTGGAACACAAGGCTGTGAAATGAAACTGTGAATGGTTGCAACACCAAGACTGCCCCGTCACTGCAACACCACCCTGCTCCCACAGGGCCTAGAAGCCAAAGGCCTGTTCTGAAGCACTCAGGCAGCTGAACTGGGAGGCAGGAGAGATTGGAACAACTGCCATAGCTCCCAAAGCGCAGACAAGCCCAAGGGTCTGCAGTCCCCAGCCCCACGCTGCCAGCAGGGCTTCAGGCACTGCCCCCTTCTCACCATCAAGGGATACTTGCTGAGCACCACGAGGCCTCTGAGTGCTAGGTGGCACTTCTCCCTGCATTCACTCTGCAGGTGCTTTGACATGATTGTCAGCATCCTGCGAGCACATATGTTCAAGTCCAGGCAGTCGAGGACCTGAAAGGCACAGGGCAGTGCCAGGGGAGGCGGCCGGCAGGAGCCCAGAAGTGCACAGGGTCGGCCCCAGGCAGCAGCAGCAGGCGCGGGCAGCGTCCCAGGCAGCTGCAGCTACAAGAGGGCAGAGAGCTGGCAGGCAGCTCAGCCAGGCAGCGCTGGCCATTGGGCTCACCTCCACCAGGAGCGCCAGGGCAGGCAGATCCCAGCAGGGCTGCTCCCTGATGAGCAGCTTGCGCAAGCAGATTGTGATCGGGGTACACAGTCGGGTCGAGCTACGGCGCATCTCCCTGGCAGGGGGAAAAAGGCAGCAAAGCCCTGAGCCAGGCAGGCAAACCTCTGCCAGGACTGGCTCCCAGAGGTGTGATCTTTCTCCGGCACCCTGCAAGGGGGCGTGGGTGCTTTGGGAGGCAGCTGCTCCTGGGCACCCTCCTCTCCCAGCCTATTCCGGTCTGCTTGGTCGCCCCTTGGTGACAAGGCCCTCTCTTCCCACAAGCACGGGGACTGCGTGGGGCACTCTGGGCACAGGGCACAAACGCTGGCGGCGGCGGGGAGAAGGGGGTCTCACCTGGCCAGCAGACCGACTGCATAGTGGTGAGTGTCAGGGCACAGCAGGGCGTCCCAGACCCGCTTGCTCTCCAGAGCCACCAATTTATCATCACGCCACAGTTGGCAGAGCAGAGCTTTCATGGTCTGCACAACAAACCTGTGTACAGAGCAAAGGGCAGGTCACACCGGGAGCACTGGCCCTGGCCACAAGGGCATGGGAAGGACAGGATGACCGAGACCTGTTGGGCTTCATGGAAAGGTGGTGTTCCTCCTGGCAGGCTCTCCAGAAGTTCTCAACATCCTCTGGCATCTTCTGTGTGGTGACAAAAACTTGGAAGAGCAGAGCCACAAACAGGCAGGCAGAATGATGGACTATTGCATTGTGGCACTCAGGAACCTGGGCAATCACCCACAGCACCACAGTTGCCTGCAAAAGACAAACCACCCCAAGACAGCACTGAGTGCCAAGCCAAGGTGTCCATGCTGCAGGGCCCGAGGGGAGACACAGGGAGAGCACCAAGCCTGTTGGCCCTGAGCTTGCCCCTAGCCAGGCTTTCAGCCCAGCACCTGAGGCAGGGAGCTGCTGGGCGTGGAGGGGATGGAGAGCTGCTGGAGAAGCAACTTGTGGGCAAGCAAAGGCCTGTTCCAGAAACTCACAGCCAGGGCAAAGATGGCCTTGTTGTCCCCACCGGAAGCAGACATCTTCAGTGGCCAGTTTTGCGTCACACACACTAGTGTTGGAAGGACCTTCTCAACCACTGGTCCCTGTGTTCCTATGGTTCTCCATATTATGGCTGCAGCTCTGTGGGACCAGAGCTCTGTGTCAAAGGGATCTCAGCCAAAGTACCATGCCCTATGCAGCTGCGTGGGGCTGGGTGACAGAGCCCCAGTGCCCTGAGGGGCAGGGGGAGAGCATGGCAGCAGGCTCAGGAAACAGACGGGCCCTGAGGGTCCTGGAGCTGTCCATCTGTCTGGCAGACCCCACTGGACAGGCTCTACAGGGCGATGGGCTCTTAAGACCGGTGAGCCTTGAGCTCTCAAGGCAGTTGTGCTCTGTACCTGTCACACGTTGGTGCACAGTGCAGGAGGGTCAGCACCGTGTCAAAAGGGTGTTCTTCAGCCAGGTTCAGAATGTTAATGTGCAACCTAGCATCCAGAGTGACATGGGACACGAGTCTCTTGTGAATGTCCCTCACCATGGCTGGCACCTGGAGGAGGCATAGGGGAGATATGGAATGCTGTCTAAGGGAGCAACTTCCCCAGCTTCCCCCAAGAAGTGATTCCCTTCCCCCTCATAATGTGCTGGCCCTAACCCAAAGGGTAAGGGGGCCCTGTGGTTTGTGGGGCCATGCAATCCCGTAAGGCCTCCTGCCCTGGCCTCAGTCTGCTTACCTGCTGCTGAAAAGGAACACCTTTCTGCTTGTAAAAATCCAGTGTGGGAGCAAGAATCATAGTTGAAGTAGGCATGGTCTCAGTTTTTGAGATGCCCTGAGCCATTCCAGTGTCACTGTTTGTGATAGCCATGTCCTCACTCATGGCCATGTCAGCCATTGCCCTGACAGAGTTCGCTGCATGCTCAGAGGACACTGAGCTGATGTCAGGCTCTGCCTGCAGCTCGCTCGGCCTGGAGTCTTGCTCGGCCATGCCCTCATTTGCTGTGGCGCTGGTGTTGCTGCGCCGAAGGTGCAGGAATCTCCACAGTATCTGCAGCAGAAGGAAGGGTGGGAAGAGAGGAACGTTCCGTGGCCTGCTCCAAGTACGGCGCCAGGCCGAGCAGTGCCAGCAGGCCCGGCCCAGGTGGGGATGGCCGCAGGTACCTGCGCTGCTCGGTGGAAGTGGCCACGAGTGGGGTCCTGCTCTGGTGGCCCATCCTTGCCCACACCTGGCAAAGAGCGAGTGCAGCCAGAGCTGAGGGGCTGCGGGAGAGGCCAGAGAACACGGCCCAGCCCTACGCTGCCCGGGCAGGAACAGCCCTGGGATGCCCCAGGAGATGGAGCACGGCCACCAGGGGGTCAGCTCCAGCCTTTGTTCAGTGCTATCCATGGGGCAGGGGCTATCCATGTCCTCAGGGGCAGGGATGGGATGGGATGGGATGGGATGGGGCCTGTGGCCCCTCTCTGCCACTCACCATCCTCCAGCAGCTGGAGCTGCTCTGACTCTTCAGGCTGCTGTGCTAGGGAGGCTGCAAAGCCTTTCTTTTTTTTCCCTCTAAACATGCTGGACAATCTGCCTGCCATCCTACTCTCTGCCCTCAAGGGCACCTGCAAGACAGATGCCTTGGGAAGGTCCGAGTCAGGAAGTCCCACAGTCTGGCCGCAAGGCCAGCCGCAGGAGTGACACTTTGGAAAAGCTGTAGGTCAGTGATGAAAGAGCTGGCTGTGTGGGGCTCCTCACAGCACAGCTCTGGCACGTCCTGTCCCATCACGTACACAGAGCACTGTGGCGTTTCCTTGTCACCGCCAGCATCCATGTCACCGCGTGTCACAAAGGGCCCTTGGACGCTTGCCCTGGGGCCCTCCTCACTGTTGTATTGTGTTCTTATATGTTTTAGCTGCATTAAGCTGTACTTTGGTTTATCCCACTTTCCTCCTGTTACAATGGTTCTGCCCCTTTTGCCTCTTCCTTCCTTTTTAGTGTCAATCTCCCTGCCCCCTCTGCCTGTTCCATAAAAGTGGCTGAATCATCCCCTCAACCCCTCCCAGGTGTCTTGTCCTTCACTCGACACCCCATCCCTTCCCTCCAGAAACTTCTACCAAGGGCGTTGAGTGATAGGTTCAGGCACCAGGGCTTCTCCCTCAGATTGCCCTTACTGGTCCCCCTATCTGCCCATTTCCCTGATCCCCACACCTCCTGTATCCCCATTGCCAGGCGGGCAAACCCCCTCCCCTGTTTCCTCCCCCCCCTTTATAACACCCTGCACATCCCATTTCTGGGTCTTCAGTTGGCTGGACCGCCAGAGTTGCAGATCTCCTTGGAGCTTCAAAATAAACCTGGACTTTACCCCCAGCTGGAGTCCACTCTCCTCCTTCTACCTGTGTCGCACTGGTGTCTCGGCCGAAAGGTGAAAGCCTTAGCTGCTCTCCCGATCTCCCGAGGAACGGGAGAGTGTCCCCCGCCACTCACTGTGCCAGAGCAAGCCGGGGTGACTCTGAGCACACACTCAGAGCGGCACAGTGACAAATGGTGCCAAATGTGAGGCCTGAGACCAGCACCAGACCCCACAGGCGAGACCTGGAATGCTTCCCTGAATTTTGTAACTTTCAGTGCCCTCAAAGGTTTCTTGGCTGGCAAGCTACCCCCAGTGAGAGCAACCCCGTTTTAGTGGCTGGCATTCCTAAGGGATAGGAACAGTCGCTCCTGAAGCAACGCAGGAGTCCTTCCCTGGTAAGAGCCATCGCTTCCGGACTTTTCTACTCGCCAGACGGATAAGGAATCCTCCTTTCTCCCCTTTCTGTGGGGTGAGGTTCTTTCCGCCTTACTCTCACTACCATCTGTATAGGTCTCCTTTTTCTAAGGGAACCTGTCCTTGTGCTCCTTTTGGTTTGGAGCCAGGATCTCTTTTTTTGCTGGGCAGCCCTTCCTCTTTCTCGTGGGGAATTGATAGTGGTGTTCTGCTTTATTTTTGGTTTTTCCGGGGCAGTGGGTTGATTTGAGCTGCTCAGTTTGTTATCTCAGCCGGGATGCTCCATTGCCCCACGTGTCTAAGACACCCCGATACACACCAAGCCCAGCCAAGTGCTCAGGGAAGGACTCTGCACGGTGCCCGGCCAGCACAGCCCAGCTCGCTGCTGGCTCTGGAGCTGAGCAGCTTCCAGCAAGCACGGGGCAAACGCATCTTGCCAAGAGTTAAAACACACCGGAGAGGGGAGGCGGCATCAATGTGTGCATCAAGGCCTTTGAGTTCACAGCTCCCCAAGAGAGCTTTGTGGCACTCGGCTGGACAAACAGGATCCGGCTCAGACCTGTGCTCAAAGATGGGCAACAAACCCTGCCGCAGGTGCTTGGCTTGGTCTCTGCAGGCCCAGGCAGATGTCAAAGCTGCTCTTCACATGCTTGCCCTGCCCCTCTGCCAAGTGCAAGGGGCCTCAAGGACTGAAGGAAAGACAGGGAGTCAAAGGGAGACAGCTGCACCTACCTCACTGGGGGCTCCTGGGGAAGCAGTTTCCTTGGGAATCAAGCGCCTCTCTTCCAAGGGCACTTCCCCAAATGTGTACATTTCTGGGGAACACCAACCCACCCCTAAGAAACCCTGTCAAGGCTGAATTGCTTGTGCTCCTTGCAGCGCAGGCACTCCAGCTGGAGCTCATCTTCCTTGCCCCGAGTCTCTTTTCCACGCGTCGCTTCGGGCGCGCAGCCCCTGGCCCCTCCAAACACGAGCTGCCCGCTGCCTCTGCACGTGCCTGAGCTCCCGCCTGCGCTCAGGGCAGCAAAACCAGGCTACAGGACAGCACGTCCTGCACTCTGATCTCAAGGGCTCCTGCCACAAGAACAGGAGACTTTTTGTGAGCAATGGAAGGCACTGAGTCCTTCTGTGGCAGTGGAGCCCTGCTCCCGCAGGAGGCTCTGGTGAGCCCCTTCCAGGACGCACCGCCGCGCACGCAGCACTTCTCCTGCCCACCCAGAACGCTCCTGGGACAGCAGGACGCTGTCGAAGGAAGGAGACCAGGACATCAATTGATCATCACAGGCCCAATTTTATTGATCAGTACGGCGGGTTAAATACGGTTCGTAATGAACTTCATGCATATTGCAAAAGTTGAGCTCAGGATTGGTTAGTTACATATCAGCAGCTACACCTACTTTTACATTCCTATGGTCCTACTTTTGATACTTTCTACATATTCTTAGGAGATATTCAGGACTAATCTCTACTCCCTTTCCTCATGTTGCAGCAAGGCCTCTGATTGCTAATTGCTGACATCTTCTTTCAGCATGCTGACTGCTGATTTCCCTCTCTTAGCTTACCCAGCGGCATTATGTCAGCATGGCCTTTCTCAGCTAACCAACTATTAATAAAACTCTCCACAGGACACAAGCTGGCCGGCTCTGGGCTCAGCACACCCCAAACAGAGGGGCAGGAGGACGCAGTGGCTGTTCAGCAGCCCTGCCCAAGAGAGGTGGGAAGGGTGTCCTCCCTCTGGTCTCACTTGGTGGGTTTCTGACTGGGCCTGAGGCAGGGTCTGCCTCAGTTATGGGGACCCTGAAATACAGAACTTCCAGAACCACAGCCAAAGTCATTTTACTCTCTGACAGTGCTCCCTACACTGGCATGGTCGTGCCTCCAAGTCCTAGCCATTGCGCTGCTGCTGCTGCCTCTTTTGCTTTTAGGCACATGCAAAGCCCACTTTTGGGCTACGATGGTCTCTGCTTCTTCTCTTTTCCTGTCCCTGTGCAGGTGTTATAAATAAAGTAGGCTTTTGTAGGCAGGTTTATGAATTGTTAATGATGTAATTTTTTTAATGGTGTAATTTTTTTTCTGAATTGGTAATTAATGTAATAGAATGTTATTCCTAATTTATGTAATAAGTTATGAAGAAATAAGTTATGAGTCAAATGTACTGTAGTATGTATGTGTGCCCACTATACGATGGTAGTGAGATCTGAGTGAGGGAACTTTCTAGAAAGTTACCCAATGAGATGATAACATTAATACATATTATGATTGGAAGACTAGCCAGCCTCAGAATTCCAGAAGCCTCAGAATTCCAGAATGACTGGCCAGGAGTGCATCAGCTTATGGACTACCCAGCAACCAGGAAAAGGACCATTCAACCAGTGGATTGAAAGCACACCAACCCTGTACCTTTAGGAGACTTTAAAACCTCCAGGTGCCTAGCACCTCATGTTTTTCTGGGGAACCCATGTCCAAGGAAACACCCTGCAAATGCCCCAGGGTTACCCTGAAGTCTCATCCTCAGTTGTCTTGCTTTTTAATAAACAGACCTTTTAAATAAACAAGCTTTTTAAAATATCTTGGCCCATTTTGCCTGTTTATATTCAAGAATGGAGCACTGCTGTGCTTTCAAGAAGTTCTGTTAAAACTTGCAAGCTCCTCTGGCCTCCATAGATGCATGCTGTGGAATCTCTCACAGCTGCCTTCAGAGCATCCTCAAGCTTGCTCCTCCAAACCCCAGGGTACCTTGAGCATGCTCAGCATGACCTTCAACTCCATGGTGCTGTGCAAATGAAGCAGCAGGGACTCTCCAGCCTGTTCCTCTGTGTCACTGCACAAAACACAGCACAGAAGACAAGCAAGGGCCTGTGTGTCTCACACTTCAGGTTTTGTGCCGCTTTGTCTCCACAAAGACCCAGGTAAAGTGAAGAAGCCAAACTGTTTATTAAATGGAAGCATAGCGGTGGAGTAGGCTGGGAGGAAAGAAAGTGGATGGGCAAGGTCTGAGAGCCAGAGACAGGGATCAGCATCAGCTAAGCCTGGAGTTGCAGTGGCACGGTGAGGTGGGGAGGTGTCCCCTTCTGTGTCTCTCATGGTCCTCTTCTAGGGACATTGGTTCTCTAAATTTGGAAGATGACCTCAGTTCTGCAGCTCCTTGGCAAAACTGAGCTTGAATATGCAGGTTGGAGCAGGATGGGCTGTCGTCTTTCCTGGGTGCCTGAAGGATTCAAAGAGAAAAGAACAGAGCCATGGCCAGAGCCAGGATCTGCGGGGACCCAAGGAGACCCTCCTGCCAGGGCCATCCCACGCATCCCATGGCTCTCGCCGTGGCCCAAAGAGAGCAGGAGGCAATGGGTTCAGACGGAAGATGCTGGCCGCAGCTCCCACATGGGTCCCTGAAATTTCTGTGAGCTCTGCCCATGCCACCCCTCATCCGCACAGGGAGCAGAACACTCAGCAGCTGGGTCAGGGATTGTAGATCCCCCGCCAGCCCCTACTGACACCCTGCTGCCCCCACTCACCCTCACGGATGAGCTGGAGCTCTTCCTGCTGACTCGTCATTTTCCGCCGAAGATCACTGGCAAGACAGAGCCCGTGGCGGCGCCAGGCGGCACGGATGCCCGACACGGGCGCTGGCAGCCCTGCGGCCGCACGCCCTCCTGCCCCGCCAGGGCTCCTGCCGGGCCCCTGCCGCACGCTGCCGCCCGAGGGCACGGCTGCGGGAGGGCGGCGGCAGCGCCGAGGGCTGGCGGGGCTGCAGCGGCCCGGGCTCGGCTCCCGCTCTCAGGGCAGCGCTGGGGATGGAGCCGAGCCCAGGATGGCAGGGAAGAGACCCAAGGCCTGTGGCTCACCTATGAACCTCATCGCCGACCGTCGCAGGAGCTTCCGTGTGCTGCGCAGGAACGGCGGGGCCTGGTGCAGGTGCTCGGGTGCGGGGCTCACGTCCTCTGTCAGCTGCAGAGAGGGCACAGAGGAAAGGCTTGGCGCGGGCTCTGCCCCTTGGCCGGGTGCTCCCTGTGCTGAGCACTGGCCTCCCCTGCCCCGGGCAGCCCTGAGGCGTGGGCGGCCGCCGCTGGTGCCGGGTTCTGGAGGGGGCAGAGGGCCAGGTACTGCCCGGGGAGCCGCGGTGCTGCCCTGCAGCCCGGCTGGGCCGGGGCTCCATCGCCACCTGGCTCAGGGCCAGATGAGCCTACACAAGAGCCTGCGTGGCCCAGGGAAGAGAGCAGTGTGTGGGGCGCAGGCTGGTGCCCCTGGGTGCGGCGCTGCGCAGGGGCACAGCTGCCAGCCCCACACACTGAGCACCGTGGCCTGGGGACTTCTCCAGGCTGCGGCTGGGGCTTCCAGGCTCCCCTTACCAGACAATCATTGAACTTTGATGCTTGCTCCTTCTTCAGCAGCTGCTCAAGATCCCTCCTCTTCAGGTACCGGGCTGCACAAAGCAGTGTTTGGAAAGCAGCCTGCAGAGCAGTAGAGAGCCAGAGGTGGTACCAGGGCACAGGGCACCCATGCCCTTGTGCCAAGGTCAGGGAGAGGCTGGAGCCCACGAGCTGCCAGGGTGGGAGGCAGCTGAGCCCCTTCCCAGAGGGACACGAGCAGCCCCTGAGTCCTCACCTCTGCCACACACTGGTTCTCATCATGCAAGCAGATTAAAAGTGGGAATAAGCTCTGGCTCACAATTGTCTTCAGGAGCTTTTTTCCCTTTTTCACTACTAGCTCCATCACCTTTCGAAACAGGTGAATGGAGAGCAGTTGCACATGGCTGTTGACCTGGTGGCAAAGAAAATGAGACCTCAATACCAACTTTGCCAGGCCCACCTGGGCAAAGGCCCAAAGTCCACAGAGGCACAAAGTTTCAGGGCAGCATCCAGTCAGTGCTTGTGGCTGGGGCACAGCGCCTTACATTTTCAAAGAGTGGAACGAGTGCCTCAGCCAGCTTCGGGGCGGTGGTGCTACATCTTGCAGATACCAGGATGTCTTTGTCCTGGAGCACGTTCATGAACACAGAGAGGGTCATCCTGACCATCTCTCTGTCTCCATCTCTCAGGAGCTCCAGCAGCTTTGGAGACAGGTTGCATATGCTTTCAGCCTGTGTGGAACACAAGGCTGTGAAATGAAACTGTGAATGGTTGCAACACCAAGACTGCCCCGTCACTGCAACACCACCCTGCTCCCACAGGGCCTAGAAGCCAAAGGCCTGTTCTGAAGCACTCAGGCAGCTGAACTGGGAGGCAGGAGAGATTGGAACAACTGCCATAGCTCCCAAAGCGCAGACAAGCCCAAGGGTCTGCAGTCCCCAGCCCCACGCTGCCAGCAGGGCTTCAGGCACTGCCCCCTTCTCACCATCAAGGGATACTTGCTGAGCACCACGAGGCCTCTGAGTGCTAGGTGGCACTTCTCCCTGCATTCACTCTGCAGGTGCTTTGACATGATTGTCAGCATCCTGCGAGCACATATGTTCAAGTCCAGGCAGTCGAGGACCTGAAAGGCACAGGGCAGTGCCAGGGGAGGCGGCCGGCAGGAGCCCAGAAGTGCACAGGGTCGGCCCCAGGCAGCAGCAGCAGGCGCGGGCAGCGTCCCAGGCAGCTGCAGCTACAAGAGGGCAGAGAGCTGGCAGGCAGCTCAGCCAGGCAGCGCTGGCCATTGGGCTCACCTCCACCAGGAGCGCCAGGGCAGGCAGATCCCAGCAGGGCTGCTCCCTGATGAGCAGCTTGAGCAAGCAGATTGTGATCGGGGTACACAAGCGGGTCGAGCTACGGCGCATCTCCCTGGCAGGGGGAAAAAGGCAGCAAAGCCCTGAGCCAGGCAGGCAAACCTCTGCCAGGACTGGCTCCCAGAGGTGTGATCTTTCTCCGGCACCCTGCAAGGGGGCGTGGGTGCTTTGGGAGGCAGCTGCTCCTGGGCACCCTCCTCTCCCAGCCTATTCCGGTCTGCTTGGTCGCCCCTTGGTGACAAGGCCCTCTCTTCCCACAAGCACGGGGACTGCGTGGGGCACTCTGGGCACAGGGCACAAACGCTGGCGGCGGCGGGGAGAAGGGGGTCTCACCTGGCCAGCAGACCGACTGCATAGTGGTGAGTGTCAGGGCACAGCAGGGCGTCCCAGACCCGCTTGCTCTCCAGAGCCACCAATTTATCATCACGCCACAGTTGGCAGAGCAGAGCTTTCATGGTCTGCACAACAAACCTGTGTACAGAGCAAAGGGCAGGTCACACCGGGAGCACTGGCCCTGGCCACAAGGGCATGGGAAGGACAGGATGACCGAGACCTGTTGGGCTTCATGGAAAGGTGGTGTTCCTCCTGGCAGGCTCTCCAGAAGTTCTCAACATCCTCTGGCATCTTCTGTGTGGTGACAAAAACTTGGAAGAGCAGAGCCACAAACAGGCAGGCAGAATGATGGACTATTGCATTGTGGCACTCAGGAACCTGGGCAATCACCCACAGCACCACAGTTGCCTGCAAAAGACAAACCACCCCAAGACAGCACTGAGTGCCAAGCCAAGGTGTCCATGCTGCAGGGCCCGAGGGGAGACACAGGGAGAGCACCAAGCCTGTTGGCCCTGAGCTTGCCCCTAGCCAGGCTTTCAGCCCAGCACCTGAGGCAGGGAGCTGCTGGGCGTGGAGGGGATGGAGAGCTGCTGGAGAAGCAACTTGTGGGCAAGCAAAGGCCTGTTCCAGAAACTCACAGCCAGGGCAAAGATGGCCTTGTTGTCCCCACCGGAAGCAGACATCTTCAGTGGCCAGTTTTGCGTCACACACACTAGTGTTGGAAGGACCTTCTCAACCACTGGTCCCTGTGTTCCTATGGTTCTCCATATTATGGCTGCAGCTCTGTGGGACCAGAGCTCTGTGTCAAAGGGATCTCAGCCAAAGTACCATGCCCTATGCAGCTGCGTGGGGCTGGGTGACAGAGCCCCAGTGCCCTGAGGGGCAGGGGGAGAGCATGGCAGCAGGCTCAGGAAACAGACGGGCCCTGAGGGTCCTGGAGCTGTCCATCTGTCTGGCAGACCCCACTGGACAGGCTCTACAGGGCGATGGGCTCTTAAGACCGGTGAGCCTTGAGCTCTCAAGGCAGTTGTGCTCTGTACCTGTCACACGTTGGTGCACAGTGCAGGAGGGTCAGCACCGTGTCAAAAGGGTGTTCTTCAGCCAGGTTCAGAATGTTAATGTGCAACCTAGCATCCAGAGTGACATGGGACACGAGTCTCTTGTGAATGTCCCTCACCATGGCTGGCACCTGGAGGAGGCATAGGGGAGATATGGAATGCTGTCTAAGGGAGCAACTTCCCCAGCTTCCCCCAAGAAGTGATTCCCTTCCCCCTCATAATGTGCTGGCCCTAACCCAAAGGGTAAGGGGGCCCTGTGGTTTGTGGGGCCATGCAATCCCGTAAGGCCTCCTGCCCTGGCCTCAGTCTGCTTACCTGCTGCTGAAAAGGAACACCTTTCTGCTTGTAAAAATCCAGTGTGGGAGCAAGAATCATAGTTGAAGTAGGCATGGTCTCAGTTTTTGAGATGCCCTGAGCCATTCCAGTGTCACTGTTTGTGATAGCCATGTCCTCACTCATGGCCATGTCAGCCATTGCCCTGACAGAGTTCGCTGCATGCTCAGAGGACACTGAGCTGATGTCAGGCTCTGCCTGCAGCTCGCTCGGCCTGGAGTCTTGCTCGGCCATGCCCTCATTTGCTGTGGCGCTGGTGTTGCTGCGCCGAAGGTGCAGGAATCTCCGCAGTATCTGCAGCAGAAGGAAGGGTGGGAAGAGAGGAACGTTCCGTGGCCTGCTCCAAGTACGGCGCCAGGCCGAGCAGTGCCAGCAGGCCCGGCCCAGGTGGGGATGGCCGCAGGTACCTGCGCTGCTCGGTGGAAGTGGCCACGAGTGGGGTCCTGCTCTGGTGTCCCATCCTTGCCCACACCTGGCAAAGAGCGAGTGCAGCCAGAGCTGAGGGGCTGTGGGAGAGGCCAGAGAACACGGCCCAGCCCTACGCTGCCCGGGCAGGAACAGCCCTGGGATGCCCCAGGAGATGGAGCACGGCCACCAGGGGGTCAGCTCCAGCCTTTGTTCAGTGCTATCCATGGGCATGTCCTCAGGGGCAGGGATGGGATGGGATGGGATGGGGCCTGTGGCCCCTCTCTGCCACTCACCATCCTCCAGCAGCTGGAGCTGCTCTGACTCTTCAGGCTGCTGTGCTAGGGAGGCTGCAAAGCCTTTCTTTTTTTTCCCTCTAAACATGCTGGACAATCTGCCTGCCATCCTACTCTCTGCCCTCAAGGGCACCTGCAAGACAGATGCCTTGGGAAGGTCTGAGTCAGGAAGTCCCACAGTCTGGCCGCAAGGCCAGCCGCAGGAGTGACACTTTGGAAAAGCTGTAGGTCAGTGATGAAAGAGCTGGCTGTGTGGGGCTCCTCACAGCACAGCTCTGGCACGTCCTGTCCCATCACGTACACAGAGCACTGTGGCGTTTCCTTGTCACCGCCAGCATCCATGTCACCGCGTGTCACAAAGGGCCCTTGGACGCTTGCCCTGGGGCCCCCCTCACTGTTGTATTGTGTTCTTATATGTTTTAGCTGCATTAAGCTGTACTTTGGTTTATCCCACTTTCCTCCTGTTACAATGGTTCTGCCCCTTTTGCCTCTTCCTTCCTTTTTAGTGTCAATCTCCCTGCCCCCTCTGCCTGTTCCATAAAAGTGGCTGAATCATCCCCTCAACCCCTCCCAGGTGTCTTGTCCTTCACTCGACACCCCATCCCTTCCCTCCAGAAACTTCTACCAAGGGCGTTGAGTGATAGGTTCAGGCACCAGGGCTTCTCCCTCAGATTGCCCTTACTGGTTCCCCTATCTGCCCATTTCCCTGATCCCCACACCTCCTGTATCCTCATTGCCAGGCGGGCAAACCCCCTCCCCTGTTTCCTCCCCCCCCTTTATAACACCCTGCACATCCCATTTCTGGGTCTTCAGTTGGCTGGACCGCCAGAATTGCAGATCTCCTTGGAGCTTCAAAATAAACCTGGACTTTAGCCCCAGCTGGAGTCCACTCTCCTCCTTCTACCTGTGTCGCACTGGTGTCTCGGCCAAAAGGTGAAAGCCTTAGCTGCTCTCCTGATCTCCCGAGGAACGGGAGAGTGTCCCCCGCCACTCGCTGTGCCAGAGCAAGCCGGGGTGACTCTGAGTACACACTCAGAGTGGCACAGTGACAAATGGTGCGAAATGTGAGGCCTGAGACCAGCACCAGACCCCACAGGCGAGACCTGGAATGCTTCCCTGAATTTTGTAACTTTCAGTGCCCTCAAAGGTTTCTTGGCTGGCAAGCTACCCCCAGTGAGAGCAACCCCGTTTTAGTGGCTGGCATTCCTAAGGGATAGGAACAGTCGCTCCTGAAGCAACGCAGGAGTCCTTCCCTGGTAAGAGCCATCGCTTCCGGACTTTTCTACTCGCCAGACGGATAAGGAATCCTCCTTTCTCCCCTTTCTGTGGGGTGAGGTTCTTTCCGCCTTACTCTCACTACCATCTGTATAGGTCTCCTTTTTCTACGGGAACCTGTCCTTGTGCTCCTTTTGGTTTGGAGCCAGGATCTCTTTTTTTGCTGGGCAGCCCTTCCTCTTTCTCGTGGGGAATTGATAGTGCTGTTCTGCTTTATTTTTGGTTTTTCCGGGGCAGTGGGTTGATTTGAGCTGCTCAGTTTGTTATCTCAGCCGGGATGCTCCATTGCCCCACGTGTCTAAGACACCCCGGGACACACCAAGCCCAGCCAAGTGCTCAGGGAAGGACTCTGCACGGTGCCCGGCCAGCACAGCCCAGCTCGCTGCTGGCTCTGGAGCTGAGCAGCTTCCAGCAAGCACGGGGCAAACGCATCTTGCCAAGAGTTAAAACACACCGGAGAGGGGAGGCGGCATCAATGTGTGCATCAAGGCCTTTGAATTCACAGCTCCCCAAGAGAGCTTTGTGGCACTCGGCTGGACAAACAGGATCCGGCTCAGACCTGTGCTCAAAGATGGGCAACAAACCCTGCCGCAGGTGCTTGGCTTGGTCTCTGCAGGCCCAGGCAGATGTCAAAGCTGCTCTTCACATGCTTGCCCTGCCCCTCTGCCAAGTGCAAGGGGCCTCAAGGACTGAAGGAAACACAGGGAGTCAAAGAGAGACAGCTGCACCTACCTCACTGGGGGCTCCTGGGGAAGCAGTTTCCTTGGGAATCAAGCGCCTCTCTTCCAAGGGCACTTCCCCAAATGTGTACATTTCTGGGGAACACCAACCCACCCCTAAGAAACCCTGTCAAGGCTGAATTTGTTGGAAAAGAAATGAAATTTAGCAAAATGTTTTATTATAGTTTAGTTATGAGTTTTGTGTGAATTGGTTTGTAAAAAATAATTTTGTAGCCGTTGATATTATGTGATTGAGTTTGTGTAACCCTGGCAAGTAGCTTTAGAAACCTAATAAACATTAAGCCAGGGTAGGAGAGTAAGAAGACTAACCGGTTTGGGGATAGCATACAATAGGACAGGTAGAAGATTTATGATTTTGCTCGTGAACTAGGGAATGTATTACAAGGGTCCGTAGTTTGGCGAAGGGCCACTGTTTCTTGGAGACTTTGCGAAGGGCCACTGTTTCTTGGAGACTTTGTTATGAATTGCTTGTGTATAAAAGGAAAACACCCATGTGTGAATTTTGGGGTTCTGTTTTTGGGGACGCTAGTCCGCAGGCCCCCGGGCCCTTCAATAAAGCGCCGCACAAAACTTATCCGAGTTTTGTGTCCTTGATCATTCGGGCAACAGTTTTCTGGCGACCGCGGCAGGACTCCGAGGGTCGCTGGGGCGGTTCGCGTCCCGATCCACTCCAAGCCGGCGCCGAGCACTTCTCGGAGGAGTCATCGGGTCGTGCCCGACCCCCCGCGCCTGTCGGACGACTGCAGAAGGTAAGCCCGAAGGCGCTTTATATTGGAAAAAGGTGATAATTGGATTTGGTTTGGTGGTTAATGGAAAAAGCCTAGGCTCCGGCCGTAAGACGTCTAGGGTACGCAGGTCCGGAATTCGCCTCCTATTGTTTTTTTTTTTCTTGGGGAAGGACGGCGAAAAGGTATATTGGTTTATTGGGATTAAAGGTGGAATAGAAAAAAAAAAAAAAAAAAAAAAAAAAAAAAAAAAAAAAGAAAAATTAAAGGCTGTAATATGATGTCTTTTAAAACTTTTAAAACTTTGGTGCAGGCCAATGGAAAAATACCTGGAAATACGCCATTAGGTTGTATATTGAAAAGGTGGAAAGGCGAAGGCTTTTCTCAAGAGTTAGATAAGAGCAAAATGATAGATTATTGTAACCGTTGGTGGCCTGAATATGAGATTGGGGAAGTGGGATGGCCAGTGAATGGTACACTGGAATTGGGGATAATGGAATCTTTGATGCACTTTTTAAGGAGGAAAATTCATTAGGGGACGAGGTCGGGGAGGAGCTAATCGTGGACAGAGGGGGATGATGAGAGGTCGGGGAGGATTTGGGTTTGCACCTAACACGGGGAGGTTGGATCCAAACCAGTGTGCATTTTGCCGACAATTGGGGCACTGGAAAAATGAATGCCCGGTTAGAGGGGGGAATATGGGGTTAGTTGGGAATACTCATGTGGGAGGATTTACGGGAGGACCAACAGAGGCAGCTCAAGCACTAGTTTTGGGAAATTATCAGAATCAAAGCTGACTAGACAAAGACCTGAGGGTAGTTTTAGAGATAGATGGGAAGGGTCAGGAATTTATGGTAGACACTGGAGCTACATATTCTGTACTTAATAGATTATTAGGACCTTTGAGTGACACAACTGTACAGGTGGTGGGGGCAACAGGGAAGCTAGAGGAACAACCATTTTTACAACCTTTAAATCTTAGGTTCGGGGGGAAGGAATTGGATTATCAATTTTTGTATATGCCAAATTGCCCCACACCCCTTCTTGGCAGAGACCTATTGTCCCGACTTAATGTAAAAATAATATTTAAAGGGGGAAGGGTGAAATTGGAGATACCTGAGGAACAAATAGCGAGCATTTTTGTGATTAAGGAAGTGGATGCCTCTCCTATTCCAGAAGAAATTGAGCAGGCTGTAGTACCCTGGGTGTGGGAGTCAGGGGTCCCCGGGAAATCTAAAGCTGCCCAGCCAGTAAAAGTGGAACTTAAGGAAGGGGCCCGACCAGTGAGGGTAAAGCAATACCCCTTGAAGCTTGAGGCAAGGAGGGGAGTAGCCCCGTTAATTAAACAATTTTTGGTTCAAGGAATATTACAGGAATGTGAATCGGAGTATAATACTCCAATTTTTCCAGTGAAAAAGCCTAATGGTAAATATCGTTTGGTACAGGACTTGAGAGCGATTAATGAAATAGTAAAGGACATACATCCAGTTGTTGCTAATCCTTATACATTGTTAACATCTGTATCGGAGGAGTTTAAATGGTTCTCTGTGATTGATCTTAAAGATGCTTTCTTCTGCATCCCACTGGCAGTAGAGAGTAGGAAATATTTTGCCTTCGAGTGGGAGAGTCCTGATTCTGGGAGAAAGAGGCAGCTTACGTGGACCAGACTGCCACAAGGGTTTAAGCTCAGCCCCACTATTTTTGGAAATCAACTGGCCAAGGAGCTGGAGGAATGGAAGATAACCCAGGTAACAATATCTCCATCCTTGTATGTAGTCCTGCAGTACGTGGACGACATTTTTCTGGCCACTAAGGAAAGGGACATGTGTGTGGAATTAACAATTAAATTACTTAATATGCTTGGCCAAGCAGGGTATAAGGTCTCTAAGGAAAAAGCTCAATTGATCAAAAATAGTGTTATTTATCTCGGTTGTGAGATCACACAAGGGCAGAGACGTTTGGGAGTTAACCGAATAGAGGCAATATGTGCTATTCCTTTGCCTCGTAACCATCAGGAATTGAGATCTTTTCTAGGAATGGTGGGATGGTGTCGACTGTGGATCATGAACTTTGGTCTCCTAGCCAAGCCACTGTATGAGGCCTTGAAGCAGCATCGGTTGGAATGGACGACACAACAAAAGAAGGCCTTCCAGGAATTAAAGCAGGCACTAAAGGAGGCCCCAGCCCTAGGACTCCCTGACCTGACCAAGGAATTCCAGTTATATGTAAATGAGAGGCAAAAACTGGCATTGGGGGTCCTCACCCAGAAGGTGGGATCATGGAAGAGGCCAGTAGGATACTTCTCTAAACAACTGGATTTGGTAAGTTCCGGGTGGCCCTCGTGTTTACGAGCCGTGGCAGCAACAATAATCCTTATTCAGGAGGCCCGGAAATTGACTTTGGGGGCAAAAATGAAAGTGTTTGTTCCCCATATGGTCATGGCTGTTTTGGAGCAAAAGGGGGGTCACTGGCTATCATCAAGTCGAATGTTGCAATACCAGGCTATCCTGAGAGAACAGGATGATATTGAAATAAAGACTACTAACCATGTTAATCCAGCAGAGTTTTTACGCAGTGACCAGGAGGCTGGGGGACTGGTGCACGATTGCGTGGAGGTAATTGAACAAGTGTATGCCAGCAGACCCGACCTAAAGGATGAACCATTGGAAGACCCTGAATGGGAACTATACACTCATGGATCCAGTTTTGTTGAGAATGGGACTCGCTATGCTGGGTATGCAGTGGTAACATCGGATCAGGTAATAGAAGCAAAGGCTTTGTTACCTGGAACTTCAGCCCAGAAGGCAGAGGTGATTGGACTCACCAGAGCTCTGTACTTGAGCAAGGACAAAAGGGTTAATATCTGGACAGATTCTAAATATGCCTTTGGTGTGGTTCATGTGCATGGGGCGTTATGGAAAGAAAGGGGGCTTTTGAATTCACAGGGAACCAATATCAAGCACCGGGAGGAAGTGCTACAGCTACTGGATGCGGTACATAGTCCCAAAGCAGTTGCAGTAATGCATGTTAGAGGACATCAGAATGCAGAAGGAGAAGTTTACAGAGGAAATCGATTTGCTGATGTTACAGCACGGCAAGTGGCACGGGAAGTATGGACTCAAATGGCATTGGTACCGGTAAGAACAAATCCAGCTACCCCATACCTGAATCAGGAGCCCAAATATTCAATAGAAGATGGAAAACTAATAAACTTGCAAGGGGCACAGAGGAATCAGCTCGGGTGGTATGTTACGCCGATGGGACAAATAGTGGTACCGACTCGCATAATGAAATTTATTTTGGAATCAGAACATAATAAATGCCATTGGGGGGCAGAAGCATTGGTAAAATTTTTAAAGAATGAGATAATCTCTAATCAGATGTTAACAATGGCAAAAAGAGTTAATGCAATGTGCCCGGTATGTTTGAAAAATAATCCAGTAGTTAGGAGACAAATACAAATGGGAAAGTTGCAAATTGGGCCACAACCAGGAGATTATTGGCAAGTTGATTTTTCTGAATTGCCTAGGGCACAGGGATACAGATACTTGTTAGTGTACGTATGTACGTTTTCAGGGTGGCCAGAAGCTTTTCCGTGTAGAACTAATCAGGCTAAGGAGGTAGTAAAAACCTTGTTAAAAGAAATAATACCAAGATTTGGAGTACCCTTAGGATTGTCGTCAGATAGGGGTCCACATTTTATAGCCGGGGTAGTGCAGGAATTAGCACGGATGTTAGACATAACCTGGAATTTGCATACTCCCTGGAGACCTCAGTCTAGTGGGCAGGTGGAAAGAATGAATCAAACTCTGAAAGGACAAATCAAAAAGATTTGCCAGGAAGCTAAACTGCACTGGCCTCAGGCTTTGCCTTTGGCCCTACTCAGGATTCGAATTAAACCGAGGGAAAAGGTAGGCGTAAGTCCATATGAGATACTATATGGCAAACCATATCATGCAACTGTATTAAAAGGGGAGGTACATGTGAGTGGGGATCAGGCAATTGCAGAATATGTTATGTCACTTAATAAAATCTTGAATTCTTTAAGAAATACGTTACAGTGGAATAAACCGCTCACGCTGGTGAACTCTGTCCACGACATCCAGCCTGGGGACCAAGTGTACATCAAGAAGTGGATTACGGATCCGCTACGGGAATTATGGAGCGGACCCCACCAGGTGATGATGACGACCTACACGGCGGTGAAGGTCCAGGGGATGGACGCTTGGATCCATTACACCAGGGTAAAGAAGGCACCGTTCCAATGGGAAACCCAGATAGTGTCTCCAACCCGGTTGATCTTCCGCGCAAAGCCGCCTTCTTAATTATATTGCTGCTAGTAATCATGAGACTGGTACCCGTTCAAGGGTCTATTTTAGTACAGGCTAAAGAAACAAAGGTTACAGCCATGGAAGGGATGGATGTTCAATTAACTTGTGTTATGTTTCACAGCCAGAAAGTTGAGGCCAGTGAAGTTATTGCAATATGGCAACGGGGGGCTGAAAGAAGCCGAGGCAAGACAGAAGTCGGTTGGGATCAGGATAAACAACAAGGAAACACGGTACTGAATCTTACTAAGGTAACCACAAACGATACGGGAGAATATACATGTTTGGTCAAAATACGGGATAGTTTTGATTACAAAAGAGTGAGTATGAGTGTTTTGCCATGGACAAGGGATCGTGCTGGGAGGAAGCAAAATAGGGAACTGACCTGGGACAGAGTAGAGGACGGGACGAGCTGGTGGGAGAAGGGAGGCAAAGGTTGTGGGTGGTTGAATGTCGCTAATCCTAGAATAGGGAATGCATGGTGGAGGCATGACAGAATGATGTCATCCTCACAGGGACACGGTGGAAGGAGAAGACGGGAGGCTAATGATACAATAGAACGAAATGCTGAGCAGGAAAACCTAGTGGTAGGATTAATTAGGGATTTTGGGATCATGCAGAACGTGACTAAAATAACAGCTTGTCTGCCATTACCACAGGCTGCAGGTGAACCAATTCCCTGGGGAATAATACCGGTAACCAAAATGCCTGAATCATTCAAGAATGTTTCATGGTCCTGCCAGTCAGTTCCTAAACAAGTAGAGGTATGGAGGGATTTGTGCATGACCATTCGGGCTATGACTAAAGAGGAATGTGAAATGAAACCAAATCATTTTGGTTGGATTCAAAATACCAGGAGGTGTTTGATTGCAACCCCAGTAGATGAGCCATGCAATACAGTATGAATAAGAACAAAATCCCAACGAAATGAGATGAGTTGTCAGAATATCACACAGAATTTTGATACCTGGAAAAGTTGGAAGACATTGTGGGGACCCAGTGTTTTGGAACACTATAGTTACCTTGGGGAAGTACAATGGTGCATCCAATGGTCAGGGGTAAAGAATCAGTCACATTATAGGGCCATCATCACGTCTACATCTTCCCGAGAGTTCAGACCGCAGAAAGAGGATTGGAATTGTACTGAGGTTTTTACATGTGATACACCGGAAGACCGAATTGGATTGGTACCGGTGAAAATGGCATTAAAATGGGGATGTGAGTGTAGGGGGTATAATCACACGGTTAGCAGAGACTCCATGGATGGACCTATAGATTGCAGATATACTACAGTGCACAGTCCTGGAAATCTAGTCTGGGTGTTGGGACACGGACAGTGGACCACACATTTATCTTTAGATGGATCAGTAACACAAATTACCCTAGGGGTTCCCACATTGTGTCCATACTGGAAGCAGAATAGATTGATTCAAAGGAAAGGACTCAAAAAGAGGGAAGAATCCCTAGAGGAGCAGTGGCATGAACCTGGCACAGGAGTACAATTTGGGTGGATATTAGAGTCATTATTCCCTCCGATAGCAACATATCGAAATAGGGAAATGCTCAACAACTTGTTAGGACAGACAGAAAGATTGGCAGCAGCTACTAAGAAGGGATTTAAAGATCTAAATTTGCAATTGCAAGCTACATCAAGAATGACCTTACAAAACAGAATGGCATTGGATTTGCTACTGTTAAAAGAACATGGAGTTTGTGGTTACCTGAGTAGGAGAGTAGATCATTGCTGTGTACACATTCCAAATGTTACACTTGAAGTGGAGAAAGATATTTCCCAATTGGCAGAAGTGGAAACAAAAACCAAGGAAATTGAAAGGGAAGCACAGCATAATTGGATAGGAGCAGTATTTGATTCTTTGGGGCTTCACCTGTCTGGCTGGATTACTTCCGTTATACAGTATGTACTAATGCTTTTGGTATTTTTGGTGACTATATGGATTGTATATAGATGTCTTTTAGGTGTGATTGAAAAGGAAAGGAAGCGATCTATCCGGTTGCTGAAGGTGATGACCCGTGGGCGGCAGAACGAAGAACATACCCCACCTTGCTATGAAGATGTTACTGTCAATACCGTTGGTTGAGCATCCTTGCAGCAGGACTGAAGGATGCTCAAAAGGGGGGAAATGTTGGAAAAGAAATGAAATTTAGCAAAATGTTTTATTATAGTTTAGTTATGAGTTTTGTGTGAATTGGTTTGTAAAAAATAATTTTGTAGCCGTTGATATTATGTGATTGAGTTTGTGTAACCCTGGCAAGTAGCTTTAGAAACCTAATAAACATTAAGCCAGGGTAGGAGAGTAAGAAGACTAACCGGTTTGGGGATAGCATACAATAGGACAGGTAGAAGATTTATGATTTTGCTCGTGAACTAGGGAATGTATTACAAGGGTCCGTAGTTTGGCGAAGGGCCACTGTTTCTTGGAGACTTTGCGAAGGGCCACTGTTTCTTGGAGACTTTGTTATGAATTGCTTGTGTATAAAAGGAAAACACCCATGTGTGAATTTTGGGGTTCTGTTTTTGGGGACGCTAGTCCGCAGGCCCCCGGGCCCTTCAATAAAGCGCCGCACAAAACTTATCCGAGTTTTGTGTCCTTGATCATTCGGGCAACAAATTGCTTGTGCTCCTTGCAGCGCAGGCACTCCAGCTGGAGCTCATCTTCCTTGCCCCGAGTCTCTTTCCACACGTCGCTTCGGGCGCGCAGCCCCTGGCCCCTCCAAACACGAGCTGCCCGCTGCCTCTGCACATGCCTGAGCTCCCGCCTGCGCTCAGGGCAGCAAAACCAGGCTGTTTCCAGCCAGGGAGCAGAGCCCTGCTCCCGCAGGAGGCTCTGGTGAGCCCCTTCCAGGATGCACCGCCGCGCACGCAGCACTTCTCCTGCCCGCCCAGAACGCTCCTGGGACAGCAGGACACAAGCTGGCCGGCTCTGGGCTCAGCACACCCCAAACAGAGGGGCAGGAAGATGCAGTGGCTGTTCTGCAGCCCTGCCCAAGAGAGGTGGGAAGGTTGTCCTCCCTCTGGTCTCACTTGGTGGGTTTCTAACTGGGCCTGAGGCAGGGGCTGCCATTCCTCACTTGTGGGGAGACCAGAGCTGCCAGAACCACACTGAGCCTGCAGGCACTGCCTGACAGCGCTGCAGCCACTGGGACGCTCACACCTCTGAGGCTCAGCCACTCCCTGCTGCTTTTAGGCACACGCAAAGCTCACTGTTAAGCCACGACGGTCTCTGCTTCTGCCCTCTTCCTGTCCCTGTGAAGGGATGGAGCATTGCTGTGCTTTCAGGAAGCTCTCTGGGAAAAACTTCCAGCATTGCAAGCTCCTCTGCCCTCCATAGATGCATGCTATGGAATCCCTCACAGCTGCCTTCAGAGCATCCTCAAGCTCGCTCTTCTTCAACCCAGGGTCCTTGTTCCCTTCTGCATGCTCAGCATGACCTTCAACTCCATGGTGCTGTGCAACTGAAGCGGCAGCACAGGGACCTTTGCAGCCTGAGCTGCCCTTGTTCCTCTCTGCCCGTGCACAGAACACAGCTGGGAAGAGAACGGCAGCAGGGCCCCGCGTGTCCCCGGGCTCAGGATTTGTGCCGCTTCAGCTCCACGGACACGTGGGTAAAGTGACAAAGCCAAACTGTTTATTAAGGGAAGGCGAAGCAAAGGGGTGAACTGGGAGGCAAAAAAGGGGATGGGCAGGGCCTGGGGACTGGAGAGAGGGAGGGAAGCAGGGAGGGAGGGAGCTGCCATCAGGGAAGGAGATGACAGGAGCTCCCGGAGCTTCCCACAGGCTCAGCTGTAACCAGCAAGAGCTGTGCCTGGAGTTCCAGCTGGTCCCCTGTGCTCTGCAGGTGGTCTCATCTGCATTGGGAACTCGGGGTTGCCGAAGGACTCGGGTTCTTCCGATCCTGCAGACGAAGTTCGGCAGCTCTTGCCTCGAACTTCCGCTGGATAAATTGGTTGATGAAGGAGGGGCACTCGAATTCCCTCAGGGCTTCAAGGACTGGAGAAAAGAAGCACAGAGAGCCACGGGTAGATGCCGGATTGCGCGAATCCAAGGAAACACTCCTGCCAGGGCCATCGCAGCCGGCTCCTGCTATGGCCAGAAGGGAGGCGGAGACAAGGGCTTGGGCCGGGAGGTGCTGGCCTCGGCTCCCCGACGTGTGCCTGAAAGCTCTCCGGGCTCTGCCCCCACCGCCCCTCGTCCGTCCGCACAGGGAGCAGAGCCCTCGGCAGCCCGGGCAGGGACTGCAGCTCCGCAGCCGGGATTTGCAGCTGCCCCCGGCGGCCCCTGCTGGCAGCCGCGCGGCTGCCCCCACTCACCCTGACTGAGGACCTGGAGCTCCTCCTTCTGCCCCATCGTGAGCACTCCGGCAACCCCTGGGAAGACAGAGCCCGTGGCGGCGCCAGGCGGCACGGATGCCCGACACGGGCGCTGGCAGCCCTGCGGCCGCACGCCCTCCTGCCCCGCCAGGGCTCCTGCCGGGCCCCTGCCACACGCTGCCGCCCGAGGGCACGGCTGCGGGAGGGCGGCGGCAGCGCCGAGGGCTGGCGGGGCTGCAGCGGCCCGGGCACGGCTCCCGCTGTAGCCGGGGCAGCAGCCGGGCCGGGGGCAGGGAGGGGCGCGGGGCTGCTGGCTCACCGATCAACCTGACGGCCGCCTGTCGCAGGCGCTTCTGTGGGCTCTGCAGGAAGGGCAGGGCCCAGCGCAGGTGCTCGGCCGTTCGGCTCTGGTCCTCCAGCAGCTGCAGGGAGCACCGACGGGGAAGGCTTGGCGTGGGCTCTGCCCCTCGGCCCGGCGCTCCCTGCGCCCAGCAGCGGCCGAGCCGGCCCGCACGGCCCAGGGCAGAGAGCGGCGTGTGGGGGCACAGGCTGGCGGGCCCGGCTGCGGCGCCGGGCAGGGGCACAGCTGCCAGCCCCAGCACGGGGGGCAGGGGGCTTCTGCAGCCCGCGGCTGCGGCTCCCGGGCTGTCCTTACCAGGCGCTCGGCGAACTTCATGCGCTGCTCCTTGGTCAGCAGCTCCTCCAGGTCCCTCCTCCTCTGGAAGCGGGCCGCACAGAGCAGGGCTTGGAAAGAGGCCTGGAGAGAAGCAGAGAGCCGCAGGTGGCACCCGAGCCCAGGGCACAGGACCCGCATCCCTGTGCCAAGGCCAGGGAAGGCTGGAGCCTGCCAGCTGCCAGGGCAGGAGGCAGCCAGGGATGCAGCAGCGTCCCACAAAACCTGACCTTTGCCACACTCTGGTTCTCATCGTGCCAGCGCAAGAAGAGAGGGAGCAGGCTCCGACTAACAATTCTCGTGAGAGGCTCTTCCCCCTCTTCCACTACCAGCTCCATCACTTTGCAGAAGAGTTGAATGGAGAGCAGCTGCACGTGGCTGTTGTCCTGGAGGAAAGGAAAAGACCTCAGCACCAACTCCTCCAGGCCCATCGGGGCAGAGGCACAAAAGTGCACAAGGCACAACATTTCTGGGCAGCGTCCAGTGCCCGTGGCTGGGGGCACAGAGCCTTACATTCTCAAAGTGTGGCAGGAGTGGCTCAGCCAGCTTCAGGGCGGTGACGCTGGGTATCTTGAGGTCCTTCTCCTGGAGCATATGTGTGAGCACAGAGAGGATCATGCCGACCATCTCTGCGTCAGGATCCGCCAGCTGCTCCAGCAGGTGTTGATAGAGGCCGCGTATTCCTCCGCCCTGTGTGCAAGAGCAGGCCGTGCTGTGAAGCCGAGGACAGCCACAGCACCAACAGCTGCTTGGGGCACTCGGGCAGCTGAAGTGGGAGGCAGGAGAGCTGGGAGCAGCTGCCTCTGCTGCCAAAGGCCAGCCAAGGCCAAAGGTCTGCGTTGCCCAGCCTCGCGCTGTCAGCGTGGCTTCAGCCACCGCCCCTTCTCACCAGCGAGGGCTCCTTGCTGAGCACCACGAGGCCTCTGAGCTCCAGGCGCAGCCTGTCCCTGCACTCGCTCGGCAGGTGCCTGGACACAACCGACAGCGCACTGGGACCGTGCTTGGTCAAGTCCAGACACTCGAGGACCTGAAAGGCACAGGGCAGTGCCAGGGGAGGCGGCCGGCAGGAGCCCAGAAGCGCACAGGGCCGGGCCCAGGCAGCAGCAGCAGGCGCGGGCAGCGTCCCAGGCAGCTGCAGCTACGAGAGGGCAGAGAGCTGGCAGGCAGCTCAGCCAGGCAGCGCTGGCCATCAGGCTCACCTCCACAAAGAAGGCCAGGGCAGGCAGATCCCAGCAGAGCTGCTTCCCAATGAGCAGGTTGAGCAGGTGCAAGGCGATGTGGGAACACAAGCGGGTCGAGCTACGGCGCATCTCCCTGGCAGGGGGAAAAAGGCAGCAAAGCCCTGAGCCAGGCAGGCAAACCTCTGCCAGGACTGACTCTCAGAAGTGTGATATTTCTCCAGCGGCCTGCAAGGGGGCGTGGGTGCTTTGGGAGGCAGCTGCTCCTGGGCACCCTCCTTTCCCAGCCTATTCCAGTCTGCTTGGTCGCCCCTTGGTGACAAGGCCCTCTCTTCCCACAAGCACGGGGACTGCGTGGGGCACTCTGGGCACAGGGCACAAACGCTGGCGGCGCGGGGGGAAGGGGGTCTCACCTGGCCAGCAGACCGACTGCATAGTGCCGGGTGTCGGCACAGAGCAGGGTGTCCCAGACCCGCTTGCGCTCCAGAGCCACCAGGTGCTTCTGAAAGTCCAGGAGGCAGAGCAGAGCTTTCATGGCCTGTGCTGCAAACCTGTGTACAGAGCAAAGGGCAGGTCACACTGGGAGCACTGGCCCTGGCCACAAGGGCATGGGAAGGACAGGGCGACTGAGACCTGTTGGGCTTCGTGGGAAGGCGGTGTTCCTCCCGGCAAGCTCTCCAGAAGCGCTCAGCTTCTTCTGGCATCTGCTCTGTGGTGTCAAAAACTTGGAAGAGCAGAGCCACAAACAGGCGGGCGGAATAAGGGACTAGTGCCTCGTGCCACTCGGGCATGTGGACAGTCTTCCACAGCACCACAGTTGCCTGCAAAGGAGAAAGCGCCCCGAGGCAGCAGTCAGTGCCCTGGTGTCCATGTTGCAGGGCTCGAGGGGAGATGCAGTGGGAGCAGCCAGCCTGCTGCCCCTGAGCCTGCCCCTAGCTCAGCTTTCGGCCCAGTGCCTGAGGGAACAGGGAGCTGCAGGACAGGGAGAGAGCATGGAGAGCTGCTGGAGAGGTGACCTGGAGGGTGAGCAAAGGCCAGTTCCAGAAACTCACAGCCAGGGCAAAGATGGCCTCGTTATCCCCACTGTAGAAGAACATGCTGTACAGTGGCCTGTCCTCCATCACAGACAGGAGTGCTGGAAGCACCCTCTGCACTGCGGATCCCGAGGAGCCGATGGTTCTCCACATCAGTGCAGCAGCCCTGTGGGACCAGAGCTGCGCGTCAGGACCGTGCCCCGTGCGGCTGCGTGGGGCCGGGGAACAGAGCCCCGGTGCCCTGAGGGGCAGTGGGGGAGCATGGCAGCAGAGGGGCCCCAGGGTCCTGGAGCTGTCCGCCTGTCTGGCAGACTCCACTGGACAGGCTGGACAGTGGGAGGGGCCCTAGGGGCTGCTGAGCACCGAGCTCTCGAGGCAGTTGTGCTCTGTACCTGTCACAGGTTGGGGCACAGCGCAGGAGGCTCATCACCACATTAGCAGGGTGCTCTTGGGCCAGGCTCACAATGGCCCATCGCAGCCCAGCATCCACAGTGAGACGGGACATAAGTGTCTGGTGAATGTCCCTCACCATGGCTGGCACCTAGAGGAGGCGTGGGGAATGTCTGGAGTGCTGTGCAAGGGAGCAACTTGCCCAGCTTGCCCCAAGAAGTGCTTGCCTTCCCACCCTGCTCTGCTAGCCTCAATGGCTGGGGGAGCTCAGCAGACGTGGCTTGAGGGGCCACACGATCCTGGGAGGCCTTCAGCCCTGGCCCCAGGCTGCTTACCTGCTGCTGGGAAGAAAAGAAATCCTGAGTGGGAAAAGAAATCCTCCTGGGAGCAGGAACCGCATTGCAAGTGGGCCTGGTGTTGGTCTTGGAGAGTGCCCACGTGCTTTGCGTCCTTGCGTCCTCACTCAGGGCCGTGACAGCCTCTGGCCTGGTCTCAGCCATTGCCCTGATGGAGTCTGCTGCACGCTGAGGGGAGGCTGAGCTGACATCAGGCTCTGCCCGCAGCTCGGCCGTGGCCTGGGTTGCTGTGGCGCTGGTGTTTCTGCGCCGAAGACGCAGCAACCTCCGCAGTATCTGCAGCAGAAGGAAGGGCGGGAAGAGAGGGACGTTCCGTGGCCTGCTCCAAGCGCGGCGCCAGGCCGAGCAGTGCCAGCAGGCCCAGCCCAGGTGGGGATGGCCGCAGGTACCTGCGCTGCCCCGTGGAAGCATCCAACAGTGGGGTCCTGCTCTGGTGTCCCATCCTTGCCCGCACCTGGCAAAGAGCGAGTGCAGCCAGAGCTGAGGGGCTGCGGGAGAGGCCGGAGAACACGGCCCAGCCTTTCACTGCCCAGGCAGGGCCAGCCCTCGGGTGGCCAGGGGACACAGCATGGCCAGCATGGGGCAGCCCCAGCCCCTCTTCTGTCCTGTCTGCGGGCACATCCACAGGGGCAGGGACGTGATGGGGCCAGGCTGGCCGCAGGCACCAGTCCTGCGGCCTGGCTCTGCCACTCACCATCCTGCAGTGGCTGCAACTGCTCTGGCTCTGCAGGCTGCTGTGCTGGGGAGGCTGCAGGGCCTTTCTTTTTCTTCTCCCGAAGCACCTTGAGGAGGCTGCGCACTCTGCCTGCCATCCTGCTTGCTGACACCTTTGCGACGATGCCTGGGCAAAGGGTCTGAATCAGCAAGCGCCCTGCAGGTGCCTGCGACAGAGAAGCCTCAGGAAGGCTACAGGACAGCACGTCCTGCACTCTGATCTCAAGGGCTCCTGCCACAAGAACAGGAGACTCCTTGTGAGCAATGAAAGGCACTGAGTCCTATGGCCTGGCCACGAGGGCACTGGCCACAGGGACGGCAGGTACCTTGGGAAAGCTCCGAGTCAGGAAGTCCCGCAGTCTGGCGGCAAGGCCAGCCGCAGGACTAACGCTTTGGAAAAGCGTGGGCCAGCGACGAAAGAGCTGCCTGTGTGGGGCTCCTCACAGCACAGCTCTGGCGCGTCCTGTCCCGTCACGTGCACAGAGCACTGTGGCGTTGCCTCTTCACCACCAGCACCCATGTCACCACGTGTCACAAAGGGTCCTGTTCCATGCCGTTCCAAGGTCACCGTGCTGCGTCGTGTCAGCAAGGTCCCTTGGAAACGCTGCCAAGTGCTCTGGGGCCACCCCCACCCTGCCCAAAATGCCTCTGATTGGAAGGATTCCATTCCCCAAGTGTCTAAGACAGCCCGGGACACACCAAGCCCAGCCAAGTGCTCAGGGAAGGACTCTGCACGGTGCCCGGCCAGCACAGCCCAGCTCGCTGCTGGCTCTGGAGCTGAGCAGCTTCCAGCAAGCACGGGGCAAACGCATCTTGCCAAGAGTTAAAACACACCGGAGAGGGGAGGCGGCATCAATGTGTGCATCAAGGCCTTTGAATTCACAGCTCCCCAAGAGAGCTTTGTGGCACTCGGCTGGACAAACAGGATCCGGCTCAGACCTGTGCTCAAAGATGGGCAACAAACCCTGCCGCAGGTGCTTGGCTTGGTCTCTGCAGGCCCAGGCAGATGTCAAAGCTGCTCTTCACATGCTTGCCCTGCCCCTCTGCCAAGTGCAAGGGGCCTCAAGGACTGAAGGAAACACAGGGAGTCAAAGGGAGACAGCTGCACCTACCTCACTGGGGGCTCCTGGGGAAGCAGTTTCCTTGGGAATCAAGCGCCTCTCTTCCAAGGGCACTTCCCCAAATGTGTACATTTCTGGGGAACACCAACCCACCCCTAAGAAACCCTGTCAAGGCTGAATTGCTTGTGCTCCTTGCAGCGCAGGCACTCCAGCTGGAGCTCATCTTCCTTGCCCCGAGTCTCTTTCCACGCGTCGCTTCGGGCGCGCAGCCCCTGGCCCCTCCAAACACGAGCTGCCCGCTGCCTCTGGACGTGCCTGAGCTCCCGCCTGCGCTCAGGGCAGCAAAACCAGGCTGTTTCCAGCCAGGGAGCAGAGCCCTGCTCCCGCAGGAGGCTCTGGTGAGCCCCTTCCAGGACGCACCGCCGCGCACGCAGCACTTCTCCTGCCCGCCCAGAACGCTCCTGGGACAGCAGGACACAAGCTGGCCGGCTCTGGGCTCAGCACACCCCAAACAGAGGGGCAGGAAGATGCAGTGGCTGTTCTGCAGCCCTGCCCAAGAGAGGTGGGAAGGTTGTCCTCCCTCTGGTCTCACTTGGTGGGTTTCTGACTGGGCCTGAGGCAGGGGCTGCCATTCCTCACTTGTGGGGAGACCAGAGCTGCCAGAACCACACTGAGCCTGCAGGCACTGCCTGACAGCGCTGCAGCCACTGGGACGCTCACACCTCTGAGGCTCAGCCACTCCCTGCTGCTTTTAGGCACACGCAAAGCTCACTGTTAAGCCACGACGGTCTCTGCTTCTGCCCTCTTCCTGTCCCTGTGAAGGGATGGAGCATTGCTGTGCTTTCAGGAAGCTCTCTGGGAAAAACTTCCAGCATTGCAAGCTCCTCTGCCCTCCATAGATGCATGCTATGGAATCCCTCACAGCTGCCTTCAGAGCATCCTCAAGCTCGCTCTTCTTCAACCCAGGGTCCTTGTTCCCTTCTGCATGCTCAGCATGACCTTCAACTCCATGGTGCTGTGCAACTGAAGCGGCAGCACAGGGACCTTTGCAGCCTGAGCTGCCCTTGTTCCTCTCTGCCCGTGCACAGAACACAGCTGGGAAGAGAACGGCAGCAGGGCCCCGCGTGTCCCCGGGCTCAGGATTTGTGCCGCTTCAGCTCCACGGACACGTGGGTAAAGTGACAAAGCCAAACTGTTTATTAAGGGAAGGCGAAGCAAAGGGGTGAACTGGGAGGCAAAAAAGGGGATGGGCAGGGCCTGGGGACTGGAGAGAGGGAGGGAAGCAGGGAGGGAGGGAGCTGCCATCAGGGAAGGAGATGACAGGAGCTCCCGGAGCTTCCCACAGGCTCAGCTGTAACCAGCAAGAGCTGTGCCTGGAGTTCCAGCTGGTCCCCTGTGCTCTGCAGGTGGTCTCATCTGCATTGGGAACTCGGGGTTGCCGAAGGACTCGGGTTCTTCCGATCCTGCAGACGAAGTTCGGCAGCTCTTGCCTCGAACTTCCGCTGGATAAATTGGTTGATGAAGGAGGGGCACTCGAATTCCCTCAGGGCTTCAAGGACTGGAGAAAAGAAGCACAGAGAGCCACGGGTAGATGCCGGATTGCGCGAATCCAAGGAAACACTCCTGCCAGGGCCATCGCAGCCGGCTCCTGCTATGGCCAGAAGGGAGGCGGAGACAAGGGCTTGGGCCGGGAGGTGCTGGCCTCGGCTCCCCGACGTGTGCCTGAAAGCTCTCCGGGCTCTGCCCCCACCGCCCCTCGTCCGTCCGCACAGGGAGCAGAGCCCTCGGCAGCCCGGGCAGGGACTGCAGCTCCGCAGCCGGGATTTGCAGCTGCCCCCGGCGGCCCCTGCTGGCAGCCGCGCGGCTGCCCCCACTCACCCTGACTGAGGACCTGGAGCTCCTCCTTCTGCCCCATCGTGAGCACTCCGGCAACCCCTGGGAAGACAGAGCCCGTGGCGGCGCCAGGCGGCACGGATGCCCGACACGGGCGCTGGCAGCCCTGCGGCCGCACGCCCTCCTGCCCCGCCAGGGCTCCTGCCGGGCCCCTGCCGCACGCTGCCGCCCGAGGGCACGGCTGCGGGAGGGCGGCGGCAGCGCCGAGGGCTGGCGGGGCTGCAGCGGCCCGGGCACGGCTCCCACTGTAGCCGGGGCAGCAGCCGGGCCGGGGGCAGGGAGGGGCGCGGGGCTGCTGGCTCACCGATCAACCTGACGGCCGCCTGTCGCAGGCGCTTCTGTGGGCTCTGCAGGAAGGGCAGGGCCCAGCGCAGGTGCTCGGCCGTTCGGCTCTGGTCCTCCAGCAGCTGCAGGGAGCACCGACGGGGAAGGCTTGGCGTGGGCTCTGCCCCTCGGCCCGGCGCTCCCTGCGCCCAGCAGCGGCCGAGCCGGCCCGCACGGCCCAGGGCAGAGAGCGGCGTGTGGGGGCACAGGCTGGCGGGCCCGGCTGCGGCGCCGGGCAGGGGCACAGCTGCCAGCCCCAGCACGGGGGGCAGGGGGCTTCTGCAGCCCGCGGCTGCGGCTCCCGGGCTGTCCTTACCAGGCGCTCGGCGAACTTCATGCGCTGCTCCTTGGTCAGCAGCTCCTCCAGGTCCCTCCTCCTCTGGAAGCGGGCCGCACAGAGCAGGGCTTGGAAAGAGGCCTGGAGAGAAGCAGAGAGCCGCAGGTGGCACCCGAGCCCAGGGCACAGGACCCGCATCCCTGTGCCAAGGCCAGGGAAGGCTGGAGCCTGCCAGCTGCCAGGGCAGGAGGCAGCCAGGGATGCAGCAGCGTCCCACAAAACCTGACCTTTGCCACACTCTGGTTCTCATCGTGCCAGCGCAAGAAGAGAGGGAGCAGGCTCCGACTAACAATTCTCGTGAGAGGCTCTTCCCCCTCTTCCACTACCAGCTCCATCACTTTGCAGAAGAGTTGAATGGAGAGCAGCTGCACGTGGCTGTTGTCCTGGAGGAAAGGAAAAGACCTCAGCACCAACTCCTCCAGGCCCATCGGGGCAGAGGCACAAAAGTGCACAAGGCACAACATTTCTGGGCAGCGTCCAGTGCCCGTGGCTGGGGGCACAGAGCCTTACATTCTCAAAGTGTGGCAGGAGTGGCTCAGCCAGCTTCAGGGCGGTGACGCTGGGTATCTTGAGGTCTTTCTCCTGGAGCATATGTGTGAGCACAGAGAGGATCATGCCGACCATCTCTGCGTCAGGATCCGCCAGCTGCTCCAGCAGGTGTTGATAGAGGCCGCGTATTCCTCCGCCCTGTGTGCAAGAGCAGGCCGTGCTGTGAAGCCGAGGACAGCCACAGCACCAACAGCTGCTTGGGGCACTCGGGCAGCTGAAGTGGGAGGCAGGAGAGCTGGGAGCAGCTGCCTCTGCTGCCAAAGGCCAGCCAAGGCCAAAGGTCTGCGTTGCCCAGCCTCGCGCTGTCAGCGTGGCTTCAGCCACCGCCCCTTCTCACCAGCGAGGGCTCCTTGCTGAGCACCACGAGGCCTCTGAGCTCCAGGCGCAGCCTGTCCCTGCACTCGCTCGGCAGGTGCCTGGACACAACCGACAGCGCACTGGGACCGTGCTTGGTCAAGTCCAGACACTCGAGGACCTGAAAGGCACAGGGCAGTGCCAGGGGAGGCGGCCGGCAGGAGCCCAGAAGCGCACAGGGCCGGGCCCAGGCAGCAGCAGCAGGCGCGGGCAGCGTCCCAGGCAGCTGCAGCTACGAGAGGGCAGAGAGCTGGCAGGCAGCTCAGCCAGGCAGCGCTGGCCATCAGGCTCACCTCCACAAAGAAGGCCAGGGCAGGCAGATCCCAGCAGAGCTGCTTCCCAATGAGCAGGTTGAGCAGGTGCAAGGCGATGTGGGAACACAAGCCGGTCGAGCTACGGCGCATCTCCCTGGCAGGGGGAAAAAGGCAGCAAAGCCCTGAGCCAGGCAGGCAAACCTCTGCCAGGACTGACTCTCAGAAGTGTGATATTTCTCCAGCGGCCTGCAAGGGGGCGTGGGTGCTTTGGGAGGCAGCTGCTCCTGGGCACCCTCCTTTCCCAGCCTATTCCAGTCTGCTTGGTCGCCCCTTGGTGACAAGGCCCTCTCTTCCCACAAGCACGGGGACTGCGTGGGGCACTCTGGGCACAGGGCACAAACGCTGGCGGCGCGGGGGGAAGGGGGTCTCACCTGGCCAGCAGACCGACTGCATAGTGCCGGGTGTCGGCACAGAGCAGGGTGTCCCAGACCCGCTTGCGCTCCAGAGCCACCAGGTGCTTCTGAAAGTCCAGGAGGCAGAGCAGAGCTTTCATGGCCTGTGCTGCAAACCTGTGTACAGAGCAAAGGGCAGGTCACACTGGGAGCACTGGCCCTGGCCACAAGGGCATGGGAAGGACAGGGCGACTGAGACCTGTTGGGCTTCGTGGGAAGGCGGTGTTCCTCCCGGCAAGCTCTCCAGAAGCGCTCAGCTTCTTCTGGCATCTGCTCTGTGGTGTCAAAAACTTGGAAGAGCAGAGCCACAAACAGGCGGGCGGAATAAGGGACTAGTGCCTCGTGCCACTCGGGCATGTGGACAGTCTTCCACAGCACCACAGTTGCCTGCAAAGGAGAAAGCGCCCCGAGGCAGCAGTCAGTGCCCTGGTGTCCATGTTGCAGGGCTCGAGGGGAGATGCAGTGGGAGCAGCCAGCCTGCTCCCCCTGAGCCTGCCCCTAGCTCAGCTTTCGGCCCAGTGCCTGAGGGAACAGGGAGCTGCAGGACAGGGAGAGAGCATGGAGAGCTGCTGGAGAGGTGACCTGGAGGGTGAGCAAAGGCCAGTTCCAGAAACTCACAGCCAGGGCAAAGATGGCCTCGTTATCCCCACTGTAGAAGAACATGCTGTACAGTGGCCTGTCCTCCATCACAGACAGGAGTGCTGGAAGCACCCTCTGCACTGCGGATCCCGAGGAGCCGATGGTTCTCCACATCAGTGCAGCAGCCCTGTGGGACCAGAGCTGCGCGTCAGGACCGTGCCCCGTGCGGCTGCGTGGGGCCGGGGAACAGAGCCCCGGTGCCCTGAGGGGCAGTGGGGGAGCATGGCAGCAGAGGGGCCCCAGGGTCCTGGAGCTGTCCGCCTGTCTGGCAGACTCCACTGGACAGGCTGGACAGTGGGAGGGGCCCTAGGGGCTGCTGAGCACCGAGCTCTCGAGGCAGTTGTGCTCTGTACCTGTCACAGGTTGGGGCACAGCGCAGGAGGCTCATCACCACATTAGCAGGGTGCTCTTGGGCCAGGCTCACAGTGGCCCATCGCAGCCCAGCATCCACAGTGAGACGGGACATAAGTGTCTGGTGAATGTCCCTCACCATGGCTGGCACCTAGAGGAGGCGTGGGGAATGTCTGGAGTGCTGTGCAAGGGAGCAACTTGCCCAGCTTGCCCCAAGAAGTGCTTGCCTTCCCACCCCGCTCTGCTAGCCTCAATGGCTGGGGGGGCTCAGCAGACGTGGCTTGAGGGGCCACACGATCCTGGGAGGCCTTCAGCCCTGGCCCCAGGCTGCTTACCTGCTGCTGGGAAGAAAAGAAATCCTGAGTGGGAAAAGAAATCCTCCTGGGAGCAGGAACCGCATTGCAAGTGGGCCTGGTGTTGGTCTTGGAGAGTGCCCACGTGCTTTGCGTCCTTGCGTCCTCACTCAGGGCCGTGACAGCCTCTGGCCTGGTCTCAGCCATTGCCCTGATGGAGTCTGCTGCACGCTGAGGGGAGGCTGAGCTGACATCAGGCTCTGCCCGCAGCTCGGCCGTGGCCTGGGTTGATGTGGCGCTGGTGTTTCTGCGCCGAAGACGCAGCAACCTCTGCAGTATCTGCAGCAGAAGGAAGGGCGGGAAGAGAGGGACGTTCCGTGGCCTGCTCCAAGCGCGGCGCCAGGCCGAGCAGTGCCAGCAGGCCCAGCCCAGGTGGGGATGGCCGCAGGTACCTGCGCTGCCCCGTGGAAGCATCCGCCAGTGGGGTCCTGCTCTGGTGTCCCATCCTTGCCCGCACCTGGCAAAGAGCGAGTGCAGCCAGAGCTGAGGGGCTGCGGGAGAGGCCGGAGAACACGGCCCAGCCTTTCACTGCCCAGGCAGGGCCAGCCCCCGGGTGGCCAGGGGACACAGCATGGCCAGCATGGGGCAGCCCCAGCCCCTCTTCTGTCCTGTCTGCGGGCACATCCACAGGGGCAGGGACGTGATGGGGCCAGGCTGGCCGCAGGCACCAGTCCTGCGGCCTGGCTCTGCCACTCACCATCCTGCAGTGGCTGCAACTGCTCTGGCTCTGCAGGCTGCTGTGCTGGGGAGGCTGCAGGGCCTTTCTTTTTCTTCTCCCGAAGCACCTTGAGGAGGCTGCGCACTCTGCCTGCCATCCTGCTTGCTGACACCTTTGCGACGATGCCTGGGCAAAGGGTCTGAATCAGCAAGCGCCCTGCAGGTGCCTGCGACAGAGAAGCCTCAGGAAGGCTACAGGACAGCACGTCCTGCACTCTGATCTCAAGGGCTCCTGCCACAAGAACAGGAGACTCCTTGTGAGCAATGAAAGGCACTGAGTCCTATGGCCTGGCCACGAGGGCACTGGCCACAGGGACGGCAGGTACCTTGGGAAAGCTCCGAGTCAGGAAGTCCCGCAGTCTGGCGGCAAGGCCAGCCGCAGGACTAACGCTTTGGAAAAGCGTGGGCCAGCGACGAAAGAGCTGCCTGTGTGGGGCTCCTCACAGCACAGCTCTGGCGCGTCCTGTCCCGTCACGTGCACAGAGCACTGTGGCGTTGCCTCTTCACCACCAGCACCCATGTCACCACGTGTCACAAAGGGTCCTGTTCCATGCCGTTCCAAGGTCACCGTGCTGCATCGTGTCAGCAAGGTCCCTTGGAAACGCTGCCAAGTGCTCTGGGGCCACCCCCACCCTGCCCAAAATGCCTCTGATTGGAAGGATTCCATTCCCAAAGTGTCTAAGACAGCCCGGGACACACCAAGCCCAGCCAAGTGCTCAGGGAAGGACTCTGCACGGTGCCCGGCCAGCACAGCCCAGCTCGCTGCTGGCTCTGGAGCTGAGCAGCTTCCAGCAAGCACGGGGCAAACGCATCTTGCCAAGAGTTAAAACACACCGGAGAGGGGAGGCGGCATCAATGTGTGCATCAAGGCCTTTGAATTCACAGCTCCCCAAGAGAGCTTTGTGGCACTCGGCTGGACAAACAGGATCCGGCTCAGACCTGTGCTCAAAGATGGGCAACAAACCCTGCCGCAGGTGCTTGGCTTGGTCTCTGCAGGCCCAGGCAGATGTCAAAGCTGCTCTTCACATGCTTGCCCTGCCCCTCTGCCAAGTGCAAGGGGCCTCAAGGACTGAAGGAAACACAGGGAGTCAAAGGGAGACAGCTGCACCTACCTCACTGGGGGCTCCTGGGGAAGCAGTTTCCTTGGGAATCAAGCGCCTCTCTTCCAAGGGCACTTCCCCAAATGTGTACATTTCTGGGGAACACCAACCCACCCCTAAGAAACCCTGTCAAGGCTGAATTGCTTGTGCTCCTTGCAGCGCAGGCACTCCAGCTGGAGCTCATCTTCCTTGCCCCGAGTCTCTTTCCACACGTCGCTTCGGGCGCGCAGCCCCTGGCCCCTCCAAACACGAGCTGCCCGCTGCCTCTGGACGTGCCTGAGCTCCCGCCTGCGCTCAGGGCAGCAAAACCAGGCTGTTTCCAGCCAGGGAGCAGAGCCCTGCTCCCGCAGGAGGCTCTGGTGAGCCCCTTCCAGGATGCACCGCCGCGCACGCAGCACTTCTCCTGCCCGCCCAGAACGCTCCTGGGACAGCAGGACACAAGCTGGCCGGCTCTGGGCTCAGCACACCCCAAACAGAGGGGCAGGAAGATGCAGTGGCTGTTCTGCAGCCCTGCCCAAGAGAGGTGGGAAGGTTGTCCTCCCTCTGGTCTCACTTGGTGGGTTTCTGACTGGGCCTGAGGCAGGGGCTGCCATTCCTCACTTGTGGGGAGACCAGAGCTGCCAGAACCACACTGAGCCTGCAGGCACTGCCTGACAGCGCTGCAGCCACTGGGACGCTCACACCTCTGAGGCTCAGCCACTCCCTGCTGCTTTTAGGCACACGCAAAGCTCACTGTTAAGCCACGACGGTCTCTGCTTCTGCCCTCTTCCTGTCCCTGTGAAGGGATGGAGCATTGCTGTGCTTTCAGGAAGCTCTCTGGGAAAAACTTCCAGCATTGCAAGCTCCTCTGCCCTCCATAGATGCATGCTATGGAATCCCTCACAGCTGCCTTCAGAGCATCCTCAAGCTCGCTCTTCTTCAACCCAGGGTCCTTGTTCCCTTCTGCATGCTCAGCATGACCTTCAACTCCATGGTGCTGTGCAACTGAAGCGGCAGCACAGGGACCTTTGCAGCCTGAGCTGCCCTTGTTCCTCTCTGCCCGTGCACAGAACACAGCTGGGAAGAGAACGGCAGCAGGGCCCCGCGTGTCCCCGGGCTCAGGATTTGTGCCGCTTCAGCTCCACGGACACGTGGGTAAAGTGACAAAGCCAAACTGTTTATTAAGGGAAGGCGAAGCAAAGGGGTGAACTGGGAGGCAAAAAAGGGGATGGGCAGGGCCTGGGGACTGGAGAGAGGGAGGGAAGCAGGGAGGGAGGGAGCTGCCATCAGGGAAGGAGATGACAGGAGCTCCCGGAGCTTCCCACAGGCTCAGCTGTAACCAGCAAGAGCTGTGCCTGGAGTTCCAGCTGGTCCCCTGTGCTCTGCAGGTGGTCTCATCTGCATTGGGAACTCGGGGTTGCCGAAGGACTCGGGTTCTTCCGATCCTGCAGACGAAGTTCGGCAGCTCTTGCCTCGAACTTCCGCTGGATAAATTGGTTGATGAAGGAGGGGCACTCGAATTCCCTCAGGGCTTCAAGGACTGGAGAAAAGAAGCACAGAGAGCCACGGGTAGATGCCGGATTGCGCGAATCCAAGGAAACACTCCTGCCAGGGCCATCGCAGCCGGCTCCTGCTATGGCCAGAAGGGAGGCGGAGACAAGGGCTTGGGCCGGGAGGTGCTGGCCTCGGCTCCCCGACGTGTGCCTGAAAGCTCTCCGGGCTCTGCCCCCACCGCCCCTCGTCCGTCCGCACAGGGAGCAGAGCCCTCGGCAGCCCGGGCAGGGACTGCAGCTCCGCAGCCGGGATTTGCAGCTGCCCCCGGCGGCCCCTGCTGGCAGCCGCGCGGCTGCCCCCACTCACCCTGACTGAGGACCTGGAGCTCCTCCTTCTGCCCCATCGTGAGCACTCCGGCAACCCCTGGGAAGACAGAGCCCGTGGCGGCGCCAGGCGGCACGGATGCCCGACACGGGCGCTGGCAGCCCTGCGGCCGCACGCCCTCCTGCCCCGCCAGGGCTCCTGCCGGGCCCCTGCCGCACGCTGCCGCCCGAGGGCACGGCTGCGGGAGGGCGGCGGCAGCGCCGAGGGCTGGCGGGGCTGCAGCGGCCCGGGCACGGCTCCCGCTGTAGCCGGGGCAGCAGCCGGGCCGGGGGCAGGGAGGGGCGCGGGGCTGCTGGCTCACCGATCAACCTGACGGCCGCCTGTCGCAGGCGCTTCTGTGGGCTCTGCAGGAAGGGCAGGGCCCAGCGCAGGTGCTCGGCCGTTCGGCTCTGGTCCTCCAGCAGCTGCAGGGAGCACCGACGGGGAAGGCTTGGCGTGGGCTCTGCCCCTCGGCCCGGCGCTCCCTGCGCCCAGCAGCGGCCGAGCCGGCCCGCACGGCCCAGGGCAGAGAGCGGCGTGTGGGGGCACAGGCTGGCGGGCCCGGCTGCGGCGCCGGGCAGGGGCACAGCTGCCAGCCCCAGCACGGGGGGCAGGGGGCTTCTGCAGCCCGCGGCTGCGGCTCCCGGGCTGTCCTTACCAGGCGCTCGGCGAACTTCATGCGCTGTTCCTTGGTCAGCAGCTCCTCCAGGTCCCTCCTCCTCTGGAAGCGGGCCGCACAGAGCAGGGCTTGGAAAGAGGCCTGGAGAGAAGCAGAGAGCCGCAGGTGGCACCCGAGCCCAGGGCACAGGACCCGCATCCCTGTGCCAAGGCCAGGGAAGGCTGGAGCCTGCCAGCTGCCAGGGCAGGAGGCAGCCAGGGATGCAGCAGCGTCCCACAAAACCTGACCTTTGCCACACTCTGGTTCTCATCGTGCCAGCGCAAGAAGAGAGGGAGCAGGCTCCGACTAACAATTCTCGTGAGAGGCTCTTCCCCCTCTTCCACTACCAGCTCCATCACTTTGCAGAAGAGTTGAATGGAGAGCAGCTGCACGTGGCTGTTGTCCTGGAGGAAAGGAAAAGACCTCAGCACCAACTCCTCCAGGCCCATCGGGGCAGAGGCACAAAAGTGCACAAGGCACAACATTTCTGGGCAGCGTCCAGTGCCCGTGGCTGGGGGCACAGAGCCTTACATTCTCAAAGTGTGGCAGGAGTGGCTCAGCCAGCTTCAGGGCGGTGACGCTGGGTATCTTGAGGTCTTTCTCCTGGAGCATATGTGTGAGCACAGAGAGGATCATGCCGACCATCTCTGCGTCAGGATCCGCCAGCTGCTCCAGCAGGTGTTGATAGAGGCCGCGTATTCCTCCGCCCTGTGTGCAAGAGCAGGCCGTGCTGTGAAGCCGAGGACAGCCACAGCACCAACAGCTGCTTGGGGCACTCGGGCAGCTGAAGTGGGAGGCAGGAGAGCTGGGAGCAGCTGCCTCTGCTGCCAAAGGCCAGCCAAGGCCAAAGGTCTGCGTTGCCCAGCCTCGCGCTGTCAGCGTGGCTTCAGCCACCGCCCCTTCTCACCAGCGAGGGCTCCTTGCTGAGCACCACGAGGCCTCTGAGCTCCAGGCGCAGCCTGTCCCTGCACTCGCTCGGCAGGTGCCTGGACACAACCGACAGCGCACTGGGACCGTGCTTGGTCAAGTCCAGACACTCGAGGACCTGAAAGGCACAGGGCAGTGCCAGGGGAGGCGGCCGGCAGGAGCCCAGAAGCGCACAGGGCCGGGCCCAGGCAGCAGCAGCAGGCGCGGGCAGCGTCCCAGGCAGCTGCAGCTACGAGAGGGCAGAGAGCTGGCAGGCAGCTCAGCCAGGCAGCGCTGGCCATCAGGCTCACCTCCACAAAGAAGGCCAGGGCAGGCAGATCCCAGCAGAGCTGCTTCCCAATGAGCAGGTTGAGCAGGTGCAAGGCGATGTGGGAACACAAGCCGGTCGAGCTACGGCGCATCTCCCTGGCAGGGGGAAAAAGGCAGCAAAGCCCTGAGCCAGGCAGGCAAACCTCTGCCAGGACTGACTCTCAGAAGTGTGATATTTCTCCAGCGGCCTGCAAGGGGGCGTGGGTGCTTTGGGAGGCAGCTGCTCCTGGGCACCCTCCTTTCCCAGCCTATTCCAGTCTGCTTGGTCGCCCCTTGGTGACAAGGCCCTCTCTTCCCACAAGCACGGGGACTGCGTGGGGCACTCTGGGCACAGGGCACAAACGCTGGCGGCGCGGGGGGAAGGGGGTCTCACCTGGCCAGCAGACCGACTGCATAGTGCCGGGTGTCGGCACAGAGCAGGGTGTCCCAGACCCGCTTGCGCTCCAGAGCCACCAGGTGCTTCTGAAAGTCCAGGAGGCAGAGCAGAGCTTTCATGGCCTGTGCTGCAAACCTGTGTACAGAGCAAAGGGCAGGTCACACTGGGAGCACTGGCCCTGGCCACAAGGGCATGGGAAGGACAGGGCGACTGAGACCTGTTGGGCTTCGTGGGAAGGCGGTGTTCCTCCCGGCAAGCTCTCCAGAAGCGCTCAGCTTCTTCTGGCATCTGCTCTGTGGTGTCAAAAACTTGGAAGAGCAGAGCCACAAACAGGCGGGCGGAATAAGGGACTAGTGCCTCGTGCCACTCGGGCATGTGGACAGTCTTCCACAGCACCACAGTTGCCTGCAAAGGAGAAAGCGCCCCGAGGCAGCAGTCAGTGCCCTGGTGTCCATGTTGCAGGGCTCGAGGGGAGATGCAGTGGGAGCAGCCAGCCTGCTCCCCCTGAGCCTGCCCCTAGCTCAGCTTTCGGCCCAGTGCCTGAGGGAACAGGGAGCTGCAGGACAGGGAGAGAGCATGGAGAGCTGCTGGAGAGGTGACCTGGAGGGTGAGCAAAGGCCAGTTCCAGAAACTCACAGCCAGGGCAAAGATGGCCTCGTTATCCCCACTGTAGAAGAACATGCTGTACAGTGGCCTGTCCTCCATCACAGACAGGAGTGCTGGAAGCACCCTCTGCACTGCGGATCCCGAGGAGCCGATGGTTCTCCACATCAGTGCAGCAGCCCTGTGGGACCAGAGCTGCGCGTCAGGACCGTGCCCCGTGCGGCTGCGTGGGGCCGGGGAACAGAGCCCCGGTGCCCTGAGGGGCAGTGGGGGAGCATGGCAGCAGAGGGGCCCCAGGGTCCTGGAGCTGTCCGCCTGTCTGGCAGACTCCACTGGACAGGCTGGACAGTGGGAGGGGCCCTAGGGGCTGCTGAGCACCGAGCTCTCGAGGCAGTTGTGCTCTGTACCTGTCACAGGTTGGGGCACAGCGCAGGAGGCTCATCACCACATTAGCAGGGTGCTCTTGGGCCAGGCTCACAGTGGCCCATCGCAGCCCAGCATCCACAGTGAGACGGGACATAAGTGTCTGGTGAATGTCCCTCACCATGGCTGGCACCTAGAGGAGGCGTGGGGAATGTCTGGAGTGCTGTGCAAGGGAGCAACTTGCCCAGCTTGCCCCAAGAAGTGCTTGCCTTCCCACCCCGCTCTGCTAGCCTCAATGGCTGGGGGGGCTCAGCAGACGTGGCTTGAGGGGCCACACGATCCTGGGAGGCCTTCAGCCCTGGCCCCAGGCTGCTTACCTGCTGCTGGGAAGAAAAGAAATCCTGAGTGGGAAAAGAAATCCTCCTGGGAGCAGGAACCGCATTGCAAGTGGGCCTGGTGTTGGTCTTGGAGAGTGCCCACGTGCTTTGCGTCCTTGCGTCCTCACTCAGGGCCGTGACAGCCTCTGGCCTGGTCTCAGCCATTGCCCTGATGGAGTCTGCTGCACGCTGAGGGGAGGCTGAGCTGACATCAGGCTCTGCCCGCAGCTCGGCCGTGGCCTGGGTTGCTGTGGCGCTGGTGTTTCTGCGCCGAAGACGCAGCAACCTCCGCAGTATCTGCAGCAGAAGGAAGGGCGGGAAGAGAGGGACGTTCCGTGGCCTGCTCCAAGCGCGGCGCCAGGCCGAGCAGTGCCAGCAGGCCCAGCCCAGGTGGGGATGGCCGCAGGTACCTGCGCTGCCCCGTGGAAGCATCCGCCAGTGGGGTCCTGCTCTGGTGTCCCATCCTTGCCCGCACCTGGCAAAGAGCGAGTGCAGCCAGAGCTGAGGGGCTGCGGGAGAGGCCGGAGAACACGGCCCAGCCTTTCACTGCCCAGGCAGGGCCAGCCCCCGGGTGGCCAGGGGACACAGCATGGCCAGCATGGGGCAGCCCCAGCCCCTCTTCTGTCCTGTCTGCGGGCACATCCACAGGGGCAGGGACGTGATTAGCCAGGCTGGCCGCAGGCACCAGTCCTGCGGCCTGGCTCTGCCACTCACCATCCTGCAGTGGCTGCAACTGCTCTGGCTCTGCAGGCTGCTGTGCTGGGGAGGCTGCAGGGCCTTTCTTTTTCTTCTCCCGAAGCACCTTGAGGAGGCTGCGCACTCTGCCTGCCATCCTGCTTGCTGACACCTTTGCGACGATGCCTGGGCAAAGGGTCTGAATCAGCAAGCGACCTGCAGGTGCCTGCGACAGAGAAGCCTCAGGAAGGCTACAGGACAGCACGTCCTGCACTCTGATCTCAAGGGCTCCTGCCACAAGAACAGGAGACTCCTTGTGAGCAATGGAAGGCACTGAGTCCTATGGCCTGGCCACGAGGGCACTGGCCACAGGGACGGCAGGTACCTTGGGAAAGCTCCGAGTCAGGAAGTCCCGCAGTCTGGCGGCAAGGCCAGCCGCAGGACTAACGCTTTGGAAAAGCGTGGGCCAGCGACGAAAGAGCTGCCTGTGTGGGGCTCCTCACAGCACAGCTCTGGCGCGTCCTGTCCCGTCACGTGCACAGAGCACTGTGGCGTTGCCTCTTCACCACCAGCACCCATGTCACCACGTGTCACAAAGGGTCCTGTTCCATGCCGTTCCAAGGTCACCGTGCTGCGTCGTGTCAGCAAGGTCCCTTGGAAACGCTGCCAAGTGCTCTGGGGCCACCCCCACCCTGCCCAAAATGCCTCTGATTGGAAGGATTCCACTCCCCAAGTGTCTAAGACAGCCCGGGACACACCAAGCCCAGCCAAGTGCTCAGGGAAGGACTCTGCACGGTGCCCGGCCAGCACAGCCCAGCTCGCTGCTGGCTCTGGAGCTGAGCAGCTTCCAGCAAGCACGGGGCAAACGCATCTTGCCAAGAGTTAAAACACACCGGAGAGGGGAGGCGGCATCAATGTGTGCATCAAGGCCTTTGAATTCACAGCTCCCCAAGAGAGCTTTGTGGCACTCGGCTGGACAAACAGGATCCGGCTCAGACCTGTGCTCAAAGATGGGCAACAAACCCTGCCGCAGGTGCTTGGCTTGGTCTCTGCAGGCCCAGGCAGATGTCAAAGCTGCTCTTCACATGCTTGCCCTGCCCCTCTGCCAAGTGCAAGGGGCCTCAAGGACTGAAGGAAACACAGGGAGTCAAAGGGAGACAGCTGCACCTACCTCACTGGGGGCTCCTGGGGAAGCAGTTTCCTTGGGAATCAAGCGCCTCTCTTCCAAGGGCACTTCCCCAAATGTGTACATTTCTGGGGAACACCAACCCACCCCTAAGAAACCCTGTCAAGGCTGAATTGCTTGTGCTCCTTGCAGCGCAGGCACTCCAGCTGGAGCTCATCTTCCTTGCCCCGAGTCTCTTTCCACACGTCGCTTCGGGCGCGCAGCCCCTGGCCCCTCCAAACACGAGCTGCCCGCTGCCTCTGGACGTGCCTGAGCTCCCGCCTGCGCTCAGGGCAGCAAAACCAGGCTACAGGACAGCACGTCCTGCACTCTGATCTCAAGGGCTCCTGCCACAAGAACAGGAGACTTTTTGTGAGCAATGGAAGGCACTGAGTCCTTCTGCGGCAGTGGAGCCCTGCTCCCACAGGAGGCTCTGGTGAGCCCCTTCCAGGACGCACCGCCGCGCACGCAGCACTTCTCCTGCCCACCCAGAACGCTCCTGGGACAGCAGGACGCTGTCGAAGGAAGGAGACCAGGACATCAATTGATCATCACAGGCCCAATTTTATTGATCAGTACGGCGGGTTAAATACGGTTCGTAATGAACTTCATGCATATTGCAAAAGTTGAGCTCAGGATTGGTTAGTTACATATCAGCAGCTACACCTACTTTTACATTCCTATGGTCCTACTTTTGATACTTTCTACATATTCTTAGGAGATATTCAGGACTAATCTCTACTCCCTTTCCTCATGTTGCAGCAAGGCCTCTGATTGCTAATTGCTGACATCTTCTTTCAGCATGCTGACTGCTGATTTCCCTCTCTTAGCTTACCCAGCGGCATTATGTCAGCATGGCCTTTCTCAGCTAACCAACTATTAATAAAACTCTCCACAGGACACAAGCTGGCCGGCTCTGGGCTCAGCACACCCCAAACAGAGGGGCAGGAGGACGCAGTGGCTGTTCAGCAGCCCTGCCCAAGAGAGGTGGGAAGGGTGTCCTCCCTCTGGTCTCACTTGGTGGGTTTCTGACTGGGCCTGAGGCAGGGTCTGCCTCAGTTATGGGGACCCTGAAATACAGAACTTCCAGAACCACAGCCAAAGTCATTTTACTCTCTGACAGTGCTCCCTACACTGGCATGGTCGTGCCTCCAAGTCCTAGCCATTGCGCTGCTGCTGCTGCCTCTTTTGCTTTTAGGCACATGCAAAGCCCACTTTTGGGCTACGATGGTCTCTGCTTCTTCTCTTTTCCTGTCCCTGTGCAGGTGTTATAAATAAAGTAGGCTTTTGTAGGCAGGTTTATGAATTGTTAATGATGTAATTTTTTTAATGGTGTAATTTTTTTTCTGAATTGGTAATTAATGTAATAGAATGTTATTCCTAATTTATGTAATAAGTTATGAAGAAATAAGTTATGAGTCAAATGTACTGTAGTATGTATGTGTGCCCACTATACGATGGTAGTGAGATCTGAGTGAGGGAACTTTCTAGAAAGTTACCCAATGAGATGATAACATTAATACGTATTATGATTGGAAGACTAGCCAGCCTCAGAATTCCAGAAGCCTCAGAATTCCAGAATGACTGGCCAGGAGTGCATCAGCTTATGGACTACCCAGCAACCAGGAAAAGGACCATTCAACCAGTGGATTGAAAGCACACCAACCCTGTACCTTTAGGAGACTTTAAAACCTCCAGGTGCCTAGCACCTCATGTTTTTCTGGGGAACCCATGTCCAAGGAAACACCCTGCAAATGCCCCAGGGTTACCCTGAAGTCTCATCCTCAGTTGTCTTGCTTTTTAATAAACAGACCTTTTAAATAAACAAGCTTTTTAAAATATCTTGGCCCATTTTGCCTGTTTATATTCAAGAATGGAGCACTGCTGTGCTTTCAAGAAGTTCTGTTAAAACTTGCAAGCTCCTCTGGCCTCCATAGATGCATGCTGTGGAATCTCTCACAGCTGCCTTCAGAGCATCCTCAAGCTTGCTCCTCCAAACCCCAGGGTACCTTGAGCATGCTCAGCATGACCTTCAACTCCATGGTGCTGTGCAAATGAAGCAGCAGGGACTCTCCAGCCTGTTCCTCTGTGTCACTGCACAAAACACAGCACAGAAGACAAGCAAGGGCCTGTGTGTCTCACACTTCAGGTTTTGTGCCGCTTTGTCTCCACAAAGACCCAGGTAAAGTGAAGAAGCCAAACTGTTTATTAAATGGAAGCATAGCGGTGGAGTAGGCTGGGAGGAAAGAAAGTGGATGGGCAAGGTCTGAGAGCCAGAGACAGGGATCAGCATCAGCTAAGCCTGGAGTTGCAGTGGCACGGTGAGGTGGGGAGGTGTCCCCTTCTGTGTCTCTCATGGTCCTCTTCTAGGGACATTGGTTCTCTAAATTTGGAAGATGACCTCAGTTCTGCAGCTCCTTGGCAAAACTGAGCTTGAATATGCAGGTTGGAGCAGGATGGGCTGTCGTCTTTCCTGGGTGCCTGAAGGATTCAAAGAGAAAAGAACAGAGCCATGGCCAGAGCCAGGATCTGCGGGGACCCAAGGAGACCCTCCTGCCAGGGCCATCCCACGCATCCCATGGCTCTCGCCGTGGCCCAAAGAGAGCAGGAGGCAATGGGTTCAGACGGAAGATGCTGGCCGCAGCTCCCACATGGGTCCCTGAAATTTCTGTGAGCTCTGCCCATGCCACCCCTCATCCGCACAGGGAGCAGAACACTCAGCAGCTGGGTCAGGGATTGTAGATCCCCCGCCAGCCCCTACTGACACCCTGCTGCCCCCACTCACCCTCACGGATGAGCTGGAGCTCTTCCTGCTGACTCGTCATTTTCCGCCGAAGATCACTGGCAAGACAGAGCCCGTGGCGGCGCCAGGTGGCACGGATGCCCGACACGGGCGCTGGCAGCCCTGCGGCCGCACGCCCTCCTGCCCCGCCAGGGCTCCTGCCGGGCCCCTGCCGCACGCTGCCGCCCGAGGGCACGGCTGCGGGAGGGCGGCGGCAGCGCCGAGGGCTGGCGGGGCTGCAGCGGCCCGGGCTCGGCTCCCGCTCTCAGGGCAGCGCTGGGGATGGAGCCGAGCCCAGGATGGCAGGGAAGAGACCCAAGGCCTGTGGCTCACCTATGAACCTCATCGCCGACCGTCGCAGGAGCTTCCGTGTGCTGCGCAGGAACGGCGGGGCCTGGTGCAGTTGCTCGGGTGCGGGGCTCACGTCCTCTGTCAGCTGCAGAGAGGGCACAGAGGAAAGGCTTGGCGCGGGCTCTGCCCCTTGGCCGGGTGCTCCCTGTGCTGAGCACTGGCCTCCCCTGCCCCGGGCAGCCCTGAGGCGTGGGCGGCCGCCGCTGGTGCCGGGTTCTGGAGGGGGCAGAGGGCCAGGTACTGCCCGGGGAGCCGCGGTGCTGCCCTGCAGCCCGGCTGGGCCGGGGCTCCATCGCCACCTGGCTCAGGGCCAGATGAGCCTACGCAAGAGCCTGCGTGGCCCAGGGAAGAGAGCAGTGTGTGGGGCGCAGGCTGGTGCCCCTGGGTGCGGCGCTGCGCAGGGGCACAGCTGCCAGCCCCACACACTGAGCACCGTGGCCAGGGGACTTCTCCAGGCTGCGGCTGGGGCTTCCAGGCTCCCCTTACCAGACAATCATTGAACTTTGATGCTTGCTCCTTCTTCAGCAGCTGCTCCAGATCCCTCCTCTTCAGGTACCGGGCTGCACAAAGCAGTGTTTGGAAAGCAGCCTGCAGAGCAGTAGAGAGCCAGAGGTGGTACCAGGGCACAGGGCACCCATGCCCTTGTGCCAAGGTCAGGGAGAGGCTGGAGCCCACGAGCTGCCAGGGTGGGAGGCAGCTGAGCCCCTTCCCAGAGGGACACGAGCAGCCCCTGAGTCCTCACCTCTGCCACACACTGGTTCTCATCATGCAAGCAGATTAAAAGTGGGAATAAGCTCTGGCTCACAATTGTCTTCAGGAGCTTTTTTCCCTTTTTCACTACTAGCTCCATCACCTTTCGAAACAGGTGAATGGAGAGCAGTTGCACATGGCTGTTGACCTGGTGGCAAAGAAAATGAGACCTCAATACCAACTTTGCCAGGCCCACCTGGGCAAAGGCCCAAAGTCCACAGAGGCACAAAGTTTCAGGGCAGCATCCAGTCAGTGCTTGTGGCTGGGGCACAGCACCTTACATTTTCAAAGAGTGGAACGAGTGCCTCAGCCAGCTTCGGGGCGGTGGTGCTACATCTTGCAGATACCAGGATGTCTTTGTCCTGGAGCACGTTCATGAACACAGAGAGGGTCATCCTGACCATCTCTCTGTCTCCATCTCTCAGGAGCTCCAGCAGCTTTGGAGACAGGTTGCATATGCTTTCAGCCTGTGTGGAACACAAGGCTGTGAAATGAAACTGTGAATGGTTGCAACACCAAGACTGCCCCGTCACTGCAACACCACCCTGCTCCCACAGGGCCTAGAAGCCAAAGGCCTGTTCTGAAGCACTCAGGCAGCTGAACTGGGAGGCAGGAGAGATTGGAACAACTGCCATAGCTCCCAAAGCCCAGACAAGCCCAAGGGTCTGCAGTCCCCAGCCCCACGCTGCCAGCAGGGCTTCAGGCACTGCCCCCTTCTCACCATCAAGGGATACTTGCTGAGCACCACGAGGCCTCTGAGTGCTAGGTGGCACTTCTCCCTGCATTCACTCTGCAGGTGCTTTGACATGATTGTCAGCATCCTGCGAGCACATATGTTCAAGTCCAGGCAGTCGAGGACCTGAAAGGCACAGGGCAGTGCCAGGGGAGGCGGCCGGCAGGAGCCCAGAAGTGCACAGGGTCGGCCCCAGGCAGCAGCAGCAGGCGCGGGCAGCGTCCCAGGCAGCTGCAGCTACAAGAGGGCAGAGAGCTGGCAGGCAGCTCAGCCAGGCAGCGCTGGCCATTGGGCTCACCTCCACCAGGAGCGCCAGGGCAGGCAGATCCCAGCAGGGCTGCTCCCTGATGAGCAGCTTGAGCAAGCAGATTGTGATCGGGGTACACAAGCGGGTCGAGCTACGGCGCATCTCCCTGGCAGGGGGAAAAAGGCAGCAAAGCCCTGAGCCAGGCAGGCAAACCTCTGCCAGGACTGGCTCCCAGAGGTGTGATCTTTCTCCGGCACCCTGCAAGGGGGCGTGGGTGCTTTGGGAGGCAGCTGCTCCTGGGCACCCTCCTCTCCCAGCCTATTCCGGTCTGCTTGGTCGCCCCTTGGTGACAAGGCCCTCTCTTCCCACAAGCACGGGGACTGCGTGGGGCACTCTGGGCACAGGGCACAAACGCTGGCGGCGGCGGGGAGAAGGGGGTCTCACCTGGCCAGCAGACCGACTGCATAGTGGTGAGTGTCAGGGCACAGCAGGGCGTCCCAGACCCGCTTGCTCTCCAGAGCCACCAATTTATCATCACGCCACAGTTGGCAGAGCAGAGCTTTCATGGTCTGCACAACAAACCTGTGTACAGAGCAAAGGGCAGGTCACACCGGGAGCACTGGCCCTGGCCACAAGGGCATGGGAAGGACAGGATGACCGAGACCTGTTGGGCTTCATGGAAAGGTGGTGTTCCTCCTGGCAGGCTCTCCAGAAGTTCTCAACATCCTCTGGCATCTTCTGTGTGGTGACAAAAACTTGGAAGAGCAGAGCCACAAACAGGCAGGCAGAATGATGGACTATTGCATTGTGGCACTCAGGAACCTGGGCAATCACCCACAGCACCACAGTTGCCTGCAAAAGACAAACCACCCCAAGACAGCACTGAGTGCCAAGCCAAGGTGTCCATGCTGCAGGGCCCGAGGGGAGACACAGGGAGAGCACCAAGCCTGTTGGCCCTGAGCTTGCCCCTAGCCAGGCTTTCAGCCCAGCACCTGAGGCAGGGAGCTGCTGGGCGTGGAGGGGATGGAGAGCTGCTGGAGAAGCAACTTGTGGGCAAGCAAAGGCCTGTTCCAGAAACTCACAGCCAGGGCAAAGATGGCCTTGTTGTCCCCACCGGAAGCAGACATCTTCAGTGGCCAGTTTTGCGTCACACACACTAGTGTTGGAAGGACCTTCTCAACCACTGGTCCCTGTGTTCCTATGGTTCTCCATATTATGGCTGCAGCTCTGTGGGACCAGAGCTCTGTGTCAAAGGGATCTCAGCCAAAGTACCATGCCCTATGCAGCTGCGTGGGGCTGGGTGACAGAGCCCCAGTGCCCTGAGGGGCAGGGGGAGAGCATGGCAGCAGGCTCAGGAAACAGACGGGCCCTGAGGGTCCTGGAGCTGTCCATCTGTCTGGCAGACCCCACTGGACAGGCTCTACAGGGCGATGGGCTCTTAAGACCGGTGAGCCTTGAGCTCTCAAGGCAGTTGTGCTCTGTACCTGTCACACGTTGGTGCACAGTGCAGGAGGGTCAGCACCGTGTCAAAAGGGTGTTCTTCAGCCAGGTTCAGAATGTTAATGTGCAACCTAGCATCCAGAGTGACATGGGACACGAGTCTCTTGTGAATGTCCCTCACCATGGCTGGCACCTGGAGGAGGCATAGGGGAGATATGGAATGCTGTCTAAGGGAGCAACTTCCCCAGCTTCCCCCAAGAAGTGATTCCCTTCCCCCTCATAATGTGCTGGCCCTTACCCAAAGGGTAAGGGGGCCCTGTGGTTTGTGGGGCCATGCAATCCCGTAAGGCCTCCTGCCCTGGCCTCAGTCTGCTTACCTGCTGCTGAAAAGGAACACCTTTCTGCTTGTAAAAATCCAGTGTGGGAGCAAGAATCATAGTTGAAGTAGGCATGGTCTCAGTTTTTGAGATGCCCTGAGCCATTCCAGTGTCACTGTTTGTGATAGCCATGTCCTCACTCATGGCCATGTCAGCCATTACCCTGACAGAATTCGCTGCATGCTCAGAGGACACTGAGCTGATGTCAGGCTCTGCCTGCAGCTCGCTCGGCCTGGAGTCTTGCTCGGCCATGCCCTCATTTGCTGTGGCGCTGGTGTTGCTGCGCCGAAGGTGCAGGAATCTCCACAGTATCTGCAGCAGAAGGAAGGGTGGGAAGAGAGGAACGTTCCGTGGCCTGCTCCAAGTACGGCGCCAGGCCGAGCAGTGCCAGCAGGCCAGGCCCAGGTGGGGATGGCCGCAGGTACCTGCGCTGCTCGGTGGAAGTGGCCACGAGTGGGGTCCTGCTCTGGTGGCCCATCCTTGCCCACACCTGGCAAAGAGCGAGTGCAGCCAGAGCTGAGGGGCTGCGGGAGAGGCCAGAGAACACGGCCCAGCCCTACGCTGCCCGGGCAGGAACAGCCCTGGGATGCCCCAGGAGATGGAGCACGGCCACCAGGGGGTCAGCTCCAGCCTTTGTTCAGTGCTATCCATGGGCATGTCCTCAGGGGCAGGGATGGGACGGGATGGGATGGGGCCTGTGGCCCCTCTCTGCCACTCACCATCCTCCAGCAGCTGGAGCTGCTCTGACTCTTCAGGCTGCTGTGCTAGGGAGGCTGCAAAGCCTTTCTTTTTTTTCCCTCTAAACATGCTGGACAATCTGCCTGCCATCCTACTCTCTGCCCTCAAGGGCACCTGCAAGACAGATGCCTTGGGAAGGTCTGAGTCAGGAAGTCCCACAGTCTGGCCGCAAGGCCAGCCGCAGGAGTGACACTTTGGAAAAGCTGTAGGTCAGTGATGAAAGAGCTGGCTGTGTGGGGCTCCTCACAGCACAGCTCTGGCACGTCCTGTCCCATCACGTGCACAGAGCACTGTGGCGTTTCCTTGTCACCGCCAGCATCCATGTCACCACGTGTCACAAAGGGCCCTTGGACGCTTGCCCTGGGGCCCCCCTCACTGTTGTATTGTGTTCTTATATGTTTTAGCTGCATTAAGCTGTACTTTGGTTTATCCCACTTTCCTCCTGTTACAATGGTTCTGCCCCTTTTGCCTCTTCCTTCCTTTTTAGTGTCAATCTCCCTGCCCCCTCTGCCTGTTCCATAAAAGTGGCTGAATCATCCCCTCAACCCCTCCCAGGTGTCTTGTCCTTCACTCGACACCCCATCCCTTCCCTCCAGAAACTTCTACCAAGGGCGTTGAGTGATAGGTTCAGGCACCAGGGCTTCTCCCTCAGATTGCCCTTACTGGTCCCCCTATCTGCCCATTTCCCTGATCCCCACACCTCCTGTATCCCCATTGCCAGGCGGGCAAACCCCCTCCCCTGTTTCCTCCCCCCCCTTTATAACACCCTGCACATCCCATTTCTGGGTCTTCAGTTGGCTGGACCGCCAGAGTTGCAGATCTCCTTGGAGCTTCAAAATAAACCTGGACTTTACCCCCAGCTGGAGTCCACTCTCCTCCTTCTACCTGTGTCGCACTGGTGTCTCGGCCAAAAGGTGAAAGCCTTAGCTGCTCTCCTGATCTCCCGAGGAACGGGAGAGTGTCCCCCGCCACTCGCTGTGCCAGAGCAAGCCGGGGTGACTCTGAGTACACACTCAGAGCAGCACAGTGACAAATGGTGCCAAATGTGAGGCCTGAGACCAGCACCAGACCCCACAGGCGAGACCTGGAATGCTTCCCTGAATTTTGTAACTTTCAGTGCCCTCAAAGGTTTCTTGGCTGGCAAGCTACCCCCAGTGAGAGCAACCCCGTTTTAGTGGCTGGCATTCCTAAGGGATAGGAACAGTCGCTCCTGAAGCAACGCAGGAGTCCTTCCCTGGTAAGAGCCATCGCTTCCGGACTTTTCTACTCGCCAGACGGATAAGGAATCCTCCTTTCTCCCCTTTCTGTGGGGTGAGGTTCTTTCCGCCTTACTCTCACTACCATCTGTATAGGTCTCCTTTTTCTAAGGGAACCTGTCCTTGTGCTCCTTTTGGTTTGGAGCCAGGATCTCTTTTTTTGCTGGGCAGCCCTTCCTCTTTCTCGTGGGGAATTGATAGTGGTGTTCTGCTTTATTTTTGGTTTTTCCGGGGCAGTGGGTTGATTTGAGCTGCTCAGTTTGTTATCTCAGCCGGGATGCTCCATTGCCCCACGTGTCTAAGACAGCCCGGGACACACCAAGCCCAGCCAAGTGCTCAGGGAAGGACTCTGCACGGTGCCCGGCCAGCACAGCCCAGCTCGCTGCTGGCTCTGGAGCTGAGCAGCTTCCAGCAAGCACGTGGCAAACGCATCTTGCCAAGAGTTAAAACACACCGGAGAGGGGAGGCGGCATCAATGTGTGCATCAAGGCCTTTGAATTCACAGCTCCCCAAGAGAGCTTTGTGGCACTCGGCTGGACAAACAGGATCCGGCTCAGACCTGTGCTCAAAGATGGGCAACAAACCCTGCCGCAGGTGCTTGGCTTGGTCTCTGCAGGCCCAGGCAGATGTCAAAGCTGCTCTTCACATGCTTGCCCTGCCCCTCTGCCAAGTGCAAGGGGCCTCAAGGACTGAAGGAAACACAGGGAGTCAAAGGGAGACAGCTGCACCTACCTCACTGGGGGCTCCTGGGGAAGCAGTTTCCTTGGGAATCAAGCGCCTCTCTTCCAAGGGCACTTCCCCAAATGTGTACATTTCTGGGGAACACCAACCCACCCCTAAGAAACCCTGTCAAGGCTGAATTGCTTGTGCTCCTTGCAGCGCAGGCACTCCAGCTGGAGCTCATCTTCCTTGCCCCGAGTCTCTTTCCACGCGTCGCTTCGGGCGCGCAGCCCCTGGCCCCTCCAAACACGAGCTGCCCGCTGCCTCTGCACATGCCTGAGCTCCCGCCTGCGCTCAGGGCAGCAAAACCAGGCTGTTTCCAGCCAGGGAGCAGAGCCCTGCTCCCGCAGGAGGCTCTGGTGAGCCCCTTCCAGGATGCACCGCCGCGCACGCAGCACTTCTCCTGCCCGCCCAGAACGCTCCTGGGACAGCAGGACACAAGCTGGCCGGCTCTGGGCTCAGCACACCCCAAACAGAGGGGCAGGAAGATGCAGTGGCTGTTCTGCAGCCCTGCCCAAGAGAGGTGGGAAGGTTGTCCTCCCTCTGGTCTCACTTGGTGGGTTTCTGACTGGGCCTGAGGCAGGGGCTGCCATTCCTCACTTGTGGGGAGACCAGAGCTGCCAGAACCACACTGAGCCTGCAGGCACTGCCTGACAGCGCTGCAGCCACTGGGACGCTCACACCTCTGAGGCTCAGCCACTCCCTGCTGCTTTTAGGCACACGCAAAGCTCACTGTTAAGCCACGACGGTCTCTGCTTCTGCCCTCTTCCTGTCCCTGTGAAGGGATGGAGCATTGCTGTGCTTTCAGGAAGCTCTCTGGGAAAAACTTCCAGCATTGCAAGCTCCTCTGCCCTCCATAGATGCATGCTATGGAATCCCTCACAGCTGCCTTCAGAGCATCCTCAAGCTCGCTCTTCTTCAACCCAGGGTCCTTGTTCCCTTCTGCATGCTCAGCATGACCTTCAACTCCATGGTGCTGTGCAACTGAAGCGGCAGCACAGGGACCTTTGCAGCCTGAGCTGCCCTTGTTCCTCTCTGCCCGTGCACAGAACACAGCTGGGAAGAGAACGGCAGCAGGGCCCCGCGTGTCCCCGGGCTCAGGATTTGTGCCGCTTCAGCTCCACGGACACATGGGTAAAGTGACAAAGCCAAACTGTTTATTAAGGGAAGGCGAAGCAAAGGGGTGAACTGGGAGGCAAAAAAGGGGATGGGCAGGGCCTGGGGACTGGAGAGAGGGAGGGAAGCAGGGAGGGAGGGAGCTGCCATCAGGGAAGGAGATGACAGGAGCTCCCGGAGCTTCCCACAGGCTCAGCTGTAACCAGCAAGAGCTGTGCCTGGAGTTCCAGCTGGTCCCCTGTGCTCTGCAGGTGGTCTCATCTGCATTGGGAACTCGGGGTTGCCGAAGGACTCGGGTTCTTCCGATCCTGCAGACGAAGTTCGGCAGCTCTTGCCTCGAACTTCCGCTGGATAAATTGGTTGATGAAGGAGGGGCACTCGAATTCCCTCAGGGCTTCAAGGACTGGAGAAAAGAAGCACAGAGAGCCACGGGTAGATGCCGGATTGCGCGAATCCAAGGAAACACTCCTGCCAGGGCCATCGCAGCCGGCTCCTGCTATGGCCAGAAGGGAGGCGGAGACAAGGGCTTGGGCCGGGAGGTGCTGGCCTCGGCTCCCCGACGTGTGCCTGAAAGCTCTCCGGGCTCTGCCCCCACCGCCCCTCGTCCGTCCGCACAGGGAGCAGAGCCCTCGGCAGCCCGGGCAGGGACTGCAGCTCCGCAGCCGGGATTTGCAGCTGCCCCCGGCGGCCCCTGCTGGCAGCCGCGCGGCTGCCCCCACTCACCCTGACTGAGGACCTGGAGCTCCTCCTTCTGCCCCATCGTGAGCACTCCGGCAACCCCTGGGAAGACAGAGCCCGTGGCGGCGCCAGGCGGCACGGATGCCCGACACGGGCGCTGGCAGCCCTGCGGCCGCACGCCCTCCTGCCCCGCCAGGGCTCCTGCCGGGCCCCTGCCGCACGCTGCCGCCCGAGGGCACGGCTGCGGGAGGGCGGCGGCAGCGCCGAGGGCTGGCGGGGCTGCAGCGGCCCGGGCACGGCTCCCGCTGTAGCCGGGGCAGCAGCCGGGCCGGGGGCAGGGAGGGGCGCGGGGCTGCTGGCTCACCGATCAACCTGACGGCCGCCTGTCGCAGGCGCTTCTGTGGGCTCTGCAGGAAGGGCAGGGCCCAGCGCAGGTGCTCGGCCGTTCGGCTCTGGTCCTCCAGCAGCTGCAGGGAGCACCGACGGGGAAGGCTTGGCGTGGGCTCTGCCCCTCGGCCCGGCGCTCCCTGCGCCCAGCAGCGGCCGAGCCGGCCCGCACGGCCCAGGGCAGAGAGCGGCGTGTGGGGGCACAGGCTGGCGGGCCCGGCTGCGGCGCCGGGCAGGGGCACAGCTGCCAGCCCCAGCACGGGGGGCAGGGGGCTTCTGCAGCCCGCGGCTGCGGCTCCCGGGCTGTCCTTACCAGGCGCTCGGCGAACTTCATGCGCTGCTCCTTTGTCAGCAGCTCCTCCAGGTCCCTCCTCCTCTGGAAGCGGGCCGCACAGAGCAGGGCTTGGAAAGAGGCCTGGAGAGAAGCAGAGAGCCGCAGGTGGCACCCGAGCCCAGGGCACAGGACCCGCATCCCTGTGCCAAGGCCAGGGAAGGCTGGAGCCTGCCAGCTGCCAGGGCAGGAGGCAGCCAGGGATGCAGCAGCGTCCCACAAAACCTGACCTTTGCCACACTCTGGTTCTCATCGTGCCAGCGCAAGAAGAGAGGGAGCAGGCTCCGACTAACAATTCTCGTGAGAGGCTCTTCCCCCTCTTCCACTACCAGCTCCATCACTTTGCAGAAGAGTTGAATGGAGAGCAGCTGCACGTGGCTGTTGTCCTGGAGGAAAGGAAAAGACCTCAGCACCAACTCCTCCAGGCCCATCGGGGCAGAGGCACAAAAGTGCACAAGGCACAACATTTCTGGGCAGCGTCCAGTGCCCGTGGCTGGGGGCACAGAGCCTTACATTCTCAAAGTGTGGCAGGAGTGGCTCAGCCAGCTTCAGGGCGGTGACGCTGGGTATCTTGAGGTCTTTCTCCTGGAGCATATGTGTGAGCACAGAGAGGATCATGCCGACCATCTCTGCGTCAGGATCCGCCAGCTGCTCCAGCAGGTGTTGATAGAGGCCGCGTATTCCTCCGCCCTGTGTGCAAGAGCAGGCCGTGCTGTGAAGCCGAGGACAGCCACAGCACCAACAGCTGCTTGGGGCACTCGGGCAGCTGAAGTGGGAGGCAGGAGAGCTGGGAGCAGCTGCCTCTGCTGCCAAAGGCCAGCCAAGGCCAAAGGTCTGCGTTGCCCAGCCTCGCGCTGTCAGCGTGGCTTCAGCCACCGCCCCTTCTCACCAGCGAGGGCTCCTTGCTGAGCACCACGAGGCCTCTGAGCTCCAGGCGCAGCCTGTCCCTGCACTCGCTCGGCAGGTGCCTGGACACAACCGACAGCGCACTGGGACCGTGCTTGGTCAAGTCCAGACACTCGAGGACCTGAAAGGCACAGGGCAGTGCCAGGGGAGGCGGCCGGCAGGAGCCCAGAAGCGCACAGGGCCGGGCCCAGGCAGCAGCAGCAGGCGCGGGCAGCGTCCCAGGCAGCTGCAGCTACGAGAGGGCAGAGAGCTGGCAGGCAGCTCAGCCAGGCAGCGCTGGCCATCAGGCTCACCTCCACAAAGAAGGCCAGGGCAGGCAGATCCCAGCAGAGCTGCTTCCCAATGAGCAGGTTGAGCAGGTGCAAGGCGATGTGGGAACACAAGCCGGTCGAGCTACGGCGCATCTCCCTGGCAGGGGGAAAAAGGCAGCAAAGCCCTGAGCCAGGCAGGCAAACCTCTGCCAGGACTGACTCTCAGAAGTGTGATATTTCTCCAGCGGCCTGCAAGGGGGCGTGGGTGCTTTGGGAGGCAGCTGCTCCTGGGCACCCTCCTTTCCCAGCCTATTCCAGTCTGCTTGGTCGCCCCTTGGTGACAAGGCCCTCTCTTCCCACAAGCACGGGGACTGCGTGGGGCACTCTGGGCACAGGGCACAAACGCTGGCGGCGCGGGGGGAAGGGGGTCTCACCTGGCCAGCAGACCGACTGCATAGTGCCGGGTGTCGGCACAGAGCAGGGTGTCCCAGACCCGCTTGCGCTCCAGAGCCACCAGGTGCTTCTGAAAGTCCAGGAGGCAGAGCAGAGCTTTCATGGCCTGTGCTGCAAACCTGTGTACAGAGCAAAGGGCAGGTCACACTGGGAGCACTGGCCCTGGCCACAAGGGCATGGGAAGGACAGGGCGACTGAGACCTGTTGGGCTTCGTGGGAAGGCGGTGTTCCTCCCGGCAAGCTCTCCAGAAGCGCTCAGCTTCTTCTGGCATCTGCTCTGTGGTGTCAAAAACTTGGAAGAGCAGAGCCACAAACAGGCGGGCGGAATAAGGGACTAGTGCCTCGTGCCACTCGGGCATGTGGACAGTCTTCCACAGCACCACAGTTGCCTGCAAAGGAGAAAGCGCCCCGAGGCAGCAGTCAGTGCCCTGGTGTCCATGTTGCAGGGCTCGAGGGGAGATGCAGTGGGAGCAGCCAGCCTGCTCCCCCTGAGCCTGCCCCTAGCTCAGCTTTCGGCCCAGTGCCTGAGGGAACAGGGAGCTGCAGGACAGGGAGAGAGCATGGAGAGCTGCTGGAGAGGTGACCTGGAGGGTGAGCAAAGGCCAGTTCCAGAAACTCACAGCCAGGGCAAAGATGGCCTCGTTATCCCCACTGTAGAAGAACATGCTGTACAGTGGCCTGTCCTCCATCACAGACAGGAGTGCTGGAAGCACCCTCTGCACTGCGGATCCCGAGGAGCCGATGGTTCTCCACATCAGTGCAGCAGCCCTGTGGGACCAGAGCTGCGCGTCAGGACCGTGCCCCGTGCGGCTGCGTGGGGCCGGGGAACAGAGCCCCGGTGCCCTGAGGGGCAGTGGGGGAGCATGGCAGCAGAGGGGCCCCAGGGTCCTGGAGCTGTCCGCCTGTCTGGCAGACTCCACTGGACAGGCTGGACAGTGGGAGGGGCCCTAGGGGCTGCTGAGCACCGAGCTCTCGAGGCAGTTGTGCTCTGTACCTGTCACAGGTTGGGGCACAGCGCAGGAGGCTCATCACCACATTAGCAGGGTGCTCTTGGGCCAGGCTCACAGTGGCCCATCGCAGCCCAGCATCCACAGTGAGACGGGACATAAGTGTCTGGTGAATGTCCCTCACCATGGCTGGCACCTAGAGGAGGCGTGGGGAATGTCTGGAGTGCTGTGCAAGGGAGCAACTTGCCCAGCTTGCCCCAAGAAGTGCTTGCCTTCCCACCCCGCTCTGCTAGCCTCAATGGCTGGGGGGGCTCAGCAGACGTGGCTTGAGGGGCCACACGATCCTGGGAGGCCTTCAGCCCTGGCCCCAGGCTGCTTACCTGCTGCTGGGAAGAAAAGAAATCCTGAGTGGGAAAAGAAATCCTCCTGGGAGCAGGAACCGCATTGCAAGTGGGCCTGGTGTTGGTCTTGGAGAGTGCCCACGTGCTTTGCGTCCTTGCGTCCTCACTCAGGGCCGTGACAGCCTCTGGCCTGGTCTCAGCCATTGCCCTGATGGAGTCTGCTGCACGCTGAGGGGAGGCTGAGCTGACATCAGGCTCTGCCCGCAGCTCGGCCGTGGCCTGGGTTGCTGTGGCGCTGGTGTTTCTGCGCCGAAGACGCAGCAACCTCCGCAGTATCTGCAGCAGAAGGAAGGGCGGGAAGAGAGGGACGTTCCGTGGCCTGCTCCAAGCGCGGCGCCAGGCCGAGCAGTGCCAGCAGGCCCAGCCCAGGTGGGGATGGCCGCAGGTACCTGCGCTGCCCCGTGGAAGCATCCGCCAGTGGGGTCCTGCTCTGGTGTCCCATCCTTGCCCGCACCTGGCAAAGAGCGAGTGCAGCCAGAGCTGAGGGGCTGCGGGAGAGGCCGGAGAACACGGCCCAGCCCTTCACTGCCCAGGCAGGGCCAGCCCCCGGGTGGCCAGGGGACACAGCATGGCCAGCATGGGGCAGCCCCAGCCCCTCTTCTGTCCTGTCTGCGGGCACATCCACAGGGGCAGGGACGTGATGGGGCCAGGCTGGCCGCAGGCACCAGTCCTGCGGCCTGGCTCTGCCACTCACCATCCTGCAGTGGCTGCAACTGCTCTGGCTCTGCAGGCTGCTGTGCTGGGGAGGCTGCAGGGCCTTTCTTTTTCTTCTCCCGAAGCACCTTGAGGAGGCTGCGCACTCTGCCTGCCATCCTGCTTGCTGACACCTTTGCGACGATGCCTGGGCAAAGGGTCTGAATCAGCAAGCGCCCTGCAGGTGCCTGCGACAGAGAAGCCTCAGGAAGGCTACGGGACAGCACGTCATGCACTCTGATCTCAAGGGCTCCTGCCACAAGAACAGGAGACTCCTTGTGAGCAACGGAAGGCACTGAGTCCTATGGCCTGGCCACGAGGGCACTGGCCACAGGGACGGCAGGTACCTTGGGAAAGCTCCGAGTCAGGAAGTCCCGCAGTCTGGCGGCAAGGCCAGCCGCAGGACTAACGCTTTGGAAAAGCGTGGGCCAGCGACGAAAGAGCTGCCTGTGTGGGGCTCCTCACAGCACGGCTCTGGCGCGTCCTGTCCCGTCACTTGCACAGAGCACTGTGGCGTTGCCTCTTCACCACCAGCACCCATGTCACCACGTGTCACAAAGGGTCCTGTTCCATGCCGTTCCAAGGTCACCGTGCTGCGTCGTGTCAGCAAGGTCCCTTGGAAACGCTGCCAAGTGCTCTGGGGCCACCCCCACCCTGCCCAAAATGCCTCTGATTGGAAGGATTCCATTCCCCAAGTGTCTAAGACAGCCCGGGACACACCAAGCCCAGCCAAGTGCTCAGGGAAGGACTCTGCACGGTGCCCGGCCAGCACAGCCCAGCTCGCTGCTGGCTCTGGAGCTGAGCAGCTTCCAGCAAGCACGGGGCAAATGCATCTTGCCAAGAGTTAAAACACACCGGAGAGGGGAGGTGGCATCAATGTGTGCATCAAGGCCTTTGAATTCACAGCTCCCCAAGAGAGCTTTGTGGCACTCGGCTGGACAAACAGGATCCGGCTCAGACCTGTGCTCAAAGATGGGCAACAAACCCTGCCGCAGGTGCTTGGCTTGGTCTCTGCAGGCCCAGGCAGATGTCAAAGCTGCTCTTCACATGCTTGCCCTGCCCCTCTGCCAAGTGCAAGGGGCCTCAAGGACTGAAGGAAACACAGGGAGTCAAAGGGAGACGGGCACCAGACTGCACCTACCTCACTGGGGGCTCCTGGGGAAGCAGTTTCCTTGGGAATCAAGCGCCTCTCTTCCAAGGGCACTTCCCCAAATGTGTACATTTCTGGGGAACTCCAACCCATCCTTAATTGCATGGTGCGGACTTTTATGGACATCACACCACGTCCAATATGGTCCAGTGATGCCAAAAGTGTTATTCCTAAAATAAATCTTTATTATTAATCTCCTCTCTCCACGCATCTCTAGGTGATGCATGATTGGTTAGTCCTAACTGTTCACACGACCGGTCCAATGTTCATCTCTGCACGGTCACACATAGGATGGCCTTACTACAGCCCACTCTTCAAAGGACAAGCCTGGACTCTTCAAAATTGCAGTCTTTGATATTGTTTATTATTTCTTATCTACAAAATTTTCTTCCAGCCTGACAGAGGTCTTACCAGCAAGGCAGCCAGGGGCACTCTGACCTCCCACTGGGCGGTCGCCTATTTTTATACTAAAACTATGTACATCATGTTTACCTTTATTTCCCAATACCTTTCACCCATATTAGCAAGTGCACTTTCACCAAGAACCAATCCCAAAGTGCCAACATCACCACAGAAAATGGATGACAAGAAGAAGAAAGAAGAAGGACAAGACATGCCCTGATTCCTCCATCTTGTCTCCATATCCCCCCGTACCAAAATCCTAAAATCTATATTTCCACTCTGTAAATACTTAATTCTTACACCATTCATCCCCAAGTGATTCTCTTGTCCTCAAACAGGTGGCATATCCCTTGCAGGATCAAAATCCAACCACCAGCTACTTCTGGCAATATCGCAGGATTTCCAAGCCCCCTAAGGGTTGTCTCGATAACTCTGGACATCTGGAGTTATGCGCTGACTTCTCACATCTCCCCCTTCTGTTTGCACCAAAAGCATCTCTTTCGCAACCTGACTCATGACATGCCGTACACATGAAAAGATGCATGGGATTACAAGCAGGAGGACTAAGAGCACTATCAAGATATAAAGACCTATCTCTAAAAACCCTCTCCATAAAGGAGAAAGATAAAAAAATCCTGCCACGTCATCAATCCAAGATCCAGTGATTTTGCCGAATTTATTTATGCTATGTTTTAGTCTTTTAATACTTTCATGAATCGACCTTGCATGGTCAGAGAGATTCATGCAGCACATCCCCTCAAACTCTTCACACCCCTGTCCATGAGCGAGCAACAGATAATGAATCACCAGTCTGTTTTGAAGAGTCGCCTGTCTCACACTGTTGATGTCTTTCAACATGTTACTCAGTGCGAGAGACATGGATTGAGCATGTTTCTCAACCAGCAACCCATGTGGTCCACTTGAATCAAGGCCACCCCCAACGCTGTCTGAAGTGAGAAGATTGCTGTAGCAATTCTCCTTGCCTTGTCCCAAGTGTATACTTTTTCGTCGCAATCTGCCCCATAATGTTGTAATGATCTTTTCTCTTTGTGTTTTTTCTCACTCAACAATTTCAAACCTGGTGACAACATTGAAATTTTCCCAATGCTGCATGGACCTCCCCTGGCACTGGCAGGAATACCATGCCAGATTCTGTCCCCACAAATTAAAAACAATCCTTGTGGTTATTGCACCAGAACCTGGATAGATCCTTTGGCTGTTGTCTTAGTGTATTTACACGAAGCTGATGCATTTTTATAAAATTCATGATTGGGAGTGACATCACTAGTCTTGTTTGTTTCTGTCACAGTCAGAGTTTCAAACTGCATGCAAATTTCCATTGTCATGGACCCAAAGATCTCCAGTTCCTGAGGTTCGGTAGAAGCCACAGGAAGAAGATGCGTCCAAGCACACCACTCCTTCGCAGGATCTTTAACGACCTGCAAAATCTCAACTGTGGAGTGTCCCAGAATTGTCCATTCATCTACTGGCAACCCAACCATGCATGCTGAGAATGGTCTCCCTGGCCTTGAATGTGTCAGGCAAATACTTTCCAAATTCGCTGCTTGGGCTAAAGTCTCCCACACATTCTGCTTTGGCTGATCAATGGGTAAATTTGTCCCATTGCTTAAAGCAATAAATGAAAGAATGAGGCACATGAGCACTGTGAAGCTCATGACTTCACCCCCGTGAGAAAGCGTTGCCATGTTTCCTCTCAAGACCCCAAAGGAAAACCCCCCAAAGTCTTTGCTCCTTTTATTTCTCTTCTGAGTCGTCATCTGCAGCTTGAGCATCAACTTCTGTCTGCATGCTCGTTTCTCTGTTTTTCAGATCAGTGTTCTCTTGCTCTCGCGTCCAAAACAGTTTCACGTGTCACGCTGAAACCCACTTCAGACCTCGCCCTGTGGAAACACAAGTGAAACCCTTGCCCCAGGTGATTAGTTTGAAGGGACCCTCTATTTGTCCTATCTCTGGGTTTCTGATCAAAACCAAAGAATTTTCCCTTAGTTTTGCCTGTGAACTGTTTGAAAAATGCCTCACAATTGGTGGATTGGGTTCTGAAGACAAACTATTTAGGAAATTCAACACATACAATGCTTTATTTAACTTCACGTGAGGTGTCACCTCTGGCTCCCCGCTTCTTTGCCTGTCCAGAAGGGATTTCAGGGTGTGATGTGTTCTTTCAATGATTGCTTGACCTGTGGGTGTATGTGGAAAACCAAAAGTATGTGTGGCACCCCACCTTTTCAGGAATTTGTCAAGCACCCTGCCTGTATATGTTGTATATGTTGGGCCATTATCTGTTTTTATTTCTTGAGGCACACCTAATGATGCGAATGCTTGCAGAAAATGTCGACAAGCATGTTCTGCTATTTCCCCTGCATGTGCTGAAGCAAAGACTGCTCCTGAGAATGTATCTACTGAAACATGAACATTTTTGAGCCTCCCAAATGATGGTTATTTTGTGACATCAGCTTGCCACAACTGAAGACCTTGCAGTCCCCATGGATTGACTGCTCCTGTGAAAGCAGGTGGCTGCACAAGCTGACAATTTGGACAAGCACTAATGATTTCACTCACCTGACTCTTTGTGAGACGAAAGGATTCCATCAGTGCCTGTGCATTCGGATGAAAAAACGCATGATCCAATCTTGCCAGCTCAAAAATGTCCAGAAGTGTTTGTGAAATGGGCATTGTCAACCTGTCTGCTTGAGCATTCCCTTCCACTAGAAATCCCAGAAGTGTTGTGTGAGCTCTAATGTGAGTGATAAAATATTCTTGTTCCCTGCTTTCTACAATGTTTTCAAGCTTGCCAGATATGAATATAATACTTCGTTGCTGACTTCTTTCAAGAGCAAACCCTGCAATCGTTTGACCACACCCGCAACATACGCGGAATCTGTGACCACATTGAGAGGTTGTTCGAACAACTGAAATGCTCAGACAACGGCTGCCAATTCCACGATTTGTGGAGAGCCTTGAATCATCTTCACATCTGAGTCCCACTCCCCTGTGATTGAGTTCATCCATGTGATCACCGACTTGTGCGTCTTCCTTGAACCATCAGTGAACACTGTGATCCCGTTCCAAGGTTCTTTGCTTACTCTTGGCTTTGCTCTGTAGCATATTTGCGATTGCAACACCCTGTGCTGTGGAAAATTGATTGTGCAAGTTCCTGGAAAAGCTAACAATGCAATTAACAAGTCTTTTGATTTCTGCATCGCCCAATCAAAATAATCTTTTTTCAAAGGCAATCAGATGACTGAAAATTCCCGTCCTGCCATTGTCATCAGCCTTGTTCTGCCTTTATGATGATTTGTGCTGCCATTTCTAAATCTGTGAGAATTGTCTTTGGAGGCCTGTACGGTAGAAAAATCTACTCTATGATTATTGGAGAGTCTCTTTGCGATGCATCCCATTGGAAGATCAAACCATGGAACTGTGTTTTCTTCTCCAGCACTGCCAGCTGAAAAGGCAACGATTGAACAAATTGATATGTCTGCCTGTTCTGTATAGAATCTGCGACTCTCTCCAATTCTTTCTTCGCTTCCTGCATGAGTGTCCTGGAAGATCGAATGTCTGTGTCTCCTCTCAAGAGATCGAGCAACGCGGGAATGTCGATGTTCGGGATTCCCAAAATCGGTCTCATCCAGTTGATCTCTCCTAGAAGTTGCTTTAAATCATGTAGATTGTTGATTTTTGTGCTGACCTCCATCTTCTGAAGTTTTATTGTTTTCTCCGAGATCTTCCACCCTAGATATTTCCAAGGCGTGACCTCCTGAATTTTCAAAACACTTATTTCCAGACCTGCCTTTTGCACTTCTGCAATCACACAGCCACGAGCTTTTTGCAGGTCCTGTTGTGTTGATGCCGCAATGAGCAAATCATCCATATAATGAATGATCTTCACCTTCAGAAATTTCTTCCGTGCTGGTGACAAAGCTCGTGCCACGTACCATAGACAGATTGTTGGCGAGTTCTTCAGACCCTGAGGAAGAACCACCTAATGGTACCTCTGCAGAGGCGTTTCCTTGTTGATACTTGGAACTGACAAGGCAAATCTTGGAGCATCATGTGGATGGAGAGGAATACTGAAAAAACAATCCTTGAGGTCAATAACCACAAGCGGCCAATCTCTGGGAATCATTGAGACAGATGAAAGTCCCAGCTGAAGCGGTCCCATGTCTTCAATGACTTCATTGATCCTCCTGAGATCATGCAACAGCCTCCATTTGCCTGATAGCTTCTTTTTGATGACGAACACTGGAGAGTTCCAAAGGCTGTCTGTTGGCTCAATATGTCCCTTCTGCTATTGTTCCTGGACCAGGTTTTTCAATGCACTCAACTTTTTCACTCAAGGGGCCACTGATCCACCCAAACTGGATCATCTCTTCTCCAACTTCAGTGTGGCGAGTGCTGCAGTGACCCCTACTAAAAATCCACCTCGATGTTTGTGCCCCATTGTGCCAAAAGATCTCGTCCCCAGACTGTGATTGGCTTTTGGACAATGAAAGGACGAATGATTGCCATCTTGTCTCCTGGTCCCGTGACAATGATGGAATTCTCGCTCTGCAGACACAGAGAAATTCCCCCTATGCCTGAGAGAGAACCCAAGGGCGCAACCAAGCTCCAATTGCGGGACCAAAAGATGTAAGACATTACTGTGACATCTGCCCCTGTGTCGAGCATTCCTCTGAATGCTACTGTTCTGTCTCCACATGTCATCCAACACATGAGTGCGGGTTGATCTCGACCTATGTGCTTCACCCATGTAGTATGTATTTCAACATGCTCCCAAAGGAAGACCTTCTTCATTGAAGATTGACATGACCTCTCCAATGGCATGTGGTGGCAAGGCGAAAGCTCTCGCGACCACAATGTTTTCTGGCACGGTCAATGGTGGACGAAGCGCTCTTGCCAAAACTGTCAATTCTGTGTTCTTGTCTGCTGAGACAACTGTAGGATAAACAATGACTCCAAGGATGCTACTTCTATGTTGTCCCACTATTAAGAAATCTTGTCTTTTGTATGAATCTCCGCAGATGCCTGTTGGTATTTCTGCATGATTTTCATCCAGGAAGCATACTAATTTCGAGGCTGCCAATGCGCACTGTGCCCCTCGTAGGAGGAGGTCTGGGTCACTGTGGAATCGTCTGAGGGCTTTGCTGAGGGCGTCTGCTTGTCGCTCACTGATGACTGTCCTGTCTGCTCTTGTGTCACCACCATCACTTGTGTCTGCGCACGCTGGCAATTCCCGTGCTCCTTCTTTTGTTTCCTGGATACGATAAAGGATTTCCTTCCACGTCCGTCTGGGAATAACATTCTCTCACAGAGTGCCATCCTCTTCTGCACCGTGCACAAAGCACCTTTTCCGGTTTTTGTGTTGGCGCTGGTGCATGCGTCTGTGGACAAGTCTTCTTCATGTGTCCAAACACCCCACATTTTTAGCGTTGTCCTCCTGGGGGATTGTTCTTTTTCTGCATTGTTGCAAGAACTTTGTTCATGTTTTCATTCTGCTGGTGAAGTATTTTTTCCAGCATTTTTTCCAATGCTTTGTCTTCTGACTGTTTCTCCGACTGTCCCTTTATCTGCTCTTCCCATTCTTCTCTCAGCTCGTCCCTCACAATGGACGCAATATGCTGAGGTGTTCCCACCTTGTCGCATTCCTCCACCAGCTCTGCCAAGGATGGCTGTCCTGGCATTGCACTGATGACCTGTTGGCAATCCGGATTGGCACTGCCGAAAGCCAGACTCTCCAAGAGAGGCTTCTTCGCTTCTTCGATTGTCACCTGTCGATCCACGGCTTGCATAAATTGATCGATGAACGACGTGTATGATTCTGTGGGACCTTCTCTGATGCATGAGAATGGAATGTCCTGAATTCCCGCTGGAGCAATATGCAGGATTGCCATTCACGCTGCCTCCTTTATGTCATTCAACACTCTTCATGGAAGTCATACTGCTTGCTCCCCTGGATTGTCATCTGGAGGATCCCCTGCCAACTGTGCTTCTGTGAGATTTGTGTTTGGCCCACCTTGATATTTGTTTCTCAACTCTGTGAGGTACTTTCTCCATCTTTTTTCCTAGATGAGGTTCTGTGTGTCTGTGAGAATCATTGACACAAGGCTCCGAGTATCATATGGTGTGAGGTTGTACATGGTAAATGTCCCCTTCAAGAGTTGTTTGAAATATTGTGAACTCGGCCCATTGTTCTGGGTGGCCTTCACTAAATCTTTGATTGTCTCATGACCCATCCTTTCCCACCTTGGATTCTGTCCCTGTGCATCATACGTTACTGTCATAGTCAAATCTCCTGAACCTGGAAACTAATCCTTTTCTTTTGACAACGCTTTCCTGGTGTGCTTCCAGTCCATTGTCTTCACCGGCTGTTCAGATTCCCCGTCTGGAAACTCCATCTGTATCTGCATGAACAGTGGAGTCATGGAGGTCATCAGTGATTCTTTGTATCACATTCTTTGCCTTGAGGTTTTTGGCCTCACTCCCAAATCCGACAAAGAAACTTGAGGTTCCCGTGGGTATGTGTTTCTGGCTGTATCAAAAGAATGCAAAAAGCTCTTTGCTGCTTCTGCTGCTGACAGCATCCATGCCGGAATTCCCTCTGATGCTGTGATTCGTATGATGTCTTCTCCTTGTTGCTTCGCTTCATCTGAAGCCTCTTCATCTTCATGAAATCCCAAAGTTGAAGGATAATCTGTTTGCTGTGTTGTTATTGTTTTCTTAGATGTGGTTTTCTTTTTATACGTTGTTGGAAAAAATCGCTGCATTGTTGCAGTCTCACCACGAGACAGCGCTGTGGCTCCGCTGAACAGATCCGGCATGTCGTGCATTCCAGTCATCTCCCCACAAGGTGGCGCTGCCATCGGACTGGACAACCGTGATGACGACATGAACTCGACTGTCTCTTGTTCGGCAGACTGCCGCGTTCGCAATTTTTTTGAGACCGAGTCTGCATGGCTTTTGATTGAGCTAGCAATGGAGGTTGAATATGTGTCTTCCCTGGATGGAAGAGGCTCGACCCCAGGCACTGGGACTGAAGGCACCGAGACCGGAGAGGGGGTGGAGCCCCGGGATGTGGAACCCCGAGCACGGCCCCGCCTCACCCAAGACGTCACAGGGGATCAGACCCGCCTCCGACTGCGCTCTACTTTCCACACACGTGCACCTTCAGGAATGCCTCCTCTCTCCCCTGAACTGATGTCACTGTCTCCTTCCCATTCTGCCTCCAAAGTCTCTTCCCTATGATCTGTCCCGGACTCTCTCTCCTCCTCCTCTGACACTCTATCCACTCCTCCCACCGGTGCGCGCAGCCCGCCCGATGCCAGTGCCCCTGCCTGTGCCGCAATTCAGGCTGATCTCCTCATCCTGACTTCCGGGTTTTACGTCACATCCGCGCGTCCCCTGCATCTCCGTATGGTAGCTGGCTGGAGCTCTGTAACCAGCCCAAACTCGCTCCCCATGTCTGAGACAGCCGTGTCGGTCTGAGACCCCTCCCCAGAAGTCCCGAGAGCCTTGCCCTTCTCGCGCGTTTTTGGCACTGCGCCTGCTGAGGCAGCTGCTGCTCCCGGTGCTGCACTCGCAAAAGATCCACCAGAACCCGTGTCTCCCATGGCCTCCACGCGCGCACCCCCCTGTCAGCTTGCACCGCCGCCGTGCCACCGTGCCACCGTGCTCGCCACAAGAAAGTGCTTTCCCCCACCCCTCCTTTCCCCCTTGGACCACCCCTTCCGACTCTGCTGCTTTTCCCATGCCATCTCCCCCTGGCCCCTGCGAGCTGGAAGGGCGCGCCCCTAAGGAGCGACCCGCTTCCTCAATCTTGCTGGGAGAAAACCTCAACTCATCTGGGACTGGGGATGGTGTCATCTGTGCCTGAGTTGGAGCCTGAAGCCCCTGCATTCACTGGGGTTTCAGGGCATTTTAGAGATCTCTTGGGTTTTCAGGGTGGTGGGATTGGAGGCAATGACATTGCTCCCTGCTCCCTTTCCTTGAGAGCTTTTTCCCCCGGGCCAATTGGGATCAGAGCCAGTCTTCATTTCGAGCCTTGCTCTCCTCCCTCCGCCCCTGTGGGATCTGCAACAAGTTGTTGCCTCACCAATCTTTTTGACTGCACTGAGGTAGCTTCTAACATAATTCTTGCAGGAGACAGCAATTTCAACGCCATCTCATCCTTTTTTGTAGCTAAGAGATAAAGATGTCTATTAATTTCTTGCCAAAACCCCACTTCAAACAACAGATGCATCTCTGAAAACAGGTAATTAAGTCTCACCCACAATGAAAGATCTTTGAGCTCTTTCTTTGGGATCCCTACCGTATGTGTGTCTGCCACACGTCTTGTAAGGCGGACAAAATCTCTAGCTGTTCCTGGGGGAGTGTGCCCCCCATGTTCTTAATTTTGACCTTCTCACCGATTTGTGTCGTCAGAGCAGTCTGAAGGCTCCCAATCTCCGTCCAGCAGGTCACAGGAGATGGATCCAGAGGTGCCTTTCTGATTCCGATGTGGGCTGTTCTGCTACGAACCTTCTTCGGCAGAAGCTGAGTGTGATGTTCTCGGGTGGCTGCTGCTTCTTCAGACTCTTCTGGCTGCTTTCTGGCTGCTTTCCCAAAGAGTTATCAGTGCTCTCCTGGGAACACATCCAAATTGGAAGCTGCCTGCTTGGCTCTTCAGGGCTTCAGGGTTGCCCCCCTTGGTGGGAGAGCCCAGCCAGGGAACACCAAATGACCGCTCCGACTGTTCGTCTCTGCACGGTCACACATAGGATGGCCTTGCTACAAGCCCGCGCTTCAAAGGACAAGCCTGGACTCTTCAGAATTGCAGTCTTTGATATTGTTTATTATTTCTTATCTACAAAATTTTCTTCCAGCCTGACAGAGGTCTGACCAGCAAGGCAGCCAGGGGCACTCTGACCTCCCACTGGGCGGTCGTCTATTTTTATACTAAAACTACATGCATCATATTTACCTTTATTTCCCAATACCTTTCACCCATATTAGCAAGTGCACTTTCACCAAGAACCAATCCCAAAGTGCCAACATCACCACAGAAAATGGATGACAAGAAGAAGAAAGAAGAAGGACAAGACATGCCCTGATTCCTCCATCTTGTCTCCATAACCCCCCCGTACCAAAATCCTAAAATCTATATTTCCACTCTGTAAATACTTAATTCTTACACCATTCATCCCCAAGTGATTCTCTTGTCCTCAAACAGGTGGCATATCCCTTGCAGGGTCAAAATCCAACCACCAGCTACTTCTGGCAACATTGCAGGATTTCCAAGCCCTCCCCCCCAAGGGTTTTCTCGATAACTCTGGACATCTGGAGTGATGTGCTGAGTTCCCACATTCACACATCTAAAATAGAATGCTGATTGGATAATCTAATTTTTTATGCATCTTGCTGTAGGTGTCTGGCCCACCCATGGCTCACTTTCCCAAATTTGCTAACAAACTTGCTGAGTCCTGATTACTCTTCTTTTTGTATCTTTTTCAAGGATATACTGACCCCATTTCTGAACATGTCCATAATTCATTCTTTGTGAACATGTTCATTGTCCATTATTACAAGCAAACTGGATTGTGCATCGGCTGAATATGGACATTATCTTGCCAAAACTCCTCAACCTGCAAAATATTGTCGACACTTAAGATACCCTTGCAAGGCTGAATTGCTTGTGCTCCTTGCAGCGCAGGCACTCCAGCTGGAGCTCATCTTCCTTGCCCCGATCTCTTTCCACGCGTCGCTTCAGGCGCGCAGCCCCTGGCCCCTCCAAACACGAGCTGCCCGCTGCCTCTGCACGTGCCTGAGCTCCCGCCTGCGCTCAGGGCAGCAAAACCAGGCTGTTCCCAGCCAGGGAGCGGAGCCCTGTTGTTGAAGATAGGAGAGTCTGCTGGGCTCAGCAGAGAACAGCAGCATGTCAGGTACCTGGCTGAAGGCCTCAGACACATCATCATCTCAGGTGAGACTAACATGACAGGAAGTGCTTTGAGATTTATCAGCGCCACCATTAATTATCCTGAACCAAGTCCTGGAGCATGATGAGTCCCAAGAGCAATGGCAATGATTGTTTCCACCTCTCTCTCTTCCCATGGCTCACATAGGCTCTCTCATTAACAGTTGTATATTTTCATTTTCAAGGTGAAATGCATTAACATACCACTGTGTTCTAAAAATTCAAGTCTTGAACTGAAGTGGGTCCAAAAATACAGGTCTTGAACTGAAGGGGAGTGGCTTCTCTGTTTCTGGGCTTTTAGGCCAATGAGTGAAGCTTCAGTGCACTTTACTGTAAGCTGATACCTGACCCAGGAGATTTAAATGAATGATTCATGGCAGGTCAGATTTGGGGCACTGAACTCTGTGTAATCTGTTGGATAGAAAAATGAACACAAATATGTGGAAACACCATCAATAACTTGCAGAAATACCTATTTTGCCTTTAATGAAAGTATATACAATAGGTTTAATTTGCTTTTCACTTGAGCCAAATTCATTTGTGCCAAGGGCATGGAGAATTGTTTTCCTTTAAGTCTTGTTTCTGAAAAAGCACATTCTTTTTTTTCCCAAAATAATTTTTTCACCCCTAACAAGCCAGTAATTTTAGAAAAAGCCTATAGCTTTTCAGTTTGACATGGTTTAATTTATAACAAATGGTAAACAGAGTATAGAAAATGGAAACACTAATAGAGACAGGCAGAGACAAACCAATTTTTTTGACATTAGTCAAATCTGTGTGGCAAAAAATGAATCACAGATATTTGCATTTGTCCCTGTGTGAAGCACATTTATGTGTGAAGCATTCCATTAGAAGTTATGCACCTAAAATACATAAATGTTAGCTTAGTCAATTGCAGCCTAAATTCTAGTCAGTGACTAAGTATTCAGTACCTATTCATAGATGCTTCCAATTCACATATTTCAGGAAGTATATTATGCTCCCATTTGATTAAATGTCCAATGACAGAACGATCCCGATAAGTACAATTTAAAACCAAGAAACACTCAGAAATCCCCCAAGTGTAGCTCAACAATCTTTTTGAATCAAAATGCTTAAGTCAACATGTAGGAGGAAAGCTTCATCTAGTTTAAATTTACGCTGAGGAGCTGGCCCTAAATTTTACTTGTATGTTTTAGTGCTTTTCTTCACCACAGCGTTTCTTGTAGCATCCCGTCTCTTTCCAATTACTCTGTATTACTCTGTATCAAATGATTTGCTAACCAAAGCTAGCCATGAGGGAAGTTGTGTCCCCATATTCCCTCAAGCAAGAAGCTTGCTGGATGAGGATCACTCATATTCATCCTAAATTCTTTTAACATTTCCATGTGTATTTAACATTAGCTTTCTCTGCTTGAGCTTGCTTTGACAAGCATATAATACGTGTGGGAATTATGTGAATACAATAATTGAGGCCACTGAAAAGCTTGGGGAAAAAAGTCGCACTACCAAAATTATTTCAGAAACAGAGCCACTGATCCTGAATACAAATAAACTGTAACAGATCTCTCGGCCATTGTATGCAGAAGTGTACATATAAATATTTAGCTATTCAGTTGCAAAGTATTAAGAATAAAGATCCTGAGTTACAGTTGGTCATGAGATAAAATCATAAAGTGGATCCTTAGTAATTTCCAATGCTTGGCCTTAGGAAGAACTTCCAGTGTCATCTCATGATGATACTGGGGCCCCAGAGGGTTTTAAAGATGTGAGGTAGACAAATGTAACTGTAACATGTCCAAACAGGTAATGATGACGCCTCTGCTGGGACATTATTCAGAATCTTTTTGCACCACAAAAATGCATCCAAGCTCTGCATTCTGTATATTCATTGGTAATCTCTAATATGGGTTTTGTTCTTCCTTTTGCCCTTGCTTCTTCTGCATTTACCTTCACCAAGAGAGTTTTGTGACATCAAGTTGCTAACAGGCAGTGGGCTAGATGTAAACTGTACTGTCATTCATATTTCTCTTTCCCCTTAAATTTTACCTGGCAACATTTCCACTGTTGAAAATAAACCATTTATGGCAAACAGAAATGTAGTTAATTTGGAGAACATAACAGAGTCATTGTTATCGCAATTCTTCAAGTAAATTTACTAGTTTAAGCATGCTAAATCTGATAGTGACTCAACACATGGTTAAGTTGGGTCTATGTAAGTGCTATGATAGCTGTTTTCTAACAGCTATCTGTTCTATTAAGGCCATTAAGAATAAATAAAACCAAAGGAAGTAGGCAAGCAAAAACTACTAGGGGAAAGCAAGATGAGGACAGAAAGAACTTGTTAATTGCATACTGAAAACTGAAGAAAAATGCTTCTTGAATGGAAACAGTGACTATTAAGTAGAAAACAAAGAAGCAAAGATAAAGGAAAATTACTTCAGTGAGGTACAAAAAGAATCAAGCTTCAAAACGGACAAAATGCAGAGCAGAATCAAAATCAAACCATACTTTTGTAATTACTGACAGTTTTTATTTTATTTAATCCAACCAATTATCTAAAATGTGAATTAAGCACACTTGACGTCTGTGAATTGTCTTCTATAACACTTTTATGTGTATCATTCTTAAAAGTCAAGTGTGCACTGATTGCACTTCAATGTTACATTTCTAGAATGCTGGAGAGAAGAAAAAAGCCCCACATATTTAAACCATGTATTCAGCATGAAATTACCTGGAGTTTGGGTCTATCTGCTCAGCTCTCCTTTCAGCTGGCATTGCCCTGCTCATAGCTGGATGCACCAGGCTGGAGCTCAGGGCAGCCACGTGTGACACAGGCCAGCCAAGGCTGCTGAGCTGCCGAGCCCAAGGTCATCTCCTCTGCTGGTGGCAGTCAATGTGAAAAAAGCTGGAAGGAAGATCTGGCCCAAATTTTCCCTTAGGAGCTGCTTTTAAGCTACACTGCACCAGCAGCCTGTCTGTAATCCTTACCCAGGGTTGCCACCGCACCTGGCTACTCGCTGGAGAGGCCACAGCTGCCACCTGCCAGAGCCACGCTTGGCTCCTCGCTCCCTGTCCCTTGCAGAGTGGCTACCTTTGCTGCACCCTGTCAGCAACGGGTGTTTTGTGAGGTTAACAGCAGACCTGCACACACACAACTTTGGGAGCCCAGCATCTGCATAAGAGCACTGTGTGTCATGCTGATGGTCTGCAAAGTTTCCAGAGTGACCTTGGTCCATAGGTCCTGACAGCCATTAACCCTGGGCTTATCCTCTTCTCTTCTGACCTTGCAGGCACAATCAATCACCCTGGTTACTGCCACAAGAGCAAAAGCCAGAGTTATACTCATAAATTACTCTCCCTTTTTGGCCAGGTCACAAACTGGAGGTTTTGTGAGATGAACACTCCTTCTGACAACCCATTGTTTTGATGCCAGTATTAAAATATCATCAGATCAAGGCATGAACACCCATCAAGGTGTTCCATCCAGCCTGCTGCTTCAAGTGCTTGGGCTTGAGCGAAAGCCACTTTTCCTTTGCTGTGAGGGGAATGGGGCACATAACCATTGGACTTCTGAGCTGGTGCAACATTTCTGAATGCACAGCCAGCATGTCATAGGGTGTAAGCAGAGTGTAGAAAAAAGTGCTTGTTATATGATGTCAATAAAAAGCTGACAAAATGCCAAAGTAGTTGAGAACAGAAATCTGAGGAATAAACTGGGAGATATTGGAGCATCTCTATTGTTATATCAGCAAGATTTCCTCCACCTTCAGAATTTTAGTACAGGGGACCTGGGAAGAAGTGCCCATTTCCCTAAAGCCCATGTTTCAGTTGTTGTTGGGAAGCTATTAATGCAAATAGGGCTGTGCTTTCATTCCAGCTGGTTTTGCCTCTGAAGGCACTGCAGGTGGCAATGCCTTGTGTCCTTTGATGAGGGAGCAGACAGTGGCAGGTGTCCTGTGGCTCCCACTCGTAGGAAGAGCACAAAAACAAGGATCAGCCTGCGCCTGTTTGTGCAAAGCGTTTGACAGTGGCTGCCAGCAGACACATTTTGATCAGAGACAAGGAGGGAGCACTTCCTAAGGCATTTTTTTCCTTGGGAATCTGTGAAGGAAACTGTCAAACAGGGATGGATTTCCAACAAAGCCACTTCTGCTTCTTTTCTCCCTCCCCCATAGCTGATATTGCTACAGGGAAGCCCAGGGGTGGGAATGGAGTGTGCATGTAATCAGTTCTGTAGATAATGATAGACGGATGGTATTAGGAAATTAAACTAATATTTCTAGCAAGGCAAATGACAACAGGAATTCAGCATTTGGGTTTGAAAGATTGATGTAAACTTCAATAAGATAACAGCCAGGATTTTTCATAGTGACTTTGCCCCCTTCAAGTTTTGAGGGCAAGATTCCAAAGATATTAAGGCATTTGTTGGGTTTAAAAAAAAAAGAAAATTAAAATCAAACTCCTAAAGAATACCTCCACAAACACATGATAAAAATAACATCCCAGGGCTGCTGCGACTTTTCCGATAAGTTTCACTTGGATGACCTGTGGATATGTGGATGTTTAGCCTTATAAGGCTATGCCACATTTTTCTTTCAAGTGACTTTACTTTCTCTTCTATTTCTGGGATAAAATATTCCATCATTTTTACTATTTTGGTTTAATTTAGATCAGAAACATCATTCTGGCACCTAATTCTAATTTCAAAATGTCAGTGATTTTTTCAGGCAGATGGGAGATTTTTTTCATAGAGTGACCACCCTTTCTTGGGTGAAATTGTTAACAATATCATCTCTAACAATTAGGGAATTTATTTTTATGTCTCTCTGACAGGAAAATCAAAGTTCGGTTACTAAGATGGATGTCAAGTTCAAGTGATTATGTTGAGGATTTAATTCACACAAATCTGGTCACTTTCTCTAGGTCACTTTTTGAACACTGTGTGCAAGTCTTGGTTTCAGTGTTACTCACATTTTCTGAATTCTTACAGTTTTGTTCCTGTGCTTGAGATGAATATGAAATCATATCCTAGGACAAGGATTTTTCAGCCAAAAACCCCTGTAAGCCTAAATATTTGACCGGAAAGGAAGAACAAATTTACCCCCTCAAGAAGAACATTTCTTCACCAATAATTCTATATTGGGAAAGGTAGAATTCTTCTTTGTTTCTAGTATTCATCAAATTATTTCTGCTGAAGCAAAAATGACAGCTTTGGAAAACTTATAATAAAAGTCTGCTTCTGTGTGAATCTTTCCCTCCCTGAAATAAAAACAATCTAATGTGTGTCAAACTTGGTGTCACAAGGAGACTAAGGGAGTGTGTATTTCTGGCTTATTTGAATATATTTCGTGCAAGATATATGCTTAAATTCCACTAATTCACTCAGTGTTGCTTGTCACAGACCATAGTGACAAGAAGTGCTCTACAGACCTTGGACTTTTGAACAGCAATGTTTTCCTGGTCCAACCTAGAACAATCTTAGCACTCTGGAAAAAAGGTAAAATAACTCACACTTGATTTTTCAAGCCTGGAGCAATGGAAAAAAAAATCATCCTGAATCAGATGATGTTCAAGAGAAGCATACTGGGGGGCACAAACCAAATAAAACAATAATGTCTAAAACCAGAATGCTTGAAGCTGTGGAAAGAGAACAGGGAGATTTGCCTTGCTACCAGATCCCAAATGTGCTGTGGGTTCCAGTAGCCCAATTTAAAACTCTTTTGGGAAGGATGAGAGAGCCACAGAGCAATTAGCAGTGCTCAGACCTGCTGGAGAGCACATGAGATCCTATCTGAAAACCACATGCAAGTTCGATTTTTATAAATTTACCCTGGAAAAGGAGTGTTTAGTGAGAACAGGTAGGAGTTTAATTCTAGCATCCCCTTTCCTATTCCCTCTGCTCTAACAGAGGTTGGTTACTTTTTCTCCTGCAAACACAGTAAGGAGTCTTTTATTTCCCCCCTCTCCTGGGGGGTGAGATATAAACCCCCTTACAGCACTTAGTAGACTGATAATGCAGAAGCTGTATAAAAGAATCAGGTGATGTGACACATTAAAAACAGGAGTCAAAGAAATACAGATAGTATTTTTCAATAGTACCAGTTCAGGATAAATTTCATTTTCACATGAGTTCCTCCCATTCAGAGCTGAAACTGAGAAAACAATCTGCCCGTAGAGAGGTCCCAGTTGTGTCAAGGTTCAGTGACAGCTAGAAGTCATGACTGGCCATGGCTCCACAGATGTGTCTCTGAGGTTTGCAGGATAGCAATGAGATCAAAAAATTATAGAAAGGGTCTGCCAGAAACTGCTGCAGCCTGCAAATACCTCAGGCATTTGTTGGGGACAAAGCAGCTCCTGTCACCCATGGCTAGTGTGACTTTGCTGCAGCACTTTTTGGTTGCATCTTTTCTCATGGCTGTCACCTGTGTGGTGAAGGTTTTTTTATTTATGCATTCATTTGTGTTAAAACAGCAATAGTAGTGCAAAAATTTTCACTAGTAATGCCAATGGAAATAACATAAACTTCCCAAAAGAAAACATTAAACAAGAGCAGTGTTACCAGCCAATTCACTAACCTTTTTTAACAGTGGAAAAATGAAAGGTTTGTTGTGAAAAGTATTGATATTTTCTACACTGTTGAAAATATCAATACTGCCTTCTGGGGTTGGAACTCTCCAAGAAACAAATATTGATTTCCCTCTTTTCTGATGTACAAATGGCAGACAATGGCTGAATGAACTCTAAGTCTTTTAATTGTTTTGAGGCCAACAGATTCTGCTAGTATTGAATTTTTATTGTTTCATTGTTCTCCTGTTTTCTGCTGCCACCCCCCTACCCATCTTTGAAACCTTTGAGGGGAGATACTTTGCTTTTTTTCCTTTTTTTGTGTTAGAAAGACAAGTAAAGGAGTAGTTGAAATTAATGCAAAAAATTAATTAATTAAAAAAAATGCAGTATTCCCTATACTACTGTTCACTGTCAGGTCTGATTCATCTAATTTTAGTATTACCTTCAGGAACATTGTAGCAATTTATTTGAAACACAAGGTACTAGTGATAATATAGCATTCTTAGTTTTTAAAAACAACACAGGTTCCAGAAAATCATGCTATAAAATAAATGTCTGCTGCATAATAGTGAACTGTGGACATTCCACCTCAGTATAAATGCTACAAACAGAAATCCTGCTTCAGAATCTGTAATTTCACCAACTTTACAACAAATATGAATGGCAAAATTGAAAGACAAGACAGAGGAATACATAGACACATGTGTTTCTAATGATCCAAATGCTAAGCAGAATTTGGAGCAAAACGAAAAGGATTAGGGCAGAGTAATTTTTTTTTCTTTAATTTTGTTTTATGGAATAAGCACTAATCTTCAATACCAGGTATATGTCATGTAAAGCTTAAAAAGTAGTTATTCGTTGTCCTAAAGGTCACCCAGACACAGTAAATAAATTTCATTTTTTTTGGCAAAAGATCCAGGCTTATTACGTACTCTATTAAACATGACAGCAAGGGACTGTCCCTCCAATCCCTTTCAAGCAAATGTGATTTTTCCCTCTGAGGAAGAAGGAGAGAGAGGAGGCAGCTGAATCTGATCCTGCTCTACTTGTGCTCATCCAGAGACAGCAGCTGGAGGCACTGCAGAAGTGTCCCCATGAGTGAGAAAGGGGTCAGAGTGTGCCAGTGTCTGGATCTGGCTATGCCACGCTCACCAGGCTGGTGGCAGCACAATGACAGCAAATTGCACAAGTCCCAGGCTTGTCCCCAGGGGCTGTGCTGGCACCCACAGGCTGAAATCCCTTTCTCCCTCGAACAGAAAAAGAGAAAGTGTGACCCTGTGCTTTACTGTGATGCCAGTAGCTTATAATAGATATTAAAAATAAAATATTTTGATATTTCATTTGAATGCCATAATTACTTATTTCAAGTGGGCCCAAAGCCAGGTAGGAAGGGGTTACCAACATCAGTGTGTTCCTCCTCCCAAGGGAGAGGAGGAAACCCCCAGCAATACCATCACAAACCTCCCAGCAAGAGAGCCAGGACACTGATGGCTCCTGTGAGCCCCAGGCTGAGCCTTTGAGCTGTGGCACCTCAGGAAGCTTTGGAAGGGCTGGGACAGCACAGAGAGGCGCTGGGGCTGTTTCTGTACTGAGTTCTCCCTGCACTGCTGGGGCTCTTCAGCATCAGCTCATCCCAGGGGTGTGTGACTGGCACAAGTGCTCTGGGGCTGACACCATTGCTGTGTGTCATTGCAGGTTCTGCACATACTCATAGCCCAAATGCACAGCATTTTATCAGGCACTGCCTTTTTCTTTTTTATATTGATGAATTTAAAAGGTTTAATGATGATTTATATGATTTAGACATTTTATAATAAATATACTGAAGTAAGAGGTTGACACTAAATTTTGAATCGATACCATAATTATAGAATGTGTCCCCAAATTAAGTCAATTAATTTCTATTTTCAACTCCCATTGTTTGCACTGAAATTTGCCTTGCACTTCATTTCTTGAAAAATAAGAGACGTTTTCCAAGCCTTCTTAACATTTATCAACAATGTTTACCAATCTTTTCATTTTTAACCTAATCTGCTCTTTGAGACCAAAATATATACCCCTTCTGAACCAAAGAAAAAATTCTCCATTTTAGATCACATTACATCTAAATTCCAAGTAAAACATGTCTGAGCTTTGTTTATCTTTTTCTGACTGTACCCTCACCACCAAGAACCTGACCTATTCAGAGGTATCATGTAAATGCCATTTGGTGCACCATTATGGACAGTTTGTGGAGTTGCAGACTGGTGGGGGGAGTGTAAAATACTTACATCATTGTCAACTGCTCATGGCAATTGCAAACCCAAGCTTAACATTTCCTTGTCCCAACAATTGAGCAGCAACATTAATTCAGCTGCCACAAATCCAGAAATTGTTTAAACCAACACAAAATGTGTAATTAACAAATAGGCACCCTCATCATTGTTCTGGTGATTATGAACAGAAAATCATGTTCCAGGAACTGGAAATGTGTAGGATGTGCAATGGAGAACATTGGATGTTCAGATGGCAGAGGCACTAGGAACAGGCAAAAAGTGCTGGTTTCAGTCTTACCTATCTCTATGTCACCTCAAATTTATGGACAAGAAGCACTTTGCTCCTATTTACAGCACAGCTGAGTGTGCAGCCCTTTCATACTATGAAAGAACATGGCTCTGTCAAGGAAATATGTGAACAGTTCATGAATCTGAAGAACAAATTGGCCAGATTTTCCTTTATCCCTTTCATCTCAATACTTTTGCCCTTTTGTAAGAAGCCACGCATTTTCTCTCCCCCCTCAGTGGCCGGGCTCATTTCTCTATCACCTGTCTGCTGGCACATCTCCATGGACTTGGAGCTCTTCACTGCTGGAACCTTGCTCTGGCTGGGTTTGGGGCCCAGCCTGGCTATTTGTGACTTGCAAGCAGCACATGTTTCTCCTGGCATTTTCTGGGAAGAGCTGAGTGCAGCACTGGGAACGTTCTCCAAAGGAACCTCAGCCTCTGCCACGTGCTGCTTCCACGGAGCAAATCCAAGGTGCCGTGTGACCGTTGGCTTTTCATCAAAGCACTGGGAAGGCAGCACACAGTGTCCTGAAACTGAAAGGGGATGAGGGCTGACCCCTTGTTCCACCCTCCAGAGACCTGCAGGCACAGGGACAGGTGGCTGCACCTCAAACCACGTCCGTCAGCAGTGCCCCGAGCCACAGCATTTACCCCAGCTCCCCTTCCATGGGCACTGCCCAGCAAAAGCCAGGATCAGCTCCTCTCAGGCTTTGCTCTGGGCTTGCTGGCCTGGAGGGCTGACCCCACACGGGTAAATGGGATTTAACCAGTGAGACACCAGTTCCAGGGTACCTCGGGGGCTGCATTTATACACCCTGACATGTCAGTGCTGCCCAGTGACTCTGTGCTCACCTCACCCCCACGGAGATGTGTCCGTGTGCCAGGAACACACCTGGAAAAGTGGGCAGAGTGTGGATCCATGCCATGTGAATGTCAACTGCTCTAATTAATGGTAGGCATGGAAAGATGGACTCCGTGATCTTGGCGGCCTTTTCCAACCTTGATCATCCTACGATTCTGTGATTGTTCAGGCACCCATTTTGGTCATGTTGCAGAGAACATAAACAAAAACCAGAGGATAAATGGGTAATTATGTTGTGTAGTCATTAATATCAGTTCAGCCTGATATTTCATGCTCTATGCCTGGTAGCAAGTTGAGGCATTTTACTATATCTTGCAACATTCTGTTTTAAGCTCATAGCATCTACAATATTTTCCAAAATTGGCCCAGTGCAATCTTATTATTATCACACAATCATCCAAGTTAAGGAATACATTTTTGAAAAGTAGGTCATTACAAAGCCCTTTATTGTACTCTGGTGTTGTCAAGGATACCAGTATTTATGGCAAATGCCTTCCATAAGCAAGCCCTGACTGCTCTAACAGGAAATAATCACAGAGACCAAGTTGTATTTCTGTAATTTGCTCCCATGATAAACAGAATGTCAGTTCAAGCCACAGAAGGTTTTGTAACCATACCTACTATTCAAGATTGCAGCTGATTTTGAGATCCATCTTGCTTTCAGTGCACTCTGAGTTCTACCTAGAAGCTGAAGGAAAACAAAAACTGGTGTGTGAGAACAGCACATTGATTGCTGGCAAACATTAAGGTTTCAATTCCTTATTAGAAAGGTGGTACTGGTGACCAATATTCTGCTTCATGTGTCCTCACAACTTATCTGGTGGAAGTCTGACTGTCCAAGGGAAGTTTCTTTACTTGTCAGCCAAATATCCTAATGTCCAACAGCTATCAGCAAACCTTAATCCGACTATTAAATAAAGGGAATTCCTCAATGCTTTTTTTGGGGAATTGGCTGTAATTCTGACTGCAGCTGTGTCAATTCTCAGAATCCAGTGCAGCATGACCATAACAGGCACCAAAATCCTATGGAAGAGCATCTAAGTCACAAAGCAGCACCTGGAGCCAGAGGGGAATTGCCCTGGAAGCTCAGAATGACTCCCCATAGGTCAGAGGAGTCAAAGCTGCAAGGTGGCACTGCTGAAAGGTGCCAGCAGCCAGCAGTGACCAGCGGCTGGGACACAAGGGGAGGCTCTGTGTGCTTTCCCTGCAGCCAGGTGCTCGCTGCCTTCTGTGCCCTGCACTGGATCCGCATTGGTGTGAGCCCAGCTGGGCATCGAGGGAACTGAAAGCAGCCAGGGAAACAGAGCAGTGAGCATGGCCCTCTGCTGCAAGGACACAGCCACAGAACAGCCCAGGGCAGGAGGCACCTCAGAAGGTAAAACTTTCTGTGGGAAGGGGAGGGAGCCTTGCTGACATTCCCTGGAGCCCTGTCCAGCTGCAGCTTGGGATCCTCCAGCAAGGGGGACTCTGCCACATCCTGGGGAGGTTGTTCCAGCAAAGGCTTGTTCCTACTGTAAGAATTGCTTTTTCCTGTTAACACAAAACCCCTCCCAGTGTTACCTGCCTGTTGCTCCTTGTCCTCTCCACGTGGCTCTCTGTGAGCAGAGATGCTCTGTCCTCTTTGTATCTCTGCTCTAAATGCTGGAATCATATGATGAACCTCATGTTCACCAGGGAGAAAAGACCCAACTGCTCCAGTGTTCCCTCACAGCAAAGGTCCTCCAGCCCTTTGATCATCTCTGTCCCTCCTTTGGGCCCTCTCCAGTCTGTAAGAGCAGCAGGTGATTTGCAGAAGCAAACAAACTCTACAACTTTTGTGAAAGCTGTAAAGCTGGTATGTTTCTAACAGCGCTGGACACATGTGGGAATCATTCCCCTAAAATGACATGTGTACCTCTGGGAACCCCAGATCCTTTTTATCCCCCTCTCAAATACATATGTGTGGGAACTCAGCACATCACTCCTGATGTCCAGAGTTGCCGAGACAACCCCTGGGGGGGCTCAGAAGTCCTGGAACATTGCCAAAAGTGCTTGGTGGCTAGACTTTGATCCTGCACGGGACGCAACACCTGTATGAGGATGGGAGGATCACACGGGGATAAGTGGTGAAGGGATAGATTAATTATAGAGTGAAAACACAGGTTCTAGAATCTCGGTACAGGGGGGTTCTAGGAGACAAGATGGAGGAATTCGGGCGTGTCCTGTCCTTCTTCTTGTCATCCATCTTCGATGGTGATGGTGGCACTTTGAGATTGGTTCTTACTGAATGTGCACTTGTCAATAAGGGTGAAAGGTATTGGGAGGAAAAGGTAAATATCCTACACGTAGTTTTTGGTATAAAAATAAGCGTCCGCCCCAAGGGAGGTCAGTGTGCTCATGGCTGGCTTGCTGTGCGGACCTCTGTCAGGCTGGGAGAAAATATTGTAGATAAGAATTCATAAACAACACTGAAGAACTGAAAAACCTGAAGACTCCTTTTGTCCTTTGGAGAGTGGGCTGCCCCAAGGCCATCCAGAGCCTTACCAGGCCATTTCAACAGCCGAGAAAGGGACACATATGCATGCAATTTCACAATAGGTTCATACATACTCATTCTACTGTTTTCATGTGGCATTTGACACTAATTCTTCTTTATCAGAAAGAACTCCTGGGTCAGGCTGCCCTCTCCCGTAACAGTCTCTCTGTCTGCCCCCCTTATCTCTGTCCTTTGGCTGCAGCAGTTCCTCTGAGCTTAGGTTTTTTACGAGAACAGGCAGTCAGACTAAACAGCTACGTTTTCAAGCTACTGACTTAACTCAAAGATGTACATTCACCTAAATCAAAATGGATTTCTACTCTGGAAAATTTTCATTCTGTCTCATTTCTCCCCCCTTTCCTAAAAATAAGTAAATTCTTTTACTCAATGTGAATCCCTACTACAATAAGTGTCTCTTAATGCTTTACCATGTACACTTGATAAGGAGGTTAACACAGTTACTTGCTGTAGAATTCTCCAATTCCAAATTAGCAATATAAAGGATAACCGTAAACTTACTCCAACTAATATTAATGAAACTACAATGGGATGACACAACTAATTAAAGATCCCATTTGCAGTTGGTGACCACCCAAAGATTACATCCTACCAGTGATGATCTGCATTTTGTTTTATTCTTTGCAGAATTCTGGTTATTTATTTTTTATCATGTTGGACAGTAATTAGGGTTTTCTCTCCACTTTCTTGAATTTTCTTCAAGATCTCCAGTAGGTCTTTGTGTTAAAGTAATTGTTTTGCCAATGTGAGGTTCATTCCAATAGGTGATAGTCTGTGATGCATGGTGTGATTGGTTTTAATTAACTGGTGGAATGTCACTGGGGCCAAGTACAAAAAATCACACCGAATATTCCTAACAAAATTACAAATACAAAAATTAGAATGATTTCTACTAAAGAAAATAACATTGTTATTATGGATTTTTACAATAGCACAAGCAGTTCTCAAGCACATCCAACCTTTACCAGTATATAAGAGCACAGTTTTCTGATCAGTGACTGGATGAATTTTGAAATGGCAAATACTCTGTTCAGTGTCTAAACACACACCTTGGGCATTAATAGTATTGCTTTCACAAATGAATCCTAGTTGTTCTCTAGTAATACAGGATTCTAAATTTACTGTTTGCCATTTTTCATTTGCCTTTCACGCCCACACCCTATGTTCTGAAGAGTAGAGTGTTGGGGTCTGAATAATGAAGGGAGCTTGGGAAAATGGGAATATCCTCTGCAGTTAGGCAGGAGCTTCTACCCAAAATTCTCCAGTTCTGTTATCCAAATTGTTGCCAGAAAGTTCCATGTTCTCTGTATTGGACAATTTTTGCTCCATTAATTGTAATATTTCAAATCATCCTTTCCTGTTGGTTCCTCTGTTTAGACCCTGTCTTAACCTCTCCCCTTTTAGAAATGTATAAACATCCCTGAAGACCCTGAATCCTGCTTTTTCTAGTTCTTTCCTTGTATGGTGCATACTGTTTAGTTTGTTGTTTTATCATTACATTAAAGTTATTTTTCTGAGATACTAGATCAAGCTGTCTCTCTTGCCAAAGTCACCAGGGCCGGTTCTCGGAGAAGTCACTGGCCAGCTGTCCTGGCTGGGACTGGGGGGGCGTCACCTGGCACCTGAACAGGGACCTCTGACATTCAGGGGACCTGCTGGGAACCAGCCCTGCCTCCAGGAGTGGGTCATAGGACCTTTCCCTTCTTGACGGAGCGAAGCCTGGGACAACTTCACTAGGTAAGTAACAAGGAGGACGTTGCCTTATCATCATTCTTCTGAAGAAGGTAGGAGAAGGACAACATCTGCCCCATTTGCTATATTCCCCTTCGTTAGCATTTCTCAAAGTTGTTTTAAAAATGGAGGGAAGGATGTCTGTAGTAAAAAGAGACACCCATAAAACATTTAAGACTGGCAAACCAGGGAAAGAAATTTGAAAAAAAGGAGCCGCAAGAATTGGTCAGATGGGTCTTTACAGATGCCATGGACATCACCGAGTCTAAGTTAAATTCTACTAATTACTGGGATTCAGTTGGAAAGGACATTTAAAATTCAGTTGCTAATCAGAACCACTCCGCACAAAAGCTAATTCCCATCTTTCAAGAAATTTCCCATCTTTCAAGAAATATATGATGTTGTCCAATGGGAAGAGAAAGAAAGAAATATGAGAGTGAAATTACTTGGAGAAGAGAAAAGGCTGGATAACTCTGACAAACCCAGATATGCCAACCCTACTTTTTTCTTCAAACTTTGTCCATCAGCCAACCCAGAGGACAGACACGGGGCCAAGATGGCAGATGCCTGTGCCCGTAGCTGGACCTGGGAGAAATGTGGCTTAGCCGGTGACCCTGCTGCCCTGTGTCCGTTGTCACCAGACCCTCCACCTGAGACCCATGGTAGCGGTGTGCAGGCTACCTTGGACTTCTCCCACTCCATCCCACCAGTTCCCTTGTGTTCTCCTCACCCCGTCACCCTGACTAACCCTGAGCAATCCAACCCCATTAAAGACACTAATGGCTGTGTCATCACTGAATGCCATCCTAAGACTGTCGGCCATTTTGAAGCTCCTTCTAACGACTTCAGTCATGCCCTGGCTTGTTGGGAAACCCCACCCCAAGCCCTGCCCATCCCAAACCCAGGCACACCCAACACCCTAAGCGAATTCCTCCTCCTGCTAACACTGGAAGTTTGTCTAATAGTCACCTCCCTCTTCTGGAAGCCATAATTAGACCTGCAGGAATCCCAGGAGGCCCCACCCCCAAGATGGCGGCATCCAGGACATCAAAGTCCAACTTGAAGTTTGGTGAGGGGAGGTATCAGAGATGAAGGAAAGTGTTTATGGCTAAGGACTACTCTTCCCTTAGCTGATTTATTCTCCTCCTCTTCATCTGAGGAAGATGTCCACTGGTTGGAGTCTAGAAAAGGTGCCTGGGAAAGGATAAAGAAAGAAGCAATAAAGAAGGTGACTGGGAAATAGTAAACAAATCAGATGTCATGCCAGTGCGATATAACAGGAAGGGCAATCCCACTTAGGAAGCTTTGGCATTCAGTGAGATTAAAGAATTAAGTAAGGCCGCTCGAGAGTGTGGAAGAAGTTCACCATATTTTTCTAATCTCCATGCTACAACCTTTTCTGCTCATCTTTTAACACCCCATGATTTATGCTATGTTATGACATCATTATTATCCCCCACTGAACATTCCTTGTGGGAAGTGGGGTGGAAGCAATTATTACATAAGTTGTTGCAAGATGATGCTGCTAATCAGTTGTGGACCAATTGAACTATAGATGAAATAGTGGGGCAAGGGAACTTCACTGACCCTGACGTGCAAGCTGTGGCTCTTCCAAGGAGTGTTCTAAATAGCATTAAAGATGCAGCAAAAAAGGCTCTCATGCACATACCTGAAGCTAACAAACCCCAACTGGACTTTGCAGATATTAAGCAAGGCCCTGCGGAACCTTATATGACCTTTTTGGATATACTTAAATTGACCCTTAATAAGCAAGTCACAGAAGACCAAGTAAGAGAAAAGTTGCTAAAGCAATTAGCAATAAGTCATACTAATGTAGAATGCAAAAAGGTCTTGAGTGCCCTACCTTTAGAACTGGAACCTACCATCCCTCAGATGGTGGAAGGTTGTAATAAATTGGCTACTCCTGAGCACACTGCAACCATTCAGGCACAGATGCTGGTCAATGCCTTGAATGATTTCCAAAAAAACTCTCAAAAGCAGCAAAGCCAAAAGACAGGACAATGTTATAACTGCAGGCAAAGGGGGCATTGGACAAAGAACTGTAACAAAACTAAGAGGGGGACTTACCAAAACCAGTGTAATTGTGGAAAAAACAAATAGAACACTAATCAGTTCCATCAAGTGCAGGCTCACCACTGTTGTCAGTCAGGAAACTTCCAGCCAAGGCTGGGACAGAGGCATGTGAGGACATAAGAACGCCTCTCATCTGGCACACTGACCACTGGAGACTGAGTATTCCACAGCTGTGGCACCTCACTGGAAACCTTCCCACCTTGGTACCACCAGGTACCGACTGGAATTGTCAACTGCCCAGTCAGTGATAAACACAGATATAATACATCACGCCATTTCTATGGGTTGTTATGGGCCAGAAGCTAGACTGTGAGATCTTTTAATAATGGGACTAGATAGTTGTAATGCGGAAGGTTTATACATGTTTATCTATGGTTCTCACTGCCACTTCTGCTCAAGAAAACACTGTTCTAGTGTGGTGTGCTGACCCCCCTTGCTTCTTTCCAGAGGGATGGGCTTTTGCTCAAGCCTTTTTGTTACCTGAAGTGGGTGCAAATTTACCTTCAGAGCCCTGTGTTACCTGGACTAAGCAAATTGGTTCAGGGAAAATAAAAGTTACTTGCACTCTCACTTGTTTAAACAAAACCATTACTCTTACTGGACTTGTAGATACCAGTGCAGATGTTACGGTAATTTCCTAGGACTACTGGCCCCCAAAATGGACTCTTGTTCCGTCTTTGGACACCCTACTGGGAATCAGGGGACACAGAAATACTATGCGGAGTCTGCACCCCGTTTCCTTTAAAGAACCTGAAGATCATGTGGCAACTGAAAACCATTTGTCATCAACAAAAGCCAAATTCTTATTTGGGGGAGAGACATTTTATCCCAATGGGGTTTAAAATTAGAAACAAATTTTTAGCAAGGGCCACTGATAAGCGTGGTGCAGTTAAATTGACCTGGACATCAGACAAGCCTGTCTGGGTAGATCAGTGGCCCCTTCCAATTGATAAATTGACCATGCTAGAAACCTTAGTAAACGAACAGTTACTTAAAGGATGTACTGTCCCCACAAACAGCCCACAGAATACCCTCATATTTGTTATTTAGAAACCTCGCAGTGATAAATGGAGACTACTCCAAGATCTAAGGAAAATAAATGAAGTAATTGAGGAGACAGGACCATTACAGCCTGGCTTACCATCACCAAATATGATTCTTAAGCATTGGGCACTAATAGTCATTGATTTGAAAGACTGTTTTTTCAGCATCGCTTTACATCCAGAGGATGTGCCAGGATTTGCTTTTTCAGTGCCCTCAATTAACAGACAATCGCCATTGAAGAGATTTCATTGGACCGTATTACCACAAGGCATGCATAACTCACCAACCATTTGTCAGTGGTATGTGTCTAAAATCCTTTCATCTATTCGAGAGAAATTTCCTCAGTCCATGATATTTCATTACATGGACGACATACTAGTTGCTGCACAGGATGATGTTGCCCTAAAAACTGTTACCACAGAAGTAATTGCTAAAATACATGAGGCTGGATTACAAATAGCTGAAGATAAAATACAGCAACTTCCTGCTTGGCAGTAATTAGGCTACAGAATTACAGTGTACAGTTGTGCTGCAAATCATGCATCTACAAGACAGCCCTGTGACGCTACGTGATCTCCAGAGACTCACTGGATCTATTAACTGGACTCGAACTCTCCTAGGGATTACCAATCAAGATTAAGCCCCTTTGTTCCAGTTATTGCAGGGAGGCACAGATTTAAACTCCGAGAGAACTAACAGGAGAAGCAAAAACTGCTTTGGCCAAAGTGTCTGCAGCTGCACAAAGCCACCAAGCCCATCAATACCATCCAGAACTACCCTTTCTATTTGCAATCTTAGGGGAAAGTCCACATCTGTATGGTCTAATTTTTCAATGGAATAAGTTTGTTTGACGCCTTATTGATTTTAGACTGGGTTTTTTTGCTTTACCAAATGTCTAAGACCATTGCTACAATCCCTGAAATCCTAACACAGCTAATAATGAAAGCTAGATCTTGGATTTTATGACTAGGAAAGTACTTTACTGTTATGTTTATACCTGTTACTTTTTTGTACTCAAAATGGCTCATTCAACAGTCTGATATTTTTCAATTTACATTGACAGGTTTTTCAGGACAAATCTCAGTTCACTTTTCAAAACATAAGTTGTTACAACATTCTTTTAATCTAATTTATAAACCTTTGAGAAACCATACCCCTCTTAACGCTCTCATCATTTTTACAGATGGTTCCAGGAAATCAGGCAAATCAGTAATTGCATGGAAAAATCCCCTCAATGGCAATTGGAAGTTGGATATAGAAATCATAGAAGGATTGCCACAAATTATGAAACTCACTGCAGCTGTTCATGCTTTTTCTAAGTTCCTCCTTCCTTTTAATTTAGTCACTGACTCCTTTAATGTTGCACGTGTGGTGGAAAGAGCAGGAGGTTCCCTCCTCAAGTTTGGTTCTAATGAAAGGTTATGTAAGTTACTTAAAACATTAATCTTCTTCCTTTCCCTAAGAAAACAGCCTTATTTTGTTACACACATCTGCTCTCGTACCACCTTACCTGGGTTCATGACTGAAGGTCATGCCCATGCTGACCACCTCACGATGCCCATTCAAACCACCCTCGCAAACTTTTTCGAGCAAGCTCATTTGAGCCATTCATTTTTTCATCAAAATGCTGGCAGTCGGATGTAACACAGTATCCTTCTTTTGGCCAGTTCAAATATATACTTGCTTCAGTCAGTACTTTTTCAGAAGCTCTGCTTGCCACTTCATATGGGAGAAAAAGCTCGAGACATTATCAACCACTTTTTACAAGCTTTCTCATCATTAGGAATTCCTCAAAAAATAAAACCTGATAATGGGCGCAGATATATTTCACAAAAAGTACAACAACTTTTTCGTTTGTGAAGGGTAAATCATGTTACCAGTATTCCCCATTCCTCCGCAGCAAAGTCAATTATTGAGAGAATGCATAGGTCTTTAAAAGACCTTTTAGAAAAACAAAAAGGGGGAATGGAGACGTTATCAGCAGTAGAGAGGCTATCTAAGGCCATATCTGTTTTTAATTTCCTTAATAATTAGTTTATGGAACCATTACTGCCATTTTTTCTGCATTTTAGCAACTCCACCCAAGCCAGGCTGAAGGAGACACCCCCAGTTCTAATGATCCCTTGAAGTGTCCACAGTTCCTGTTCCTGCCATTCCTGCTCCTCATATACCTGATCCTCATGGATTACTACAGTGGATAGATTTAAATATTTTATCTCAGAAAGTTCTCCCATGGATCCAGTATACTGATTAAAAGCTGGGACCAAGGCCAATCAGCATCACTTTGGATATAACTGAAGTCTTAGAATTAGTCTAATTCTAAGACTTCAGTTATAATTATATGCAAAACAATTCCGTAAATGAAATTAAAAACTACGCCCGACCACAATATACTCATTTTGCCTGAGTAAGTTTTAGTCTCAGTTCATTGTCGCCTGGTGTAACTCTCCAAGGGGCTTCTGGAGCCTTCTTCACTCAAGAGTGGTGGATCCAGGCATTCTGCTCCTTGATCTTGATTGCAGTGAAGGTGGTGAGAATGGTCCCTGGAATGGTCCCTTCCATTGTGGTTCCAAAGTCTTTTCTGTAAGAGACTTAACATATACATAATCTCCAGGCTGTATTTTATGTACTGGCCCATCTAACTCCCTCCTCCAAGTTCCAGCCACATGTTTCTCAATTTTTCTGAGCTGTTTGCTTAAAGGCACCATGTCGGTGGCCAGTGTTACCTCCCAAGCGTGGGTGGACATTCCTTTTTGTATTCCATATTGTCTTCCATAGAGAATTTCAAAGAAACTCAGTTTTTCTTTAGCCTGAAGTTTAGTTTGGATTTGCAATAGTGCCAGTGGAAGAGCTTGGGGCCAGGGTAGATTAAATTCCTGCCCCAATCTAATAAATACCAATACCCCACTTTCCTTGGGAGTTCTGAAAAGTCAATTTGCCACTGCTGTCCAGGCCCATGGCCCCTCCCAGTCTGACCAAGTTTCAGCCTGGGGGTATTTTTGGGGTTAGTCTGGAGGCAAAGATCACACTTTTGGGTGACTTGAATAATAGTGGCACATAAATTCCTGGCAACGACTCTCTCAGTCAAGTAGGAGTTTAGGGCATCTATTCCCTAGTGTGCTTTCTGGTGTTCTACCCTTACTAGTGAACACAATAAATGGGAAGGGGTTACCAGCTTTCCTTCAATGGTAGCCGACCCTTCTTGGTTATACAGCCCTTTTTGATCTTCAGTTGGTTTCTATCTTTCTTATTATATTCTGGCTTACCTTCAAGGGAAATTTGTCCATGTGGAATAAGGGCTCCTTCAATAGTTACCTCACTTTTTGCTGCTTCCTTTGCCTCTCTATCCACCAGTTCATTTCCTTCCACCAATTCTGAGCTCACTCTTTGGTGTGCCTTAATGTGCATAATTGCTATTTTTACAGGCAGCTGAACTGCTTCCAGCAGCCAGATTATCTCTTGTGCATGTTTGATGCTCTATCTCTATGAGGTCAGCAGTCCCCTCTCTTTCCAGATGGCTTCAAGTGCATGCACGTCTCTGAATGCATACCTCAAGTCTGTATAGATGTTTATTCTCTTTCCTTTTGCCATTTCCAAGGCTTAGGTCAGGGCAATTATCTCGGCCTTCTGCAGAGGTGCCTGTCGGTAAGGGTCCAGATTCAATTACCTCTCTGCAGGTGGTCACTGCATACCCAGCATGACACTTTCCACTGGCAACACAGCCACTCCCATCAGTGAACCAGGTCTCTGCATCATCCCAAGGAGTGTCCTTTAAGTCCGGGTGGCTGGAGTAGGTAGCTTCAATGGTCTCCAGGCAATCATGGTGTACTGCTTCTCCTTGATTTCCACTGAGAAAAGAAGCTGGGTTGACAATATTAGTTACCACTATCTCTACAGCATCTTGCTCTACCATTATGGCCTGGTATTTCAGGAACCTCTGTGCTGAGAACCAGTGGCTGCCCTTTACTGCCAATACTGTGGACTCTGTGTGGTACACTAGCACAGTCATTTTCTGTCCCAGGGTAAACTTCTGTGCCTCTTGAACATTCAGCTCAACTGCTGCTACAGCTCTGAGGCAACCTGGCCGTCCCTTGGTTGTTGCATCTAGTTTCTTAGAGAAGCAAGCAACTGCCCTCTGGTATGGACCCAACTCCTGAGCCAATATTCCCAGGGCACTTCTTTGTCTTTCATGGGAAAATAGAAAGAATAGTTTACTTACATCTGGAAGTCCCAAAGCTGAAGCTGACATGAGGGCACTCTTTAGCTGGTGAAAGGCCCATGTGGCTTCTTTTGTCCACTGGAGATCTCTGTTTCCATTGCCAATAAGCGCATAGAGGGGTCTGATGAGCAGTCCATAATTATAAACCCACAGCCAGCACCACCCTGCCATGCCTAAGAAGTTTCAGAGTTCCTCTATTGTCTGGAGTTTTGGGGTTTGGCCTATGGCTTCTTTGCGAGCCTGCCCTCAAGTCCGTTGCTCAGCACTGACCTGGTACCCCAGGTAGATTATTTTCTGTTTCACTCCCTGTGCCTTTTTCTTTGATACTCTGTATCCTTGGGGTCCTAGGAAATTTGAAAGGCTTACTGTCCAGGCTACACACGCTTCCCTCAACTGAGTGGCCACTAGAAGATCATCCACATAATGCAACAGCCTGCCTTCTTCCTGTGGATTTTCCCAGGACTCTGGATCTTTGCAAGTTGCTCCCCAAACAGAGTGGGGGAGTTTTTGAAACCTTGAGGAAGCATGGACCATGTGAGCTGGGTTTTGCACCTGCTTTTAGGGCTTTTCCATTTGAATGCAAAAATTTTGACTGGCGTTTTGGATAGGGAGGCAGAAGAAGGCATCTTTCAGGTCTGAAATGGTAAACTAGGCTGGGTCAGGTATTAGACAAGTTAGTAAAGTATATGGATTTGCTACCACAGAATATAAATCTTCTGTTACTTTATTGACAACCCTCAAATTCTGTACTATTTTGTATGACCCATCAGATTTCCGAAAGGGTAAAATGGGAGTATTGAAATCAGATTGGCATTCTTTCAATAACCCGAAACGCAGAAAATTTACAATTATTGGTCCAATTCCTTTCACTGTCTTCCTTTTTAGGGGGCACTGTGTAATTCTCACTGGCTGTGACCCTTCCTTAAGCTTAATTACTACAGGGGAGGCATTTCTCACACTCCCTAGTACATCAGAGGCCCATACCCAAGGAAATACTTGACTTAGTATCTCTTCATCAATTTCCTCCTTAATTTCAATAGCTGTTATGGTTAAACTTAATAGCTCTATGTACACCTTCAGAGAAACTTCTTCATTTTTGAATGTAATGCTTGCTTGTAACTCCAATAAATCTCTCCCTAAAAGTGCTTTTGGCAAATTGGGCATAAACAAAAACCTATTAATACCCCATTGTTTTCCCAATTTGTACCTTAAAGGTTTGCAAAAATATGCCTTTTCAGACTGGCCAGTTGCTCCCCGCACTAGAACATAATTCTCGACAGGTACTAAAGCTTTATTTAAAACTGAATATGTGACCCCTGTATCCAAAAATTCCACCCTTTTCCCTTCTTCCCCCAGCCCCATTGTTATAACCAGTGGGTCCACTGGGGTAGAATTCCCCAGTCCTCCTCAGTTTTTGTGTACATGTGCAGCCACTTGTCGGTCACCTAGTCTCCGTTCTGGGCATTGATTTTTCCAGAGACCAATTCTTTTACAAATTACACAATGGTTTCTGCCCAGCCAAGGTGGTCCTTGTCTGGGTGGTCCCTGATTGTATTTTCTTTGCCTTTCCTCCTGTACCACTGCTACCAACTTTTTCATTCCTTGTTTATATCCTTCTTCCCAGTTACTAAAATACCCTCCATGACTCTTCTAGCAAGACTTTGAGGTTTCTCCCTTCCGGCCCCCAGATATTCTGAAGTTTATGTCTAATATCTCTAGCAGACTGCCCCAAAAATGAATTAACTGGCCTGATTCAACCCTATCTCAGACCCCAGATCCAATGATGTATGATGACACATATCATCCCTTAAACACTCTAGAAACTCAGACATTGTCTTGGAAGGGCCCATCTTAAGGGAATATAAGGCAGACCAATTCATGGTTTTTGGAATAGCTCTTTCCACTTCTGTTGCTATCCACTCTTGATAATCTGCTAATCTCTTTACTTCTGCTTCTACATTGGGATCCCATTATGGGTCTTAGTGGGGAAAATATTCTTTTACATCTAGCTGCTTGCTCTTGCAGTAATCCTCTGCCAAAGTCCCTGCTGACTTTAAGATTAGCTGTTTTTCTGTTTCAGTGAAAGCATCCAGTAGTAACTGGATGTCAACACAATCTGGATTGTGTTGTTTGATAACATATCGTAGACATTTGGCAGTAAGTATCAGATTGATGCGATAATTCCTAGCAATCCTTTCCCATGCCTCTAAATCCAGAGTGGTAAATGGATTAATCCATTAATCCATATAACCTACATCACAATAGGGGCAGGTGATAGTCTGTGATACATTGTGTAATTGGTTTTGATCAGCTGGTGGGATGTCACTGGTACCGAATACGAAAAATCACACGCAATAATCTTAACAAAATTATAAATACAGAAATTAGAATGATTTCTACTAGACAGAATAACATCATTGCTATCAATTTTTACAGTAGCACAAGCAGTTCTCAGGCATACACACCCTTTTCCAGTATATACGAGCACAGTTTTCTGGTCAGTGACTGGATGAATTGCAAAGTGGCAAATACTCCACAGCACCAGGTGGCAGGTATCAGATGTGATTCCCACACACAAGCCTTAAGATCTTAGGTTCTGAATCAGCTTGATCAGAAACCTTTAATTTACACTCGGGGCATGTGCCCTGACGCTTATTAGAACAGCAATACCAGCGTTTCTCACAAACACCACACTATAATAAAAGTGCAATAATACCTGCACATCCAGCTTCTGCCCACAGGTCATTCCCATGTTCCCTGGGAAAACAGGGCAGCCAGAGCTGTCCCTGTGCTCAGGGGACAGCCACTGTCACCTCATGCAGCGTGCCAGCCTCTTGATGCACCAAAGGCTCCCCAAAATTGCCCACAAAGGCAGGCTATTCTGTTTGTTTGTTTAGAGAGAACTCTACATCCCTACCGCAGGCTGTTCCCAGCCCAGACTTACTACAGTACCAGCTGAAGCCTCATAAATCTCGTAAGTCGCATTCATCTCTTCTATCTAAACTCTGTTTTCCAAAATATCACTTTTCTAGTTCTCTTCTTGCATAATCTAATTAAGCATTGTGTCTACTTACACTTGTTTTACTGCCTTGCAAAAAGGCTGTGCTTGTCACAGCCGAAACTCTGATATGCCCACAGACACAGACACACATGCACCGCCCCCACCCCCCCTCCTTTATCTCAAATTCACTAGAGCCAAGGCTTGAATTGCTGTGAGGGGGACAATTCTTGGAATTCCTTTAATTTGCTTTATCGTAGTTAAGCATAAATCACCATACCATAGCTCTTCTGTGTAAAACACTACTCTTGTTGCAAACAAAATCTTAAAATCTCCGCAAACACTACTATACAATCTGAGAATCAAATTACCACAATGGAGTGGAAGAAAATCACCACACAAAATCACTGGGAAAGGGCATATCTCTCAAAGTGCTCCCTTTTCTCATCACAACACAGCATACCATAATTCAGCATTTACTCACATCAGTTTTTCCTGGACACAATCAAAATAACAGCATGCAGTCTAGAGATCAAGTCCAAACATCCAGGGCAAAGGAACTCTCTGAGCTCATACTCACAGTTAAAATGTACCAAATCTACACAAATCACTACATTTAAACACGATAAATACCACCACTGACGTTCCTCCACTTGCTTCTCCGCGGGGCACTTCTCTCCCTGCCCCCGCAGCCTGCTGCAGCTGGCACCTCTGGCCTCACTCGGCTGCTTCAAACAGGGGCAGTACTCACCCCTCCTGCACTGCAGAGCTCTGTAGATCTACTCTCTTTTATACACCATACACTTATACACTTGCACTATTAGAAACACAGTGCACTGACCACACAATGCATTAACCATATAGTGACACAGTGTCCGGATACCACACACACACACACACACACACACACACACACACAAACAAAACACACACGGGTTCAGCAGTTCTGCCCTACCAGAACAATGAACCCCGATACACAAATACAGGGGTTCACCCGACTCACCCCCAGAGTCACTAGCGGTCTGCCCTATCATAATGATGAACTCCGTCTCTACTCCAGCTGCTCTATCAGCAGCACCCAGACGTCTCTGAGTGATTTACTCCCTAGCTCTCTTTCCTCCCCCGGGGGCCCCTCAGTACATACTGTATTCTCCTCCACAGGCCAGCAGGTCCTTGTCTGTCCTCGCAGGAGGCAAGTCGAAATGAGCGGAGCCCCACCAAGAAAAAAAATCCTAGGGTGCGCCTTGGAGGTCCATCTATCCCCCCTGCCCCTGCGGGGACAGAGAACTCCTTGCCATAATGTTTTGCGGAGAAAAGAAGAAACCTCACAACTTTATAAAAGTTGTAAAGCTCAGTATGTTTTATTACGGTGCCAGACACATGCGGAGACAACTCTCCTCAAAAGGCATGCGTACCTCTGAGAACTTCAGATCTCCTTTTATCCCCCTCTCAAATACATATGCATACAGTTTCACAATAGGTTCATACATATTCATTTTTATGGGTTTCGTGTGACTTTTACCGCTAGTTCCTTTTTATCAGAAAGAATTCCGAGGTCAGGCTGACTTGCCCTTACAGCAGTCCCTGTCTCTCTCTCTATCATCTTCTGTCTCCTCCCCTTTATCTCTGTCCTTCGCTGAAGTATCTTCACTGAGCTTAGACCTTGCAGTCTGGCTAAATAACTACCATTTCTAACCATGGACTCAAGTCAAAAATGTACATTTCACCTAAATTAAAATGGATTTCTATCCTGGAAAATTTTCACTTTGCTTCACTATACTGCATGCTGAACAACAATGCTTGATTTGCCCCCTCTTTGCCTTGTTGTCCTTTCCAAGAGCTAACACCATTGGGTCAGAGGGAGCTCTGAGCCCACGGTCTCTTTGCCATCCCTGGTGATTTCTTAAAACAAAAAACATATTAGCATACAAAACCCCATTCCATTTACCTTCCTGTCTTAAAAACAACATTAACTGCAATAAGGTATTATAATCTAAAGTTCCAGTGGGTGGTCACTTTGCTCCATCCTCTAACCTGCATAATGGCCAGCGTGCGCAGCGTTGAATTAGATATTTTTTATTCTCAGAGCCCCCCCTGCTGGTGACTTCCTTCCAGTGGGCCAACATGCACCCCAAGGGGCTAGCCTAAGGAACTTCTTTGCTCTGGTTAGTTCCCATTATCTCCTTCTCCTTGTCCTTTGTCATTTCCATCCAAACCTCTCTTCACAGAGCTTCACAGTCGTTTCCCAGTTTTCTTCCCACACACACCCCCAGGTGGCAGGTATCAGATGTGATTTCCCACACACAACTTTTAAAATCTTAGGTTCTGAATCAGCTTGATCAGGAAACCTCAATTTACACTCGGGGCATGTGCCCCAACGCTTATTAGAACAGCAATACCAGCATCTCTCACAAACTCTGCACTGCATAATACCCACACAGCGTGCCAGCCTCTCGATGCACCAAAGGCTCTCATGAATTGCCCGCAGAGGCAGGCTATTCTGTTTATCACTTCAGGGAATTCTAAATCTTCTTTGGCAAGTTGTTCCCAGTCCAGACTTACTATAGTACCAGCTGAAGCCCAATAAAGCCCCTCTAAATGAACTCGTTCATCTCCTCTATCTATCCAATAATTCACAGGATTCACAAACTCCCAGGTGTCAAGCCCAAACCACTGGGGCAGAGGAATCCCTTGAGTTCATCTAGCCACAGTTAAAGTGTGCACAATCTACACAAATCCCCACCTTTGAACTCAATAAATGTCCTCACCCACGCTTCTCCACTTGCTCCACTTCTCTGCCTGGTGCTCCCTGCCCCCACAGCCTGCCCCAGCTGGCGCCTCAGGCCTCACTCAGCCTCTTCAGTGGCGGGCGGAACCCCCCCTGCACTGTAGATATATTCAGTTACGCGCTCTCTTTCAAACACCACGCACTTGCACAATTACCAGACAGTAACACTAACCACACAATACATTTACCATACAATGTCTGGACAGCACAAACACACACACAGGTTCACTTGACTCACCCCCAGAGTTGACAGTGGGGGTTCACTCTATTGAACAGTAAACCCCCATTTCTAATCCATCCGCCCCCCATCAACCGGTCCGCCTGCTGGCACAGGAATGAGGCTGAGCATTCAGACGTCTTTCAGTGACTCATTCAGCCGTCCTATCTCTCTCTCCCCCAGGGCCCCTCAATACATATCGTGTTTATCTCTGCACACCAGCAGGTCCTTCTCTGTCTCCGCAGGAGGCAAGCCAAGACAGGCGGAGGTCGCCCGGGAAAATCCCAGGGCATGCCTTAGGAGGTCTGTCTTCCCTCTGCCCTGCGAGAACAGAGACGGTCTCCTACCTGGCTCGCCAAAAAGATTTGCAGAAGCAAACATTCTTCACAACTATTGTGGAAGTTGTAAAGCCAGTATGTTTATAACAGCGCTGGACATATCGAGGACCACTCCCCTCAAAATACATGCTGTACCTCTGGGAACTCCAGATCCTTTTTATCCCCCTCTCAAATACATATGGCATACAATTTCACAATAAGTTCATGCATATTCATTCTACTGTTTTCACATGGCATTTAACGCTAATTCTTCTTTATCAGAAAGAACCCCTGGGTCAGGCTGCCCTCTCTCGTAACAGTCTCTATGTCTGCCCCCCTTATCTCTGTCCTTCGGCTGTAGAATCTTCTCTGAGCATAGGTTTTTTATGAGAACAGGCAGTCAAACTAAACAATTATGTTTTCAAGCTACTGACTTAACTCAAAGATGTACATTTCACCTAAATCAAAATGGATTCCTACTCTAGAAAATTTCCAATCTGTCTCACAGGGGAGAACAAAGCACTGAAGGGAGAACAATCCAAATTCAGTGGATGCACAAACTTAGACTCAGTGGATGCGACCTTGGCTGTTGCTGGAACAAGTCAGGAGATGTTTGGAGGAAGCAAGAATGGAAAGGGAAAAGGGGTAGTAAAAAAATTAAATGAAAATATAAATAATAAAATAATAAAAGAAAACTGAAATGAAAAAGAGAGAGGAAGAAAATTATCCCTCATGATACTTTTCTCCCAGGAGTTTCTGACAGTGGAGCACTGTTACAGCTGGCACCAGAAAGAGAGGAGCAATTATTTCTTCAGTGAGGACTTTATCTATTGTGTCCACTTTGTCCTCCACTGCTCAGGCTCCATTCAGGATCAGCAGCTTGTTTCTAAATCATCCAGTTTTCCTTCTTTTCAAAAGAGACTGATGACACAGTGTTTGGTTATCAGTTTCCCTTGGACAGAGCAGGAGAAGCTTCTTCCTGACTGACCTGTGTGGGAAGGGACCTGCTCTATAAATGCACAGTGCCAGAACGCCTCCACCACTTTCTGTACCTGTATCCCTGTCCTAGGGTGACATTATGATGCTTGAATCCCCAGCTGTCTGTTCTGTTTATGCTGGATATTACATTCTGTGCCTTCAAGACTGACTCTGAGAGCAAAGTAGGAGAAGAAACGCAGAGGACTGTTATCCGCCTTACTCACTCCTCCACAGTCTGCTGGAACACAGAACTCCACTGTTGTTGTCTGGGCATGGACAGGGCAGAACACCGTACTCCTTTTGCTAGTTGGTTAGTTAGTTAAACTGGCTAAGGCAGTCCGATTTTTCCCTGGACTGCTTTTCTTTCCCTTTTCTTGGAACTGTTCGATCCTGCTCCAGACCGGGACCCTGGGAAACACCGAGGAAACATCGTACAATGCAGCCTGCCGGGGCTACTCTGCAGCTTTTCCCAGCGCTGGAGGGACTGATAACAGAGCGACCACCACTGGGGAGACTTTCTGCATTTGTAACCTCTTCAGAGCAGCGAATCAGTTTTGTCATCTGGTATTGTTCATTTTGTGTGCTGGGGAGTGCTTTGCCTGTTAAATAAACAGGTTCTTTCCACTTCTCTCCAAGGAAATCCTTCTCAAACCAGGTGGGGAGAGGGACCTTGTGGGTTGTCTTTCTAGGGGGGCCACTTTTGGAGGTTTTCTCCCAAATTTGCCCTAAAACCAGGACAAGACGGAACAGTGTAAGTTGCAGTTCTGCTGCAAAATTTGGACAATTGCTCACAAATGAATGATCTCTCTCCATCACTGCTTCAATCTGAACATAATTTATGCTAGTCTTATAGAAAGAATTTAAAGATAAAATCAGTTTAAACTGCTTTTGTACTCTCAATTAAATTGTTTTCTAACCAAGATATCAGAGACTTGGCCCTTTTTTAAAATAAAGGCAAACACAGAAAGGGTTATGCATATTCATAGTTTTCCTTAGAAAATGAGTGGTTATGCAAACTATTTCTTAAAACTCACTATTTTCATTAGCATGCACGAGGCACAGGCGCAGTGCACTGCTGTGGACCCTCTGAGGAAGGCTCCCCATCTTCCTCGGTGGTCTCCTGATGAAGGCTGGAGGTCTTCATTGCTGTGTCCTTTTCACATTTCTCCTCTAGGCATGTGCAGTCTCTTGTTTGCTGTTTCAGTGATTTCCTCACTGTTTTTAGCAAGCTCTGTCCTTCATTTTTCCAAGTTCTGTTCTGTATTTCTTGCCACATTTCATCCTGTGTCTTTAGCTAATTATTGCTAGTTTGTGTTGGTTACAATGTATCTGATTCCTGCCTATGTGCCTCACATTAACCTTTTAACCCTTTCAAATATTCACACTATAGAAAATCTAGGCCTAATTTTGTTGCTTAGCATTTCAAATTTAATACATTTTGATTTTTAAAAAAATTAATAAAACTGAAATTACTGTAGCACAAATTGAATATCATTAAATACTGCTTATTACAATTTAACTTTAAACAAATACAACTTTTGCTTGGGAAAGTGAACACGGTAAGAGGGCTGAGGTAGTTAGGTCTGAGCAGCAGGCCTCAGCCAAAGTTGACTTATAAGATGAACCCTGGGCATTATGGGACTAACACTATCATTATTATTTATGCTAGCCATTTAACACCAAACAAGTGCTTCAGAAACTTACACATAACCTTGTGTAAATATCTGCAAGAAATCTATAATTTTAAGAAATCTTCCCAATTGATATGAATAGAGGCTTGTTCACAGGGTATTTAAGGGAAACCTCCAGACAAGGCCAGGGCTCTGGCCAAGCCCCTGCCTCTGCTGGTCAGGAAGTGTGACATCAGATCCACGTGTTTCTATGCTAAAGATGTAATCAAGTTACTTTGACTTGGTGATTTGGGCCTATAAAAGCTGGACCCACTTTCAGGGTGAATTTGGATACCTCAGCTACAGGTGAGGATTTTCCCAGGTTCTGGGAAGATTTCTCCAGGTCCTCTCTATGAAATGGGGCTCCACAGCAATTGTGGACTCTGGACAATGGTAAAGCGTTCAGGCCACTGGTGATGGTGAGATTACTTTGCTTGTTTCTGCTTGTCACTAAAGCCAAGCACACAGTTTTACTGAATGTATTGTTTTCCTTTTCTGTTGCCTTAATATTCCTAGTAAAATATGATCTTTCTTTCTTTCCATTGGTATCTGTTCCTTTAAAACACCCCTGTCAATTGACAGAACAAGAGCCTAAGACCTACTGGGATCAGCGTTTCTTAAGACTTGTTGGAGTTTCCTAAGCAATGCTTTGTGCCCCTCATTTTTTTTCAACAATAGCCCAAGTCTGTAGAAAGGGGAACCTAAGCAAGTATGTTGAAGTTTCCTGAAAAGAACAAAATTCTTGGACAGCAAGCAGCATTCCCAAAGAGCTAGGAGCAAACTGAAGATACTTTGATGAATGGATTAGTGAGATTATGAGCCGCGTTTGCCTGTGATGGCAATGTTGCCTTTTCCCCAACCAGGAAATGAAAGTAGAGATAATTTTAGTAAGGAGATCATATAAAAAAGGATCTTTATTTGGAGGTTTTCAGGGGCAGTTATGGAAAGATGTCCACAAAAGCCCACTCCCTCCAAAGATGAGTACATATTTGTAGGTTTTAGGAAATTAGCATAATTGATAAAAAGCACTAATTAGGACAAGTGATGATGCAAGGTCAAGTTTTTCCTCTGGAGTCCCCCCTCCTAGCACTGGCTGTACTTTGTCCATTACAATGCATCTCCAAGAGTCGTTCTTGTGTGCCAAGATGGCATTGGGGCCTTGGACCCCCCAGCACTTGGAGCTCTGGAATTTATTTTGTCTTTTTGCTTAGGGAAAGGACTTGGGAAAGGACTTGAAAAAGTATTAGGTAAACTGGTCACTAGTACAGTACGATACAGAGCTACAAACATATATGCAAAGAATATAGAAAACATAGAAAAAAGGCAAAACCCAAATGGCATCAGCAAGGTCTTGGGCACAAACACATATGTCCAAAGGGCCTTCTCAGCCCTATTTCTGCATATTTCTGGGAACCACAGGAATCCTGGTTGAGCCTGTGTGGAGATGGATTTGGGAAGTAAAAGTTCATTTCTTTTTTTGTCCTTGGGGCAGCTCCTGTTCCTAACATCAGCTGAGCTTCTCTCCACCGTGATGCCTCTGATTGCAGCAAAACAATTCATGGCAGACGGAAGACACTGACACTTCCAGGGACATGACTTTTTCCAGTGCCACTTGTGAGGGGGAGTCAGAATAAAAACTATAAACCACAACTCCACTGGAAGATTCTCTTCCTTTTCATTCTGTAAATAAGCTCTACATTCCCTTCTGAATTGTCAGTTGTTTGTTAAGGATGGGAACTTCTTTTTTTGTGATTTTTTTCATGTGGTTTGGAATTGGATACGGGTCTCCTTCATTCACAGACTCCAGACCAAAGTGCCTTTGGAATATGGCCCATGGGCAGTTTTTGCCCAGCCATGGTACTTCTAGATCAGAAAGCAAAGGCAATGGTATTTGCAGCCAAAACCCAACAAAGCCTGGGACAGCCAAAACATCCTGGGGAGATAGAAGCCTCCAGCTGTTCCTAGAAATCAGCAGAGTTCCAGCCAAATGGTTGTGTAGCACTAAGTGCATTCTCTTTGCCTGGATCAGAGCCTTGCTCAACTGAAAAAGCAGAAAGATCAGCAAGGGTGCTCCCAAAGGCTCATCACATTGTTTTTATTCTGCTTATCTGGCTTAAGTTTGCAACTCAGTGTGTGTCTGCAGTTACACTGGTGAGGAGGAAGGAAAACCAAACCAACTACCAAACAAACAACAAAACACCAACAAAAAAAGAGCCTCATGGCAGGGCTATGATGTTCCACAAGAGGAATCACTGGTATCCATTTCATGGACCTCTCTCAATCCTATTAAAGTACTGTAGTCCTGGTTTAAAATAGACATGTATTAAACAGTTTGAGAGACAGTGACTAAAATGGCTTATGGATTTTTCTTTTTAAGAATGAGGAAAATGTCCCAAAAGGTGTTTTTTTTATAACATTTTAAAATATACTACATAAAAATTAACAACTGCAGTAAGTAAGAATTAAAAAATAAGTGCTTTGGTATGCAAGTAATTAGAAACACAGAAATGTGAAGATATGAATGCATATTTTCATAAAAATATGAAATTACAGACAAAAGTCGATGATAGTAGAGACAGGAATCTGACATACACACACTGAGTTCATGCAGCAACAGCCAATGCTTATTGAATGGCTGTGGGAAATGGATTTGTGAAGAATTCTCAAAATCTGACAAAAGCTCACAGTCTTGTACACCTGCATGCAAACACTGAGATAAGGTGTGCTGACTTGGGAAGGCCATGGAATAGTGATGACATTGTTGAGAGAGACTGAACTAGAAACAAGTTTCAGTAAGTTTCAAAATATGGCCCTTCAAAAAGACTAGATATTTTAGAGCATTAGAACTGTGAAAGATGTATTGTAGCAGAACCATATGGGGGAAAATAGAGGTGATTGGTGTTAGAGTTAAGAGCAGCATTGTGCGGCAAAAGCTAATAGGTTGAAAACCATTTATAAGGTATTGTAACCAGGAAATAGGTTGGCTTCTGAAGAAATGGCGTTGAGATTTACATCTCTTGTGTCTTCACTATTCATCGAGACCGATAATGGAATGAAATCTCTTTAAATGCCTCTCAGTTGCCCCCTCTCTGTAAAAGCTGGGAAAACCAACAAAAGACACCCTCTTCTATAGGGCCTTCAAATTTCCCACTCTTACATAGCTGACTGGACAAGGGTCTTAGCTCCACCAGCTCACTGGCCAATGATATGGGTGCATTCATTGTTCAAAGGGATTGGCTGAAGTCCCCTGTTTGAACTTGAATCCAGCCTATCAGTAACACACCCGGGGACTTGTTTGCTTCTACTATCCAATGGATTAGGCTGGTTGAGTTGCTGTCTTGTTATGCCACATAATCTGTGAAGCTTTAGGCCACCTATAGCTGTCACAACCAAAACTACATACACTGAACTACAATATAAAGGTTGGTACTTTAATTACTCCTTTTCTAATTGTACTTTAATCAGGTCCTTTTACATTGATGGATTTTTTTCTTCTGAAGAGAAGCTAGGATATTGCTCAAGAAAACTGTCACATCCAATAATTAAATTCCCTGATTTCTTCTGGTGCTGGGAAAGACCTTCAGGCTGAAAGACTTGACTGAAGGCAAAGAACTAGTTCTGTGTGGTTTTGTTGACTGAAGATCCAGTACCAGTTCTGCTCCCTGTCATATGGGAGGATGCACCCACTGATGATCCAGTACTGTTTCTAGTTGGTGTCAGGTTGGTGAATGTTTCCCTTGATGACCCAATGCTTTCTCTGCTTGGTGTCCCACTGGAGGATGTGTTGGTTGAAGACAGAGGGTACATTCTGTCGTGTGTCCCATAAGAGGATATGACCATTGATGATCCAAAACTTGTACTTAGGTTTTGGGTCATTGGTGGACATATTGGACAGTCTGATGTCACACTGGAGGGTATGCTGCTTGCAGACCAACTGAAACTTCTGTCATGGGAGGATATGTCCATTGATGATCCAAAACCTGTTCTGCTTGGTGTCACACTGGAGGATGTATTGGTTGAAGACAGAGGGTACATTCTGTCGTGTGTCCCATAAGAGGATATGTCCATTGATGATCCAAAACCTGTTCTGCTTGGTGTCAGACTGGAGGATGTGTTGGTTGAAGACAGATGGTACATTCTGTCGTGTGTCCCATAAGAGGATATGTCCATTGATGATCCAAAACCTGTTCTGCTTGGTGTCACACTGGAGGATGTGTCGGTTGGAGACAGAAGGTCCATTCTGTCGGATATTCCATGGGAGGACGTGTCCATTGATGATCCGAAAACTTTTTTCTCTAGTGTCAAAATGGAGAGTGTGTCGGATGCAGATGGAGTGTATATTCTGTCATGTACCCCACGGGGGGACATGTCCATTGATGATCCAAGGCCTTTTTTCTCTGGTGTCACAATGGAGAATTTGTCAGATGGAGACAGAATGTATATTTTGTCGCGTACTCCCTGGGGGGACATGTCCATTGATGATTCATAACCTGTCTTCTCTGGTATCAGAACGGAGAGTGTGTCGGTTGCAGATGGAGTGTACATCCTGTCACGTACCCCATGGGGGGACATGTCCATTGATGATTCATAACCTGCTTTCTCTGGTATCAGAATGGAGAGTGTGTCGGTTGAAGACAGAGGGTACATTCTGTCAAGTGCCGCATGGGAAGACATGTCTATTGAGGATCCAAAACCTGTTCTGCTTGGTGTCACACTGGAGAATGTGTCAGTTGGAGAGAGAGAGTACATTCTGTCGGACATCCCGTGGGAGGATATGTCCATTGATGATCCAAAACCTGATCTGTCTGGTGTCACAATGGAGGGTATGTTGCTTGCAGACAAACTGTAACTTCTGCTGGATATCCTGTGGGAAGACATGTCCATTGATGATCCAACACTTGTTCTGTCTGGGGTCACATTGGATGATGTGTCGGTTGTATACAGAGTGCACGTTCTGCATGGTGCCACACTGGAGGGTACGCTGGATACAGGCACAGTTCTGTCTGGTGCCACAATGGAGAGCCTGTCAGTCGCATACAGAGTAGGCGTTCCACGTGGTGCCACACTGGAGGGTACGCTGGATACAGGCACAGTTCTGTCTGGTGCCACAATGGAGAGCCTGTCAGTCGCATACAGAGTGGGTGTTCCACGCGGTATCACACTGGAGGGTACGCTGGATACAGGCACAGTTCTGTCTGGTGCCACACTGGAGAGCCTGTCAGTCGCATACAGAGTGGGTGTTCCACGTGGTGCCACACTGGAGGGTACGCTGGATACAGGCACAGTTCTGTCTGGTGCCACAATGGAGAGCCTGTCAGTCGCATACAGAGTAGGCGTTCCACGCGGTATCACACTGGAGGGTACGCTGGATACAGGCACAGTTCTGTCTGGTGCCACACTGGAGAGCCTGTCAGTCGCATACAGAGTGGGTGTTCCACGTGGTGCCACACTGGAGGGTACGCTGGATACAGGCACAGTTCTGTCTGGTGCCACAATGGAGAGCCTGTCAGTCGCATACAGAGTAGGCGTTCCACGCGGTATCACACTGGAGGGTACGCTGGATACAGGCACAGTTCTGTCTGGTGCCACACTGGAGAGCCTGTCAGTTGCATACAGAGTGGGTGTTCCACGTGGTGCCACACTGGAGGGTACGCTGGATACAGGCACAGTTCTGTCTGGTGCCACAATGGAGAGCCTGTCAGTCGCATACAGAGTGGGCGTTCCACGTGGTGCCACACTGGAGGGTACGCTGGATACAGGCACAGTTCTGTCTGGTGCCACACTGGAAAGCCTGTCAGTCGCATACAGAGTGGGTGTTCCACGTGGTACCACACTGGAGGGTACGCTGGATACAGGCACAGTTCTGTCTGGTGCCACACTGGAGAGCCTGTCAGTCGCATACAGAGTGGGCGTTCCACGTGGTATCACACTGGAGGGTACGCTGGATACAGGCACAGTTCTGTCTGGTGCCACAATGGAGAGCCTGTCAGTCGCATACAGAGTGGGTGTTCCACGTGGTGCCACACTGGAGGGTACGCTGGATACAGGCACAGTTCTGTCTGGTGCCACAATGGAGAGCCTGTCAGTCGCATGCCGCGTGGGCGTTCCATGTGGTATCACACTGGAAGGTACGCTGGATACAGGCACAGTTCTGTCTGGTGCCACAATGGAGAGCCTGTCAGTCACAAGCCGCGTGGGCGTTCCATGTGGTACCACACTGGAGGGTACGCTGGATACAGGCATAGTTCTGCCTGCTGCCACAGTGGATGTTGTGTCGGTTCCAGAGACAGTATCGATTCTAAGCTCTCCCCTGTGTGCTGGAATAAAAAAAATAGAAAAACAAATCAAGAGCAAATCTACATTTCCTCTTAAATACCCCTCACAAGGATATGTATGTGAAGTACTTATAACTGTTTGCTTCTTGTCTTAAGTGCTTATTTGAAACACACAGCGCCTGATTATAGATACTAATCTTTAATAGACCAAGGACATTAGCGCAAGTATCCTGCCCTTCGAAGGGTTGGAAAACAATAGCACTTTATTTGAAGTGCCACACAATACTTACAGAGATGTTTTATCTCTCATCATTATAATTCCAAGGCTGTGTTTTTTAATCAAGTAAACAAACTTATTCTACAGTATCCCTGCCACTGTTATTGGGGAACACTTGTCCTTTTGGCCACAGAAGGGATTTGTTTTTAGATAAACTTCACTATTAACTGAAATCAACACCTAATGTTCTTCAATTATTAGTCAGGCATATTGTTGCAGGCAACCTTTTAATTAAATTACTGTAATATTCAAGTATGTTACAACAGTCTGACAAGTTAAAAGTTCACATAACTAGAATACTGAGTATCAAACAATTTTTTGCATAAAAAAGGCACTTTCTTTATCAAATAGCACATGTGGGGTTGAACTAATGTGTTTTTGAAAACTTTGTCTTAAGTTACATAATGTGATTTATATTATAAGTTTCATATTGTTATTATTTTCAACTGCATTATTTAAAATATTTGGTTACAACTATTATTTGTGTAAGCAAAGACACATGACGAGGAGAGCATTTGTACTGGGATACATGCATTCCTTGGCTATGTAGTAATGTTGGCAAGTGATGCTCAATTAATTAAAATCAGGTAAGAATTGCTAATACTCCTGTAAAAATTAGTTTCTAGGAGACATCACTGCTTGGTGTATTCAGCATTATAGACACTTCCAGATAAGTAAACACTGTCAGTATGCTTTTCTGTTTTGCTTGTACTGATATCTCCATTCTTTCATGTCTGACATCATCTCAGTAGCTGGGAAATTCTCTTGTTGGTTTTGCATGGGTTTATTTTTGTTCAGGAGGGAAGAAGCCAGCCATGAAAGTGATATTTATATGAGGAGCTGCTAAAACTTCCTCCATGCCAGGCAAAACCAATTGCTGGCTCCCTCTGAGAATAGGCACACTGCTAAGTCAATTAAAAAAGCTTGTAATTGATGCCTCTATGATTATTTATGAAAGACAAAACCTTGGGAACTCTCTTTTTCTTCCTTGGAGAGCTGGGTAGGTGCCAGGGTCTTCCTGGTCCAGGGCTGGCCATGTGGCCAGGACAGCACAGCCAAGATGGGCACAGCCAGGGTGGCGCCATGTGGCGCGGCTATCTCAGTGTGGCTCACAACGAACTTTATTTGCTTAGCTGCTTTTAGCCAGCCATGTTGCCAACAGAATGGCCAGAAGTGGTGGCAGTGGATTTTTTTTCCCCTTTTTGGTGCACTGCATGAAGAGAGGCACTGAGTAGAGCTGGCAGCTGGTGCGTCCCATGTGGTGCCAGTGGGAGCCATGTGATCAGCTGTGAGGGGCATGGCAAGCAATTGCCCAGTGTGAAGCCTGGATGGGATCAACCTTTCAACGCTGCAGAGGTCTATAAAACTTTTCAATTGATAGAACCTGAGAACAAATAGACTTACGAACACTGATTCTCTCCTGAGTCAAAGAAAAGGAAAAGGGGAAGACATGCGAGGAGAACAACATGGCGGCACTAAGGTTGGTGCAGAAGAGGGAGGAGGAGGAGGAGGTGCTTTGGGCCTCAGAGCTGAAACTCTCCTGCAAGCTGTGGTGAGGACTATAACACAACAATCTATTTCCTTGTAATTCATTAAGTACGTGGGGGGAATACAGAAATCACCTGCAGCCTGTGAGAAAAAGGTGCTCATCCTGGAACGTGTGGATGCTGAGAAGCTGTGATCAAGTGAAAGACTTGAAAGAGAGAGAGAAGTCTTGCTTCCAGAGATAGAAGAAAAATATCTTTGCTTTTATACTAGAACAGCTTATCCTTAAAACCCCATGAACCAAATGGTCCATGAAAAAACAGTTGTGGAAAGACTTCTTTGCCCTTGGAAGTGACTCATGTTGCAGCAAATTTGGGCAGGGCTGCTACTCGTGAAAATTAGAATCACATTGGAAAAGTTCACAGAGAACTGCCTCTTGTGGAAGAGACTCCATGATGATAGTGGAGCCCTGGAAAAAGTTAAAGATAGAATCTAAAATGTTAAGCTTTGTGCTTTCCCAGATCAACTGCACCTGCATAAGTAGTATGATAAATTATATAATTGTTAGATGTGATGATTTTTTAGTAATTAAATATAATTATTATATAACCATAAGAAGAATAATGAGAAACTATGTTGGAAATTCAGAGGGGGGCTAAATTTAGGTATACAATAGAACAATATAAGTTTAATAATTAACATGAAAGTTATATAATGACAAAGTATAAAAACATGATCATTTCGGATGTATGGTTGGAGTCAGATTTGGGTTGAATATACCCCTGACACCCAGAGCTCTTAATAAAAAGCATTGCATATAATCCCTCCGTGATTATGTGTTTTTGAATGCTAACATTTTGGCGACCCCAGATGGGACCCCTGTGAGTGCTGCTGAGCGAGTTCGCGACTTGATCACACTCCAGCCGGCACCGAGGGATTCTTGGGGAGCCCATCAGCCTCGACCGCTTCCGCCGCTCACAAACGTCCCCAGGAGAAAGGTAAGGTGCTTTTTTTTTACTTTGGTTTGGTTTTGGATGCCTGCCAAATAAGACGCAGCAAAAGCTATGCTTGGTTGGGCTGAAGGAATTCCTGGTGGTACAAGCCTAGGCGCCATTCTGTAAGACAATTGTGAAAGCGTTGCGGGTTCAGCATTTGTGGTGTATTTGAAATGGAGAAACTTAAAGGGATTTTGGGCAGTAACACCCCTATCCCGCAAATTTCTCCTTTGGGGTGCTTATTAGCACATTGGAAACAGGATAACTTTGGGGAAGAATTATGTAAAACTACGTTGATTGATTATTGTAATTCATGGTGGCCAGAATATGCCTTGGAGCACAGTGAAAAATGGCCAAAATACGGTACTCTGCAATATAACACTATTTTGCAGTTAATGTCATTTTGTAAACAAGAAGGAAAATGGGATGAAGTACCATATGTTGATCTGTTTTTCTATTTACGGGGAAAGCCCGAATGGCAGGATGAATGTGGATTGTTAGTGGTTAAAACATCTGCAAAGTGTGGGGTTTGTGAGGAACGTTGTTTAGAACACTTGGCGTTAAAAGAAATCTTGAGTAGGGAAAATTATACAGATACTGATTTACAAGTAGCTCCAATAGGAACAAGAGAACCTAACTCTATCCCACCTATTTCACCTGTTTCATCTGTCCCTATCCCACTGCCTGCTCCTCACCCAACTAGTCCTGAACCCGTCTCGTCTAGTACACCTTTCCCTCTTTATCCTCCTCTCCCATCATCACCCAATCCCTCTTCCTCGGAAGATGAGCAAAACGTAACTGTGATAGAAAGGAGAAAGAGGTATGCAAGTGAAAAAGATAGCAATGGTAATGAATCAGGGACCCCAATAGCCCACAGAACCCGGAGTCAGTCAAAGCTTGCCCCAGTTGTAGATAGGAAAGGCATAAGCAAACAAAAACGGACTGTGATTGCCCCCTTGCGACAAGAAGTCGGAGTGGAAGGGCCAGTATTTGCAAAAGTGCCTTTTCTCCCTGCAGACTTAGTTATTTGGAAACAGTCAGCCGGAACTTATAGAGAAAATCCTGATAAAATGGCACAAGTAGTAAAAATGGTTATGAAAACTCAAAATCCTGACTGGGATAACATACAAGTAATATTAGATACTCTGATGGATTCTACTGAAAAAGAAATGGTACTTAAGGCAGCCAAAAGAGAGGGCAAGAGAAGATATTAGAAATGGGCTAGTAACAGGGAATGTGGATGTGAATTTCCCAATTGAGGATCCAAATTGGGACCCTAATTTATTGTGCGATATAAGGAAATTAGGGAAGTATCAAGAGTGGATCCAAATAGGAGTTCAGAATGCTGTGTCTAAAACTATAAATTGGTCCAAACTATATGAGGTTCGACAGGAAAAGAAGGAATCTCCCACTGCGTTTTTGGAGAGGCTTAAGGAAGTAGCAAGGAAATATACAGACCTCCAAATGGATACAGAACAAGCAAAGGTTCAGCTCGCTCTCATATTCTCGGGCCAATCACAGGATGACATTCATAGAAAATTGCAAAAATTAGAAGGAGAGGAATTAAGGAATTTGGATAAGCTACTTGAGGTAGCCTGGAAGGTATATAACAATCGGGGAAAAGAAGCTAGTAAAAGGCAGCAGCAGAATCTTTTGGCAGTAATACAGGGGAAAGGGAACCCAAATTTCAGGGGGCGTAAAAGGAATGGTAGGGGTAGGAGACCAGTTACCCAGAGGTTAAGCCTGAATCAATGTGCATATTGCAAAGGGATGGGACATTGGAAGCAAGATTGTCCAGAATTGTTTCACCAGGACATTCAGTTCCAGCAGGGAAACGCTGCCAAAGCCATGGTGTTAGGAGAATATAACTAGCTGAACCTGTGGAACAGGTTCAAGAACTCGCCACAAATATACAATAGAATTTAATCCACCAATATTTCCAGTAAAGAAACCAAATAGGAGAATATAGGTTAGTGCAGGATTTGAGAGCAATAAATAAAAAGGAAATTTATCCAGTGGTAACAAATTCTCACACATTGCTAATGCCTGTAAAGGAGATATATAAGTGGTTTACTGTAATTGATTCAAAATATGCCTTTCTTTGCATACCCTTTGACAAAGAAAGTAGGAAACTGTTTGTCTTTGAGTGGAAAAACCCAGGGAACAGAAGAAAGACCCAGCTCACCTGGACACAACAAGAACTCGCCGACCCTATTTGGAAGCTAACTGGCAAAGGAACTGGAGATTTGGACCAAAAATGGGCAAGTAACAAGAGACCAATTAGTGTTGCAGTATGTTGATGATATACTAAAACTACAGAAGAAAAAGTATACCTGTATAAAGGTAAATACTGAGATTTAAATTTCACAAGGGCACTGAAAACTAGGTACTAACCATATCCAAGCTATTTGTGCTACTCCAGAGCCCCAGAATTTACATGAGCTGCGAGTCTTTCTGGGGATGGCAGGATGGTGTGGATCATGGACTATTGACTGATTGCGAAACCCCTGTATGAAGCTCAGAAGACTCAGCCACTCACCTGGGGCAAACCACAGAAAGAAGCCTTCCTAAAATTGAAGGAAGCACTGACAACTGCTCCAGCACTAGGGTTACCCGATCTGTCTAAAGATTTTCAGCTGTTTGTATATGAAAGGCTGCGCCTAGCACTAGGAGTCCTGACCCAATGTCTGGGAAGCTGGAAAAGGCCAGTGGGCTACTTTCCCAAACAACTCGACAACATAAGTGCCGGGTGGCCCCCATGTCTGTGGGCAGTCGCAGCTACTGTGATCCTGATACAAGAAGCCAGGAAACTTACTACGGGAAGGCACATAGATGTCTATGTACCACACATGGTAACCACTGTCTTAGAACAAAAGGGGGGCCATTGGCTATTTCCCAGCAGGATGATGAAATTCCAGGTAGTCCTGACTGAGCAGAATGATGTCACAGTAAAAACAACTAACCTTTTGAATCCAGCTCTGTTCATAGGTACCACAACTGAAGAAGGCCCATTAGAACACAACTGTGTAGAAGTAATAGAGTACACCTACTCAGCAAGAGAAGACCTGAAAGACGTCCCACTAGAGCAGCAGCTGGAGTGGGAGCTGTTTACAGATGGGAGCAGCTTCGTGGAAAACGGAACCAGATACGCTGGATATGCGGTAACAACAATCAATACAGTAGTGGAGGCAAAGGCATTACCACCAAATACATCTGCCCAGAAGGCAGAACTGGTTGCTCTAACTAGGGCACTAGAATTAAGTGAAGGGGAAAAGGTAAATATCTGGACTGACTGACTCAAAAAATGCTTTTGGAGTGGTGCATGTACACAGAGCACTGTGGAAAGAAAGAGGATTGTTATCTTCTCGGGGTATGCACATTAAACATCAGGATGCAGTCCTGCAATTGATAAAGGCAGTACAAAAACCTGAACAAGTGGCAATCATACACTACAAAGCACACTAATCAGGAAACTCCAAAATCTGTGAGGGAAATCGAACGGCAGACTGGGCAGCCCAACAGGTTGCTCAAGAGGTACAAACAACGATGGCAATGATACCTTTGAAGCTTAATGTATCCCAATTCAATTTGCCTCCAAAACCAAAATATCCAGTAGAAGATGAGAGACTGGCATGTTTGCTAAACGCACAAAAGAATTCAGAGGGATGGTATGTGACTGCACAAGGACAAATAGTGGTACCCCCCTTGATAATGAGAGAAGGTCTACAAATTAAGCATAACAAATGTCACTGGGGAGCAGAGGCATTGGTAAAATTGCTAAAGCAGAGTTTAATTTCAGTACGGATGTTAACAACGGCAAAATCAGTAATGTCAAAATGTGCTATCTGCTTGAAAAACAACCCAGTGGCCAGGTGACAGGCACAGCTAGGAAGAATTTGGACAGCAATAGAGCCAGGAGACTATTGGCAGGTAGATTTTGTAGAACTACCAAGAACTCGAGGATACAAATACCTGTTAGTGGGGGTTGACACATTCTCTGGGTGGCCAGAAGTCCTTCCCTGTCGCACGAAACAAGCAAAGGAAACAGTTAAGTGGTTACTACAGGAGATTATTCCCAGATTCGGGGTACCCCAGATAGGGGACCCCATTTCATAGCTACAATAGTAAGAGAGGTAAGTAGATTGCTGGGGATAACTTGGGAACTCCACACACCGTGGAGACCCCAGTCAAGTGGACAGGTAGAGAGGATGAATCAGACACTAAAAAGGCAAATCAGTAAATTATGCCAAGAAGCCAAATTGCAGTGGCCCCAGGCTTTGCCAATAGCACTGCTGCGGATTCAGGTAAAGCCTAGGAGTGGGATGTCAGTCAGTCCTTATGAGATATTGTACAGGAAACCACATGAATCCCCTGAGCCTAGCCCATATGTACACATCACAGGAAAGCAGGAAGTGTATAATTATGTTCTGTCTCTCAGGAAAACTTTAACTCGGCTCCGGAGTATACTCGTGTGGAATAGACCCCTGACTCTTGAGAACCTGGTTCATAACATACATCCAGGAGACGAGGTGTACATCAAGAACTGGAACGAGGAACTGCTGAAAGAAAAGTGGAGTGGACCCCATCAGGTACTACTGACCACCTTTACAGCAGTCAAAGTAGCCAGCGTGGACCCCTGGATTCACTATACCTGAGTGAAGAAAGTCCATCCTGGATCACAGACTGTATAAACTCTGGAATGAACAAAGGCTGAAGATAAGACGTGTTTAATTGCTTTCAGAATGCTATCAGTAATTGTGCTAATGTTATGGTTATTAATATCTTTGGGATGTGAAATGCAAAATGATCAACTAACCACTCTTCATTCTAGAATGAAGAGAGAGGCACAAACAGAAACACAGGTGATAAAGGTTTCTAATGCAGTTCGGGCTGAGAATGTAATGATTGGATTAGTCAAAGATTTTGCGAAAATGCAAAACACCAGTCGAATAACTGCCTGTCTGCCATTACCAAAGGCAGCAGGAGACTCAGTAAACTGGGGAATCATAACATCAAAACTACCTGAAATACAAAAGAACAAAACAATTACATATAAACATGTACCCGAATTGAGGCAAGTAATCAATGAAACTTGGGAGAAAATAGGAACATAGATGAGACCCATGAGTGAGAAAGACTGTGTTCTAAGTGATGGCATTCTAGGAACCCCTATGGGAGAATCAAGAGGCATCACATAATGGCAATGCCATTTACCACACTATAAAAAGATTACAGAAAATGTTACAGAAACCACTCTGGTATGGAAATGTGAGGCCAAGGATCAGAAAGATCAGATAGAGCCTTGGGACAGTGCGTGGTCTGTGAGTATTTTTCAAAGATTCCAATATATGGCAAACACCCCTTGGTGTATTAAGTGGGAAGGCCCCGAGAATGAAACAGCTCCAGCAATAACGAACACTGACACTAGTAGCAGAACAAGGGCAGACAAAGTAAGTTGGTGGACATGTAATAAAACTTACGACTGCACTTCAGATGATGTAGGGATAAAACAGATGCCACCCCTGGCAACAGCCCTACAAATTGGTTGTGCTTGCAGAGGGATCAAACATAAACAAGGCAGAGTGAATAACAGAGTAATTACAGGGTGTACCAGGGTTACAGTCCAAGGTCCAGGACAATTTGTATGGGCAGCAAGTGATGGTACCTGGACAACACATCTGCCTGTAGGCGGGAAAGTAAAGGAGATTAGGCCTCCCAACCTCATGTCCAGTTTGGAAAAAGTCCCCATTTAATGGAAAATGTGAACTTCTGCAGATAAGAGCAAGACGAAAATCTAGACAATGAAAATCCAGATGACACTTGGCAAGAACCCTCTGGTGGAGTGAAATTTGGATGGGCCCTAGAGTCATTGCTTGGTCCTATAGCAAATTATCAGAGTAGAGAGATGCTGTACAAACTTACAGGTCAGGTAGGTAGACTGGCAAAAGTCACCCGGGAAGGATTTAAAGAATTAAATATACAAATACAAGCCACCACAAAAATGACTTTACACAATCGATTAGCCCTAGATTTGTTACTCCTGAAACAGCACGGAGTATGTGGATTTTTAAAGGGACAGATCATTGCTGCGTTCATATCCCAAATGTAACTGCAGATGTAGAATATGACATCAATCAGTTGAAACAAATACAGCATGAAGCACAAGAAGAGCAAAAGGATTTGGCTCCAAGCTGGTTAGGAAAAAGTCTTTAAAGGATTAGGGTGGAATGTGAATTCATGGATTAAATCTATCATTGAGAGTGTGATACTCTTACTAATTGTATTCTTAGCAATTTGGTTAGTTTACAGCATCTTAAAGGGAGAGATACAGAAGAAAACGTCCTGGAACCAGAGGATAATAAAGGCACTAACACGAGATCCACGCCCACCATCTTCTGGTTCTCCAGTTCGTAATAGCATCCACGATAATGTTTACATCAACCCTGGATTTGAAGAATCAAGTACGAACTGAGGAATAAAGGACTGCACCAAGTGAAAACATTTACGCCTATAGTGAAGTGAAAATGCTTTCAAAGGGGGGAGAATGATATTGGAATCCTGGAAAAAGTTAAAGATAGAATCTAAAATGTTAAGCTTTGTGCTTTCCCAGATCAACTGCACCTGCGTAAGCAGTATGGTAAATTATATAATTGTTAGATGTGATGATTTTTTAGTAATTAAATATAATTATTATGTAATCATAAGAAGGAAAATGAGAAACTATGTTGGAAATTCAGAGGGGGGCTAAATTTAGGTATACAATAGAACAATATAAGCTTAATAATTAACATGAAGGTTATATAACAATAGAGTATAAAAACATGATCATTTCGGATGTATGGTTGGAGTCAGATTTGGGTTGAATATACCCCTGACACCCAGAGCTCTTAATAAAAAGCACCGCATATAATCCCTCCGTGATTATGTATTTTTGAACGCTAACAATGGTATAGCAAAAAAGACACCTCTCCCTAAGCAGACTGAAGAAAGACTTATAGAAGTGACAAACTGACTAAAAGCCCCATGTTTAGACTCCCTCTATTGTTGGTTGGAAGGAAAGAAAGGCTATGGAAGGGTTTTAAATTTCATTATTCTTTTTTAATTTCATTAATACATTTTTCTTTGTATATTTTAAAGTTTTGAGCCTGTTTTGCCTTTAAAGTGTTTTACTTCTAATCCTTATCTCACGCCATCAGCTTTTTAATTATTCTTTCCCCCTCCTCTGCTCAATTGTGGCAGAGGCGAATAAGTAAAGGACTTTTTGTACCTGCACTGAGTAGGTGCATTGGCTTTTAGCCAATGTTAAACCCACAACACTATCAGATTTTACTTTACTTACTATCACTGTAAGAACATTTACATGTTTCAAAGCAAATAAACCATTCACTAACAGTAGTAAGAAAAAGTTACAATTATTTGAGGTCCACATTTACTGAGTTCTGTCCTACACTATTTCCAAGAAAAAAAGTGCAAGACAGAGGGCGACAAGAAAAAAAGCCCAGTCTGACAAATTTCTACAACTTAGAGAAAGCAAAGTCTAAAAATCAAGGAAATGCAAAGAACTGCAATGGTTGTGGTTGCAAGGAAAGGCTATTACAAAAACATTAATGGTTTAAAACAGAAAGAAAGTTAAAAGCCTTTAAAAAAAATTAAAAATAGTAATGAAAGAAAAAAAGTCAAAAACCAAATACCCATCCACCTGCCACCAACACTCCCCAAAACAAAAAACCCAAACAACCAAGCAACCAAACACAAACAAAAATAAAAATAACCAAGCAAATGGGGACCACTAGAAAAAACACTACTAAAAATTACAAAAATTTTAATCCTTGTCTTAGCTTTCATCATCCCCTTCCTCTTCAGAAAAATGTCTCTGAACATTTCTGTTTGCGCTCGTTTTAATGCTACATTATGTAATGCTGCATTTACAATTAAGTGTTTTGTGCATTTACAATTAAGTGTTGTTGCATTTGACTACAGAAGCTGTGCAGCATGAAGGGAGATGCAGGCTGAGAACACACATCCTGTAATTGCTTGAAAAGCACACTTACCAGCAGGAGCAGGAGTAGGAGCAGGAGCTCTACCAGCTGGTTGGGGTGAAATGTGAGGCTGAAGAAGATCTGTTTAGTAAAAGTAAGTCATAATAAGCAAGGAAATGCACAGAATGGAAATAGTTACGGTTACAAGGAAAGGTGAAAATGTTAATGGTTTAAAACAGAAAGACGGGGAAAAGCCTTTGGTTAAAAAGAAAGAAAGCAATTAAAATAACTAAAAAAAGGAAAAATAAAAAGTCAAACACCCACCCACCCACCTCAACCACTCCCCAAAACCAAAAAATTCCAATCAACCAAGCATCCAAACCCAAACTAAAACCAAAAAACTCCACAAGGAGATAGGAGCCAATAATAAAAAACATTAGAGTAATAATTTTAATCCATGTGTTAGCTTCCACCACCCCCTTTCCTCTTCTGAAAAAAGTCTCAGAACATTTCTCTTAGCACTAGTTTTAATACTCCCTTATGTTTATATTTAAGTGTTGTTTGCCCAGAGAAGCTATGCAGCATGAAGGGAGATGCTGTCTGGGAACCCACATTCAAGTGACTTTAATTGCTTGAAAAGCACAAAGCACACTTACCCACAGGAACAGGAGCAGCAGCAGGAACAGCAACAGAAGGAGGAGGTGGAGGAGGAGGTGGAGGAGGAGCAGAAGCAGGAGCAGGAGGTGGAGGTGGAGGTGGAGGAGGTGGTGGAGGAGGAGGAGGAGGAGGAGGAGGAGGTGGTGGAGGTGGAGCAGCAGCAGGAGCAGGAGGAGGAGGAGGAGGAGGTGGAGGAGGTGGAGGAGGAGGTGGAGGAGGAGGTGGTGAACCACCTGCTTCAGATTCAATGTGGCGGTGTGAAGATTCTGTTTGGTGAAAGTAAATTGTAAAAAACAAGGAAATGCACAATACTGGAACAGTTGTGTTTGCAAGGAAAGGCTACTACAAAATGTTAATGGCTTCTAACAGCAAGAAAGGGAAAAGCCTTTGTTAAAAGAAACAAAGAAAGGAAGAAAGGAAGGAAGGCAGGAAGGAAGGAAGTGGCGGAAGGAAGGAAGTGGCGGAAGGAAGGAAGGAAGTGGCAGAAGGAAGGAAGTGGCGGAAGGAAGTGGTGGAAGAAAGTGGCGGAAGAAAGGAAATGGTGGAAGGAAGGAAGGAAGTGGCGGAAGGAAGGAAGGAAGTGGCGGAAGGAAGTGGCGGAAGAAAGGAAATGGTGGAAGGAAGGAAGGAAGTGGCGGAAGGAAGGAAGGAAGTGGCGGAAGGAAGTGGCGGAAGGAAGGAAGTGGCGGAAGGAAGTGGCGGAAGGAAGTGGCGGAAGGAAGTGGCGGAAGGAAGTGGCGGAAGGAAGGAAGGAAGTGGCGGAAGGAAGTGGCGGAAGGAAGTGGCGGAAGGAAGTGGCGGAAGGAAGTGGCGGAAGGAAGGAAGGAAGGAAGGAAGGAAGGAAGGAAGGAAGGAAGGAAGGAAGGAAGGAAGGAAGGAAGGAAGGAAGGAAGGAAGGAAGGAAGGAAGGAAGGAAGTGGCGGAAGGAAGTGGCGGAAGGAAGGAAGTGGCGGAAGGAAGTGGCGGAAGGAAGGAAGGAAGTGGCGGAAGGAAGGAAGTGGCGGAAGGAAGGAAGGAAGTGGCGGAAGGAAGTGGCGGAAGGAAGTGGCGGAAGGAAGTGGCGGAAGGAAGGAAGTGGCGGAAGGAAGTGGCGGAAGGAAGTGGCGGAAGGAAGTGGCGGAAGGAAGGAAGGAAGTGGCGGAAGGAAGGAAGGAAGTGGCGGAAGGAAGGAAGGAAGTGGCGGAAGGAAGGAAGGAAGTGGCGGAAGGAAGGAAGGAAGGAAGGAAGGAAGGAAGGAAGGAAGGAAGGAAGGAAGGAAGGAAGGAAGGAAGGAAGGAAGGAAGGAAGGAAGGAAGGAAGGAAGGAAGGAAGGAAGGAAGGAAGGAAGGAAGGAAGGAAGGAAGGAAGGAAGGAAGGAAGGAAGGAAGGAAAACAAACAGTAATATTTAAAAAAAATTAGAAACAAAACACCACCCACCCCACTGCCAACATTCACCAAAACCAAAAAACCCAACCAACCAAGCAACCAAACCCAAATAAAAATAAAAAAACATCCAAGCAAATGAGGTTCAGTAGAAAAAATGTTACAGTAGTAATTTTAATCCCTGTGTTATCTTCCACCATCCCCTTTCTTTTCTGGAAAGTCACAGACTGTTTTCTGTTTACACTAGTTTTATTGCTCCATTATGTTTACACTTAAAATTACTGTATTTTCCTACAGAAGCTGTGCAGCATGAAGAGAGATGATGGCTAGGAACCCACATCCAAGTGACTGTAATTGCTTGAAAAGCACACTTACCATCATGAGGTGGAGCAGGAGGACTACTGGCTGCTTGGAATGAAACAATAGGTTGAAAAATATCAGATTACACAAAGTAAATTTACTTCAGCACAGGTAAATTTAGAAAATAAGGAAATGCACAGAAATAAAATGCTTACGGTAGAAAGGAAAGATTCAAAAAATGCTAATGCTTTATAACATAATGAAAGGAAAAAGTCTTTGGCAAGAAAAATAGAAGTAATAAAAGAAAAAATCGAAAACCACTTACTCATCCACCACCACTCACCAAAACCAAAAAATCCAACAAACCAAACAACCAAACCCAAGCTAGAATCAAACAGATCCAAGCAAATAGGAACAAATAGAAAAAAAAACCACTACAGTAGTCATTTTAATCTTTGTGATAGCTTTTACCATCCCTTTTCTCTTCTGAAAAAAGTCTCAGAACATTTCTCTTAGCACTACTTTCTGTTCTCCCATTAGTATAGTCTGCTTAGAAAAGCTGTGCAGCATGAAGGGAGATGCTGTCTGGGAACCCATATACAAATGACTTTAACTGCTTGTAAAGCTCAAAGCACACTTACCCACAGGAGCAGGAGCAGCGACAGGAACAGCAACAGGAGCAGGAGGAGGAGGAGGTGGAGGTGGAACAGGAGGTGGTGACCCCTCTGCGTCAGAGTCAATGTGGGAGTGTGAAGATTCTGTTTGGAGAAAGTAAATTGTAAAAAGCAATGAAATACACAATACTGGAATGGCTGTGTTTGCAAGGAAAGGCCGTTCCAAAATGTTAATGCCTTCTAACAAAAAGAAAGAGAAAAGTCTATGAAGGAAAGGAAATTGCAAGGAAGTTTCGAGGAAAGGATATTTCACGGAAAGGAAATTTCAAGGTAAGGAAAGTAAAGGAAATTTCATGGAAAGGAAATTTCAGGGAAAGGGAAATTCAAGGAAAGGAAAGGAAATTTCAAGGAAAGGAAAGGAAATTTCAAGAAAGGAAATGTCAAGGAAAAGAAATGTCAGGAAACGAAGTGTCAGGAGAGGAAAGGAAATGTCAGGAAAGGAAAGAAAAGGAAATGTCAGGAAAGGAAATGAAATGTAAAGAAAGGTTCAGAAAGGTTCAGAAACAGGAAAGGGAAGGGAAGGGAAGGTTCCGGGAAGGGAAGGGAAGGGAAGGGAAGGGAAGGGAAGGGAAGGGAAGGGAAGGGAAGGGAAGGGAAGGGAAGGGAAGGGAAGGGAAGGGAAGGGAAGGGAAGGGAAGGGAAGGGAAGGGAAGGGAAGGGAAGGTTCCGGGAAGGGAAGGGAAGGGAAGGGAAGGGAAGGGAAGGGAAGGGAAGGGAAGGGAAGGGAAGGGAAGGGAAGGGAAGGGAAGGGAAGGGAAGGGAAGGGAAGGGAAGGGAAGGGAAGGGAAGGTTCCGGGACGGGAAGGGAAGGGAAGGGAAGGGAAGGGAAGGGAAGGGAAGGGAAGGGAAGGGAAGGGAAGGTTCCGGGAAGGGAAGGTTCCGGGAAGGGAAGGGAAGGTTCCGGGAAGGGAAGGTTCCGGGAAGGGAAGGTTCCGGGAAGGGAAGGGAAGGAGGAAGGGAAGGGAAGGGAAGGGAAGGGAAGGGAAGGGAAGGGAAGGAAGGGAAGGGAAGGGAAGGGAAGGGAAGGGAAGGGAAGGGAAGGGAAGGGAAGGGAAGGTTCCGGGAAGGGAAGGTTCCGGGAAGGGAAGGTACCGGGAAGGGAAGGGAAGGGAAGGGAAGGGAAGGGAAGGGAAGGGAAGGGAAGGGAAGGGAAGGGAAGGGAAGGGAAGGGAAGGGAAGGGAAGGGAAGGGAAGGGAAGGGAAGGTAAGGTTCCGGGAAGGGAAGGGAAGGGAAGGGAAGGGAAGGGAAGGGAAGGGAAGGGAAGGGAAGGGAAGGGAAGGGAAGGGAAGGGAAGGGAAGGGAAGGGAAGGGAAGGGAAGGGAAGGTAAGGTTCCGGGAAGGGAAGGGAAGGGAAGGGAAGGGAAGGGAAGGGAAGGGAAGGGAAGGGAAGGGAAGGGAAGGGAAGGGAAGGGAAGGGAAGGGAAGGGAAGGGAAGGGAAGGGAAGGGAAGGTTCCGGGAAGGGAAGGGAAGGGAAGGGAAGGGAAGGGAAGGGAAGGGAAGGGAAGGGAAGGGAAGGGAAGGGAAGGGAAGGGAAGGGAAGGGAAGGGAAGGGAAGGGAAGGGAAGGGAAGGGAAGGGAAGGGAAGGGAAGGGAAGGTTCCGGGAAGGGAAGGTTCCGGGAAGGGAAGGGAAGGGAAGGGAAGGGAAGGGAAGGGAAGGGAAGGGAAGGGAAGGGAAGGGAAGGGAAGGGAAGGGAAGGGAAGGGAAGGGAAGGGAAGGGAAGGGAAGGGAAGGGAAGGGAAGGGAAGGGAAGGGAAGGGAAGGGAAGGTTCCGGGAAGGTTCCGGGAAGGGAAGGTTCCGGGAAGGGAAGGTTCCGGGAAGGGAAGGTTCCGGGAAGGGAAGGGAAGGGAAGGGAAGGGAAGGGAAGGGAAGGGAAGGGAAGGGAAGGGAAGGGAAGGGAAGGGAAGGGAAGGGAAGGGAAGGGAAGGGAAGGTTCCGGGAAGGGAAGGGAAGGTTCCGGGAAGGGAAGGGAAGGGAAGGGAAGGGAAGGGAAGGGAAGGGAAGGGAAGGGAAGGGAAGGGAAGGGAAGGGAAGGGAAGGGAAGGGAAGGGAAGGGAAGGGAAGGGAAGGGAAGGGAAGGGAAGGGAAGGGAAGGGAAGGTTCCGGGAAGGGAAGGTTCCGGGAAGGGAAGGGAAGGGAAGGGAAGGGAAGGGAAGGGAAGGGAAGGGAAGGGAAGGGAAGGGAAGGGAAGGGAAGGGAAGGGAAGGGAAGGGAAGGGAAGGGAAGGGAAGGGAAGGTTGCGGGAAGGGAAGGTTCCGGGACGGGAAGGGAAGGGAAGGGAAGGTTCCGGGACGGGAAGGGAAGGGAAGGGAAGGGAAGGGAAGGGAAGGGAAGGGAAGGGAAGGGAAGGGAAGGGAAGGGAAGGGAAGGGAAGGGAAGGGAAGGGAAGGGAAGGGAAGGGAAGGTTCCGGGAAGGGAAGGGAAGGGAAGGGAAGGGAAGGGAAGGGAAGGGAAGGGAAGGGAAGGGAAGGGAAGGGAAGGGAAGGGAAGGGAAGGGAAGGGAAGGGAAGGGAAGGGAAGGGAAGGGAAGGGAAGGGAAGGTTCCGGGAAGGGAAGGGAAGGGAAGGGAAGGGAAGGGAAGGGAAGGGAAGGGAAGGGAAGGGAAGGGAAGGGAAGGGAAGGGAAGGGAAGGGAAGGGAAGGGAAGGGAAGGTTCCGGGAAGGGAAGGGAAGGGAAGGGAAGGGAAGGGAAGGGAAGGGAAGGGAAGGGAAGGGAAGGGAAGGGAAGGGAAGGGAAGGGAAGGGAAGGGAAGGGAAGGGAAGGGAAGGGAAGGGAAGGGAAGGGAAGGGAAGGTTCCGGGAAGGGAAGGTAAGGTTCCGGGAAGGGAAGGGAAGGGAAGGGAAGGGAAGGGAAGGGAAGGGAAGGGAAGGGAAGGGAAGGGAAGGGAAGGGAAGGGAAGGTTCCGGGAAGGGAAGGTTCCGGGAAGGGAAGGGAAGGTTCCGGGAAGGGAAGGGAAGGGAAGGGAAGGGAAGGGAAGGGAAGGGAAGGGAAGGGAAGGGAAGGGAAGGGAAGGGAAGGGAAGGGAAGGGAAGGGAAGGGAAGGGAAGGTTGCGGGAAGGGAAGGTTCCGGGACGGGAAGGGAAGGGAAGGGAAGGTTCCGGGAAGGGAAGGGAAGGTTCCGGGAAGGGAAGGGAAGGGAAGGGAAGGGAAGGGAAGGGAAGGGAAGGGAAGGGAAGGGAAGGGAAGGAAGGGAAGGGAAGGGAAGGGAAGGGAAGGGAAGGGAAGGGAAGGGAAGGGAAGGGAAGGGAAGGTTCCGGGAAGGGAAGGTTCCGGGAAGGGAAGGGAAGGGAAGGGAAGGGAAGGGAAGGGAAGGGAAGGGAAGGGAAGGGAAGGGAAGGGAAGGAAGGGAAGGGAAGGGAAGGGAAGGGAAGGGAAGGGAAGGGAAGGGAAGGGAAGGGAAGGGAAGGTTCCGGGAAGGGAAGGAAAGGGAAGGGAAGGGAAGGGAAGGGAAGGGAAGGGAAGGGAAGGGAAGGGAAGGGAAGGGAAGGGAAGGGAAGGGAAGGGAAGGGAAGGGAAGGGAAGGGAAGGGAAGGGAAGGGAAGGGAAGGGAAGGGAAGGGAAGGGAAGGGAAGGGAAGGTTCCGGGAAGGGAAGGGAAGGGAAGGGAAGGGAAGGGAAGGGAAGGGAAGGGAAGGGAAGGTTCCGGGAAGGGAAGGGAAGGGAAGGGAAGGGAAGGGAAGGGAAGGGAAGGGAAGGGAAGGGAAGGGAAGGGAAGGGAAGGGAAGGGAAGGGAAGGGAAGGGAAGGGAAGGTTCCGGGAAGGGAAGGGAAGGGAAGGGAAGGGAAGGGAAGGGAAGGGAAGGGAAGGGAAGGGAAGGGAAGGGAAGGGAAGGGAAGGTTCCGGGAAGGGAAGGGAAGGGAAGGGAAGGGAAGGGAAGGGAAGGGAAGGGAAGGGAAGGGAAGGGAAGGGAAGGGAAGGGAAGGGAAGGGAAGGGAAGGGAAGGGAAGGTTCCGGGAAGGGAAGGTTCCGGGAAGGGAAGGGAAGGTTCCGGGAAGGGAAGCTTCCGGGAAGGGAAGCTTCCGGGAAGGGAAGGGAAGGGAAGGGAAGGGAAGGGAAGGGAAGGGAAGGGAAGGGAAGGGAAGGGAAGGGAAGGGAAGGGAAGGGAAGGGAAGGGAAGGGAAGGGAAGGGAAGGTTCCGGGAAGGGAAGGTTCCGGGAAGGGAAGGGAAGGGAAGGTTCCGGGAAGGGAAGGTTCCGGGAAGGGAAGGGAAGGGAAGGGAAGGGAAGGGAAGGGAAGGGAAGGGAAGGGAAGGGAAGGGAAGGGAAGGGAAGGGAAGGGAAGGTTCCGGGAAGGGAAGGGAAGGGAAGGGAAGGGAAGGGAAGGGAAGGGAAGGGAAGGGAAGGGAAGGGAAGGGAAGGGAAGGGAAGGGAAGGGAAGGGAAGGGAAGGGAAGGGAAGGGAAGGGAAGGGAAGGGAAGGGAAGGTTCCGGGAAGGGAAGGGAAGGGAAGGTTCCGGGAAGGGAAGGGAAGGGAAGGGAAGGGAAGGGAAGGGAAGGGAAGGGAAGGGAAGGTTCCGGGAAGGGAAGGGAAGGGAAGGGAAGGGAAGGGAAGGGAAGGGAAGGGAAGGGAAGGGAAGGGAAGGGAAGGGAAGGGAAGGGAAGGGAAGGGAAGGGAAGGGAAGGGAAGGGAAGGGAAGGGAAGGTTCCGGGAAGGGAAGGGAAGGGAAGGTTCCGGGAAGGGAAGGGAAGGGAAGGGAAGGGAAGGTTCCGGGAAGGGAAGGGAAGGGAAGGGAAGGTTCCGGGAAGGGAAGGGAAGGGAAGGGAAGGGAAGGGAAGGGAAGGGAAGGGAAGGGAAGGGAAGGGAAGGGAAGGGAAGGGAAGGGAAGGGAAGGGAAGGGAAGGGAAGGTTCCGGGAAGGGAAGGTTCCGGGAAGGGAAGGGAAGGTTCCGGGAAGGGAAGGTTCCGGGAAGGGAAGGGAAGGGAAGGGAAGGGAAGGTTCCGGGAAGGGAAGGGAAGGGAAGGGAAGGGAAGGGAAGGGAAGGGAAGGGAAGGGAAGGGAAGGGAAGGGAAGGGAAGGGAAGGGAAGGGAAGGGAAGGGAAGGGAAGGGAAGGGAAGGGAAGGGAAGGGAAGGTTGCGGGAAGGGAAGGGAAGGGAAGGGAAGGGAAGGGAAGGGAAGGGAAGGGAAGGGAAGGTTCCGGGAAGGGAAGGTTCCGGGAAGGGAAGGGAAGGTTCCGGGAAGGGAAGGTTCCGGGAAGGGAAGGGAAGGGAAGGGAAGGGAAGGGAAGGGAAGGGAAGGGAAGGGAAGGGAAGGGAAGGTTCCGGGAAGGGAAGGTTCCGGGAAGGGAAGGGAAGGGAAGGGAAGGGAAGGGAAGGTTCCGGGAAGGGAAGGGAAGGGAAGGGAAGGGAAGGGAAGGGAAGGGAAGGGAAGGGAAGGGAAGGGAAGGGAAGGGAAGGGAAGGGAAGGGAAGGGAAGGGAAGGGAAGGGAAGGGAAGGTTCCGGGAAGGGAAGGGAAGGGAAGGGAAGGGAAGGGAAGGGAAGGGAAGGGAAGGGAAGGGAAGGGAAGGGAAGGGAAGGGAAGGGAAGGGAAGGGAAGGGAAGGGAAGGGAAGGTTCCGGGAAGGGAAGGTTCCGGGAAGGGAAGGTTCCGGGAAGGGAAGGGAAGGTTCCGGGAAGGTTCCGGGAAGGTTCCGGGAAGGTTCCGGGAAGGGAAGGGAAGGGAAGGGAAGGGAAGGGAAGGGAAGGGAAGGGAAGGGAAGGGAAGGGAAGGGAAGGGAAGGGAAGGGAAGGGAAGGGAAGGGAAGGGAAGGGAAGGGAAGGGAAGGTTCCGGGAAGGGAAGGTTCCGGGAAGGGAAGGGAAGGGAAGGTTCCGGGAAGGGAAGGTTCCGGGAAGGGAAGGGAAGGGAAGGGAAGGGAAGGGAAGGGAAGGGAAGGGAAGGGAAGGGAAGGGAAGGGAAGGGAAGGGAAGGGAAGGGAAGGGAAGGGAAGGGAAGGGAAGGGAAGGGAAGGGAAGGGAAGGGAAGGGAAGGGAAGGTTCCGGGAAGGGAAGGGAAGGGAAGGGAAGGTTCCGGGAAGGGAAGGGAAGGGAAGGGAAGGGAAGGGAAGGGAAGGGAAGGGAAGGGAAGGGAAGGGAAGGGAAGGGAAGGGAAGGGAAGGGAAGGGAAGGGAAGGGAAGGGAAGGGAAGGGAAGGGAAGGGAAGGGAAGGGAAGGTTCCGGGAAGGGAAGGGAAGGGAAGGTTCCGGGAAGGGAAGGGAAGGGAAGGGAAGGGAAGGGAAGGGAAGGGAAGGGAAGGGAAGGGAAGGGAAGGGAAGGGAAGGGAAGGGAAGGGAAGGGAAGGGAAGGGAAGGGAAGGGAAGGGAAGGGAAGGGAAGGGAAGGGAAGGGAAGGGAAGGTTCCGGGACGGGAAGGGAAGGGAAGGGAAGGGACGGGAAGGGAAGGGAAGGTTCCGGGAAGGGAAGGGAAGGGAAGGGAAGGGAAGGGAAGGGAAGGGAAGGGAAGGGAAGGGAAGGGAAGGGAAGGGAAGGGAAGGGAAGGGAAGGGAAGGGAAGGGAAGGGAAGGTAAGGTTCCGGGAAGGGAAGGGAAGGGAAGGGAAGGGAAGGGAAGGGAAGGGAAGGGAAGGGAAGGGAAGGGAAGGGAAGGGAAGGGAAGGGAAGGGAAGGGAAGGGAAGGGAAGGGAAGGGAAGGGAAGGGAAGGGAAGGTTCCGGGAAGGAAAGGGAAGGGAAGGGAAGGGAAGGGAAGGGAAGGGAAGGGAAGGGAAGGGAAGGGAAGGGAAGGGAAGGGAAGGGAAGGGAAGGGAAGGGAAGGGAAGGGAAGGGAAGGGAAGGGAAGGGAAGGGAAGGGAAGGGAAGGTTCCGGGACGGGAAGGGAAGGGAAGGGAAGGGACGGGAAGGGAAGGGAAGGGAAGGGAAGGGAAGGGAAGGGAAGGGAAGGGAAGGTTCCGGGAAGGGAAGGGAAGGGAAGGGAAGGGAAGGGAAGGGAAGGGAAGGGAAGGGAAGGGAAGGGAAGGGAAGGGAAGGGAAGGGAAGGGAAGGGAAGGGAAGGGAAGGGAAGGGAAGGTTCCGGGAAGGGAAGGGAAGGGAAGGGAAGGGAAGGGAAGGGAAGGGAAGGGAAGGGAAGGGAAGGGAAGGGAAGGGAAGGGAAGGGAAGGGAAGGGAAGGGAAGGGAAGGGAAGGTTCCGGGAAGGGAAGGGAAGGGAAGGGAAGGTTCCGGGAAGGGAAGGGAAGGGAAGGTTCCGGGAAGGTTCCGGGAAGGTTCCGGGAAGGGAAGGGAAGGGAAGGGAAGGGAAGGGAAGGGAAGGGAAGGGAAGGGAAGGGAAGGGAAGGGAAGGGAAGGGAAGGGAAGGGAAGGGAAGGGAAGGTTCCGGGAAGGGAAGGTTCCGGGAAGGGAAGGTTCCGGGAAGGGAAGGGAAGGGAAGGGAAGGGAAGGGAAGGGAAGGGAAGGGAAGGGAAGGGAAGGGAAGGGAAGGGAAGGGAAGGGAAGGGAAGGGAAGGGAAGGGAAGGGAAGGGAAGGGAAGGGAAGGGAAGGGAAGGGAAGGTTCCGGGAAGGGAAGGAAAGGAAAGGGAAGGGAAGGGAAGGGAAGGGAAGGGAAGGGAAGGGAAGGGAAGGGAAGGGAAGGGAAGGGAAGGGAAGGGAAGGGAAGGGAAGGGAAGGGAAGGGAAGGGAAGGGAAGGGAAGGTTCCGGGACGGGAAGGGAAGGGAAGGGAAGGGACGGGAAGGGAAGGGAAGGGAAGGGAAGGGAAGGGAAGGGAAGGGAAGGGAAGGGAAGGGAAGGGAAGGGAAGGGAAGGGAAGGGAAGGGAAGGGAAGGGAAGGGAAGGGAAGGGAAGGGAAGGGAAGGTTCCGGGAAGGGAAGGGAAGGTTCCGGGAAGGGAAGGGAAGGGAAGGGAAGGGAAGGGAAGGGAAGGGAAGGGAAGGGAAGGGAAGGGAAGGGAAGGGAAGGGAAGGGAAGGGAAGGGAAGGGAAGGGAAGGGAAGGGAAGGGAAGGGAAGGGAAGGGAAGGTTCCGGGAAGGGAAGGGAAGGGAAGGGAAGGGAAGGGAAGGGAAGGGAAGGGAAGGGAAGGGAAGGGAAGGGAAGGGAAGGGAAGGGAAGGGAAGGGAAGGGAAGGTTCCGGGAAGGGAAGGTTCCGGGAAGGGAAGGGAAGGGAAGGGAAGGGAAGGGAAGGGAAGGGAAGGTTCCGGGAAGGGAAGGGAAGGGAAGGGAAGGGAAGGGAAGGGAAGGGAAGGGAAGGGAAGGGAAGGGAAGGGAAGGGAAGGGAAGGGAAGGGAAGGGAAGGGAAGGGAAGGGAAGGGAAGGGAAGGGAAGGGAAGGTTCCGGGAAGGGAAGGAAAGGAAAGGGAAGGGAAGGGAAGGGAAGGGAAGGGAAGGGAAGGGAAGGGAAGGGAAGGGAAGGGAAGGGAAGGGAAGGGAAGGAAGGGAAGGGAAGGGAAGGGAAGGGAAGGGAAGGGAAGGGAAGGGAAGGGAAGGGAAGGGAAGGGAAGGGAAGGGAAGGGAAGGGAAGGGAAGGTTCCGGGAAGGGAAGGGAAGGGAAGGGAAGGGAAGGGAAGGGAAGGGAAGGTTCCGGGAAGGGAAGGGAAGGGAAGGGAAGGGAAGGGAAGGGAAGGGAAGGGAAGGGAAGGGAAGGGAAGGTTCCGGGAAGGGAAGGTTCCGGGAAGGGAAGGTTCCGGGAAGGGAAGGTTCCGGGAAGGGAAGGGAAGGGAAGGGAAGGGAAGGGAAGGGAAGGGAAGGGAAGGGAAGGGAAGGTTCCGGGAAGGGAAGGTTCCGGGAAGGGAAGGGAAGGTTCCGGGAAGGGAAGCTTCCGGGAAGGGAAGCTTCCGGGAAGGGAAGGGAAGGTTCCGGGAAGGGAAGGGAAGGGAAGGGAAGGGAAGGGAAGGGAAGGGAAGGGAAGGGAAGGGAAGGGAAGGGAAGGGAAGGGAAGGGAAGGGAAGGGAAGGGAAGGGAAGGGAAGGGAAGGTTGCGGGAAGGGAAGGGAAGGGAAGGGAAGGGAAGGGAAGGGAAGGGAAGGGAAGGGAAGGGAAGGGAAGGGAAGGGAAGGGAAGGGAAGGGAAGGGAAGGGAAGGGAAGGGAAGGGAAGGGAAGGGAAGGGAAGGGAAGGGAAGGGAAGGGAAGGTTGCGGGAAGGGAAGGGAAGGGAAGGGAAGGGAAGGGAAGGGAAGGGAAGGGAAGGGAAGGGAAGGGAAGGGAAGGGAAGGGAAGGGAAGGGAAGGGAAGGGAAGGGAAGGTTCCGGGAAGGGAAGGGAAGGGAAGGTTCCGGGAAGGGAAGGGAAGGGAAGGGAAGGGAAGGGAAGGGAAGGGAAGGGAAGGGAAGGGAAGGGAAGGGAAGGGAAGGGAAGGGAAGGGAAGGGAAGGGAAGGGAAGGGAAGGGAAGGGAAGGTTCCGGGAAGGGAAGGGAAGGGAAGGGAAGGGAAGGGAAGGGAAGGGAAGGAAGGAAGGGAAGGGAAGGGAAGGGAAGGGAAGGGAAGGGAAGGGAAGGGAAGGGAAGGGAAGGTTCCGGGAAGGGAAGGGAAGGGAAGGTTCCGGGAAGGGAAGGGAAGGGAAGGGAAGGTTCCGGGAAGGGAAGGGAAGGGAAGGTTCCGGGAAGGGAAGGGAAGGGAAGGGAAGGGAAGGGAAGGGAAGGGAAGGGAAGGGAAGGGAAGGGAAGGGAAGGGAAGGGAAGGGAAGGTTCCGGGAAGGGAAGGTTCCGGGAAGGGAAGGGAAGGTTCCGGGAAGGGAAGGTTCCGGGAAGGGAAGGGAAGGGAAGGGAAGGGAAGGTTCCGGGAAGGGAAGGTTCCGGGAAGGGAAGGGAAGGGAAGGGAAGGGAAGGGAAGGGAAGGGAAGGGAAGGGAAGGGAAGGGAAGGGAAGGGAAGGGAAGGGAAGGGAAGGGAAGGGAAGGTTCCGGGAAGGGAAGGTTCCGGGAAGGGAAGGGAAGGGAAGGGAAGGGAAGGGAAGGGAAGGGAAGGGAAGGGAAGGGAAGGGAAGGGAAGGGAAGGGAAGGGAAGGGAAGGGAAGGGAAGGGAAGGGAAGGGAAGGGAAGGGAAGGGAAGGTTCCGGGAAGGGAAGGGAAGGGAAGGGAAGGGAAGGGAAGGGAAGGGAAGGGAAGGGAAGGGAAGGGAAGGGAAGGGAAGGGAAGGGAAGGGAAGGGAAGGTAAGGTTCCGGGAAGGGAAGGGAAGGGAAGGGAAGGGAAGGGAAGGGAAGGGAAGGGAAGGGAAGGTTCCGGGAAGGGAAGGGAAGGGAAGGGAAGGGAAGGGAAGGGAAGGGAAGGGAAGGGAAGGGAAGGGAAGGGAAGGGAAGGGAAGGGAAGGGAAGGGAAGGGAAGGGAAGGTAAGGTTCCGGGAAGGGAAGGGAAGGGAAGGGAAGGGAAGGGAAGGGAAGGGAAGGGAAGGGAAGGGAAGGGAAGGGAAGGGAAGGGAAGGGAAGGGAAGGGAAGGGAAGGGAAGGGAAGGGAAGGGAAGGGAAGGGAAGGGAAGGGAAGGTTCCGGGAAGGGAAGGTTCCGGGAAGGGAAGGTTCCGGGAAGGGAAGGGAAGGGAAGGGAAGGGAAGGGAAGGGAAGGGAAGGGAAGGGAAGGGAAGGGAAGGGAAGGGAAGGGAAGGGAAGGGAAGGGAAGGGAAGGGAAGGGAAGGGAAGGTTCCGGGAAGGGAAGGGAAGGGAAGGGAAGGGAAGGGAAGGGAAGGGAAGGGAAGGGAAGGGAAGGGAAGGGAAGGGAAGGGAAGGTTCCGGGAAGGTTCCGGGAAGGGAAGGGAAGGGAAGGGAAGGGAAGGGAAGGGAAGGGAAGGGAAGGGAAGGGAAGGGAAGGGAAGGGAAGGGAAGGGAAGGGAAGGGAAGGGAAGGGAAGGGAAGGGAAGGGAAGGGAAGGGAAGGTTCCGGGAAGGGAAGGGAAGGGAAGGGAAGGGAAGGGAAGGGAAGGGAAGGGAAGGGAAGGTTCCGGGAAGGGAAGGGAAGGGAAGGTTCCGGGAAGGGAAGGGAAGGGAAGGGAAGGGAAGGGAAGGGAAGGTTCCGGGAAGGGAAGGTTCCGGGAAGGGAAGGGAAGGGAAGGGAAGGGAAGGGAAGGGAAGGGAAGGGAAGGGAAGGGAAGGGAAGGGAAGGGAAGGGAAGGGAAGGGAAGGGAAGGGAAGGGAAGGGAAGGGAAGGGAAGGGAAGGGAAGGGAAGGGAAGGTTGCGGGAAGGGAAGGTTCCGGGACGGGAAGGGAAGGGAAGGGAAGGGAAGGGAAGGGAAGGGAAGGGAAGGGAAGGGAAGGGAAGGGAAGGGAAGGGAAGGGAAGGGAAGGGAAGGGAAGGGAAGGGAAGGGAAGGGAAGGGAAGGGAAGGGAAGGGAAGGGAAGGTTCCGGGAAGGTTCCGGGAAGGGAAGGTTCCGGGAAGGGAAGGTTCCGGGAAGGGAAGGTTCCGGGAAGGGAAGGGAAGGGAAGGGAAGGGAAGGGAAGGGAAGGGAAGGGAAGGGAAGGGAAGGGAAGGGAAGGGAAGGGAAGGGAAGGGAAGGGAAGGGAAGGGAAGGTTCCGGGAAGGGAAGGGAAGGTTCCGGGAAGGGAAGGGAAGGGAAGGGAAGGGAAGGGAAGGGAAGGGAAGGGAAGGGAAGGGAAGGGAAGGGAAGGGAAGGGAAGGGAAGGGAAGGGAAGGGAAGGGAAGGGAAGGGAAGGGAAGGGAAGGGAAGGTTCCGGGAAGGGAAGGTTCCGGGAAGGGAAGGGAAGGGAAGGGAAGGGAAGGGAAGGGAAGGGAAGGGAAGGGAAGGGAAGGGAAGGGAAGGGAAGGGAAGGGAAGGGAAGGGAAGGGAAGGGAAGGGAAGGGAAGGTTGCGGGAAGGGAAGGTTCCGGGACGGGAAGGGAAGGGAAGGGAAGGTTCCGGGACGGGAAGGGAAGGAAGGGAAGGGAAGGGAAGGGAAGGGAAGGGAAGGGAAGGGAAGGGAAGGGAAGGGAAGGGAAGGGAAGGGAAGGGAAGGGAAGGGAAGGGAAGGGAAGGGAAGGGAAGGGAAGGTTCCGGGAAGGGAAGGGAAGGGAAGGGAAGGGAAGGGAAGGGAAGGGAAGGGAAGGGAAGGGAAGGGAAGGGAAGGGAAGGGAAGGGAAGGGAAGGGAAGGGAAGGGAAGGGAAGGGAAGGGAAGGGAAGGTTCCGGGAAGGGAAGGGAAGGGAAGGGAAGGGAAGGGAAGGGAAGGGAAGGGAAGGGAAGGGAAGGGAAGGGAAGGGAAGGGAAGGGAAGGGAAGGGAAGGGAAGGGAAGGTTCCGGGAAGGGAAGGGAAGGGAAGGGAAGGGAAGGGAAGGGAAGGGAAGGGAAGGGAAGGGAAGGGAAGGGAAGGGAAGGGAAGGGAAGGGAAGGGAAGGGAAGGGAAGGGAAGGGAAGGGAAGGGAAGGGAAGGTTCCGGGAAGGGAAGGTAAGGTTCCGGGAAGGGAAGGGAAGGGAAGGGAAGGGAAGGGAAGGGAAGGGAAGGGAAGGGAAGGGAAGGGAAGGGAAGGGAAGGTTCCGGGAAGGGAAGGTTCCGGGAAGGGAAGGGAAGGTTCCGGGAAGGGAAGGGAAGGAGGAAGGGAAGGGAAGGGAAGGGAAGGGAAGGGAAGGGAAGGGAAGGGAAGGGAAGGGAAGGGAAGGGAAGGGAAGGGAAGGGAAGGGAAGGGAAGGTTGCGGGAAGGGAAGGTTCCGGGACGGGAAGGGAAGGGAAGGGAAGGTTCCGGAAGGGAAGGGAAGGTTCCGGGAAGGGAAGGGAAGGGAAGGGAAGGGAAGGGAAGGGAAGGGAAGGGAAGGGAAGGGAAGGGAAGGGAAGGGAAGGGAAGGGAAGGGAAGGGAAGGGAAGGGAAGGGAAGGGAAGGGAAGGGAAGGTTCCGGGAAGGGAAGGGAAGGGAAGGGAAGGGAAGGGAAGGGAAGGGAAGGGAAGGGAAGGGAAGGGAAGGGAAGGGAAGGGAAGGGAAGGGAAGGGAAGGGAAGGGAAGGGAAGGGAAGGGAAGGGAAGGGAAGGGAAGGGAAGGGAAGGGAAGGGAAGGTTCCGGGAAGGGAAGGAAAGGGAAGGGAAGGGAAGGGAAGGGAAGGGAAGGGAAGGGAAGGGAAGGGAAGGGAAGGGAAGGGAAGGGAAGGGAAGGGAAGGGAAGGGAAGGGAAGGGAAGGGAAGGGAAGGGAAGGGAAGGGAAGGGAAGGGAAGGGAAGGTTCCGGGAAGGGAAGGGAAGGGAAGGGAAGGGAAGGGAAGGGAAGGGAAGGGAAGGGAAGGTTCCGGGAAGGGAAGGGAAGGGAAGGGAAGGGAAGGGAAGGGAAGGGAAGGGAAGGGAAGGGAAGGGAAGGGAAGGGAAGGGAAGGGAAGGGAAGGGAGGAAGGGAAGGGAAGGTTCCGGGAAGGGAAGGGAAGGGAAGGGAAGGGAAGGGAAGGGAAGGGAAGGGAAGGGAAGGGAAGGGAAGGGAAGGGAAGGGAAGGGAAGGTTCCGGGAAGGGAAGGGAAGGGAAGGGAAGGGAAGGGAAGGGAAGGGAAGGGAAGGGAAGGGAAGGGAAGGGAAGGGAAGGGAAGGGAAGGGAAGGGAAGGGAAGGGAAGGTTCCGGGAAGGGAAGGTTCCGGGAAGGGAAGGGAAGGTTCCGGGAAGGGAAGCTTCCGGGAAGGGAAGCTTCCGGGAAGGGAAGGGAAGGGAAGGGAAGGGAAGGGAAGGGAAGGGAAGGGAAGGGAAGGGAAGGGAAGGGAAGGGAAGGGAAGGGAAGGGAAGGGAAGGGAAGGGAAGGTTCCGGGAAGGGAAGGTTCCGGGAAGGGAAGGGAAGGGAAGGTTCCGGGAAGGGAAGGTTCCGGGAAGGGAAGGGAAGGGAAGGGAAGGGAAGGGAAGGGAAGGGAAGGGAAGGGAAGGGAAGGGAAGGGAAGGGAAGGGAAGGGAAGGGAAGGTTCCGGGAAGGGAAGGGAAGGGAAGGGAAGGGAAGGGAAGGGAAGGGAAGGGAAGGGAAGGGAAGGGAAGGGAAGGGAAGGGAAGGGAAGGGAAGGGAAGGGAAGGGAAGGGAAGGGAAGGGAAGGGAAGGGAAGGGAAGGGAAGGTTCCGGGAAGGGAAGGGAAGGGAAGGTTCCGGGAAGGGAAGGGAAGGGAAGGGAAGGGAAGGGAAGGGAAGGGAAGGGAAGGGAAGGTTCCGGGAAGGGAAGGGAAGGGAAGGGAAGGGAAGGGAAGGGAAGGGAAGGGAAGGGAAGGGAAGGGAAGGGAAGGGAAGGGAAGGGAAGGGAAGGGAAGGGAAGGGAAGGGAAGGGAAGGGAAGGGAAGGGAAGGTTCCGGGAAGGGAAGGGAAGGGAAGGTTCCGGGAAGGGAAGGGAAGGGAAGGGAAGGGAAGGTTCCGGGAAGGGAAGGGAAGGGAAGGGAAGGTTCCGGGAAGGGAAGGGAAGGGAAGGGAAGGGAAGGGAAGGGAAGGGAAGGGAAGGGAAGGGAAGGGAAGGGAAGGGAAGGGAAGGGAAGGGAAGGGAAGGTTCCGGGAAGGGAAGGTTCCGGG